>NC_085140.1:81893549-83307363 GCF_024139115.2 Armigeres subalbatus
TCTGCACTGCTTCCTGAGCTTAGCCAAATCGGAATTCCACCAAGGGGTTTTGAGGTTTTTACAGAACGTAAAGGGCAAGCTTCTTCGAAAGCTTCCACGATGTGCAACGTTGTAGTATCAACTGCATCATCCAAGTCGGTAGGAGTTTCTATAGAAGGTAGATATCCATGAAATTTGGTAGAGAGCAACTCTGTATAAAGATCCCAGTTTGTTGAACGAGGATTTCTAAAACGCAAGGTCTGCGAAGTAACATTCAAATGATCAAAGTAGATGTAGCGATGGTCAGATATAGATTCCTCATCTGACACATGCCAATTCGTCAACTCGTGACTTCTATTGGAGCAAAGGGTTATGTCTAACACCTCTGCTCTATTAGATACCATAAAGGTTGGGCGATTGTCTATGTTAAGTAAACTAAGTTCGGTACTACTTAAGTATTCCATCAAGCTCTCAGATTGATATCCGAGCTACCCCAGATGAAGTGATGAGCATTAGCATCACTGCCGACAATTAGCGAAAGGCCTTTTGAAGTGCAATATATGACAACTCGTTTGAAAGCATCCGTAGGGGATGGTTCATCATGTGGTAAATAAATCGAACAATAGACGTATTTCCTGACGGGGGTTCCGCCAGTTGCATCAATTGTGACAGCACATACTGTAACGAGCCTTCGGGTCGTTACAATTATTGTAAATATTCTAATTGTTATTATTGTTCTTAGTTTCTTGTTAAATGTTTTCGTTTATATTTACGGTTACAATAAATTAAATAGACTAAAGTTGAACAAATTTCGAGAATTAAAAAAAGATAAACCAGCCTAATGAGAAAAACGGAGATTCACCGCGGTATAGTTCATTGTGTTCATTTTCTGCATTCCCCTCAATAAAATGGTTAATGAGATCTAAGCCAGGTGGTGAGATACCGTGGAATCAAACTGCGTAAGCCACCCAAGATTGCTTGATCCCGCAAAATTTGCATATGAGCTTCGGCGTGCATCGACCTGTTGGGATTCCTTTGAAGATTTGTTGACCTTTTCCGAAGTCCCTCTCACATGGACAGAAAGGTGGCTAATTTAGGCTGTTCGTGTGAAGAGACGCGAACATGCGCGAAAATGATTGATAGAAGCATGAGAGCAGCCGTCGGTATCGCGAAATTACCTTCGTGATTTCCGGTGACGAAATTAATTCGGCGGTTAATCTGAGGATTATTGAAGTGATCAGATTCACTTCGAACTGATCCGTGGAAGAGGCAGGAGTGGCCCAAGTGTTCTCGCGCCGTGGTAGTTTGTGTAAGGTAAAAGTGTTTTCAATTAGTGGATCTTCAATAAAGCCTTTCCCAAAGAAATTAAATTTTAAAACCTTTCCCTCAGATAGCGTAGCTTATTAGTCGTGTGTGCAAAAGTTAAACGGTGTGTTATCGTGTGTGCTGGTGGTTGATAACGACAGGTAAATTGTGCAATTTATTGGTGGAAATATTGTGCTGACACGTGCAACGTGCAACGGTCGTCTCGTGTATTTAGATCCGTGACCACGCCGCTACGACGCCCGACAACCCACACCGAACCATCGAGGCCATTCTTGACCCCACCATCAGATTGCGAGGTTCTCCCGGGGCACGCCGGAAGAGGGACGCGATCGCCAATCAACGCGCCCTAGGCAGGGCATCACCGAAGAAGAAGAAGAGAGAAGGCAACCGTTTTCCGTTCCGTTGGTGACGACCGACGGACATCGACGCACGTGCCGCGTCGCGCCTTAGATGAGACCGTAAGTTTCGATCCGGAGCAAAGCCATCCGTAGGCGACAACCGCAGTCGCAGCATCGTCAGCTAGCCCAGCTAGCCCAACCGCCAACCGCCGGCGAACCGCGATGTAAGATTCATCCCATCCGTTCAACGAACAGCCGTAGCAGCATCAGCATCTAGGCAAGCCGCCGACCCGCCGGCGATCAGCGTGTAGTTTTACCGCCATCGTCCGCAAGTGATCACATGGACGCCGCGTAAGTCGTCCATTCTCAAAGTGAGTACTCATTTCCAAACATAATCCATGCGCATGTGATTTACCGCCGCAACATAGCCAATACCTGTTGCTAGGCGAGGACACGGTACCGCCGTAGAATATGTTGAGGGCCGATTAAGAAGCACAATAGTCGAGGCGTTTGCGTAGCAAACGCACTGCACGTTTTTCTTGCTGAGTGAACCACACCAGGAGAGCACACACGATAGGAGGCTAGGGACCGAATAGGCATCAATGGGAAAGGTGTAGAATGGTAGGAGCGAGGAGATAGGCAGACGATGAAAGCGAGAAGAACATTAGTGTCTGTAAATTGAAAGCTCTAATAAATTCTGGATAAAAGCTCCGTTGTATTTTTGATGTAGTGAAACGTTTCAATAAACACTACCGGCAATAAATATATGTACGCTATTCGTTATTTGTGGTCCCGATGAAGTGAAACTGGTTGAGAGTATTTAATGTAGTTCGTTTTCGTTATAGTTCTTTTTGTAGTATTTTTCTACTGGGGAGGTTGGCTCCGAAACCAACCGGGCAACTCTGAAATCCGACGCGATTGGGTTGAGGAGAAATTTGGTCGCTTTACCAGTGATGATAAACCCCCTCCATACTGTTTCATCACTGGCCGACGGTTGTAATTGGGTAACTGGCAATTATTTTGTTAAGCCGTTACTAGTAGCGTCCTTCACAGGCGCAATTTAAGTTAGCCACCTGTCTTCCATCCAAAATTGGGAAAAAAGGAACCTTCGTTCTCTGAGGGTCTCAACGGTCGGGCACATTTAGACACGGTCGATGGTCTCCTACGGGAGTGGCGCATAAGCCATCGTACTTACCTACCTAAAAAGGGGAAGACGGTCCGGCGTACGGTTATAACTGGCGCCCAACAATACAAGGCTTTTTTGTAGTATTTCTTTCGTTAATTTTTGTTGTTGTCATTAGACTTGGTTTGTTGTTTGTTTCATAGTTCATTATTTATTTATTTAGCTGTAAATTTATATTTTTGTTCATATAATAGTGTTACATACATTTTCTTGTTATTTTCTAATTTATATACAATTTAATTATTATTTGTTCTATAATTTAAATCTAAAATACTATTCTTAAATAATCAAAATGAGTCGAGTATTCCCTCAAGCAGAAGACCTCAACCAAGAGGAATTAGATTTTGAACTCCAGATCCGTAACCAACCTGAAGAAGTTTTTGAGCTTGATTTGAACGCGAAACAGAGGCATTTGAGGAATCTATTCAAGAATGACCAAAAAGATGGACATAGTTATCGTTCACCTTATAACATTGTTGGTGAATATCCGCATATCGAAGGTAGAATTTTGAATCTGGAGAAAGCTTTAGAAAAGAGAGTGGAATCCAAATACGAATCACGGGTACTGCACTATTGGTACAGGGTCAAGTGGATTCAGGTAAATGGGGAAGAAGAAAAACGAAAGAAGAGAGAGTTGGTTCAAATGATAGAAAAAGTAATGTCACGGTATCAGTTCGGTCCACCGCAATCACCATTAGTTTCACAGATCAACACCATCATTCAGGGGAATTTGGACCAGGCTAGTGGAGGACATATGCAGACAAGGAATTCGAAGCTTAGTCTACAACTTCCCGTACATTCTCCGTCTGTCGTGGAACAAGGTCGTGGTTCGCCAGGAGGGGACATTCCGATGGGACCAAAGGGAGCCATTCCGAAAGTCCCACTGACTCGGAATGGAGGTCAGAATGCAGTGGTCGAGACTAGTCCGAACGGTCCACAAGGGAATACCACAGATCCGTCAACGCACATTTCGGTGCCACGAGAGGAATGGGAAGAGATGCGAGCAATAATAGCAGACTTAACGAGGAAACTAGCGCAAAAGGAGAGTCATGGTTCGAGAGATAATCCTTCGGTCAGAGTCTCTAATCGAGAACCACTGCAAGATGAACCAGCAGCACAGGTGAGAAGAGCGGATGGGGGCAGCCGAGCAGCTTTCAACTACCACGGTAGTGTTGACGAAGAAGACAGCGAAGATGACCAAAGATGGCCACGCCAAGAATGGGGACGCAGGGTTCCTCAAACAGGCGGCCGTGAATCAGATTATAGCTATGGTGGAAGTTGGAACTACGGCGCCAATGAAGGGCGAATGAGAGGTCAATTCGGCAGATACGCAGGACAAGGAAGGGTAGAGAAATGGAAGTTGAGATTTACAGGGGAACCACGCTCAGCGATGACTGTTGAAAACTTCCTCTACAAGGCGAAAAAACTCGCCGAGAGGGAGGGCGTAACCAAGGGTATTTTGCTGAGGGACGTCCATATGCTGTTGGAAGGCGCCGCCTCAGACTGGTTTTTCACGTTTGTCGATGACCTGACCACATGGGAAACGTTCGAAACGTCAATCTCCTACCGGTTTGGGAATCCCAATAAGGATCAGGGAATACGTTCCAAAATACACGAGCGGAAGCAACTGAGAGGGGAACCGTTCATAGCTTTTGTAACGGAAATTGAAAAATTGAATCGATTATTATCCAAACCACTATCGAATCGAAGGAAGTTCGAAGTGATATGGGATAATATGAGACAACATTATAGGTCCAAAATTTCAATCGTGAAAGTTAACGATCTGCAACAATTGACAAAATTGAACTACCGTATAGACGCAGCAGATCCCCAATTGCAGTTCCAAAATACGGAAGGGACATCAGGGTTTCAGCGCCGAGCAATCAACCATTTAGAGGCAGGTGGAAGTGACTACGACAGCGACCAGTCCGTGAACGCTATTAACACGCGGGTGAATAGGAGTTTCCCCAAGCAAATAGGCAGACGGCAGAGCAACCAACGAGAACGACACAAAATTCGTCAACGGCATTGAACTGCTGGAACTGCCAAGGTCAGGGACACGGTTGGAGACAATGTTCTCGGCCGAAAGTCGTATTTTGTTACGGATGTGGGAACCTAGGAAGGACTATTCGTAGTTGCGAGCGATGTGCAAATAGCTCACACGCTGCAGCAATCAATCAGGGAAACGAATAAACGGGGCGATGCGGGGAATTCGTCAAACCCGACTGAGAAGGAAATTCCCGAACAGCGGACAAATTACAATCCATTTTCCCAGATTTACCACATAAAGTTTCACAGGACAAAATGTCCTCACATTAAAGTTAAGGTTTTCGAGTTAGAGCTCGAAGCTTTACTGGACTCGGGGGCTGGGATTAGCATCCTCAACTCCTTAGAAGTGGTCGAAAAATATAATTTAAAAATTCAGCCAGCTGCCATTAAAGTTTCGACAGCTGATGGCTCGATGTACAGTTGTTTAGGGTACGTGAACATTCCGTTCACGTACAAAAAGCTTACTAAAGTAGTACCCACTCTTGTAGTACCACAAATTTCACGACACTTAATCCTTGGGGTAGACTTTTGGGAAAGCTTCGGAATTAAACCGATGATCGACGTGGGTAGAGGGTTGGAGGAGCTTGAAACAGTTGGTCTTGGTGGCAGCGAACCGACATGTTTCACTATTGAACCGTCTGGTGATCCGCCAACTCCAGAGAAGACAGAAGACGACGATTCGCTGGACATCCCGGTATACGAGGGACCGGTAGATTCCGTTCCAGATCCGGATTCGATCGAAACGGAACACGAACTGTCAGAGCCAGAAAGGAAACAGCTCACCGAGGTGATTAGATGCTTTGAAATGACGTCAAGCGGTAAACTGGGCAGGACACACTTGATCACCCACGAGATCGAGCTTCAGGAAGGGGCCAAGCCGCGGAATCCGCCAATGTATAGATGTTCACCATATGTGCAGAAGGCAATCAACGAAGAAGTGGAGAGGTTCAAACGACTAGATGCGATAGAGGAGTGCTACAGTACGTGGACCAATCCGCTGGTGCCAGTACTCAAGAAAAATGGGAAGGTGAGAGTCTGTTTAGACTCACGGAAAATTAATAAGCTGACGGTCAAGGACACTTACCCAATGCGGAATATGCAAGACATATTCCGACGATTGGGTAAGGCAAAGTTCTTCTCAGTGATAGACCTCAAAGACGCCTACTTTCAGATCCCTCTGAAAGAGGAGAGTCGCAATTTCACCGCATTCCGAACCACCGAAGGAGTATTTCGCTTCAAAGTGCTGCCGTTCGGCTTAACGAACGCGCCCTTCACGATGGCAAGATTGATGGACAAAGCTCTTGGGTTCGACCTGGAACCGTTTGTCTTTGTGTATCTGGATGACATCGTCATCGCATCCAGTACATTGGCAGAGCACTTCCGCCTGTTACGCATTGTGGCAGAGAGACTCAAAAGAGCAGGACTGACAATCTCTCTTGAAAAGCCAAGATTCTGCAGAAAACAGGTGATGTATCTGGGTTATCTGCTCAATGTAAACGGTGTAGCGATCGACGCAGCGCGGATTCAACCCATTTTAGACTACGCCCAACCGAGATCGCAGGAAGATATTCGCCGCCTAATGGGATTGGCAGGCTTTTATCAAAAATTTATAAAAGGCTACAGCAAGATAACTGCACCAATTACAGATCTTCTCTCTAAGGAACATAAGAAGCTGGTCTGGACCAAGGAAGCGGAAATTGCTTTCTGGGAACTGAAATCAGTTCTCACCTCAGCGCCGATCCTTGGAAACCCAGACTTCACGAAACCGTTCACTATCGAGTCGGACGCTTCGGATCGAGCCATTGGAGCGCCCTTAGTGCAAGAGCAGGAAGGGGTAACGAGAGTAATTAGCTATTTTAGCAAGAAACTCAACCGAACTCAACGGAGGTACGCAGCAGTAGAGAAGGAGTGCTTAGGAGTGCTGGCGGCAATCCAACACTTCCGGCACTACGTGGAGGGGACAAAGTTCCGGGTCATCACCGATGCCAGAAGCCTCCTATGGCTGTTTAATATCGGAACCGAAACCGGAAACGCTAAGCTCCTCAGGTGGGCTCTCCGAATCCAGGCATACGATTTCGAGTTAGAATATCGCAAAGGGAAGGCGAATATAACTGCGGACTGCCTGTCGAGGTCGTTTGAAGTGGACACTATCGTCGTTTCCCAACCCGACGCCGAACAGGAAGATCTTATGGAAAGGATCCAGGCGAAACCCGGCAAATACAAGGACTATCGCATTATTGATGGGAAAATCTTTAAGTTCGTCAAAACCGGAAACCGTCTCAGCGATCCGAGATTCGAGTGGAAATGCTTTCCTCCGAAAGCTGAACGTTCCGAGATCATCCACCATGAGCACGATAAAGCGCACTTCGGCTACGATAAGACGTTGGCTGCCGTAAAACAACGCTACTTCTGGCCGAGAATGAACATCGAAATCCGGAAGTTCTGCAAGGAATGTTTAAAGTGCCAAGTGAGTAAAGCCGGAAATATAAACGTCACGCCACCTTTGGGTTCCCAAAAGCCTGTGGAATACCCCTGGCAATTCATAACGCTCGATTATGTAGGACCGTTGCCTCCATCCGGGAAGAATAGGAACACCTGTCTGCTAGTGGCAACAGACGTGTTCAGCAAATTCGTGCTGATTCAGCCATTCCGAGAAGCCAAGGCTCAATCCTTGGTGGACTTTGTTGACAACATGATCTTCCGCCTCTTTGGAGTCCCGGAGATAATATTAACGGACAATGGATCCCAATTTGTGTCCAACCAGTTCAAGAAACTTTTAGCGGATAATAACGTCTCCCACTGGCTGACCCCTGCGTATCACCCTCAGGTGAACAACACAGAGAGGGTGAACCGAGTAATAGTCACGGCGATACGAGCAACCCTTAAGAAATCGCATAACCACTGGGCTGACGATATACAGCTGATAGCAGACGCGATCAGGACCTCGGTCCACGAGTCCATCAAATTTACGCCATATTTTGTGGTCTTCGGACGGCAGAAGGTCTCTGATGGTGGAGAATACGCCAAAATCCGCGACAACCACGTTCCACACGATGAAGACAGACAGCAGATTGAAGACAAGCGAAAACAACTGTTTGAGGACATCCGAGTGAACCTCAAGGCCGCTTACGCTAAGCACGCGAAAAGCTACAACCTAAGAGCTAATGCACAATGTCCTGCCTACAAAGTCGGAGAAAAGGTGTTAAAACAGACGTTTGACCAGTCAGATAAAGGGAAGGGATTTTGCAGAAAACTTGCCCCGAAATACGAACCGGCAGTAGTGCGGAAAGTATTGGGAGCGAATACCTACGAGCTGGAAGACCTGACTGGGAAACGGATGGGAGTCTTTTTCGCGAACAGGCTGAAGCGTTGGTACGGTCAGCTAACGCCCTAATTCTTCTCTTCTCAAGCTATGTAACTCCTACAGAGGAACTATAAACACTATGTTTAAAAACACCTATATGGTCAAAGCATACGGACAGTTTCGAAGGACTCGCCAAAGGAAAATCTTCGGATGGAACTGAGGTTGAGGGTACCGATCTGAGCCTAAACATTACCAACACAACTTCTCAAGCTATGTAACTCCTCCTGAGCAACTATTAACACTATGTTTAAAAAAACACCTAAAAGGTCAAAAGCATACGGACAGTTTCGACGGACTCGCCTAGGGAAAATCTTCGGATGGAACCGACGCTGAGGGTACCGATTCTGAGCCTAAACCATACTATACAACTTCACCAGCTATGAACACCTTCTAAAGTGACTATAAAATCAACAACCGATTGCAAAAATACCAAAAAGGGCGATAATTTCCATAAAACGATACACGCTAAAAATGAACTACTCAAAATTGAGTCGAATCCGACTCATTTTCATTAAAAACGGGACAACTCAAAATTTGAGTAAAAGATACTACTTCAATAAAATGATGATTGCACTTAAACTAGGAGTCTGTTTGTCGTAAAATGCACTTAGATAGATAGATAAACTTGATTCGCATCTGTCGTATTGAAAATTGATGGAAGGCCAAGCTTAACTTTCGCGAAATCATCATTTTATTGAAGTAGTATCTTTTACTCAAATTTTGAGTTGTCCCGTTTTTAATGAAAATGAGTCGGATTCGACTCAATTTTGAGTAGTTCATTTTTAGCGTGTATTTAAATATCTCAAAAGTGACGATCAGACGAGGCACTGCTTCACTGAACTTGTAAATATTTGTAAATATTAGTTTATTAGTATATTTATGCCCTATCCTTAAAATTTAGCTTTAGATCGTAAATTAGTTTATGCAAATTAGTTAAAATCTACTCAAGTTCGCTTACAAGTCTCGTTTGTTAGTTTGTACATCCTTTTGTCGAAGTCAGTAGTCATGTCAAGTCATTGTTTTGTATTCACTTTGCTATCGTCTCACGTTCGTTGATAGTTTGTAATTTATCGATACCTAAAAAAATGTAAATATTTAGTAATGTCTAGAAAAGGTTTGGTTGATTGATAGTCAGTTTACGAAAATGCTGGATATTTCAATCCGTTTCTCAGTCTTTCCTTATTTCCTTATTGTAGATCCTCCACGTAAACATTTCATGCATTGCTCCAGTCCAGTTCCATCCATCTATTTATATTGCTCTGCTTTGTCGATCCATCATCCTAGCTTATTCCATAGTCCAAACATCAAGTTCTTCTTTACCGATCCAATAATTTGTCCGTGCAGAAATAGCATCATCCTCCTTATAGTATGCGTAACAGTCCATATCTCTTTATCCTTAGCATCCCATCCTTTATCCATCCATATTCATTCATCGTCAGGTTTATCCAAAAGCTCCTCTGGTTTATCTGACTGGTCGTCGTCTCGTCCGTGGCGGTTGGACCAACACCGATACCTGCGAACGAAAAGAACAAACAAACCAACTCACATCGATAGATTGGAACGATAATCCATCTATACTATCCTGAAACAGTAGACCAGTAGTGCAGCTCCATTTCAACGCTTTTTCACGGTATTTCACAGAAGACTTTCACACATGGCGTTTGTTTACGTCCATCGTAAAATACAAGTAGTTGTTGATGACATGTGTGATAGACCGGCACAGCAGCAGATGTCAAGGAGACGGATTCTGTAAACGGTAGTGTCGGAGTTTGGTTTTGTATGTGTGCGAGGAATGAATGATGAATGTATGTAGCGTTTTTTTTCTTCGAGTGTTTTTAGTCAGACACAGATCTTGGCGTTTGAAAATGCTCGTAAGAGGTTTATTTATGGTTTATGTCGCAGTGAGTATAATACGCGGCTAATTGTCCGTGTCAACGAATTGTGACATAAATCGGTTCATTTCGTGGATTGAATCGGAGTCTCGTTTCTCGCGTAAATGCTGGGGTAGAGATTACTGATTCAACTCCCGGTAACGTTCACTTAGGTGGAAATTTTCGTAGGTGCATCTTCGCATATCGGCTTTATGTCCTGGTTTTGGAAGATGAACCTCGGTTTAGGCTAAGTTTTAAGCTTGCTCATAGTATAGTCGACTACTATGAGTTGAAGCTGAGAATGTATTGGTGATGTTTGAATGAGTTTTTTTTGTATGCATGAATGTGCGTATGAATGAATGTGGTCATCATCAACGAAATCCGGTTTTCTTTCCTTGGTCCAATAGACTGATCCATAAATTCTGTTTTTCGGGTTCAAGTTCAAATTCAAAAATATTCAGTTTGCGTGGGCGATAAATACTAATGGTATCATATGAACGAATTTTCGCTGGAGACCGGAGACCTAGAGTCGCTGATGGTCAGTTGCAGAGGAAGTTTGTAATGAACTTCCGACTATAAACAGAGATGGAGTTGAATTCGTTCAACGATGAAACTATATGACCCCGAAAATTTAAAGCATAGTTGCCATTAGAAATTTTGAGGCCTACGAAAATTTGATTGGCCTTTGTTACTTGTTAGCATTGCCAATCAAATTTTCGTAAATTTAGGAGGGAGTGATGTAACGAGCCTTCGGGTCGTTACAATTATTGTAAATATTCTAATTGTTATTATTGTTCTTAGTTTCTTGTTAAATGTTTTCGTTTATATTTACGGTTACAATAAATTAAATAGACTAAAGTTGAACAAATTTCGAGAATTAAAAAAAGATAAACCAGCCTAATGAGAAAAACGGAGATTCACCGCGGTATAGTTCATTGTGTTCATTTTCTGCATTCCCCTCAATAAAATGGTTAATGAGATCTAAGCCAGGTGGTGAGATACCGTGGAATCAAACTGCGTAAGCCACCCAAGATTGCTTGATCCCGCAAAATTTGCATATGAGCTTCGGCGTGCATCGACCTGTTGGGATTCCTTTGAAGATTTGTTGACCTTTTCCGAAGTCCCTCTCACATGGACAGAAAGGTGGCTAATTTAGGCTGTTCGTGTGAAGAGACGCGAACATGCGCGAAAATGATTGATAGAAGCATGAGAGCAGCCGTCGGTATCGCGAAATTACCTTCGTGATTTCCGGTGACGAAATTAATTCGGCGGTTAATCTGAGGATTATTGAAGTGATCAGATTCACTTCGAACTGATCCGTGGAAGAGGCAGGAGTGGCCCAAGTGTTCTCGCGCCGTGGTAGTTTGTGTAAGGTAAAAGTGTTTTCAATTAGTGGATCTTCAATAAAGCCTTTCCCAAAGAAATTAAATTTTAAAACCTTTCCCTCAGATAGCGTAGCTTATTAGTCGTGTGCAAAAGTTAAACGGTGTGTTATCGTGTGTGCTGGTGGTTGATAACGATAGGTAAATTGTGCAATTTATTGGTGGAAATATTGTGCTGACACGTGCAAGGTGCAACGGTCGTCTCGTGTATTTAGATCCCTGACCACACCGTTACGACGCCCGACAACCCACACCGAACCATCGAGGCCATTCTTGACCCCACCATCAGCTTGCGAGGTTTTTCACGCCGGAAGAGGGACGCGATCGCCAATCAACGCGCCCTAGGCAGGGCATCACCGAAGAAGAAGAAGAGAGAAGGCAACCGTTTTTCCGTTCCGTTGGTGACGACCGACGGACATCGACGCACGTGCCGCGTCGCGCCTTAGATGAGACCGTAAGTTTCGATCCGGAGCAAAGCCATCCGTAGGCGACAACCGCAGTCGCAGCATCGTCAGCTAGCCCAGCTAGCCCAACCGCCAACCGCCGGCGAACCGCGATGTAAGATTCATCCCATCCGTTCAACGAACAGCCGTAGCAGCATCAGCATCTAGGCAAGCCGCCGACCCGCCGGCGATCAGCGTGTAGTTTTACCGCCATCGTCCGCAAGTGATCACATGGACGCCGCGTAAGTCGTCCATTCTCAAAGTGAGTACTCATTTCCAAACATAATCCATGCGCATGTGATTTACCGCCGCAACATAGCCAATACCTGTTGCTAGGCGAGGACACGGTACCGCCGTAGAATATGTTGAGGGCCGATTAAGAAGCACAATAGTCGAGGCGTTTGCGTAGCAAACGCACTGCACGTTTTTCTTGCTGAGTGAACCACACCAGGAGAGCACACACGATAGGAGGCTAGGGACCGAGTAGGCATCAATGGGAAAGGTGTAGAATGGTAGGAGCGAAGAGATAGGCAGACGATGAAAGCGAGATGCACATTAGTGTCTGTAAATTGAAAGCTCTAATAAATTCTGGATAAAAGCTACGTTGTATTTTTGATGTAGTGAAACGTTTCAATAAACACTACGGGCAATAAATATATGTACTCTACTCGTTATTTGTGGTCCCGATGAAGTGAAACTGGTTGAGAGTATTTAATGTAGTTCGTTTTCGTTATAGTTCTTTTTGTAGTATTTTTCTACTGGGGAGGTTGGCTCCGAAACCAACCGGGCAACTCTGAAATCCGACGCGATTGGGTTGAGGAGAAATTTGGTCGCTTTACCAGTGATGATAAACCCCCTCCATACTGTTTCATCACTGGCCGACGGTTGTAATTGGGTAACTGGCAATTATTTTGTTAAGCCGTTACTAGTAGCGTCCTTCACAGGCGCAATTTAAGTTAGCCACCTGTCTTCCATCCAAAATTGGGAAAAAAGGAACCTTCGTTCTCTGAGGGTCTCAACGGTCGGGCACATTTAGACACGGTCGATGGTCTCCTACGGGAGTGGCGCATAAGCCATCGTACTTACCTACCTAAAAAGGGGAAGACGGTCCGGCGTACGATTATATATATATATCTCTGGTTGTTAGTTCAGAGACAAGTGTAGCAACAATAGCATTGCTAACAAGCACACATGCACGCGGCATTGATCGAGAGTTTGCCATTTCTTTACTGAAAGCAGCAAAAACCGGGTTCACTACGTTACCTAGGTAGAAGCTACCCTTGCGAAAATAGGGTTCCTGCACCAAAGCCACTTGGGATTTGCCATTTTGCATAAGTCTACAAAGATTAATAGTTGCTGTTCTTTTATGCTGAAGATTGATTTGAGCTATCTTAACTGAAGCCATTGCAAATTAAGATAATGCACTCCACAACTTCAGCATTAATATGAACAGCAACGATGAAACCAAATTGGTATCTTATCAAGGAAGTCAAAGACGAAACACAGAGTACAATGTGTATAACGCATAAAGCGAATCCATATAGGTGACAATTTGTTGAACAACTAAATAAAAACATGCTCATAATCCCACCATTATTTAACCTCAAGTTGAGATTGAATAAAAGTAGCCGATTATTTCGGAGAAGCAAAAAGTCAACTACGCCATAGCTCCGGTTAGCGCAGTAAGGGCTAGATACTGTGAAGGGTGCCCTGGTGCTTAGGCTCCGTTAGCGGTTAGGTTCTTTTTAGACCCCCCCTAACCATTCATTCGTAGGCACGGTAAGCATAAAGCCGAATCACACCAAGAATTTGGGGTCACCTGTATGGTGCACTTCTACCACCGAAACAGGCAATCCGTAGCGTTATTCTTAGCCAGATAACTGGCTGCCGACACCACACAGCTACTAAGTTAAGTTTTACAGGAGGACTTTTGCTACATTTTTTGTGAAGACCAAAACCTTGTGCGTTCTAAAGTAGAAAAAAAAATTTCGTCTCACTTTTAGGGGGATTGATCATTAAGCTGAATTCGCATAATAACGGTACTATTAAATAAATGCACTGGGAAATATTAACCACTGTGCGCAAAAAAGATCCGCGGGCCATTCCACTGGAATTTCACCTGCTTTTTAACTTAGTATTCTATTACCACATCTTCAGTTATTAATTGAAGGCTTTCTATGCCCACCATTGCATTAGCAGAACATGTATCTTGTCTGGTAAGTACAATGGATATACTACGTGAGTAGTAGTGAGTCGAAAATGATTCCCTCACGAAAACATCCTGGACCGGACTGAGAATCGAACTCGCCATCTCCGGATTGGGAATTCTACGCTTTTGTACGTAAGGCTAACTGGAGAACCTTTACCCTGGTTTTAATGATCGGGTGATAAAGACACTGTAACTTCTTTGGCGAAAGAACCAGAAACGATGATACGGAAAAGAGAGAAGAAGAAAAAAGAGTTGGATAGATTTTTTTTATAAACTTAATTTGAGTGATTTTTCAATGATTAAAGAGCTCACCACTGAGTTGAATAGAAGTTATGAAATTGATTACAAATTGAATAGTTTGGAACTAAACTTTAAGAGGGTATTGGTCATTAGGCCGAACGGTAATTAGGCCGAATAAGGAGTGAAAAGTGAGAAATGAGCGATAAGAAATCAGTTCCGCCATCTTTCCTCTTTCTTATTTTTACTTCCTACTTCTTCTTGCTTGTTTCTCCTTCTTTCCTCTTTATCCGTTCTTCCTTCTTCTTTCTATCTTCTTGCTTTTTCCATCTCCCTTCTCATGTTCTCCTTACTTCTCCTGTATCACTTTTTACATGTCACTTCTCACTTATGGTGACACGGGGAGGCACTATACACCGTGTTATTTTTCTATATTTTGTCTCTTTCTAGCATTATCACCTCGTAATTTTGGAGCGACGTATTTCGGTTTTCAGTTGTTTGATGTAACTGTAAATGTATTGGCATGTCGATTGCGAGTAAGCACGCGCCGGTGATACTTTTTCCAAATTATATTTATTGAAAGAAAAGAAGAAAAATTAAGCATTCAATGATGAAAATGATGACGATTTGATGATTGTTCGTGCTTCCCGTATCACCTTATAGCTTCTCATTTCTCATTGGTCATACCTGACGGCCATTCGGCCTAATCACACACCACCCTATGGCGACAGGTCCGAAAAAGCAGTGAGATAGGAAGGGTAAAGTTGAACTAATATTATATACAAATGATGAAGCTGCACGCTTGCAATGATTAACATAATTCCGTGTTCCATACGCACAAAAAGGGCCTCTCCTGGACAAAACTCCCATGTTACCCATTTTAGAGTAACCGACGGCTTATAATTTTCTATGAGTTCATTTCTCACAGTTATATTATTTCAATTTGAAGTGACTTTTTCACACTTACTTGTTAGGAGACTTTCCAATTGTTTCGATGTACAAAACAAAGTGCGATGTTTCCATATTCCACTAAAAGAGCTTTATATATAATTTTCTGAAAGTGCGATGATTATAATCACACATTTCTATTGTTTTGCCATAGAAATAAAAGCAAAGTCCTTCAAAAACGTTGTTTTTTGCTAGATGCGTACGCTATCATGGCGATTTGAACGGACATTGTCAGTGAAGTAACTAACACATATCATGTGCATGTCTCACACAAAATTTTCACACAGTTATTTTGTAATTCAGTCATGACGTTGCCGTAATGTAAAAATCATTCGTGCGATGTGTAAATTACTTCCAGCGTATGCATAAAAAAAGGGTGACAGTTATTCAAAGGAGAGAAGGAACAGAGCTATCGTTCTGACTGAATCCCTAAAGGAGGTTAAAACGAGTAACATTTCTAAGGACATCTCAGGTACCGAAGAACAGTTAGACGGTTATTTGACCGCTTTAATCCGAACACTTTTTAATTTGAGCCCTGTTCGTTTGCATGTCATTCGACATGTTCGACATGAATTCATGTTCGACATGTCGTTCAATTAAAAATGGGACTCATCTTCTATTAAACTTTTGGTTACTCTATGAGCATCAGAAAAACTGATTTTTGGCTACACTTAATATGAATGAGGTACTGGTCATATCATCGGCGGAGCACGGTACAAGAGTACATAAGCTGAAAAAAACATTAAAACGTAAGTTTTTGTCACCCAATTTATACTTTCAGCCGGAAGTACAATCAACTGAGAAACGTCAGTCTAGGAGAAAAAAAATTACTGTTTATCTCCATAATATAATGATAATTCCATTCATGGCTCATCTCGGAACGCAGGAAGTGCAATATCATGTGACGTAATATCCGGTTTTGTTATAAAACGCCATTATCGGTGTCGGAGTCAGATCGCTAAACTGAAAAAGTACGGAAGCAATATTGACGAGAGCTCACAACCTGCGGATGACAGTTCTGTATTCAATTCTAGATTTAGTATCTAGATGGAGCATCCAGTCACAGAGTTACGATTTAGAGTTGCGGCACAGGCGTGAGAAGGATAACGGCATTCTTGACACCCCATTCCGTACTCTGGAGATTGCGGAAGTCCTTTCCAATGGAGACGCAAGGTACTCCAATTTATTCAGGCACATGGAAAATTCACCTGAAGAACAGTTGAACTTCAAAATCGAGAACCAACAATTGGCTAAGCTAGACCCACACAAAACCGAAGTGCTTAACTATCGCCATGAATGGATGCTCTGTTTTCCAGAGAGCAAGGGATAGGCAGCATATCGTCTTTAAGATGTTCATTAAAACCAGTATTTAGCTTTTAAAAATCGATCTAAGAACGTTTTAGGCTTTTAAAACTTTTAACCCGCAATCTCACCCTTTTCACATTTCGAAGTTTTTTCTTCAGTTTTTAACCATTGCAATAATTTCTAGAAATTGAAATTTCAATGCCAATATTTCACCACATTGAATATAAAAAATTCAAATTCCATGTTGACATATTTAATTTCGAAACCATTTTTTTTTTATTAAAAATTTATGGAAATATTTTAGAATGTATTATTTACCACTATAATCTTCTGTTATATTTGGTTTAGTTGGGGGAATATGTCAGTACTTGAAGTACTTGAAGTATTAAAGACTTAAGGACTAGCCTCCCGGAATCCAAAACTAAATCTACTCGCGTTTTCAAGGGCACACCACTCAATATGGAAGCAACGCACCGCTTCTAATTTTAACATTCCAGCTTTGCTGCGTCGCAGCATGCGTGAAACAATAAAAATGACAGTTGCTTCCATGTTGAATTGTGTGCCCTTAAAAACGCGAATAAATAAACAAAACCACGAAGGACAAAAAAACAATCTTGCAATGATTTGTTTTTTTTTAATAAATTTAATTAGGAAATTTAATTTAAAACCACTCTTAAAATCGTATTGACATTAGACCAATGGACCAAAATCAAAAATATTTTAAATTTTGTACAGTTATGAATTACAAAAAAATCGAAATACTATGGTGGGCTTGGGCATTCAAGGTTTGAAGCGATTACATTTATCCAGTAGCCTTGCAAGTAAAGGCGAATTACTAATCCGGAGATAGCGAGTTCGATTCTCGGTCCGGTTTAGGATGTTTTCGAGTTGGAAACTCTCTCGACATACTGTCGATACATACTCATGCAATGCAATTGGGGGGCATAGAAAAGCTTTCAATTAATAACTGAGAAAATGCTAATACAGTCGCCTCTCCACATCTCGATATTGAAGGGACCATCGAGATAGGGAGAGATCGAGGAATGAAAAGAAAATTAAAATGGGTACTAGATCCAAAAAAGATCGTTGCTATAAAAAACGACAACAAAACAAATGTCATTTCGTATTGTTGATGTGTTTGTTATTGTCCAAAGATGGTCTAGTAGCCTATAAATTTGAACACATCGACATAAGGAGAGGGAATCCTGAACAAAATATAATCAGAACACATCGAGATAGAGAGATATCGAGATGTAGAAAGCCCAAATGTATGTAGATTGAAGGGACCGAGGAAACCATCGACATAGGGAGAGATATCGAGATACAGAACATCGAGATGTGGAGAGTCGACTCTAGAATACTATGTTGACAAGCAGGCCAAGTGTTAGTGGGAATGTAGAGCCATTCAAGAAGAAGAAGCGATTACATTTCGTGTTGTGTTTTGTAATGTCCCAGTGGAGGTTGTAATGTCAACAAAGAAGTTGTTGTAATTTTTAATTATCAGTATAAAAACTCTTATGATGAATGGAACTTTTCAATTCTAGATCCAATAATTGCTTTCCTACTTTCTTGCAAGGGAAATTTATGGTTCTTACATTTGCGTTAAAGTTATAATTCTTTATGAAAAGTAAATTTTGCAATCGTATAATGAACAGGCTAACAGATTGACCAAGCAGCATTCACCGCTTGGGGAACTTGCTTTTGTGAATGGATGACCGCTATGCATGAGCCAACATAGATGGATATCCAAGTATAAAGATACTGATGTGGCAACCAAGTCCGGCACAGTGCGTGCGCTAAAAACACATTCGGATCGCAATATTGTCCCAATATAAGTACAGCACAAGTGCAGCTGAAGGCAGTTTTTACCTTTTATGTTTATGTTTACAAACTGAAGCAACAACGAGAGATCGATTGATATGTAAGTAGGTATTTATAAATGGACAACTACGACCTTGTAGCCGTTCAACCATAGTTGGGGATTAGCAATGATTTCGGATTTTTCTAGAAGCAAGTAACCTTGATGCAATGAGAGCAAGAAAAACAAGTCTGAGTGGTTTATGATTTTTAATAAAATATTTTTTATTTCTGTATGTACAGTTTGAACTTTTTTTGGACTTGCTACTCTATGCTGGATAGGGTAACAATATTTTCATTGGATGTTTATTTTTTTAAAAAAATAATACACATTTTCAATATAAAACAATTCTCGCTTTTTCGATTCCTTTTGATCTCGTATTTAAAGCAGATGACTAAGGGGGAGAGATAGATTCTTCCTAACTTCTTCACGTAGTGTTTGAGATTTTTTGCGAGAAGAAGAACCGAACTAGTGGAAGAGTAGTAAAGTGTAACAGTGTGTAGATAGAGTAAATAGGTGTAGAATCAGTACGACAGTATTAACAAGTGAAAGAAGATCAGTATGAAAGTAACAGATATAGAACAACAATTATCACATTCAACACCGGGGGACATAAGTCGATCACCAGCACTCAAACTATAATGGAATAATTGGACTCCTAGCAGGATGACTTGAAAATAAGTCTCCTTTATCACGAATGGTTAAGCTGGAATGTATGCTTTGGGTCCAATGTTTGACTTGCTTTAGAGTGGCAATCATTTCCCGCCGATCGTTTTGGTTCGCTTATTTTGCAATAGATGGCAGTACAGGTTGCAGCTTCATGTTGCGCTACATGTTTCCTCTTGGGGAGAAAAATGGTAACGCAATCGCAGTATGACACATCATATTCGCGATGTTTTAGCTTTTCGTTATTATGGCTGCATGTAGACGCAGCATTGTTGCATCCCCTCAACAAGTGAGTGTTGCGACTCTTCTCGGGAGAGACTTCGCACCCGAGAGAACAACTCGACCGAGTAGCACGTGCCAGACGTGATTGGTTTTTGGTTTGGCCGAGAAGTGCGCCTGCAGTGGTCGCGGTTGTTTGTTTACATTTTGTGTTGCGTTTTGAATCCGGTTTTGTTTCGACCGGGAAAGTGAAAGTGTGTTTGTGTTTTCACGTTTCTGAGTCGCTCCGCTGCCGGTGAAAAGTGAAGAACGGAAAAGTGAGTGAAGTAATCACGGAAAAATGTGCCGAGCTTTAGGTGATGGAAAGCTTGAGGTTTGAGGCGCGAATAATTCGATAATTACTTAACAAAAACATAAAAACGATTATACATTTCGATGATAGAGCGGGTTTTACATGTGTGTTTGTGTTGTGGGCTTTGTTTATGATTTGTTGGTATCTTAACGATTTATACGAGTGAGTAGTTTTACTGCTTGCAGCAGTTCGAAGTTTGGGAGCTTCTTAACGGAGACAGTTTTGTGAGAGTGACTTAAACGGATAGAAAAAGCTAAAGTGGTTTTGGTCAAACCGCACTCAGCTTAACCTTCCGATTGTAGCGAACTTAGTGAACATAGTGGCTGAGGACTGGAGCTGGAGCATGGTACGCAAGTGGGGCAGCAGCTACAACCTTGTGAACAGCTGGAGCTGTAGAAAGAGAAAAAAATAGTTTAAGCTAGATGCTGCCGCTTCCCGTTAGATAAAAAACAACTTACCGGACTTGTGCACGACGGCGTTGAATCCATTGTGGTCATCGGCAGTGTAGTCAACAGTGCGCACGGAACCGTCTGGTTCGACGAGGGAGTATTGTCCCTTGACAACATCACCGTCGCGTTCTTCAGCCTGGGACTTGATGTCACCAGTATGGGGATCCTTGATTCCATAGTTGAACGAGTACTTGGGGTAGGCCTGTTTACAAACGAATCAGTCAATCATCAAGATTTCTTGATTGAACACCACCGTTTTGATCACTATGATATACTTACGACTGGCTCGGCGACGACATGTTTCACAACTGGAGCAGCGTGCAGGACTGGGGCAGCGTGCAACAGAGCTGGGGCACCATAGTGTCCGTATTCGATGGGCGATGCACTAACGGCAACAGCCAACAGGGCAATGGCAACGAAGCACTGGAATGTATGACAAAAATCCGTTAACTCACTATCAACCCATTTGATTTCACTTATAGCTCATTCAGATATCCCAAAGTCCATTAGAATTTTAAGAAATTCTTTCACAGCTTGTTACACCAACTCCATAAAACTATTTCACTTGTAATTAACCGTACCTTCATGGTAACTATAGAAATTGTTAAAATTCTTTCGAGCTAGAATAAACTGTTGTCACTTGGTGTGCTCTGGGAGACACTGTACTGCAAAGAACCAAACTGAACTGATGACTATTGGAATGGCCATAACGTCTTTTATACCGATTGGAAACTCTGAAAATTTGTGTACCTCGTGCAATGCAGCTGCTGCTATTGCTACCATGTCTAGAATATCAGCACGATGGTTCCGCCACGCCGGAGACGAGGAAACCTGAAGGGAGGACAACGACGACGACGACAACGGCATCGAATGTTTCATTCGAAGGACCAACTATCCGACCCACCACCGTGCCCGGGAGGGGGATGCTGAGAGCTGCACCACCAGAGCAGCAGAAGGAAGAATCGAAACCTAGCCCAACTTCATTCAATTCGTGGACCCGAAAACGACCGTACGTGCGCTCGCGCATGGTTTGAGCCGCCCCGGCATCGAGCGCGCGTGCAGCATAACGAAAAACGTGGGAGAGTCACTCCAGCCGTGCACGTTGGCGAAGAACGCGAACGAAAGCGAGAGTGAGAGAACCTGCGGCAGGACGTCGGCAGTAACGAAGGCGCAGAACCGTCAAACGATTTGTGGAAGTTCTGCCGACCAGCGAACGGGGCTGTTGTGCTGCTGAGTGTAGAGCATATCACATTTTTAATTCAAGTGATCTGTTGGATGCTGGAGTGCATGTGCAGTTAAATTAATGGAGGCTGAAATTTAGCTGGTGGGCTTTAGTTCGATGTTTGGCCAGTGAATGCAGCTATTTTTGAAATAATTTCACTAGATTAGTGCAGTCTGGGGCAGTTGAGCTCGATCGTGAAATATTGTTACATAGTTCTATACACAATTGTTTTCATGTTATGTCCATTATACGAGTTTGTGTAGTTTTGAAGTTATTGTATAAAGAGTGGATTTTTTGATTGTACAGTGAAATACCAACGACAAATAAAGTAATAATCATAACATACAAATCTGTGTTACAGCGACATTGCTTGGATAAAAATTGTTCATGTTGTGAAAATGTTCTCAGATAAGCTTGGAGCCCTTAGATCAGCTTAAAATCAAACACAATCAGCCATAATACAAAACAACATACCCGCGGAGTTTCTTTAAAAAACAGAATTGGTGAAATTTTATTTATTAATACATCAGATTGCTGAACCATACAATTTTCACAACATTTTTGGAAACCCGCAATATTTTTGCGAGTTTTTCAGTAAATGTTAGAAGTACTAATGGAAAAAGGATGTCTTTTGTTTTCCACTAGTAATACATGTTTGGAATTGATTTTTGATCAAATTTTCGATATACCTTTAAGTCGTTCAAGGAAAAAATAAAATGTCATATATCACGAAACTGGAAGTCAAGTTTGATTCATTCCATTCTATATGTAGATGGAATAAAACGAACTTGGGTTCTAGCCTAGTGATTTAGGAAATACTTAATGGTGTTATAGATGCTTGAAAGTATTTTTTTTGCTGATTCTTATTTGGATATCAGAACAGTTTTTAACCATGGAAATATCCAAAATTAATAAAGCCCCTAGCAGTGATGGTGCCTTTTCCTACACTATACAATATTTTGTTTTTAACTTTATTAGAGTGATTTTTAAGTTGTTTACAAAGTTCATCACTTCACTATAAAACATATTGAGAAACGCACATAAGGATGTTCAAAACAGCAAACAAACACCAGATCCCATTATTTCCATTTTTCGTTTACTCTCTATTCTATCAATTTCACGATTTTGATTTTTTTTCTAAAATGGACCCTTAGGAAGAAAAATCAGTGATTTGATGATCAAAATGAATACACCACTAGGTGTTTCAATCTGCCAAATTCACGATTCAGCCATCTTGGATTTTAGTATGGGAGAGCCAGCCGGTTTGCTTTCGTTTTGCACTGAAAATGATTTTTTCACCCCCGCCTTCTTCTATTCCACAAACTTGGCAGATTGGAGCACCTAGTACTGTATTCATCTTGGTTTATATATTTCTATTTCAATGTTAGGATCCTCTCTAGTGTTATGTCCGAAGCATGAGGAACGTTAACCCAGGTTACTGGGGTCGGTAAAATTTTACTGAGTATTTGGACTGCTGACTAAGTCGGTAAAAAATCAAATGACCGTTACAATTGATCACATTATTGTCTACTAAGTAATCAATTTAGTAGACAAAACTGATTTTTTAGCAATAATAGATCTTAACAATAAAAGACCTGTGCTCTTTCGGAATAAATTTACCATGGTTTGAGCTTTTGGTTGATTTTTAAACTTTTAGCAAACAGTTCGGTAGACCAAAAATTACATCATTTTCGCACTGGAAGTGTCTCAAGAGGCTGAGTTTTGAAAAAAAAACTATTGATATGTATAGAAGAAATCCAAAGATTCGGTGCCAAAGTGTCCAAAAACAGTTTTTGTTGTTTTCTTGAAATTGTGTAAAATTGATATATGCAGTTTCTCAAACAAATGTTTCAAATATACTCAAGCCACATTACTTCAGTACCTAAGACCTCAAGTTTGGGCTCTGAGGTTTGGCACATTCGGATTTCTCTTCATACCTTCTACGTGTGGCGCAAAAAAATGTTTTCTATATCAATTACCAAAACTGGAGAAAATAACTTGTCTACAACGAGTGTAATTGTCGCCTAAAGTTCGGAAAAAAGCAACAAAAGAGAATAGCGATAATTTTGTGTCCTTATCTGCAGAGGATAAATACAATTCTGCGTTCTATTTTACCTGCAACAAATTTGGTGAAGTAATTGATGTGAGCTGTTAAGAAAATTATTTTGAGCTTTTTTAGTGGAAGTGTTGTGAACTGTTTAAATCGCGATATTTTATATATTTCAGAAGAAGAACACTAATATTGTCAGCAGATGGCTATGTTTATGTTTTAAATATGTTTTAAGTTGATAATTAATAAATTTTTAACCGAGAACATCATCGAAAACCGACTAATTACCGAAATACGCGGCAGACGATCATTGTCCTGTTCTGTTGCAGTTTGGGACAAACGCTTGTTGCGAGTTGAATTTGTCCCAACATTTACAAAAGAGGGAATGAGGAACATTCTCCGCTTATCTATATTTAGCTTCAGATAGTATACCAAACGCCTGCGAATACCTTGTAAAAATATTCAAAGAAAATATTCATGAAATATCAAACGGATGCAAAAGATTAAAAAAAGTAATGGACGATTTTGAAACATCGCAAGCACAAAGCGCAAAAATTATGTTTAAAAAATCTCTCACTTGTTTAATAACTTTGATATTGCCTTGGAAGATGATAATATAAAAATGGAATCTGCAATGAATCTTGAGCTTGATGACCGCACAATTCGTAGTTTCTACTCCTAGATTGATCAGAACAATGAAAAAATTCACCGGGAACCAATATAGTTGGGGCTTGGGATTAGCTTATCAATGTGCACAGATCAAGAATTCAGAGAGTCCTTACGGTCATCTGGAAAGGGAAGGAATGTTGGTGTAACAACCGTTGTTAATAGAGACCGGGATCACTTCTGCATCTCCACATTTGCACATGCAGGATTTTAGTTAAAACGGGATAAGTGGTTGCACGGATCAGGATTCACCTTGGTAAGTGACGAGATCCATGTATCCTCAATTAGATAAAAACAAACATGTTTTTTAATTAATTTTGATCGGCAAGGATATTTGCTTGCTTTAATCAATTTATGTACATATATTTGACAAAGTATTCTCTTGAACTGTCCGAGTGGCAATGGTGAAATACTGGATAAATTATGCAACTCTCAAGACTCTGAAGGTGGGCTAGCTTTAGAAAATGTATACATTACTTAGTCCTGAACGAACAAGTTTTTCAATCAAAGTTACTAGTTATCGAAGCTAAGTTTGTACATGTTCCATTATTCCAGGAATGCCCAAGGTACGCCCCGTGGTTGCTTTGAGTGACCCCAAGAAACGACCTCTGGGAAGATGTTTAGGCCTTTATGATGGAAATGGATACTCCTTTATAAACTTAAGTGGCCTTACAGCAACTTAACAGCCGGTACCGGCAATAAAGGAATAGAATACTGGCGATGTAACACTTCTAAGAATGGAAACAACAATCACAGGGTTATGGGAAATGCACATAACATTGTTCGCTAAAAAATATATGTGCGAAAATGCTCAATATTCCTTAAATCCTGACACTCGTCATTAATAAATCAACTTTATCAATGCCAAAGAAGCACCACAACCAATTCCAAATGATGTTGACGAAATTCGAAGCAGAATACGAAGATTTCTTGTATTATTACGAATTTCGTTGACTAAGCTGTGATGCCAGACTTGGGGGATGTATTCTCTTAGAAAGAAGCCCTTCAGCAGCAATTCTCAAGACTATTCGCTGTTTTTCTAGAACCCAGTAACAAAATGTCCATTATCTCATCATCGTTTAATGATGTGAATAAAGTACCTGAAATGTTTCAAATGGAGATCATTGACGTCCAATGCAACGACAAGCGCAACACCTCCCATGAGATATTTTCTCTTTTCGGAGGCACATATCTATGCACTCTTTTCAAGAATGAAAGGAGTAAAAACTTGTAATCTTGCATGCGAATCTTAATCAGCGATTGCGAATACAATATGCGTCGATTATTGGAGAGTACAAACACAAACATATTGTTTTTATTTATTTTTTTAAACTTCAGTTGTTGACTTTGACCGTAGTGTCAAGTTTTGAGATTTTTCGGCTATGCAGTCTGGTTTATTAGAACAAATTTTTAAATTTTGTCCAACGTTTCGACATCGAGTTCGATGTCTTCTTCAGAGAAAATATTGTATTTAAGTGTGCTTAGTTTGATTAGCTACATGGAATTATTAATATTACTTACAAATTTTGATTGCTCTTTGTTAAGTGTGATGGGTGTTCTGTAACGGTCAATTTGATTTTCGGTCGGTATGCATCACTATGAAATACAGTATAAAGTATTTAAATTTGAATTTTTGTAGCTAATCTTATGTGGTCTAATTACTTATAGGTTTGATTATTATAACTATTACGGTTATGGGCACTGTAGTTCTTATGAAAGCTTTATTGATCTAAGAAAAGCAAAGTTTCCAAAGTTTCAGTTTGGAAAAGGCCTGTTAGATGCAGGTTCGCTTGATTTTGTTTTTGTCACTGAGGTCGTTATAACCCTTCCGGTTCCAAACCCCCCTATTGAAAAATTGTTCACAGCTTTCACCTAAAGAAGCGGAATTTATTCAAGTTTTATGAGTTTTATGGATTTCCAGGATTGGCCACTTAGTTCCAGAGTTACTCCGGATTTAAAATGGGTGTTAGCTTTTGGTTATTTCTCAGAACGCATCCCAATCAGGAGAGAATAACAAATTTATATCATATTGTGTTACTTAGTTCAACAGTTTTTCTAACATAGGTTGTTATAAACTTGGTTCAGGATGTTGTTAAAATAACTACATTTTCTAACAAAACAATGAAACGTAACTAATTCTGTTATAATTTTGTTAAGAAAAACTGGCATTGATAAAGTTGTATCATAATTCGATTATATCAACGGTTGTTATAAATAACTGATGTTGTTACAATCATGTTATAATCTTGTTTTGCCTTCCTAGTCGGGATACTTTTTTTCCTGTTCGGGTGTGCCACTGCGACCAGTTATTAGATCTCTTGTAGCATTTCCCGTATCCTTAGTGTATAAAAGCATGTCGAATTACTCCATTACTATTGAGAAGCAATGAAGTATCGGTTTAGATACAGTTCTTGTTTCGTTTTCCCAAGAGTACATGACACGGTCCCGCTATATAGACCCTTCACAGAGAGAAATCTCATTACTCTCATTACAGAGAGTACTAAATACGATTAATCCTTGAATTACCACAACTTATTGCCCTAGCTTGAAAAATGGATTAAGCTAGGACTCGGTTTGGTAGATCTTACACCGTAAAACACTACGTAAAAGTGATCTACCAGCTTTACGGGATGAACGCATACCTACGGAGTATAACGGAAATTATTATTTCAGATATTTTGATTGAAAACGCCGCATAAACTATTCCAACTTTGAATAGGAATTTGACCTGTCTGTATTTTACGGAGATATGCGAATACCATCCTTAAACTTCATGATTTAATAATTTATGGCAATCTATGGTGGTTTTATACTTCCTGGACCGTATTTGAACCGATTGGAACTAACAGTAAACAGTTTTACCGAAAAATTCGATTTTCGACTTTTCCTTTGGTACCCCCTTGGAAAAATTTTTATCGGTAAAAATTTCAAAACTTTGATGAATTTTTGGGCACCTCTAAATCATGTCCGATTGACCTCAAATTTTGCATGGGCTGATACTTTGGGGTAATGAAACATGTGAGCAATGTCGTTTTTTGAAATTCGATGACAATTTTTTTTCCCATACATTCCATTGGCACCCTAATATCTAGGATAGGATGAGACAATTAAATATCGACCGCCTTGTTGTTTCCTTCGACGAGGTGGTGTCCAGTGCTTCCGATTTTTTTTTTATGCAAAATCAGCCAAAAATTATATGCAAAAAAATCACGTTTTCTCGTTCATTTTTTCCATTTCTCGTAATAAAAAATGCTACGTACTATCAGCAAAAAGTTTTTACATGGAAATAGATGAGTTTTACAGTGAAATGAGAGAAAAGTTGGTTGATAATGCTTCAAAAAGAGTGTTTCAAATAAGCATAACCCTTGAGAATCATGCATACATTATTTGCAGTCTAGCATAAATTCATTTTACCCATAAAATCAAAAAACAAACAAATTTTGACACAAATTTCTTTAAAATAAACCATCAACATGGCTAAGATAACAACAAGCTGCCCTTTTAAAAATGTGATGCCGTCGATCGAAGTAATCGATTGTCATTTCCACCTAATCAGCAATCAGTACGATATTGACAGAAAATCGGTACGATTTTTAATAACTAATTGGCACATCCTGTCCTAACCTAATATGTTGCCAAAAACGGGAAAAAAATTCATACAAAATTTCATTTTTTTTTTGTTTGCATGATTGAAGCTAAATACTTTGAATATGTACTACAAAGTATGTGGAGTATGTTTGAATTTGAATGATGTACGTGCATCATAATTGACATTTTTGCGATATTATTCATAACTCGGAGATTGTAGCTCAAACAAAATTGAAACAAACTAATGAGCCAATTTCATAATACATATTTAACAATAAATAATACTTGAAATTACCAATAGCGTCGGCCACGTCCTTACAAAAATTTGTAATTATAAAAAAAAGTTTCTATTGTAGTCCATTTAGTGCTGACTTCAATCTGACATCTCATATAAATTTTAGTCCACCAAAAATGCTTGTTTTTATCATAATTCACTATATAAATCAAATAACGATTCGACGGATACAAGATGTCTAAATGTGCTACAGTCAAACCTCCATGAGTCGATATTGAAGGGACCATCGACTCATGGAAATATCGAGATGTGAAATAGAAAATCCCTGGGAAGCTGTTTGAAGGGATCATCACAGTAACCCAGAAAATATTTTTCAACATAGCAAAATTTGCTTCCATGAGTCGATATCGAGTCATAGAACATCGACTCATGGAGGTTTGACTGTACAAATTTTGAATTCTTATATAATGGATTCTGATGGAGGCAAACTTTCATGTGGTCGGTGTGATTAAGAGTAAAGTTCTGTGCACATTTGTCGCTGACATTATGGAAAAAATGAACGCAATGCACGTTCCATTGTTTTAGAAAATAGTATCGGAAATCTGCATTCTGCACATTGGTCAAGCGTATTCAATGTAGTGTGAGTATGGGTTAACTACACTCGACTCACTAAAACCAAATCCCTTTGCACTAGTCGGTCTCCTAGCACTCAACCCAGAAATATTTCAGGCGACAATGATTGATCCATGAGCACAATGTGCACCTCGCACTACGAGTGATAGTGTGGCCAAGTGGAAGCTGGAAGATCATTTGCGGCATGCCATCTCTGACACTCGACAGCAGTCAACCTACGGACAAACTGATGCTCGCTACAGGTCATCGCACTCCAGTTCTCCATGCACCAGTTTCATTATTATAAATTTGAAAAGATGGAAGAATCCTACATCAGACTGGAGAGGGAAGCAAAGCAGATCGGATTACCCAACAAACATTGGAAGCTGAAGAAGAGCTTTTTTCGTGGCAAATAAGCTTCTTCAGCTAAAAAACTAGCTTGTTCAGTTTAAATTGCTTGTTGGGTAGTCATTAATGGGACGTACACACGGTCAAGCAGTTTGACCAACATCGACTCCACCTCTCGTTTATTCAAATATCCATCAAGTTTTACCAACAGCGACACGAACAATCATTCCACCAACAATATCACACACGAACGACCGAAGCACCAACTCGAGCGCCAACCATCAACAAATATATGGGGGTCTGTGCAACTTCACTACAAATGCTCAAACATGTTCGGCGAACTTTGACTCCACCCCCGATAACTCAAACCAAAATCAAACCGTTTTATTGTTTTTCCAACCGTTTTATTTTAACTGTCAAATGGTTGTTCGAACAGCTTCACACACGTTCAAACAAAGCAGCAACCGAAGCGTTTTCTTGGGAGCGGAGTCAATGTTCGTCAAACTGCTTGACTGGTGTGTACGTTGCATAACACGTTGAAGACGAAGTAGGCTCAGGAGAAGACAACGGCCTTTCACCATGAGCTTGTATCAATGGCGACAAAATCAAGCTGGTTGAAGAATTCGTGTACTTGTGCTCACTTGATCTCCGATAACAATACCAGCAAACAAATTCGGAGACGCAACGTGGCAGAAAATCGTGCGTACTTTGGACTCCAAAAAAACACACCGATCGAATAGAGTTCGCCGCCGTACCAAACAGACTCCTTCATTAAACCGGTGGAGGTAGTCCTCCTTGGACACGATAGCTGGACAAAGCTTGTGAAGGACCAGCGCGCACTTGGAGTAAAAATGGTTCTCTCCGACAGGCACAAGAAGGGGAGGTGTGCAGCGATTAAGATGGATTGATCATATGGAAGACGATTTACGGACCCTCCGTAGACTGCGTGACTGGTGACGTACAACATTGGCCTTAGACTGAATAAAAATAATAAAACCACAGGTGACGCATCACTAGCCTATCGAAGCAGCTAGAATTACACCAGCGATTTCACAGAAGGTCCTCTACTTCTGATAGGGGGAATGCCGACTTTGGCAGGTTTTGTTCTATTATTGGCAGGGGGTTTTATGTCTGACTGTGCTCAAATTTGGCCTAAACATTCTTTGCATATCAAATAACATTGTGGCCAAATTTCATGAAATTTGGTCGACAAAAACCCCCCCTGCCAATAATAGAACAAAACCTGCCAAAGCCGTCTTTCCCCCTACTTCGCTATCACAAACAGAACACTCAAGAGTAGGCATTGAAAGTGTGAATGAGCATTGCACTATGGTCCAGGATACAGATTTACGCGGAAAGATGAATTTTACGCCAAAACTATATTTTTACAAAATTGTTCGAAATAGTAAGGCCATCATTATGGTTTTACCAAAAAATAGGGTGGCCCATCATATAAAAAAATTAGAAAATATTTTTTTTTATTTCTTGGAATATTGACATGTTATGTTCTACAAAGTTGTAGCGCAGCTAATTCCAATTAATTTTGCTAAAAAAACTTTTTCTGTAGCTCTTAAGTTGGCTGATTTAGAGCAATTTTACCTAATTGGATTAGGGTGTACCTGAAAAAACAGTATTTTTAATCTAATTTTTTAGTTTTAGATTTCTCGAAAAAGTCGTCTTCAGGTGACTTTTAGAGCTCGAAAAAATGCAACTATTGATGGGTAAATATGCACAATATCTTTTTCCGATCAAAAGTTATAATCGTTTTTCTGCCAAAATTACATTTTTTTCATAAGTTGATATCTCCGGTTAGGGCAGACCAAAAAAATATGTTCACACGGCATTTGAAAGATAAATTATTATTCTTTATTATGTCAAAAAATTGGGGATATGTTATTTTTATATCTCATGTTTTACCAATTTTACTAAAATCATGTTTTTTCAAATAAATTAATATAACTCGACAACGGAAAAAGATTCAGACGATATTCTTATAGCAAAACACGCGTTTCGAAAAGCCCCAAAAGTCTTCAGAAGATGACATTCGTAAGAAATGAAAAATAAAAAATCTACAGCTCTAACACTTTTTATAAGTTTTATCATTATCATCGTGATAAGAAAATTATTTTGAGCTTTTTAGTGGAATGTTTTCACCTGTCATAAGACGAGTTTATACAATCCCATTGAATTCCACCACTTAATTGTATCTTGACAGATACGTATTTCGACCTCAACAGTAAGGCCGTCTTCAGTGTCTCGTACTTGAATCGACTTGAAGAAAATGATCGCAGCTTACACTTTTTATACTATGCGTAGGTATAATAATTTATCTAGGTACTTATCTTACTACGGTGCTTATTTCTACTCGCTTGATGCGCTTAATGCTTAGGTAAACTCGTCTTATGACAGGTGAAAACATTCCACTAAAAAGCTCAAAATAATTTTCTTATCAAAATGGCATCCAAGCGGAACGAGCGTAGTACTTTTATAGATTTGAAGAGGAGGATCGCAGGTATTCTTAAGGACGTGGCCTTCCTTAAGAAGTGCCAAAAGGAGAGGCTGACTCCTGTCAGCCATAGGATTAAGATGGGAGCTCACATCCCAAAATCTATCAGTAAGAGGGCGGAATCGGATTTGTTGAAGTTGTCAATCAAGGGGCACAATGCCAAGCTAGAGAGGTTGAACTTGGAGTGCTACAACCTACACCTCAAGCTGGCAAAGGAGAACCCAGATTCTTTCGACATATTCCTAAAGAAGCGCAGAAGCGGGCCGAAGAGTGTGAAGCGGACAGGAAGAGGAGACTGCACAAGAAGAAATTGACCATTCTACGAGGGAAATCAGCGACGGAAGGTAGAACGACTAACCCCACAGTACAAATGATCGAGGGATTCGTTGATAACCGTTCGACACAGCAGTTTACGGAGGAACAATTAGCACACCTCAACAAGGGGTTGGGGTATGCGACAACCCAGAAAGCGGATCTAGAGCAGATAACCGTGGATACTGAGACAGCGATTTCACGAAATGTTGATCAACGGGACCAGAATAGTGTGAGAAACATCGTAGCAGACGCCATCAAAGCAGGACATCATGGGACATCGAACAAAGACGAGAGGAGGATTTTAAAGGAGTTAAAGGAGAAACCAGTTTACTACATGAAGGCGGACAAAGGAAACGCAGTGGTGATAATGGACAAAGAGGACTACGATGAACAGATGACGACTAAAATCAACGGAGGACCATACAGGCATTTGAGAGTGGACCCACTACCCGGACTAATCCGACTTACGGATAAAACGATAAAGGAATGCAAGACGATCATCAGAGAAGCCCGCGTTAAAATGACGAACCCTGTGTTACCAAGGATCAAAGGACTACCAAAGATACATAAGCCAGGTACAGAGATGCGAGAAATAGTTTCATCAGTGGGTTCCCCTACACAAAACTTGGCCAAGTGGTTAGTCAAGGAGTTCCAGAGTATGCCGAAGCCGTTCCCCAACAGATCAGTTGTAAACACCCAGGAGTTCACCAAGAGGATATTGGAATCAGGAAACATCGGAGAAGAGGACATCATGGTATCATTCGACGTAGCGGCATTGTTCCCAAGCGTTTCAGTGAAGGATGCTCTGAACCTTTTGGAGGATTGGCTACTAGGACAACGGACGGATACAACATGGCGAGGAAAAGTAAAGATGTATCTCAAGCTTGCAAGATTATGCATGAATGAGAACTACTTTACATTCCGTGGAAGCTTCTACAAACAAACAAAGGGTGCACCTATGGAAATCTGCTATCACCGTTTTGTGCGAATTATTCATGGCGAATTTGGAGGACAACCTAGAGGAACAAGGAGTACTACCCGAGAAATGGTGGAGATACGTGGACGACATTTTCAGCATCATCAACCGGAAAGATCTACCCAGGATTTTGGAAGCGATAAACAACGTGCATAAAGACATCAAATTCACCCACGAGGAGGAAAAGGAAGGTAAATTACCTTTCTTGGATCTACTGGTTATCAAGGGAACGAATGCAACATTGGACTTCGAAATCTACAGGAAGCCCACCAACACCATGAGAGTCATCCCATACACATCAAATCATTCGTATCAGCACAAAATGGCAGCTTTTCATCACATGATCCACAGGATGCAGACGATTCCCCTGAGCGAAGAAGGAAAAACGAAGGAGCTACAACACATCTTGGAAACAGCGAGGATCAATGGATACAAGGAAAGAACAATACAAGCAATCATCAACAAGAAGCAGAGGAACCTACGGAAAAACGAACTGACAACCCTGACACCGATCGATGAACCGCTGAAGAGGGTATCGGTACCCTATGATCGACACATCACCCACCAGCTACGCCATCGACTGAGGAAATTCGGCATCGATTTAGTATTCTCCAGCAGAAGCAATCAACTGAAGGCACTGTTGGGCTCCACAAAGGATAGAGTAGAAATGTTAAATAAGGCCGGGGTTTATCAAATTAATTGTTCACAGTGTGATAAAGTATATGTAGGTCAAACAAAAGATCGTTAGATGTAAGGTTCAAAGAACATATTGCAGAAGTAAGTAAGGCTAAGAGGGAAACTGATAAGGGATTAAATTATGAGTTTAGGTCTAAGGTAGCTGAACATGTATATCAGGAAAATCATTCAATTACGACATCAAACATTAAAATTTTAAGAAATGTCTCTTCTCCGTGGAAACTTGATGTTGCTGAGAGCTTGGAAATCTACCGACAGGTACAAACGCGGTTGTTGAATAAAGATCAAGGAAATGGTAGCTCCTGGCTCTTCAAGTTTATACCTAAGCATTAAGCGCATCAAGCGAGTAGAAATAAGCACCGTAGTAAGATAAGTACCTAGATAAATTATTATACCTACGCATAGTATAAATAGTGTAAGCTGCGATCATTTTCTTCAAGTCGAGTCAAGTACGAGACACTGAAGACGGCCTTACTGTTGAGGTCGAAATACGTATCTGTCAAGATACAATTAAGTGGTGGAATTCAATGGGATTGAATAAACTCGTCTTATGATTGCAAGATTTACGAGAAAAGATGAATTTTCGGTCTGAAGCATACTTTTAAGAAACAAAATTTGTTCTACAAAGTTGTTCTGGATACTTGGGCCCTTATTATAGAGTTACCGAAAAATAGGGTGGGCCATTTTATAAAAATAAAATCTTTTAATTTTTTTACTTTGCGAAATATTGATATAAAATGTTCTACAAAGTTGTAGCGCAGCTTTTTCCAATCAACTTTGCTATATAAACTTTTTATGTAGCTCTTAAGCACACTTGTTTAGAGTAATTTTACTTACCAGGATTAGGGTGTCCTTCAAAAAACAAGATTTATGATCTGCTGATTTCATTTTTTATTTTTCACGGATGTCACCTTCTGAAGACTTTTGGGGCTTTTCAAAACGCGTGTTTTGCTATAAGAATATTGTCTGTATCTTCCTCCGTTGTCGAGTTATATCAATTTATTTTATTAAATCAAAAAAACATGATTTTAGTAAAATTGGTGAAACTTGAGATAAAAAAATAAAATATCCCCAATTTTTTGACATAATGAAGAATATTTATTTCTCTTTTAGATGCCGTGTAAACATATTTTTTTGGTCTGCCCTAACCGGAGATATCAATTTATGAAAAAAAAGGCAATTTTGTCAGAAAAATGATTATAACTTTTGATCGGAAAAAGATATTGTGCATATTTACCCATCAAAAGTTGCATTTTTTTGAGCTCTAAAAGTCACCTGAAGACGACTTTTTCGAGAAATCTGAAACAAAAAAATTAGATCAAAAATACTGTTTTTTTGAGGTACACCCTAATCCAATTAGGTAAAATTGCTCTAAATCAGCCAACTTAAGAGCTACAGAAAAAGTTTTTTTAGCAAAATTAATTGGAATTAGCTGCGCTACAACTTTGTAGAACATAACATGTCAATATTCTGAGAAATAAAAAAAATATTTTCTAATTTTTTTATATGATGGGCCACCCTATTTTTTGGTAGAACCATAATGATGGCCTTACTATTTCGAACAATTTTGTAGAACAACAGTTTTTTCTAAAAAATATAGTTTTGGCGTAAAATTCATCTTTCCGCGTAAATCTGTATCCTGGACCATAGTGCATTGATCTATTGCAATCGTAGCATCCATAGCCAATGAGCGAACTGCCTCGCTCAGATGGATGTCAAACAACGAGTAGGAGCGATCGTTGCTGTGATAAACAATGAGCAACATCGTCCAACAAGCCAAGCCATGGTGAGGTATCCATGTAAGCAAGGTTTACGCATTAGTACCTCGCTTTTCTTTCAAGGTGATAAGATAGACGAGAGAAAGTATCTACGCCTCCCATTCAGTGTGCTAGAGTTCCAGACTCATAGAGGTCATCATTTTTAGAATGCTTAAATGGCTTCTTCTATCAGCACACCGTAACGACGCTCATTGTTCTATTACCAAGTGATTCGCTTCACTCAATAGGCTTCCATTGGTTATCGTTGAAGATCATTAAACGGTAAATCATCAAACGTCCAATTTCAAAGATCTTAGGAAGCTCATAACTTGCTCCGCGGAAGAGCATCAAGTTGGCTTAGATTAACCCGATTTTTTCTCATGATCTGATTTATTTTCAAGGTCTGCTTGAGAGCCTTACGATTACATGATACCCAACTCTTACCATTACTGTTGAGCTGTTGGCAAACATGCTTGAATCAAAAGGCTCGTTATGCAATTGACACATCAGGAAACTGGAAAAGCCAACAGTGTTCTGATATTAATCGCTAGACAAATGTGCGTCAATTTTAAACAATAGGACTCTTTGAAATAAAATTGTTGCTTATTATCTATACGGGAATGCAGCAGAAAGGCGGATAAAATGACACTTCACTTCCACTTCACAATTGCACTACTTTTATCATAAGTTTGTGTAAAAAAAAAAAAAAAGACAGAAACACCGTCTTCGACCAGAGGTCGTACAGACTGAACACTTAACACCTAGCATTAGACAACGGACACATAACACCCAGTGGACCAGAGGAGAATTTTCCGATCACGAAAAGTTTCCTCCTTACCGGGGCGGGAATCGAACCCACACTCCATAGCACATGCGTCTAGACGATTGACGTCGCTAACCGCACGGCCACGAAGCCCACAGTAAGTTTGATACAAGTGTTTATTTTACCTGCATACATGGCATGTGGTAAATAACTCTTCCTAAAGCGATGTAAACCGAAAATTTTACTATTTACCCCTGCAACATCTTTGAGAAGGTTGTCCTATTTGCTGCTATTGTTTTAACCAATGTTATGATAAATTTATTAAGAACTAGTTGACCCGGCAGACGTTTTCCTGCATAGTAGGCGAAAACGCGCGGTGAACTGCACATGCGAAATTTCCATACGAATCTTAATTTTAGTTTTTCACGATTTACTCAACCTAACTCGTGAATTTCGCATTAGGAAATATCATATAGGGGAGACTGGGTAGACTTGATCCCCTTTTCTGATTTCCGATGTATCCCAGCCAAAACTAAATAAACATACGCGATTTCCACACAGACTCGCTAAGAAATATAATATTTAACTTTACTGATGTATGACAGTCCTTAAATTATTGTTGTTATTGATACACAATCGATTTTTAGAGTGCTGTCAAAAATCGACTTTTAAAATATTCGGGGGAAATTGATCCCTCTCCAAGAACTTGCTTTGATAAAATTAGAAAGGTGCCCTTAGGATTTTAAAATATTTTTCCTTCAAAATACGTGGAATTTTCGAATTGCTGTGCGTATACGTGAACGATTTTTGTTATTGAATTCGACAGCACATGCAATTTTAAAATTTGGGGAGACTTGATCCCCTTTTTATGATATCTACGCAATAAATAATTTTTCCTGACAACCCTTCATCAAATCTGTCAAATCTACAAAAAATTAGAAACCTGAGAATAGATTTATATTTTTTTGAATTTTTTCGCCAAATTTTTGTATGGGTGACTAATGGGGGATCAAGTGTCCCCATATTGAGGCAATAACTTCAAATCCAAATATCCTAAAACTTTGATGGAATGTTAACATTTTCATCAGTACAGATCATTAAGCATATTTATGGCTTTGTGCTGTGAAAAAACGAAAGCATTTGGTCATTGTTATGAAAAGTTGTTCAAATTTTACGTGACCAATAAAAAAATCTTTAGGAAGGTCAAAACATACAAACCGCCCTGCAGAATAAATAAGGTTGTCAATCCAAAAAATAACTCATCACATAAAGGTCATTTGTCTAGAGGATCAATACTAAAAAATACACTAGAACAAAACTACTTTAGTCCTCGATAAAACAGGGGGTGATCAAGTCTCCCCGGGGATCAAGTCTACCCACCTTCCCCTATGCTGAAGGAATGAATAAAATCTATCCCGCCGTTTTCGAGTTATGCGGATACGAACACAGACCATTTCATTTTCATTATATAGATAATTAAACTAAATTAAAGCTTACGGAAAAATGGATGAAAATTACATCAGACCCGGCATCGTTTTTTTTATTTTGGATAGTAATAGCTATTCGTTCGGTCTCAAAACCAAAATGTTGGCTCAGGTACCTTATTTCATTTCGAGGAAAACTTGTGCATGGTTAACATACGCCTTAATAGTATTTTAATGTAAATATAGGCAACTGTTCATTTTACCACCTCTCCCCCTGTATGAGAACCAGCATGAGAAAAAAAAATCAAAATCTGTTCAAGTTCTCCTACAATGTCAAATCATATAACGAGCTCAAACACATAACTCCAAAATACGCTCCCTGTATCTGCATAAATGAACAACCCATCAATTTTAAGCCATTAATTTTACAGATGGGACTGACTAGCGATTCACGACAGTTTAAGGTTTTAATGGCAGTATAAGTTTATAAGTTTAATGGCAGTTGTAGTTTCAAATCAACTCAAAACAAATAAGTAATACGCCGGTCCCGTTCATGCATATAAAACTTCAAATCTTTTCCTATCTTCGCGCCACCCCCGAATCACAACCAAACCACTCGGAACTCTGCAACGATCCCCAAATTACCGAAAAGTTGCTGACAGTCACACCGGAGCCTGAGCCCCTAAACACTACCAAAACTCGAACTGCTTCACTCAACATAAGTATCAGATAGGTATCAAACATTAGTTAATTCGTTAATGTGAATGAAAACTTTATTTTAATGGTTCTCCTCAACTCGAACTCCATTCAACAGGAATTCTTCGATTGGGTTTGTTTTACTGATGAATGATTTTTTTTCTTTCACCAAAACACTAACGCGCACTTCAAATTTTATTCATTCTAGTTATCTTTAAATTATTTATTTTACGAGAATCTTATATTGAGTAATTATCAAAATCTAAAAAAAAAGTGATGGAAGCAAGAAAGAATATTTTTGGAGTTTTAATTGAAATTTTTGGGATTTCACGGCATGGGAGTTTTCACGGAGCGTTCTTTGGAGTATTATTATAAAGGGAAATTCTACGAAATTTCTACGAAAAACTTATTGGAATGTAGACTTGACGTTCTAGGAATTCTGAAAATTCTTCGGTTTTCTTCAAAATTGAACCGGCGTGAAGAATTATAGGTAGTCAGATGCGTGACAGATTTTAAACAGTGGCGAGCCGATGCAAAAGTGTCGGCGGCGGTGGCGCACACCTCTAGGGGGAATCAAATTCAACAGAAATTAAGTAAATTGGCTTAGAAATTTGGTTTCAGGAGCTGTGGACAGAGGATTAAATTCGATTTTTGTTTTGTTGGATTTTGTTCAGTTTGATTTTGTTATGTTTGAAATTCAAATTTTATTGTAATGTTTACATACTGAAATGGATTTGAATAGCTGAATTGCTTAAAACGTGGTTGATTTCCATATTTTTCCAATCACATATGATATTTTGTAAATTTAGGAAAAGTCTACGTAGGCTTCAAGGGGTGAGGGAGGAGTTTCGGAATATCTACGAAAGTCTTCTAGGGGGGAGGGGGGATTTATGAAGTGTGAAATTTCGGTCTACGTGGTTTGTGAACAGCCCCCAAGCACGGCATTTCTTCTTCTTCTTATTGGCATTACATCCCCACACTGGGAAAGAGCCGCCTCGCAGCTTAGTGTTCATTAAGCACTTCCACAGTTATTAACTGCGAGATTTCTAAGCCAGTTTACCATTTTTGCATTCATATATCATGAGGCTAACACGATGATACTTTTATGCCCAGGGAAGTCGAGACAATTTCCAATCCGAAAATTGCCTAGACCGGCATCGGGAATCACACCCAGCCACCCTCAGCATGGTCTTGCTTTGTAGCCACGCGTCTTACCGCACGGCTAAGGAGGGCCCGCGGCGCGGCACACTTGATCTAAAAAAACGGAATCTGCAATGAAACTAACCCAAAATTTCTTCACGTCACCGTCAACGTTCAATAAACTATTTGAATTTCCTTTTTACTCGTTTCTATTGGCACCCAGAAAATTTACCTTCATGTTATTGGTTAGCGTAAATTGCAACAGCAACCTCAGCTCAACTCCATATGTACAATGACCCAATTTATGTTTTCTCAGAACCTGTCACAGAAATCGATTCCAATTTCCACGTTAATTGCCTTTACCCTTCGTAACGATTCCACGAAATCGATCAGAATAAACATTCCCGCGCAGCTTGTACCGATTTTTGCCATGTAAGATCGCATCACTTCGTCACCAGCAACATCGACTACCAACATAACCTTGCACAAAGCTGTCGCGCAGTAGGTACGGTGTGCAGCAACAGTGGAACCCCTGCCGAGTAGTTTATTCCCAGAAGGTACGTTTAATCACAACATGACTAAGTGCAGTCGAAAGAACGAAAAGTCTTCCAACTCCGATCGCACGTTTGTGACATTCTCGCCGTTGTTCTATGCTACCTCGTCCCTGTCCGATACGCGAACGACCACCAGCGCGCTTTGCTAGCATAAATCTCGCATCGTTTGCTAAATACAAACTATGTTTGCCGATCAAGCAACGGTTACTGCTTCGACAAGGATCGCGCATAAGATCAGCGGAAAACAGCTGTTTGTGGTCACGTTTCCACAGCGAACACTGGTACTTGCTTAGAATGTTAATTATTTTCGTGGAAGTACCAACCTACCGCCGCATGGAGCGGCACTAGGACCGAACCCTGTTAAAAAAAAGTTCTACGACGAACTTGTGCTCCGTTCAAGATCGAATCGATCTGCCGTCAATCTCCGATGGTGACGTTAAAGTGTCGTTATCAGACCCAAGACGTAGGATCGCAGCGCCAAATCGAAGAAGGTAATTTGTTGGCCCTCATGGTCGCCCACGACGGAAGTTGACGTGCCTAATACCTACCTATCTGCCTACCAACAAGTTGGGCTCAAGATGGGCTTGGAATCGTGCCGTTTTATTGTTCTATGTTGATTGGTTGGTCTGATTCAAGACACTAATGACATCAATCACTGGGAAGAAGGGCTTCATGCTTCAATTAGTGGTTTAGAGTGGTGTATGGTGTTCAGCGGGTAGCGTTCGTATTCATTTGATCATAGTTTTATTGCTTCCAACGAAGCTGCAGAGGAGGAGTACCTACATTGTATGGTTGCGTATAATAATCCAATTAACGGAAGTTGGTTGTAAAGTTTAATTCGAACGAATTGGGGTTTCATTTATAAGTGAAGGTTGCAGGGTGTGATGTTTATCAGATTGGAATTAGTGAAGGTTGATTGCCAGTGAGAGGATGATATTTCCGTCGATATATATGGCTTTGGTGGCATCGTTGAAGGAGTTTGATATTTAAGATGATATTTTTGAGGACACCAGGCCCGAATTATAAATTGTAGATATCGGTTGATGAATACCTGTAGCTTTGGTGTGATTCTGCGGAAACACACCACATCTAGCTAATACATCAAAGCAGATTTGACGTAAGAGTTGAATATTCAAATTTCGGTGCGTCGACCATTTTCATTTGATTTATTTAGTTTACATCTAAACAGATAACACTGAATCAACAATTTGACGCCACGATACACAGTTCGAGGTCCCATCTCTCCATCCTCGAATGCGCCCCACGCTCGCCACGTCGTTTTGCACCTGCCCTGCCCACCTCGCTCGCTGCGCTCCACGCCATCTCGTACCTGCCGGATCGGAAGCGAACACCATCTTTGCAAGGTGGCTGTCCGGCATTCTTGAAACATGCCCTGCCCACTTTCTGGATACTGGGTTCGCGTCGACCAATTAAATCCAAATATTGCACAAAATAACAAAAGCAATTCTAGCCTTCTTGATCCGTACACCTACATATGTCGATCCTAGTCTCACCGATCGGGATTATGTTTCTGTGTACCATTCTCAAAGTCATATGCAAAGTTATCCTAGCCTGGTACCAGGAAAACACCGTATGCCGCCTTGAAATCGATAAACAGAGGGTGCGTTGAGACTCGATGTTCAAGGCATTTTTGAAGGATTTGTCGTTTAGTAAACATTTGGACCGTTGTCGAGCGGCCGTCAACGAAGCTGGTTTGGTAACTTGTCAATGAAAGATAACAATTGGGCACAGACGACGAAAGATGATGTGGGATAACCATTCAGGATGGTGATCGCTCGAAAATTCCCACACTGCAGCTTATCGCCTTTTATTTTGTACTAGTTGACCCGGCAGACGTTGTCCTGCATAGTAGGCGAGAATGTGCATTCCGAACTGCCCATGTAAAGTTCGCATAGGAATCACAATTTTAGTTATTCACGGTTTGCTCAACTTTACTCGTAATTTTCTCATAAGGAAATATCATATAAACCCGTCGGAAACTATGACGAATGTTTCTGCTGAAGAAATGAAAAAAATCCATCCAGCCGTTTTCGAGTTATGCGGATACGAACACAGACCATTTCATTTTTATATACAGGGTGTTCGGTTCCTCAGTGCAAATATGTTGGGGGCTGATAGATCATCATATTTGATGAAAAAAATTGTTCTACGCATATGCTCAAATCTCAAAGACTACTGAGTTACCCTATTTTTTACTGTTTTCGTACATAACTGCCTTAAATTGATCATAACTCTGAAATTATGCTAAATAACCTAAAGCTACTATCTCCATTGGAAAGCTTATGAAATTTTCTACATGTATGCTGCCTTTTAACTACGGAAAATTAGCTTTTATAACATTTGAGAAGCGAAAATGTGAAAAATTGGTATCATTCTAATGGTTTTCCTTAATTTTCCGATAAAATACGTAGTTATGTGCACTGTTTTGTTTGACCAAAACATACCTTTTGAAATACTCTACCACTCTGTCTTTGATCCCAACTTCCTATCTCGTTTCAATTCGCTGCAATTTCAATAATAACATATCATGTTGTGTCCTGAATTAACAGTTCACAAAATCACGAATGTAGAACCACTGTGCTAATGTTGACGTCTCTATACCACGCACAGCACACTTGATCATCGCGCGGAATGTCTAGTACTGTGGCGGTTCGCATGTTACGACGGAGACAAGTATGCAAGTGGTACATGGAAACGATGAAACCATCTTCTAAAGAATGATGTACAAGTTAATGGTTAATTATGCTTTTGATATGTTTAATGGATGATTGGAATTGGTTTAGGGGATTTCATAGTAATTTGTGCCATATTCGAAAGGTTCATTGGAGTAATCAACAGTTAATTGTTATTTAGGACTTCCAGCGATAGAAACGAAATAAAATATTTTCACACAAATTGATAAAACTGTGTAACCACAACAAATTGTTCTTCATTGATGAGCTTTTCTCCCAGTATTTGATTCATTTGAAACAATATTTGGATATTCCTTGAAAAGTATGAGCATCATGAATAAATACCTTGGCAAACTGGTATTTCCTGGAGTTCATTTGAAGAATTTTGGAATCTTTTAACAGTTATGAAGATTCTTGTATTTTTTTATTCACTTATTAGTTAATTAGTGAACTTAATAGTTTGTCACACAATTTTTGTGTTAAATCATTTATTTGATAACTCGTTATCGATTGGTTTCGTTAATTTTCATATTGTTAAATTGCCAATTCCTTAGTTCCATAATTCAATAACCCGTTAATATGGCTGAAAGGATAACTGTCAGAAGAAATGAAAATTAAAAATTAACTTGCTATCCCGATCGTCATATCATTTATTCGTGATTTCGTTAATTCGTTTATTCTTCATTTATAATTTCCAAACATTTCTCCAGCATAATCCGTAAATAACTCCTTAATTTTCTCTAGCAATAAATCCAGGAATTTATCCGCTTATCCTTCAGGCATACCCCAGAAAATCTTTTAAAAATGCCTTCGAACTTTTTTTATTGCCCCAATATTCCTCCCGAAATTTCTCAAGGAATTCTCTCACATATTCCTTCTGGATTTCATATGAAATTCTTTCAAAAAATCTTCTGTAAATTTATTATTTAATTCCTTTAAAAAATATCCCAGAAATTGTTCCGAAAACTCCCCACAAAATTTCACCAGAAATTCACCCACAAAATTCACTGGAAATTACCCAAGGAACTTCCACAAAAATTCCTCCAATACTCCAATACTCCTCACTAAATTTCGCAATGAATTCCATCGAAAATTTCGCCAGGAGATCCACCGGAAATTCTACCTAACATTCTTCCGAGTTTCCCAATGATAAATCATTAAATAAATTCCGACATGAATTCTTTGATGAAATTGAAGGGTTTTCCGTTAAAAAAGCACGTGGTAGCACTCCCTGAGAGAGAAAATTGCCCAATTTTTTTTATCTTTATTAAAGAGATTTTCAGCCCTAGGCTGGCTCATCTCTAATTGCCCAATTCAGATCATCCTTCGGAAGCTCCTCCAGGAATTCCTTAGGAAGATCCTCCAGGAATTTCTTCGGAAGATCCTCCATTAGTTCGGAAATTCCATCAGGAATTCGGAAATCCCTTCAGAAATTTCTTCGGATGTTCCTCCAGGAATTCCTTCGAAAGTTCCTCCAGGACTTTCTTGGAAGTTTCTCCAGGAATTCTTTCGGAACTTCCTCCAGGAATTCCTTCGAAAGTTCCTCCAGGATCTCCTTCGGAAGTTCCTCCAGGAGTTTCTTCGTAGATTCCTCCAAGAATTCCTTCTGAAGTTCCTCCAGGAATTCCTTCGGAAGCTCCTCCAGGAATTCCTTCGGAAGTTCCTCCAGGAATTCTTTCGGAAGCTCCTTCAGGAATTCCTTCGGAAGTTCCTCCAGGAACTGCTTGGGAAGTTCCTCCAGGAACTCCTTCGGAAGTTCCTCCAGGAATTCCTTCACATGTTCCTTCAGAAGTTTCCTCGGAAGTTCCTTCAGGAACTCCTTCGGAAGTTCATCCGGGAATTCCTTCTGAAGTTCCTCCAGAAATTCCTTCGGAAGTTCCTCCAGGAATTCCTTCGGAAGTACCTTCAGGAATTCCTTCGGAAGTTCCTCCAGGACTTCCTTCGGAAGTTTCTCCAGGAATTCCTTCGGAAGTTCCTCCAGGAATTCCTTCGGAAGTTCCTCCAGGAATTCCTTCGGAAGTTCCTCCAGGAATTCCTTCGGAAGTTCCTCCAGGAATTTCTTCGTAGGTTCGTCCAGGAATTTCTTCGGAAGTTCCTCCAGGAATTCCTTCGGAAGTTCCTCCAGGAATTCCTTCGGAAGTTCCTCCAGGAATTCCTTCGGAAGTTCCTCCAGGAATTCCTTCGGAAGTTCCTCCAGGAATTCCTTCGGAAGTTCCTCCAGGAATTCCTTCGGAAGTTCCTCCAAGACTTCCTTCGGAAGTTTCTCCAGGAATTCCTTCGGAAGTTCCTCCAGGAACTCCTTCGGAAGTTCCTCCAGGAATTTCTTCGTAGGTTCCTTCAGGAATTCCTTCGGAAGTTCCTCCAGGAATTCCTTCGGAAGTTCCTCCAGGAATTCCTCCGGAAGTTCCTCCAGGAATTCCTCCGGAAGTTCCTTCAGGAATTCCTCCGGAAGTTACTTCAGGAATTCCTCCTGGAGGAACTACCGGAGGAATTCCTGGAGCAACTTCCGGAGGAATTCTTGGAGGAACTTCCGGAGGAATTCCTGAAGGAACTTCCGAAAGAATTCCTGAACGAACTTCCGGAGGAATTCCTGGAGGAACTTCCGGAGGAATTCCTGGAGGAACTTCCGGAGGAATTCCTGGAGGAACTTTCGGAGGAATTCCTGGAGGAACTTCCGGAGGAATTCCTGGAGGAACTTCCGAAGGAATTCCTGGAGGAACTTCGGAGGAATTCCTGGAGGAACTTCCGGAGGAATTCCTGGAGGAACTTCCGGAGGAATTCCTGGAGGAACTTCCGGAGGAATTCCTGGAGGAACTTCCGGAGGAATTCCTGGAGGAACTTCCGGAGGAATTCCTGGAGGAACTTCCGGAGGAATTCCTGGAGGAACTTCCGGAGGAATTCCTGGAGGAACTTCCGGAGGAATTCCTGGAGGAACTTCCGGAGGAATTCCTGGAGGAACTTCCGGAGGAATTCCTGGAGGAACTTCCGGAGGAATTCCTGGAGGAACTTCCGGAGGAATTCCTGGAGGAACTTCCGGAGGAATTCCTGGAGGAACTTCCGGAGGAATTCCTGGAGGAACTTCCGGAGGAATTCCTGGAGGAACTTCCGGAGGAATTCCTGGAGGAACTTCCGGAGGAATTCCTGGAGGAACTTCCGAGGAATTCCTGGAGGAACTTCCGGAGGAATTCCTGGAGGAACTTCCGGAGGAATTCCTGGAGGAACTTCCGGAGGAATTCCTGGAGGAACTTCCGGAGGAATTCCTGGAGGAACTTCCGGAGGAATTCCTGGAGGAACTTCCGGAGGAATTCCTGGAGGAACTTCCGGAGGAATTCCTGGAGGAACTTCCGGAGGAATTCCTGGAGGAACTTCCGGAGGAATTCCTGGAGGAACTTCGGAGGAATTCCTGGAGGAACTTCCGGAGGAATTCCTGGAGGAACTTCCGGAGGAATTCCTGGAGGAACTTCCGGAGGAATTCCTGGAGGAACTTCCGGAGGAATTCCTGGAGGAACTTCGGAGGAATTCCTGGAGGAACTTCCGGAGGAATTCCTGGAGGAACTTCCGGAGGAATTCCTGGAGGAACTTCCGGAGGAATTCCTGGAGGAACTTCCGGAGGAATTCCTGGAGGAACTTCCGGAGGAATTCCTGGAGGAACTTCCGGAGGAATTCCTGGAGGAACTTCCGGAGGAATTCCTGGAGGAACTTCCGGAGGAATTCCTGGAGGAACTTCCGGAGGAATTCCTGGAGGAACTTCCGGAGGAATTCCTGGAGGAACTTCCGGAGGAATTCCTGGAGGAACTTCGGAGGAATTCCTGGAGGAACTTCGGAGGAATTCCTGGAGGAACTTCCGGAGGAATTCCTGGAGGAACTTCCGGAGGAATTCCTGGAGGAACTTCGGAGGAATTCCTGGAGGAACTTCCGGAGGAATTCCTGGAGGAACTTCGGAGGAATTCCTGGAGGAACTTCCGGAGGAATTCCTGGAGGAACTTCGGAGGAATTCCTGGAGGAACTTCCGGAGGAATTCCTGGAGGAACTTCCGGAGGAATTCCTGGAGGAACTTCCGGAGGAATTCCTGGAGGAACTTCCGGAGGAATTCCTGGAGGAACTTCCGGAGGAATTCCTGGAGGAACTTCCGGAGGAATTCCTGGAGGAACTTCCGGAGGAATTCCTGGAGGAACTTCCGGAGGAATTCCTGGAGGAACTTCCGGAGGAATTCCTGGAGGAACTTCCGAAGGAATTCCTGGAGAAACTTCCGGAGGAATTCCTGGAGGAACTTCCGGAGGAATTCCTGGAGGAACTTCCGGAGGAATTCCTGGAGGAACTTCCGAAGGAATTCATGGATGAACTTCCGGAGGAACTCCTTGATTAACTTCCGAAGGAACTTCCGAAGGAATTCCTGGAGGAACTTCCGAAGAAATTACTGAAGGGATTTCCGAATTCCTCAAGGGATTTCCGAATTCCTTAAGGGATTTCCGAATTCCTGAAGGAATTTCAGAATTCCTGGAGGATCTTCTGAAGGAATTCCTGGAGGAACTTCCTAAGAAATTCCTGGAGGAACTTCCGAGGGAATTTCTGGAGGAACATCCGAAGAAATTTCTGAAGGGATTTCCGAATTCCTGATGGAATTTCCGAACTAATGGAGGATCTTCCGAAGAAATTCCTGGAGGATCTTCCTAAGGAATTCCTGGAGGAGCTTCCGAAGGATGATCTGAATTGGGCAATTAGAGATGAGCCAGCCTAGGGCTGAAAATCTCTTTAATAAAGATAAAAAAAAATTGGGCAATTTTCTCTCTCAGGGAGTGCTACCACGTGCTTTTTTAACGGAAAACCCTTCAATTTCATCAAAGAATTCATGTCGGAATTTATTTAATGATTTATCATTGGGAAACTCGGAAGAATGTTAGGTAGAATTTCCGGTGGATCTCCTGGCGAAATTTTCGATGGAATTCATTGCGAAATTTAGTGAGGAGTATTGGAGTATTGGAGGAATTTTTGTGGAAGTTCCTTGGGTAATTTCCAGTGAATTTTGTGGGTGAATTTCTGGTGAAATTTTGTGGGGAGTTTTCGGAACAATTTCTGGGATATTTTTTAAAGGAATTAAATAATAAATTTACAGAAGATTTTTTGAAAGAATTTCATATGAAATCCAGAAGGAATATGTGAGAGAATTCCTTGAGAAATTTCGGGAGGAATATTGGGGCAATAAAAAAAGTTCGAAGGCATTTTTAAAAGATTTTCTGGGGTATGCCTGAAGGATAAGCGGATAAATTCCTGGATTTATTGCTAGAGAAAATTAAGGAGTTATTTACGGATTATGCTGGAGAAATGTTTGGAAATTATAAATGAAGAATAAACGAATTAACGAAATCACGAATAAATGATATGACGATCGGGATAGCAAGTTAATTTTTAATTTTCATTTCTTCTGACAGTTATCCTTTCAGCCATATTAACGGGTTATTGAATTATGGAACTAAGGAATTGGCAATTTAACAATATGAAAATTAACGAAACCAATCGATAACGAGTTATCAAATAAATGATTTAACACAAAAATTGTGTGACAAACTATTAAGTTCACTAATTAACTAATAAGTGAATAAAAAAATACAAGAATCTTCATAACTGTTAAAAGATTCCAAAATTCTTCAAATGAACTCCAGGAAATACCAGTTTGCCAAGGTATTTATTCATGATGCTCATACTTTTCAAGGAATATCCAAATATTGTTTCAAATGAATCAAATACTGGGAGAAAAGCTCATCAATGAAGAACAATTTGTTGTGGTTACACAGTTTTATCAATTTGTGTGAAAATATTTTATTTCGTTTCTATCGCTGGAAGTCCTAAATAACAATTAACTGTTGATTACTCCAATGAACCTTTCGAATATGGCACAAATTACTATGAAATCCCCTAAACCAATTCCAATCATCCATTAAACATATCAAAAGCATAATTAACCATTAACTTGTACATCATTCTTTAGAAGATGGTTTCATCGTTTCCATGTACCACTTGCATACTTGTCTCCGTCGTAACATGCGAACCGCCACAGTACTAGACATTCCGCGCGATGATCAAGTGTGCTGTGCGTGGTGCATAGAGACGTCAACATTAGCACAGTGGTTCTACATTCGTGATTTTGTGAACTGTTAATTCAGGACACAACATGATATGTTATTATTGAAATTGCAGCGAATTGAAACGAGATAGGAAGTTGGGATCAAAGACAGAGTGGTAGAGTATTTCAAAAGGTATGTTTTGGTCAAACAAAACAGTGCACATAACTACGTATTTTATCGGAAAATTAAGGAAAACCATTAGAATGATACCAATTTTTCACATTTTCGCTTCTCAAATGTTATAAAAAGCTAATTTTCCGTAGTTAAAAGGCAGCATACATGTAGAAAATTTCATAAGCTTTCCAATGGAGATAGTAGCTTTAGGTTATTTAGCATAATTTCAGAGTTATGATCAATTTAAGGCAGTTATGTACGAAAACAGTAAAAAATAGGGTAACTCAGTAGTCTTTGAGATTTGAGCATATGCGTAGAACAATTTTTTTCATCAAATATGATGATCTATCAGCCCCCAACATATTTGCACTGAGGAACCGAACACCCTGTATAAGAAGAATATATGGGGCATTCTTCAAGTCATCCGGTAGCTGTTCTGTTTCTTAGATTTTGATTATCAGTCTATGTGGAAAAGTGGCCAGCATTTCTGTGCCCATCTTGATGAGTTCCAATATCCAATATCATCCTTACCAGCTGTTTTATAATTGATGTCACAGTAAGATTTTTCTGCCATTCGTTTTGTTATTTAACCGTTAAAACGACCAAAATGATATCAAATTAAGTAATCGTAATCGGAAATTTCACAACATCAAAACAAGTTATCGATTTGCTCTCAAGCTTTGCTCGGGCATCTCTAACCGTTCGCACCATTGATCCTTTTCCCACTTCTTACAGCTCTACGATGCCGAATCCAAGGTCCTTCAGCACATCGGCGAGTACGCTTGAGCTTCTAATGAAATAGAGAGATTCGTATTTCTACGGAAATTCCTGCAGAAGTTCCGTTGTAAATTACTCCACGAAGTCCTTTGAAAATGTCTCTAGAAGTCCTCTGGAAATTTCTTCAGAAGTTCATCCAGGAAAGCCTTCTGGGAGCTCCTTAATAAACCCTTTCACGAATTTCTTCGGAAAATCTTTTAGCTATTTCTCCACAAATTCCTCTTGATTTTTTTTCAGAAATGCCTTCAGGAGTTCATCCGAAAAGTCCTCCATTCCTACAGAAATTTCTTCGATTATTTCTCAAAAAAAAACTCCCACAAATCCTATGGCGAGTTTTCTCGAAATTCCTCCGGAAATTATTCCAGAAGTTCCACTGGAACAATTAATAGGAGCTCCGTTAGTTATTCTTCCTACCAAAAGTCCGTTTAGAAATATATATAATAAAAATGTAACGGCTTGTTACTTATAAAAATGTAAGCTAATGTAGCTTATAATTTAAAAATTATGAAATATTATAAATGTATGGGGGTTGAAAGGGGCCCTCCTTAGCCGTGCGGTAAGACACGCGGCTACAAAGCAAGACCATGCTGAGGGTGGCTGGGTTCGATTCCCGTTACCGGTCTAGGCAATTTTCGGATTGGAAATTGTCTCGACTTCCCTGGACATAAAAGTATCATCGTGTTAGCCTCATGAGATACGAATGCAAAAATGGTAACTTAATGAACACTATGAATAATGAACACTTAATGAACACTAAGCAGCGAGGCGGCTCTGTCCCAGTGTGGGGATGTAATGCCAATAAGTAGAAGAAGATGGGGGTTGAAAATTCAAAAAATGATTTTTTTTTTGTCTTTATTTAGTCCGTTACAAATATTTAATTAAAATTATGTCTTACCGGCTTTCGAAAGGTCAAGGGGGGATGATAAAAAATAATAATAAATCCCTAAGGATACGGGGAATGCTATAACAGATCTAATAACTGGTGGCAGTGTAGGCTGACCATACGTACCGTATTTAACGGGACAGTCCCGTTTTTTAGACCTAATTGTGCTGTCCCGTCGTAATCTAAAAAATCCTCAATTTGTCCCGTATTTTTATTGATTCTTTCAAAGAGCTCCAAAATATGATTCAAACAAATACATAAAATAATTATTGTTCATTTCGGCAATTAATGTTCATTTTCGATTATTATTTTTGAATCTTTCGAAGTAGGAAATTAATTTTTTTTGTTCATGTGAACAAAATCAATAGACAAGATTCCCAAGGTGTGAGGCTACTTTAAGCATCATTTAAATCATTTTCGATAAAAAAAAACGTGAATAGATAAGATTTAACATCTGCCGGGTTGTTACGGAGATCCTGAAATATTTTCCGCGCCAAATCCGCGCTGACTAAAATCAAATCCGCACCATTTCCGCGCGACATGAAATCCATTTCGCGCCAAATCCGCGCGATTCAGAACTAAATGTTAAGCAAATACATGTGAAATATCAATTTTGGTTTCCACAATCTACTAAACGTCTTCTCTTCGAGATTGTTTTTTAATATTCTTGATTTTAAATATGATTAAAAGCTTCAATTTTGCACTTGTTTGTACCAAATTTAAAAAAGGACTAAGGAAATCTCAGTTAATTTAACAACCCTCACCGACCATCTAAGTTTTTACCACTAGAAATACTGAAGCTAAGAAAACAAGAACTAAACAGCCAAAACTATTTCAATACGCACCGCTTTTTAAATGAGATGATGATTTTGACATTTTTTGTTCCGTTATTTTCAGTGGAATTCGGCACAAAGATGCAGATCATAATTGATGAATAGATGAACTTGGCAAATAACAAAAAATCTTCTAAAGTAAAAAATTATGCAACTTTGTTGTAATTATAAAATTGCGTAGAGCTTCGAATATTCCCGAGAATATCTGTCGAAATTCATCCTGGTATTCTTGCAAAAGTTCCCCAGGGAACTTATGCGGAAATTCATTCTGGAATTTTGTTATAAATTGAATATAATAATTTGATGAAAATTCAAGTAAATTATTCAAAAACAACCTGCGGAAAATCTTTAGAGACTACTTGCGGATACCCTTCATTAATTCCTGTGGAAAACGGTTTGGAAATTCATGCAGAAATTGACTGCGGGTGACTTGCTGCGTAAAAACATCCGAAAAACCTTTCGTCAAATTCGAGGCGCAATTTGTAAGGTTTTTTTTTACAGATATTCCTGTGATTACCGCTAACAAAATGTTTGAGAAAATCCCAACGTGAATTCTTGCGGAATTTTCTCTGGGAATCTGGAAAAAAATCTTCCGGAAATACATTCGGAGTTTCCTTCATGAATTCCTGTGGAAATCGGTTTGGAAATTTCTGAAGACTTCCTCTGGTGAATGCCGGTGAACAACATTCCAAGAATTCTTTCGTAAATTCAAGGCAACATTACATTAATTGCTGCGGTCATTTACGCAGAAATTCCCCCATTTTTTTATAATTTAACGGATTCTAAATGATGCAGAAATCCTTGTAAGGCTGTAGACATTTATTTATTAAATTAATAGAATCCTTGTTAAATTTCTTAGGAGGTTTCGTAATTTTTTGTGTATATTCCTGTAAATCATCGGAGTTATCCGAAAACATTGCAAAAATACTCATGAAATTACCGCATTTTTACAGGAATATCTTTTAAAGATCTCCTTTTAATATTTGAACAAATTTCTGCGGAAGCACTTACCGTTTTGACTCCCTGCATTTGTTCTCATGCGCCAACAATATTCATGGAAATAATTAAAATTACATTTTCTTGTTTGGATTCTTGTTATTCTTATCTGCAGATTTTTCCCACTTATATTCATGATAACGAGATTTTCGCAAAACCTTAGGCAGAGTACTTTGACTATTGTTTGTTATTTTCAATTGTTCAGAATTGGAAAAAAAAATTTATATTGGTCAAAAATAAAATCCTTAATGCATGTCTAAGAGTAGATCAAAATAAAATTTCAATATTCTACTTTATTTTAAATATTGAAAAATTGCGTAATTTTCTGTTCCTTTGTGTTTTTGTCCGCGTTCCTTTGAAGAGTGAAATATTTGTAGTTGCGTATTTTTCCACAACTAACTTAATTCAATAGAATGTTATGGTGGTGAATGACTCTAAAATATTTCTGATTTCTTAAACAGAAAATGAAAATTAAGCTCATAAATTTTCAAATTTCCACAACTTTTAAATTTAATCACAAGGTTTATTGAGATGCCCCGTTTTGCAAGCGCGTTTGTCCCGTTTTTTCACCTAAATGATCTGGTCAGCCTATGGCAGTGGCACTCCCGAACAGAAAAAAGAATAATAATAAAATAAAAAAGGTAAAAACTCCTCGGATTTGTTAAACAATGTTTTGAAAAAAAAATCCCGTTTTTTTTGTTGCCTTCAAAATACACCCAGGTTTTTTTTACACGGTTTGGTTTTGGTCGTTTAAGGCCTTCAGCGACAATGAAGCAATGAGTTAACCCCACCAAAACATTCACAAAAAATCAAAGAAAATTCAGGGGGTATTTGAAAATCTGTAAAAGTTTAGGTTAACCGAGAAATTAATGAATTCTAACCGCGTAAAAAAAACCTGGGTGTACTATTTTTGGCAAAAAAAATCGAGGAGGGGGACATAGGGGAAACCGCCAAATGTTGAACGGCTAAATTTGTCGCCTAATGTTGAACTACCATAAGAAATGCACGTGCGCTCAACAATAGACGACAAAATTAGCCGTTCAACATTTGGCAAATTACTCTAATTGTTTTTAATATTTGTATTGGCCATAGGTGTTTTTTTTTTAATTTATAATATTGATTTCAACACCAATACAGAAAGTATTCTTTTCGCGGGCCAACACCCATTAATAGCAAGTTATGGCAATTTGAATTAAAAGGAAGGTTGCGTCAGTAGGGCTGCCTTGCGAGCCAACCAGTTATTTTGATCATGTGAAAACTCATATGTGAATATGTACATTATGTGAAAAATATTGATATGAAAAAGGTTTTGGAGGTTACCAATTTCCCTTCGATGGGACTCAAACCCACGACCCTCAGACGGAGTTCCTTCATAGCTTAGTTGGTTAAAAGCACCAGTCTAGCTTACTGAGGGTCGTGGGTTCAAGTCCCATCGAAGGGAAAGTGGTTACCTCCAATACATTTTTCAAAGCAATATCTTTCACATAATGTACATATTCACATATGAGTTTTCACAACATTGTAAATTAATGTCCAAGTCGGGAGGTTTAATCCCCGGAATATAGGCAGTCAACTTTGATTGAACTGAGTTATTTTGAATAAAAATTACCACACAAAAATGATTGTAATTAAAACTAGAACTTTAGAATAAACTTAATGGTCTTAAGGATTAAATTTGGTAGGAACAAAATGAAAAAAACACTTATAAAATAGATAAAAATTGTGATGACAGGGTTTCGATTGAGGGTATAACGCTTCCGGCTTCTCCGTGAGGACCGGAATCCGCTTTGTATGGCTTAGAGGCATTGGCAATTAAAATGCTCTACACGGTTCACTAATCCGTCTGACCAGTCCGAAGCCTCGATGTGATGACCTGCTCTATCTGAGAAGCAAGGTAGAAGCAAGATTCCAGGTAGAGGTGTGCGCCGCCGCGCCACGCCGCCGCCGCCGACAGTTTTTGGCACGCCGCCACCGCCGGCATTTTTGCATCGGCGCGCCGCTGTTTCAAATTTGTCACGCCGGTGGTCTATAATTTTCCACGCCGATTCAAAATTAAAAGTTTGCAGGATGTTCCGTGGAAATTTCGATAATTTATTGGAATTTCCGAAGATTTTTCCCCATTGGCGTAACTAGCCTCGACGCCCAGGGGGGGCTATAGCCCATTAAACTATTTCTCTAGTTTGAGCTTCTTTTCAAAACTTCTCGAACATTTTAGCACCTTATTAAGCAACCTTAGTGGTAATGTGATAAAGACGATTCAATCACCTAAGGCAATTGCGGATCAATCACACTCATCCATATTCTTTTTTGGGCATGTGCATGTGCATGTGCATGTGTTTTTTGCTGTAGTCCATAGTATCGAAGTATGATTGTTTACTAGCCGATGAATGATTGCTAATCCTCCAGGAATTCCAACGTGGATGTTCAGGGATTTCGTAGGAAATTTTCTACGGATGTGAAAGCAAATCGTCGAAGGATACCGAATTTATCGTCGAGGGACTCCGTATCAATCCTCCAGAGATTCCGTAAAGAATTCTCCAGCGATTCCAAAGGGAATCATTCAGGTATATTTAGGCCAATCGTTGAATAATTACGAAGCAAATCGTCGAATGATTCCAAAGCAATTCATGGAGGGATTCCAAAGTAAATCGTCGAGGGAGTCCGAAATTAATCTTCTAGAAATTTCGAAGCCAACCGTCGATGTATTCCGAAGCAATTCATCGAGAGATTCCGAAGCAAATCATTCAGGGATTGCGAGGCAAAACGTCGAGATACTTCGAAACAAATATTTGAGATATTCTTAAGAAAATCATCGAAGTATTCTGAAACAATTTGTCAAGGAATTCTGAAGTGAATCTCCGAACGATTTCGAAACAAATCTTTGAACGACTCCAGAGGGATTCCAAAGCAAATTAACGAGAGATTCTGAAGCAAATGCTCCATGGATTATGAAGGGTATCCCCCACAGATTCCCAAGGGTATTCCTTAACGATACCGAAAGGATCCAGTGTGAATTCTTCTGGATTCCGGTTGGAATATTTCGATTATTCTGAAAGGAATTGTTTAGAGATTCCAATGAGAATTCTTCTCAGATGCTGATGGGATCTGTGGGGGTTATCATGCTGCGAGGCAAGCGGAAGTCTGATGGAAAACTGTCACTCCACTCCGTGATGGTTGACCACAGTTCATTTAATCATCGTACAATGTTCTGTGGAATTGTTCTGTAACATACCAACAGCCGTTTTTGCAATTCTGAGCTTAATCGAGCAATCAGAACCAATTTTCAGATCGAATGAGTGTCAGAGGTATATTTTCCTATTTTGACTGAAATCCCCATACAAACTTCAAATCAAATGCGCCAGCTTATGCAACAAGCGATTGAGCTGAAATTTTCAGAGATTGATTTTCTCACCAAAAGACACAATCCTAGGGGATGCCCCGTGGAATTCGCCAACTTTTTGTTTCCTGGGCCAGTCTATTCATTATGCTATATGTTGAAAATTTATATCACTGCTAAGTGCTAACTAACTTTTCAAATCCTAGGGGGCTAATTTTTTCCTAGTAAGGGCTCCCCATTGCCATTTGGCAATTTGTTCATTTGACAAATGTCGTTGAATTGATCATTTTGCTAAAAAAAAGTCGTTTAGCTGAATAGGTAATTTGGTAGAAAATGCCGTTTGGCTCATATTATTTGTTTGCAGAAGGGGCATTTTCGGACTAAATGACTCTTACTTTCAAACGACCATTTCTACCAAACGGCATTTTCGGCCAAGTGATCTAGTGGATCAAATGACTTTTTTGGTCAAACTTTTTTTTTTTAATTCTTTATTTAGGTGTTTTTTTAATTCTAGATTAAGTTCAACGCCGATGTTTGGTCAAACGACCATTTGGGCCAATTCGATGACCTGCTTAGCTCCTGGATGTAGTCTTTTCTTCGGAACCGTGCAGCAATGGTTTTGTTTATCTTTGCTGGAGGCATCAATCAGCTTCTGGCTCAGTGCCAGTGGACCCGCGCCACTCATCAGATGCAGTGCCGCCAATCATTTTTAAATTTAGGCAACCATTACCCGGTGCAGATTTTCACCAACGCCCCCTTTAGTTGACATTAAGAGACGCCATTGAAAATATGATGAAGCGGATTGGAAGTCGATGGTAGGTTCGGCTTTCAACAACACGTTTTTCGCCCAGGGTATGGCAATAGCACATACTTCGCCAACATGGGCAGCATGGTTCAAGAAGCGTGCAACGATGGCAAGCATGTTGACCTGTTTTCACTAGACATTGCCAAACGATTTAGTAGGACCTGGACACCTCTGGTTTTCCGTAAACTACATGAATGGGGCATCACTGGCTACATGCTTGCTTTCATAAAAAACTTTCTCACTGGACGGACTTTCCAGGTACTGATTGGCGGCACTGCATCTGATGAGTGGCGCGGGTCCACTGGCACTGAGCCAGAAGCTGATTGATGCCTCCAGCAAAGATAAACAAAACCATTGCTGCACGGTTCCGAAGAGGAGACTACATCGAGGAGCTAAGCAGGTCATCGAATAAACCAGCACAAGCTTCCGGAACCATGGAATTCGATACACTTAAGGTCTCGTATCCACTCGAGGGGTCGGCTTCGGAGTATCCGGCCAAAACCTTGGCAGGTTTGACAGCCTAGCATCCCAGTGCATCATCTTTTCCGCCGAAGCTGCCGCAGTTTTTGTCGCGGTCACTCTTACGGCGAACAAACCTATCGTGGACATTCACGGACTTCGCTAGTGTGATTGCTGTCCTACGGAGTGAGACTACCAAACATCCGAGGATCCAGGGAATTTTCGCAGGTATGATCCCCGGTGCCTTCTTTGTCTGGATTCCCGGCCACAAGCTGATGCCCTAGCCAGTATAGTGCACTAGGGGTTGCCTCACACTCGATCCGTCCCGCCGGCCGACGTTAAAATATGGATTAAGAGTGTCGCCGGCCAGGATTGGGCTTGGATTTGTATCAATAGCAACTCACTGGCCCCTGGAATTAGATGTGTGCGCCGGTCCGAAAATTGGCGGCGGCGGCGTTTGTCAGAATTTTGGTCGTCGGCGGCGGCGTTTTCGGCATCACGCCGAAAGCCATTTTAGCCGGCGGCGGCGGCGGCGTGAATCGGCGTGGAGATTTTTTACGATCATTTCTTGAAGATATTTTTCTGCTTCAACGGATATTTTTCAAGACTTCAACGGAAGATTCTTTTGAATTTCTACGGAAAATCTGATAAACTTCTCCCGAAAATTCTCTGAGCTTCTCCAAAATATTCATTTGAAAACTATTTTCGGATTTTTCAAGACAACTACTATGAAGTTATGAGAACTATTTGGAAATTTCAAAGAAATACTTAAGAATTTCTAAGGAAAATGTTCGGAAAGTCCACGGAAAGTTTCTGTTGAGGATTATTTAAAATTTACACAGAAAATTCTTCAAATTTTCCGCAGGAGATTGCTCAAAATGAGTACATCAACATAAAAATTGAATTTCAACGGCAAATTGTTCGAAATTTTCATAGGAAATTCATTGGAATTTGCATGGATTTTTTTTTAATTTTCCGCGGTGATTTTTTGCGAAATTTTAACCAAAATTATTCAGAACTTTAAGAGATTTAAAAAAAATTACGAGAAACCGTTCGGTAATTCAACAAAATAAATCAGTTTGTTGAAGGATTTTTTTGTATTTCTACAGGGAATTCTTTGAATCCATAAAAAAAATCTTAGGAAATTCAATGGGAAATTATTTAAAAAGGAAGGGTCGTTTGTCCGAAAATCATTAGGCAAAAGCCGTTCGGCCGGATAATACGTTAAGTTGAAAATTATCAAGCCGAATTGTATTTTACCGAAATGAAAGTTGGGCAAAACGGTTATACAATGGAAAACAGTTTGGCCAAAAATCGCATTTGGCCAAAGCGACATAAGGCCGAATTGGTAATTTGGCCCATTTTTCTCTAACACGTCGTTTGGTTGAAATGATCGTTTGGCCGAATAGGTTATAAGGCCGAAAATGTCGTTCGACCGTAATGATTGTTTGACATAAAGGGCAATTTGGTCGAAAATGTCATTTGATTTTACGGCCAAATGTTGATTACTGGGCGGGTAATATGGTTTGAAAATTTGAAAATTTGAAAATTTGAAAATTTGAAAATTTGAAAATTTAAAAATTTAAAAATTTGAAAATTTGAAAATTTGAAAATTTGAAAATTTGAAAATTTGAAAATTTGAAAATTTGAAAATTTGAAAATTTGAAAATTTGAAAATTTGAAAATTTGAAAATTTGAAAATTTGAAAATTTGAAAATTTGAAAATTTGAAAATTTGAAAATTTGAAAATTTGAAAATTTGAAAATTTGAAAATTTGAAAATTTGAAAATTTGAAAATTTGAAAATTTGAAAATTTGAAAATTTGAAAATTTGAAAATCTGAAAATTTGAAAATTTGAAAATTTGAAAATTTGAAAATTTGAAAATTTGAAAATTTGAAAATTTGAAAATTTGAAAATTTGAAAATTTGAAAATTTGAAAATTTGAAAATTTGAAAATTTGAAAATTTGAAAATTTGAAAATTTGAAAATTTGAAAATTTGAAAATTTGAAAATTTGAAAATTTGAAAATTTGAAAATTTGAAAATTTGAAAATTTGAAAATTTAAAAATTTGAAAATTTGAAAATTTGAAAACTTGAAAATTTGAAATTTTGAAATTTTAAATTTTAAGAAATTTTAAAATGCAAAAATTGAAAAGCAATTTTTCCCTTTTGAAATGCTGGTGCCGAACTTAGAGATTTGAAAATATAAATTTAGACGAATTTCTTTCAAAAATATAAAAATTTGAGAATTTATGAATTAAAAAGTCAAAGGAATTTAAAAATTCTAAAATTTATGGAATTAGGAAATTTGAAAATTAAAAAAAAATAAAACTTGAGAATTTTAAAAAATATGGAAAATTTAATATCCAGAAATTCAGATTTTTTTTTTAAATTTATAAATATAAATATTGAAACAAATGAAATTTGAAAATAGAAAATCCAAAATTTCAATACTGAGAATACTAAGAATTTTAATTGAGGTACTTACAAATTAGAAGAATTTGATGGTTTGGGAAATTTCAAATACAATTTATAAAAATCCAAATATTTAAAAAATGAAGATTTAAAATATGAAATGTTTAAAATGTTTAATAATTTAACAAAAAAAATTAATTTAAAATTTCACAAAAAAAAATATTAACAGATTTGAAAATGTAGGGGTTTGAAAATATGAAAAATAAAATTGACCAATTAAAATATTTGAAAATTTAAAAATTAGGCCGATACAAATCATTAAACAAACTTATAATGCCCCCTCGAATTCTTTTACAATTCTTTAACAAATCCGTAAAGATTTTTTATTTTTTCATTTCCAATTAATCTTTTGGAGACCAATAGAAAATAATTCTTGTGAAATATTTGTAACAGCCTTAAAACACTTAAAAATTTAACGATGTGAATTCTTAAAATTTCTTTTTCTTCTTCTTCTTATTGGCATTACATCCCCACACTGGGACAGAAGCGCCTCGCAGCTTAGTGTTCATTAAGCACTTCCACAGTTATGAGCTGCGAGGTTTCTAAGCCAGGTTACCATTTTTGCATTCGTATATCATGAGGCTAGCACGATGATACTTTTATGCCCAGGGAAGTCAAGACAATTTTCAATCCGAAAATTGCCTAGACCGGCACCGGGAATCGAATCCGGCCACCCTCAGCATGGTCTTGCTTTGTAGCGGCGCGTCTTACCGCACGGCTAAGGAGTTAGATTTAAAATTAGTTGTTAGATTTAAAATTTGAAAAAAAATGGAGTAAAAATTTTGATAATCATAAATTAAAAAAAAAAGAAATAAAAAATAAATTAAACGTTTAAAAGTTTTAAAGTTTAACAAATTAAATTCAATAGTTTTGAAATTTGAAAGGTTGGATAATTTAACAGTCTTTTAAATTTTCAAATTAAAATTTTGACTTTTAAAATATTGATATTAAAAATTAGAGATCAAAATTTTAAAATTTGACGAATAAAAGATTTAAAAAATTTAAACATTTAGGAACTTAATAACTACATCACAATCCAAGATATATTAAGTAAGATTTAGATTTTATGTAGACAACGTTTCGCTGATCTTCTCTTTATAGAAAACAAACCCTGGGTTGCTATATTGGTTGTATTCCCGGCAGTGTTGGCGTTTCAGATAGGTACCACAGAAAATTTAGTTTGTAAATTAAATCGTTCGATTTTGATCCTATTTGTTCTGGATAATTGTGTGTTTTCTTACCCCGTGCGATTTTTTTTTTTGGTTTTCAGTGACGGCAGGACGGGTAGGTCCTCGTGATGCCTTCGCGTGGTTTTTACTTTGTATAGGCTGACCAGATCATTTAGGTGAAAAAACGGGACAAACGCGCTTGCAAAACGGGGCATCTCAATAAACCTTGTGATTAAATTTAAAAGTTGTGGAAATTTGAAAATTTATGAGCTTAATTTTCATTTTCTGTTTAAGAAATCAGAAATATTTTAGAGTCATTCACCACCATAACATTCTATTGAATTAAGTTAGTTGTGGAAAAATACGCAACTACAAATATTTCACTCTTCAAAGGAACGCGGACAAAAACACAAAGGAACAGAAAATTACGCAATTTTCAATATTTAAAATAAAGTAGAATATTGAAATTTTATTTTGATCTTCTCTTAGACATGCATTAAGGATTTTATTTTTGACCAATATAATTTTTTTTCCAATTCTGAACAATTGAAAATAACAAACAATAGTCAAAGTACTCTGCCTAAGGTTTTGCGAAAATCTCGTTATCATGAATATAAGTGGGAAAAATCTGCAGATAAGAATAACAAGAATCCAAACAAGAAAATGTAATTTTAATTATTTCCATGAATATTGTTGGCGCATGAGAACAAATGCAGGGAGTCAAAACGGTAAGTGCTTCCGCAGAAATTTGTTCAAATATTAAAAGGAGATCTTTAAAAGATATTCCTGTAAAAATGCGGTAATTTCATGAGTATTTTTGCAATGTTTTCGGATAACTCCGATGATTTACAGGAATATACACAAAAAAATTACGAAACCTCCTAAGAAATTTAACAAGGATTCTATTAATTTAATAAATAAATGTCTACAGCCTTACAAGGATTTCTGCATCATTTAGAATCCGTTAAATTATAAAAAAAATGGGGGAATTTCTGCGTAAATGACCGCAGCAATTAATGTAATGTTGCCTTGAATTTACGAAAGAATTCTTGGAATGTTGTTCACCGGCATTCACCAGAGGAAGTCTTCAGAAATTTCCAAACCGATTTCCACAGGAATTCATGAAGGAAACTCCGAATGTATTTCCGGAAGATTTTTTCCCAGATTCCCAGAGAAAATTCCGCAAGAATTCACGTTGCGATTTTCTCAAACATTTTGTTAGCGGTAATAACAGGAACATCTGTAAAAAAAAACCTTATAAATTGCGCCTCGAATTTGACGAAAAGTTTTTCGGAAGTTTTTACGCAGCAAGTCTCCCGCAGTCAATTTCTGCATGAATTTCCAAACCGTTTTTCACAGGAATTAATGAAGGGATGTCCGCAAGTAGCCTCTAAAGATTTTCCGCAGGTTGTTTTGAATAGTTTACTTGAATTTTCATCAAATTATTATATTCAATTTATAACAAAATTCCAGAATGAATTTCCGCATAAGTTCCCTGGGGAACTTTTGCAAGAATACCAGGATGAATTTCGACAGATATTCTCGGGAATATTCGAAGCTCTACGCAATTTTATAATTACAACAAAGTTGTATAATTTTTTACTTTAGAAGATTTTTTGTTATTTGTTATTTGCCAAGTTCATCTATTCATCAATTATGATCTGCATCTTTGTGCCGAGTTCCACTAACAATAACGGAACACAAAATGTCAAAATCATCATCTCATTTAAAAAGCGGTGCGTATTGAAATAGTTTTGGCTGTTTAGTTCTTGTTTTCTTAGCTTCAGTATTTCTAGTGGTAAAAACTTAGATGGTCGGTGAGGGTTGTTAAATTAACTGAGATTTCCTTAGTCCTTTTTTAAATTTGGTACAAACAAGTGCAAAATTGAAGCTTTTAATCATATTTAAAATCAAGAATATTAAAAAACAATCTCGAAGAGAAGACGTTTAGTAGATTGTGGAAACCAAAATTGATATTTCACATGTATTTGCTTAACATTTAGTTCTGAATCGCGCGGATTTGGCGCGAAATGGATTTCATGTCGCGCGGAAATGGTGCGGATTTGATTTTAGTCAGCGCGGATTTGGCGCGGAAAATATTTCAGGATCTCCGTAACAACCCGGCAGATGTTAAATCTTATCTATTCACGTTTTTTTTTTATCGAAATTGATTTAAATTATGCTTAAAGTAGCCTCACACCTTGGGAATCTTGTCTATTGATTTTCTTCACATGAACAAAAAAAAATTAATTTCCTACTTCGAAAGATTCAAAAATAATAATCGAAAATGAACATTAATTGCCGAAATGAACAATAATTATTTTATGTATTTGTTTGAATCATATTTTGGAGCTCTTTGAAAGAATCAATAAAAATACGGGACAAATTGAGGATTTTTTAGATTACGACGGGACAGCACAATTAGGTCTAAAAAACGGGACTGTCCCATTAAATACGGTACGTATGGTCAGCCTAACTTTGTAAGATCTACCATGGTCACATTGCCAGCTACAGGCAAATCCTGATCCAACGAATACCTTCCCCAATATCCAACTCCGTGGTGCTTATGAGGGTGTCGCTGAGTCGAGGGCCTATCATTAAGTAAGTCATTCATTTATTTAGTCTACATCTAAACAGATAACACTGAATCAACAATTTGACGATTAACAATTTGACATTAAGTAAGTACTACTCCCAAATTACGGTTAAGATGGGCGGTGCCAGGATTTTTGTCCTAGATTGAAATCAAGCATCACATCCACCTTGATTTCTGATAGCAATCTGGATAGGAATTTCAAGAGAAGAACAAGAGTATCACTAGCTGGATTGGTACTGCATTTTGATGGTTAAACCTTTGTTGCTTCTTTTTGTTGGATTCGTCACCCAACACGATTGCAATGAAAACTATGAAAATATCTTCCGGAAAATCTTACTATTTCGCCGATATCGATTAATTATTACCATATTGATTTGGTTGGCTCTCGATGCGTTCACGGGCTCACATTTCCTTCTGGCCAACAAAATTATCTCCCGAGTAGGACTGGAAATATTCGAAAAATCGTTTTGTAATATAATTCCCCGTCTCTTCGCCGTATGACAAAACATAACTTTCGAAGCATGAAAAATGATTAGGGGAAGAGGTGGTAAAATGAACAGTTGGCTATATTTATATTAAAACACTATTTAGGCGTATGTTCATCATGCACACGTTTTCCACAAAATATAATAAGATACCTGAGCTAATATTTTGGTTTTGAGACCGAACGAATAGCTATTATTATCCAAAATATCAAACGAGGCCGTAAAAATAGGGTCTGATGTAATTTTTAAACATTTTTCCGCAAGCTTTAATTCTTAACAAATTCATAATAACATTGATTTAAACCTGTTCTAACCACAGCGGCAAATAGGACAACCTTCACAAAGCTGTTGCAGGGGTAAATAGTAAAATTATTGGTTTGCATAGTTAGAGGACGAGTTATTTATCACAAGGCACGTATGGGGGTAAAATGAACACTTGTATCAAACTTTCACAAATTTATGATAAAAGTTGTGTGATTGTGAAGCGGAAGTTCATGAAACAAACCATATCAAATAACCAAGATAAAACTTTGAATATGTAAATTTAATTTAAAAATAATTGATATTTTAACGCTTTTTTTCTTCTTTTTATTATTTTGATAAATAAGAGCTTTTCAAAAGTTGTACCAGATTTTTTAAAAGGCTCTCGTAATCTCAATTAAGTGTATATACAGTGCCAGAGTAAAAAAAAGAAAATTAAATATTTCAAAAGGGTTTAAAAAGCGATGTTCATTTTACCACCAGGCAGTGTTCATTTTACCCGCACTATTTTTGTACATACGAAATTTCGATGTTTTTTTATTTCGATGAAAAACTATATAAAACTATATAAAAACGCCCCCGTAGTGTAGGCAGGATGATATGCCCTTACCAAGTGTACACAAGCGCGGCGCGCCCAGCAGCAGTTGCATCCAAATTATATAGAAACTATCGAGATGTAATTCAAATCTGCTTAAATGGAGTTAGGTATCTATTCCATTATTAATAACATGCTCCTATATCAATAACATTCGCAAAACAGGCAATTTAGGCTCAATTTGTGTCGTGTTTTGTTGTTTTCCAGCGTGCTCACTGCTGAAAAAAATCACAAAAATGTGAAATAAAACAATTAGCGCACCAATTCTTTGTTTTCGAATGGTATTGATTTGGGTACATGGTATGAATTCAAGGAGTTCCCCTACTTTGTTTTTTTTTATGTTAAGTACATAGGGGCTTTTTATTATGGGATAGATATGAAACGTCTTTTGTTACGGTGTGGGGCGTTTTGCCCAGGCCCTTGTTGAGATCCATTTTTTCACGGCTTTTCCCCTACCTACATTTCCTAAAGTTACGTCGCAGCATATTAATATTTTTTCAGCTGTGAAGTTAATTTTAATACATTCCATGTTCCAATTCTTACGCTAAAGCTCATTATCGTTAAATCAGTTCGCTATCATTCCCGACGTTTTGATAACAAAAGGTTGTTGATATCGACAAAAACCACGTTTGTCTCGAAGACAACTTTTATCTATATCAACAGCTGAAAATATATTAAATTTGAAATTGTCAATGCTACAATAAAACTTTAATACACCATAAAAAATAGGAAACAAATTAAAAACACATCGGAAATCACCCAAAAGATATGGGTTTGAATAAGAAAATTCACGATGTATTGTTCCGCTTCGTTCCACACTCACTCACAGTTGTAAAATGGTATTTTGGCTAGTGTTTGTTACGGTCTTCTAATATATTTTTCTCATTCACAGTACCTGTCTTATTCCCTACACTATGATGTTCTGGAAGTACTGTGTTGTGTCTATAAATATTCAATTATCCGTAACTTCACATTTTGCATGGCTATAATAACAGAATTTATACCAGATTAGATTTATTAACTCCATAAATTGCATATCGTTGGCCAACACAACTCGACAACTCGACAGTGATTAAATTATCATTTATGCTAAGTAGACTTTTTCGTGGAACTAACAAACCTGATCGTACGCGTACGCCGTTCTTGCAAAACCGCCAGAGTCGCTGTGAAACCACGCATCACGTCGATCAAAAAACCGCAAACCGCCAACCAAGCATCTAACCCTATTCTGTCAAGTGGCTACTTTTGGAAAAGTGGCTCCTTCAGACACCTCGCACGAAGGCAACGGGGGCCTATTGGGAATCGATCACGGACATCGATCGATTATTAGTGAGGCAAACGCAAAAAAAATAAACATAACGAAAAACCTTAATTAAGAATCGTCGTAAAAGTTAGTGGTCCGCTGAGTGGGTCTCAGCCTTTAGTGCGATCATCTGGATTGGCGATCCGGTATGCTTGTGGACTGTTGACCTTGGGTTGGACTTTTCTTGTTCGATCTCGGTCGCTTATGGAGCTAATAACAATAATGATCGAAAAAATCGGAACAACTATCGAAGCTGGCAGGCTGCGCGCAGATCGCTATCGATTTATGGGCATCAGCCAACAACCGTGAACCAGTTGATGAACCTTTGCAGGGCTGATGGCGAGGGGAAATTCACGACCGGCCGAAGAATTACATTAGGAACGCGAAAATTACCAGCCTTTGTTGGGGGGTACTATTTTATGATTGGTGGTTAATATGTCAAGTTCGGATGGAATGGATGATGATTTCTATGACTTCAAATGTATAACGAAAATTTATGATCTGTGCAAGCTTAGGCGTTTTATTAAATTGCAGCTAATAATACATACGCTATATGATGATAGACCAATCGTAAGCATTCTTCGCATCTAGGGTCTAATTCTACTCACTTTTTAAAAAAGCGTTAACAATTAGAAACTGTTGTTAACTACGGGAAGTCTCATTTGTGAATAGATAACGTACAAATTTCGGTTTTTAGCCTATGAAAAATTTCAAACCTTCATGGTTATTTCTTAAAGTAGATATGGTTTTTCGCCTTCGTGGTATTCTTACTTTTTTTCAACATATGAGTGTGAAACTTTTTGATAAGTTTTCAGGTTGTATAATCCATTAATTGTTCTTGCTAATTTAGAATAACATAATTTATCATTTGTATGCAATATAACACAACGTCCTCTCATTCAACACCCATCTGAACACTGGGCTCGTTCAATCATTCCTACCGTAAGATTCAAATTATGCAATGTTTGTCGGTACTAAATTGTGTCAATGGAACGACCGGCGACCTGTAAAGCGGCCAGGTCAAGCCAAGCCACCGATACTGGGGAAGGGACGGCTAGAGAAGACAACACCGCAATCAAGAGAGTTCAAACTGCCAGCAACTGTTGTCGTGCGAAAACCTCGAGGACAAAACAAGTCGCAACCAACGCAACTCAACGTCGTCGACCGAGTTTATTTGCATATAGGAATGCACCTCTGCTCCGGCCCTCAACTGGATTCGGAACAAACTGCATACGATGTCATCGTCGTCGTTTACTGCATGCATTGAACCGAAGCTGTCGTGTAGAACATTGCACAATTTCATTGAGGCTGCCCAGATGCACTTCGCCGCAGAATCGCGCGCACATACACACACACACGCTAGCTCGGTGCACTGCACTAATGGATCATATTTCGCATCGTGCCTAGACCAGGTCTGACAATCCGCAAAAAGCTAGTCAAGTGCACTGGATCTTTCTTCGCGGTGGAAGCCAGGCGGGGGGCGCGAATGATTTCGATTCAAGTGATTTCAACTCGACCGTAGAGACGAAACTGCCAAACGAGTGTTGCTGGATGCCGCTTCTTAGGTGAAGCAACGGTTGCAGTGGTTGACGTTACAGACTGCTGTGAAATGAATGCCGCAGAGAAGCTGGATTTTCGATGGTCATTAGCCTCGCCGTTTGATACTTGAAGTGCCTTTAATTTCTGCCAATTATTAATTGACATGAAGAGGTTGATCAAAACATTGAATCAAGAACGTTTTCATTAATAAAAGATAATAAAAACCTTTCAGCATGTTTTTAGTTAAAATACATATAACGAAACACGCCAATATTTTTACCTGACAGACAGTTTACAAATTTTTTACTCGAAACTCTAAGCATCATGAAAATTTTAGATCACAATATTAGTAATTCGGAACTAAGTGATTTCGATCTCTATCAAGATGAGCTTATCAATTTTAATGTAGTGCATTGGAAATGGCAAAAAATAGAAGCATTTGCCATTTCTTCACTTCAAATTCGAACACTGTGATATAAATGTTTCAAACCTCAAAACCTTGCTTCGAAGTCCGGTCACATCGAAAATGTCTGTTTAAGTTTGACCGATTCATACACATTCTTGAAATTTTTTTTAGTGGATCGTCTTTACTTGTCATAAAACGAGTTAGTACTATCCCATTTGATTCTACCTCTTGATCGTAACTTTACAGATACGTACATATTTTGATCTCAACAATAAGGCCGTCTTCAGTGTCTCTAGTTTTACTTTAGAACACATTAATGAATTAAGAGTCGATATGCATGCATTTTTCATGCACAGAAGAGAGAAAGAATTTTCTAAATTCATATAACAAGTAAACTGAATTGCATATCAATCAAAACTACACCCATAAATAGTTCAGCAGCGTGTTCAGCTTCTTACTTGATACTTTTTTTTTCCTGTTCGGGTGTGCCACTGCGACCAATTATTAGATCTATTGTAGCGTTACCCATATCCTTAGTGTTTAGGGTGAAGGTGGGTTGAGTACCAAAACAAAGCTTTGAAAGTATTGGTACAATAAAAACTGTCATATACTGTTGTAGTATTGGTGTCGTATTTATAAAAAACAAAGAATATTAGTAGGGTGGTTCAAAAACGATCCAGCACCACCACGCTCACTCGATTCCGTCCCATGCTCCGAGTGTCCTCCAAAAACCGATTTGAATAAAAACTGGTTGAGCGCAAGCCGGTTCAAGTTTATATGAAAACTAGTATGGGAAAGTTAACCTTTTTTTAAGCTGGCTAAAGTGCCTCCCCTCCAAACGCTGGCGAAAAGAGAACCCGCATAGCTGAAAGCAACATTCCAGAGACTTCACTGAACGAAAACCGCATCGCAGGAAAGTTCCATTGATTTCGTAACGCAAAAATAGCATTTTATACCCCACTCACCCCCATGTCACACTTTTTGTTTGAAGCATCTGCCCCTGGTGCGATAGTGTAGACTAGACTAGACTAGAAGTATCTGCCCCTGGTGCGATGCCTTGTGAGAAGCCCAATTATCATGCTAAAGATTCGCAACCTCGATTAAAATCGACTCCAAACTATTGGAGCGACCATTCAATATAGATTGTCTATGGAGTTAAAGCTCTTAAATATTTCTTCCAGTCATATGGTCTCCCCCCTCGCCATCGCCCAATGACGGAGTGAATCAGAATCAGAATCAGAATAATGTTAAATTCAAGCTCGCCATATCAACTGTCATACAAACCTGAAACGACCTGTGCACGGTAAGCTTCTATTCAAACCAGTCCAAACCATCGGATGACACCCAAATTATAAATCATATTCGACTGAGCGTGGCGGAACAAAATTATTTTTTTAACCACCCTAGTTATTAATTTGCTGCTGCCGGTGCCGTTGTTGACATTCGCTCCGCTATCAGTTTTTAATCGTTTTCTTCGGGCAAAAATAGCAGTTTATTACTATGTCTGAAACTTGATTATGCATATGTACAACATGTGATAGATTTAGTTCGGAAAAGGTATTGGAGGGTAACCGCCCCTTCGGTGGGGTTTGATCCCACGACCCCAGTTCGCATGGCAGGTGCTTTCCCTACTAAGCTACGAAGGACCTCCGTCGTCCACCGCAGCTTAGCGGGTACTGATGAAACCAAATTCCCAGCACCAGGTACCAGCCGATCTCTCGCAATACATTTTCAGAACTAACTCTCTCAAATGTATTTTTGTACACATGTCAACCAAGTGCCCTTTGAGAAGAAGTGAAGTGCAGTGATAAACCCACCAAATCGCGAACGGCTAATAAATTGGCACGCAACTGCTGATTTATGATATTATTCGAGCCGAAATACATAGGACTCTTTGGATAAACATGTTCATTATCACGGGAAGTGAATAAATATGCTGTGAACAGGTTAGTAATTTGAATATTAAACTTTTGTTCGAAGCTGTTCGAAGCATTCGAATGTTGGTGGGAGAGGAGTGCGGGAGGTGTGGGGTTGACCCGTAGAAGGTCCGGTGCCATATTGACTGCCATCGTGGTACTCTTCCAACTATGTCCTTAAGTGCATGTCGAATTACTCCAGTGCTATTGAGAAGCAATGCAGTATCGGTTTCGATACAGTTGTTGTTTTGTTTTCTCAAGACCACCATGACAAGGTCCCGCTATTTAGACCCTTCATAGAGAGCAATCCCATTGAATGCGCGCCCCTTATCAATAGGAAATCAATCCTTTCTTGAGAAAACAGAACCGTAATACTGTTTTTGGCCATACATCGGAGCCCTAGCCACATCCTTGTCTTGCTTCTAGAATATCACCAGTGAAACTCTTAAAACCCGGGATTTAGCTCTGTCTACAAGACCATTTCAAGCAAGAGAATTTGTTCAGTAATAAGAACTTCCGTGTGTTCCTCTCACTACCATTGTTCACCAGTTCAAGAAGAGTTAGTACGTATTTAAACCCCTAACTCGATTTTTCCAGCAGTCAGTTCAGCCTAGAACCGGGTACCGAGGTTTTTTAACTAATTGCTTGAAAAGTTGTTTTCGCTGCATACAGTTTAGCCTCAAACAAGAGGAATTCGAGTCTTTCAACTGTCTGCAAGGTAACATTAACTATATTTTATTTTTGAGACTGCTGTTGGTAGCGAGGACTAAATACGATGAATCCTTAATTACCACAACTTATTGCCCTAGCTAGAAAAATGGATTAGGCTAGGGCTCTGTTTGGTAGATCTTACACCGCAACACACTACGTCAAAGTGATCTACCGTGTTACGGGAATACTTGATACTTGATGGGCTACAGCTCTTCGATGAACCTACGACGAATGGAGTATCCTTCTCTACTGGACTCGATCCTGGGCCAATCACTTCCAGTCGCCCTAAGCATTGAGCGCCCTCAGGTCCTCTTCAACTGCAAAAAGCCAGTACGCCGCCTTCCATGAAGCCTGCGGCCTCTTCCGGGTTCTCTACTAAATATTATCTTCGCTTGACGTTCTTCCGGCATACGAAAAACATGTCCAGCCCACCGTAGCTTGCCGTGTTGTGTACAACTCGTGATTCATGCGACGCCGCCAAATACTGTTCTACTGTTTACCGCCAAGTATTGTCCGCAGTACCTTACGCTCAAACACTCCGAAAGCTCTCCGATCATCCTCCTTCAATGTCCATGTTTCATGGCCTTATAAAGCCACCGGAAGAATTAGAGTAGTATGAAGCGCGAATTTTGTCTTCGTTTGCAGACTAACGGGGCTTAAGCTGGTAACGAAGTCCACAGTAAGCCCTGTTAGCAGCTGCAATACGCCTTTTCACCTCGCGGGTAACATCATTATCGCACGTCACTAATGTTCCAAGATACACAAATACTTCTACCACTTCAAATTTTTCACCATCCTGCACCATTTCGCTACCGCCACCACTAATGAACATACGTTGATTGCCAGCGAGCATGTACTTCGTTTTGCTGGTATTGATCGTGAGTCCAATCCTCGCTGTCACCTCTTAAATGGCACAGAAGCCTCTTCCACGGCACGGCAATCAATCCCGATAATATCGATATCGTTCACAAATCCCAGGAGCATATGCGATCTTGTGATAATGGTACCGTTTCTTTGCACACTAGCTCTCCTAATCGCTCCTTCGAGCGCTATATTGAACAGTAGATTCGAGAATGCATCACCCTGCTTTAATCCATCTACGGTAACTAATGACGTAGATATTTCATCCGCAACCCTTACACTTGATTTCGATTCGTCCAACGTTAAACGAATCAGCCATATCAGTTTCGCCGGAAAACTATTGTTCCAGAACTGCGTATTTACCTCCTTCGATTGGGTGGGGGAGTTCTTTACAACACTGACTTGGTAAATGGGTGATCCGTATCCCGTGAATCGTTCCCTAAGCCCTCCATCCAGGGCGAATTCGAGGTCTTATCAGCACCGTAGGGACATATCCTTTCCTTTGTAATATGGTTACACTCGCGGACTATTAAATGCACTTTATTTTACTGAAGAACAAAATCTAACACGGACATATATTTATTGAAATCTTAACATCTAACAAGCAATGTTCTTACTATCTAACACGGACATATAATATTTCGAGGCCATGCGTTGGCCTATACCGGCACCTTGTTCTCGATTGGAGGTTTCGATTCAACTGGACTAACTACTAAAACTCTAACGATATCTATCACCAACAGCAAAGATCGAGTGAACTAATGGGAATAGCGTGCACAATATTCTCTTTCTTCCGACCTGTCTCTGCCAGCATATTCACCACTGCAGTATCCAATGGACCAGTTCTCACACTATCTCTTAGATGACGACGACGTATTCGTATTAGCAATCTCTCAGTCATCATGCATCGAGTAGGTAGCTGAGCATACGGGTGTGTTTATCATCTCCAATTCCCAACTTGCCCGTCGTTTAGCCTTCTCCGATTGAAACGTTTTCTGGTCAGCAGAAGAATAATCGTCTACGGTGCGAGTGCAGTTTGTGTCAGGGATGTATGCAAGAAGGGACCCAACAACTATGTTCAAGCATAATTTGCCATAATTCATTCCGTTCCACTTCCGTACGCCGCCTTGAAATTATTAAACAGATGACGTGTCTGCAAGTTGGTCTCCCGGATTTTTTCAAGGATTTGTCTCAGAGAAAATATTTCATCCGTCGTTGATCGGCCCTCACGAAAACCTGCTTGGTATTCGCCGACAAGGACTCTTCAAGCGGTCTCAATCTGTTGAACAGAATACGGGACATAATTTTGTCCGCCGAATTAAGAAGGGTTATTCCTCGATAATTGGTGCCCTCCAGTCTGTGCTCTTCCTTAAAGAGAGGACAAATGAGGCCGTCCAACCAGCTAGCAAGCATTTCCTCGTCTTCCCATATTTTCGACATAATATGGTGCAGAACATCATAAAGCTGCTCACTGCCATGCTTGAAAAGTTCAGCCGGGAGCTGGTCCTTCCCCGCAGCCTTATTGTTTTTCAGCTCTTTAACAGCTTTTTTAACCTCATCTAGTGTTGGCGACTCCACAGCTTGTCCATCGTGGCTAATATTTGTTCTATTTACCGATGCCCCGTCACTTCCACTATTCAACAAAGTCTCGAAGTGTTGCTTCCACCTGGCAGCAACTTCGGTTTTATCTGTCAGCAAATTCCCTTCTTGGTCGTTGCAGATGACGGGAGATTGCGCTGACTTTCTCCGCACGCCATTGACAGACTTATAGAACCTCCACATATCATTCTGCTCCATTTTTTCCTGCGCCACGCTTATCACTTGTTCTTCATATTACTTAACTGCTCTTACTTCCTTGTACCGATCTCTATTCGATCGGGTACCCGAAATCAACATCCGGATTCTGGCAACGTTCTTCTCGTCTGTCACTCTCTGACACTCCACATCGAACCAACCCGTCCTGGGTCGCCTCAGAGCAGTGTCTACCACTTCTCGTGCTGTTGTGCTCACCGCTCCATGGAGCGACTCCCATAGATCGTTGATGTTGTCGCTAATGTTGATTGCACTTATCCGTTCGTCGAGTTGATTGCACTTATCGAGTTCGTCGGTACTCAGCCGATACTCCTTCCGCCGACAATCGCTGGATGTTGTAACGCATCGTTCGTTGTGAATTTTCCTTCGATACAGTTGACAACCATGATCGAATTTTACTGACAACGAGGTAGTGATCAGAGTCAATGTTTGGACCTCTGAATGTCCGCACATCGATAACATCCGAGAAATGACGCCCATCCACCAGAACATGGTCTATCTGGTTACAAGTTTCACCAGTTGGGGGTCTCCAGCTGTGCTTTCGGATGTTTCGTGCAAAGTAGGTGCTACTGATGGCCATCCCTCTGGAAGCAGCGAAATTTACTAGCCGTAAGCCGTTGTCTTTGGTAGCAGAGTGAAGGCTCTCCCTACCAATTATGGGACGGAAAAAGTCCTCTCTCCGACCTGAGCGTTAGCGTCTCCGATATCAATTTTCACGTCATGCTTTGGACACTCTCCATAGGCTTTATCAAGACATTCATAAAACGTGTCCTTCACGTCGTCGGATTTATTGTTTGTCGGTACGTAAACGTTGATTAGGCTGTATTTGAAAAATTTGCCCCGCATCCTCAACACACAGATTCGTTCGCTAATGGGTTTCCACTGCATCACTCGCTTCATCTGCTTGCCCATCACTACGAAACCAACTCCATGCTCTGCTTTTCCGCCGCCGCTGTGACAGATGCAGTGTTGGTCATGGGGTCCACGGCTCGGAATTCACGTTCTCCGGATCTAAGCCATCGAACTTCTTGAATAGCGGCCACGTTCACTCCAACTATCTGCAGTTCACGAGTCAGAAGGCTCACTCGTCCAGGTTCATTTAGGATCCTGAGATTCCAGGTACCGAGTTTCCAATCATTGTCTTTATTTCGTTGCCGTTTCGTTAACCCAATATTAGGTATTTTTTCTCACAAACATAGAAAATAATTAGCGTTTGATTAGCAATTAGCATTGCAAAACTCTACCCGACACGATAAAAGACCTTCCTTAAAATAATTTAACCGATATCAAACTACCAGTTTCCAAACAATTAATAGGATACAATACTCAACAGACTTTAAAATAATATGAGACTAAAGAGAATCGCGTCAATAAATGCCAAATTGTTTGATTACATAGTTACGACTATTTTTTTACAAGCAACTTCTAGGAAGTTGAAAATTTGCACTACGTTGGCTTCAAACTCATGGATTACTCTTTTGACGTAGGACTACGTTTTTGTCACGAAAATATGATAGACTTTGAACGTTAATATTACAATATCAATTTTTGGACCTTTCGATCAGGAAACGCCTTAACGTGAATACGTTGTAAATAAATTGTTCTGAGAATACGGATTTTCAACCATTTATTATTAGGGTCTGTCTCATTTGGAGAATTAAACTTAAAAGTGACAGTTCGAAAATTAAATAATCACCCGCTTATAAGAATGGCTGGTGCTACCCAGCAATTTCAATAAGACATCGATGAAAAATGATTCGATATTTGTCAAAAGTAATCTTGCTCTGCGAGCAGGCTTATTCGATAATTATTGCAATGTCACTTTTAAGTTCAATTTCAGTTTAATTCTCTAAATGCGACATACAGATCAATAGTATTTGGCAGAACTCATCACCCTGAGGCAGATCTAGTGTAAAAACTGTACGCAGTACTCCATAATTGCTCTTCAAAGTTTATATATAATTTTTAGACCAACATTTGGAAAGGAAAATAAAAATAAAATTTCCAAATAATCGAGGATGAACAACACACTTAAGCGATCCCATATCCAAATTATCAATTGATAAAAACTCGCTAGAGAGTGAGGATCATTTGATAATTTTATCACGATTCGAAGCACTGGTGAATGCTACTTTTGAACTTATTTTCCTACATAACACCATAGGGGGTGACATTGGGCCAAATGCAATAGAGTTCAGTGCTGACGATGCAACGTTTCAATCGTTCATTAAAAATAATTTCCTACATTACGGCTCTTACCAACCATGTAAGGCAAATCAGCAAAGGCTTGGCACAATTAGTTCTTGGATTTTGTTTTGTGATTTCCTAGACGTGAATTTTAATATAATTTCGAACCGTTTAAAGTTTTCATCAAAATTCGTAACAGTTTCTGTGATATTAGGATTGAAAACATTTTTCGTTTTTGGCCCAATCTAACCCCCTAGGCCCAATGTCACCCCGAACGACTGTACTAATATTTACTGTTGAGGTCGAAATACGTATCTGTCAAGGTACAATTAAGTGGTGGAATTAAATGGGACCGTACAAACTCGTCTTATGAAACTAATATTTGATCAATTCGACGGGAATCGGGCAGGTTCGCCTAGTTGATAGTAATAATTATTCCTTCACGTGAGACGGGTCGGACTTTCAGTTTACTCCGGCAGATACCTACCTAGGAATCAGCAAAAACGAGCCGAAGAAAGTTTCTCAGAACGCAACCATTGCAAGTAAGCGAGAAGCTGCCGTCAAACGCCCCCAAGCTTTCTAGAGAATTAATTTGGCGTCTTTGCTGGCTTGAGGTCTCCAGTTGGCATTACGAACACAGATGAAGAATCTGTAAAAGGTGAGATCGATTCTCGATCCGATCTAGGATGTTTTCGGGTGGGAGACGTTCTCGACACCCTGGGCACAGTTTATCCGTTGTTCGGTTGGAGGGAGGTTCGGTTGTGGGCACCGTTCGGTTATGGGCACCCCTATGGTCCTTTTGACAGATAAGAGATGCTGTCATTCTGAAACCCGTCATTTGTTTGCTACAAACTTAACTTATTTTACAGTATTCGGTAAATTTTACCGAAATCTCAACAGCAGATCTGTTCGGTAATTATTTTACAGATTTTTTTGTAATTTTTCCATTGTTCAACTGTCAAAATCACCGAAAATCAGTAAAATTATTTACCGAACAGTTCTGCTGTTGAGATTTCGGTAAAATTTTACCGAATTCGGCGATTTATTCTATGTGTGTAGAGAAGCATGACGTTTTGTGCTCAATACCAAACCATGGGCGTCTCTTCTTCTCTACTCTACTAAAAATAAATTAGAAATTTTTTGGCTTTTTTTAAAGTGTCATAAATTGAAGTGATTCAATCCAAAAAGTGATTTCTTATGCGTATTTATACAGTAAATTTAATCTATTTCGAGGCTCATTGATGATTGCCATCAAAATTTTAGGGCGAATTTTTTTTTTCGTTTTCCAAAAAGCCTACGAAATTCGGTTGTGGGCACCTTTATTAGTTCGGTTATGGGCACCCCCATTTTATTGATAAATCATTCAATATCGTTTTTGTTGTTCCTAAACTTATTTTTAATAACGTTTTTATGTAGTTTTTATAATTCTTAGACATAATTGATTGAAATAATGAGTTTATTTCATATTTTTGTTCTTTGGGCATGTCTAGTTTTTATACACACACTTTTTGGAACAAAGCGTTGACCGATTTGCTTGCAACAAGTTGCATTCGACGGGGAATCTTGTCCCATTGTTTCCTATTGAAAATTGGTCAGATCGGACTATGGAATCAAAATTTATGATCAAAATATGATTTTTTTTCCCTTTTGTCATAAGAAGAGTTTGTACAATCCCATTTAATTCCACCACTTAACGTTATTCGGGGCCCTCCTTTGCCGTGCGGTAAGACGCGCGGCTACAAAGCAAGACCATTCTGAAGGTGGCTGGGTTCGATTCCCGGTGCCGGTCTAGGCAATTTTCGGATTGGAAATTGTGTCGACTTCCCTAGGCATAAAAATATCATCGTGCTAGCCTCATGATATACGAATGCAAAAATGGTAACCTGGCTTAGAAACCTCGCAGTTAATAACTGTGGAAGTGCCTAATGAACACTAAGCTGCGAGGCGGCTCTGTCCCAGTGTGGGGATGTAATGCCAATAAGAAGAAGAAGAAGAAGAAGAAGACTTAACGTTATTCCACGTCCACCACGTTAAGTGTTGGAATTAAATGGGATTGTACAAACTCGTCTCATGACAAGTGAAGACATTCCACTAAAAAGCTCAAGATATAGACAATTCTCGAGCAACGAGTTTTTCCCATTAGTCCGTCAGAGTACTCTTCAAAGTTGGCAAAGGAATTGGACACACAATGAACTTGGACGGTGGCTATTTTCCATAGTTCCAAAAGTTTCTGGGCGAGCGTGGTTCAGAGGTGAGGACTTAAGTCGAGGCTTCATTCGCGTGATGTCGAGACTTATGTCTAATCACTATTCACTAAACGCACATCTGTACAGAATAAACCTTGTCGATAGCAACTTATGTAGGTGCGGAGCCGGTTATGATGACATCGATCACGTAGTTTGGTCCTGCTCGGAAAATGCCACCTCCAGAGACCAATTATTGGATACCCTTGTGGCCCGAGGTAAACAACCCTTCAGGGAAGTTCGAGGTGTTTTGGGAGATCGTGATGTTGTCTATATGCAGGCCATTTATAGTTTTCTTTGTGCTTCTGACATCAAAATTTAATATTTTGTTTTTTTTTTTCTTCTTTCTTCAAAGTTTTTTTTGTTTAGTCTCTGCCTTTTTGTTCCGTAGAGCTCCATAGCTCTTGCCATCCGGAAGATGCTCCCAGTCGAACCATTCCTCGAGCATGACGACACGCCACATCGTCACTGAATGCCAAATGCTGAAATTTCCTTATCCCAAATCCTAAGCCCCGTCCATCCTTAAACTTTGTAAACTAACCTCGAGTCACCACGAGTACGCTTGCTCCTTCCCCTCTCTTATTAACTGAATAATAAAATGATATTGATTGTATATATCACAAAGAACCATGGCTCCGTAAAGTGTTATACACGCCTGAGCCTACCAAATAAACAAACTTGGAAAAACAAAGCTCAAGATAATTTTCTTAACAAAATTATTTTTTTGAATGAACGAGAAAGGCACTATTACCGTTAGGGTCTTTAATCGAGATTGTTTGACTGTGATGCATATCAATAAAACTTAAATCAATGAAAAATTGAAACCCATTTACCTAAAGTGTTATTTTAGACCTTTCTTATGTGATTTTTTTCAACATACTCCGTAGTGCCGAGGGAGGCATCAACACTAGGTGGATTGATTTGAGTTTCAATTGTCTCCTGGCTATTAGAATGAATGAATTATTCCTTCTCTTGAAGTCTGAGCGGTTTTCATTCATGCTTCTTTATTTTTAGCTAAGTTTCCAGAGCTGCCCACAACCGAACCACAAAATGGAAATGCCCAAAAATGCCAAATTTTCTAAATTGTCAATATTCTTTTTCAAATCGATAAAATCATAAATTACTTTGCTAGTTGTAAGGTTATACGTCTAGCTTTCCATTGCTATACAAATGTCGGCATAAGATTAACCCGGGCCAAAGTTATGGACCAAACACAAAAGGGTGTCCACGACCGAACTTCCTCCCCTACTAATACAACGGCGGGCATAGAAATCTTTCAATTAATAACTAAAGAAATGCTAATAGATTACTTACTTACGAGATTGACTGATTCACGTAAACCGATTGCTAAATTGTTAGCAAGCTTTAAATAGTGAATATTTTCATACATAAATATTGTTACACACTGGAGTCGGTTTTACCGCGGAGGATATGGGCCGCGTGATTTGAAACAACCAAAATATGTCTGAATGAACCGAGGAAATCCCGAAATTCGAAAGAATAAAATCACTTAAAAAGCGATTCGTGTACAAATAACCGAGTGGAAATCCACCGAGAAATGGCTGAGATATTAACGATCAAAGTCTATCATATTTTCGTGACGTTTTTCGATTTTTTGCAATCATCAAGTGTTCCCCAATATAGAAAAGACAGACGTAGCTCTACACCAAAAATACAAATCGACATTTTTTTCATAAAAGGCAAGAAAATGTTAACAGTAGTAGACGCTTTTTCGAAATTCGCAAATGCGATCGCTCTGGAAACCAAAACAATTATTGATCTGAAAAGGGCAATCACAGAGCATACCCGAGTTTTCGTTAGACCAGATGTTATAGTTTGCCACCAAGAACCTGGTTTCACTTCTATCGATTTCATTGGCTTCTTACTAGACTTAAATATAGATATTCATCATGCGAGTTGCAGTAACTCGAACGAAATAGTGGAGCGTTTTCACTCCACGTTAATAGAACTTTTTCGGACATTGAATCATAGACACAAAGATTTGGAACTACATGACAGAATGACTATCTTAGTTGACAATACAGTCCATTCAGCTACAGGGTACAAACCAAAACAAGTTATCTTCTACCACCAGAACCAGACTAACGCTGACGATATTTTTCAAAATTACAATAAGACTAAATCAGCTATTTTGGTTATGATGGTAAAAAGGAAAAGACAAGTAGACGAAGAAAATAAAAGAAAATCATTACCAGAACCGTAAAAACGGTAAAGGCGTATATATCAAAGTTACACAACGAAAAACAAAAGACAAAGAACCTTACAAGACCTCACGAGTACAAGAAAATAAGGATCTCACTCAGGGATGGGAAAAATCTAATTTTCAAAAAATCGAGGGTGATCAAAACTCACCCGCGATCTTACTTTTAAATTACCAAGTGATAAAAACTCGCCAGCGATTAAAAATCTTTGGAAAATCAAATCTTGATTTGAAGCATTTACCGTAACATTTTGAACTCTTTTTTCTTACTGCCATGAAACCATAATGCCAAACAGAAGATATAACGCGACTGCTGACAATAAGCTGATATTAGTAAATAATAATGTTTGAATGAAAATTCTGTGTGCAAAATTTGAGGAGTTGTCGTCGGTGACAACTCGTTCACTGTTTTCACGTGAAAAGTTTTCACATGAAAATTGCAAACATTTTCGTTTGAAAATGATGCATCACAACACTGATCTCACTTATAAAGATTCATTCGGAATAAAAATACACAAAAAAACGAATTACATATAAGATAAATTTTCTCGAACTCTTTCAGACTCATACCACTGACTACAGCGACGACCTTTCACGATGTGTCGACAAAAATTGGACTATTGACAATCAAACTAGACACTGCCAGAATACGAGTAGGCTATGAGAGACTTATCTGCCATAATCTGAAAAAGTGACGTATGCGCCATTTTACAACATACATGTTTTCCGTTTTTCTGTTAAAGAGTACGATAAGTACTACTCGTTAACACCATTTTTGGAAAATGGCGTATACGTCACATTGCCAGATTACGGCAATTAGCCACAAAGTTGATTTAGAGCACATCAGGCAAAACATCGAATATATAGAGAACTTTGCCACTAAACTTAATATCACAGACCACTTAGAGCAAACCTTTCAATTCAAGATTAGGAAAGCATATGAAAAAATGAATAGTTTTTACCCTAGAAGATACAAAACAGGACTTGTAAACGCTCCAGGAAAAGTGGTTAGATTCGTAGCCGGTGACCCAGATAAGGACGATTTGGATTTAATCAATCAAAACTTTTTCAGGAAATTCAGGATCAAGTCAACAACAAAATTATAGAAAACCAATCAAAACAAATCAGTATAAATAACTTACTTCAATTAACCGTTAACAAGGTTTCCAAAACACTAGGTCAATTTTAATTAAAATTTTCAGAGATATAGAATAGGTCTAATCACTTAAAAAAACATTCTTAGTCCAAAAGATAAAGAGTTTATTTGGAAGTTCTTAGAAGATCAACAAATCAACATGAAATTCGAAGACGAAATGTATTGGCTTGTTTCATCGATCGCCTCTTTACAAAACAACCATATAATCATAATCATCAAAATTCATCGAGCAGAAGCGGTACAGACTGATGCAACAGGAACCTATCAATACAAAAGGAACGCGAATGGATACGAATCCGCTACGTGGCCTATCATCAACACACATTTTACGAGCAGAAAGAAAAGTGTTTCATCTGCGACAATAGTTATCCAGTAAATGACGATTGCGTCTTCAACATACTCACCAGCCAGAAAGCCAAATGTCCAACATACAATCAACCGGAGCAAGAATCATCAAGGAAATCAGCCTGGGAACCATACTGATCTACACAGACACAGCAGTGTACATATAAGATTCATGCGGCGATTCACGTCTAGTATCAACACCAACAATCATCGAAACAGGTAACTGCACAGTTACAGTGCAGAACTTCACCTTTAAAAGCAACCCCAAACCTACCGACCAACAAGAATTTTTCACACCAACTTTTGGAAAAGAGATATTATTAACCAAGCAAAAGATTGACATGAAAGAACTTCATCTAATGAATCTCAATAGTCTGGAAGAGATTAGAAGGCTTAAATTTCATATAATCAGCTCACAGACACCTGGAGGAGTATTCGTTGTCCTCATCGGCTCGATACCTCTAATCATTTTCTGCATTTGCAGATACGGAAGCCAACCTCGTGCTAAAGATGGGCATACAACCGCTCTACACATATCTTGCAGCAATTCAAGTTCAACGAACGAGAAATTAACAGATAAAACGGTTAATCAACAGAAGGACAACTCATCCAGTTTTAGTTTTTAGTGTGACGTTGTAGAATTCAGTTTAATTAAAGTGAATAAATTATTTTTTTATAAAGTCTCGGCGAATCAACGCTTAGCTTGTATATGCCAAGATTTTAAACAATAATTGTCAGATTAGTTTTTTTGGGTGAACATTTCTGTTCTATTAGGAAGTCTTCCTGCAATCGTGTTTTAAAGAAATTTTTCAAACCTTATAAAAGAAAATCATGGGCGACAACTGTGTCCATATATCTATAATTGGCTCCAGAGTTGCATTCGCGTTAATCCGGCTGATGAAAGTTCAATCGATATTTGAACCGTTTGTTTGAGAAACTGCATATGTAACATTTTTGGCCAAAATGAGATTTTTATATATTCTGAATCCTCGTCCAAAAATACATATTGTGGCAAAAAATACGAAAAAAAAAATTTTGTTCAGGAATGTATGAAAAAAATTTCGTTTGTTTGAGAAACTACATATGTCCACGTACTTTGAAAAGCAATTGTGGAGTACTGCTTACATTTTTTGCACTGAAAGTGTCCCAGAATGTGGAGAGTTTTGCCAAAAACTATTGATCTGTATCGAAGAAATCGAAGAATTCGGTACAAATTAGTTAAAAAAACTTTTTTTTGTTGTTTTCTCGAAATAGTGTGAAATGGACTTATGCAGTTTCTCAAACAAATGATTCATTTCTTTTCAAAACCTACCAATGTTAGATGTTAGAAATAAGAGATTTAAGCACGTCGCAAAACAGTTATCAAATTCGTATTAAGCTTTTCAGTGTCCTTACAAGCTAGTTTCCCTATTCAATCTTCGGCCCATGTACCTTCGACCTTAACTTACTTACTTACACCTCCGGTGGTGCAAAGGGCCGACTTGAAAGATCTCCATCCTGAGCGTTGCCCGGCTATCGCTTTAACCTGTTGCCAGGTTAGATTTCGGTCGACTTCTTTTATTTCTTTATTAAGGCTTCGCGGCCATGAGTCTCTTTGTCTGCCTTTGCTGCGATGTCCCGCTGGGTTCCAGTCTAATGCTTGTTTACAGATTTCGTTTCCGCCCCTACGTAGAGTGTGGCCGACCCAGCCCCACTTCCGATCCCGAATTTCTGTTGCTATCGGCCTCTGATGACAACGACGATGGAGCTCATTGTTTGAGATCCAGTTGTGAGGCCACCAGGCCCGAATTATATACCGCAGGCATCTGTTAATGAACACCTGCAGCCGTTGAGTGTTCTCCACTGATACACACCATGTTTCGCTAGCGTATAACAGCACAGATTTCACGTTAGAGTTGAAAATTCGTATTTTGGTGCGTTTACTTATCTGCCTGTTTTTCCAGATATTTCTTAAACTCGCAAAGGCAGCCCTTGCTTTCTTGATCCGTGCGCCTATGTCGATCTTGGTACTGCCGTCCGACGCCATTTGGCTACCAAGATATTGGAAGCTTTCAACATTCTCCACTGGTTGCCCGGCTACTGTAAAACTGGAAGGAGTCGCCGTGTTTACATCCAACGATTTGGTTTTGTTGACGTTGATGACTAAACCTGCCGAAGAGGAGCGCTCGGCAAGGTCGTTGAGCTTACTCTGCATAACAGAGCGCCGTTGCGCGAGGAGTGCAACGTCATCAGCCAATTCGAAGTCGTTTAGATGCTCCATGGTTATAGGCTGCCATAATAGCCCGCGGTTTGGTTCACGGTCAATCGCACCTACCAGAATCTCATCGATTACGATGAGGAACAGTAACGGTGATAGGATACATCCTTGCCTCACACCAGCTACGACCCGGATAGGGTCGGACAGGACCCCATTGTGCAGCACTCTACACGAAAAGGCCTCGTACTGTGCTTCGATGAGGCCGATGATTTTCTCAGGAACTCCCTTGCGTCTCAGGGCGCCCCACATATTCTCGTGATTGAGACGGTCGAAAGCTTTTTCGTAGTCAATGAATACCAAGTAAAGGGACTCTTGGAATTCGTTGACCTGCTCCAGAATGATGCGGAGCGTGACAATATGGTCCACACAGGATCTTCCGGCACGGAATCCGGCTTGCTGCCGCCGGAGAGTCGCATCGATCTTCTCCTGAATCCGATCTAGGATAATTTTGCACAGAACTTTGAGAACGGTACACAGCAACATAATGCCTCGCCAGTTATCGCATACAGTCAGGTCACCCTTTTTGGGCACCTTCACTAAGATACCTTGCATCCAGTCGACCGGGAAAGTTGCGGTGTCCCAGATATTTCGAAATAAACGATGCAGTAGTTGAGCGGATGTCATGGGGTCAGCTTTGAGCATCTCGGCTGATATGCGGTCGACCCCTGGGGCTTTATTCGAATGCTTTGGATGGCTGTTTGAATCTCTAACAGTGATGGAGCTTCGGTATTGACGCGTGTTATACGTCGGATCATAGGCAGATCATGTCGAGGTGGTGATGGCCTGGCTGGCACTTGAAAAAGTTGTTCGAAGTGCTCGAATCAGCGTTTCAGCTGGTCAGTTGGGTCGGTCAATAACTGATCATTCGCGTCTTTCACAGGCATCGTTGCATTCATCTTCGCCCCGCTTAAGCGTCGTGAGATATCGTAGAGGAGGCGAATGTCCCCGGTTGCGGCGGCTCTCTCTCCTTCGTCGGCCAGAGAGTCTGCCCACGCTCGCTTGTCCCGTCGACATGAGCGTTTTACTTCCTTCTCAAGAGCCGCGTATCGTTGGCGGGCTAGAACTTTGGCTCCTCTGGTTTTTGATCGCTCTATCGCGGCTTTGGCTTCTCTTCGCTGCTCTATCTTCCTCCAGGTCTCATCGGTGATCCATTGTTTTCTCTGGGTGCGTAGTTCGCCCAGATTGTTCTCGCTGGTGGCGATGAAGGCATTCTTGATGGCGGTCCATTGGTCTTCCACGCTGCCACCTTCCGGAATATCTGCAGCACGCGTCTCCAGTTCTTCAACGAAGGACCGTTTCACCGTGGCATCTTCCAGTCGGCGTGTGTTGAATCGTCATCCAATTTTTTCCTCCTGCCGACGAATCCGCGCAATGCGCAGGCGTATTTCGCCGATGAGGAGGTGATGATCAGACGCGATATCGGCACTACGTTTATTCCGTACATCAAGAAGGCTCCGTTTCCATTTTCGGCTGATGCAGATGTGGTCGATTTGATTTTCTGTAAAGCCGTCACGGGAGACCCACGTGACCTTGTGAACCGGTCGATGAGGAAGAGCGATCCCCGATCACCATGTCGTTATTACCACAAAATTCTGCGAACAGCTCTCCGTTTTCGCTCATTTCTCCGAGACCATGGCGTCCCATAATGCGCTCATGGTTCGAGTTGTCGGATCCGATCTTCGCATTGAAGTCGCCCAAACAGATCTTGATATCACCCTTCGGAATTCTATCTACGACGGCATTGAGTTGACTGTAAAAGTTCTCTTTGTCTTGCAGATAGGCAGCATCGGTTGGCGCATAACATTGGATTATAGTAAGGTTTCAGACCCGTGTTCTAAATCTGGCAACGATTATCCTTTCACTTATAGGTTCCCACTTCATAAGCGCAGAGTGTGCCTGAGCGCTTAGTAGGATGCCAACTCCGCGTTGCCGGGGAGCGTGTTCACCTCGTAAACCAGAGTATAGCAGAACTTGTCCCGACGGCGTTCTGTGTTCTCCAAAGTTTGGCCAACGGACTTCACTCAGTCCCAGGATCTCAAGCTTCATGCGGCGTGCCTCATTGGCAAGTTGTGCCAATTTACCCTGCTGGGCTAGGGTTAAAACGTTCCATGTTCCTATTCGTGTCCGTTGTTTCGCGCTAAGAGTCGTCGCCGTAAAATCAGTCCGTATTCTTTCATTATCGGATTCTCGAACAAATTGATGTTTCGGGAACAGTAGGTTGTTGGCCCAAGGTTCCCTATCCACCGGGATGGGGCTGCCATCTTAGGTATAGCTTCCGGGGAATAGCATTTCATACTCAGCCGCTGAATGCCAGAACAGACGCTGTTGGAGCCGCACCTCCTTGGTGGACAGACGCTCGATCAGTCGGGTCAAATTTGTTTAAAGTCCCACCCAACACCAGGACTAGGCTAGTGCGCTTTGAGCGGCACACGGTCGCTTTGATAGGGCCTGCTTGGGGACACATGCAGCTTTTTATAGAAGTTCAACAGAGCCCACTGTCGAACCCCACCACATCCTAGGCAGACCCCACAGGACGCACCCTCTCACTCTATCTGATGTCAGAAGGACAACAGTGCCCAGGCTGCACTACCAGCTAAGTACGCAACCCTTAGCTGGCGCAATTGTCATCGGAAGACCCGTGGAAGCGTGAGTATTGGAACTTGTGAGGACCAGAGCTATGTTAGGCGCCCCTTCCCGGATGTCAACTCACCATTTTGCAGCCCAAGGAATTTAAGGAAGGACATATATTTGAAATTGTTATGGAATAAGAAAGAATAGTCCTCTCGAAAACAAGTAAAATTTTTCTAAGATTTATTCATTTTTCGATTCCTATTAATTCTCACAAAAATTTCCAAGAATTTTCCTCACAAAACCTCAGAATCCCCTCCAGAATCCCTGGAACTTGCGTACTCCAATAATCACTTCCAAATCTCTCAAGTACCACAAAAATAATTAGAATTAGTCCAGAATTATGAAACAAAACATGTTTGTTAGACAAATAGAAAAAAAAATCCGAAATAATCTCAAAAGTTAGTGCATGTACTGCGATTATAAAAATCAATAAATTAATGCAAATATTACGATTATAAAAATGGTAGATATTATTTTCAATGTTTTTTTTCATAATCCCATCAAAGTCTACAAATCATACAAACAAATGTCATCATAATTGTCCAACAAAAAGATAATAATAAGCATTTTAGTGCATTAAATGTAGTGCTCAGAGTATGAGACAATTTTTACTATGTGGATCCGGCATTTGAGACAAAGTTTGGCAGAATAAAATCATCAAGTATTGATAGTTACAAAAACTAAAATAGGATTATCAAGCACTTATATGATAGTTCTATTCTTTCGCTATCCGATGGAAACAATTGATCTATTGATATATTTTAATTCATGTTCCATAAAGACCTCCAAATTGAAAAATGTGCTTGAATGGTTGTAATATGAGTCAAAACTGTATGTTCCGTAAACTTTTTCGAATAACATATAATATTTAAAATCTATAAATTACTTCAAATCGGAAAAATTGTAACAATCGCTTTGTATTTTTGTAGAGAAATCACATAGTCAATTACACTATTACATTAAGTACACGGGCGTATTACCACTTATACAACAGCTGCCCCTGCGAGGAGTTGTTCCATAACCAGCTAATAACGATGAAATATCATCAATTCTCCGTATCCATCGAATCTGCTTTGGCAACATTTCACACCTTTTCTCTCTACCAAACAATGTGTAATTAGAATTGAACAAGAGTCGGTTGCGTTTGAAATACAAACATGTGCTTCTATTTGTCGTATTGAGGCGGGTATGCTTCTGCAACGACAATAGAGGCTTTTTGCCAGCGTGCGTCTGACCGTGCGGTATCATCGTTTCTATTATTCTTGATTAATGACTTGTGATCAAAATTGAACATCTTTTTCAAAACAGAAACAATCTGACTTCCCTCACAAGTCATGTCCACAAACTTCTTGCTTCAAGAACTTCCCCATGGAAGGAAACGGACTCTCTTTTCTTCTTTGCAATTATTTGACCGATTGTCAATTAAATAAGCTGTTGCAATTGAGCCAAAATCAGATTTGCCATTTATATCAATCCAATGTGGTTCCAAAACCGACGAAGCAGTCGCTCATTCGCCAGATGAAGATGTAACCACCCCACCATAGAACGTGTTTGGGTGCAAGGATTGCAGAATTCGCTCTCAATGAATAACGACGATATACGAGCAGCAGAATGCCTCTCCCCCGTACATTTGACATTCCCAACCTCAAGTGAGGCACATAGTTAAAGAAAAAGAATCCTTACAGTCTCTTTTTTTTTAGGCACAGTGGCAAATCCAAGGATGAGCATGGCGGCTGTATCTTCCACAGAGTGCGTAATATAGGTACCAAAAGGATTGCCGAATGAAATGAAAAAATATGAACGACCGGATATTACCAACAAAAGACAAAATTCTTTACCACCCGCGCTTGTTACACGAGCTACTGATTTGGCAGAGCTTAATCCGAATTCCCAAAATACGGCAATATTTGACATTTGAACCCCATTGGGCTCCACCTTGAGTTTTTCGATTTATAACATACCAATATAAGAAATATTGATTTTTTTATTGGTTTCTTACTCTTTGAGTTTTTAAATACTCTGCAATATCTTCACTTACCGAGTCAGAAGGACGTAGTACTAGTCGTTGCAATCACCTGCGCCTGGATATAATGTTACGAAAATGTTAAAAAGCGATATCGAATGTGGATACAGTTTTACACCAGCCCAGTAATCATTTTTACCTCCACTGTTAAATTTGCTCCTGAATCACGGTTGGTTATAAGTTTTAAACCGGTAGATAGTTAACATCATCTGCTAAGCACCATGTCAATGGTCCCTTGAACCAGAGCATTAGTGATTAATCATAGATTTAATCATGATTAATGAATAATGGGTTATTTAATCATTATTCATTAATCATAATCATACAACAAATATGATTTAATCATTAATCACTAATCGTTAATCATAGATTTTTACATTCAATCATTATTCACTAATCATATTCATAAATGTTTAGAGTTTATTCATTAATCATAAATTTTAATCATGGCTTACATCGCTTTTATTCATTTATCTTTAATCATAATCATATAATTTTTATACCTTTCAATAACCCAATTCAGAAGAAAGGTTACTTGACTATTGATCATTATGCAAATTATATAATTTGATTATTCATAATCATTATTCATTAATCATATCGATCGTTAATCATTAATCATACACATGTTGTGTCAACATTTAATCACGATCATTAATCGTTAATCATACTCCAAAAGTTTTATTAATTAATCATAATCGTTAATCATTGTAAAAAAATATTTTAATCGTTAATCATAATCATTAATCATTGTCAAAAATGAATAAATCATTAATCATAATCTTTAATCATAGAGTTGAATGATTTAATCATAACCAATTTAATCATTCATTGGAAGCTTTATTCATTAACGCTCTGCCTTGAACACATCTTATTTAAAAATCCGACATGGTAATTAAAATTGTCTCGAAAGCCATCAGATCTCCGCGTGCCTAGTCCAAAATTTTACGAACAAACTGATCCGAACCGACATGCATTCTTTAATAGCCTTCACGTCAAGCACCGCACTGCAGATAATCAAGGGGAAACCATTAAACCATTAAAATAACGCTTCATTCAAAGCAACTGACTTACCGGTTGGACACCGAAGTCCCATAAGAGCCTATCGGCACACGTGCGAAGAGGCAGATGGAGGCAGATTTTTCGCACATATGTGACTCGTGGGGTAGCTTGGTCGCAGCTGCAAACGCTTGATCGTGGCTGCTAAATTTGAGAGTAGAGCCTTGGAATTCCGTAGGTTGGGGAGGAGAAAAAAAACAGTTGAAAGACAAAAGAGTTTCGGCACGCAAGGTACGAGAACGAACAAAAGAAACGATTTCAGCTCCACGCGACAATTATGGCAAAATGTCGTTTTTTAAAGCTTAGACAAGTAATGGAAGTAAGTCGGCAGTTTATTCTTTTGTTTTGACGCTTCCAAGGAGCTTTTTCTTCACGTTAGGTCAGTACAGATTTATGGTTCACGTTGATATGTTTATGGACGTATTAAAGAAACTGCATAATTTATTCAAGATTTTATTTCTTAAACGGTTTTAGCTAAATCTCACTTAAACTTTTAAGCCATACTTCTTTCAACTTAATAAGGCAGATCCGGGTCCAAATCTTCGAGTCATGCGGTAAGTATTAAATATATTCGCCAACAGACAGTGCAGCCGTTGTTTCCTTGGGGCTAAAATTTCGTGCAAAATTACACACTCCTTTAACGCGAAAATTGGTGTTCCCTAAAGAAATAAACTCAACTCAACTCAGAGTGCAAAAAAGCTAGCGAAAATTAATTATCTACAAGCTATTCACAGACAATCGAACACAAGTGATCACTCGGCATGCCCCTGTAGGGCACTTAGAAATCAAACCATTCTGCTTGCCAAAAACACCAAAAGGAATATTTGCGACTGGTTTTTGGCCTTTACACTACCATAGACCGCAAACTGACTCGCTCAAGGCAGCGCTCTGCACGATCGACAGCGAACTCGAGATGGTATCAATCATGCCCAAATTGATTTAATTACAAGTTTCGCGAGTATAACTCTTTAGTGCTACTGTAATTTTCTCGGTGATTCCAGTGTCAGCAGCGCCAGAGGGACGGAGAAGAACATGCGGCGATCGTACACTGATCGATCGTTTGGAGCGCTCGTTTTAATCCATTTAATCAAACGATCAGCACCCCCGGGGCCATGGCGGCTGTTGCGGTACAGAGACACAACAGCTTCCATCTATAAGTTTGGCACTTCTATGGGGGGATGCGACGGATATCTTCTAGTCTAGAGGCTCTGAATCAATCGTGCTCAACGAGCACCGAGGCAGCCGCAGATCCTTAGCTGATTAATGATGTGCCATTTTGAGGAGTGATCTTTACACCAATTACCACTCAACGACTCACTTTCATCTTGTTTTGTTAAAAATCATCTCCAAAAAGGTCTCAATGTAAATGCTTTTTGCTCTGCTCGTTGGAGGTTGAGTAATGACCGTGAGAAAAAAAATGTTAGTTGTGGTATATTATGGTACGGCACATGTAATGGCACTCTGAATAATATGATTTTGAAATTATGTTGCCTCTTGTACTTCATCTCAGCGGATATGATGCGTGGCTATGATGTGTTGTACTCGGAGAAAACAACTAAAAATACTGATTGTGTTCTTATTATTAAATTGATCCGTAAATAATGTTATAAAGAATAAGGACATTTGCTTTTGGTACAAACATTCGTTTGTTTGGTAGAATAATATGCTGTTGGGCGTTACGGAGTCGAGATCAATTTTGTAATACTTGTTTATAGTTTGTATTTTGATTCTTATACAACAATGCTAGTTTTGGGAAGCCGAGAAACTCAAGGTGTAGTCGAGGTCTGGAGTTGGAATACAAAGTTACAGTAAAAAAGGAAGGGAAATTTAGCTACTTAAATATCTACAAAGTTTAATTTATATCGATGCAGTTCATTGCCGATGTTTGAAGAGGAAGACATACGAGAGAAAATAACTATTGAAAGAGAGATTCACATTTCGAGAAAATCATTCGAGAGGGACTAGAAACCAGAATGGGCGAACATTGTGTCTTAAAGATTTAGTCGATCGATTGATACCAAAATCTCCTAAATCAGTTGAAAGACACTTTACTTGACGGTCTCAAATTTGAATATGCAAAATGGCTCCCTAGCTTGCCGAAGAACGTTATCCTACGTCAAATAGTTACTGTTATCAGATTCAGAGCTTAGCTTTACTTTGAACAATCGTAAATGTAGTGAACACATTGCTTATAGCTAGGGTTCAGTCACATTGGACGAATACTTGCTGGTAGTGTGATTGATTTTGTGTACAAAGATCGTCGCCACCTTCACACCATGATTTTCAATCTAATTTTAAGAAACTTACTAACTAACACGCAAATGTCTATGTCTTCACTAATTATTCTGTATTCGATAACTGAAGACCAGCTTCAAATGTTTCCTCCACAGGCAGCAAACAAATCCTCGTGAGACCATCTTTGTGAGTTCGTAAAGAAACAACTCAAACCAGCTTGCCTTAGTCAGATTGAACAGAAATCAAGCAGGTTAGTAGCCATTTCCTTAAAAGAAGGCTGATCGGATAACTTTTGGAGTATTTGAGCGTAAGGTGCTGTGGACACTATTCAGCGGTAAGCAGGAGAACGGCAAACTATGGTGGGCTGAACACGTTGATCGTATGCCGGCAGAGGGTAAGGCGAAGATAATATTTAGTAGAGAACCCGTAACGATTTTTATTTACATTCCCGACATTTCTACCGATTGGTTCTGGTCTTTCTAAAGGGTCATCCTTCAAGGCCTTAACTAATCGATGCCAGGTGATTTTCTCAGAAGGAGGGTCTTCCGTAACATGTGCCATCTGCTTTTGATTTGGTAACATCTGGTACACATACCAAAGTTTTTTTTTTTTGTAAAAAGTACCGCTTATTTGTCAATTGTTGCCTTTCTCGCATGTTTGATACATTTTTATATAATTTGGTAGGTAACGTAAGAAAAAACAATAACTTCAGCTTTGTCAATTAATAATTTCATATCAACGAATTTCTCTCGACGGGCTCTGTTAAACCTCTACAAAAGCTGCATGCGAGATCCTGATTATGGCATTCTGGCCGCATGTTAACGGCCTTGTCTTGGATATCGTAATATTGGGAAATAGGGGGCTGGCAATTTGACATTCTACTCTCTTAGTAGAACCGGGTGACACTGACTCGAAACGGCGAGTGGGCTAATGGCTAGGCTGTCTTCCGTCCCCCAAAAACCGTGGCGGGCCTTGTAGCACGCTGTTCAATCCTGCCACCAAGCTTTGCCTGCTGGGTGGGAGTAGGCTCAGATGCTCTTTCCTGACTTGCGCTGATCTGGTTCTGAACACGTAAGTGTCAATCCTGGCATGGTTTCCCTGCATGCCGTAAGGCATGCAAAGATAACCTTGGGATCATTAAAGGCGACTACTCCAGTAGAATTCGACGGCAGTCACAAGGGGGACTCATCTACAATGAGTGAAGCAAAACAAAATAATTCTTTTGACGATGCGTTAAGCACGGAGATGGTAGACCCCTTTGGTGAGGTCTCCTCCCAGGGAGGCGGAGAGCGGAGCGACGGAGGCTGCAACTAGCAGCACCGGAGTCTCCCCAACAGTGACAGGGTATAGAAGAAGGCTATGAAGAAAATATTGCGCCTAACCCGAAACGGCTCAGTCAGCAATCCGGCGAAGGCGCTCAGAGCAAAGCCAAACGACGTGCGATCATAAAAGCCAAACGTCGTCTGGACGGAGCAGATCGGGGTGCAGAGGAGCCCCAAGGGCGTCGACGCGAGAAAGTAAATTCTCGGCCCAAAAAAGCGAAAGGCACCAACCAGGCGCAAGTCGCCGGGCCGCAAGAGGGTACCAGCCAGTCTGTGACATCGGCACAAAACTCACCCACCGTCGAAGGCAACGGCTGATCCCAATCCAATGCCTGATTGTTGGTATCTTTGATCTTCCACAATAGCTGCATTATTGCCTTAGCCGTGGTAATAACTGCACCTATGAGTCTCAGTGGATCGAATAGCGACGCAGTCACCGACAGCACTTGCCGTTTTGACAGTTGTGAGGTGATGGGACATGATGGCACGTCGAATTGGAATCGCAGTTGATCGGTATTCGGCATCCAAGTCAGTCCGAGTGTCTTAACAGTCGGATCAGGGTCCAGGTTAATTCCTTCTGACAGACGAATTGCCAAATTGTCCTCGGCAACTCATTCCAGTACCTCCAGTTTGTTGGAAGCCCATTTCCTCAGCTGAAATCCTCCCTTAGAGGTCATTTCCTCCAACTGTTTCCGAATTTCGCTTGCTGCTTGAATCGTATCCGCTCCTGTGATAACGTCATCCATGTATGTATCTTCTGTAACTGCTCTAGCAGCCAGCGGGTACTGTAGCATCTCATCAGTTGCCAGCTGATTGAAAGTGCGTGTCGCTAGAAAAGGCGCAGGTTTTGTCCCGTAGGTGACAGTATTCAGCTGATACACATCAACAGCTGCACCGGTGTCGGAACGCCAAAATATACATTGAAGATGTCGATACTCCGGATAAATGAAGATTTGCTGAAACATCTTCTCCACGTCGGCCACCAGCATTATTTGCTTCATGCGACTTCGAAGCATAATCGATCGAAGGTCTTCTTGGACGATTGGACCCACCAGCAAAGCATCGTTCAGCGATACACCTGACGACGTTTTGCACGACGCATCAAAGACCACACGAACCTTCGTGGTGGTGCTAGCCTCTTTTATGACGGGATGGTGTGGCAGAAAACAACGTTTTTCGGACTCTGTTGTATCCTTCACCTTGGTCATGTGCCCCAGCTGTATGTACTCTGCCATAAACTGATGATACTGCTCCCGTAAATTAGCATCCCTGGCTAATCTGCGCTCCGTGCCTAGAAAACGCCTGTAGGCGATGTCCCGTAAATCACCAATACTTGAAACGACGTCCTCATCCTTCGGCAACGAAACAGTATTCCCTGTGAAATCCGACTGCTGGAACAATTCTTCACACCGTTGCTCCTCGGTGGAAAGAATCTTCGAAGTACCAACTTCTTCGCTAGCCCAAAACCGTGCAATCAACTTTTCCAAAGTTGCTGTAGTTGCCGTGCTACAGTTAACCCGTAGGCTCTCCGTGGGTTTTGTTTGACCTCCGCACACCACCCATCCAAAGACCGATTCATTGAATGTCGGCATTTGGTTTCCGATGGAAATTCTTCTACCAGATTCGAAGAAAAAGAAAAAAAGAACTCGATGCCAAACGCCATGTCCACCGCACTGAACTGAGGACTGAAAAAGGCTGGATCCGCTAAACTAATCCCGTCAGGCATCTTCCATCCGTTCATGTTGACCTTCGCAGTTACCTTCGGCAGAACCAGGAAATTCACGCTCCGAGAGAAATACGTGATTCTTGAGCACACCAATGCTTGAATCCTGTGCTTCACCTTTGAAGCTGCTTGACCTATACCAAGGACCGAGAAGTCCACCTTTTCTCGACGCGTCCTCAGTCGTTGGCTCAGCCGTTCTGCGATGAAATTGCTTTCAGAGCCGGAGTCCAGCAACGCTCGAGCCGGAAATCGGCTACCCTCGTCATCTTCCACGATAACGACCGCCGTGGCCAGAAGGACATGGGAGGAGAACTGCTGAGCTGCACCAGATATTGTAGAATCGGTGGCGAACACGTTCACCACTTGGGCGGATGTCGAACCCGAATGCTCGCCAGCATCCGGAGGAGAATTATTGCGTTCCGTAGCAGCAGCGACCTTCGATGATCCATCTTTCCCAGATTTGAAGCACACCAATGTGTTGTGACGACCTTTACAGCTGCGGCAGAAATATTTAGACGGGCAATTCTTCGCTATGTGACCCGGCCGGAAGCAATTCATACACAGGGAGTTTGACCTCAACACCGCCTCCCTCTCTCGCACCGACAACCGTTGAAAAGAAGAACACTGATAAAGCGGATGGTTCTCCTTACAAACCATACATTGTTCCCCAGACGATTGTACGGAGCCGTAGCTTGCCTTCACAGCTGACGACTTCTGCTTCATTGGCTGTTGCGATTGATGGGATCCCTTGCTGTCCGAAGTCTTCGTTGGGAGTGATTCCAGGATTCGTACCCGACGACGTATGAAATCAGTTAGATCTGCCAACGTGTCCTGTTCTTTGATAGATGAATGTTCTTCCCATCCTCTTCGAGTTACAGGATCCAACCGAGTTGTCAGCAAGTTAACAAGTAGAAGATCCTTGTGCTCCTCGGGTTTAACCACTTGATCCAAGTTCTGAACCACTCTCTCGAACCCGTCCATCAGGGTATGCAAGTCCACTACCGACTCCTTAGATAGTGTTTTCAAGTTGAACAAGGCTTTCACTTGACTCTTCTTCAACAGCTTGCTGTTACCGTACCTGTTAATCAGCAAACCCCAAGCCACCTGATAGTTTGCTTTACTTATCTTCAAGAGATCGATGAGGTTCTTTGGTTCACCTTGAAGACAGCCCTTCAAATAGTGAAATTTCTCCACTTCCGGCAAGTCCGTCTTTCTATGGATGAGGGAGGTATACAAGTCTCAGAAGCTGATCCACTCGTCGATGTCACCGTTGAAAGTCTGTAGCTTGATTTGAGGCAAACGAACATGATCAAGTGTACCATGCCTGTGCGGTAACGTCTCGTTCCCTCGCATCGACGAATCCACATCATCAGGTCCTACCTGTCCCTTGACCTTGTCCATAAGAAAAGCCTTACACTCATAGAACTTATCGCTAAACCCTAACCTAGCCTCATCAAACTCTCCTTCCTCATCCTCAAAGTTATCGTGAGCCTGGATGTCATTCAAAGTCTCCTCGTACTGTCCCCACAACTCACCAATACGCTGCAGACGAATGTTGATTGCGCTAACAGTACAGGTCGGCTGGTAGTTCTGTACGAATCTGAAGATGTCGTCCAAAGCCGTCTGGATGTTCTTGAGCTGGACCATAAACAGCTTCAGCGCTGGCGGCTTCTTTTCCTTGGGAGGCATTGGTGTACGTCACTCGATCCGACAAAAGAAAAATAGGATGGTGTAGAGACCCAAAAGTCCTAAGCTTCGGCAGACATATACTGTAGAAGCCTACCTGGAGAACAATATGCTGCACCGAGATCAGCTACACCACATCCAACATCACGATCGTTCAGTTCACAGCAGGTACGGAAACACAGCAACATCACACGAAACACAACTCGTAATAATCAATTGGAGAAGAGGAAAAGGGCATGTAATATTCCGGAAGTCCTAGGCTTCGGCAGGCATATACTGTAGAACTCACCTAGGAGAACTAACAGCTTTACGGTTCTATTCCAAAACCGTTACAAACTTCCAAACTTCACAGGTGGGGCAACCAATGTACAACAGTAGCTCAATAATCAGGGATGGATCCAAGAAGATGAAATATGCATGTAGTATGCAGAGATTTAGGTCTCGGCCAGACATATCTTCTCCTTCTTATTGGCATTACATCCCCACACTGGGACAGAGCCGCCTCGCAGCTTAGTGTTCATTAAGCACTTCCACAGTTATTAACAGCGAGGTTTCTAAGCCAGGTTACCATTTTTGCATTCGTATATCATGAGGCTAGCACGATGATACTTTTATGCCCAGGGAAGTCGAGACCATTTCCAATCTGAAAATTGCCTAGACCGGCACCGGGAATCGAACCCAGCCACCCTCAGCATGGTCTTGCTTTGTAGCCGCGCAACTTACCACACGGCTAAGGAGGGCCCCCATATACTGTTCAACTAACCCGGAACAGCATAAACAGCACCAATCCAAATAGAAAAGCAAGCGTATGCAAATCGAGATGATTGTTTTGGTAATGAACAGTTTTTATGCAGGGACTCGTAGCCAATGAATTGAAGAGGATAATTTCAAATTACAAAGTGTATATTTCTGCGTCCCGCTTCGGTGACATATACAATTCAAAGCACTCACCCAGACAGAAGATATACGTTGCCACCTCTTCAACCATGGCGAATCGATCGTATGTTCCGGGATGCCAACGGTGTCCTAGATCCAAAGCAATTGATCGGTGTCCTAGCACCCATGCACAATTCATATTCGATCGTCTCGGCAATCACCACAATCCAATATAGCAAAGTCCAGGGAAAAATGTCGAAAGATGTGACATATACTGAACTTAAATATTTACCTGGAAAATCAGTTTATACGCTGGTTCAGTAGTCCACAGCAAGCCGATCGTCTTTTCTAAACCGCGAAGATGGACCTCAAACCTCGAGCGTTGTGATGAAGAACCCCTGTCTGTGCACAACTCGATGGCTACCGCGCCAATTGTCCGCGAGTGAAATGATGGCTACCCTTAATTGTTCCGATCCAATTGCAATGGCTTCACAATGGCGCAATAATCCTCCACAATCCATTCTCCAAATCCGATTGAAAACCAAGTTCCTTTCAATCCCTTTCCGGTCCGTCCGAATCGGTTCGTTCAGGACCAAAATGTTAGGGAACTGGTTACCTTCTTTCCGCCTTCGATTATTATTATCCAGCCCTCCAACACTCGATGTAAAAGCCGACCCAAAAACACAGGCTAATTTCCACCGGCACTATTTTTCAAAGGTCTAGGAACGTTTTCCTTTTGCCACTTAATGAACACACTCGATTACATAAACATCGTTTTTAAAACAAAACTACATTTATTGAACTAATAAAGAACACCTTACGACACTACATTTATTTATCTTAAATTAACAGTTTTGCTTAGAACTAACACACGAAAACGAAGTATAAAAATTATACGCGCGCGGCCTCTACGCTCTACCGTAGCCTTTCTGGTTCTGGTGCACCTAACACCTACCGGTCATCATCTGATCGGGATCACTCCGTGCGATGATTTGGGTTTCGGTCGGGTACGACGCCTCTCATGTCCACTCTCGTATCTTTCGTTACTAGCCGACATCACGTACAATCATTCTGGGCAACGTACTAGTTAAACCATACATGCAGGTACGAAGATCTTTCCATCATCCACTGCTATCCTGTAAACTACGTCGTCGTCGTCCACTGAAACTGCTGCGTCGTGTTTATATCTCAAATCGATTCGGTACAAACAGCGATGCAATATAACGATCTGTATAAATCGCAGAGGATCGATGCTGGTTGGGGCTACATTGCAAATTTCTAGCGCCGGTACAGGGTTTTAGTGACTGCGGGTGTGATGTTATTTCCAGACAACGCCTGAGAGGCGATCCCTTTGTCACACAGGTAGCCTACCTTAGGTTACCGGTTGCGGAAGCCAAAAAGGTAATGGAGCGAGGGAAGTTGAAGATCGGCTGGTCAGTATGCCCAGTGAGCAAACTCCAGCCGCCTTCAGTGGACAGGTGCTTCCGGTGCTTAGAGTTGGGATACAAGTCCTTCAACTGTAATGGCCAAGACCGTAGTAACCTGTGTCGTCGTTGTGGCGAAGAATGCGATAAGGCACCAAAGTGCCCTATCCGCGCCAGCAACAAGCAAGCCTGTAACCACGTTATGGGTGGGTCTTCGTGTCCCATCGGAGAGAAAAATAAGAATAAGCCGTTCAAGCAACACAGCTGTATCTTAACCACTGTGCAACTACCCAGCAGCTGCTGTGGCAGTCGGTCTCGGAGTCGAGGACCCATGTCGCCCTCCTGTCCGACCCGTACAACGTCCCTGTCGATAACGGCAATTGGGTGGCGGACGGGTCTAGGATGGCGGCTATTTGCACGACGGGACGGTACCCGATCCAAGAGGTAATACACTCCTCTGCTGAAGGTGTCGCGATAGCCAAGATCAAGGTGTGTTCTATTGTAGCTACAATGCCCCACAAAGGTGGCCATCAGAACAGTTTGACCAGATGATCGATAGACTATCGTCTGACCTAGTGGGTCGTAAGCCGGTCGTCATAGCAGGAGATTTTAACGCTTGAGCAGTGGAGTGGGGCAGCCGTTGCACCAATCGAAGGGGTCAAGCGTTACTAGAGGCGCTAGCGAAGTCCGACGCAGTGATGGTTCTGATGGTTGGTGATGATGATGGTTCTAGCACGTAAGATCAACTATCAACATCCGAGGTCCGGGGATCCCTGTCAAGTCCGTGGTGAATGACCAATTACTTCGACAGCGAAGTTTTCGCCGCGGTCCTGGAACTGGAAGCCAAGACTGAAGGTCTAAGCCGGGATTCGTTGCTAGCTCTCCTATCACGCTCGTGCGACGTCACCATGCCGAGGAAAGCCCTGCCGAGAAATGACAGACGCCCGGTATACTGGTGGAGTGCCGAGATTGCGAACCTTCGATCAACTTGCCTCAAGGCTAGACGAAGGATGCAACGTGCCCGCACCGAGGATGAAAGAGCGGACCGCCGTGAAAGTTGGCGAGGATTAACGAAGTACTCTTCCAGCTCCGAGCCACAAGTCGGGTAAGTAAGTCCCACATGCTGTGTCAGAATGTGTGGCAGGAAGAGTGCTAGAGTGAGCACCCAAATAAATCTCAAATTGGTGTGGTAGAGTAGGTGGCATCCAAGTTAGTCTCACATGGTGCATAAAGGGTGAGCACCCAAGTTAGACTTACATGGTATGTTAGTGATGAGCATCCAAGTTAGACTCACATGGTGCGTCAGAGAGAGTATCAGGGTGTGTTAGAGAGAACACCCAAGTAAGCCTCATACGGGACGAGTGCCTGTGTGAAAGCGAATGACCGAGTACAGTAAGAACTGCCTATCACCCAAAAGTAATGCTGAGAGGTAGTAACTGGGGGAAATGATGGGTGGAGCCCAAGGGAGTTTAGTCGGTGAGTCGATTAGTATATTACACTATGGGTCTCTGGGGGCAGCAGGGACTTTGTCCAAGGGCTTGACGACCCCTCCCCATGGCCACTGCGAGTTAGACCGGGACCATCGTCCCTAACCCCTAATCCTAAGGTGTCAAGCGACCCGTGCCGAGGGGATGCATGGCCAGGGGGTGAAATAATGAGCTAGACCTTTAACGGAGCCTGTGGGGTACCTGGGCACCCTCCACAGTAATTGTCCCTTACCGCGTCATGCTGGGCTCTGGCGTGGTGGACCTCCTTTCCCGAGCAACTCGTGGGACTAAAATGGAAAACCAAGTCAATTCTTCAATTAGTGGTAGTAGTGTAGGCGACAACCCCTTCGCAAGAGGTGGGTTGTTCAGGTCTCCGCCTAGGAGGCCAGAGGCAATAGTCGGCAGCTCAGTGCGCAGCGCCAGCGTGGGTCACTCAACCTTCCTCTCGGCTAGAAAAACGTCGGTAGGGGTTATTGACGGCCCATGGCTTGTGGAGGCGATGAACCGCAAACGCGATGGGCTTTCGGCCTTCGAGGTGGCGACGGAACAGCTGGACGCCATCATCGACTTTGCGTCATCGAAGCATAATATCAGCAAGGACCTCAAGAGGAGCTTGCAGAAACTTCGAAAGTCGATGCTGGACACCAAGCTGGAGAGGGCGGTCGGGACGGCCAAGTGTAAACCCGTGAAATCGATGGAGTCGAGGTCTACCCAGACTGAGGCCCAAGGATTCGCGGACTCGGGCAAGGTCGAATCGACCGAAGGCGTGCCAGCGAAGAAGGTGGTGCCAAAGTCTACCCAGACTGAGGCTCAAGTATTTGCGGGTACGTCGGGGGTGACTGCTCCAACGGAGCAGGCACAAAAACGGGGGAGACAGTCTCCAGGGGATGAGCTCCCTGGGGGCCGCTCAAAAACGCGGAGGGTTACTACCCCGAACAAGGGTAGTGGGGCTGGGAAGCTGAACCCCGGCCAGGTACCTCCAAAAGGGGGGAGGAAGGACCTGGAAAGGTCCGTCCACTCAGGAAAGACAGTGGCAAGGGGTTACGGCAGGCTGAAAGTTCTCAGCCGCACCAGACCAGGGAAATAGAGGGGGATGACGCCTCCTGGACCCTGGTCAAGAACAAGAGGAAACCGAAGACGTCAAGGGCCGAAAAGAAGGCCCAGGCGAATGAGGGTAGCAAGAAGTCTAGGGTAGGCGCCAATCACTCCAGGGGCGATGCCCTAGTCGTCACGGCGGACGAGGCTAAGTACTCGGATGTTTTGAAGGTGATGAGGAGTGACGTCAAGCTCGGTGAACTCGGCGCCGACGTACGTCGAATAAGACGTACCCGGATGGGCGAGATGATCCTCGAGCTGAAGCGGGGAGTCTCGCAAAAGGGCGCCGCCTACAAGAAGTTGGCGGAGGAAGTCCTAGGCGAGACGGTCAAGGTGAGGGCACTTACGACGGAGGTGAATCTAAGGGTTAAAGACCTGGACGAGATCACCGAAGTCGAAGAGCTCGTCACGGCACTGCGGCGACAGTGTGAAGTGGAGACGCCCACCGCAGCCGTTCGGCTACGGTAAGGTCCGGCAGGGACGCAGGCAGCATTGGTTCGGCTATCTGCAGCGGACGCCTCTAAGGTAGTCAAGTTAGGGAGCGTCAAAGTGGGATGGTCGGCATGCCCTGTGCGCATATACGAGCAACCCGAAGTTTGCTTCAAGTGCCTGGAACCGGGGCACAAGCAATGGGACTGCAAAGGCCCTGACAGAAGCAATCTCTGCCGACGCTGCGGATTGGAGGGACATAAGGCACAATGCTGCACGAACCCTCCCAATTGTTTGATTTGTTCCAGCAAAGCTGTGAACAGCAAGCACCCCATGGGGGGTTCGATGTGCCCGGCGTTTAAGCGTGCTGCAAAATCAAAGTGCAGGTAACGCAGCTGGCTTGCTCGGCCTCGCCCGAGTGTTTGGTGTGCGCAGGTTTAGAGGAAACGGCGGAACACGTGTTGTTCGTGTGCTCACGTTTTCGCGCAATGCGTGACCACATGCTTGCCACATGTGGTCTGGACACTACCCCGGACAACCTAGTTTGGAGGATGTGTAAAGATGAAGTTGGCTGGAACGCCGTTTTATCGGCTATCGCCCAAATCGTCTCGGAGCTACACAGAAGGTGGCGCGTGGACTCAAGGATGGCTAGTTCAGGCGCAAATAAGAGGTGGTCCAAGGGATCGGAGTTGGCTTCATGGGTCATACCGGTGGTCATGCTCTGTGGTCGAACTCAATCCTTTTACCGAACAAGTGGCCGCGCGAAGAACAACATGGTATCGTCGCTTTCGCGGCGTCGGTCAACCGTGCGGGTTCCGAGCCCGAGGACGGAAAGGGGTCCTCGTCAAGGCTGGGGCAGGCGTAGGCACCGCGTCGGCAAGTCCCTCTGTGTGCTGGCGAATAGGCCCTATCGCAGAAAGGTCAATTTGGGGTGCACGCGGCATCATCATTCTTGATACCAGTCGTGCAGAGGGAAGCAGGCGCGAAGTCGACCCTTCCCACCTTCCGAGGACATAGGGCGTGGTAAGGCCACCTGGAAAGCCGGCAACGCGCTGGCACGATACCATGGTGTTCTTCTAAAAAAGCGAGTTACGATGTTCGGTGCTGCAAGGACACGCAGCTAACCTCGAGGGTGCGTTGTGCACTGGCCCCCCTTTGAAGCATTACTTTCTGGTTGTACCGAAGGTACTATGGGCTTGGCGGCAATGGAAACGGTTTAGCGGGTCGGGGATGTAGTCCTGCCTCCCTCGGTGATCCCTAACCCCGCACTTCCTGGTCAACCCAGGATGTCTGTTGAGCAGATTCCCCCTCCATTGTTTAGGAAGAAAAAAAAAACTATGGGTCTCCGGGCCTCCTATCATAAATTCGTTTTTGTTGTATGAGAAAAACAAAAACAAAAATATACGTTGTGAAATGCTTGTCATTTAAAATATAAGGAAACTGTTCCGTTTTCCATCTTAGGAAAGATCCATTAATTACGTAACGCAAAAATTAGCTATTTTACCCCCATTGTATGTATGAATCATTTAATTCTTTTGTATGGATTGTCACACATATTTGGAATTCAAGTTGCTCGTCAATATAAGAACACTTGATGGGTCAAAATTTGACGAAAAAATTCACAAAAATATAAATTTGTTCTCAGGCGGCTATTCTTGCGTAGATTTGACAGATTTGTCTCAAAAAATATGTATAGTAGATATCATAGAAATTCTAAGATTGCATGCGTTGTCGAATTCCATATCAAAAATTGTTCATGAATCCGCACAGCAAGTCGGAAAATCTGCGTATTTTTTACCAAAGCAAGTTGTTGGAGAGGGATCATTTCCTCCGAAAATTTCTTGAAACTTTTTTGGTCGAAATGCGTATCTGTCAAAGGTACAATTGAGTGGTGGAATTAAATGGAATTGTATTAACTCGTCTTTATGACAAGTGATTTCTCTGTAGTAACGCTACATATTATGTCAACTGCATGAAACATCATAAACATGTTGATGTCGAATGTAATAAGTAAAAGGAAGAATTTAGTTTCAAAGCTGTAATGCTAATAAATTAAGTTTATTATATTCAAGCTAGCGTTTTGGATTAGAGTGTGATTCAAACCTTGAAACAATTCAATATTATGTGTGTGTGAATGCGGGAAACAATTTTCATACAAACATATTTCTCATGAGACGCTAAGCTACATTAGAAATAAAAATACTTGTGACGAGTACAGTATTATTTTTCAGATACTTATTCAAAAGGACGTATGGGATTTTGTAAACAAAGATCAAACGATGATTCGTCCAATCTGATGGCACTTCCACGCAATAGGTGGCCAATGGCTTCCCTACCTGTCTGTGGTGATTGTTTGCATGGGAGTGCTACCAGATAGGATAAATCGACGTTTGAATCTTTGTTCACAAAATCACATACGTCCTTTTGAAAAAGTTTTACTTACGAGATTTACAGAATTTGATTCTAACTTCAATTTGAAACAAGTGCTACTCCTCTCACCAAGGTAAACTATCAAAGAACGAGTTGTTCAAAAGTAAACCCACCAGGCGTAACTAACTGCTCAGTAAATATTATTCTTTGGCATTCAATGATGCAGTTATCCGTGCAATTTGGAACAATTTATCACGCAGTCTACTTCTAAAGTTAATTTAATAGTGCCACATGCATAGCAAACCTAACCACCAGCCATCGTGAAGTTCGTCGCACGGGAATTAGCAAACGCGTAAGATGCTGATTTATAGCCGCATATCGACCTGCCTGTACCTGCTGGCCACAATGATTTATGTGGATAGATGCGATACGCAATCCATCAGGAGATTTCAACGCCTCAAAATTTGTCAACTCTGGTTTGGCGGTCAGTTCCATAATTTGTAACGTGCCTTCTATATTTGCGTAGGACGCATTCTCCCACTGCCTTCAAACGCTGATGACTGGTTATGAGCACCAGAGTGGCTGATCTCATAAATCAGTTTGAATTTGTGGACAAAATTGAACACAAGAGTGCGTCGTGCGAGAGATGGGGGGACGTTTCTGTCATTGCATTTATGAGGGGTTTGTAGCTTGTAGATCACGATCGTGGTGACCTCGTATTGAATTTATAGATGGTGTTGAATTTCTGCACTAGTTCTTAATCGAAGCAACTATCACCTCATGGTCTACAAGTTGTTTTGCTTGGGCAAGAGGTTGACCAACTCGGTTTTAACTGTTGTCAGGTGCGTTAGAATGTTACACATTTGAAGTTAAGAGTACTACGAATAAAGTTTAAATTTTGAATTCATTTTGCATCCACAAGAGTTCGATTATTTCAAGCTCTGCCAAACAAAATTGCTTCAATTTCCTTCTGAAGGTTCTATCAATCTTTCTTTCAGTATCAGATTCAATGTCCTACTGACATAGTGACAGATTGAAAGAGCGTTGCACAGCTTCCATTTGGTTCCACCGGTCTCAATGTGCTACCTAGCACATTCTTACATCCATTTAGCTCCACTTCCAATGCAGTGGCTATTATTGCACTAGAGTGCCTCGATTCAAGTACCCAAGCCGGGCAAAAACGTGCTCAGCTATTACGTAACACGCATGTCTCCGTCCGTTTCTCACCGGCCGCACCATCTACGTCTAGGCTTTGTGATAGGTATCCCTCTGATGTCTGGGCACTCCAATTTGCGGCTAGACACTGAAGGTAGGTACACTCTGACTGCTTGGTTATTGACTGCCAGTCAACTGCATCGGACGGTAGCCCAATGTCGATCCACTGAGGCTAAATATGGGTCAGGCTATTTTTTTTTTGCTATTTCATGGCACAAACTTCTTCTTCCCAAGAGCATGCATGCAAGCGATCAGCTGTTTCTGTTCGAATCAGAATCAGTGCAGGGAGCCGGTGTACAAAAGAAATCTCAAATGATTCTGGTCTTCTACAGACAGAGGTGAAGGCACAAATCAGGTTAATGAATCAGTAAATGGAAATTGAGCGATCCAAACAGCCGATTGGAGATCGGATCGGACGTTTATGGTGCCGGATAGGGTCGCATATGTGCGTTGTTTGAGGTGTTGCGAAAACTGTGCTTTATTTCAGATTGATACAGGTTTGCGTAATAATAATAGCTAGAGTAATCATTAAGAATGATTCCAGGAAAACAGTTAGATCTAATAATTGACACGCTTTAAAAGTACATAACCACAATAACTCCGGGGTATATCAAATAATGCGTACCACGTAGGAGGAACTCCATTATAGAAGCACAAGTTCCAGGAAGAAAAAAAATGCGATTTGCGAATTGGTTTCCAGGAAGTACACCGGTAAAAGACTTAGCCTTAGTACAAATTTGCATAATTGTTAATTGGACGAACAAAGCCTTTCTCGATGCTTACAAGAACAACTGAACCTAACAGTTACAGTGAATTTTCTTTATAGTATGAAAGGGGAAACAGATATATGAAACGTCACCATAAGAAAGGTTAGTTCAAATCTACAATCCAAAATATTTAGTTTTTATCGAGCCAGTGTTAATATAACGTTTTGACTGTAAGTTCGGATTGGATCGGGATTTTGAAGAATTTCGATAACACTGGAGATGTTTCAAACTATGTTGGAATATCGCTATTCAGAATACATTTATATAAAAAATTACACAGACTAAAGTGTGCAAATTACAAGGGGATTGCCCTTTTAAAATCGACGTGCGATATGTATTGTGTCGCGTAGTCTGTTTAACAAACTAAGACCGTTGGAAAAGTTATTTGTCGACCAATACCAGACAGGTTTTGCCGGTGATCGGCACTCGGATGATCCTTGCTACATTAAATGAGTACAAGTTACAGATTCATCGTTTCCAAAGCACTCATTGAGAAGGTATTGTCTATCCAGATAAAAATTAGGAAATCAACTTTGGTCAACATTTTCCTCACATTTTTTCGAAGTTCATAGTTAACTAATATTCGGTTGTGTAAATTTGTTTCATACGATTTGAAACATCTTTTCAATAAAGCTATTTATTTATTTTACACTAACTTAAATTATTTTTGCTATAATAAAATATATTTAGATGATAAGATAAATACATTTTACTATTGTTTTGAATAAAAATTTAAACTTTTTCTTCTCACACACGCCTGGCTGAACAACGACTACCAATGCCCACAGCGCACTATGGTCCAGAATACAGATTTTCGCGGAAAGATGAATTTTACGCCAAAACTATATTTTTTAGAAAAAACTGTTGTTCTACAAAATTGTTCGAAATAGTAAGGCCATCATTATGGTTTTACCAAAAAATAGGGTGGCCCATCATATAAAAAAAATTAGGATTTTTTTTTTATTTCTTGGAATATTGACATGTTATGTTCTACAAAGTTGTAGCGTAGCTTATTCCAATCAATTTTGCTAAAACAACTTTTTCTGTATCTCTTAAGTTGGCTGATTTAGAGCAATTTTACCTAATTGGATTAGGGTGTACCTCAAAAAAACAGTATTTTTGATCTAGTTTTTTTGTTTTAGATTTCTCGAAAAAGTCGTTTTCAGGTGACTTTTAGAGCTCAAAAAATGCAACTTTTGATGGGTAAATATGCTCAATATCTTTTTCCGATCAAAAGTTATAATCGTTTTTCTGTCAAAATTACATTTTTTCATAAGTTGATATCTCCGGTTAGGGCAGACCAAAAAAATATGTTTACACGGCATTTGAAAGATAAATTAATATTCTTTATTATGTCAAAAAATTGGGGATATGTTATTTTTTTATCTCAAGTTTTACCAATTTTACTAAAACCATGTTTTTTTCAAATAAATTAATATAACTCGACAACGGAAAAAGATACAGACGATATTCTTATAGCAAAACACGCGTTATGAAAAGCCCCAAAAGTCTTCAGAAGATGACATTCGTGAGAAATGAAAAATAAAAAATCTACAGCTCTAACACTTTTTATAAGTTTTATCATTATCATCGTATTGCAAGATTTACGAGAAAAGATGCATTTTCGGTCTGCATACTTTTAAGAAACAATATTTGTTCTACAAAGTTGTTCTGGATACTTGGGCCCTTATTATAGAGTTACCGAAAAATAGGGTGGACCATTTTATAAAAATGTAAAATTTTCTTTTTTTTTATTTTGCGGAATATTGACATGAAATGTTCTACAAAGTTGTAGCGCAGCTTTTTCCAATCAACTTTGCTATATAAACTTGTTATGTAACTCTTAAGCTCACTTGTTTAGAGTAATTTTACTTACCAGGATTAGGGTGTCTCTCAAAAACAATATTTATGATCTGCTCATTTATTTTTTTATTTTTCACGGATGTCACCTTCTGAAGACTTTTGGGGCTTTTCAAAACGCGTGTTTTGCTATAAGAATATCGTCTGTATCTTCTTCCGTTGTCGAGTTATATCAATTTATTTGAAAAAAACATGATTTTAGTAAAATTGGTGAAACTTGAGATAAAAAATAACATATCCCCAATTTTTGACATAATGAAGAATATTAATTTCTCTTTAGATGCCGTGTAAACATATTTTTTTGGTCTGCCCTAACCGGAGATATCAACTTATGAAAAAAATGTAATTTTGACAGAAAAATGATTATAACTTTTGATCGGAAAAAGATATTGTGCATATTTACCCATCAAAAGTTGCATTTTTTTGAGCTCTAAAAGTCACCTGAAGACGACTTTTTCGAGAAATCGGAAACAAAAAAATTAGATCAAAAATACTGTTTTTTTTTAGGTACACCCTAATCCAATTAGGTAAAATTGCTCTAAATCAGCCAACTTAAGAGCTACAGAAAAAGCTTTTTTAGCAAAATTGATTGGAATGAGCTGCGCTACAACTTTGTAGAACATGACATGTCAATATTCTGAGAAATAAAAAAAATATTTTCTAATTTTTTTTATATGATGGGCCACCCTATTTTTTGGTAGAACCATAATGATGGCCTTACTATTTCGAACAATTTTGTAGAAGAACAGTTTTTTCTAAAAAATATAGTTTTGGCGTAAAATTCATCTTTCCGCGTAAATCTGTATCCTGGACCATAGTGCAGCGTAACTATGGTCTTGTTTTTTTCATGCATCATGCATTCCATTTTTCGATTGACGTACACAAATTTCCACTTTGTTGATTTTTTAAGCATTTTATCAAAACGCTCGCATGTTTTCGGAAAAAAAATTTGAGGTGTGAGTATTGCTTTGTGTATTTGTTCATTCAGTGATATATTTTCTTGATTTTGTTAAAGATTCGAGGACGAAGAGTGTTTAGATTTGAGCGCAAAACATGGTGAAGATTTGGTACTTCCAAATCAAAGCATCGAAGACCTGTTCGAAGGCGATGACAACGTCGATGCCGAGGATGTTTCTCAGCATTGATTATTTTCATTTACGGGACTTTTATATCGACGCATGTACCGTGGCCAACTGTGACCAAAGGCGAACCATATTCATTTATTATTCATCTCCGGCTAATTCACAAGAGAAATTTAAGTCGGAACAAGCACCTTCGCTTGAGAAGTCAAAGTTTTTCCGGTGGAGTGCGATATCTGAACCATCAAGATTGCAAGCAGTTCACCGAGGATTGACTGTTGCTCGTTTCATGAATATGGAGTAATTTAGAGATATTCTAGTATGATATTAATAACAATTATTTCGATTCGTTTGATTGATATTTATTTGACATGTATATTCAGGAAAAATATTGAATTCTACATCCTCTCGATTAGGATCGAGCGCCTTATCTGGAAGAGAACTACCCCAGGTAGATAGCCACAATGCTGGAACAATTTATAGCACGAATGCAATCTGAAATGATTAATCGCTTTACATACATCACGCCAAATAGGATCACCCTCGCGATGTATTCTACGTAGGTATTGTTTTACTTTACCAAACATCGCTTATTATATTCTTATTATATAATTGGATTGAAGAGTGGACAGTATGCTGAAAGGAATGTGGGTATGATACCTATTGAACGAAGATATCTTATTAGGTTTGAATCGTATTGTATCTTTGCTCCATCTATTACCCAAACAGAGTGAAACACCGGCTATCTTTATACTTGCCGATGCTGAAGAGTGAAAGTTCGGCCGCATTCAAAGAAACTATCCGGAATTCCTCCAATCCCAAGAAAGCCCAAAAAGGATTCACGAGGATTACAAGAAAATCCACCTTTATAAATCACTTTCTTTCACATCACCCCATATCCCTTCCGGCGTAGCATGTCACGGTTATCAAACGATACCTCGTCTAAGAATATAAGATTGTATAAATCCCACGGAATTGCTGGCAATTCCTGCTCGAATCGCGTAAGCGCCTCGGCTCGGATCTGAATCGCTCGTCGCTCTATAGCTTTCCATGATAACCCGGCTTCGTGGAACATTGCACAAACAGAAGAAACACTGATGCTGATGTGGAAGTGTTTTTTTTTTTTTTCCTAAGCAATGGAGGGGGAATCTGCTCAACAGACATCCTGGGTTGACCAGGAAGTGCGGGGTTAGGGATCACCGAGGGAGGCAGGACTACATCCCCGACCCGCTAAACCGTTTCCATTGCCGCCAAGCCCATAGTCCCTTCGGTACAACCAGAAAGTAATGCTTCAAAGAGGGGCCAGTGCACAACGCACCCTCGAGGTTAGCTGCGTGTCCTTGCAGCACCGAACATCGTAACTCGCTTTTTTAGAAGAACACCATGGTATCGTGCCAGCGCGTTGCCGGCTTTCCAGGTGGCCTTACCACGCCCTATGTCCTCGGAAGGGGGGAAGGGTCGACTTCGCGCCTGCTTCCCTCTGCACGACTGGTATCAAGAATGATGATGCCGCGTGCACCCCAAATTAACCTATCTGCGATAGAGCCTATTCGCCAGCACACAGAGGGACTTGCCGACACGGTGCCTACGCCTGCCCCAGCCTTGACGAGGACCCCTTTCCGTCCTCGGGCTCGGAACCCGCGCGGTTGACCGACGCCGCGAAAGCGACGATACCATGTTGTTCTTCGCGCGGCCACTTGTTCGGTAAAAGGATTGAGTTCGACCACAGAGCATGACCACCGGTATGACCCATGAAGCCAACTCCGATCCCTTGGACCACCTCTTATTTGCGCCTGAACTAGCCATCCTTGAGTCCACGCGCCACCTTCTGTGTAGCTCCGAGACGATTTGGGCGATAGCCGATAAAACGGCGTTCCAGCCAACTTCATCTTTACACATCCTCCAAACTAGGTTGTCCGGGTAGTGTCCAGACCACATGTGGCAAGCATGTGGTCACGCATTGCGCGAAAACGTGAGCACACGAACAACACGTGTTCCGCCGTTTCCTCTAAACCTGCGCACACCAAACACTCGGGCGAGGCCGAGCAAGCCAGCTGCGTTACCTGCACTGTGATTTTGTAGCACGCTTAAACGCCGGGCACATCGAACCCCCCATGGGGTGCTTGCTGTTCACAGCTTTGCTGGAACAAATCAAACAATTGGGAGGGTTCGTGCAGCATTGTGCCTTATGTCCCTCCAATCCGCAGCGTCGGCAGAGATTGCTTCTGTCAGGGCCTTTGCAGTTTTATTGCTTGTGCCCCGATTCCAGGCACTTGAAGCAAACTTCGGGTTGGTCGTATATGCCCACAGGGCATACCGACCATCCCACCTTGACGCTTCCTAACTTGACTACCTTGGAGGCGTCCGCTGCAGATAGCCGAACCAATGCTACCTGCGTCCCTGCCGGACCTTTCCGTAGCCGGTGGCTGCGGTGGGCATCTCCACTTCACACTGTCGCCACAGTGCCGCGACGAGCTCTTCGACTTCGGTGATCTCGTCCAGGTCTTTAACCCTTAGATTCACCTCCGTAGTGGGTGCCCTCACCTTGACCGTCTCGCCTAGAGCTTCCTCCGCCAACTTCTTGTAGGCAGCGCCCTTTTGCGAGACGCCCCGCTTCAGCTCGAGGATCATCTCGCCCATCCGGGTACGTCTTATTCGACGTACGTCGGCGCCGAGTTCACCGAGCTTGACGTCACTCCTCATCGTCTTCAAAACGTCCGAGTACTTAGCCTCGTCCGTCTTGATGACTAGAGCATCGCCCTGGAGCAGTGCTGTAGTTGCGGGGGGTCGCGGTTAGTCGGCGACTAACAAGCTTTATATTTTGCTTCGAGTTAATTTTTATTTTCAAAATTATAATTTAATTTTTTTTGAAGTGCTAGAGCAGTGTAACATTTATATTGTAACATTAGCATACTTAATGTATGCAAGACGATGTGAGGCACTTTCCGTTGCCGGATATGATGTGATTCACAAAGAGGAATATTGAAATTAGAGATGATTCCAAATGAACGAATTGTTTACATACAGAATTTGATGAAAAATTAATATTTGAATACCAATTTGCGCATCAAAAAAGCATTCATAGTGCACATTTGAGCTCGAACATAACCTCTCGAGGCGTTTATAAGCATTTATCAATCAGCACGGAGGCCCTTCAGTGAAAATTTGAGTCCAAACGTGACCTGTCGAGGCGTTCATAATGAATCAAGTACTTATCAAACAGCATAAAGGCGCATGCAGTGAAAATTTGAGTCCAAACTTGGCCTGTCAAGGTGTTCATAATGGGTCAATTACTTATCAAACAGCATTAAGGCGCATGCGGTGAATATTTGAGTCCAGACTTGGCCTGTCAAGGTGTTCATAGTGGATCAAGTACTTATCAAACAGCATGAAGGCGCATACGGTGAAATTTGAGTCCAGACTTGGCCTGTCTAGGCGTTCATAGTGGATTGAGTACTTATCAAACAGCATGAAGGCGCATGCAGTGAAAATTTGAGTCCAAACTTGGCCTGACAAGGCTTCATAATGGATCAAGTACTTACCAAACAGCATGAAGGTGCATGCAGTGAAAATTTGAGTTCAAACTTGGCCTGACAAGGCGTTCATAATGGATCAAGTACTTACCAAACAGCATGAAGGCGCATGCGGTGAATATTTGAGTCCAGACTTGGCCTGTCGAGGCATTCATAGTGGATCAAGTACTTATCAAACAGCATGAAAGCGCATGCAGTGAAAATTTGAGTCCAAACTTGGCTTGACAAGGCGTTCATAATGGATCAATTACTTATCAAACAGCATTAAGGCGCATGCGGTGAATATTTGAGTCCAGACTTGGCCTGTCCAGGCGTTCATAGTGGATTGAGTACTTATCAAACAGCATGAAGGCGCATACGGTGAATATTTGAGTCCAGACTTGGCCTGTCGAGGCATTCATAGTGGATCAAGTACTTATCAAACAGCATGAAAGCGCATGCAGTGAAAATTTGAGTCCAAACTTGGCTTGACAAGGCGTTCATAATGGATCAATTACTTATCAAACAGCATTAAGGCGCATGCGGTGAATATTTGAGTCCAGACTTGGCCTGTCCAGGCGTTCATAGTGGATTGAGTACTTATCAAACAGCATGAAGGTGCATGCAGTGAAAATTTGAGTCCAAACTTGGCCTGACAAGGCGTTCATAATGGATCAAGTACTTACCAAACAGCATGAAGGCGCATGCAGTGAAAATTTGAGTCCAAACTTGGCTTGACAAGGCGTTCATAATGGATCAATTACTTATCAAACAGCATTAAGGCGCATGCAGTGAATATTTGAGTCCAGACTTGGCCTGTCCAGGCGTTCATAGTGGATTGAGTACTTATCAAACAGCATGAAGGCGCATACGGTGAATATTTGAGTCCAGACTTGGCCTGTCGAGGCATTCATAGTGGATCAAGTACTTATCAAACAGCATGAAAGCGCATGCAGTGAAAATTTGAGTCCAAACTTGGCTTGACAAGGCGTTCATAATGGATCAATTACTTATCAAACAGCATTAGGGCGCACGCGGTGAATATTTGAGTCCAGACTTGGCCTGTCCAGGCGTTCATAGTGGATTGAGTACTTATCAAACAGCATGAAGGCGCCTTGACAAGGCGTTCATAATGGATCAATTACTTATCAAACAGCATTAAGGCGCATGCAGTGAATATTTGAGTCCAGACTTGGCCTGTCCAGGCGTTCATAGTGGATTGAGTACTTATCAAACAGCATGAAGGCGCATGCGGTGAATATTTGAGTCCAGACTTGGCCTGTCGAGGCATTCATAGTGGATCAAGTACTTATCAAACAGCATGAAAGCGCATGCGGTGAATATTTGAGTCCAGACTTGGCCTGTCCAGGCGTTCATAGTGGATTGAGTACTTATCAAACAGCATGAAGGTGCATGCAGTGAAAATTTGAGTCCAAACTTGGCCTGACAAGGCGTTCATAATGGATCAAGTACTTATCAAACAGCATGAAAGCGCATGCAGTGAAAATTTGAGTCCAAACTTGGCTTGACAAGGCGTTCATAATGGATCAATTACTTATCAAACAGCATTAGGGCGCATGCGGTGAATATTTGAGTCCAGACTTGGCCTGTCCAGGCGTTCATAGTGGATTGAGTACTTATCAAACAGCATGAAGGCGCCTTGACAAGGCGTTCATAATGGATCAATTACTTATCAAACAGCATTAAGGCGCATGCAGTGAATATTTGAGTCCAGACTTGGCCTGTCCAGGCGTTCATAGTGGATTGAGTACTTATCAAACAGCATGAAGGCGCATGCAGTGAAAATTTGAGTCCAAACTTGGCCTGACAAGGCTTCATAATGGATCAAGTACTTACCAAACAGCATGAAGGTGCATGCAGTGAAAATTTGAGTTCAAACTTGGCCTGACAAGGCGTTCATAATGGATCAAGTACTTACCAAACAGCATGAAGGCGCATGCGGTGAATATTTGAGTCCAGACTTGGCCTGTCGAGGCATTCATAGTGGATCAAGTACTTATCAAACAGCATGAAAGCGCATGCAGTGAAAATTTGAGTCCAAACTTGGCTTGACAAGGCGTTCATAATGGATCAATTACTTATCAAACAGCATTAAGGCGCATGCGGTGAATATTTGAGTCCAGACTTGGCCTGTCCAGGCGTTCATAGTGGATTGAGTACTTATCAAACAGCATGAAGGTGCATGCAGTGAAAATTTGAGTCCAAACTTGGCCTGACAAGGCGTTCATAATGGATCAAGTACTTACCAAACAGCATGAAGGCGCATGCAGTGAAAATTTGAGTCCAAACTTGGCTTGACAAGGCGTTCATAATGGATCAATTACTTATCAAACAGCATTAAGGCGCATGCAGTGAATATTTGAGTCCAGACTTGGCCTGTCCAGGCGTTCATAGTGGATTGAGTACTTATCAAACAGCATGAAGGCGCATACGGTGAAATTTGAGTCCAGACTTGGCCTGTCTAGGCGTTCATAGTGGATTGAGTACTTATCAAACAGCATGAAGGCGCATGCAGTGAAAATTTGAGTCCAAACTTGGCCTGACAAGGCTTCATAATGGATCAAGTACTTACCAAACAGCATGAAGGTGCATGCAGTGAAAATTTGAGTTCAAACTTGGCCTGACAAGGCGTTCATAATGGATCAAGTACTTATCAAACAGCATTAAGGCGCATGCAGTGAATATTTGAGTCCAGACTTGGCCTGTCCAGGCGTTCATAGTGGATTGAGTACTTATCAAACAGCATGAAGGCGCATACGGTGAAATTTGAGTCCAGACTTGGCCTGTCTAGGCGTTCATAGTGGATTGAGTACTTATCAAACAGCATGAAGGCGCATGCAGTGAAAATTTGAGTCCAAACTTGGCCTGACAAGGCTTCATAATGGATCAAGTACTTACCAAACAGCATGAAGGTGCATGCAGTGAAAATTTGAGTTCAAACTTGGCCTGACAAGGCGTTCATAATGGATCAAGTACTTATCAAACAGCATTAAGGCGCATGCAGTGAATATTTGAGTCCAGACTTGGCCTGTCCAGGCGTTCATAGTGGATTGAGTACTTATCAAACAGCATGAAGGCGCATACGGTGAAATTTGAGTCCAGACTTGGCCTGTCTAGGCGTTCATAGTGGATTGAGTACTTATCAAACAGCATGAAGGCGCATGCAGTGAAAATTTGAGTCCAAACTTGGCCTGACAAGGCTTCATAATGGATCAATTACTTATCAAACAGCATTAAGGCGCATGCAGTGAATATTTGAGTCCAGACTTGGCCTGTCCAGGCGTTCATAGTGGATTGAGTACTTATCAAACAGCATGAAGGCGCATACGGTGAAATTTGAGTCCAGACTTGGCCTGTCTAGGCGTTCATAGTGGATTGAGTACTTATCAAACAGCATGAAGGTGCATGCAGTGAAAATTTGAGTTCAAACTTGGCCTGACAAGGCGTTCATAATGGATCAATTACTTATCAAACAGCATTAAGGCGCATGCAGTGAATATTTGAGTCCAGACTTGGCCTGTCCAGGCGTTCATAGTGGATTGAGTACTTATCAAACAGCATGAAGGCGCATGCAGTGAAAATTTGAGTCCAAACTTGGTCTGACAAGGCTTCATAATGGATCAAGTACTTACCAAACAGCATGAAGGTGCATGCAGTGAAAATTTGAGTTCAAACTTGGCTTGACAAGGCGTTCATAATGGATCAATTACTTATCAAACAGCATTAGGGCGCATGCAGTGAATATTTGAGTCCAGACTTGGCCTGTCCAGGCGTTCATAGTGGATTGAGTACTTATCAAACAGCATGAAGGCGCATGCAGTGAAAATTTGAGTCCAAACTTGGCCTGACAAGGCTTCATAATGGATCAAGTACTTACCAAACAGCATGAAGGTGCATGCAGTGAAAATTTGAGTTCAAACTTGGCCTGACAAGGCGTTCATAATGGATCAATTACTTATCAAACAGCATTAAGGCGCATGCAGTGAATATTTGAGTCCAGACTTGGCCTGTCCAGGCGTTCATAGTGGATTGAGTACTTATCAAACAGCATGAAGGCGCATGCAGTGAAAATTTGAGTCCAAACTTGGTCTGACAAGGCTTCATAATGGATCAAGTACTTACCAAACAGCATGAAGGTGCATGCAGTGAAAATTTGAGTTCAAACTTGGCTTGACAAGGCGTTCATAATGGATCAATTACTTATCAAACAGCATTAGGGCGCATGCAGTGAATATTTGAGTCCAGACTTGGCCTGTCCAGGCGTTCATAGTGGATTGAGTACTTATCAAACAGCATGAAGGCGCATGCAGTGAAAATTTGAGTCCAAACTTGGCCTGACAAGGCTTCATAATGGATCAAGTACTTACCAAACAGCATGAAGGCGCATGCGGTGAATATTTGAGTCCAGACTTGGCCTGTCGAGGCATTCATAGTGGATCAAGTACTTATCAAACAGCATGAAAGCGCATGCAGTGAAAATTTGAGTCCAAACTTGGCTTGACAAGGCGTTCATAATGGATCAATTACTTATCAAACAGCATTAGGGCGCATGCGGTGAATATTTGAGTCCAGACTCGTTCATAGTGGATTGAGTACTTATCAAACAGCATGAAGGCGCATGCAGTGAAAATTTGAGTTCAAACTTGGTCTGACAAGGCGTTCATAATGGATCAATTACTTATCAAACAGCATTAGGGCGCATGCAGTGAATATTTGAGTCCAGACTTGGCCTGTCCAGGCGTTCATAGTGGATTGAGTACTTATCAAACAGCATGAAGGCGCATGCAGTGAAAATTTGAGTTCAAACTTGGTCTGACAAGGCGTTCATAATGGATCAAGTACTTACCAAACAGCATGAAGGCGCATGCAGTGAATATTTGAGTCCAAACTTGGCCTGTCAAGGCGTTCATGGTGGATCAAGTACTTATCAAACAGCATGAAGGCGCATGCGGTGAAAATTTGAGTCCAAATGCATGAAGGCGCATGCAGTGAAAATTTGAGTCCAAACTTGGCCTGTCGAGGCGTTTTTTTTTTTATCTATTGTGTTTATTTGACAGGCTGAGGCGTGTATAACACTTAACGGAGCCGAGACTTTATGATATTTACAATCGATATCATCTTATTATCAACAGTTAGTAAAGGGAAAGGGTATAGACCAAGATACTCGTGGCGACTCAAGGTTAGATTGCGTAATTTCAGGACGGACTAGGTTGGGATTTAGGTTTGAGGTATTACAGCTGCTCATCCGGGTATTTGACGTCATTAACGGTATAGCGTAGCGTCGGGCTCGAGTTGTGGTTCGTCAGGAGCATCTTCCGGATGGCCATAGCTTCGTATTACACAGAACAATAAGACAATAACAAAACAAAAACGAGAAAGAAAAAAAATAGGAGTATTATTCTTTGATGTCATATGAGCAAAGAAAGGCATAGATGGCCTGCATATAAACCACATCGCGATCCCCCAAAACACCTCTTACTTCCCTGTAGGGTTGTTTACCTCTGGCCACAAGGGTATCCAATAGTTGCTCTCTGGAGGCGTCGTTTTCCGAGCAATACCAAACTACGTGATCGATGTCATCGTAACCGGCTCCACACCTACATAGGTTGCTATCGACCAGGTTTATTCTATAGAGGTGTGCGTTTAGTGAATAGTGATTGGACATAAGTCTCGACATCGTGCGAATGAAGCCTCGGCTTAAGTCCTCACCTCTGAACCACGCTCGCGCAGAAACTTTGGGAACTATGGAAAACAGCCACCGTCCAAGTTCATTGTGTGACCAAATCATTTGCCAATTTTGAAGAGTACTCTGACGGACTAATGGAAAAAACTCGTTGTTCGAGATTTGTCTATCAAAAACTTCACCTTCCTGTGCGCCCACCTTTGCTAGCGAGTCCGCCTTCTCATTGCCATAGATTAGGCAATGGGATGGGACCCATACAAAGGTAATCTTGAATGATCTTTCGACCAAATCACGCATCTGCTCTCTTACAGTTGTAAGAAAGTAAGATGCGTGCTTAACAGGTTTCATCGACCAGAGTGCCTCGATAGAACTAAGACTATCCGAGAAGATGAAATAATGGTCTACGGGCTGATCGGAAATTATCCCCAAAGCGAAATTAATTGCTGCCAGCTCAGCAACATAAACCGAACACGGTTCTTGAAGTTTTCGGAAGGTGGTTGAATTTACATTGAAAACACCGAAGCCAGTGGATCCGTTGATGTGAGAACCATCAGTGAAGTATCTGTTATTGCAATTCACATGTTCATATTTTTCAGAAAAATGGAAGGGATAGATATTTGTCGAAGATGATCTGGTATTCCTTGAATAGCGTGTTTCATGGACAGATCGTATTCAATTGAGGAACTGTCATTGACGAAGTGAACTCGAGGTGGATTATAACATGGAAGACATAGATCTGACGATATGTAGTTGAGATAGACTCGCAGGTATCTTGAACGATGAGCCAGTTCAAGCATATTATCGAAGTTTTCTAATACAAGTGTGTTACTTGTTCCACATTTGATCAGTATTCTAAGTGAGAGCTCCCAGTAACGGTGCTTTAAAGGAGTGACTCCAGCAAGCACCTCCAGGCTCATGTTATGCGTTGAATGCATACAGCCAAGAGCAATACGCAAACAACGATATTGAATTCGTTCCAATTTGATTAGGTGGCAATCAGCTGCTGAGAGGAAGCAGAAAGAGCCATACTCTAAAACAGAGAGAATAGTCGTTTTATATAGTTTGATGAGGTCTTCCGGGTGAGCGCCCCACCAAGTTCCGGAGATAGAACGGAGAAAATGGATCCTTTTTCGGCATTTCTCTAACAAATAATCAATATGGGTTTTCCAGGTACACTTGGAATCAAACCAGACCCCAAGGTATTTAGAAGATAAAGATTGGTTTATGTCATCTTTCAACAGCTTTAGTTTCAGTTGAGCTGGGTACCGCTTCTTAGTAAACACTACCAATTGAGTTTTTTGCGGAGAGAACTCGATCCCTAAATGTCTGGCCCAAACAGTCAGGTTATTTAGGGAATTTTGCAATGGTCTTTGCAGGACATTTGCACATGAACCTCTTAGGGAGATCACGGTATCATCTGCAAGTTGTCTAAGCGTGCATTGTCCTTCCAAACAATTGTCAATATCTTTAACATAGAAATTGTAAAGCAAGGGACTTAAACATGAACCTTGGGGAAGGCCCATGTAGCTATTTCTGGAAGTTGTCAGAGTGCCGAGAGTAAAGTTCATGTGTTTTACTGACAACAAATTGTACAAGAAATTATTCAAAATAACGGGTAATCCACTACTGTGCAGATTGTCTGACAGTACTTCTATGGAAACTGAATCAAAAGCGCCCTTAATATCCAAAAAAACTGAAGCCAGTTGCTCCTTGTGCGCATAGGCCAGCTGTATATCTGAAGAGAGCAACGCTAGACAATCATTTGTTCCTTTACCTTTTCGAAAACCGAATTGAGTATTTGACAGTAATGCATTTTGCTCGACCCAATGGTCAATTCTTGAAAGGATCATTTTCTCCAATAATTTCCTCATGCACGATAGCATGGCAATCGGTCGGTATGAATTATGATCAGACACTGGTTTCCCAGGCTTTTGAATAGCTATTACTTTGACCTGTCGCCATTCTGGTGGTACGATGTTGTACTCCATGAAACAGTTGTACAGGTCAAGTAATCGTCTTTTAGCGATATCTGGGAGGTTTTTTAGAAGATTGAATTTGATATTATCGCATCCCGGAGAAGAATTGTTTGATGAAAGAAGGGACATAGATAGTTCCAGCATTGAGAATGGTCCACCCAAAGAACCGGGATCATTGACTGATTCTCGAAATAGCGGTTCTGCTGGTACGGAATCTGGACAGACCTTTTTTGCGAAGTTGAATATCCATCGATTGGAGTATTCTTCACTCTCGTTGGTGGAAATGCGGTTCCGCATGTTGCGGGCCGTTTTCCAAAGTGTTGTCATTGAGGTTTCTCGTGATAGTCCCTCGACAAAACGTCGCCAGTAGCTACGTTTTTTAGCCTTGAGAAGATTTTTGAGCTTTCTTTCAAGCCTCAAATACTCTTCGAAAAGCTCAGACCTTCCGTGTTTACGAAAAGCCTTAAAGGCATCAGATTTCTCAGAATACAACTTAGTACATTCATCATCCCATCCAGGAGTGGCTGGTCTTCTTATGACAGATGTACTTGGAACGCGTCGTTTCTGAGCTTCTAGTGCGCTTTTATGAATCAATTCGGTAAGGAATCGATACTCATCCAGTGGAGGAAGAATATCAGTTGATTCAATACCAATGTTTACCGCCGATTAGTGTTACCAGACGTACTCTTTTAAGAGTACATGTACTCTTTTTGAGGCAGAAAAATTATGTACTCTTCTTTTTCGGAGAAAAGGGTAATATGCACTCTTTTTAAATATTGTTAGTACCAATTTGATTTTCAAACTTAACATTGTAAAATGAATTCATTTTTCTTAGTTTGTACAAATAAAATACGATAAGATTGTGTATGTCACGATTTGGTCGCCAGTTTTTTTTTTTTTCAAGGGATGTAGATACCAAAAATTTGGAAAGCCAGCACGATCACATCAAACATGACCAGGGATTGAATCCAAAAGATAATGAAAAAGTCTCTCAGTTATCCCTCTGTATAGGGACACGGCAGGTATTTCCGTCCATCGTCGTAGGGGCTAAAACCAACGAAAGCAACGTACATTTGCTAGAACTCCACTATAGCAGAACGTTTCTCCTGAGCTTACGATTGGGTACGTATGAGTTTTAGAAAAAAACGTCTCTTTTATTGGTTTTCGAGACTATGACGAACAGACGAAAATACCTGCCGTGTCCCTACATATACGATATACAGCATACCGTGAGAGACTTTTTTTTGCTAGCTGTCATGATAAAGAACTGATTCGGGGGGCTACACCTCCTGATATTTTTTTTCTAAAAAGCTCCAAACGCGGGGAGCACTGGCTCTAATGTACATTTCAACTTGTTCTACACAGGTGTGCAGGAACCAACACGAAAGGAGCGAAAACAAAGCGAGAATTACCATTTTTCTGTGGGAGCTGCCTATCCAATTCTGTTTTTTTGCACTTGTATAATACAAGTTTGATAAATTTGTTATCATGGCTTGTTATTCGGAACAGTTTTTGCCTCTCTTTTATCGTTGTTCGTTACCTATCTATTGAGAACGATTTCTGCAAACCCTGGCGAGAACAATGCGAGAATCATCACTTCTCCATGGAAGCTGCCTATCCGATTCTGTTTTTTTCGCACTTGTATACAAGTTTGATAAATTTGTTATGATTCGGAAACGTTTTTACAGTTGATTCAAATGTATAAGATTGCTAATGTCGTTACTATTCGCGTGACTAATGTAGGTTACTTCGACCTGGCAGCCAAAGTACTGGTACTACAAGTGTCACACCGATGTTGGTGATGAAACAAAACATTTTTTTTTTGTTTCTTTATTAAGGAGACTTTTAGCCCGAGGCTGGCTCGTCTCCGAAAAACAAAACATGCGATACAACATGATGCATAAATTATGGCCAATTGAAGCTTGTTGAAGCATAATTTGGCAAAATAATTTAAGCGAATAATTTGAGCGATTTCTGCAAACCCTGAAAATGACACAAACCACCAAACCTAATTACAAACTCCAAGTTGGACTGAGAACATTGTATAACTATGCATGGAAAATGGGAACATTATGTATACGTACGTTCTCATACTACAGACTGTGTTCATTTAAGCTTTTAAACCTAATCCTCAGATATCAGATGGTTTCAAATAAACTTTTTACTATGTCAATCTTTTCAATTTACCCAATAAACTTGTGAATATTAGATAGTTTCATAGGGTTTTATTTTATGAATAGTTCTACTTCTTCTCTTATATCTAGGAGAAATTTGTTTCAAATATTCTGTGTTCATTATTCAAACTTTCATTACAAAAAACATGTTGAAAATAATTAATTTTGTTGAATACATACACGTTCAGCGATACAATTTCATGCTACAAATATAAAAGAAATATTCTACGGTCGAAAATCTGAATCTAGCGTTCTGGAATTCAAAATTCCATCGATTTTCCGTAAGAAGGACCAAGTTTACAATCGAATTCAACATCCATCCATCCAAAACGGTACAATATCAAACTTGAATTGTAAATTGAAAAAATAAAATCATGGGTTGTACTCTTTTGTACTCTATTTTCACTTTTTGTAAATGTACTCTTTTAAGTCAAACCGAATCTGGTAACACTACCGCCGATGCAAATTTTTGCCAGTCAATGTTTTTCGTGAGGTCGAAAGAAACATTAACTGGCACTGATCGTTGATAGCCGCTTTTGATTGTGGTGACTATCGGCATGTGGTCACTACCATGGGGATCTTGGATTACCTTCCACGTGCAATCTAATGATAGTGAATTAGAGCATAAAGACAGATCTATTCGACTTTCCTGACCTTGAGGTCCTATTCGAGTTACTTCGCCTGTGTTCAAAATATTCAAGTTGAAATCGTCGCACAAATCATAGAAAATAGGCGCTCTGTTATAGTCTGTAGTTTCGCCCCATCCAATACCATGTGCATTCATATCACCCAGTATTAAAACTGGGGATGATAAAAGAGAGACTGCGCTCCAAAGATGCCGACGATTAAGTGAGGCATTTGGGGGAATATACACTGAAGCTATGCAAAGATCTTTATTCTTTACATTTACTTGGCAAGCGACGATTTCTAAACCATTAACAGTCGGAATGGGAATTCTGTAGAAAGTGTGACATTTTTTGATTCCCAAAAGAACGCCACCATAATGATCATTCCGATCTTGGCGAATAATGTTAAAATCGTGGAAGTTGATTTCATCTTCAGAAGAAAGCCATGTTTCACAGAGTGCAAATATATCGCAATCGGAGTTGCGAATTAAAAACTTAAACACGTCCAATTTATGTTTCAGACTATGACAGTTCCACTGCAGCACAGTGATTGTATCTTGTATGGCCGTATTATCCATCGAAAGATACAAGTCCTGCAAGAAGGGGCCATGAAACAGTCAATTGCTTCAGATAACTTTCAACTGTTGGAATAAAGAGGTCAATGATTGGCCTCAATGAATTCGGAATATTGAATAAGTTCAAAATACGATCCACAAGGTCCTTAAAGGATATCAATCCTCGCTTGGACGAGATTCTTTTCTTGGAAGTGCGAGTAGCAGTTTTCTGCTCAGAGATATTCCTTGACTGATGTTTCTTTGTAACATCAGTTTTAGGCAATGGCGGGAATGTCTTACTGCAACATGGGTCAAAAGGAGCAGTATAGACAGGCTGCTTCGGAATTTTAAATAATCCCCCATTACCATCAGATTTCGGCAAGCTTCTAGGGATGACTTTTGTTTTCTTACGGCGCAATCCCGGGAAGACAGTTTCTTCCTCTTTTCGGGTACGTGTACCTCCGCAGAATCATCCATATCGGCTACGTCAGAGTCCGATTCGTCTATGGAAATGACATCATAAAAATCACTTACTTGAACGGCAGCTGAAATAGCAGCCGTTGCGTTGGCAGTTGCGGATGTGTCTTGCGACTTCACCATTTCTGCATACGACTGCTTAGAGCGCTGTACTAATGAACGCTTAACTTTTTGGGTGCGCTTTTTGTACACCGGACATTCTTGCAAACCACAATAAGCGCACTTTGTAACTTGTTGTTGGCAGGACTCCTCCCTATGCTTTTCAAAACATTTGCCACAACGGGGCTTGTTGTCGCAAAACTCGGCAGTGTGCCCCAACTGTTTGCAGTTGGTACAATTGAAAACTCTGGGTACAAAAAGACGCACCGGGAACAACATATTTTCGATATCTACATATTTTGGGAGTATCGAACCGGCAAACGTTACCCGTAGCGAACCTGACTTCGAATATACTTTTTTTCCATCTACCATGGCTGCTGAATGCAATTCCTTGCAGTCCAGAATGTCCACGGTAGATTGCAGGGCATTCTTTAAACGGCCTTTTCCTGCAAGTACATCCTTGCAAGTCAGGCTCGCTGCGTTAATTACGCCTTCAACCTCGACCTCCCGCGAGGGCACATAAACCAAATATTCCACATTATAGTTCTGGTCTTTTGCGATAGCATTTGCATCCTGGTGGTGCGGTTACACGTAGTTTGTTCCGATTGATCTGATGAAAATCAGTTTTCGGAAAACGACGCGTCAAATCACGTTTGATTCCTAGGAAATCAATACTTTTCGCTTTCTGCCGAAAGTAAACAACCCACGGCCCAGGAGAAGATGCTTGGTAGAAACGCGTGCGGACAACGTTATCTTTTGGAGGCGTTTCGCCTCCGTTTTCTACGTCCATCAAACTCTGATTGAATCAATAATAAATGTAAAAAAAAATGTGAAAGATAGAGTGAAAAAACTTAAAACTAAACTAATTCAATACTTTAGTGTAAGACAAAATCAAAAAAATATATGATAAAAAAATAAATTCAGCGAGAAAAAAAAATAAAAAAACGATAACCCTGTTTTTGTCGCACTCTAAGCCAGCCGACAGTAACTGGCGGGAGACAAACAACAGTTCAACCACTGCTGTGTGGTGAGCACAAAAGGGATGATGAAATAATAGCAAACTGATTTGGGTATACTTATACACGGCCCCGTTCTGTAGGTAGCCGTCGTTGTCGATGTTGTCGATCCTCTTCTCGATGGATAGATGGATGATTTCGGATGGTGGTTAATCACAGATTAATCACTATATTTAATGCACGCACAACCCTTGTCGTACGTGCAGCTTCTTCGCGATCGCGAATCGCCTACGGCAACCACTATATATCCGCAGTGGGATAGCGCGGGATATAAAAAAACTCACTGATTTGAGAAAAAAACTCACTGGGAATAAAGTAATTGCCTGCGATGAGACACGGTCCTTCACAACCGGCTGCTTCGAGCGATCGGCAAAGAATCCGGTCGAGGCGTTCATAATGGATCAAGTACTTATCAAACAGCATGAAGACGCATGCAGTAAATATTTGAGTCCAAACCTGGCCTGTCAAGGCGTTCATAGTGGATCAAGTACTTATCAAACAGCATGAAGGCGCATACGGTGAAAATTTGATTCCAGACTTGCATATCGTCAAAAAACTGTAGAAAATACCAAAAAGGACACAAACACTAAAACCGGTACCGCGATGAGAAAAATTCTTTGAATCTCCGACGCAGCGTCGGACAAGGCAAGTTGAAGTCGAAAATTGTTGAAACCATAAGAAATAACCGCTGTAATCCTTCAATACTACCGTTCATACTGTAGTTAGTACGACGAAATGGCATTCTTAGCAAAGCGTTATTTGGCTCGCCTCGGCTGTACGTTGACATAAAATTGCTCCAAAATATCGCTACAATCTATTCGACCTTGCGAAAAAACTGTAATCAGTACGGCCCAAGCGGTATTACGGTAATTCCTTAGCAGCTCCAGCTTTGTTCTGCACCGTTCATGGGGATTCCAAACGAGGCGGAGCAATACTCCATTATAGACCGCACCAGTAAGCAAAACAGATACTTCAGAAACTAAATGTCGGAAAATTCTTTGGCCAAAGAAAGATAAAGCCCAGGGTTTTGAAAACCTTGCCTCAACGTACGAGATGTGCATCTTGTACGTCAGTTGGAAATTCAAAATTACGCCCAAGTCTTTGACATGAGTCAGTCGTTCTATTCTAGTATTCGGATGCGTGTAGGCCAAAATGGTGGCTCCAGGGCCTTATGGAGTTCCGAACACCATTCTCAAGGCAGCAATCATTGCAAACATGTTCAGGCTAGCTATGCAGAGATTCCCCCATGAGTGTAGTAGTTTTCCCGATAGATGGAAAAAGGCAGAAGTTGGTTCTGTTGTTACCGAATTGACATGACGGGCAAGTTGCTGCACAGGATCATCCTAAACAGGCTGACCCCGTACTCAGAGAGTACGGGCGGCCTCTCAAGCAATCAGTTCGGTTTTCGTAAGGATAAGTCCACGTTTGACGCTGTCAACTCAGTGGTAAAGACCGCTGAGACAGCGATTCAACTAAAAGGCGAGGTATTCGATACTGTGCGCTAGTGACACTGGATGTGAAGAATGCATTCAACAGCGTAACCTGGGATGCCATCGGGCTCTCGTTACACCGTGTTAGCCGGTGGGCCTGTACCGGATTTTGGAAAGCTATTTCCAGAACCGTATACTATTATACGAGACCGATGCCAGTCAGAGAAGTGTTTCAATTAATGCAGTAGTACTGCAAGGCTCATTATTGGGCCCGGTATTATGGAATATTATGAACGGTGGCCATTCTGAAACTAAAGTTCCCTTCTGATGTCAAGATCGTCGGCTTCGTCGGCCCTTAGAAGTCTACGGGGATTCAGTTCCTGTGGCAGCATACGACATCAACACGCTGGCGGATTGGAAACTCTTCTAGTATTTTGTCCCCATCCAAAACCTCAGATTGGTCCTTGGCCACCGGAGATGTTCCGGGTTTTTCGAGGGTATGTTAATGCATTTTTTCTTCTGCTTGTTATTTTAAGTGACGTTTACTTCCATCATGTTTTATCCTTTTCCCAGAAACTAGAACTAGTATGCTGACCAATGCTGGCTGATCCAAAATCCGTAAGGTATACGCAGAAATATGGTCATTGCCAAACGGTCTGGGATTGGCGCTGAACAGTTGTAACTTTTGCAGATCACCCAGAACCTGTTACAAATTGGCCAATGTTTGTCTCTCCGATAGGACACGAAGGTGATACAGGTTACTACGGTCTGGGTTCATACAGTCGTAGGACTTGTACCCCGACTCTAAGTACGAATAGCACTTGTCCACTGATGGCGGCTGGAGTTTGCTTACTGGGCATACTGACCAGCTGATCTTCAACTTCCATTCTCCATGACTTTTTTTTTGGCTTCCGTGACTGATCTGAGGTAGGCTACCTGCGTGCCAAAGGTACCGCCTCTTAGGCGTACAGAGGTCTTTTCAACCTCTGTGCCGCACTGCTCGCTGATGGCAGAGACGACGTCGTCCGCGTTCGTAACCTCGTCCAGTTGCTTGAACTGGAGGGTCACTTCCGTCCCCAACGACCTCACATGGACGTCGTCACCCAAAACCTCTTGGGCCAACTTCCTATAGTCCGTCCCACTAGCTTGCGCTCCGCGTTTCAGAATCAAGATCATTTCACCGGTCTTGGTGCGTCTGGCGCTTTGCATGTCCTAACCTAGCACCGAAAGCTTTTCTGCCGCCCGCATCGATTTAAGGACTTCGGTATACTTTTCCTTATCTGTTTTCACCAACAAGGCCTCGTCTTTATCCTTTGCTTTCTTTGCAGGTCGACTTCCGCTTTGCCCTACTGACCAGCTGCCATGGATTTTCGGTCCCTTGTGCCGATGGCACTGGCCGGCTGGTACCCTCTTCCGGCCAGGCGACTTTCGTCTGGTTGGTGCCTTTCGCCTTTTTGGGCCGAGAAGTCGCCTTCTTGGGTCGACGCCCTATGTATCCCAATCTGTTCCGTCCAGACAACGTTTGGCCTTTATGGTCGCATGTCGTTTGGCTTTGCTCTGAGCGCCTTCGCCGGATTGCTGCCTTAGCTGTGTCGGGCCGGCCACCTTTGTCGGCCTCTTCCCACCACCCTGATAAACGCGTCCTGTTCTTGTCTTGCGACTCGGGCGAAGCATCCGAAGGTTCTGTTTCAGTTCCTTACTAATGTTCTGCCTTACACTCGCGAACTCGATGATATTATCGAGTTGCTCGGCGACCACTCGCATCCCGTAGTCACTTGCCGAGCGTGTTTTTAGGGCTATACCCCATCACTGCTGGGGAAACTCTGGTGCTATTAATTAATTATTATTAAATATCTTGGCCATCGAAATCGAAAACCATTTTTTTGTTAAATATCTTGGCTGTGCATATGCACAGCATATGTTTCGAAATGGACAAATTGATATGAAATTTGCGAAAAAGAATCCACGTGTCTTGAAGGGACTCGAACCCTCAACCAGCCCGTTACTGGGGGGCATGGAGTGCGATCCTCTCGCTTAATAAACAATGTGCACTCGCTTGACTGTGGATATACAAAAGTAAAGCACATGTGGAGATTGGGCAAATCAAGCATCCGAAAGATATTCAATTTGCAAAAAAGAGAGCTGACCACGGTGGAGGTTGGTACTCGGATTCTGATGGCTTTTCCGCAAACGTGACCTTTAAGTGGTCTTGTTGTGTAGGGGTTATCACGCCTATCTAGAGAGTAGGAGGTTGAGGGTTCGAGTCCCTCCAAGACACGTGGATTCTTTTTCGCAAATTTCATATCAATTTGTCCATTTCGAAACATATGCTGTGCATATGCACAGCCAAGATATTTAACAAAAAAATGGTTTTCGTACGGCCGAGTTGCCGAATAATATGCAATTAATTAATTATTAATTTTTGAATCACTCATTATTGTAAAGTAGAATTAATTTTTAAATCACTTATTATTGTTAGGCCCCCCATGTGGCTGTCGTCGAATTCTACTGGAGAAGTCGCCTTCAATGATCCCATGGTTATCGTTGCATGTCTTTCGGTATGCAAGGTGTTCATGCATTGGTTTACACTTACCTGTTCAGAGCCAGATCAGCGCAAGTCAGGAAACGGCACCTGAGCCTACTCCCACCCAGCAGGAAAAGCTTGGTGCCAGGATTAGACAGCGTGCTACAAGGCTCGCCACGGACGGGCGGAAGACAGGCTAGCCATTAGCCCACTCGCCGATTCAAGTCAGGGTTACCCGGCTCTACTAAAAGATTAGAATGTCCGACTTCGCTTTCTTAATATTACAAAATCCAAATACTATTACTGCGATATCTTGTCGTTAACATGCGGCCAGAATGATATAATCAGGGTTTCACTGGTATTGATCCTGATGTGCCAATTGACACTCCATGGGCCCCTGCAGCTAGGAGTATGGCAACTACAAAACATCCCCCACTCACCCTCTGAGGTATTGCTCAATGCAAGTCTTTATTTATGATTTGTGGTCGTAGATTTCATTTTGGTCATAGAAAGCGCTTCATGACGTTCCCACTTTCTGCGGAGTTCGAAAACCATCTTCAATTTTTACTGTATTTGAGTCATTTTTTAGTGTGCGCCCCCTCTATTGCCTATGTGTGGTAACGCCCCCAATTTTCGCCGACTAACTAGCTTTTAGATCACAACTACAGCACTGCCCTGGAGCGATTGGCGCCTACCCTAGACTTCTTGCTACCCTCATTCGCCTGGGCCTTTTCGGACCTTGACGTCTTCGGTTTCCTCTTGCTCTTGACCAGGGTCCAGGAGGCGTCATCCCCTTCTATTTCCCTGGTCTGGTGCGGCTGAGAACTTTCAGCCTGCCGTAACCCCTTACCACCGTCTTTCCTGAGTGGACGGACCTTTCCAGGTCCTTCCTCTCCCGGTTTTGGAGGTTCCTGGCCGGGGTTCAGCTTCCCAGCCCTACTACCTTTGTTCGGGGTAGTAACCCTCCGCGTTTTGGAGCGGCCCCCAGGGAGCTCATCCCGTGGAGAATATCTCCCCCGTTTTTGTGTCTGCTCCGTTGGAGCAGTCACACCCGACGTACCCGCAAATACTTGAGCCTCAGTCTGGGTAGACTTTGGTACCACCGTCTTCGCCGGCACGCCCTCGGTCGATTCGACCTTGCCCGAGTCCGCGAATCCTTGGGCCTCAGTCTGGATAGACTTCGACTCCACCGATTTCACGGGTTTACACTTGGCCGTCCCGACCGCCCTCTCCAGCTTGGCGTCCAGCATCGACTTTCGAAGTTTCTGCAAGCTCCTCTTGAGGTCCTTGCTGATATTATGCTTCGATGACGCAAAGTCGATGATGGCGTCCAGCTGTTCCGTCGCCACCTCGAAGGCCGAAAGCCCATCGCGTTTGCGGTTCATCGCCTCCACAAGCCATGGGCCGTCAATAACCCCTACCGGCGTTTTTTAGCCGAGAGGAAGGTTGAGTGACCAACGCTGGCGCTGCGCACTGAGCTGCCGACTATTGCCTCTGGCCTCCTAGGCGGAGACCTGAACAACCCACCTCTTGCGAAGGGGTTGTCGCCTACACTACTACTACTAATTGAAGAATTGACTTTATTTTCCATTTTGGTCCCACGAGTTGCTCGGGAAAAGAGGTCCACCACGCCAGAGCCCAGCATGACGCGGTAAGGGACAATTACTATGGAGGGTGCCCCTGCCCAGGTACCCCACAGGCTCCGTTAAAGGCCTAGCTTATTATTTCACCCAATAGTAAAAAAGGAGATATTTTTAGCCAAAATTATGAAACCTGCCCTAAATGGTGGTATTCATCATAAAAACATCGGGGGCAGCAGGGACTATGTCCAAGGGCTTGACGATCCCTCCCCAGGCCATCTGCGAGTTGTGGCGCCTGCCTAGGATGTGGTGGGGTTTGACAGTGGGCCCTGTTAAACCTCTATAAAAAGCTGCATGTATCCGCAAGTAGGCTCCGCCAAAGCGACCGTGTGCCGCTCAAAGCGCACAAGCCCAAGTCCTGGTGTTAGGTGGGACGCTAAACAGCCCTGACACGACGGCCCTCCGACGAGACAGGAGGTTTGCGCAGGCCCAATAAGCCGCCTTTAAAAACAACTATTACGAACGACATAGAAGATAATACGACTCGATACAATCGGCAACGACCTAGGCGACGAATAAAGGATCACGATTGGAAGCTTGGAACATGGAACTGCAAGTCGCTAGGCTTCGCAGGTTGCGATAGGATAATCTACGATGAATTACATCCCCGCAACTTCGATGTCGTAGCGCTGCAGGAAATCTGCTGGACAGGTCAGAAAGTGTGGAAAAGCGGGCATCGAGCGGCTACCTTCTACCAAAGCTGTGGCACCACCAACGAGCTGGGAACCGGCTTCATAGTGCTGGGAAAGATGCGCCAACGCGTGATTGGGTGGCAGCCAATCAACGCAAGGATGTGCAAGCTGAGGATAAAAGGCCGTTTCTTCAACTATAGCATCATCAACGTGCACTGCCCACACGAAGGGAGATCCGACGACGAGAAAGAAGCGTTCTATGCGCAGCTGGAGCAGACATACGATGGATGCCCACTGCGGGACGTCAAAATCGTCATCGGTGACATGAACGCTCAGGTAGGAAGGGAGGAAATGTATAGACCGGTCATCGGACCGGATAGTCTGCATACCGTATCGAACGACAACGGCCAACGATGCATAAACTTTGCAGCCTCCCGCGGAATGGTAGTCCGAAGCACTTTCTTCCCCAGCAAGAATATCCACAAGGCCACATGGAAATCACCTAATCAAATAACGGGAAACCAAATGGACCACGTTCTAATCGACGGCAAATTCTTTTCCAACATCACGAACGTACGCACTTACCGCAGTGCGAATATTGAATCCGACCACTACCTCGTTGCAGTATGCCTGCGCTCAAAACTCTCGACGGTGATCAACACGCGTCGGAGTCGTCCGCCGCGGCTAAACATTGGGCAGCTACAAGACGGTAGACTAGCCCAAGACTACGCGCAGCAGCTGGAAGTGGCACTCCCAACGGAAGAGCAGCTAGGCGCAGCATCTCTTGAAGATGGCTGGAGAGATATTCGATCCGCCATTCGAAGCACCGCAACCGCTGCACTAGGCACGGTGGCTCCGGATCAGAGAAACGACTGGTATGACGGCGAATGTGAGCAGTTAGTTGAGGAGAAGAATGCAGCATGGGCGAGATTGCTGCAACACCGCACGAGGGCGAACGAGGCACGATACAAACGGGCGCGGAACAGACAAAACTCGATTTTCCGGAGGAAAAAGCGCCAGCAGGAAGATCGAGACCGTGAAGAGACGGAGGAACTGTACCGCGCTAATAACGCACGAAAGTTCTATGAGAAGTTGAACCGTTCACGTAAGGGCCACGTGCCACAGCCCGATATGTGTAAGGACATAAACGGGAACCTTCTTACGAACGAGCGTGAGGTGATACAAAGGTGGCGGCAGCAATACGAAGAGCACCTGAATGGCGATATGGCAGACAACGGTGGCGGTATGGTAATGAACCTAGGAGCACGCGCTCAGGACATGCGACTTCCGGCTCCGAATCTCCAGGAAATCCAGGAGGAGATCGGCCGGCTGAAAAACAACAAAGCCCCTGGAGTTGACCAACTACCAGGAGAGCTGTTTAAACACGGTGGTGAGGCACTGGCTAGAGTGCTGCACTGGGTGATTACCAAGGTTTGGGAGGATGAGGTTCTGCCGCAGGAATGGATGGAAGGTGTCGTGTGTCCCATCTACAAAAAGGGCGATAAGCTGGATTGTAGCAACTACCGCGCAATCACATTGCTGAACGCCGCCTACAAGGTACTCTCCCAAATTTTATGCCGTCGACTAACACCAATTGCAAGAGAGTTCGTGGGGCAGTACCAGGCGGGATTTATGGGTGAACGCTCTACCACAGACCAGGTGTTCGCCATACGTCAGGTATTGCAGAAATGCCGCGAATACAACGTGCCCACACATCATCTATTTATCGACTTCAAAGCCGCATATGATACAATCGATCGAGACCAGCTATGGCAGCTAATGCACGAAAACGAATTTCCGGATAAAATGATACGGTTGATCAAGGCGACGATGGATCGGGTGATGTGCGTAGTTCGAGTTTCAGGGGCATTCTCGAGTCCCTTCGAAACCCGTAGAGGGTTACGGCAAGGTGATGGTCTTTCGTGTCTGCTATTCAACATCGCTTTGGAGGGAGTAATACGAAGGGCAGGGATTGACACGAGTGGTACCGTTTTGCTTCGAATTGCCGGACGCTTCGAAAGCCGGACACTAGAATTGTTATTTGACTTTATTTACCATCTCAACAAGTTTTTTTTGGTTATCAATGCAGGGAACGATTCTTAGACTTAAACCCATTTTAACAAATGTAAGTAATCCGTGATCTGTGGTAAAAACTTGAAAATTAGAGGTAAAAGTTGAAGGCATGTCATATTCAACGGTGAGTTTCGTTTTTCTTAGAATGCAGTTTTAGACTCTACATTAAAAAACGAAGCTCATATTTTCTATATTCTATCATTTGCAACGGGTATTAGTATTTTAATAACATAGTATGATAGCACTCTTTGTCATGAATTAGAGAAATTGCTTGGGAATTCATGGATTTATAATTTTTATTACATTTTCTGTATGTCCGGACTTCGAAGCAAGTTTTTCCAATTGCTTCGATTGCCGGACATGCTGAAATGATGTTAAATAACTGTTTATCAGTTAAGTTTATGGAAATCAAATGATTCGTAATGGGCTAGAAAAGTTACAATCTCATTAGATTTGAGTTGCTACACCCTAAAAGGAACATTGCTTGCTCTAAGCTTATCGATATATACTCATACACATATTGTAAATGGTATCACTTTATTAATTGCACACAAGTAGCAAAACTATTAGTATTATTTTAACCATTCACATTTTGTAGAAAAAAATGAACAAGTTCGTGAAAATAGCTCTTTGAATTGTACAAAAAGACACGTTGTGAGCGACACCCATCAAATAAAAAAAACTCAACATTTCTCGGACATCCGCATGAATTCATTATTTCAATCGCTTCTTTCAGTTCTTGATTTGTAATACCAAACTGAAACGGATATCAAAAGACACATAAATAGACTATACTTCGTAAGTATATCTTAACAATGATAAGATAATGCATAATTTTAATTCTCCGATGTTCATCCCATCAAAAACAAAAAAAAAATAAAAATTATTTGATTATTTCTTATTTTTGTGATTTTTTCCGCAGTCAGCACGCAGGTTGATAAAAAGAATCGACGAATTTGGTACCGTATTTCTTTGTTTCGCGATGAGTTGAATATATATTCAGTGAGATGGAAAACGGCACAATTCGCCCTTCTGGTATCATTAATTAGAAAAGAATTTTGGTCTTCTAATGATTCTCATGATCCATTGCAGCTTATCTACGTTGAATTTGAGGGGTAGTTTTGTAGAAAATTTTTCATTACCCACAGACACGTCACACCTTGAAAGGAAAGAGTGGGAGATTGTATGAAATTATTAGATTCCCAATGTTGTATATTGCAGTTAAATGCTTCTGTTTGGTTTCAAATGCTGTTTTTTTAGTCCTGGTCAATCTCGGAGCAAAAAATTCGGATGGTACACACAACAGGGGATGACAGATTTCCATACAAATGTGTATAGAAATCTTACCATACGGATTTATGTTAATCGAGAAATATGAATGCTATATTATAGTTGTCTTTGAACGGATTAAAATGGGCTTTTTGAGAATCAATATAGGCCAAATTCGATGTGTCCGGAAATTCGAAGCAAAATTGTCCGGTATTTGAAGCATCCCTTATACTGTGTCCGGATTTCGAAGCAAGTGATGTTCAATGTTTTCGATAATATTAGCTATTTGGTGCATACAAAATGTCATTTTCAGTACGCTACAGCAAATTTGATATGTTAATCTTGACTGGGTGTGTTATCACTCAGTGTCAAATACTTAATTCCGTTTGAAACATTGAACTGAAAATTCAGCAGTGCTTAGGTGTCCGGCCTTCGAGTCAAAACGGTACGATTTTCACGAAGTCCGTCCAGTTATTTGGTTTCGCCGACGACATTGATATCATGGCACGTAACTTTGAGAGGATGGAGGAAGCCTACATCAGACTGAAAAGCGAAGCTAAACGGATTGGACTAGTCATCAACACGTCGAAGACGAAGTACATGATAGGAAGAGGCTCAAGAGAGGTCAATGTGAGCCACCCACCACGAGTTTCTATCGGTGGTGACGAAATCGAGGTGGTTGAAGAATTCGTGTACTTGGGCTCACTGGTGACCGCCGATAACGATACCAGCAGAGAAATTCGGAGACGCATAGTGGCTGGAAATCGTACGTACTTTGGACTCCGCAAGACGCTCCGATCGAATAGAGTTCGCCGCCGTACCAAACTGACTATCTACAAAACGCTTATAAGACCGGTAGTTCTCTACGGACACGAGACCTGGACGATGCTCGTGGAGGACCAACGCGCACTGGGAGTTTTCGAAAGGAAAGTGTTGCGTACCATCTATGGTGGGTTGCAGATGGCGGACGGTACGTGGAGGAGGCGAATGAACCACGAGTTGCATCAGCTGTTGGGAGAACCATCCATCGTTCACACCGCGAAAATCGGAAGACTGCGGTGGGCCGGGCACGTAGCCAGAATGTCGGACAGTAATCCGGTGAAAATGGTTCTCGACAACGATCCGACGGGAACAAGAAGGCGAGGTGCACAGCGGGCAAGGTGGATCGATCAGGTGGAGGACGACTTGCGGACCCTCCGCAGATTGCGTGGTTGGCGAAGTGCAGCCATGAACCGAGTTGAATGGAGAAGTCTTTTATGTGCAGCACAGGCCACTCCGGCCTTAGTCTGATGATAAATAAATCATAAAAACATAAATAGAAAGGAAAAATATTTTTTTCTGGTTCTGAGGCTTCAATGGGCTATAGGACCAATTTTCAGCATAGTATCAATTTTTGTCATTTTCTACAAAACCAACGGAATTTGGTCACTTTTTGACTTACAATAAGCCTGTTTGATTCTGGACCTTACTGTTGAGGTTGAAATACGTATCTTTCAAAGGTACAATAAAGGAGTGGAATTAAATGGAATTTTACAAACTCGTCTTATGACAAGTAAATACATTCCACTAAAAAGCCTAAAATAATTTTCGTATCAGGTATATTCGTGTCACAGACAAATAAACGCATCACAGATTTCCTAAAATGACCAAAAAAGCACTATTAGCTTCTGGTGTTGAAAAATCACTGAGTAGAACTTATTAAACCAACAAAGAAAGGTAGAACAGATTTAGTTAGCGTCATATTGTGACATCAATGAAATAGAATTTCATTGATTTCATATTTCATTAAGATTTCTTTCATAATTATAAAAAGGTATTGTAGCAAGGAGTTATTCAACACACTATTCAATCAATAAATGGATAAATCTATAATTCGCTTCTATTATGTAGTAATGTCAAAATTATAAATGTTGAGCCCCTTCACTGCGTAATGCTTTTTATATGATGATGATTTTTTTTGAATTAGGCGCAACGTTAAGACATAACCCTCCCTCTCAAAATGTTATGTAAATTGTGTTCGTCGCCAAATTCAATAAAAGTGGCATTATTGAGTAACTCAGATGAAAATTGAAAAAAAGAAGATTACAAAAAACCTTATAAATCCTCCCAACGCCAATGTTGTCTTCCTCGTGCATTATAATAAAATATATTTTGGTCATAAATTTTGAGCCCATAGTCCGATCCACCCCATTTTGAATAGGGAATAATGAAACAACATCCTCTAACGAATGAAACTTGTTGCGAGTAAATTGGTTTAGGTTTAGGGTGAAAGCCTGAAAAAGAGTTAAGACCATTTTTGCTCACACACATACAGATATTTACACACACGTACACAAAAACAACACCTTGATTCGTCGAACTGAGGCGATCGGTATACAACATTATGGGTGTTCGAGCTTTCTTTTGTATGCTTTTGGTGCAATCATATAGCTTCTACGCATACTTAGTACACGAGAAAAGCAGAAATGGGCAATTTTTCAAATTCATGTATCTTACAAAATGGCGAATTTGGGCATGGTCCTCAAAGCTTAAGAGTTCAACAGTGTAGTGCATGATGTTTTACTGCGGGGTATTGCGAGGTATCAAACTCTTTTGTTAGTTAAATATTGTGTAAAATATGCTTTTACAAAACTACTAAAAAATTATTATATAAATTAATTATTATATTATAAAAAATATTATTATATTATAATATTGTAAACTACTAAATTAAATTATCAAGCCTATTGCGTAGATCTGTTTAAGAACTTTGTAACGATATATAAATATGCTTCTTTTGAGACGAAAATATGGCAAAGCTGCCCATTTTCCCAAAAAACGTAAAAATGTTATTTCTGGAGAGGCCAGTTTGAACACCCATCCCTAAAAATCTAACAAATAAAAACCGTCCTGATTATAAAAATATAGGTTTATGAGCTATGTATTCATCACATTTTACAGGCCCGAATCGAAAAGAAATAAGAAATAAGAAAGAAAAAAGAAGAAGGTAGAAGCGAGAAGGAATAAGGGACCAGAAAAAAAGAAAAAGGTAGAAGTAATATGAAGGAAGAAAGAAGAAGAAAGAAGGAAGAATAAAAAAAAAAGATGGAAGAAAAAAGAAGAAAGAAAAAAGACTGAAGAAAGAAGAAAAAGGCAAAAGGAAAGAAAAATGAAGAAAAAAGGGAAAAGAAAGAAGGTACAAGGAAGGAATAAACGCAAAATAAGATAAGAAAAAATGATAAAAAACTTTTCTTTTTTAATTTCTTATTTTACACTTCTAGGAGGTTTATTCTGTTTTTTTTTTAATAATTTAGGTTCATCACTAAGATTAGCGTTAATCTAGGGAGAAGAGGGATTTATTATATTATTATCAATTTATTAGCAATCATTTTCCGCGCCCAATCTAAGGGGTCACGCCTGATGCATTTCATATACTGTTGAAAGACGGTGTGTGGCGGCGAAGGATGAACCATGAGCTCGCCCAGCTCTACGGCGAGGCCAGAATCCAGAAGGTAGCTAAACCCAGAAGGGTACGATGGCCAGGGAATGTTGCAAGAATGCCGAACAGCAACCCTGCAAAGATGGTGTTCGCTTCCTTCCGATCCCCATTGATGTGTTGCTGCACCGACTTTACCTCATTCCGGGAGAATGAGGCAAAGAGCCACTTACATCGGATATTCTCAAAACGTATAACGACCCGCGAGTATTGGTACTATCCCTATACGTCCAACTAAACATGTGAAGCTGCCGTAAATCGTTCTGGTGCCTGCAAGAAGGGGGGTTATTCAGCCAGGGGAACTCGGGGGTCTGATGTTTTGGTTGTGTTTTCGTAGTATAGATGCAGTGTCTTTTCTTCTGCTTTTCGTTTATGGAACTTTCAGTGTGGATCGCACCTATCTCTTTTCTTTCCGTGATTATCCTTATGGCTGTCAGTGCGGAATTTCAAATGTTGACTACGAAACAAACTGTGGTGGAGGTATACAAGTGTCAGTCCCGTGGGGGAACTCCGTTCCCGCCATCGCTGCTGTGAAGGCAGCCGCTAGAGTGCAACCAAAAATTTATAGTTGATAGAACTCAAAAGAAAATAGACCAAACAAACACGATCGGGATATCTCTTCCTCTCCGGTTCTCGATTCTTTCGCTCTTCGTACACTCCCCGCAGGATCTCACAGCCAATGAAAAACTCTACCCAAATCCGAAACTTCCCGATGCTCTTGGTTTTCTGTTTTGTGGTTTATTTTCCGGTTGTCAACTTCTTAGAACTTCTACTGCACCAAGATGAATACACAGCTAGGTGTTTCAACCTGCCCAATTTATGGACGAGAAGAAGGCGGGGTGAAAAATTCATTTTCGGTGCAAAACATGAACAAACCGGCTGGCTCTCCCATACTAAAATCCAAGATGGCTGAATCGTGAATTTGGCAGATTGGAACACCTAGTGGTGTATTCATCTTGTAATGCACCGTGATTTTCGCGCAATTGTCCGCGAAACTACCGCTTTCCGCTGTCCACTTTCCCGCACTTTCGACTTAGTAGTCATTTGCGTTTTACTTCAACGTTCTGGAGGTGAGTATGGGTGAATATAAAAGATATTTTAGTTACTAGATAGAGATTGTCGCTTCGGTTCCCTTTGTTCTGCTGTCCGGAACATGTGTGGTACATACCTGTCAAATCGTATGGATTTTCCTTCTTTGACATTTAGCTCCCCTATCCTCGCCAGCAAAAGATGTTCCGGACAGCGACGACAGCGACAATCTTTATCTAGTAACTAAAATATCTTTTGTGAATATGCTAAGCTGCGGTCAATAAACGATTTTTTTTTCAATTTCTGCTTCCTCAAGGACGTCGAGAGGTTGACCAACCGCCAGCTACCCGAAAAACCTGAAGCTAAAGAACGGGCTCTTTTTAGCCAGTTTAGGAGACGTCCTACATGACGCTTTCGAGCAGGATGAACACACGGGCTTGGTATTCCTCAACATCTCGAAGGCGTTCAATCATACATCGACGTCTCTGATTATTCAACAATTCAACAAATGGGGGCCTTGGGCAATATGCTCATATTAGTATGGAAGAAACTTTTCTCAATTTTTTTGATGGGCCGCCCACTTATTAAGTTCTATTTGATGCCCTGATGCTCTGGACAAAATTACAGCCAAATCGGTCAACGTTTGGGCGGTGCTAAACTCGTTGGAAGTTTATATGTAAAAATGTGTGCAGAAACAGTCAAAAACAGTGAATTGCAGTTGGACGGCACAACTTACGATGAAGAACTATGATACTAATTCAGATCTCGGAGAATTTAATACAGAATGTTATGCAGAAAACCGCGAGAACATTAGAGGTTGCCCGGCTAAGTTATTAGCATTCTATATTATTAGTTATTATTATTCTAAGTTATTAGCAATTGGGGTTTGAGCAAATTTCGTTTCTTTTACTTTTGAAAAGAAATAAATTCACCCCTACAACACTCCAATGAAATGCTAATATCTTTGCCTAATAAACTCTAATCTTCTCGCGGTTTTCAGCTTAACATTCTGTATTTAATTTTACAAGATCTGAATGAGTATCACGGTTCTTTATCGTAAATTGCGCCATCCAACTGAAAATCACTGTTTTTGGATGTTTCTGCATACATTTTTCCATATAAACTTTCAACGAGTTTAGCACCGCCAAAACGTTGACCGATTTGGCTGAAATTAGAACCGAATAAATAGAGCCGGCTCATCAAAAATTGAAAAAGTGTTTTTGAGCCACTGGCCTTTGTGAAGAACATCCTCATGGGGCCGCTCCTTCCAATCCTCATCGGACAGCATATCTCAAGCACTTTCCAAAAGACAACCTGGATACACCAAGGGCCAGTCCTAGCCGGCACCCTTCTTATCGTCAGAAATGAGGTTTTTAATTTCCCACCTGTATACTATCTCGGTAGGCTAAACGGTAACCGCCAGCGAATGTGTTTGTGGCCATATCTGTCAGGAAATTTTGAATGATCTTAATGCTTCCATCACCGAAGGCTAACCTTCCTGCCCCATTCTCGAGGAGAAAAGTCAGCTGCAAGACCAGAGTAAATTGGGTCCGCACTCATCAAAACCACATAGGACCAATTCAGTCATAGGGCACTCGATCCGCGGATAGGAGATGCTATAATCGTTGGGCGTTTGCTCGCGGTTTGAAGCTTACTTGCATGAGCTGTTTAAAAGCCAATAAATAAAAGCTGTATATGCCAGAATTTCATATGTACATTATTTGGAAGATTTGTTTTTTGGGTATAAAATCTTAGGCTATGAGAGAAAATTCCAAGAGTCAGATATTTGAACTTACATCATCGTTCCCAGAGAAATCGTGGGATTTAAAAAAGCTGCTAATTTGTAGAAATTTTTGAATGGGTTCAAAATAAGAATATTTCTTTTCTTATCCTTCCAATGGGCCTTACTAATCACATTATAAAATGAATGTGAAAGCCACCATTATCATTAAGTGAATTCATCTGTTTTTACTAGATACATGTTTCTTAATTATTGTATTACCAGTGATCAAAAAGTAAAATATCATAAATTTGCAAAACATGTCAGCACCGTCATCAGTTTTGGCATTTGTTGAAATAAATCAACAGATCTTGTAGCCGTATTCCCTCCCGATCTTCTCGGATCATAAAATGTGTGCCTACACATGCAAAATACTTTATGCAAACAGTTGAACCCATGCATCTAATGCCACCTTGTAATGAACTTCTCACATGATGTTCCTCTATACGTACTTTACTCGCCGCCTTACGACCTACCTACCAATATGCAAGGGGATCATCTTTTTTATGACAGCTCGGTGGGCAGTTGGGGGATATTAATCTTAGCGGCGGATCGCACGTTCTTCTGTGTGCTGCTGCTGCACGCTGCTACTAAATGTATTACGGGTTTATTGCATAAATTACACTAAATGGCCATTAGTGTGACGAAGAGACGATAAAATAGTTAAACGGCCGTAACGAAACGATGCGATGTCGGGAGGTGACAGAAGTTCTCGGTTATTTGCATCATCAGCTGTCAGACAGAGTTCAACTTCGGTTGGTCGATGGCGTAGCATTGAGTTGATTTTTGTTTTCTTGACGATAATGTATTGTATGTACTTGTGCTAATTACTACGGGTATTTTGAGGTGGATTCAAGGCAAAACTTAGTTTATGTTTTTTTTTTTCAGAGGAAATGTCTACAAATATCAAGCAGACTACCATTTAAAAGGTTACCATTAAAGAAATCAAGATAGAGCCATTAGGGGGCAGCAGGGACTTTGTCCAAGGGCTTGACGACCCCTCCCCATGGCCACTGTGAGTTAGACCGGGACCATCGTCCCTAACCCCTAATCCCAAGGCGTCAAGCGACCCGTGCCGAGGGGATGCATGGCCAGGGGGTGAAATAATAAGCTAGGCCTTTAACGGAGCCTGTGGGCTACCTGGGCACCCTCCACAGTAATTGTCCCTTACCACGTCATGCTGGGCTCTGGCGTGGTGGACCTCTTTTCCCGAGCAACTCGTGGGACCAAAATGGAAAACCAAGCCAATTCTTCAATTAGTGGTAGTAGTGTAGGCGACAACCCCTTCGCAAGAGGTGGGTTGTTCAGGTCTCCGCCTAGGAGGCCAGAGGCAATAGTCGGCAGCTCAGTGCGCAGCGCCAGCGTGGGTCACTCAACCTTCCTCTCGGCTATAAAAACGCCGGTAGGGGTTATTGACGGCCCATGGCTTGTGGAGGCGATGAACCGCAAACGCGATGGGCTTTCGGCCTTCGAGGTGGCGACGGAACAGCTGGACGCCATCATCGACTTTGCGTCATCGAAGCATAATATCAGCAAGGACCTCAAGAGGAGCTTACAGAAACTTCGAAAGTCGATGCTGGACGCCAAGCTGGAGAGGGCGGTCGGGACGGCCAAGTGTAAACCAGTGAAATCGGTGGAGTCGAGGTCTACCCAGACTGAGGCCCAAGGATTCGCGGACTCGGGCAAGGTCGAATCGACCGAAGGCGTGCCAGCGAAGACGGTGGTGCCAAAGTCTACCCAGACTGAAACTCAAGTATTTGCGGGTGACTGCTCCAACGGAGCAGACACAAAAACGGGGGAGACAGTCTCCAGGGGATGAGCTCCCTGGGGGCCGCTCCAAAACGTGGAGGGTTACTACCCCGAACAAGGGTAGTGGGGCTGGGAAGCTGAACCCCGGTCAGGTACCTCCAAAACCGGGGGAGGAAGGACCTGGAAAGGTCCGTCCACTCAGGAAAGATGGTGATAATGGGTTACGGCAGGCTGAAAGTTCTCAGCCGCACCAGACCAGGGAAATAGAGGGGGGTGACGCCTCCTGGACCCTGGTCAAGAACAAGAGGAAACCGAAGACGTCAAGGGCCGAAAAGAAGGCCCAGGCGAATGAGGGTAGCAAGAAGTCTAGGGTAGGCGCCAATCGCTCCAGGGGCGATGCCCTAGTCATCACGGCGGATGAGGCTAAGTACTCGGATGTTTTGAAGGCGATGAGGAGTGACGTCAAGCTCGGTGAACTCGGCGCCGACGTACGTCGAATAAGACGTACCCGGATGGGCGAGATGATACTCGAGCTGAAGCGGGGCGTCTCGAAAAGGGCGCCGCCTACAAGAAGTTGGCGGAGGAGGTCCTAGGCGAGACGGTCAAGGTGAGGGCACTCACGACGGAGGTGAATCTAAGGGTTAAAGACCTGGACGAGATCACTGAAGTCGAAGAGCTCGTCACGGCACTGCGGCGACAGTGTTCCACTTCACACGACCACCGCAGCCGTTCGGCTACGGAAAGGTCCGGCAGGGACGCAGGTAGCATTGGTTCGGCTATCTGCAGCGGACGCCTCCAAGGTAGTCAAGTTAGGGAGCGTCAAGGTGGGATGGTCGGTATGCCCTGTGCGCATATACGAGCAACCCGAAGTTTGCTTCAAGTGCCTGGAACCGGAGCACAAGCAATGGGACTGCAAAGGCCCTGACAGAAGCAATCTCTGCCGACGCTGCGGATTGGAGGGACATAAGGCACAATGCTGCACGAACCCTCCCAATTGTTTGATTTGTTCCAGCAAAGCTGTGAACAGCAAGCACCCCATGGGGGGTTCGATGTGCCCGACGTTTAAGCGTGCTACAAAATCACAGTGCAGGTAACGCAGCTGGCTTGCTCGGCCTCGCCCGAGTGTTTGGTGTGCGCAGGTTTAGAGGAAACGGCGGAACACGTGTTGTTCGTGTGCTCACGTTTTCGCGCAATGCGTGACCACATGCTTGCCACATGTGGTCTGGACACTACCCCGGACAACCTAGTTTGGAGGATGTGTAAAGATGAAGTTGGCTGGAACGCCGTTTTATCGGCTATCGCCCAAATCGTCTCGGAGCTACACAGAAGGTGGCGCGTGGACTCAAGGATGGCTAGTTCAGGCGCAAATAAGAGGTGGTCCAAGGGATCGGAGTCGGCTTCATGGGTCATACCGGTGGTCATGCTCTGTGGTCGAACTCGATCCTTTTATCGAACAAGTGGCCGCGCGAAGAACAACATGGTATCGTCGCTTTCGCGGCGTTGGTCAACCGTGCGGGTTCCGAGTCCGAGGACGGAAAGGGGTCCTCGTCAAGGCTGGGGCAGGCGTAGGCACCGCGTCGGCAAGTCCCTCTGTGTGCTGGCGAATAGGCCCTATCGCAGAAAGGTCAATTTGGGGTGCACGCGGCATCATCATTCTTGATACCAGTCGTGCAGAGGGAAGCAGGCGCGAAGTCGACCCTTCCCACCTTCCGAGGACATAGGGCGTGGTAAGGCCACCTGGAAAGCCGGCAATGCGCTGGCACGATACCATGGTGTTCTTCTAGAAAAGCGAGTTACGATGTTCGGTGCTGCAAGGACACGCAGCTAACCTCGAGGGTGCGTTGTGCACTGGCCCCCCTTTGAAGCATTACTTTCTGGTCGTACCGAAGGGACTATGGGCTTGGCGGCAATGGAAACGGTTTAGCGGGTCGGGAATGTAGTCCTGCCTCCCTCAGTGATCCCTAACCCCGCACTTCCTGGTCAACCCAGGATGTCTGTTGAGCAGATTCCCCCTCCATTGTTTAGGAAGAAAAAAAAAATAGAGCCATTACATAATGACAAAATTCTCCACAAAATAAATATATTTTATCGAGAAAAAAGGAAAAAAAAACATTAATAACAACATTGATTGGATTTATCCAATTGGATGAGATCACTCAAAAAACGAATTGTATAAATCCTTGGCATATACAATTTTGTAATGTTTTAATACAAGAAATGTTAGCTTTTTATACAGATGCTGTATGAAGATAATACAAAACAAATTGCTCTGGTTGAGGACCTCACATAAGTCGTAGTTGATGCAGTAGACAATTTGATTCAAACATCACGACAATTTTGATCTTACAACGATTTTCATACATTTTTATCATATGTTTGGGCCCTCCTTAGCCGTGCGATAAGACGCGCGGCTACAAAGCAAGACCATGCTGAAGGTGGCTGGGGTCGATTCCCGGTGCCGGTCTAGGCAATTTTCGGATTGGAAATTGTCTCGACTTCCCTGGGCATAAAAGTATCATTGTTTTAGCCTCGATATACGAATGCAACAATTGCAACCTCACAGTTAATAGCTGTGGAAGTGCTTAATGAACACTAAGCTGCGAGGCGGCTCTGTCTCATTGCACAGTGGCTAAAATCGTGTTTTGAGCGCGTTTAATTAATAGTATCTTTATTATGCAATTTAGCGTAATGGTGTCTTCGAGACATTTTATCAGTAAGTTTATGCGATTCTTTGGAGGTATTCAGTTTACTGATCAATCCCCCTAAAAGTGAGATGAAAAATTTATTTTTTCCACTTCACAACATAGAAGGTTTAAGTCTTGATAAAAGTTGTAGCAAAAGTTCTCCTGAAAAACTTTGTCGAATACACCAAGTTCGTAATTTCGTTACCTTTGGAGATTTTTTACGTTTTTTGCTAACAACCTCTTGAAATGTGTTTTTTCATCATATCTTTTTCACTTTAATTTCTACATTTTGTGCATGTTCTAGAAAGTTTTAGATAATATTGAAATACGCCGTTTGGTGACTATTGTGACTTAAAAACTTTAAAAAAAAGTTATAACAGTTTTATTGGATTTTTTAGTCATATTTGATATAACTGCAACCCTTGCCAAGTTGGAAATTGTGGCAGTCAATCTAATATGCATAACGAAGTTTAAGTAATGAACTAGGAATTAATACCTGAACTGTAGAGTTGTAAGCGAATGTAAGGAATGTTTCATCAAAAACCATTTCCTACTATGCAAGGTAGAAATCAATCACCCTTCAAAGAGTTGATGAACTAATACACCATGCGTCTCCATGTGCTTGTATGCCTATACATCAAGCATGCTCAAAACTTGTTGGCATAAAAATCAATAAATCTCCAAAAGTAATGAAATTACGAACTTAGTGTCTTCGACAAAGTTTTTCAGGAGAACTTTTGCTACAACTCTCATGAAGAATCAAACTTTATATGTTGTGAAGTGCAAAAAATATTTTTTTGCAATTCCTGATCATAATACCTGGTTTACAGTTGGCGTTTGAGTGATAAAACGGTCTACTTTTCCATACCAATGACATGGGTGCTTTAATGAACATTATGCAACTCAAATGGGTTGCATAATAGTAGTTTGTGCAACTAGTTGCAAAAAGATGATTTTTTCAGCACGAGTTGTACGTTTATCCAACGAGGCTTGCCGAGTTGGATAAATACTACGAGTGCTGAAAAAATCAAGTTTTGCAACGAGTTGCACACGCTATTTTTTGCAATGACGAAAAATGGGCTTTAATATGATAAATCTTTACCAAAATTGTACAATCGAATTTACTCCACATGATCATTCATGCCAATAAATTATGTTGCTGCAGAGAACAATAAGATTCCATCTTATCGTGCCAAATTGCATAGCTTGAAAAGCTATGGAGCGATGGATGCAATTGCCTTTGGAAAATTGTGATGTTATGTCCAACAAACCATTTCATTTATTACGAGACGCTTAGAGTACACTATTTAAACACTCACCCAAACTAATTCAGCTAAATGCAGTCATGTAACTACTGTCCCAATGTAGGTTTTTCATTATAGCACCCAAATGATTGCTTTAATGAATATTATGCAACCCATTTGAGTTGCATAATGGTCATTAAAGCACCCATTCTGTTGGTATGGAAAAGTAGGCCGTTTTATCACTAAAATGACAACTGTAAACCAGGTATTATGATCAGGAATTGCAAAAAATACATTAAAGCACTCATTTGGGTGCTATAATGGAAAACCAGCATTAGAACAATAGTTACATGACCATATTTAGCTAAATTGGCTTGGGTGAGTGTTCAAATAGTGCATTCTCGGTGTCATGTAATAAATGAAATAATTTGATGGACATGACATCAAATTCTCCAAAGGCAGGTTTATCTATCGCTTTATTGTCTGTCGAGCACACAATCAGGCACGGTAACATGGATTCTGTTTGTTTCCTGAAGTAACATGATTTTTTGGCAAGATTGGTCATGTTAAGTAAATAAAATTGTACCATTTTGGTACATATTTATCATATTAAAGCCCGTTTTTCGTCATTGCAAAAATAAATTTTTCATCTCTCTTTTAAGGGATTAATCAAAAGGATGAATACCTCCAAAGAAGCGCGTCGACTTACTGATAAAATGTCTCGAAGACGACATTACGCTAAATCACATAAAAAAGATACTATTAATTAAACGCACTAAAAACACGATTTTAGCCACTGTGCAGTGTAGGGATGTAATGCCAATAAGAAGAAAAAGAAGAAGATGTTTCTGGATCGAAATATCGATTCGTAGCGATTTGATTTGGCTAAAATTTTACTAGGCACCTGTTTTCAACTTGATCTTTCGATCTTTGAGTGAATTGTATACATCTCTATTGGTTTTGACCACCGAATCTGGAAATAATTATTACGACACCACTTTTTATGTGGAACTCCATACAACAGACCTGTCTTTATAATTCATTCCAACAGAAACGCATATAAGCAGAATATATGCATAAATGTAACTTTGATTGAATAAAAATTCAAGTCATTTTAGGTCTGCTGGCAAAAAATAAGCCCAATCAAATCGCTAAGAATCGAGATATTGACCTACCAACATGGCTATTTTGTATGGAAACCGAGCTTGTCTTTATACTTATTTCCACCAGTGTAGAGATACTCAAAATTGGTTCCCATGTACCAGGTTATGTTTTTCATATATTGTTACAATATCACCATCATCAATAGATGGATACATATCATTTTCGGTAATGAAATATGAAGATATCACAACAATTGCATTTGTTGAAATCCATTGCTTTGCTCTCACAGCTCTAGCAAAAAATTGAACACGCCTAGACATTAATGTCCGCCTATTTTTTAATGCCCAGAAACTGGAAATAATGAAAAATCTGAGGAAATCGGTTGAAAAATTATTGAAATATGACCATTTGAAAATTTAGTTACAACAATTTCTGAACGAATGAATTCTATAGTAGTGTTAATACCCGGGTAAACGATAATAGCTCATTAACAGCAAAACGTGATATTGATAGCAAATATGATATGAACTGGTTTGAAATAAGAGTAACACGCGAAAATAACAAAAAAATGCACCGAAATATCATAAAAATATCAGAAAGATTAAAGAGGTCAAAATTATAAATATTTTTATAATTTTGACCTCTTATCCCATCTCACCTTTTAACCCTTCGATCTTTTAACATTCGACCTTATCACCTTCGACCTTTCCTCCTATAACCGTTAGTTCTATCTTTTGTTCTTTCGACGTTTCGTCTTTTCGACTCAGATTATTTGTCCTGACCTGACCTGACCGACCTGACCTTTTGTCCCGTTCGACCTTTTGATCTTTTTCGAAGTTTTGACCTTTCGATTTTTTGACCTTCGACCTTTTGACCTTCGACCTTTTGATTCAGATTTTTTGTTTCAACTTTTTGTCCCTTCGACCTTTTGATCCTTCGACCTCGACCTCGACAAAAGGTCGAAGGGTCACCTTTTGTCTTTTCAACCTTTTGACTCAGATTTTTTGTTTCGACCTTTTGTCTCTTCGACCTTTTGACCCTTCGACCCTTTGTCCTTTCTACCTTTTGACCTTCGACCTTTCGACTCAGATTTTTTGTTCGTCCTTTTGTCCCTTCGACCTTTTGACCTTTCGACCTTTTGACCCTTCGACCTTTTGTCCTTTCGACCTTTTGACTTTAACGTTTTGTCCTTCGATCTTTTGACCTTTGACCTTTTGTCGTACAACCCGCACAGGGCATCGTTTGCTGCTATTACCGCGGATGTTGTGGGGGTCCCAGCTATTTTGTTATGCTTTAGTTGGCAACGGTGTCTCTTCTCGACCTTCTACTCCAGTGGTGCTCAGCATTTTGGGCGTTTTTTCGCTTAATTTGCATGTCACATAATAAAAATGAGCTTTCACCTTACAAGTTTATAATTGGACGAAAGCTTTTGAATATATCTATCAGCTGAGGTTCTTAAAACGAATATTGGTGTTGAGAATGTTGAGATCACTCCTACGATTTGTTCAAAGGAAAATTACGCAATTTTGTTTTACTTTGATTGTTTCGTACGGAGCGAATTTATTACCAATATTCGTTTTATTACCCTTAGCAGATAGTGTATATTTAAAAGCCTTCGACCAAGTGCTAATTTATATGGTCAAAACTCATTTCAATTGTGCAAGAAACAAATTAAGGAAAATAACCCCTAAAGTGCTGAGCACCACTGTTCTGCTCGCTTGCTGAGTAGTTAGTATGAATAAGGGCGTCCTTGTGATGTTTTGTGATGACCTGTTATGAACATCTAGTATATCCCATTCCCTACGCTCTCTGAAGAAACCTTTCTTGCTTCAGAAGTGAATCCTTATTGTGGTACTAGTCTTCATAATGAAAAGGGTACCATTACGGAGCATGAGATCTGATCAAATTATTCGTAGTACACTGATCCTACATATATGAGGCCAGTGGCATAGCCAGAAAATTGTTCTGGGGGGATTTTCTGAATTGCATTTGATGGAGCAATGTCAATGTTTCTAGTTAATCTCTTGGAACTCGAATAAAACTGATCTGTATGTACTATTTCTTCTAAAAGTGTTGTCTCTGGGGGAGGTTTTACGTCCAAAAACCTCGACTAGTCGATACAAGACACTGAAGACGACCACACAGTTGTGGTCGAAATACGTATCTGCAAAGATATCGAAACAATTGGTGGAATTGAATGGAGGTTACTTAACTCGTCTTAGACGGTTGACAGAATTTTTGACAAAGTTGTTTTGTGTAATGACTTGCAAGTGTTTTTTTGGCTCCAGCCGCTCACGATTTTGAGACAAAATTTGGGTTAATAACCAAGAAAACGTGGTGGCGCATCTTACCCAACCGGGGCATTTCATACGTATCTCCCATATGTATACACAGAAAGAAATAGTGAAAAATAATCAGCGGGTAAAACTTGGAATGCGGAAATTTGCGCAATTATGCGCTGAAATGGACCTCTTGCTAACAAGATTGCTTACAACTTGTATGTGATATTGACGATTCTCGTCAAATATTGTATACATTTAGGCTATATCCCGTGTTGAATTACGCTTATAATGGCGTTCCATTTATGTGCATGATTTTGAGCGTAAATTTCATTGTTTTTTCTATCTATGTATGTATATGTGTGTGCGCAATAGATAAGAAAAACATTAGACGAATCCAACGGTTGCGTTTAATAGTTATAAAGGAAATGATACATCGAACCATATTAGCATCATAAGGTCGGGGATCAGCCAAACCGCACCAAGCGGTTTTTCGAATGACGAATGATATTTTATTCCCAAAATAAAACGGAAAGTTTTTTGTATCAATTTGTCGGATGTAGCCATTTTTCTTTCACGGTACACACAATCTTATAAACCACTTATCATTTCAACATCTATCTCGAAACTGACTTCACTGGTGACTTTTTTTGGTGACAACTTTTCTTTTCAACTCTGCCGGAACTGTACTTCGGATCCTGTTTTCTCAGAGAAATCTCTCCATGCAACTATTCAGTGGAGAGTCTCTCTCCTCTCGAATACGAGCCAATGCAGAAGTTTCTTTATACGTTTACACCGCTGCTATCATTCCTTCCACACTAAGTGGAAAAGAGTATATTTGACTTAATTATTACTCTCTTACGAATTTTAACTCTATGCACATTCAATACCTACATTCTCCTTCACCTCTACTCGTTTGTCTGAAATCTTAGAACATTTATTAAATTTTATTCTAATATGGTTTTGGTACAGACATAATTTACTCATTTTTGCCAATCTTAGTTGTGATCAATCTAATTGCATTATATATATAAGTTCAAAGCAAATATACCCACACACAGAAAAAATACTGTTTTGCAGACTACATCCTGTTTATAACAATACTATAGTATATGAGTTTTCAATAAAATTAACTATTATTTCAGACAAATGCATTACTGTTTCAGTTCATGTAAATAACGTTTAATTGAAAATCAATTCTCGTATTTACATGTCGAGCATCTCAAAATACAAAAAGGCCTTTTCGAGCAAATAACTTTTCGATAATGACAATTAGGGTCTCGCCGACATTTCTCACCAACACGAACGCAGGTTCGTGGTTGCAAACAATCCCATTTGATTTTGCCGTGACAGCTGCTCGTGGTTGCAAACAAACCGAGTAAAAGTGTGAGTGAAACGTGCGTGTACGTACACGATCGCTGAAAGCCTAATAGGGCACTGCACGAAAGAATCTCTTTCTCTTTCGTTCTTTTTAAATTTTGACATTTACTGGCCTTGTTGTTTTCAAATTTCTTTGCAGCGAGAAAGAGACAAAGCAGTCCGTGCAGTGCCCTATATCGTGTGCATCCTATAGATAGTAGAATCTATAGATGAGCGAAAGCATGGCTGAGTCGATTTTTTTGCCCGTGCACACGCACATATGACGTCACAGCGCTTAACGTTTCCATTGAAATCGTGACGTCATGCTCGTTTGGAGACACGTTTGACAGTTCGTTTGGAGACAGAGGATTTATCTTCGCTCATCTATATATTCCACTATCTATAGTGCATCCCTATTACATTGTCAACGTTATCAATTTATTTTCAAATGACAGTAAACCGCGACGAGAGAAAACAAAAATAAACATTGCCCTAACGAAATCCGTTTCTAAACGTGGGTTTTTATGTAGCTGTAAAAACATTACCCTCATGGTTGTCACTAGAGTCCCTGTTGGCCACCAGAAAAAAATCTCTGTTCACCGCACAGTGTCATTTCCGTAGCCGTGAACGACAGCAGCATGAAAATAATGTGGCTGTTATTTAAAATTCTTGGTATTCGACTATTCGAGGCCTCTTTTCCAACGAGTCTTCCAGTACAGAAAAAAATGGAAAGAGGGGGCGAATCAAGATTTTGTGACCAGAAGAAGCCTTGAAGCCTATGAAAAGTAGAAGAAGTCAAATTTGAAAAACTATTTTCAGCATTGTGCCACGGTTGTATTTGTCTTTTTTACAAGCTAAACATTTTTTTAAAATAGCTGGTTTGGTAGGTATGATTTACTCTGGTTTCCTTTTGTTCCAATAATTCATTTCAACGCCTTTTCTTTTTTCTTTTTTTTTACAGAAATCAAATTAGCATACGTATTGGGCTTATAGACTATAAATAGAGTAAAATTACTCTCGCACTTGATTTTCTGATGGCAATGTTGAAACTAATGTGTGGAATAAGGCTTGTTCGCGACAAAATCTGGACACATAACTTTAATAATAAAAATAAACTGCTGTTGGTTTAATTCGGTACGTTTTTCACTTCAAATGGCTTCATTCCTTATCGATGCTTCGATGTATGCACGAAACATGGTGACATTTGAATTTTCTAAGAAATAATACGTGCCGAATGATCTGGCATCCTCAGTAAAATTTGTTTCGAGCTCGTATCCTTCTGGTGGCTCATAAAATCCGTTTTTGTTCCACTCTCTGACGTTTTAGATATTGTCGAACAAGCATCGACAAATTTTAAAACGCTTTGAGCAGTGTTCACATGAAAACAAAATGTTTTTAGTCATTTTCTGGATCGAGAGACCCGAATTTCAATTGCGACTGCACACAATTCTTTCCGAACCTGCAATTCCTTCGACGCCATTATTCACTACGTACTTGTACCACTCATAAAAAATATATTTTCAGAAAGTACAGACATAGATTCATCAATCTACGAAATATTTCACTCGTTGATGAGCTATTTCAAAAGTTATACGTGTTTAAAGGTGTCCAGATTTTGTCGCGTACAAGCCTTACTCTCTTCCGGATGTTCTTTGCTGACGTCTAAATGAAACGGTAGAACTACCTACAATATAGTTAATCAGCAAGTTATACATGATGGGTGAGTTCAAGAAATTAGTAAACTTGACTATTTTACGTACCCGATAAAACTGTCGCTAAAAATGTGGTACATAAACATGTCCTTAAACTTTTCTGGCTTACGGATCGATCGCTGAGGTCTTGAAGTTAGCGGTTCAGATGTTTCATCTTTCTTCGCTATTTCGGATCCGGGATGTAAATTATTAGAAAGTGGAGGCACAGTTATTTCCTCCATATCTGCCAGTTCCTCAGTACCAGATGCAACTAGTACATCCTCCAGATCCGGATCATTATCAGTTATCGGTACCCTTTTTAGATCATTGACGTTGCGGCTGTATTTGACACCTCAACTGCTTACACATGCATTTAGGTCCATCTCTGAACAAAACGGTATAGTGTTCCGTCGAAAAAACTGGATCTGTCTTACTGTTTTGTGGAACAGTCATCAATACAACATCTCCAACAACGATATTAGAAGGTTTTGCACCTCGACGAGAGGCGGCATATATTTTGCTATGAAATTTAGTTTCGGAAACCTTTTCTCGAATGGCTTCTCGATCAATCTTTTCCAGCTTAGAATCCCATAAGGCGGGAAAGCTTCCTCTATATGTCCACCCCACAAGCAACTCAAAGGGCGTCACGCCAAGCCTTGCATGGGGTTTAATCTTGTTATGTACATGCACGTACTCATCCAACGCCTTCCTCCAGTTTATCCCATCGACCTTGGCAGCCGAGATCGCTTTTATAATGCCCTGGTTTTGGCGCTCAACAGCTCCATTTGTCTGGGGGCAAAGTGGTATAGACTTCCTGATTTTCACACCACGCATTTCCTAGCAATTAATAAACTGGACGCTTTGAAAGGGTGGACCGTTGTCACTTTGGATGACGAGTGGGAGTCCCCAAATAAAAAATATCTTTAGTAAAGCATCGTTCGTGGTTTTGGCATCGATCGACCGCATTTCTACCACCGAGATAAAACGGGAATAAGTATCGACTAAAACCATGAATTCACCATATCCACACCCTTTGATCGAGAGGAAATCCACTTGTAGGATTTCCCATGGTCCTTCTGGAATCTGTCGATTAGATAGTGGAACTGGAGGGTTCCTTCTGGAAATAGTTAGGCAAGTGATACAATTCTTCACAAAATTATCAACATCCTTACTAAGCCCTGGCCACCAAAAGTAGTCACGAAGAATACGCTTCATAGCTGGACCACCTATATGCCCTTGGTGTGATTCCTGCAGCGCTTTATTCCGAAGCTTGAATGGAAGTATGACTTTATTATTTTTGAACACGATGGGGTCCAATATACGGAAATCTTTGGATTGCACTTTGTATCTTGTGTACCCTTTTGCCTATACTCCTGATTCCATGGATTTACGAACATTGATTATTTCTTCGTCCATCTCAGACTCTGTCTGGATATCCTGCCATGTTATTTTCATTCCTTCAATATCTAGTGAGTACAGCAAATATTTTTCATCGTGATCATCAAACGGTTCATCTATTTGAGACTTGGAAATAAGCCGAGACAACGCATCCGCCACGTTAAGGTGTCCAGGGATCCTCTTTATTGAAAAGTCGTATTGCTGAAGTTGCAACGCCCATGATTCGCCCATGAGCTCTTGAAACTGATCGTTTTGTCGTCTTGAACCCTTCTCCAAAAATAAATTCATTCGCCTCGGAATCCGTACGAATCACAAACTTTTTGGCCGTCAGGTAGAATGTAAACCTTTCTACCCCCCAAACAATCGCGAGGGCTTCTCTCTGTATTTGGGGATACCTCCGTTCTGTATCGGTTAAAGCCTTCGATGCGCAAGAAATTATCCTGGGTACACTTTCGTTATTATACTGCACCAGTACTGCGCCCAGTCCTGACGGAGAAGCATCAACGAATAGTTCTGTTTCATCATGAATGTCAAAGAACCCAAGCTTCGAAATCTTCAATGCCTCTTGTTTCATATATAAGAACTCTTCTTCCAGCTCTGCGTTCCAGTAATAATGTACTGATCTAGCGAGTTCTCTCAATTTCTCTATTCGTTCGGCCCTGCACAGTATGAATCTTTCAGCGAAGTTCATTAAACCGAGAAAACTTTTTACTTCATGCTGTGTTCCAGGCCTTCTGAAGTCACGAATAGCCATGAGTTTTACGTCTTCCACCCTCAAGCCATCCTGACCAATCATGAATCCAATGAATTTAACGGACTTCTGGCCAAAAACGTATTTGTTCTCGTTTATAGATACATTGTGTTCGCGTAGTTTTTTTCATTACCGACTCTAGATTTTCACCGTGTTCAGCCCTCGTTCTACCGAATACAAAAATATCGTCTAGATAATTCCGGACTCCCTTGCAACCGGCTAGAACCACGGTCTGCAATATTTCCTGGAAAATATCAGGAGCATTGGTGAGTCCAAAAGGCAGTCTCTTAAAACGGTACATTCCGTCTCCTGCAAAGAAATTTGTTAAATGACGTGAATTTTTGTCCAGTACTACATGAAAAAAAGCGCTTGTCAAATCAATTGTTGAAAACCATGAACAACCAGGAAGATCAGCAATGATAGATTCCAATGTTGGCATCTTGAAAGGACTTCGGATGATTGCCTTGTTTGGACCTCTTAAATCCACCACCAGGCGTATGTCTTGTTTTCCTTTCGGAACGACTAAAAGCGACGAACAGTATGATTTATCCATACTATCATCGACTCGTTCAATGATTCCGGTTTCCAATAGATCGTTCAAACGACGTTCAGCTTCAGAGCGAAATGCTGGTGGAATGTTAGTGAAAATTTTTCTTGAGGGTGACATGCTTTCATCGGGACGAGGGACAACCAGGGAGATATTGAATTTTGAAACTCTTTGTTCGTACTCAATGCAAAAATTTCTCCTGGAAAAAAGCAGTCCTCTTCATAACGTATCGGAACATCCAGTCCTAGTTGTAGTACACTGTATCAAATCGCGGTATTTCCGCGGAGAAGCGCACGCGCGTTTTGAATTGCGTAAAACTTCTCCATGATTGGGGACGATCTTCACCAATGGAAAGTTTCTGTCTCAAAAGTTGCTACTACGTTAATTTCCTCTGATGTATCGTAGGCCTTAAGAGGAATGTCACTTCCTTCTCTGATGCAGCAGAACTTTTGTCTAGATTCGTTGTTGTTCATTAGAATGTCAAATGTATCTGCCCCGATGGTATTAACATCGGCTCCGGAATCAATCAGAAACGTGACGTCTACACCTGCTATTTTACCAACAATTAGTCCTATGCCTTTTCCACCACTAGAGCTCTCTCGAAATCTTCGAATAAACTTTGGTGTTGCCTAAAACATATAAAATGTAATAAAAATTCCATAATGCTGTTTAAAATAAATTAACCAACCAAAGCTATTTCAGGTTTAATGTTATCATTCTCGTTTATTTCAATTTCATTTATCTTATCAATAGAGGCTGCCTTTCTCGACTATCATCAAGTGATGGTACATTTTCATTCGCAAAAACCCTTATAATCAAGTTGGATTGAAGTATCTCCTATTTAGCATGGGTTAGTAGAAAATGTTACAAGTTCAAAAGTAAAAATTAAAATCAGATGAAAATATATAAATCGCAATTCAATATTGCGTTGCAGATAAACGAGTTATACCGAAGAAGATGCGCTTAAGGTTCTTCTGTTGAATCTTCCTCGTCCTTAGCAACAAGTGCAACCTTCTTCGCGTGGGCAACGTTCCTGTCATCATTACTGGTACGACGCTTCATTGGGCGCGACACAGGTTTCATGCGGCAGATGGCCCTTTTGTCCGCAATTGTGGCAGATTTTGTCCATAGCGTGGCACTGTGATGGATGATGCTGCTTGCTCAAACACCGCCAACATTGAACAATGTTCTTGGTGAACTCGCGTCGGCCAAACCCTCTACCTCCTCGGCTGCCTCTGAAGTTTCCGAAGTACCTTGGCTGCGTATTGAAATGATATTTCAGTGCGTTTGTGTTCTGGTTTGGTGATTGGCCTCTTGGTTGACCATGTGTAACAGCAGCGATCTCCGCTCTCGGAGTTCTATGAGTTGCAGCAAACATGTCCTCATTTAGTTGTTCCATTTCGGCGGCGCGAACTTTTTCCAGAAGATCGGAGAGAGAACCACCCTTTCTTAAAATTTTCCTTCCGATTTCACGAACTTTACGATTCATGGCATGAGTCTGAATCGTATCTGCGACTTGTTCTGCTAAATTTGCATCAGCGTAATCGCAGAGTTTGGCAACTGCAATTACTCGTTTCACATATTTCATATCCGTTTCACCAGATTGTTGGATCAATGATCTTAACTTTTGACGTTGCATGAATGCGTAGTCCTGAGAGTTAAAGAAACTACCCAAACGATGTGTAGCATTTGAGTATGGAAATGTTGTGATATCAGGAGAGTCTGCGCTTGATACTGTGCCATCGAGAACATCCAATAATTTATGTCCTGCCTTGATTCGAAAAATGTTCATTTTGTCGCTTCGTCGACAACTCCAGCTAGCTGCATCGATGCTTCTAACAGTTGCCTCCACTGCTCGTACGATTTTGTCAACATCTTCTTCACCCTCAACAGGTTTGCACTCTGGGACCTGTAGAGACGCGAAAGACAAATTGCTCATGGATGTCATGATGATTGAATTTTGCGCAGTGACTGAATTATTTTCTCGCATTGTTGAGTGTAGACCAACCAAACTGTCATCTCCCATGGCCTTCTCAATTCGTTTGTTCGCCTTCGCTTTTTCAATTTAATCACCAACGAAGCATTTCGTTTTCTCTCTTCCTCTAGTTCCTTTTCCAGCATCGTAGAATCCTTGATCGCTTGTCTTGTAAGTTTCCTATCGAATAAATTTGAGGAGAGTACCTTTTAGTTACTTAATATTCGCTGGCTGATATATCTTATTTTTCATGAACTATTTACATTCACAAACTAGTTACGGCTGGCATTTTAGTTAAATCTAGTGTCCTTTATATTCAAACATTTCTGATTCCTTCATAGAATGAAGGCATCAATACTTTTTCTTAACAATATTTGTTTATTTAAAATCACTGTTAGATTTCAGTTGATTTTCATTCCCCCATTTATCCACGTGCACACGCTATTTGAGCAAATAAATAATTAATTTGTATATATTTTTTGATTTCCATTATTAAATAAATATTATTTTCAAAACCGCTTGTCATGTTAAACATAACATTTTATATTTTATAGAATAATCTTTGACAGAGCACGCTTATTGAGCTTATAAGGCTCTATATTATTCTGTTAATCCAAATCAATGCTGTCCATAAGCATTTTTTAATTCATAATGAATGTTAGGTTTGAAGCTTAATCTTATTACATTTGGTTAACTATTTATTAGCAATGGTTGCACTCTTTTTTAATAAACAGACCTTTTTTTACAGATTAATTCTTGACAGAATACGCCTATTGAGCTTATCAGGCTCTAGAGTATTCTATCAAAATCAATCAATCCAATGATTTCAAGCGGACAAAAATAGATCTAGTGTCTTCCTTTGTCCAAACACGTCGAACCAATACAATTTATATATGTATATATAATTTTTTAGTTAACAGAGTACTATTATCGACCAATAATATATATTTATTAATTGTTTTTTTTTTTAGGATTTCTATGGTTTTTAAAATGGCAAACTGGAAATTTTCAATCCGGATGCACTGATGATTTCAATTATGTGTTCTAAGCTACTACATTCCAGTATGCTCAATCAGATCAAGTGTTTGTAGCTGATCGGAGGTACGTTAAGAAATTACACTTGGGCCAAGGGTCATCCTACATCTGGATACTTCGAATAAATATGTTTTCAAGTTGAGCTTCACGGATCAAGTGTACTTCTGCATCTAGACACTCCAACCCACTGGAAAGATGTATTTGAACTTTAGGATGATCACACGGATTAATAGTGCTCATTCATCCAGGAACATCAACCAACAAGGAAATTGGTTTTCGTATTAAGCTGATCCACTTGGTCTGCTTCCCGACATTCCAACCCATTTAGAGGTTGTAGTTAAACTCTAAGATGGTCACACGGACCAAGTGTCCTTCTTCATCCAGACACTTCAACCCACTCGGAGGTTGACTTTGTTTTAAACTGATTCACTTCAACCAAGTGTCCTTCTACATCCAGACACTCGAGAACCCACACAGGGATTGTCTTTGTTTTAAGTTGATCCACTTGGAAAGTTAAATTTTGGTTTCAAAATTAACGCTAAATAATTCATTTAAAACAATTTACTGTCTTCTGTAAGTAAATGCTGCTTGGAATAATTAGCCATTGTTGTCAATTGTCACCAATCCAGATTTTGTTTAATATTCCTCTTGTATTCCATAATAATTTTGACAGTATACTCCATTTATAAGCTTATTAGGCTTTGGGGTATTCTGCCAAATTAATCGAATTTTATATATGCTTGAATATTTAAGTCGCCATCTTGAAATATACTGAAGGTCTCGCTGGAGACGCCATTTTCGTAACTCAGAAACTTCCAATCATATTTATTTTACCATTTTTACCATTTTCAACCACAAATATGCGCTTCTTTCTATGCCGATAAAAATGTTCACTTACTTTTTGGTGGGAGCGTTTTTCGCATCCTGCGTCACTGTCGGATGTAGCCATTTTTCTTTCACGGTACACACAATCTTATGAACCACTTACCATTTCAACATCTATCTCAGAAACTGACTTCACTGGTGAACTTTTTCTTTTCAACTCTGCCGGAACTGTACTTCGGATCCTGTTTTCTCAGAGAAATCTCTCCATGCAACTATTCAGTGGAGAGTCTCTCCTCCTCTCGAATACGAGCCAATGCAGAAGTTTCTTTATACGTTTACACTGGGCTGCTATCATTCCTTCCACACTAAGTGGAAAAGAGTATATTTGACTTAATTATTACTCTCTTACGAATGTTAACTCTATGCACATTCAATACCTACACAATTCATGTGTACATTTTGTTGTAGAATATCCTCAGTTATGGCGTTGAATAATGTCCGATGCAATTTGTGATTAATTTGGCGCTTGGTGTGATTTGGCCGAACCCCGACCATATAAGGTTGGTGTCTTGGCTAAATGAGAAAAAGGCAGTATCATCACTCGGTGAACTAGGGGAACGGTTCGGCACTTCATCCCATAGCTCCTATTTCCATCCCATCAAAAACAAAGCAATGAAAAGGAATTTGGTTTGTTCATATTTTTTGTGATTTTTTCAGCAGTGAGCACGCGTGTTAGCAAAAAGAAGCGACGAGATTGGTGCTTTATTTCTTTGTTTTGCGATGAGATGAATATTAGGGTGGGACAAAATTTTATTTTCACTTCCTGCAGGGTTTTCGCACGCCTCTTGGGTCCTATAATGCTTGTGCGAAATTTCAGATCAATCGGTGAAACTATATTTTAGCGCCGGCGATTTTAATTTTCCATATGATTTACTATGGGGAAATTTATCTTTACAAAGAAAAAATCCCCTAGGCGTCCCATTATTCTCTAACGATAAATCAATCCAACTACATCCTTGAAAATTTTGCCAGCAAACTTTCATTGGAAGGCCGCAAAGTGATCCGACGCTCGTGAAAAATGTTATTTACATAAAACTAATTGCTGTATGAACGCAGGGCTCATTGTACTTTTTGTTCCAGCATCACTGCCGTCTGCTGCTTGCTGTTGTTTGTACAAGGCATCACTTTGCGTGGAGGATTCGCTTTGCATGAATGAAAAGCGGGTTACTAGGGATACATTTATTGGCCTTGCTGTTTGAGTCTTCGGCCTTCTAGGTAGAAGAAATTCAACCAAATTTCAATGAAGGTGTGATTAACAAAAAGAGGCATGTAACGAACACTTTCCACACACCATGCAAGGTAGCGACTATAGATGCGATGTATTAGTTGGGGCCTCTGAATCGCGACGTCAATAGTTCGAAGCTGGTCTGAACGGGGATTTTTTTGGTACTGGTAATCTTTTTGATATTTATATTTATATTTCCGAATTCCAATTTTTGAGAAGATTTCCAGTATTTCTAACAGATTTAGATAAGATACACAGATAAGAATATGTTGGGATTTTAAATGTGCATGAAAAACATATTTGGAGCTTATTTTTCCTTTAAATCGAATTAAATTCAAACTGTGCCTGCTTGTATAACTCAGTCAAATTTAATTGAATATCAAATGTTAATTCGAGTGATGGAATTAGCAGCAATTTTACAAGTCGTTGAATTTTCAAAACTATTTGCTGTGTATTTGTGATACTGATTTCCGAAGAGAATAATTTAATGAACTTGCTCTGCTGCGTTGATACTTGATTGACATGCCGATTATTCAAATCAAAGACTACCGGGTTAGATACACTTTTTGTAAAGTTGTGTATTTTCTAAATTGTGAAATAGTTTAGGAGATTCCTAGATTTGTTCTGCCTCGAGTTGGAAATCTATTTTATAATGATTATAGAAAAAATGTAGATTGTATGTAAAATTTACATCACATCCCATTTTAAATCAACGTCACATCATGGATATTTAATCAAACAAATTTAGCAAAGAAATCAATTATATAATTCTGAAACTATTACCAACATCATTGGGGCTATTTTAAGCCTGTTGATGGAAAAGAACTAGATAAATAAATAAACTAAAAAAATTGAATTATAACGATGTTATAGAAATGGATAATATATTTTCCCATAGAAAATAATTTGAAAGTACATAAAATGAATCTATTTGAAAGGTTGTTTTGAAATGGCTCTTTTGTCTCAAGTATATTAATAAATAAGTGATTTTTTTTGAATTTTGGTTTAAAGCATATTTATTAAATCTATTTTATGTCACATTCCTACATATGAACTCAAAATATTCGTGTACAACATCAACGGTGATATTAAGAATTGTTTGTACAATTGTTCAGGATTTTAAGATATAACTATTAACAATCAACATCATTAACTATCAACATCATTACTGTATAGATGTAAACTAAATAAATAAATCATCACTTCATAATTTGAAAAAAAAAATACACGGCCGACAGAATAGTTTGTATGAAAATAGAAAATTAGTTATAATTTAAGTCTTTGATTTGAATATTAAAGAAGCAAATCAACTTCATTAAATTATTCTCTTCTGAAATCAGTATCACAAGAATCTTATCTCAGTCTTTTAGAAATAACAGAAAGCTTCTCGAAAGTAAGAAGGTGGAAATATAAAGAATTTCCAGTATCGAATACCAGTATCGAAAAAAAATTTCCGCTCAGACCAGCTTCGAACTATTGATGTCGAGAATGAAAGGCCCCAACCTATACCTCGCATCTATAGTCGCTTCGTTGTATTGTGTATGGAAAGTGTTCGTTACATGCCTCTTTTTGTTAATCACACCTTCATTGAAATTTGGCTGAATTTCTTCCACCTAGAAGGACGAAGACTCAAACAGCAAGGCCAATAAACGTATCCCCTAGTAACCCGCTTTTCATTCATGCTAAGCGAATCCTCCACGCAAAGTGGTGCCTCGTACAAACAACAGCAAGCAGCAGACGGCAGTGATGCTGGAACAAAAAGTACAATGATCCTTGCGTTCATACAGCAATTAGTTTTATGTAAATAACATTTTTCACGAGCGTCGGATCACTTTGCGGTCTTCCAATGAAAGTTTGCTGGTAAAATTTCCTATGATGTATTTGGATCGATTTATCGTTAAAGAATAATGGGACACCTTGGGGATTTTTTCTTTGTAAAGATAAATTTCCCCATAGTAAATCCTATGGAAAATTAAAATCGCCGGCGCTAAAATATAGTTTCACCAATTGATCTGAAATTTCGCACAAGCATTGTAAGACCCAAAAGGCTTCTGAAAAATATGAGGGAACGAAAATTTATTTTTTTCATATATCCATGTCCCAGGCTAATGAATATATGTTCAGTGAGATGAAAAACGGAACAGTTCACCTAGGTTGGGTTTATTCCATTAAGGGTAAAGACCCAATAGTGGAGGAACTAAGCATGTTCCGCCACTATTTGTTACTTCACATTAAGTCTATACTTCATTTCACTAACCTCAAGAGTGCAATATCGTAGAATAAATTTCAACCGAAAAGTGTTGCAATTGCAGCAGCATCCATTATTTCCACCTAAAACAGTAACTCCAAATATTGGTGCAGTGTTCCAATAGTTGCGTTATTTTTTAATTCTTGTTGCAATATATTGCTATAGCAACGAATCCCATTGTATTCATATGGGACTTACAACTATGGGAACACTACCGCAACTATTGGTGCAAAGCCGAAAAAAGATAAGGTATTTTAGTGATACTTTATCGATTTTGAGGGAAATCCAAACCTATTTGCTTTTATTTCGTCAACAAATTGATGGATTACATGGGTTGCTGCGTTTAATGCGTAGAATTTGTAAAAACAACACTACCGCAACTATAGGAATACCCACGACTATCGGATCTTTTAGATTTCTGAGCGTAAATTCCTGATCAAGTAGGGGAAAAGATGGCTTTGGCAGGTTTTGTTCTATTATTGGCAGGGGGGTTTTTGTTGACCGAATTTTATGAAATTTGATCACAAGATTCTTTGATATGCAATGAATGTTTAGGCCAAATTTGAGCATAATTTGTCATAGAAAACCCCCCTGACAATAATAGAACAAAACCTGCCAAAGCCGTCATTCCCCCTATTTAAAAATCAGAAACACTGCCAACTAAGTTGATTTTTTTCAGTTGCCGTAAGCAAAATAAATATATTTGCATTTCAGAGCCTTGCTGTAGGAGACCCGAAATCATCACTTTTCTATCTTATTTACAATAGACTAGCGTAGAATATAGAGCTAAGCGCCTGATCCGCCAACCAATATAAAATGCCTTTTACAACCCTCACTATCCGCGTCGAACCTGTTCGGTTTCTCCAGATATCAACATCGACAAACTGTATTAATTTTTTCCCACGGTCTAATGGCATTTCCACAATCCACGACGGCCCAACAACGCGAGTCAGCAAGATCAAACCATCGCGCGGTCGTCGTAGTCGTCATTTTGGCGGTAGCTGTCTGCACTGTGTGGTGTGCGCGAGCGGTACCGTTTCATAGCTGCGCTGAAACGGCGAAGTAGCTGCATCAACCATAGCCAGCAAAAGGTGAATTAAAACCCGTGCTGCATTCGGCTCAGCTCGAAGAGATGGGGCCACAGGTCAATGAGTTTGGAAACAATATTCTTCGGTACTCAGGTCGAGCATTCTTCTGCTTTAATGGATTTTTTTTTCTAACGTGCACACTTTTAGCATCATCCGTTCCGTTGAAGGAAGCACAACTCGGAGGCAGCTGGTTTTCGGTCCTTATTTGGTTATATGAACTTGCCAATTTTCACTGTCCCCCAAATTTTTTTCTGTCGATTTCATGACATGACATCAGTTGGCAAAAAGGTATCAATTTCTATGTTAGGCGCCAGCCGAAGGTTTGTCAGTGCGGGTACCTATAACTTCTCCAGCAAAGGTTGATGCCAATGAACAGACTTGCATGCCGGTCCAACTTGAACGTCTATCTACGTGACAAAGATTTATTGAGTTTTTAAATTTCGTTCCACACATCGTTTGTTGTTGCTGTCTTAAACAATAAATCAGTGCCCACCAAAGTAAACAAACCAAATAGAGAACATTCATTAATTATGTCACGCGCCACTCCTCCTTTTGTTTAGAAACATTGAAATATGAGTATGGATTGTCACGCTGTCTGAATCTACTCTTCTCAACCATTGCGATTCAGTAGAACTTAGAATAGGATTGGTAAGCAAATCAGTCACAGGATACAAAACATGATGCACTGTTTGTATCGGCAGTGTTGAAAAGTGGTCAGATAATAAGTAAAGAACAGATCATCTAGCAGCTAGAATCAAAACAAAATTATTGGGCTTGACATAATACTGAAATACAATGTTTTACTATTTCATACCCCATCTAATATTTTTTCTATACGGCTGATGTACGATAAACGCCCCTGATTTTTTTTTAAACCATTTATAATTCATATTGCTAAAAATAGACAAAACAAAACCGCTGTAGCAATGTTCATTTTAACCTTCCAGCGCACGGTAGCTTAGAGCACCGCCAATAGGAGGCGACACGCGATTGCGCTGCATTTTAATAGCCCACCCTCGTTCCATTCATTCTTCATCATTTGTGTAGATTTTTCGAATCTCGTTCGGTGACAAGCGCACACGCCAAATAAACAAAAGACGCGTTCGGTGATCCGCGCACAGGTAAGTTGAACCGTCATCAAGCGACGAACCTGTGCGAGATTTCTCAAGTTGCCGAACCCACTTCTTCAGAATCGCAAGAAAGCCGGCCAATGAAAAGTGTCTCCACATTGCGAACAAAAGCGAATTAATTCACACAACACCATGCACATTTCCAGTTGAGTAATAATCGCAGGAATAATTGATTTCTCCCTGACAGTACTACCGTGCGGTTCCCCTCGACTTTTGAGTCAACTTTCTGGTTGGTAGCTGCCAAGTTCTCCAGATGTATGAAATCGACTACGGAGAGGGGATCCATTTATGATGATTGCCACCCACCTCACCTAGCTTTTACCAGCTTAAGAGGAGATTCAACATGCAGCGAGCTCAGCTTCATCTGATTCCCCATGCCATCGGTCGTCGTAGGAGTTTGTTTGGTTTTGTATTTACACGATGTCATTCGACGAGGCCAAGCAGTGCCACTGTCGTAAAGCATAAAGAGTGTAACTACAACTCGCTTAATGATAATATGTGTCGCAGGCTGTTTGACTCGAGAGTTCAAAGCCTTATGGAACATATGATCGCATTGCATTTAGCTTGAACACGCTGAACTGGTTCAGTTATTTGGCGTTTAGGTGGCACGGTGTGATTAATCCACGGTGTTGATGTCTTTCTCGTGCTATAAAATATTGAAAAATATAAGTGAGTTCTTTCTAGCGTTTTTTGTGCATAGGAAATAGTATTTTGGCCATAATTCTAAGGCCATAGTCTGGCAATTTTTAATTGAAAATAATGGGACAGTATTCCCTATCGAATGGAACCTGTTGCTAGTTAATCGGTCAGTGCTAAGTTCAAAATAGTGTGTCTACACATTTTGTTCTTGTGTACCGTCGTCGGGGGTGACAATGGGTCAAATGGGGGTGAGAATGGGTCACTGTTTCAACCACTTAGAATGCTTGTATAATAGATTGAATGTATCTGAGGGCAAGAAGACTAAAATATAATAGACATTTTGAACAATTTTGCTCTTCGACCTCCAGATTGCCGGTAAGAGCGATGACCCATTCTCACCCCCAGACCCATTGTCACCCCGATGGCGGTACCTAAAAATACTCATAACATACATACACACATAACAGACATCACCTCAATCCGTCGAGCTGAGTCGAATACCATCGGTCTCCAAGCCTTCTATCAAAAGTTCGGTTTTGGAGTGATCATATAGCCTTCATGGTAGGTTTCATCGGAACATCCACTATACGAAAGTAAAGGTTTTCCTCTTTCGCTTAAGTCTACTTACAAAATGTTCTGCTCTTTTTTCTAAATATTTTTGTAAGCGTCAAAATGGCTATCGTTAAAGATTTGAGAAATACTGAAAAATTATTCACTACCGTAATCTGAAAAAGTGACGTCCCAGTGCTATTTGGGACATTACAACCTACATGTTATTCATATTTCTGTTTAAAAGTTCAATGAGTACTACTTGTTAACACCTTTTTCTTGGAAAATGGCGTTTAGGTATCTCACTTTTTCAGATTACGGCAGTCCAGAACATGAGAGATGAACGTTTATACCTTCGCGTAGTGAACAGTTCAGAGGCGAGTTCATAACTGACCATGTTACGTATCGGACGATGTTAAGTTTAACCTTTGCATCCCCACCAAATTTGTGCCCTTGGTGCCACCAAATTTTTATAATATTTTTGTCCTAACTCATTCAATTTTTGACCGATTTGGTTGAAATTTTCAGACATAAACCAGAAAATATCATAGTTTTATAGGATCAGTTGATTGGACGTGTGAGTTCAACAGCTCCGGATTAACACGAAATCACAGTGAGGTTTGTCGGGCGGCCATTCTGGATATTTTTTACTTTTTGCTTGCTATTTGTACCAACATCTTTTCGCATTCCGTAACCTTATCGTGGAGAAAACTTATTTGTGTTGTCTCTGAATGAATTTAGAAGCATGGTGGTCAGTTTTGGACACCCTGGAACCAGTTCCACGGCTCTAGCTAGAGTCATGCATCAGAATACTTTCAAATGTATCATGAGCCATATCAATCTTCGGATTTTTTTCGAAAGACAAGTTGAAACTAAATTTCGAGTTCTACTAACAATTTTGACCCCTTATGATTCATAGAAAATATCCCAGAACACCCGGAATCGATTCCGGACACCCTGTGGATCACATGAATCCGGTTTTTGAAAACCGCATAGCATGCGACATAACAATCTTCATGACTCTACATGGAAGAAATGTAGGATAACATTTTTTTATATAAATAGAGACTATTTCTGGCCATTTCCTGGAAAATCTGGAACCTAAAGGAAGTTAGTCTGAAGTTAGTTTTATAGGACTTATATCCAACATCAAAAATAAAATGAATCATATCGAAAAAACATAATCATGTCATTTGGTCGGTTTTGAGTACCCAGAACCGATTCCGGGGCACTTGCTGGGAACATATAATTACGTGACGCACCAGTTCAATCACCACCAACCAAATTACCAGATCAGCAGTTATCAAGTCACACCATCCGAGTCCAAAGTCCAAGCCGACCAACGTGCCCATAGGATTGCCCTGTCAGCAAGTTTAGGTTACAAAAGCCCGATCGAACCTTCGATCGGCCTCTTTCAGTTATCAGCAATTAAGTAGTTTACATCGTTCTAGCAGTGATCAGTAGTGATAAGCTAAGCAAAAATATGTAAAAGTGTTTATTAAGAATAATAAAAGTTTTCTTTAATAGACCTGATGGTCTAATCCAAATTTGGCGCAGCCGTCCGGAAACCGGTTGAGTGAACTAACGAGATAACAGTGGAAGCAAGTGATTAAGAAACTCTTGTAAAGTGGTTCCGCGGAAGAACATTTTTCTAGTGAAAATTTTCAACGCATCAGTGACTGAAGGCGTAGCCGTCATTGGACTTGAGGACCCCCCCTTGTTAGCCACCTGGAGCACCAGCATCGTCAACCGAGTACCTACGGACACGACAGCAACCGTGAGTAATTTTTAATTTATTTCTACCTTTTTTAATTTATTTCTACCTTCCTTCCAAGAATTACTTACGAGGAGATCTGCGTACTACTAGATAGGCGCTTATTCTCTACAGGAAATCGCACTACAAGATAGACGATTCTCCCGTCGCAACGGTCCACTACAAGATAGAGATCAAGCCAAGTCTTTTTTCACACGGCGACTAATGCCGAAAGTTAAAAGTGCAATTAAGAAAGCACGCAATTTATTCATACAGAGGGAAAACGATTCAAGCTCTGATTCAGACACAAGTGACGTATCGTAAGAGTATTCGCATATACCCGTACAAAACTTAGAATTAACCTTGCAAAGTTTAACGATGGAACCTCACCCAGGCACATCTAACCCGCTGGAGGGAATAAACCAACAATTGGCTATCATTATGCAAGCCATTGAAGGAATTACTGCTAAGCAAGCTCAGCAGGATATCATGTTACAGCAGCGAAACGTTAACCAGGCATCACATTCTAATGCCAACCCACAGGTTCATGAACCAAGAGTGTTGGGGTCGGATCCCCGATCCGAATAAAATATTACCGACATTTAACGGGAATAAAAACCGGTTAAATTGGTGGCTCGAAACCACCGAAAAAACCCTGAACAATTATCAGAACCTAGTTAGCCCAGAAATTTACCTTACGGCGATCAGTAACAAAATAGAAGGCCACGCGAAAGATGTATTATGTACAAATGGGAATTTCACAACTTTTAACGAAGTTAAGATTATCTTAACAGCCGCGCTTGGTGACAAGCAAGAACTCTCTACCTACAACTGCCAACTTTGGCATAATAAGATGGATGGGAGTGTTAGTAAGCATTACCAGCGAAGTAAACAACTAGTTTACAACATTAAATCATTAGCAAAGCAAAATCCTAAATACAACCAGCACTGGGACGCGATTAACGATTTCATCGATGAGTACAGCCTAGCCGCGTACATTAGTGGTTTGCAAAAACCTTACTTTGGTTATGTCCAGGCGGCAGAACCAAAAACAATAGAAAATGCGTATGCATTCATATGCAAATTCAGTTCAAATGAGTCGAATAGGTCTTTGACTCAAACTCATCCTTCATCCAAACCTAAATTTGACCAAAAATTTGACCAAAAATTTGACCAAAATTCCAAACACACGAGACAAGAAAATTATCAGAATCAAAAACCCAATACTAGACAGCAGAATACCGATACCCCTGAAACGTCGACTGAAGGAATGGACATAGGGTCTGTCAGATCCAAATTGACACTTAATAAAAGATTGAATAACCACGAAATAATCGAAAGCGAGGACGAAGATAACGAAATTGAAATTGACAATAAACGCCCCAAGCGACACGGACGATTAGACCACAATTACCTACCTTACCTAAACCTACGATATGGCGACAAAACCTTGAAATTGCTTATCGACTCTGGCGCAAACACGAATTTATTAAAACCTGGTATTCTTAAAGACCCTGTGAAAACGAAACCCCTGACAGTAAAATGCGCTAAAAATGATAAAATTATCTCATCGAAAGGCAAAATCCCAATAATTGATTGTTTACCACCACTTTTGTTTTATGAGTTAGATTTTCACAATTTCTTCGATGGACTAATTGGCTCCAAAACCCTCTCAAAGTACAATGGAAAGCTTAACTACAAATTAGGTACACTCGAAATCAACAATACCATAATAACATTTTCGAAACATTTTATTACATCCAATTCAGAACAATTCAACCATCTGATCACTCTGAAAAGCGACAAAAATGGTGATTGGTTTGTAGGGAAACCAGTTCAGCTATCAAAAGACATAACTCTGGAACCCGGTTTATATCAGTCACAAAATTTTCAGACGACCATTGCAGTTAACACCAATTCCAAAGATCCTCCCAATACTAAACAAATCGAAAACTATCATTGAACGTTAACAATTTTGAGGCATTAGCACCTATACCGTTGGACACAAAGACCAAACTAGACAGAACAGCAATTGAACAACTCTTAAGGATAGAACATCTTTCAAAATTTGAAAAAGAAAAACTAATAGACGTCATATTGAAAAACCAACAAACACTACTAAAAACAGACGAAAAACTGACAGCAACCACTGCCATTAAACACAGAATTAATACCAGAGACAATAACCCAGTTTACACAAAATCATACAGGTACCCACACCACTACAAAAAAGACGTAGAAGAACAAATTCAGGAAATGCTTGATCATGGAATTGTACAACATTCGATAAGCCCCTATTCATCCCCGATTTGGGTGGTTCCCAAAAAAATGGACGCTTCTGGTAAAAAGAAAATACGAGTCGTAATTGACTACCGAAAAGTTAACGAAAAGACGATAGATGACAAATTTCCAATTCCCCAAATAGAGGAAATACTTGACAATTTGGGAAAATCGATATACTTTACGACAATTGATTTGAAATCTGGGTTTCAATGGGCAATGAATCACATTCTTGCTGGCTTCATTGGCATTATTTGTTATGTTTATTTGGATGATATTATAATAGTGGGATACAACTTAGAGAATCACTTGGAAAACATTTCCAAAGTTTTGACAAGACTGGCTAATTACAATCTCAAAATTCAGCTTGACAAGTGCGAATTTTTGAAACGTGAAACAGAATTTCTAGGACACATAATTACACCAGACGGAACTAAACCTAACCCGGATAAAGTTACTAAAATCCTTGAATGGCCTTTACCAAGAACTCAAACAGAAATCAAACAATTTTTGGGGTTGACAGGGTATTACCGGCGATTTATAAAAGATTATTCTAAAATAGCAAAACCTCTCACAAAATATTTAAAAAAGGGTGAACAAGTTGACTTTGGAAATCAAGAATATCAAGAATCATTCCAAAAACTAAAGAACATTATTGCTTCAGACCAGATTCTAGCATATCCTAATTTTGACATCCCATTCATATTAACAACAGATGCCAGTAATTACGCACTTGGTGCTGTCCTTTCTCAAATGTTCGATAAAATTGAAAAACCTGTTGCCTTTGCGAGTAGAACCCTAAACAAAACAGAAATAAATTACTCCACTACGGAAAAAGAAGCTTTAGCTATAATGTGGGCGGTTGAAAAATATAAAAACTACCTACACGGAAATAAATTCACTCTAGTTACAGACCATAAACCACTCACTTTCATTAAAAATTCGACTAAAAACGCAAAACTTATAAGATGGCGACTAGAATTGAAACATACAAATACGACGTTGTATACAGAACAGGTAAAACCAACATAGTTGCTGACGCGCTCAGCAGGAAACATGAACTCAATGCAAACGAACTAGACAATTCAGATTCGGATTCAATGGCAAATCATTCCCCCTCTTCAAACGCAGACGCAGACATTACACCTGACGACACATCTGAAGATCTGGAAACGGTACACTCCGCCGAAACTTCCGATGATTACTTCATCAATTCCACGGAAAGACCTATCAATTATTATAGAAATCAAATCATATTCAATATTTCAAGACTGAATATAGAAGCAACCGAATCACCTTTCACAAACTACAGGATATCTACAATCAGTATGCAAGGCTATGATGAAACCACGATGACAGCGTTCTTAAAAAGTACCATAACGGAAAACAGACAGCCATTTTAGCCCCTGAAAATCTAATAAACCTCATTCAACAATGTTACAAAAATCATTTCAGTAGCTCCGGATACTTTGTTATAACTTATTTTCAAGTAGAAGATGTTTGCACCGAAGAAAGACAAAACCTGCTCATCACCAAAGAACATGAAAGAGCACATCGCGGAATTACGGAGGTGGAGAATCAGTTGAAAAGAGCCTATTTCTTCCCGAGGATGCACAACAGGATCAGGACTGCGATAAACACGTGCACGGTTTGCAACACACACAAGTATGAGCGTAAGCCATACAACATCAAGATTTCATAAAGGCCAGCAACAACAAAACCGATGGACAGAGTGCACATGGATATTTTTTCAATCAATTCATATAGCTTTCTATCAATGGTTGACTCCTTTTCTAAATTCGCACAGATGAGCCCAATAGACTCGAAAAACCTAGTAGATGTTAAAAACGCTCTCGCCAGATATTTTGGAAATTACGGTACACCATTACAAATTGTTACGGATCACGAGACAACTTTCAGATCACTTCAACTGAAAGACTTTTTGGCTCATTTAGGAGTTTCTTTGACTTACGCCTCATCATCAGAGAGTAATGGACAAGTCGAAAAACTCACTCAACTATAATAGAAATCTATAACACCAATAAACATAAATTTCCTAACCTAAATACGCGAGAACTAATTTCAATCTGTATTTGCTTATATAATTCCAGCATACACTCAGCAACTCTGTTCGCACCGAACGAGGTCCTTTAACCAGCGCAACCAAATTAATCCACAGGATATTTCAAGAGAAGCCAAAGACATTTTTTCCAAAGTTAAACGTAATATCGAAAAAGCAAGATTTGTTCAAACCAGAAGTAATCATAATAAGGAAGATCCGCCCATAATAGAAGAAGGCCAAAGGGTATTTGTAAAGCCAAATATTAGGAAAAACTTGATCCAAGAGCAGTCCCCACAATAGCTAGCCAAGTAGAAGAGAAAACATTCAAAAATACTAGGAAAAATAAAGAGACACAAAAATAAAATAAAAAGGTTGAAAAAAAGTTTGAACATGTTTAGAATTCTATTGCTTCTCTTAATAGGACAGGCGTTAGGCCAGTATTTAGAAATCGATGATCTTCATCAAAATCCGTTACTATTACTCAAAAGAACAAAATTGCTATATTCAAACAGGAATTATCAAAATTTTACATCCCATAAATTTAACAATGTTAGAGTTAAATGTTGCCTTGTTTTTAGAGTTTTCAAGGAAAATCGATCGAGACCTACCAATGTCAAATCTAATCATTAGGAAAAGTAGACAGTTAGCCGACAATCTATATAAATTAAAACCAGTTAGGAACAACAGACCAAAACGATGGGACATCATCGGCAAAGGTTGGAAATGGCTCGCGGGAACACCGGACGCAGACGATTTACGGATAATCAACACCACATTCAACACCCTGATTGACCAGTCAAACGAACAAATCAAGGTAAATCAAGTCATCAACGAAAGGATTTCAAGGATGACCAACACCGTTAACCAACTCACATCAGTCAACAACATTATTCTCAAAGAGACTGATGCCATCACGCTTCTCCTATCCCTGGATACGATGAGCTCCTGAGAGCTCGAGTATCACTGTCGAACAGTAAATTACTAACTCTTAAGGAAATTTTCCTGATTGAAACTATTATTAACGAGCAAGGAATAACGACTAATTTCCCCGAGGAAGCACTAAGCTATACGAAACCAAAAATAGTTAGCAAACCCGACATTTTGATTTATATCCTGGAAGTCCCGAAAACCAACAAAAATTGCGAATCAATTAGAGTCATACCACTAACGGTTAATAACACACTTATAACGGAAATACCCAACTTTATCGTGAAATCGCAGAGGAAGCTCTACAGCACAATTCATCCCGAGAATGTTATCCAACAATTCCACGACATACACCCCTTCTCAGATGTATGCCTCTTCCCAATTATAATGGGGCTAGAAAGTCACTGCACAGTACTGCAGACAAACTCTACCGATTTCATAGCACTACCTGGAAACAAGGTACTTGTAAACAATGCAATAAATGAACACTTAAGTTCAAACTGTGGACCCCATGATAGGAAACTGACCGGAAATTTCCTATAACATTTCCAAAATTGCACTCTTACCATTGCAAACAACACATTCACTTCAGAGAAAACATTCAGCAGCACAGTTCAGTTAACAGGACGAGGACGTTCGATCTTACCCCCCGGAGGAATTACGTGACGCACCAGTTCAATCACCACCAACCAAATTACCAGATCAGCAGTTATCAAGTCACACCATCCGAGTCCAAAGTCCAAGCCGACCAACGTGCCCATAGGATTGCCCTGTCAGCAAGTTTAGGTTACAAAGCCCGATCGAACCTTCGATCGGCCTCTTTCAGTTATCAGCAATTAAGTACACAGAAAAAAATAATGAAAAATAAACAGCGCGTATAACTTGACATGCGGAAATTAACGCTATTCTACGCTGAAATGGCCCTCTTCATAACAATATTGCGTACAACTTGTATGCAATATCGACGATTCACGTCAATTATTGTATACATTTAGGCTACTTCTCGTGTGGAAGTACGCTAATAATGACGTTCCATTTATGTGCATGATTTTCAGCGTAAATTTCAGTGGATTTTTCTATCTGTGTAGTTAACATCGTTCTAGCAGTGATCAGTAGTGATAAGCTAAGCAAAAATGTGTAAAAGTGTTTATTAAGAATAATAAAAGTTTTTTTTAATAGACCTGATGGTCTAATCCAAATTTATATATCTGGATACGTTCAATCCAAATTTCGATCAACCAAATAAGTGGTTTGGCCGAAGAAATCATCATTCGGTCGAAAATGGTTGAACAAATCATTTGGACGATAATGCCGCGCGGCCGAACAGATCATACCTCCGAATATGTATTCAGACGAAAATTTAATTTTTTCGAAAATGTAATTTGTCTGAATGCGTCCTACATTCGAAAAGGTCGTTTAGCTGAAAAGGTTACTTGGCTCATTATTATTATTTATTCAGACTAAGGCCGAAGTGGCCTGTGCGGTATATAAGAGTCTTCTCAAGGGGCAACCAACTCTAAACTTTCTACAGTACCCAGCAATACCATCAAATACTAGCAAAAAACTACGTTGGTTCTATTGCAAATTGATCAAAGAGCTCTGGTTGGGAAAGCATGAAACACAACGCCACCCAGTCAATACAGTCCACCCCGTTTTAGGCAACACATGGTTTCTTTAAATTTAAATTCCTAATCAATTACTGAACAATTAGTTCTATTACTAATACTTTCTGAGCAATCTTAGGGGCTCCCGTATTGGTTCGATGGCATTAGAAATATAAAATACGGTTCGAAAGTTCTCTAGAATTGTAAGAAGTAGAAATCAGGTGCTTCCAAATACGGGGGACTACTGTGTTTCGTCAACTAACTGACGAACGCCATAACAACCAAACTAGCAACCGTATTGTTATTTGAGAAAAATAAAGAATACTAGAAATACTATTGCGAGACAATGAGTAATAGGGGAAGAGGCCCCAAAACGCACCCCCGAGGCAAAACGCCTTTTGTGGTTTCCCTCATATTTACCGTCATTAAGATGTCCGTAACAAAACTAGATCTAAAATTATGTAGGTTAGGCGAAAAAAGTTTCAAAATAGTGTATGCGAAGGTCGGAAAAACCGAAAATTTCCACATTTTGAAGAAACATCTAACATTTTGGCGAGGCAAAACGCCCTAGTGGCACTAACCTACAATGTACTTGCGTCTCCACGCACTATCCATACCAGAATGCTGATTCGCCGACGCATGGTGCTTTGTTCCCTAGGAGCTGCTAGCTAAAAGGCGTTTTGCCTCATGAGTTTTCCGGCAACAGAATATCACCACTTTTTTGAAATGTGAATATTATCAATATGATTGAGATTTTTGAAAATTTTTGAATGGCGTCAACTAGCTATCTTGTCTAACTGATGCATAATGTAGAAATACCCATGAATAGCGTTACAAATAAGACAATAAAGCAGTGTTTGTTTAGCTAGGGCATATTGCCCCCTTCCCCTACTATCGCAAAGTTTAGAGTTGGTTACCCCTTGAGTCTTCTCCATTCGGCTCGGTCCATGGCTACACATCGCCAGCCACGCAGTCTACGGAGGGTCCGCAAGTCATCTTCCACCTGATCGATCCACCTTGCCCGCTGCGCACCTCGCCTTCTTGTACCCGTCGGATCGTTGTCGAGAACCATTTTCACCGGGTTATTGTCCGACATTCTGGCTACGTGCCCGGCCCACCGCAGTCGTCCGATTTTCGCGGTGTGAACGATGGATGGTTCTCCCAACAGCTGATGCAACTCGTGGTTCATTCGCCTCCTCCACGTACCGTCCGCCATCTGCACTCCACCATAGATGGTACGCAACACTTTCCTTTCAAAAACTCCCAGTGCGCGTTGGTCCTCCACGAGCATCGTCCAGGTCTCGTGTCCGTAGAGGACTACCGGTCTAATGAGCGTTTTGTAGATTGTCAGTTTGGTACGGCGGCGAACTCTATTCGATCGGAGCGTCTTGCGGAGTCCAAAGTATGTACGATTTCCAGCCACTATACGTCTCCGAATTTCTCTGCTGGTGTCATTTTCGGCAGTCACCAGTGAGCCCAAGTACACAAATTCTTCTACCACCTCGATTTCGTCACCACCGATGCCTTGAACCTCTTCCTATCATGTACTATCATGTGTTGATGACAAGTCCGATCCGCTTAGCTTCCCTCTTCAGTCTGATGTAGGCTTCCTCCCTCTTCTCAAAGTTTCGTGCCATAATATCAATGTCGGAGGCATCCGGAGGCACCGTGCCAAGTGCAGCGGTTGCGGTGCTACCAATGGCGGATCGAATATCTCTCCAGCCATCTTCAAGAGACGCTGCGCCTAGCTGCTCTTCCGTTGGGAGAGCCACTTCCAGCTGCTGCGCGTATTCTTGGGCTAGTCTAGCGTCTTGTAGCCGCCCAATGTTAAACCGCGGCGTCCGACTTCGACGCGTGTTGTACACCGTCGAGAGTTTTGAGCGCAGACATACTGCAACGAGGTAGTGGTCGGATTTAATATTCGCACTGCGGTAAGTGCGGACGTTCGTGATGTCGGAGAAGAATTTACCGTCGATTAGAACGTGGTCGATTTGGTTTTCCGTTTCTTGGTTAGGTGATCTCCATGTGGCCTTGTGGATATTTTTGCGGGGAAGAAGGTGCTTCGGACTACCATTCCGCGGGAGACTGCGAAGTTTATGCATCGTTGGCCGTTGTCATTCGATACGGTGTGCAGACTATCAGGTCCGATGACCGGTCTATACATTTCCTCCCTTCCTACCTGTGCGTTCATGTCACCGATGACGATTTTGACGTCCCGCAGTGGGCATCCATCGTATGTCTGCTCCAGCTGTGCGTAGAACGCTTCTTTCTCGTCGTCGGATCTCCCTTCGTGTGGGCAGTGCACGTTGATGATGCTATAGTTGAAGAAACGGCCTTTAATCCTCAGCTTGCACATCCTTGCGTTGATTGGCTGCCACTCAATCACGCGTTGGCGCATCTTACCCAGCACTATGAAGCCGGTTCCCAGCTCGTTGGTGGTGCCACAGCTTTGGTAGAAGGTAGCCGCTCGATGCCCGCTTTTCCACACTTTCTGTCCTGTCCAGCAAATCTCCTGCAGTGCCACGACGTCGAAGTTGTGGGGATGTAATTCATCGTAGATCATCCTGTCGCAACCTGCGAAACCTAGCGACTTGCAGTTCCATGTTCCAAGCTTCCAATCGTGATCCTTTATTCGTCGCCTAGGTCTTTGCCGATTATATCGAGTCGCATTATCTCTTATATTGTTCGTAATGATTGGTTTTCTAGGCGGCTTATTGGGCCTGCGCAAACCTCCTGTCTCGTTGGAGGGCCGTCGTGTCAGGGCTGTTTAGCGTCCCACCTAACACCAGGACTTGCGGATACATGCAGCTTTTTATAGAGGTTTAACAGGGCCCACTGTCAAACCCCACCACATCCTAGGCAAGCCCCACAACTCGCAGATGGCCTGGGGAGGGATCGTCAAGCCCTTGGACATAGTCTCTGCTGCCCCCATATATTGCATTCATTTATATACATCGCAGGCAAAACAAAAATATTTTTTTAATTTCGCGTTTTTCTTCTCAATGAGGGGTCCCTATGAAAATAAATGATAATTTGTCAACAACTTCGGAAGGCAATGTCTAAAAGGTCCAATTTTAAATGGCAAACAATAAGACTGAATTCCCCGTCGAATGCAACTTGTTGCGTGTAAATCGGTCAACGCTTAGTTCCAAAAAGCGCATATACAATGGTTAGATGCGCCTAAAAAACAAATAAATAATAAAACTTATTATTACAATAAATTATGACTGAATAATTCGAAGAAAATGCATAAAAACAGCATAAAAATAAGTTTGTTGATATGTTTGTTGATAAACTCAGTGATATTGAACTATTTGTCAATAGAAAGAGGGTGCCCATAACCGTACCAATAAAGGTGCCCACAACCGAATTTAGCAGTGTTTCAGAAAAGTGATGAAAAAAAATCGAGCTGGAATTTTGATAACAATCGTTATTGAACCATAAAATAGACTAAATTTACCGTATGAATACGCATTAGAATTCACTTTTTCAATTCAATCTCACAATTTTATGACACTTTGGAAAGGTCAAACAAAAATTTCCTGTTGATTTTTATGTAGAAAAAAAAAAGTTGTTTATTGTTCAAAGTAGAGGCGTCTATCTAGTTCGGTATTCTGCACAAAACATCGTGTGTCGATAGCAAATGTCAGAATAAAGGATCCCTCAAACACACCCGATGTGACAGTCGCGACGCGATTCTATCGCTTGGCGACAACGATTCTGTCGCCGTTGGTATGGAAGCGTTAATAGGACATTGCCTGCAGCGACCAAACGATAGAATCGTGTTGACTATTTGTCGCCGTCGCGGCGATGAAATCGCTTAGGTCTGGGGGGCCTTAACAGTATCTGCTTTCTGTCAAAAGATACGTGGGGGTGCCCACAACCGAACCACCAACCGTACCACAGATGTGTCCTTAGTATTGCAGGTTGCAGCGGAATGTCAAAATGCATGGAATCTGACTAGCTAATGTTGAGGAACGTCTGAAAATCTTGCAACCAGTGTTGTTGGCAATGAAAATAAAAAGGTTTTGGTACTTCGCAAAAACATTTTTTACAGTCTTGGAGGAGTCAAATAATATCTTTGGTTTTCAGCCAGACTATATTCCAAGAAATATCCAATTTTCAAAACAGTAAAATACTTAATCATGTACAAGACAAATTTCACTTCAAAAACATATTTTTTGATTGTCGTAATTATACAATTAAAGTCATTCCTGAAAGTCTGGCATCACGATTTTTGGCGCGCTTCGAAAAAAAAACAAACGGACAGCTTTCAGCTGACGTCAAATCGTCCTTCTCTTTCAAGCTCATAGGATGGAAATGATTTGACACCAAAAAGTTGAGTTGGCTCGTTGCTTGCATTTTGGTTGGAAACTTCTTGCAAGATCTTTGCATTTCGCGTTTTGGAAGAAATTTGCAATATTACATGCCCTATTATTTTTATAACAATATCTCAATTGACAGAAAATATCGGCATTTGTTTAAATTATAGATACTATAGGTTCCATAGACGAGCTGAGGCGAGTGTAGCCAAACGAACTGTCAGTTCAAGACAAAATTTTCAAAACGACTTATCTACTTTTGTAAACAAAGATTCAAACGACGATTTGACGAATCTGATAGCTCTCCCACACAAACCGACACCATCAACAGGTAGCGGAAACCTTCACCTACCTATTGGTGGTGTTGGTTTGCGTGGGAGAGCTATCAGATTCGTCAAATCGTCGTTTGAATCTTTGTTTACAAAAGCAGATAAGTCGTTATGAAAATTTTGTCTTGAGTTAGTGTAGCCAAACGAGCATGACGTCACGATTGCAATCCAAGCAACGGAGCGTGTGACGTCAAATTCACGTGGTACACTGTGGAAAAGTGGAAAAACACACTTATTCGAAATGACCCAACCGTTCCTGCGCTTCTCTATGGAACCTATAGTGTCTATAGTTTTATAGTTTAAATTGGTTGCAACTAAATTAGTATATGTATTTGCTTTTTATAGCCATTGGACATAAATTTGCTTGTATATAAATTAACTGCTAATCTATGCGCTGGAAGATGCCTTTCAAACAGGCAACATGCTACACGCGATTGAAATTATCTTTTTTTCTCTTTGTTTGCTTACACCCGGTCTAAAGACACTATATACAAAGACGGGAAGTCTGATCCCTGAACAAATAAATCACCAGGCAACTCTGCGTGCGCAACACTGCTGATGCTGGATATACTTTCCACATTGGTCTATACGAATTTCATAATTCAAAAATATTTGATTTGTATCGTGTTCAACCACCCAATAAAAAGCCACAATTCACTATAAACATGTTTAATTGATTTTCAACCACATACGAACACTTTTTTACCTAAATCCATGAAAAAATATTCAAATAATAATACAAACATATTTATTCGTGCTGGTTCAAATGAACCTTTGCCAAATGTTGCTCGCGATATTTTGGAATGACAGGTCTTTTGCTCGATTGGAATGACACTGACAGTAAATTTGGAATTCCAATTGGAACATTTCCCGTCTTTGTTTATAGTGTCTTTAATCCGGTCTGTAAGTTGTCTCTCGAGCGAGCAGCATAGGTACTAAACACGGAGACAGCGATATTTTGTTCTCTCTGTTTAAGGTCACTCCTGACGGAATCCAAGTTTCAAAGTGCTCGCGTTTTCGGGGGCACATCACTCGATTCAGAGGCGGCGCACAACTGTCATTTTTGTTGATTTAGCTTTGCTGCGTCGCAGCATGCGTGAAATAATAAAAATGACAGTTGTGCGTTGCTTTCGCATCGAGTGGTGTGCCGCCGAAAACGCGAGAACTTATCTTGGATTTCGTCAGGAGTGACCTTAATTCCGTTTGACAGAGCATACTCGATGAGCTAGTACCGTACGGGACCGAAATCCGTACAGCACCGAAATCCGTCCACCCCATGAGATATCAATAAATTAAAGGGGGTTAAAGGTAATTAATGTAGGAATAATTAATCTTATCCTGTTCAGATATTTGACAGTAAGCTTTTAGGGCATAGAATTCGAAAGAAGGCTTTGAAATTAAAACAACAAAAATCAAAAACAAATCTCCACCCACCAAACGCGGAATTTGTGCCGCCATTTTGTTTTCGGGTAGAGGATAACCAAAAGTAACTGTGTGCTAATTGCAAATCATTACATAAGATAAGCGGAATGCAAATCGAAGGGATCGCTTCTCAAGGTGCTTATCGAACTATTTACAGTGCTAGTTTAGTCAATCAGACTGTTTCAATTTAAATATTTAGTTAAGAAATAGCTGTACGGATTTTGATCCTTTGATTCGAAATCCGTCCACGGTGGACGGATTTCGAGTCAGGAGTAGTTGATTAAATTCATTATTTTATCATGTTTATCGTAGTTTTTAATGATTAAATTCCTATTTTCTAATGACTTTTTCATACACTAAGGTGCTTAAGTGTACGGATTTCGATGCCCCACGGTACGACACCATTCGAAATTTTGTATTGCTAGAAGATAGAAAAATTCGAACGAGTGTCCGATGGTCGACCGTCGTAAAGTTGATCCGCAAACGTCAAATCACTTGATGCACGGAAAATAATGTTGGTTGATTCTTTCGGTGTATGGATGTTGATTATTGAAATCAAAGAAAATATGTAACTTTAAACGAGTGTTATACTAATGACACACTGGTGGTATAAGTATCATGGTACAAGAATCAAGAAATGAGTTCCATACCGATAATTGTCTTTATCAAAGATAGTCTTGGAATAATTTTCTTGTCCTCTCGTACCATGGTACATGTACCACAGATGTGTCCTTAGTATTACATGCCGCTATATATTATAAATAAGTTTTATGGTTCTTACAAGGCATTTCGGAACGTATTTATGCGATTTTGAAACATTTTAGACTTCTCGAATTTCTTGATGTCAAGGAATATCAACCCTTTCGCACAGTGCATGTCATTTGAAGTTTCCGACACTCAGTCTTCTTCTTTTTTGCTCCGCAAAATTAGAAGTTTTCTCTGTTCTCGCAATACTGCGACTGGGTAAAGTCAAACGAAATACATAAAAGACATAATGCCGCAATTTTCTCGAAACGTACGAATCGAGTGATTCGATTCTAGATGCGCAATGTCACCTCAGGTTTTGATCTCCCAGCGTGGACGATTGCTCATATAAATTTTATTCTTTCTTAATTTCATTCTTTATATATAAAAGTTATTCCACACGCAAGATAAAAGGCAGCAAATAGGGACACGGCAGGTATTTTCGTCTGTTCGTCATAGTCTCGAAAACCAATAAAAAATACGCTTTTTTGTAAAACTCATACGTACCAAATCGTAAGCTCAGGAGAAACGTTCTGCTATAGTGGAGTTCTAGCAAATGTACGTTGCTTTCGTTGGTTTTAACCCCTACGACGGTGGACGGAAATACCTGCCGTGTCCCTACCATTCTTCTACTTCTGATTCAACCGAACAAAATATCAAAGTAATGTTGAATATTTCCGAACAGATTTAAAATCCTATGAGAGCATCATCATTTTTCCGAAACTTTACCTAAAGCATTCTCGACTTTTCTGAATCTTGCTTTATGCCTTACAATTGAAAAGCGTGCTGAGGCGCAATCACGAGAGAAAGTACCACATACAAAGTATTCTCCTAAATTTGATTGGCAGAAATTGTTAACCACTAATGGAATGGAAGTACATTTACATCAACAAAGTACATCAAAGAAACCCGTTTCAAACGGCATCTAGCCCTTGACCATAATAAAACCCAACCAAACAACCCCACTGTAGAGCAACAATAACAGCCAACTCTAAGCTGTGCGTTCAAGGTCATTCTTGCGCCAAGGTTAACGACAATGCGAAGGCAGAGAAGAAAATTGACCCCCTCGGCGAGAAACGGCTTTTATGGCCCCGCCGGTCCTTTCGAGAAGGCTACAATGCTTGCCCTCATATACGAGTAAAAACACGCAACCCTTATGTTCGCCTCCTCGAGTGGGATGGTCCATCGCGGTATCGTTGAACGGAAGGCAGCGACCCATTGCGCAACGGTCACGATCGTCGGTGGCGAACGAAAAACGACGAGAAGAAACGTGACCGTCCAAAAATAGACCCAACATGGGTCATATCCGCCGACGACTACCAATGCTGGGTGCGTGTGAAGATCGCTTTTGTGTGCTTGAAATTAGCTCTCGTCGACTGGGAATTGATCTTTTAGGGGGCAGTCGCAGAGAGACCTTGATATCACGAGATTGTTGACATTGTAGCATCCACTTCACACATGGGCTGCTACAGCCAATCAATAAACGCGGCAGGTTGGGTCTGTTTTTTAAATTATTTAGATTGGTAAATTGATTGATTGCATGTTCAGTGCTAATTGGCTTGAGGCACAGAGCTCGCCGAATATATCCAAAACAGCGTCCGCCGGTACCGTTAATTGTTATTATCCTAAATTATGGCTCGTTATTCATCATACCTATCTGGGCCTTCACTTGTGGCGAGATCTCGGTGCGCACGACAACAGCAAAGTGTCAACAAGGAATTCCATACCGCGCAGAAGGTAATGGGATACGGTACGGGGTAATTGCAAGCGATAAAATTGAACAGCATTCGATACGAGTGACCACCGAGAGGTCTCCGCGCAAAGCAGAGTAGGAACATTTATGCCAATTGCTTCTAGAAGAAATGCTTTATCTTGTCGGTTCACAAGGTATGTTACGATGCAATGCATGTGGTATTTTTTTCTTTGCTGTCTTTTCTTTTGTAGGCGGTGAACGTGAGCTATAATTTTCAATTTCATTTATCTGATACAGCTGTGAACAGATTATTCGACGAGGAAACATTGTTATTAAAAATAGATGATTTATGTACTTTTTACAATTTTTATGACAACATTTTCTTTTTATTATTCAAAGGTACTACATTCCAACAGGAACATGACCTGCTTTTCAACTCACTTTTTGAACAGCACTTCCACAGTTTCCCGATTATGGATCGACTACCCGAGTAGAAGAAATGTGTTGATATGTTGATATATGTTGATAAGATAGCAAAATGAGATATGGACATGATTGATGTAAGAGATAAAAGATCAGATATCAATATCAATAATTTGCACTAAAATATCATGAGGAGATCAAGTTATGCTATTTGTAATAAGTGATCAATATCATGTGCCATTGATTTGTTCTTATCCATAGCATATCTTGATATTTAAATGGTATTTCGGTGCAAATTTTTGATATTGTTACCTGTTCTTTTATCTCCTATATCAATCAAGTCCATATAATGTTTTGTTATTCTGTTCATGGCTTCTACCCGGGTATACGTTCTGATTATGTACATTTATTGAACGGCTACACAACGAGTTTGATATTTGCCCCACGTTTCGACACGGGAATTACAATTTACCTTTTGTACCACACGATACCTTGGTAGCCAAATGGCATCAGACGGTATCAAGATCAAGAAGTCATGCGCTGCCTTTGCTAGTTTGAGGAATGTTTGAGAAAAATAAAACCCAACTTAATTCACCGAGTAATGATATTGCTTATATGGTGCTAATATGGCTCGATAAAAGATATTTTAGTTACAAGATAAAGATTGTCGCTGTCCGGAACATCTTTTGCTGGCGAGGATGGGGTGTGCTAAATGTCAATGAAGGAAAAATACATACGATTTGACAGTTCGGTACCCAACATACAATCTTTATCCTGCAACCAAAATATCTTTTGATTCGATGTACTATTTTCTTTATAACTTTTGAACGCAATGTTCGATTATTACCAATAGTGATTAACCTTCCTAATGCATTAGAGAAAAGTTACACATCGTGCATTGGGTTCCATTTGGACCGAAGATTTCATCTCGATCACAAAAACTCAAATTCAACCGATTTTTGATCTTCAGGCACCAAACTAAAGCTGTAGGTTCTTAGAACAAGCTCATGAAGTGATTTATTCAAATTGAGCTATCTAGATCCCGGGGAACCTGTACTAAAGAGGTACTGTTTGAGCTTTTCAATTTGGCACCTAATTTTCGAACTTCGTGTTATGAAACATAAAACTGCTGCAAATATGTGTTCCGATGATCCCAACTGTATTTGCTATCTTTTATTCGTCATTTCTTGGCAATTTTATCCCTTGAGCGGTCATCGGAAAGCCCTCTGGAAGATCCGTAAAACTGGCCAATTCTAAAAGTTAATCCCAGAGCTTCGCGATTTTTTCGTAACCATCCATTCTGGCAAATTGTGGGTACAATCAATACTGAAGTCTTCAGTGGCGTCTAATCTATCCGTGAAAGTGGCTGATTCCAAGAATTCATCCCAGAGCTTCGCGATTTTTTCGAAACCATTCATATCGGCGAAATGTGTATGTAATCAATAGTGAAAGTGCTCTGAGACCAAATGCTCCCAAAACGGTGCACAGTGTTTTCTAACCCAGGTGATCGAAAATGTTTTGGCCATGAAAAGTTGATTTGAGAGTCTCAGTGACTTCGGGGAAAAGTTGCTCCATACTCCACCGCGGTGCTTCGGAGAATCGGAACATCCGTAAAAATGGCCAATTCCAAAGAGAGATTCGCATTATTTCGCAATCATCCATCCTGACGAATTCTGGATGCAATTCATAGTGACAGTATTCCCTTACCCCAAAAAGCTCCCGAAACGGTTCTCCAAAAGATCCGGAACATACGTAAAAGAGGCCAACTTCAAAAATACATCCCAGAGCTTCGAGATTTCTTCATAACTGTGAGACCCTAAATGGCCGAAACGAAGTTATGACTGCGACTCTCCGTGGATGCGTGTGCACGCCGCGGAGGTCTGACTCGAAGAGGAAAAATCATGGCTTGCTGCTCGCCGATTGACACGCTGATGGGTGAATCTATTATAACACGCTGAAGGCATTTTACTCAAACCCCACATTTCCCTTCTTCTCTCATTAAAAACGCAAAAAAAAATCTTCTAGCATAGGATGCAATGCTTGTTTTTTCTCCTGGGTTATTTAAATGAGACGAAGGTGAACATCGGTTGCAATTGAGCAACCGGTTAACTCCATTGAAAACTGCACACCAAAATAAACTTGACTCAACATCATGGTTTTAATACCAGAACAATGATTCAGAGTGTGGGTTCCCAAACTGTGGGCAGCGAAAGATAAAGCGTGGTCCATACTTTCGTTGGATGATTAGAGAACAACAAATTTACGAAGCCTTCGTTTGTTTGTCAAATACAATGACAATTTCTTCCAAAAAACATTCCAAATCTTACCCAAATGCGATCCAAAACTACACAGATAGAAAAAGTTGTTGAAATTTACACGAAAGTAATGCACATAAAGGGAATGCCAGAAAGAGCGTAAATTTAAACGATATTATCACCTGAATGTATGCAATTTATATTGCATTATGTCAGTTTTTATACGAATAAGTATCATAATGCTACGTAAATTGCATACATTTAGGGCGAACTTATTGGATAAGATCCGTGTACGCCCAAAATAGTGTAACTTTCCACGTCTTTATTTTTTACGCGCTGATTACTTTTCATTATTTTTTTTTCTGTGTAAGCGGTGTTGAACTTCATTACTAATAAGATTTAAGAACAACCTAATATAGATAAGAAAATTCATACTAATCCAAATTCAATCCAAATCAAATCTAATGCTATTCCAATCCAAATCTAATTTAAATCCAAACTCGATCCAAATCCATTTCAAACTCAATCCAAATCCAAATCCAATCCAAATCCAATCCAAATCCAATCCAAATCCAATCCAAATCCAATCCAAATCCAATCCAAATCCAATCCAAATCCAATCCAAATCCAACACAAAGCCAATCCAAATCCAATTCAAATCCATTCCAAATCCGTACATTTAATCCAACTTTTAGTTTCGCGTATAGTACAACATCAACCATTTGCCATCAAGCAGTATTGCATTGCTAGCCAATAACTCCAAACTAATCTTACGCATAATATATTCGAACTTTCGAATTGCTTTGTAAAATCCGGCAACCTTATTAATTTTTCAAATTCCAAGATATCTACTCCTACAGGTAATCCCGCTATGGCTACTAAGTCAGTACATTCCAAAATAAATTTCTAGATAATATATTTGGCTTTCCGAACAGTTTCGAACAGTACAGCATTGAATATTTCTCCATTTCTCTCAGATTTCGTTATATAATAGCTCTACTGGTAGTCTCATGTACGTTGCCAAGTGGCTTCATGTAATCTAAATTTGTTTTAATCAAAATCAATGCTCGCAGGACTTTGAAATTTTCTAGATCGTAAACCATTTTCCGTTGGTGTTTCATACGCGTCTTGTGATTTAGCAAACCACAAACCATTTTCCGACGGTCTTCGAGACGCGTCTTGTGATTTAGCAAACCACAAACCATTTTCCGACGGTCTTCGAGCCGCGTCTTGTGGTTTAGCAAACAACAAACCATTTTCCGACGGTCTTCGAGACGCGTCTTGTGATTACGCAAACCACAAACCATTTTCCAACGGTCTTCGAGACGCGGCTTGTGATTTAGCAAACCACAAACCATTTTCCGACGGTCTTCGAGACGCGTCTTGTGATTTTGCTAACTTAAATATATCACTCGTAACAATTTAATTACTCACCTCATGAAATCAGCGACAGGATCCAAAAAATAGACTGGCAGGATCGCCAAAATGTGAGACCCTAAATGGCCGAAACGAAGTTATGACTGCGACTCTCCGTGGATGCGTGTGCACGCCGCGGAGGTCTGACTCGAAGAGGAAAAATCATGGCTTGCTGCTCGCTGATTGACACGCTGATGGGTGAATCTATTATAACACGCTGAAGGCATTTTACTCAAACCCCACAATAACCAATTATACCAACGAAATGTCTGTGCAATTAATTGTGAAAGTTTTCTGCGACCCGAATACCTGGTTGGCTACAGCGTCGATACACCTATGCCTGGCGTATTGTAGAGCTCCATAATCGTCGGTCTTGGGCGATGTTCCTCCAGTTTCCCCGAACGTTCAGAGTCCCCAGGACCGATTCCACCGCGTGCATCCAGCGTGTTCGTGGTCTCTATCTGGTACTCTGCTGTATGTTCTTTACGATATTCTTTCTTCTGACATTTGCACTAAGTGATCAGCCCACTAAAGTCTGCCGTCTTTGATACGATTATAATTTACACAGCTTACGACTCATGCGTCTGCGCCACACACCATTTTCTAGTTTTCCTCCGAGTATTGTACGCAGCGCTATTGACTCGGAAATCCGGACCGCCTCCTTTAACGTCCATGCTTCATGTCCATAAAGAGCCACCGGTAGAATCAGAGTTTTGTATAGAGCAAATTTCGTTTCCGTCTGCATGTTGCGGGACCTAAGCTACTTACGTAATCCGTAAAAGGCCTTATTCGTAGCAGCAATACGCCTTTTCACTTCACGGGAAACGGCATTGTCACAAGTCACAAGCGATCCAAGGTAAACAAATTCTTCAACAACTTCAAACACATCCCCATTAAGCACTACCTCAGCACCACTACCACTTGGTCTTCCTATATCTCCGCCACCATGTACTTTGTCTTGGTAGAGTTAATGGTTAAGCCTATCCTCGCCATCTACTTCATCAAAAAAGGACAAAAGCCTCCACTACTGCTCTGCGATCGTTTCCAATGAGGTCGATGTCGTTCGCAAATCTTATGATATTATGCGACCGTGTGATGATAGTGCCGTTCCTCTGCACGCCAGATCTCTTAATAGCGCCATCGAGTGCAATGTTGACCAGTAAAATTCTTCTTTATTCAAACATTTTTGCTCTACAATTATGATTTTACATATAAAGTGATCGGCCGGCTTGGCCCTCCAACTTTGATTTAAAAGTTTTCAATGGTAATTAGCATTTTATTAATAATAATTTTAATTTATCATGACGGCCTTTAGGTTGATAACCTAACTACTATGTACCTAACTACTATGACCTCGGATATTCTAGTCCTGAGAGGGGTGTTGAGGATCATCCTCAGGAATTTGTTTTGGACCCGTTGCAGTTTGAGGTGGTGGGTTTTAGCGCAGCTCTCCCAGACCGGCATGCCGTATTCGATCAAGAAGGATGATTTGCTTATAGACAGCAAGCCTATTTTTCAGGGACAATAACGACCGACGGTTGATCAAAATATACAGTAGCTTCGACAAGACGTCACCATCTTGTCAAGCTGTTACCTGAAAATAAGCTTAGTCGGCCTCGTTGGCCCATTCCATAGTCGTGCCATTGAGGATGATTTTACAGTCCCCAGGCGGAACATGTTTAGGAGATTTAGAGTGGGGGAAATTGATGACCTGGGTTTTCGCCACGTTGATACAGATCAAGCGCTCTGATCAATCTACCGTTGAAGACGATGGAGGTGTCATCTGCGAACAGAGACAGAATGCCGCATTCTGGAGGTTTTGGCATGTCGGAGGTGAACAGATTGAAAAGCAGGGGCCCGAGGATAATGCCCTGGGGGACGCCTGCAACGATATTGAGCCAATTGAAACTCGCTCCGCTAAGACCCGGAATGTCCTTGCCAACAGGTAATTGTTGATGATTTTCACCAGGTAGCTGGGAAGATTGTAGCGTTGTAGTTTGTACACCAGGCCATCATGCCATACATTGTCAAGTGCCTTCTCGACATCGAGTAAGGCCATGGCGGATGTTTTCGAGACAAACTTGTTCCGTCTGAGGACGTTGGTAACTCGGGTCAGTTGGTGTACAGTTGACCGACCGCGTCGGAAACCACACTGTTCCTCGAGCAAGATGTTGAGATTTTCGGCAGACTCAAGTAACCGATGATGAATAGCTTTTTCGAATAGCTTGGATAACCCTGAGAGAAGGCTGATGGGTCGATAACTTTTGGAGGAGGAAGGATCCTTCTCAGGCTTCCGGATGAAGATGACATTCGCTGACTTCCAGGACGACGAGAAGTAGCTGAGTCGGAAACACTGATTAAAGATCAGCGAGAGGTGCTCAAAGAACAGGGCACTCATGTGTTTGAGCTCGAGATTCATGATGCTGTCAAAGCCTGGGCCTTCATGTTCTTCGATGATTTGATGATGACGAAGTGACGACCTATTTCAGCGACCTTCTCTGCAGGAGTTATCAAGCGATCCTTAGAGCCATTATTGTCTAGTGGGATCAAAGGTGTCATGGACCGAGGCTTGGATTTTAGTATTTTGGTCATTTTCCAGAACGGCGTAGCAAATCTGGGAGAGTGCGGATCTTATTCGAGAAATCGTTACAAAGCAAGACCATGCTGAGGGTGGCTGAAAATTGGAACTAGCTGCTCTGATGTGTAGAGCGGTGGGTCACCTTCAGCCAGAAAGGACTCGTTGTCCTGACGACGGAATCCAGGAGGAGGAAGCAGGGAGCACTGGCTGGGAGCCGATGGTACTTGGGTATCGGGTGCCGCGGATGGAACCGATGCAGCGGCAGCAGCAAGCCGTTTGTGTGGCTGCAGCGGTGGAAGAGCCGGAATCGGTCAACGGGGAGGCCTAATGGCCGAAAAAATTCCTCTCATTCAGCGCCGGGGTGGATCTGGAACGCATAGGCTGACTTTTGGAGAAAGCCCTCTTCCGGATCTCCACGAACTCGGCGCGCTTGGGACAGTCCTACGTAGTGGCCCGATGTTTTTCATAAAGTTGGCGCAGAGGCAGAGGTCCGAACATTGACTCTGATCACTACATCGTTGTCAGTAAAATTCGATCACGGTTGTCAACTGTATCGAACGAAAGATCACAGCGAACGATGCGTTACAATATCCAGCGATTGTCGGAGGAAGGAGTATCGGCTGTGTACCGCCAGAAGCTCGACGAACGGATAAGTGCAATCAACGTTAGCGACAACATCAACGATCTATGGAGTCGATCCATGGACCGGTGAGCACAACAGCACGAGAAGCGGTAGGCACTGCACAGAGGTGACCCAGGACGGGTTGCTTCGATGTGGAGTGTCAGAGAGTGACAAACGAGAAGAACGTTGCCAGAAGTCGAATGCTGGTGTCAGATACCCGATGGAATAGAGATCGTTGCAAGGAAGCAAGAGCAGCCGAAAAACGAACCCACCGCAGGAAAAAAAAAGAGAACAAGTTATTAGTGAGGCGCAGGAAAAAATGGAGCAGAACGATATGCGGAGGTTTTATGAGTCTGTCGATGGCGTGCGGAGAAAGACAGCGCCATCTCCCGTCATTTGCAACGACCAACAAGGGAATTTGCTGACAGATAAAACTGAAGTGGCTGCCAGGTGGAAGCAACACTTCGAGACTTTGTTGAATGGAGGAAGTGACGGTGCATCAGTGAACAGAATAAATATTAGCGACGATGGACAAGCTGTGGAGTCACCTACACTAGATGAGGTTAGAAAAGCTATTAAAGAGCTGAAAAACAATAAGGCTGCGGGGAAGGACCAGCTCCCGGCTGAACTTCTCAAACATGGCAGTGAGCAGCTTTATGAAGTTCTGCACCATATTATGTCGAAAATATGGGAAGACGAGGAAATGCCTGCTAGCTGGTTGAACGGCCTCATTTGCCCTCTCTTTAAGAAAGGGCACAGACTGGAGTGCGCCAATTACCGAGGAATAACCCTCCTTAATTCGGCGTACAAAATTATGTCCCGTATTCTGTTCAACAGATTGAGACCGCTTGAAGAGTCCTTCGTCGGTGAATACCAAGCGGGTTTTCGTGAGGGCCGATCAACGACGGATCAAATGTTTACCCTGAGACAAATCCTTGATAAATTCCGGGAGTACAACTTGCAGACACGTCATCTGTTTATTGATTTCAAGGCGGCGTACGATTCAGTGAAACGGAATGAATTATGGCAAATTATGCTTGATCATGGTTTTCCGGCGAAACTGATACGGCTGATTCGTATAACGTTGGACGGGTCGAAATCAAGTGTAAGGGTTGCGGATGAAATATCGACGTCATTTGTGACCTTAGATGGATTAAAGCAGGGTGATAGAATTCGCGGACGATATCGATATTATCGGAATTGATCGCCGTGCCGTGGAAGAGGCTTTTGCGCCTTTTAAGAGGGAGACAGTGAGGATTGGACTCACAATAAATACTAGCAAAACGAAGTACATGGTCGCTGGCAATCAACGTGGGTTCATTAGTGGTGGTGGTAGCGAAATAGTGCTGGATGGTGAAAAATTTGAAGTGGTAGAAGAATTTGTGTATCTTGGAACATTAGTGACGTGCGATAATGATGTTACCCACGAGGTGAAAAGGCGTATTGCAGCTGCAAATAGGGCTTATTACGGATTTCGTAACCAGCTTAAGTCCCGTAGTCTGCAAACGAAAACAAAACTCGCGCTGTATACTACTCCGATTCTTCCGGTGACTTTATACGGCCATGAGACATGGACGTTAAAGGAGGCTGATCGGAGAGCTCTGGGAGTGTTTGAGCGTAAGGTACTGCGGACAATACTCGGCGATAAACTGGAGAACGGCATCTGGCGGCGCCGCATGAATCACGAGTTGTACCAGGTGTATAAAGGACTGGTTATTATTAAGCTTATACAACACGGCAGACTACTGTGGGCTGGTCACGTTGTTCGTATGCCGGAAGAACGTCAAGCGAAGATAATATTTAGTAGAGAACCCGGAAGAGGCCGCAGGCTTCGTGGAAGGCCGCGTACACGATGGCTTTTTGCAGTTGAAGAAGACCTGAGGGCGCTCAATGTTCAGGGCAACTGCAAGCGATTGGCCCAGGATCGACTCCAGTGGAAAAGGATACTCCATTCAGCGTAGGTTCATCGAAGAGCTGTTACAGTAGCCGATCAAGTATCAAGTAAGTTGCGCACTTTGGATCGGCAACCTCCAACTTGTCGCACTCATCTGTCAGGTGCAATTCGCCACACTTGTTGCAGCGCGCGGCCATGTGGCAATTTTGGGTGCCATGCCCGAAGTTGAAACATTTCGTCTACTGCGTCACGTCACGATGCACGGCACGGGCCGGTTTTCGCTAGCATTCGATTGCTAGCAACATTTTTCTCGTCCGTCACTCGCTGGCACTCTTGATGAGGAGTCAACCATTTTTTCATTGGCGTCGCTGTGCAGTGCCTAATACTTCCTGCGCTGTTGTAGTCACAGCTTCGTGGATATTTGCCCACAATCTGTTGACGTCGCCAGATCCAGTGTCAACTTCTTCAACTGACAAGCGTTGGATATTGAAACGCATCGTTCTGTTGTTTCGTGAATTTGTGACGCTGGAATGTCGCTCCCGAATTTTTGCATCAAAGAGTCGGTCACACCTTAGGTACGTATGGGCGGAATCGAAAACTGATAACAAGCACTAAGCTGAAACCAAGCTGGACATCGCAGTAGAGAAAAATAAAGAAGTCAACCGAAATCTAGCCTGATAACAGATTTAAGGTTCCTCCAAACAAACACGACGTGACTGTCGCCGTTGCTTGGCGTTTGCGGTTCTATCGCCGTTGGTATGGAAGCGTTAATGTATGCAGCGAGCCAGCAATACAGTCGTAGTGACCAGTTATCGCCGTCGTGACGATAAAATTGCTTAGGTTTGGAAAAGCTTCAAGGCGATAGCTGGACATCGCTCAGGATGCAGAAATGTTAAATCATAACTCGGCCGCCTTGTACCCCACTCAGGGTTGTTAGCTCTCGCTCTCTGCGGTCTATCTACTAGGGCCGACTAAATCAAACTGAAGATGATTATCTTTACAGGTCGGCTCAAGCACCGATGGAGACACGGATCGGATATTCAAAACCAAATCGCTTTATATCTTTTACTCACTTTATTACTAAACTAAAACTTACATGTGTTTTATGTGTGTGGAATTGTGTAGAAAGCGCTGGGACCGGCCGGCTTCGTCGGGATCAACGATGGCGGGGTCGGTAGGGTTGGGTGGGCGACTCAGTAGCACTCACTGATACCAAAGCTTTGGATCGTGGGTTCCCTGGTCTCGACGCACGAGGGGTCGTTCAAATGGTGGATGGGCTTCACCGGATAGTTTTCTCTCGCTCTGATTCAGCAATGGCGGCTAGGTAATTACAGTGTGATCGGACGGACGGTCGGCTCCGGTGGCAACGGCAGTAGTACTCACTCTCCGTGCACGATGCGACGTCGTAATCGGTTGACCGAATTAACAATCCGGGCTCAGGCGAGCCGATATGCGTGACCGATGTGTTGAGGGACAGTCACTTCTCAAAAGCTTCGTTTCAGGCCTTCGAAACGATGACACGTGCTTACGGGGAAGCTTCTTTTTCCAAGCTTTTCTCTTCGCAACTGGAACTCGGGACTTCGACGACGGTTTATGGACGATACCTGCTGTCGATGGGCCTTCTCACGTATAGGCCATGAATAAACGCCCACCAGAGGACCTCAAGCAGTTGACGGCCACTGGAGGGCTTTATGCGGTCCTATACCGCTGGGTCCTGATTCTTTAAATGTGGGATAATATACTAACTTCTCCACTTGTAACTGAAAACTTGCAATTCGAAAATATACTGTGCACTGCTCCGTATGGCTTGGTAGCTGAAGTGAAAAAGACCGCAATTTCTTCTCAGAGATGGCAGCCAACCTCATAGTACCCCATATACTCTAAATATCCCCATTATTTATTCTCGAGCAACTCAATATTTTTCCGTTCTCCCATTTCTGATCCCGCAGAGTGGTTTTTTGATAAAGTGTAAGTGTGTATGTCAGTTAAAAATATAAACTTTTCAATTCGACTCCAGTATAATCATCTAATTATTTTATATAAACTTAGATTCTGAATGTTGGTTTACATTTTGATAATTCATAGTATGTTTTATTCAATTTATAATTCGCTTTATTGTGGTTTCTGATAGGATTACTTCTAGATTTAGAATATGATATCCGATATGGTTTGTATCATATTACTGAGCTGAGTTCTTATTAAAAAAGTTATTATTTTTATAGCATCTCTCTCCTTCAGCTCGAACTTGCATTGTAGGGTGAAGTACCCGAATTGTAACATAGTGCACAGGATCCTAAAGTCTCACACGAGAACGACACCTCAGAATTTTTTTTTCGTTCAGCATACACGCTAGTTCGCGACTTCCGAACGGTTTTGCACTGTTTCGGTTTGTCCGAATGCAAATTAATTAAAGGTACAGTTCTCATTTCCATATCACACCATTGGGTAACTCAACCAAAAATCAATACCACATAAGGGAGCACCCATAAATTACGCAACGTCTAGAAGAAGAGAAGGTTGCCCGTAATGTGACAATCCATACAAAATTTTTGGATGCTGTATACAAAAAGTGTTACATAATGAGAGGAAGGGGGTTTGAAAATGGCCAATTTTTGCGTTACGGATCTTTCCTAACAGACTTTAATGTAAAGTCATTCTTTAATGTATTCTTCCCTGGGTAAAATTTTGTTCCTTCTTACCGGAATATTTTCTAGGCATAATTAGGATTCAAAAGAAAAAAATATCCTGTAAAGTAAACAACCGCATTAAAAGCGTTTACAAAAGAACTTAAACACCAAGCCCTCATTAGTCGGCACCATATTAATCCACCTATTGCTTCACATTAGCAGCTCCGCTTTAAGGGCGACCTCTTGGCTGTCACCCATCTGAGATCTAATCTGTACCAATCCGGTTGTCGAATGTTGATTAACCTTGTCACTTGGTCGTTACGACTTCCTCCATGCGCGCGCATGCAGACTCCAGCTGGTCGACAACCACGCGGTTGACTGACTTTCACGCTCCTTCAGGCGGACTTATATGTATGTAGCCATGTTACCCGGCCGGATCGGATATTTGGCAACATACCCGTTCTACGATTCCGTTATAAAAATTAATGGTTACCTTATCTGTATGGCCACGACACACGCATCCATCTTGCTGAACGCGCGCGCGGTGCGGATCGGTTGATTGAACGCAAGCCGATCGACGACGTCGCGGTCGTCGTCCGGATTGCAACACTTTGCTCTAAAAAGCTCAAACGCAGCTGCCGCAGTTAGTTCGGCTCTGGGGCAGTTAGCAAGAGCCGTTTTCTGCGCCGGGCCACATGCACCCTGAAACCTGTTTTGGATGTCGGTACCCACCACGTGACTGTCACCGTTCCGAACCTTAAAACCTACTCTTATTGGAAATTTAGCTCTCAATCGGTGCGGGGCCGGCACAGTCATATACGACTCGATTTGAATTATTGAATTAGGTGGGCGAAATGTGCATGGTTCACAAAATATAGCAATGTATGGCATTAGGCCATGGAACGGGGCTTACTTTTTAAGCGGCCTTGGGTGGCTCGGAATACAGCAATATGGTTATATTATTAGGTTGACGTTTTGGCGTTCTGGTGTACTGTAAGATGGTAATAATTATCGAACCATTTCGCCATCCCTAGTGTTTCCAAGTGCAGCCTTTTCTGCGTACATAACCGTAAATATTTTTAACTACCAATTAGCCATCAGATATTAAACATATGTACATTAGAATGGGAATGATCATGTTATTGGTGTAAGTAACAATGACGGTTGAGATAAGTTGCGGGTAACGATACGAGCAAATATTTCGTATTTGATTGCTTGCAGTTAACCTCATGTTAATTTTATTACAAACGAAACGTTAACCTCATATACATTACAAACGAGGTAAACGATCGACTTAGTATTTTCGACAAAAAATCTGCACAGTCGTGAAAACGTCCAATTTAAACAATAATATTTTCGGACCTTTATTAGACTATTTTAATCAGGAGAATAGTCGAGTCTAAGCAAAGATATCATTGTTTCAACGCTCTTATGCTCTTTAGTTCGCTATACTGCCATTTATTCTTGAACTTCCAGAATACCTTCAAGAGTCGTCAACTTAAAATTTCGAAAATCTCATATCAATTATTAATTCAATGATGTATATTTTTCATAAGACAAATAAATGTTATTCGCTAGAAGCTTTTGATGTCAATAAATACAAAACAGAAACCTCGTGTTTCTACATTAAAGAAATGAAGTAACTATTACTGTGCTAATAACACACTTTGGGAGGATAATTCATTCACGTAAGGGCCACGTGTAAGACTTCAGTGGGCTGGTTACTTAGTGCGAATGTCGTAAGAAAGGATAGAGAAAACAATATTCAACAGAGAACCAGATAGGGGCCAGCGACTTCATAGAAGGCCCCAAACACGCAGGCTGCACGCGGTGGAATCGGACCTGGGGACGCTGAACGTTCGGTGAAACTGGAGAAACATCATCCTAGACCGACGATTATGGAGCTCTACAATACGTCAGGCATAAGTGTATCGACGCTGTAGCCAACCAGGTATCCAGGTAGATAAGGGCCACGTGTTGGGTCACCAGTAGCCCTGCGACCAAAAGCGAAGGATTGCCAATCCAGAGATGTTTGTCGGTCCGGTTGTACTTGCTACACAATACTCATGCGATGGCGGACATAAAAAGCTTTCAATTAATAACTGAGGAAAGTCTAATAGAATACTAAGCTGAAAAGCAGGCCAAGTTCCAGCTGGAAGGTAAAGCCATTGGAGAAGAAGAAGAAGAAGAAGAAGAAGAAGAAGAAGGGCCACGTGTTTTTTTTTTTTTTTATAGAGGATGAAGGCAAATCTGCATACAGACACCTGAAATTATCACTCAGGAGTGGGGTTGGCGCGGTTGGCATGAGGCCGGACCGCCGGACCCACTAATCCCACCCTGGCTGCTGAAGGTTACTTGAGTTACCCGCTCTTCTAATGCACAAGTCCCCCCGGGACGGCCTGTCAGTATTTCTTCTGTGGGGAAAAGCAGTACTAAGAGTACTCCTCCCAAAACAACACCTTTCACAGTGCCTCTCTTCGATGTTTTTTCATACGTCTGAGCCCTTTGGCTCCCTTATTGGTGCCAGCAAGCACACAAAAGCGTGGGCCCTTAAGCCCTTTACTTTTTTTCCTTGTGCCATTCAGCAACGCATCTACTTTCCTCTTTATTTTTAGAGCCATTTAGCTCTCAACGTGCTCGCAAGCTATTCAGATAGTCCCCGGCGGCGTATCTATCCTACTCCGACGTGGAGTCCCCCGGCGGCGGAAGCTCCCCCGATACCGACGACGCGCATCCATGGAAGGCTGTTACATTACCAACATTACACATTCACCTGGTATGCATGTTCATAGATCCGCTCAAGTCCTACGCACATTCTCACTTCAACGGGTGACCGGACGAGTGCCGAGGTCAGGCCAGAGATTCCGGGTGGAGATAGCTTCCGGTTCAGTGGTGCCCCGACGACCCGAAGCAGGTGCATTCACGCGGCACGATCTACTCAACTGGTCCCCGGCGGTGGACCTAGCCTACTCCGATTAACCGATTTCCCATGAACTGCGCCTTTCAGCTTCTTGCTTAACCGATGAGCCATTCAGCTCTCACCTTGGTCGCGGACTACTCGGATAGTCCCCGGCGGTGGATCAATCCTACTCCGACAGGGAGTTCCCCGACGTCGGAAGCTCCCCGTAACCGACGACCCGTCTCAACGGGTGACCGGGCGAGTGCCGAGGTCAATCCAAAGATTCCGGGTGGAGATAACTTCCAGTTCAATGGTGCCCCGACGACCCGAAGCCGGTACATTCGCACGCCACGGTCTACTCAGCTGATCCCCGGCGGTGGACCTAGCCTACTCCGATAACCGAGTTTCATTTGCCTTGAGCCATTCAGCTCTCACCTTATTCATTGAGCCATTTAGCTCCCGCCTCGGTCGCGATCGCGAACGACTCGGATAGTCCCCGACGGCGGATCTAACCTACTCCGACGAGAAGTTCCCCGAAAGCGGGAGCTCCTCCGAACCCGGCCGTTTCGCCACGTTCTGCGGCTACGCGCTCGCCGCAAGCTGAATACAGTTGCGACGCTGTCGTTCCCATCCATTATCGACATATATATTCACGACTTCCACGACTCATGGTCCGCTATCCGTAACGGCTGCCTGCTGCTGCTCTATGCGCCAACTTCGTTGCAGGATGTCGGCTATCCTGGACGTCGCTCTTGCAACCGCTCTCCACTGTTCTGGGTTCTGGCACATTTTATGACGATGTTATCGGTGTTGGTGTCCGTTCCGCATGCCCCCAACATCGCACTCCTCTCCGTTTCGAACCGAGGACATGTGAACAGGATGTGTTCAGCCGTTTCTGTCACGTCTGGGCATTGCGGACAGGTGGGAGAAGCCGCGTGACCAAACCTGTGTAGGTACCACTTGAAGCATCCATGGCCTGTTAAGAACTGGGTCAAGCCAAAGTTTAGCTCCCCATGAGGTCTGCTAATCCATGCCGACACACTTGGGACTAAGCGATGGGTCCACCTTCCCTTAGGCGAGTTGTCCCACTCTCTCTGCCATTTGGCTACCGTTGCTGCCTTTATATTCCTTCGAGCGTTATCGGTGCCCCTGAGGGCGTAGCACTCCTCGTCTTCCTCTACCACCAGTTTGATAGGCATCATGCCCGCGAGTACACATACCGCTTCGCGAGATACGGTGCGATATGCGCTGATAACTCTCAGGCACATTAGCCTATGAGTACTCTCCAGCTTTCGCACGTTGCAGTTTACGCTCAACGCTGACACCCAAGCTGGTCCTCCGTATCGTAGTATTGAAACCGCCACGCTTGCCAGCAGCTTGCGCTTGCTGGAGCACACCCTAGAGTTGTTCGCCATCATCCTCGATAGTGCCGCTATCGCCGTCGACGCGCGCTGGCAGGCGTAGTCGACATGACTTTAAAGCTCAACTTATCGTCGAGCATCACCCCAATTGTTTCAGAGATCTCTTGGAGGTGATGTCACAGCCGCCGACTCTAATTGTCGCCTCCTGAACCGATTTCCGATTGTTAACGACTATCATCTCCGTTTTATGATGCGCCAACTGTAGCTTCTTGCTGCGCAACCATTCCTCCACTAGGCTGATCGAATAGGCTGCATTCAATTCGACCTCTTCGACGGATTCTCCGTACACGGTCATGGTTACGTCATCGGCGAATCCCACTAACTTGACTCCTGGCGGGAGCTTCAACCGCAGCACGCCATCGTACATCACGTTCCACAGCAATGGACCCAAAATTGATCCCTGTGGGACACCTGCCGTGATAGGGGCGGTAGCCAAGCCTTCGTCTGTCTCGTATATCAATAATCGATTCTGAAAGTAGCTTCCCAGAATCTTATACAGCCCTACCGGTACTCCCAGCCGAAGCAACGAGTTCGCGATCTCCATCCAGCACGCACTGTTGAATGCATTCCGCACGTCGAGTGTTATTACTGCGCAGTAACGTATACCGCGCCGCTTGCATTCGATGGCGACCTTTGCAGTGTCAACCACCGATTTAATGGCACCCAGAGTGGACCTTCCTCTCCGAAAGCCGAATTGCTCGCTCGATAATCCTCCTACCTCCTCGACGTACGGCGACAGTCTGTTCAGGATTAATTTCTCCAGTAGCTTCCCTACAGTGTCTATAAGACAGATTGGTCTGTACGCTGAGGGGTCTCCTGGTGGCTTGCCAGGTTTCGGTAACAGGACCAAACGCTGTCTCTTCCATATATCCGGGAATGTCCTCTCGTCCAGACACTTCTGCATGGCCAACCTAAACATGTTCGGGTTAGTCGTTATGGCTGCCTTCAATGCCATATTCGGGATCCCGTCCGGACCAGGTGCTTTACTCGGGTCGAGGGACTTTGCCACCGTCAATATCTCTTCTACCGTCACCCTCTCCACCGCTTCATCATTTGCTACCCTCGCTGCTGGCGGCCAGTGGGTTGGGCCGTGGTGCGGGAATAGTGCCTCGATTATAGTCTTCAGCCTCGTTGGACATCGCTCGGGAGGAGCCAGTGCTCCTCTTGTTTTGGCCATCACCACCCGATAGGCGTCTCCCCATGGGTTCGAGTTGGCGCTCTGGCACAGTCTGTCGAAGCAGGCTTTCTTGCTTTCTTTGATGGCCTTGTTTAGAGCCAGTCTCGCTGCTTTGAATTGCTCGATGCGTTCCTCCCTCACTTCCGCCAAGCGTGTCCTTTGCGTTTTTCTTCTAGCCCGGAGACAGGCTGCTCGAAGGGCTGCAATTTCATCGCTCCACCAGTATACCTGTGGCCTGCAGTTCCGTGGTCGCACCTTCCTCGGCATGGTCGCGTCACAAGCTCGAGACAGGACCGCAACCAGTTCGTCGCCGCTTAAACTTCCCGTGTTTTCTTCCAGACCCATAGCTTCACTGAAGGTCCCACCGTCGAAGTGGGCGACCTTCCACGACCGGGTTGTGGGAGTAGCTCTCCGGCTTTCTCTTCTTGCCTCGCTGCCTATCCTGTACCGGATAGCTAGATGGTCACTGTGGGTGTAACCGTCGTCGACCATCCACTGCATATCACCGACCAAACTTGGACTGCAGAACGTTACGTCTATTATCGATTCCACTCCGTTTCGCTGGAAGGTACTTTTGGAGCCTTCGTTGCACAGCACGACATCCAGCTTGGCGAAAGCCTCTAGCAGCGTTTGCCCTCTCCGGTTAGTAAAGCGACTTCCCCATTCTATCGCCCACGCATTGAAGTCTCCTGCAATTACTACTGGCTTGCTACCCACTAGGTCTGATGTTAGCCGATCGACCATCTCGGTGAATTGTTCTATCGGCCACCTTGGTGGGGCGTAGCAGAAGGGCCACGTGCACAGCCTGACAAGTGTAGGGGCATAAATGGGATCCTTTGGCCAAATTCCACTTGGCCGAAAGTTGTTTGGCCAAATGGGTCATTTGGCCGAAAGGGTCGAATGGGCGAAAGAGTCGTTTGGCCGAAAGGGTCATGCGGCCGCTAGGCTCATTTGGCCGTAATAGTCGTTTGACCGAAAGAGTCATTTGGCCGAAAGGGTTATTTGGCCTCACGAATCATTAGGCCGAAAGGCTAATTTGGCCGAAAGGGTCGTTTGGCCGAAAGGGTCATTTGGCCTAAAAGGTAGCTTGGCCGAAAGGGTCATTTGGCCGAAACGGTCATTAGGCCGAAAGGCTAATTTGGCCGAAAGGGTCTTTTGGCCGGAAGGATCTTTCGGCCGTAAGGGTCGTTTGACCGTAATGTTCATTTGGCCGAAATGGTCGATTGACCGAAATGGTCATTAGGCCGAAAGAGTCATTTGGCATGCACCATATTTGAAACCGTCTGATCGAGCTTTGGTTACTCGTGTAGACCTTAAAGCCTTACTCCAGGAATTTCTTGGATGGCCAAGAACCTATGCTGTGGACACATTTTATTCTATGCATCATAAAGGACATGTACCATATTTGAAATAGTCCGATTGAGCTTTGGTGACTCGTGTAGACCTTAAGGCCTTACTCCTGGGTTTTCTTGGATCCCTAGTAGCACAGTTCTGACTGATCTGGTTGTATCAACTTATATATGACTGAATTTGATCATAAATGAGTCACAGAAACTCGTTTATGACGAGTGTGTTTCTCGGGATGACCAAGAATCCGTGCTGTGGACACTTTCTATTCTATACACCATAAAGGTCATGTACCATATTTGAAACAGTCTGATCGAGCATTGGTTGCTCGTATAGATCTTAAGGCCTTACTCCTGGGTTTTCTTGGATGACCAAGAACCTGTGCTGTGGACAATTTCAATTCTATGCATCATAAAAGGCATGTACCATATTTGAAACAGTCTGATCAAGCTTTGGTTGCTCGTATAGACCTTACACACTTAGTTTTTATTTCTGCAGCTCGGCAAAAACCCGCACAGCCGTGCGTCTGCAAAATAAAAAAAATGATATTTCGGCAAAAATGACGTTTGTTCGCTGGTTTTCGGCAAATTATTTGCTGATTTTCAGCATCTTTGACAGAAATCTCGGCAAAAACCATGATTGGTGGGGCACAGCTGTGCGAATCTCGGTAATAGTTCAACATTTTGCTGATATCCCGGTAAAAAAAATTAAGTGTGTAAAGCCTTGATCCCGGGTTTTCTTGAATGACCAATAACCCGTGCTGTGGACACTTTCTATTCTATGCATCATAAAGGTCATGTGCCATATTTGAAAATGTCCAATTGAGCTTCGGTTGCTCGTATAGATCTTAAGGCCTTACTGCAAGGATTTCTTGGATGACCAAGAACCTGTGCTATTGACAATTTCCATTCTATGCATCATAAAGGTCATGTACCATATTTGAAACAGTTCGATTGAGCTTTGGTTGCTCGTATAGATCTTAAGGCCTTACTTCAGGGATTTCTTGGATGACCAAGAACCTGTCCTGTAGACACTTTCTGTTCTATGTACCATATTTGAAACGACTAAAATAAATACTCCCCCTAAACAATTAGAAAATTCCCATAAGAAAATAGAAAATTGCCAATAAAGAAATCAGGGTATGAGCAATAAATAAATATAAAATTTCCACAAATAAAACAAAATTTCCATAAACAATTAAAAATTTTCCACAAAACAAAAATATATGAGCACTTTTAAAAGCAAAACTAGCAATTATAAAAGAAGAATTTTTCATAAAGAATTAAAAATGTTCCACGGAAAAAATACAAATTTCCATAAATAAATCAATATTAGCAATAAAAAATAAAAAAAATTTCCACAAAATAAATATATTTTTTCCATAACAAAATAAAAATTTTCCACGAAATGATGAGCATGAGCATGAGCATGATTGACCGCCCACGGTTGCTCCTCCGTTATTGCCAGGTCAGCTGTAATTACACAGAGAACCAACAGATGATGTTTGGGACTAACATCATCCTCAATGTGTAAGAACTGGTGACCCAAATATTAAGCAATACCAGCGCCGGCCGTGTCCGAATGCAGGTCAATTAAGGAATGGGTAGGAGAATGTTGACGTGATACTCGCTTTGATGGAAGCCGACGAGTCATCTGCACTTCCACGAGAAATCACTGGGATGTTGGATACATAGGGTAGGTATTGTAGCAGGGTTCGTTTTGGTAAACGGTTTGCCGTGTGAAGCGGGTAGGTTGATGAGGTTTAAACAAAGATTCAATCGAACGCGCACTGATAAATCGACTTAATAACCGCACAAAGCAGAACAACAGGTTTCGATGAGCACACGATCGCTCTGCGTACTAATACAAACACGATAGAACACGCACTTAATTTTTATTTGTTAATCAATTTAATTACCCGCACAACGCAGAGCCAAATATCTCAATGATCGTGCGATCGTTCTGCTTATTAGAAGAAACACGATCGGACGCGCACCAATGTTTCATTTGCTAATTAACTAATGCACCTATACAAAGCAGAACAAAATATTTCGAAGATCGCGTGATCATTCTGAATTTGAAAATTAAATTACTCGTTCGCACAACACAGAACAAAACAATTTGGTGATCGTTTTGAGCGCTAGATGTCCCTACTATTAGGAGATGGTCCCCCAGTGCACATAAGCGAAAAACTCTCACGCAAACCAAGTGAAAAAATGTGTGTATAATGGTTATTATTTTCGTGTGGATTTAGCAATCGAATTATAGAGATAAAGCATGATAAAGTGGACTAGAACATGAACAGGTGCTGGGAATTGGGACAGGTTTGTCGTTGGTGGTCTTTATGTTGAACGATTTGCTGTGATTAAAACTTTTTATGATTCTTTAATTGTTCATCCATCGCGAGGATAAACAATCAATCGCTCAAAGTGAGCGAGTGTTGCTACTAGAGACCGAGAATACCTCTGCATCTCCACAATTTACCACGCAAAGGAAGGTGCATTAATTGGGTCGGGCAATCAATAACATAGATCGGGATTCAATATGGAAAGTGATGTGACCTATGCAACTTTTATACAAAAGTATTAGCATTTCCCTATTTTGTTCAATTGTTCATCCCTCGAGAGGACAAACAATCACCCGCTCAAAACGAGTGATTGGTCATTTTAATTTTGGATCAAGCGCCAGCGTAATCATTTCTTTAACGTAAGGAAAGTAGAAAAAAGTGGGATTGAAATTGAAAATAAGGAAATATTTACGGTTGCTCAACCACATCGATAGTAATCTTGATTGGTTTGTTTCTAGTTATTACTGTAAACAAGACTTGAATCTTTGTTTTTTATTGATACTGTTAATTGGTACTGAACATATTTTTATTTCCAAGCGTTTATATTTATGTACAATGGGTCTGGGGGGTGAGAATGGGTCAGCGCTCTCACCGGCAGTCTGGAGGTCGTAGAGCAAAATCGTTCAAAAAGGTCTTTTATATTTTAGTCTTCCCGCCCTCAGATACATTAAATCTATTCTACAAGCATTCTAAGTAGTTGAAACAGTGACTCACTCTCACCCCCATTTGACCCATTGTCACCCCCGACGACGGTATATAACAACAGTGTAATTCACTTTATATAAATTCATCTCAACGGTTATGATAAGGAATAATTTAGAAAAATCCGCATCAATAACTATTATTTGATCGAATAATATTATTATACTAATAGAGTAAACAAAAAACTAAAAACTTATGAGTTGGAATAAGATTGAAAATTTTGAAAAAAAAATTAAACAAAATAGTAAGCCACACGCATAACCGTCCCATGTTCCAAGGAATCCCAGCAGACATGAGACACACATGCGTATGACCGAAGTAAAGCTGTTTGACAAAACCATCAGATAATATAACTGAGGTAATGTTGATGTTATACGAAGGGACAAAATATGATGTACTTAGCTGCAAACCCAAAGAGTTTGAGTCCTTCAGATCCTGTTTCTCCGATTGTTAAATTGAGCCATTTTCGTTCAGCAAAACCAGGCCGATTTTTTTCTTAAAATAATTTTTAACACGACCATCTAAGCTCCACAATTGTCCTACTATAATAACTCGGCAACCTCTCGGCAACTCGGCAAATCACATATTATCCGGAATACAGTGTTAGCAAATTCAAGGTGATAAATTATACAAATTAGGAAACTTGAAAAATTGTGACACTTCAATAAAAATTTTCCACGAAATGATCAATAAAAAGCAATAAAAAAATAAGAAAATTTCCATAAAGAGATATAAAAAAGCAATCAAACTGTGCTTTTTTTCCATAGATGACCCCTTCTTTAAAAGCGTTTAAAGTTCATGTAAAATTTCATCAGCTTTATTGCTTTTTTGTATTTTTGTTCATGGAAATTTTCTTATTTTTTCAATTGTTCTTTGTTGATTATTTTGTGGATTTTTTATTTTTTTATGGAAATAAATATGCGGAAAATTTTGTAATTGTTTATTGCTGATATTGATTTATTTATGGAAATCTTGTATTTTTTTCGTGGAACATTTTCATTTCTTTATGGAAAATTCTTCTTTTATAATTGCTATTTTTGCTTTTAAAAGTGCTTATTTATTTTTGTTTTGTGGAAAGTTCTTAATAGTTTATGGAAATTTTGTTTTATTTGTGGAAATTTTATAATTATTTATTGCCCATACCCTGATTTTTTTATTGGCAATTTCCTAATTGTTTATGGAAAATTTCTAATTTTAAATGGAAATTTTATTTAGCTGCCTATTTGAAACACATTCTATTCTATGCACCATGTCATGTACCATATTTGAAAAAGTCCGATTGAGCTTCGGTTGCTCGTATAGATCTTAAGCCCTTACTGCAGGAATTTCTTGAATTACCGCGAATCTATGCTGTGGATAATTTCTATTCTCTCATCATAAAGGGCATGTACCATATAAACGGTCTGATCTAGCTTTAATTGCTCGTGTAGACCTTAAGGTCTTACTCCAGGGATTTCTTGGATGACCAAGAACCTATGATGTGAACACATTCCATTCTTTGTATCATAGAGGACATTACGTTCGATGGATCTTTAATTACGCGATTTTAAAGCCTTACTCCAGGATTTTATTGAATTTTAAATTTGCTGAAGAAAATAATGATTTGGCTCCGTAATGCACAAGGTTACTTGTGCCCACCAAATAAATTATAAAATCAACATATCTTATATGCACACTTTAGCTTTAGCTAAACTTAATTATAATTTTATCAGCTTTCATTTCGAGAATAGGATTTTTTTAATTGATTCTTGATTCTTCTGTCAGTTTCTTTGCTGTTTGTTTACGTTTTCTGACTGGTGCGTTTTAGCCTCGGGGTGGCGCGTTTCAACCCAACGATGCGGGAATTCGATCAAAAATGCAGCACCTAAAAATAAAATCGTTTTCTGACAATTCAATTCGTTTTTCGTCCAAATTTTTATCCTATAAATTTTCGATCATTATCATCGTCAAATTCGAGAATTTGCTTAGAGGGCGCATATTGACCGCTGTTTTTTGTAGTAAGTCTCTGACACTCATGCTTCACTCCAACCCACCCCCACCTCGAATAACCATATAGAATCACGTGATTCAATTACATATCCCTAAAGAGGGATCGAACTTGGGCATTTTGTATTCGTTCAATTTTCATAAACCTTAAACCACCCACTAGAAGTCATCCAATAAATAACATATTAAATATTAACTGGCACAAGAAATTTTCCAGAGACGAAAATATCGGCACATGCCGCGTGACACTGGCACATTGAGCAACATTCAATCACCTCCGTGTTTGACATTTCGTAGGACAACAAACCACGTGCACCCATATCGTGACTGTGCCAATTTTGCTGCTCGAGCATAAATCAAGAAGTCGCCGATGTCGATGGTACCTTGGCTCAGGGAAAAACGTCTAGTACCAACACAAAGTCCTAAACCGTCGGCCGTCTCCAATGTTCTAATGCTGCAGTTCTTCTCCACCTTCCACCCACCCTCTCGCACCATCGTTCCACAGTATTGGTGAAGTTAATGATTCAATAAACTTCTAATGAGCAGATCATTAGTGTTCCACTTTGAAGTTGGAACTTCAACCTGGTCGCTAAAGTCACGGTGGTGGTACCTCACTAATCACAGCTACTCTGAATAGAGTCATTTGCAAGTGGAGAATATTTATCTGTTTATTCATGCGACTCGTCATGTTCAAACGGCACAAATAGCGTACTCTGTTTCTCTGATTGATTCCTTGGCAGGGGGTGCTCCAATCGGATCTCATTTGCATGCCTTCCGATGAAACTTGAATGCATCAAAGCACAGAACATAGGTACTGCGGTTTCTTTTCAAATTGAATCGAAACATAAACCGACGCCGACAGAATTGTCGTCCTCTGGCTCGTATGCTGCTGCGGTTCTTGATCCGTAGCATAAAAATATTCAACTCATAAATTAGCATGAAAGAATAGCCATCATTAAAAGTCATGTGGCGCGCTGCAATAACTCGCACTTGGTTGAGAACTGCCTAACCGCCACGACCTATAAACCGTAGGAACACTTGTATTTAACCAGCTTCGAGTATTACTTCTCGGCTAGTCATTCATGTTGCGGGAAGGGCTATTTACTGAGAAGATTTGTGTGCACATTATGTTCGCCATCCTAACCTCTCCGCTAGTCTCGTGGGGGCATAAGTTTCTCGCAAGCCGGAGTATCCCCTCAGGAGAATTCTCGTTTCGCTGCATACCTGTGCAAAATTCATCCAAAACTCCACAGCTGCAACCGATGCCAGCGACGACGACGTGGTACGGCGGCGCGGCGGTGAGAATCGTTTGGCCATGGGCCTCAACGGAGGTCGATCCAACTGGTGATTATTAAATTGACCCCCCGCATGTTGGAGTTCCAGTTGCCTGAATTCGGTCGGAGCCACCCGACCCGACGGAGGAGATGTCAGTCACGATTCTCATCAAATGGTGTTCGTGTCAATAATAGACGGCTACAGTTCCAATACAACACATTCAAGAGGCTTCAACTCGGGAACAAGTGGTTAAGCGAACATAATGGCAGCCTATCGCCAGAGATAGCAGTAAACAATTTGTAAATTGATGCTCGTTGTTGAAAGGCTAAATGTGCAAGCACACCAGAAGGTACAGAACGAGCATAAATTTATTGTAGACATTATGTACTTGAATCTAAAATAAAGGACAATGATCGTATGTTTGTATATTAAGTAAGTGTGGATAGTACTTGCATGGCAAAACAATCCACCAACGGCAATTTTCATCATTTTGAAAACCAATAATTTTACTCTGTTGATAAAAATAGCGTATTTTGTTTTGCGTAATGCATTGGTGATGATTGATGAACTTATGGCCCTTTAGCTTTTTCAAAATTTTGTTTAATAAAATACATTATTGATGAATATTTGCGCCTACATCTTTAGATATTGAATATGAGGCATTCCACGGGGGCATGTCAGTCGATCCTGAGCGACCATTTCGAAAATATTTGAAACTCTGCACAGTTTTTCAATTTCATCTAAATCGTCATTTTTCGATATCAAATCTTCATATTGAGTCACGACTAACTTTTCAAAAGGGTGTATGTGAAAATGGTTCAAAAATATTTAAAAGCTGCACAGCAAAACGGAATGTTCGATTGTTATGATTTTTCAGCAAAGTTAGACAACTAAATGGTGATTCTTAAGAAAATGTGCACAGTAAAAAAAAATTTTTTGCCTTTAAAAATATCATTTTGTCACAAAAACTCAAATATCTCAAAACCCTATCTTTTTTCGAACGTAATTTTTTAGGAAAACGGTCCATTATATTAGCTATCTACCATAAAAATTTGGTGATGGTAAACTAATAAACAAAAAAGTTATGACATTTCAAACATTTCACAATTTTCACATTTAGTAAAAAAATTTTTTCTGTGTAAGTTATTTCGAGAATTGCAGTTTGATGCAGATTTTATTGTTAAGGGACGTGATTTAAAACAAGTTGTTTTCATGATATTTTGATTTAATTATTCATAGCATCTATAAGAAACTTAGACACGATCCAGTGTTGTGATCAAAAGTATTGATAGTGTCATAATTTTCATTGCACGTGACTGGCGAAAAATTCTTTTAATAGTGTTGAAACCTGTTGATAATAACGTTGATAGAAACATATCAGAAATGTTATTTTTAAGACAAAAGCTGCAAAATCAAAGATTTATATACACGTGTACGTCTATAGTTTACCTGCAAAAATATACCTCTTAGAGAATAGACTTTATGATCGGGAGGAAACGGGTATCTTCAACAACAACAAATGCATGATAGGTACATACCATGACAATGCTCACGAAAAAGCAAAAAATTACTACTACTAAGGTTGTTAAAGATCTTATAGTAATTTTTTCTTCAGTCAAGCAAATGACACCAAACTAGTCAGTAAAAACTTAAAAGTGATTTTGTTTATTGAAATATTACGAACAACATGAGTAGCCGCTTTCTCAACTGTTGTAGGCCGTTTGATGGAAAAAAAGTGTTCAAAAGAGTTACGAAATCTCACCGAAAGCACCATAGATAAACTGAAAGCGACTGGTTATGCTCCAATGTCCACATTGAATACAAATTTACGCATTTGCACGTCCTGCCGTCTAAACGTTGACAAAAGAGCAATCTGTATATCATCGGTTGAGCAGAGCGCAGGAAGTTCGAAAACGACAGCAACTGAGGAATTGCCAGATGTATCGACAACAACTGAGGAATTACCAGAAGTATTAAGTGCTGAGAGCCTTGCCACCATACCATCAGCGAAATCTGTTTCAACAAATCAATCGGAAGATGAGTGTATCCAAAAGGTCAACATCGAACGCTTTAACGAGGGCATAGCTGGGATAAAAGTGACTCCGATTAAATGGAGTAAGATGGACTACGTTTATTACCCGGAGAAAAATACCGTGAAATAAACGAAGCTGTACGAAGAAACCTCTTCAAATTAGGACCTGATGATGTGGAAAATACAGACTACGATGAGGTAATTATAAATATGAAGGAAAGGTTCTCGAATGCAGCCACGACAAGGAAAGAAAAATTATTGATTTTGTCGATGCTGCCAAGTTCGTGGTTGTAGATATCATTAAGATAACGTAACGTATAATTTTAGAATTATTTGTTTAGGCAATAAATAATATTAAAACACTGCACAGATATAATGAACAGCGGTTAATTGATTCGATATTGAATGAAGTTATTATTACTGCCAACACTGTTCATTATAAGCTTGAAATCTTTCAACGGAAATTATAAAGCGGAAGTTCGAAAATGACATTCGAATAACGGAGCAAAAGATACATTCAAAAAATTGTGTCGCGCCGCTTGGCGTGGAACCGACATGAGTCAGTTTATAGAAGAAAGTTGTGACGAACGGTCGTGAGTGGCAGTGAAAGAAAAAAGTAAAGATGGCTTCCGCCGACAATGGCTCAGTCAAGGATTCGAAAAACGCTCCCGCGGCCAAGTAAGTTTATTATTATCGCTTTTCCAATATTAATAAAAAAAAAAAAAAGGGTGCTATTTGATTAATCAGATGTGGAAATGCCAGAAAAATAATGAATTTTTTTTCCTTTTGACTTAAATTTGAATTAAGTGACAATACGTCAGTAGCGCAGTAAAATCGGGTTTATATAATTTATTTTAAATGTGCATTACTAACGAAAGAGAAACTAATATTTGGAAATCTAGAAAAATTGTTGCATTGAAAGCGTATTGTTTACAAATGGCGATTTTTATGTGCAATTTGAATGTTTTCAAAATGGCGGCCTTATTGGAACAAGCTACTAAGAAATAATAATGAAAAAAATTTCCTTTCCACTTACATTTGAATTAAATGACAATACGTCGGTAGCGCAGTAATATCTGGTTTATATAATTTATTTTAAATGCGCATTACTAATGAAAGAGAAACCAATATTTGGAAATCTAAAAAAAAAAAGGTTGCATTGAAAGCGTATTGTTTACAAATGGCGATTTTTAGGTGCAATTTGAATGTTTTCAAAATGGCGGCCTTATTGGAACGAGCTATTGATTCTACGGAAGTAATAAATCCAACCTTCGAGTGGGTTGGTGTGTCTGGTAAGAGGCACTTGATTCGGTTGGATCAGACAGATATCCTGCGGTTTAACTAAGTGCAGAAGCTTTACATAGATTGAATAATGTTAGCCTGATAAGCTTCCATTATACAATTGGCCTTATGTTTAGCGTGTTGACTTAACTTGACCGGAAGGATCCTACGAGAGTAATAAATCCAACCTTCGAGTGGGTTGGTGTGTCTGGTGAGAGGCACTTGATTCGGTTGGATCAGACAGATATCCTGCGGTTTAACTAAGTGCAGAAGCTTTACATAGATTGAATAGTGTTAGCCTGATAAGCTTCCATTATACAATTGGCCTTATGTTTAGCGTGTTGACTTAACTTGAGCGGAAGGATCCTACGAGAGTAATAAATCCAACCTTCGAGTGGGTTGGTGTGTCTGGTGAGAGGCACTTGATTCGGTTGGATCAGACAGATATCCTGCGGTTTAACTAAGTGCAGAAGCTTTACATAGATTGAATAATGTTAGCCTGATAAGCTTCCATTATACAATTGGCCTTATGTTTAGCGTGTTGACTTAACTTGACCGGAAGGATCCTACGAGAGTAATAAATCCAACCTTCGAGTGGGTTGGTGTGTCTGGTGAGAGGCACTTGATTCGGTTAGATCAGACAGATATCCTGCGGTTTAACTAAGTGCAGAAGCTTTACATAGATTGAATAATGTTAGCCTGATAAGCTTCCATTATTCAATTGGCCTTATGTTTAGCGTGTTGACTTAACTTGACCGGAAGGATCCTACGAGAGTAATAAATCCAACCTTCGAGTGGGTTGGTGTGTCTGGTGAGAGGCACTTGATTCGGTTGGATCAGACAGATATCCTGCGGTTTAACTAAGTGCAGAAGCTTTACATAGATTGAATAGTGTTAGCCTGATAAGCTTTCATTATACAATTGGCCTTATGTTTAGCGTGTTGACTTAACTTGACCGGAAGGATCCTACGAGAGTAATAAATCCAACCTTCGAGTGGGTTGGTGTGTCTGGTGAGAGGCACTTGATTCGGTTGGATCAGACAGATATCCTGCGGTTTAACTAAGTGCAGAAGCTTTACATAGATTGAATAATGTTAGCCTGATAAGCTTCCATTATACAATTGGCCTTATGTTTAGCGTGTTGACTTAACTTGACCGGAAGGATCCTACGAGAGTAATAAATCCAACCTTCGAGTGGGTTGGTGTGTCTGGTGAGAGGCACTTGATTCGGTTGGATCAGACAGATATCCTGCGGTTTAACTAAGTGCAGAAGCTTTACATAGATTGAATAATGTTAGCCTGATAAGCTTCCATTATACAATTGGCCTTATGTTTAGCGTGTTGACTTAACTTGACCGGAAGGATCCTACGAGAGTAATAAATCCAACCTTCGAGTGGGTTGGTGTGTATGGTGAGAGGCACTTGATTCGGTTGGATCAGACAGATATCCTGCGGTTTAACTAAGTGCAGAAGCTTTACATAGATTGAATAATGTTAGCCTGATAAGCTTCCATTATACAATTGGCCTTATGTTTAGCGTGTTGACTTAACTTGACCGGAAGGATCCTACGAGGGTAATAAATCCAACCTTCGAGTGGGTTGGTGTGGCTGGTAAAAGGCACTTGATTCGGTTGGATCAGACAAATATCCTACGGTTTGACTAAGTGCGGTTGAATTGAGTAATAGGCTTCTATTTACTTACCTGACAGTCTCCGCGAGTATGAGTGCATCCTTCAGCTATAGTAACTTGACATGGGTGACAGGAAGTTGGGCTCATTTTCAATAATCCAGGTATTTGGCACTGCCAAGATCCTGTAACGTGGTCAGTCATTGAAATTTGATTTAGCTGAATCCGATTTACTTCCAAATCCAAAAAATAGTATCAGCGATTGAGATAACGATACAATCGGAGTAAGGGAAACTAAAAAAAAAAAGAACACGTATAAATAAATTAGTACATTAAATATTTTAATAGTTTGGGCTTGCATGATTCCTAATAAATGCGTAGAAGGAAACAAGAATATGTGCTGAAAAATACCATTTAATTAACACATATATAATAATGGTCTGTAATAATAATGGTAATGGAGGTTTCGTTAATATTCTGTTAATAGGAAAATCACGAGACAGTCGGCTAAGGATTCATCTCTTTTGATGAGAGAACTTGCAGAGGAGAGAAAACGTAACGCAACGCTGACGATTAAGTTAAAAAAAGCTAAAGCCGGGAATCGGCTGTCCGATAAGTCATCGGGAGAAGGTAGCTTCGTACGAATGCACTCTACGATGCGGGAAGACAACTCATCCAGCGAACACAATTCCATGCTTATGTCGTCGATGAGCAACCTGTCGTTCGCCTCCCTTCAGGTACCGGAGTGTAAACCTGTTGAAGGAGAGGAAGAAATTGACCGCAACTCTTACGAACAGTGGAAACGATTATTGGAAGCTTCTATGCAGTTAGCCGGAGTTATTGATGAACGAACAAAGATGAATATCTTCCGCATCAAAGCTGGTAGTAAACTGTTGGACGTGCTTGATGATACAGAAACGAACTTTGACTCCCCGGATACCATGTCTCATCCGTATTCAAATGCAATACACAGGCTCAATACGTTCTTCGGATCACGAGACTACGTTTTCATGCAACGACAGAGACTGAGAGCATTAGTTCAGAAACCTGGAGAATCGGACGTGAAGTACGTGAAGCGAGTCATATCAGTAGCCAAGCTGTGTGATTATGGAGACTCAAACGTGGCTGAACAAGTAGCTGATACCATTCAGTCACATGCCGTCAACCGGAAGGTGCGAGAAATCGGTAGAAAAATCCTGAGAAAAGGTGGATCACTTGCTGATCTTATTGAGAAGGTACGAGCTCACGAGATGGAACATTTGAATGAAGAGATGTTTGCTCGTAACCACGGAACTACGTCAGCAGTAGTGGCTGCTGTTTCTGATAACAGGTCAAGATCTCCCATGTCAGCCACATATGGCGGAGGTACGTTCAGGTACAGTCAAACTGCTCAGCGACCATTTTTCGATAAAACAAGAGGAAGTCGAGGTAGAAGAGGAGTTGGTCGTCGAGAACTAACCAGAGTTGTGACGTCACGTATGGAATGTTGGCGATGTCTCAGTAGGTATCACCAGCCATCAACATGTCATGCAATTGATAAGGTATGTCGCAATTGTCATATCAAAGGCCATATCGAACGAGCGTGCCACCATAAACCATCCCAACGTGCGGTAAAGCGTCGTAACAGCACCGATGACGAGGATTCATCAATTTCTAAGAAGGTTGCGACGGTAAAAGACGAAGGAAATCCATCGGAAGAAATCGTAAGTGAACCTGCAACGGGATAAATTAAGTTGTTTCGTTTATTCAAAACCAATTTGTTTTTTTATACGATATATATATATATAATTTCCTATGATTTTCTAAACATGAATTCGAAATAAAATGCAGAATTACTTGGATGAATTTAAATATGTTCATATTCATTTGTGTGGGTTCCAGGATACACAGTCGACTCATATAGTGAGCCTGAACGATGAGAGCGTACCAACCAATAGTCAGATTGAGAATATTACAACTGAAGATAGCGAAATCAAGAGTGTGGGTCTCAATGTTTTTTTATTCAAATATGAAAACACGATAACAATGCAAATTTTGTTATGTTCTAGATGTTCGAACCATCTGTTTGGAGCATTGGAGGATCGCCCACCAGAAATGGGATAATTGTGGGATGCATATCTGGAATGAAGATTTCGTTTCTCATAGATTCGGGTGCGGATGTAAACACGGTTAGTGGAGAAACATTCGAAGAGCTAATGAGCAACGATAAGACAAAATGTGCTATGTTCTGCGTCAAGAAAGGCACAGACAGACCGCTTAAAGCTTACGCGTCAAAGGACGAAATTTCGGTTTTGGCAACTTTTGTGGCGGAGCTGGTCATCAGCGATGACCGACCACGCTACATGGAAAAATTCTATGCAGTGAACGGCGCACGATCACTTCTGGGCAGAAATACGTCTATTCGATATAGTATTTTGCAGCTCGGACTCGATGTTCCTATACAGACAGAATCGCAATTCGACTATCCTGGGGAAATTCTCATGCTATCTTCAAATAAGGAATTTCCCAAGTTCAATGTGGCTCCAATTGTCCTTAATTATGACAAAACTATGGCTCCGACTAGAAGAATATTCACTAGCATTCCACCGGCGTTTAAATCTGAGACAGAGCGGCGTCTCAACGAGCTGTTGGTATCTGGAATCATTGAACGCGTTATTGACGGCATGGATAAATCTTTCTGCTCATCCTTACTTGTCGTGCCCAAAGGAAAACACGATATTCGGTTGGTTGTTGACTTGAGGGGTCCCAACAAGGCTATAATACGTACACCGTTCAAAATGCCAACGCTCGAGTCCATAATGACTGACCTTCCAGGATGTAAATGGTTTTCCACCATAGATCTGACGAGCGCATTTTTTCATGTCGTGCTTGATGAGAAGTCACGGCATCTCACTAATTTCTTTGCTGGTGACGGGATATATCGTTTCAAAAGGCTACCATTCGGCCTCACAAATGCACCTGATACATTTCAAGAAATCATGCAAACCGTGATATTGGCAGGTTGCAATGGTGTACGAAATTATCTTGACGACGTTTTAGTATTCGGTAATACTAAAGAGGAGCATGACCAAAATTTGCGTGCGGTGATGGATAGACTTCTTGAGCATAATGTTTGTATCAACGAGGCAAAATGCGTCTTCGGTAAGCCATCAGTCAAGTTTCTTGGGTTCCAAGTAGGCCAGGAAGGATTAAGACTGGAAGAAGAAAAACTTAAAGCAATCCGCGAGTTTCGGAAACCAGTGAACCAACAAGAGGTCAAAAGTTTCCTAGGGTTGATGAACTTCGCTGAGAGGTTCATTCCGCATAGGGCCGACAAAACCGAGAAACTCAGAGAGCTGGCTAAATCGGATTTTTTCTATTGGGACGAAGATTTGGAAAAGGAGTTTGTATGTTTGTTTGTAAGAAGAGGCGCTTAAAACGATCTCTACTCTAGGATATTTTGACATTCAGGACGACACAGAACTCTTCGTTGACGCTTCATCGATTGGACTAGGAGCAGTTCTAGTCCAATATTGCAAAGAAGGATCCCAAGAATAATTTCTTGTGCGTCTAAAGCGTTGACTGACACAGAGCGAAGATATCCTCAAACTCAGAAAGAGGCACTGGCCATCGTTTGGGGAGTCGAAAGATTCACTTTTTATTTGACGGGCAAGGCATTTGTAATTCGCACCGATTCAGAGGCTAACGAGTTTATATTTGGAGATGGTCTTAAAACAACGAAACGAGCTGTATCGAGAGCGGAAGCCTGGGCGCTCCGTTTGCAGTCTTATGACTTCACCATGAAACGGATCCCTGGTCACCTGAATGTGGCTGACGCTTTATCACGTCTAATTTCTAAATCCCAAGTGGACGAGCCATTCGAGGAAGGAGACGAAAAGCATTTATTATACACAGTGGACATCGCTTGTATGAGAATAACTTGGCAAGATATTCAGATGGAGTCGGAAAACGATGGAGAACTTCGCGATGTTCGAACCGCAATGGAATCTGGTGTATGGCCAAAACAATATTCACGTTTTTCCACCCAAGCTAAGGATCTAAGTAAGTTAGATTGCATGGTATTCAAGGAAGACAAAATAGTACTCCCGCAGAAATTACGGAACTTGGCACTGGAAGAGGCACATCAGGGCCATCTAGGATGCCCAGCCATGAAAAGAATCCTCCGTGATTATTTCTGGTGGCCCGGATTAAGTACAGATGTGGAACGATTCGTTAAAAGTTGCCAAGCATGTATCTCGATGTCGAGAAAAAATCCACCCATTCCCTTGTCAAGCCGTTTGCTGCCAGAAGGTCCATGGGAAATCCTGCAGGTGGATTTTCTGTCCATCCCTGGATGTGGATACGGAGAATTTATGGTACTTGTAGACACCTACTCTCGATTCATCTCAGTGGTGGAAATGAAATCAATCGATGCCAAGACGACGAACGAAGCATTACAGCAAATATTTTTCACATGGGGCCTCCCTCTGGTGTTGCAAAGTGACAATGGACCCCCTTTCCAAGGCAACCAGTTTGTGGAGTTCTGGGAAGCAAAAGGAGTTAAAATCAGAAAATCTATTCCTCTTTGTCCACAAACCAACGGAATGGTAGAGCGCCAAAATCAAGGCATCACCAAAGCAGTCACTGCGGCAAAGTTAGAAGGAGTTAGTTGGAGGAAAGCACTTGAAAAATATGTGCATGTGCACAACACATTGAAGCCACATGCGAGACTCTGTATTACTCCATTCGAATTATTAGTAGGTTGGAAATACAGAGGTTCGTTCCCGGCACTTTGGAATTCCAAGAGAGAAAGTATTGATCGAGACGAAATTCGTGAAAGAGACACAGCAGCCAAGTTGCAGAGTAAACTTTATGCAGATACTCACCGCGGCGCTAGGCCATCTAATATTGCAGTAGGTGATGTGGTGCTAATGGCGATTCCAAAAAAGAACAAGACAGACCCGACATTCTCCAAAGAACGTTATACAGTTATCTCCAGGAATGGAGCGAAGATAGTAATTCGCAGCGATCGGGGAGTTGTTTATTCACGCAACGTGCAGGATGTTAAGCAAATACCTGAAAATAGCGATCAGGAAATTGAGTTGTCTGACGATGAGCAGATTGATACAGAGTGGAACACAGAATCGACCGAATTTTCAACGGAATTAACACCAAATCCTGACAGAATTGGCCAAAGGCCTCAGCGCAATATTCGAAAGCCAGAGCGATTGAAGGACATGTTTTTATACCGTATATATCAGTAAAACATGCAACAAGCTAATAATCAGGTAATGAAATAAACTAATTACACATTTGTATAGCAAATTACGATTTCTTTAATTTGTACTTTCTAAATGAAACTTATTTGCAGAGCACTCCAAGTGTGATATCAACCTACAGAATTTACTGTTATCTGTCACTATTCAATCAAGCGGGCAGAACATCATTTAAATGTAAGAACTGAACTCAAATACTTAAAATGAAAAAAAATGTTAAGTACTTTTTAATAAAAAAATATAAAAACCGTAACCCACCCTAATTTCTTACGTTTTGGAGAGCTGACGACGGCTAAGCAAAATTGTTAGGACATTCAATCGTCATGATTCCGATAAGTTGCGCGGATGGGACTGAGATGTCAGGTTACTAGCGTCACTTAGTTTATTCTTCGCAAGATCTAGTTTTTTAAATTTTAATATAGTGAAAAAAATTTGAAACGTTTTTCCCTAAACTTTTTCCAGATCTGTTCAGATTCTCAGGTTCAGATCAATTCACTAGCTGGATCTCAATGTTTTTACTTTATAAAGGTGCGATAGAGCGTGACTTTAGCTTGTGTTGGTAGTTCAAAGGCCAACAACCGTAAGCATCGTAAACATCCCTGATCAGCGATCTATTGCTCCCAGAGCATCAGCACCACTCCACTGCGCGATTTACTACCGTGTGTATGTGTACTTCGAGACATGTAATAGACGATTGCACGAGCAAAAACAAAAAAAAAAAAGAAACCTTCATATAAAAAAAAAACGTATGACGTCATGATGCAATCATCCATAGTTCTCTGCCGATAACCTGCATTGAGTAAACATCGGTCGACCTTGCGATGCTGCGTTGTCTGTCAGTTGAAGGGCATATGAGACGTTAGTTTATGGGTTTGAAAAAACATCAAAAAGTGCTAGAGCGTTAGCATGCGTTATGCTTATACACAAAAAAAAAAGTACCTAAAATAAAAACTACTGCTCCGTGAAAGGAGTCAAATTTGAGTTGTTTTTACCATAGTACAGGGGGAAGTGAAAATAACAAAATTAAGTTCGCAAAAAAATTCAACACAGGAGTAAAGCATCATCATCACGAAACTTCGAAGCGTCGTATCGAATGTTAACGTATCAACATATAGATCGCGACTAAGTACGCGCCGGTGACACTTTTTCAAAATCATAATCGTAGTAAAAAAAATAATAATAATAATCATTCAATGATAAAAAATGATGGCGATTTGATGATTGTTCGTGCTTCCCGTATCACCTTGAGTTAACTCATTTTACTTCGTTACAATGGCGCTACAGTACGAGAGTATTACACGCGAGAGGTTTTGATACAACAATATTTGAACAGACCCTAATGGATAAGTTTTTTTTTCTCTCTCTCCGAAAAAAAAAAATGCTTGGTCAATTGTTGTTATAATCAACGGTTAACAATTGTTTTAATAATTAGGTATCCCAGTATAGCAATACTATCGTAGTGGTTTCCAACATATTATAATTTGAGAGTAGATGTGGAGGAAATTGTAGATATCATTAAGAATTCAGGATGCCATTGATGAGTTCAAAACCAAAAGAAATACAGTAAAAGAGGCAAAACAATTGAAGAATAACTGTCTTTCAACAAAAAATACTAGGTCTAGTACTGCATTAACAGATGAGACAAAAGAAATAGTAGTTCAATATTTTGAAGATGATGAAGTAAGTCGAGCTATGCCTGGTCAAAAAGATTATGTATCAGTAAAAAAGATGGAAAGCGTCAAGCAATCCAAAAACGATTAATGATGACGATTTTGAAAGAAGCGTACACACGCTTCAAGGAAATTCACGATAATATTAAAATAGGTTTTTCCTCATTTGCAAGCCTTCGGCCAAGGCAATGTAAGCTTCTTTCCAATTCAGGAACACATAATGTGTGTGCACAACCCATGAGAATATTAATCTTATTTTACATAGTTTGAAAAGAATCAATTTAACAAAGGATATTAAAATGTTAACTGGTAGTCTTTTGTGTGAAAATATAACATCAAATTGCTATCTACGATCTTGTTCGGATTGTCCAGATTCTTCATCATTGGAAAATACTTTATTCGCTGAGTTTGAAGAAAAATATATTGATCAGTTATCATTTGAGCAATGGGTGACCACGGATAGGTGTGACATAGAAACTATTGTAAAACCTGTAGATGAGTTTGTGTCATATTTTGCTTGAAATTAGAAAGTTTAATCCCTCACGATTTCATTAAAACAGAACAATCCAGCTTTTTAAAAATACGAAAAATACATTACAAAATGGTGAATTTTTAGTCATTTGTGATTTTTCTGAAAATTACAGCTTTGTATTGCAAGATGAAGTGCAGTCCCATCACTGGAACGTACAACAAGCTACAATTCATCCATTCGTTATTTATTTTAATGGAAGTACGCAAATTGAACACTTAAGTTTTATTATAATTTCCGAAGATTTAAGACACGATTCAGTATCCGTAAACTTGTTCATTGAAAAATTATTAACTTTTACGCGTTGATAAGCATAAAGAAGTCAAAAAGATATATTTCATGTCTGATGGAGCAGCGTCGCAGTACAAAAATCGTAAGAATTTTTCGAGCCTATGTCAATTTAAATCAATGTACGGAATTGATGCAGAATGGCATTTTTGCTACATCACATGGCAAAGGTCCTTGTGATGCTATTGGAGGAACAATAAAGCGCATGGCCACAAGAGCAAGTTTAGCCAAAGAACGTGAGCATCCAATTAAAACTGCGAAAGAACTTTTTGATTGGGCAAATCGTAGAAAAGAAAAAGATTTAACCAAATTATCATTTTGTTTTACTACTACTGAAGAGTACAAAATAAAGGCTTCAGAGCTCAGCGAGCAATTTAATAACGCGAAAACGATCCAAGGAACCCAAAAATTTCACTGTTTCATTCCATTGTCGGAAAATAAAATTAAAGCAAAACTATACTCAAACTGTGCTGATAATAATTCAAAAGTGTTCGATATTTTAAAAAATTTGAATAAAATAAATAAAAATAAGTATTAATAAACTGTTTTCATGATATCATAACCCATACCAAAATTCAAACCCAAAACTCTTAGAGTTTCTATAACAACATTGTGTAACTGCCACATTTAATTTAATACTTAGGATAATATTAATTCATTTTTATTTATTTATACATATAATATTTATACATATAATATACATAATATCGATGAATACATAAATATGGAATATCATACAAACAACTTGTTTAACTCACGCAAGGCCCTTAACAATAAAATCAGCATCAAACTGCGATTCTCGAAAAAATTACGCGAATTTTTTTTTACAAAATGTTAAAATTGTGAAATATTTGAAATGTCATAACTTTTTTGTTTATTAGTTTACCATCACCAAATTTTTATGGTAGATAGCTAATATAATGGACCGTTTTCCCTAAAAAAATTACGTCCGAAAAAAGATAGGTTTTGAGATATTTGAGTTTTTGTGACAAAAATGATATTTTTAAAGGCAAAACTGTGCACATTTTCTTAAGAATCACCATTTAGTTGTCTAACTTTGCTGAAAAAATCATAACAATCGAACATTCCGTTTTTGCTGTGCAGCTTTTTAAATATTTTTGAACCATTTTCACATACACCCTTTTGAAAAGTTAGTCGTGACTCAATATGAAGATTTGATATCGAAAAATGACGATTTAGATGAAATTGAAAAACTGTGCAAAGTTTCAACTCAATAGAAAATCATGAATTAAAAATTTTCTTAAATTTTGATGCTGTTGCTTGGAATCGCTCAGAATAAAACTGTCGAATTACTCAGGCTTTATTATTTACTCTGTTGTGAATTCTGTTTCAGAAAAGAGTAATAAGCAAAGGGTTTTAATTTGATCAAAAAGAATACTACTGTACTGAAAGATGCATACATAGAAGATCAAGTTCGTGAAGAGGAAGAACAACATAAGAAAGTTCTATAAGATGTTGAACCGGCCACGTGCCACTAGAGGTGTGCGCCCCCGTCGACAGCTTTTGGCACGCCACCGCCGCCGACAATTTCCCGTTGAAATTTAGAAAACCTATCCGTAAAAACTAAGAAAAACTTCGAGTGTAGATTTCGAAGGATTTCCCATTTTTGAACGGAGAAGAGTCATTTGACATAAAGTCATTTTGCCGAAGGCCACAATCCAGCAAACATTGGAGGTGACTAAAGCGCTTATATGACCAATAATAGTCCTCTATAGCTTATACATATAGCTGAAAATGTTTGGCTAGTCTAAAACTGATAAGAAAATTATTTTGAGCTTTTTAGTGGAGTCTTCACTTGTCATAAGACGAGTTTATACAATCCCATTGAATTCCACCACTTAATTGTATCTTGATAGATACGTATTTCGACCTCAACAGTAAGGCCGTCTTCAGTGTCTTGTACTTGACTCGACTTGTACTCGACTTAGACGACTAGTCTAAAACTATTTTGCCGAAAATATCAATTTTGTCAATCAGTTCCTTTGTGTAAAAAAAACAGTAGGTCGAATAGCTCAACTGGCCGAAATGGTTATTATGCAGATAGGACATTTTCGTGCCAAATGGCTCTTTCTGTCAAACTTTTGTGGAACATTTTGATTTCATTATGGAGGATTCTTCTTTTGTAGTTGCAGTTTTTGCTTTTAAAAGTACTAATTTGTACTAATTTTGTGAAAGATTCTTAATTGTTTATGTAAGTTTTGCATTGTTTGTGGAAGTTTTGTTTAATGCTCATACCCTGATTTCTTTGTTGGTAGTTTCCTGTTTTTCAAGGAAAATTTCTAATTCTTTATGGAAACCTTATTTCGCTGCCTTCGAGTTTTGTCTACACGTGTTACATTTCATAATATTCATAATTTTCAACTAATTCTTTTTATTATTATTTTTTTCACTACCATTTAATTACTTTTTTTCATTGATTCAAAATATTCACAAATTTTATAATTTCTGTGCGCAGAAGCGCCAACTTCATGAAATTATTGAGGGGGCATTGGTGGAGGAATAAAATTATTCAATTTGGGAAATGAAAACATCACAACAATTAGAACATCTATTTTATCGATTTTTAAAAACCTTAGGCCCTACTTGCATATAAAACTTTTAATTCTCTGGCTATTTCTGGAAATAAATTGATTTTAAATTCATCCACATTCAATTTATTTGTCATGTCCTTATTAAAGTGCAGTAGAGATATGGAATTCAGTCGCTGTTGTCCCATACTGGACACAGACTTGACAAATTTTAGCAGAAGATCTATCAAATGTGGTTGTTCCTGTAGTTCCACGATATCTGAAACGCTTCCAGCAGATTTTGTACATTCAAACAACAACTGCAGAAACATATCTCGATGGACCATCAACCGCGTTGAAGGAATCATCATTGTCAGACAAAGTTGTGAAAAATTCAACTAAACCAGTATAGTTCGCCAGGACATCTTACTGGAAAAAGTGATCCTAGATAGGTGGTATCATTTGATTTGAAAGTCTGAAACAGAATCCCAGACGAAATTGAATAGTGATGGTGTCTTGTGCATCCAAGTTTAATAATTGAGCCAAACAATGAACAAAAAACTTCTTTCATCATCATTTCTACCAAACAGCATTTTCGGCCAAGTGATTTATTCGGTCAAATGACTTTTTCGGTAAAACGACCATTTCGGCCAAATGACAATTCCAGCCAAATGAACTGTTAGGGGTCAAATTACCAGTTCGGCCGAACGGCACGGTTGTTTGTTGTTGTCCAAATTAATGGCCAAATGTAATTTTCGGTCAAACCATTTTCAACCTAATACCGTTTAGGACAAATGTTCAATTCGGCCTAATAGAATTTCGTTAGATGGCATTCGGCCTAAAGTGCCATCCGAAAATAATGACTTTTCGCCGAATGACTTTCGGCTAAACGACAGGCAGGGCCATGAGGCCGAAAAGTGTTTGGCCGAATATTTCAATTGATCGAACAAAAATAATTAGGCCAAAATCTATCTGGTCGACAATTTTATTTAGCCCAAATGGGCATACGGTCGAAAATGTCGTTTGGCCGAAAAGGTTATTTGGCCGAAATGGTCGTTTAACGAAGAGGCCATTTGGCCGAAAATATTATATGGCCAAACGCGTGGGTTAACCGCTCAGCAATCAACATTTGGCTATTGGACTAAATGACATTTCTGTCAAACATCCATTTCGACCAAACGACATTTCCGGCAGTTCATCCTATTCGGCCAAACTACCATTTCAGCTGTTAGCTGTTATTGAAGAGAAAATTGGTCCGACGTTCTAGCCACAGTTCGTTCCGTTTCACTGAGTCATACGGTGCCTGTACTCTTGTACTCTCGGAATTAATCAAGAATTTGTTAATGATATGGAAATGGGGATATGGAAAGGGGCCCTCCTTGGCCGTGCGGTAAGACGCGCGGCTACAAAGCAAACCCATGCTGAGGGTGGCTGGGTTCGATTCCCGGTGCCGGCCTAGGCAATTTTTGGATTGGAAATTGTCTCGACTTCCCTGGGCATAAAAGTATCATCGTGCTAGCCTCATGATATACGAATGCAAAAATGGTAACCTGGCTTAGAAACCTCGCAGTTAATAACTGTGGAAGTGCTTAATGAACACTAAGCTGCGAGGCGGCTCTGTCCCAGTGTGGGGATGTAATGCCAATAAGAAGAAGAAGATGGAAATGCTAATATCATCTAATATCTAATATCATCGAACCAGAACGTTATCATCCTACCTGTTGACCGCCGAACCTCCAGTTCGGCCGCTATTTTCAAGAAACTCAGAGCAACCTACGATCTATCAAACTCCGACGAATACCATCGACTGAACAACTACTACCCACAACCATCCACATCTTCGAGAAGCATCAACGTGACACCAAATGATTCGCCACGCGCGAGGCCTCCCACGTCGACCCTGACCAGGGATGTTCCGAGCTTGCTCGACGAGCCCCTGGCGGCAGTCGGCGTGGCTCACCCTTCATACCGGGCAAGTACTCTTTTATCATCTTCAAATAGATATCACTCCCACGCTACTACCGCCAACGATGTTTCAGACCAAGAGATACCGCGTCTATGTGACCCCTCTCCAACAAGCCCCGCCCCGAGCGAAACTAACCAGAAAGAAGAAACGCTGCTATTACAATGGAATATAAGAAGTCTCTGGAGCAACTATCCATCCCTATCTCATATCGTCAACAGTAATCCTCCAATCGCTGTGCTGCGGTCAGTTCTACCTCGGAAATTGACTCCCCGTAGACCTCCAAGGTTACGTCATCTGCGAAACCGACGATCTTAACACCAGGAGGGAACTTTAGCTTCAGAACCCCGTCATACATAAGGTTCCATAGTACCGGGCCCAGTATTGAACCTTGCGGAACTCCTGCGGTAATAGGTACGCTTCTCTGACCGGCATCGGTCTCGTATAATAGTACACGGTTCTGGAAATAGCTTTCCAAAATCCGGTACAGGCCCACCGGCAGGCTAAGCCGGTGTAACGAGAGCGCGATGGCATCCCAGCTTGCGCTGTTGAATGCGTTCTTCACATCAAGTGTCACTAACGCACAGTATCGAATACCTCGCCTTTTCTGTTGGATCGCTATCTCGGCGGTCTTTACCACCGAGTTAATAGCGTCCAACGTGGACTTACCCTTGCGAAAACCGAACTGGTTGTTAGACAGGCCGTTCGTACCCTCTGAGTACGGGGTCAGCCTGTTGAGGATGACCCAAGCAACACAATTTGTTCCAACTCAGTATTAGCAATACAATTATGACTGTTTCACAAGCCTTAGTTTCGTTCCCAGTCTCTTATATACGACTTGTTTACAACGAAAAAAGCGCAAGAGGTGGAGTCAATATATAACATTTCTCAGGTTTCATATGAAATGATTGTGAATATCAATTATAACTGAATCATAACACTCATGAAAACCGAGCTGTCATTTTATTTCGATGAGATGTTTTGCTCAATTTATTTTGAAAATGTATACTGTAGAAGACATGATGCAAGTAATGAAAATTTAATGCCAAATTTATGATTGTTCTTCATACCACAAACATATATTGCAATTCCACAAGCGGTTCAGAATTTATGGTGAAACACACTCATGTAGCTTTAATTTTTCGGTGCGCCCTGAGAAACTAATCATATTATCGATGAGTTTGTGGAGAAAACATTGCATATGTATCCTACGCTTCAAGCGCCAACAAAGGGCATCACTAATTTTCATAATTCAGATCGCCATCTTCATCGTACACTGACGGTTCAATATTTTGTTACCTTCAGAAAAAAAAAACTTTTGTCGGGAAAAATATACAATGCTGTATAAATAGATTAAGTTATTTAGATACTATCAAGGATACAATGGTTATTCGTATTTGAAATTATGGTTATACGTGGTTAATAGATCCGTATGCAGAGTGTACTCAAATCAATGCATTTGTAGTGGATCTTGTTTCAGGACTGTCGAAACGCAAAAAATAGCCAAACGGAATCCGCAACATATGGTAAAAGATTGTCAAATTATAAAAAAAATATCTTACCGAACCACCAAATAAACTGGAAAACCAATATCGGACATAACAAGTCAATTTTAGGGAAATTTAAAACAGGGGAACTGTTCCCATTTCCATCAATCCATCATCGCTTCTTTTTACTAACATACTAGTTCACTGTTGGAAAATAAAATTAAACAAGTCAAACTGCTTTTATTTCTCCTATTATGAAAGGGAATATTGGAGCTATACGAGATCAAGAATATGAACCCCTCGAGTTACCCAAACTCAAAATAATCATCTATGGATGTAAAAAATCAATGCATCTGAATCGGTAATACAAGTTAATTATTAAATACTGATACAGAAGTTATAGAATTCCGGTTCAAAAGAAGTTTGGTTCGATGAAATGAAAATGTGGATTTATCCAATTTAAATTCCTCCGCAGAGCTGATGCCTTATCATTTGTTTTTATCTTTCAAGGGCATAGGATTTGTTTTTATCGGAAAATGTTTCTCAAAGATAATAAATCCTATGTTTTCTATGTGCTTGAACGAGAGATATGATTGAAAGGAACATTCTAATTAATTATTTAGAAAGCGAAATCTAATTTTTGCCCGGCACTGTACATAGATCTGTCAAAAGTATCGCATGCAACAAGAAATAATAAAACTGTTCCGAAAACTAATATACAACACAAATGTAACCACATGAAACTGTAAACATTAATAATAAATGCTGTTTGTTATAACGCCGTTGTAAATCGGTATGCATAAAAACATACAGTTATAAACAACTCTTCCAAGTTGCATCTAAAAACAATATAACTTTCAAAATAAAATTGTGATTTTACGATTTATTTGCTCTCGCTGTGTAGTGATGGACATTATTCATATTATTGCCAACAAATTTTTAAAGGTAAGAAAAATATGTTTTACAAAATCATTGACTATTCATACCAAAAATGCCGAATCCGTGTTCTGAACTTTTGAACGCCAAGCAGAAGGTTACAAAGAGGTCTCGATCTAACGCAATTATATCAAACATTCTGTTGCTGTTTTACTTAAGTCATACACAAGATGCAAATGGAAAACTTTCAGGAATATTGCTTTCCAAAACCCAAAACATGTAGAACTTAAGTATAACCGAATCTAAACTCAAAGTCACAGTTGAAACAAGTATATAATTCATGTACAACATTTCTGTTTATTTTTTTATTGGGAGTAAGTTGCAGGTGCTACTTGGGGATCCTCTTTAGCAACTTGCCCGTCGTGTCTATAAGGCAGATTGGCAGCGCCGTAGCGTGCGGTTGGCCAGGTTGGCCCCCGCCAAGGGCGCCAGCTTTAAGGGGGCGCCAAAATCAAGAATCACCCTATGAGAAGAAAACAGTTGTATGAATTAAAGGGCCAAAAAAATAAGAAAACGGTTTAGTTCTCAGATCTATAGAAGAGATATTTTGAGTAATGTTGAGCAAACAAAAATATTTCATCTATTCCACTTCCACATGTCATATGTACTGGATTTTTAAGTTTTAAATGAAGTTTGATATCCATATGCGTGATCGGATTAGTTCCATTTTTGTCAATATCACCCGGAAGCTCTGGAACCGTAATATAATGCAGCAGTGAGAAGAATTTATTCTCAATTTAGTTTGAGATAACTCACCAATGATCAGCTGGTTAACCAAATTCTAAAGGATCATATTGCTCTAATAGCTAATACCAGGAATCGTTCATTATAGAGACTAGCGGAACTAGGCCTGCTCATCACTGATTCAAGCTAAGTTTGCTAAGCTAAGAAAATCTTTAAGTGATCCGAAAATTTATCATTCCGGGGGCATTTAACTTTTCGACCCCAGCAAACCAGAAACTTGAACTAGCACCTCCGACGAACTAGTAGAAAAACAAAGCAAAGCCGTTGAATATTAGATTAGCAGTGATAGTTAGAAGTTGGCTTCTTCATTGGGACCAATAAGAGTTAAAAAGCTTAAAACGAGAATGCGTATTTGAACTAGTGGTACTCATCTGACAATTTTGCCAAATAGAAACATCAAAAAAGATCGAAGCGAAGGATTTTGACAACAAAATATTTGTTTTGTAAAATTGTTGGCTGCTATTAGATGATTAGAAAGTTATGTGCCCTGCTGCTACCGATAGCAACTCCGACCATCAACCTACTCACTTGAGAGCTGAATTTCCTTAACCCAACTATTTCCAGAGACCAGTAGTGCCTCCTTAATCCAATGGACTTTCCGATCATCGATCTTCTCACTTCACAGCTGGATTTCATTGAAATAACTAACCCATTCCAGGGACGGGTAACTGGGTTATTGTGGTTCCTTTCATCGACTCATGTCAGAGTAGGATTATTTTGACGCAACGAAGTCCAGTAATATTCCTTCAAACCATCGACCGGCTTTGGATTTTTGTTTATCTGAATAGGTTCGCTGGCGGTTCCGGCCACAGGGTTTTTGATCCGACTAGGTCTCTTCTTCTTCTTCTTCTTCTTCTTCTTATTGGCATTACATCCCCACACTGGGACAGAGCCGCCTCGCAGCTTAGTGTTCACTAAGCACTTCCACAGTTATTAACTGCGAGGTTTCTAAGCCAGGTTACCATTTTTGCATTCGTATATAATGAGGCTAGCACGATGATACTTTTATGCCCAGGGAAGTCGAGACAATTTCCAATCCGAAAATTGCCTAGACCGGCACCGGGAATCGAACCCAGCCACCCTCAGCATGGTCTTGCTTTGTAGCCGCGCGGCTTACCGCACGGCTAAGGAGGGCCCGACTAGGTCTCTTACCGACTAACAACTCTTACCATCATGCATCAACCATCTCACTTCAGAGTTGGATTTTATTGGTCCAACTAGGTCCAATAGTGGTTCAAAACTTCGAATACCGTCGTGCGGGGCTTCTTTTGATTCCGGGGGCTACTTTGGATTTTTAATTTTTTGAAAAAACTAAACGGAAAAAATACCAAATTTGTAACAGAAAGTTACCGTCCAACTATCAACAAGACACCCGATTGGTGATAATGACAATTTTATAGTAATTTTCGTTATAATTCTTGTTTTAAAATGTCCAAAGTAGCCCCTTATTTTTCAAAAAAAAAAGGTCTAGAGTTGTTTTTTTCTTAGCTGGAATGAGTCGAGTCCATTAGCGATTCGATCGATGCATTTCCGAATTGGATTTCATCGATACGAAATCTCTTTCTTTGTGTATGGTTTTTAAATCTTTGAGAAATTTGTAAAAATATCAAGAGTTATTTTTTTTAGGAATTTTAAGCTTTTGTTACAATCGATACAAATATAAAAAATTAATATTTTTTTGTAAATGAAGGGCGCACAACAATGGTTTCGCCAACGGCGCAGAGAGTCCACGCTACGGCTCTGCAGATTGGTCTATGCGCCGATGGGTCGCCCGGCGGCTTTTCGGCCTTCGGCAACAATACCAGTTTCTGTCTTTTCCATCTTTCGGGGAATCTATACTCATCTAGGCATGTTTGCATAGCTAGCCTGAACATGTTCGGGTTCGCTATGATTTCTGCCTTGAGAGCGCCGTTCGGAACTCCATCAGGCCCTGGAGCTTTGTTCGTTACCAGGGATTTGGCCACCGCGAGTAACTCTTCGTTCGTCACCGGAGCCACCATTTCGGGCGCACCCATATTGCCTTGTGGTGCAGGAGGCCAGGAACTTGTGGCTCGAGACGGTAATAGTACCTCGATAATCCTCGCCAAATTATCCGGGGACCGTTCAGAGGGTGAAGAGCTCCCTTTGGTCGTGGCCATCACTAATTGGGGTCTCCAGTAGCCTTGCGAGCAAAGGCGTAGGATTTCCAATCCGAAGATGGCGAGTTCGATTCTCGGTCCGGTCTAGGATGTTTTCGGGTTGGAAACATTCTCGACACCCTGGGCATAGTGTATCCATTGTACTTGCCACACAAGATACATACTCATGCAATGGCGGGCATAGAAAAGCTTTCAATTAATAACTGAGGAAATACTAAGTTGAAAAGCAGGCCAAGTTCCAGTTGGAATGTAGAGCCATTGAAGAAGAAGAAGAAGAAGAAGAAGAAAGCGATCCAATGCACACGCTTAATTTGCACTACTGGATATTATAAAAGCCTACGATCAAGCTTGGAGGCCTCACATTATGCAGCAACTCACTAAAATCAATGTCGGGAAACATATTCACCATTGTATAAGTGATTTTGTAACGAATAGGCGCGCCTAGGCGTTTCAAGGTTTCCTGCGGTGGCTGTCTCTCATCACAACGAGTACAGGAAATCGGAGTCCCTCAAGGCTCCGTACTCGCAGTCGAGCTGTTTTTGATTGCTATAAATCCGGTGGGACGACCCTACGTTGTGTTTCACTTCTGATGGATTCTCTCCGTCGAATCAAAGTGCGCACTGGTGAGAATGCAACAGTCCGATTCAATCGCTGCGAGTCCAAATTGCGAAACGATGATTGAACTGATCGGTTGATGCTTTCTGTCCGACGGGTTGTAGTGTAGTCCACCACCGGTTGCTTCTATAGTCGTCCAGGAATCCTCCAAGTATCATCCTGGTCACGGCACCAATGTTTCGTCCAGGGTGGGACGACCCTACGTTGTGTTTCACTTTCTCCAGGATCCAGAAGACGAATAAGAACAACTGCTGTATAAAAGATGGGCACTGTATTAGTTGTGCTGTAGACAGAAGAGCTCTGCACCGGCAATGACCATCATGTTTTGATCGAACACCGGTATTCCAAGTCATTCCTAAACACATACGGATATTGGTTTATGCAGTCGACATAGTCCATATCTAAGCATCTTCCAAGAGTTCGCATCAAATTGGCCAATGCAATGCAATGCAAGTTGAAGCAGTCAACATGTGGGCGAACAGTGTTAAATTTTCGCTATCTGCATCGAAATTTTGCATACTCTATGTATGTCAGAAATCGATGCACAGATGGCGGAATGCACGAAAGCCTATATAGATAGAAGGGGATCCCATCCCAGGAGTCAAAACTGCTCGTTTTCTGGGAGTATGGATGAACAGAAAAGGAACTTTTTCCATCCACGGTGTCAAAACCAAAGAAGCTCTCCAAAGTCGTATCAACCTACTGAAAGCCATAGCTTTCAAAGCAGACCGTTACACCATCTGAAAATTAGCAAACGTTACCTGCATACCAAAGCTTGTATACGGTATTGAGCTCTGTTCTGTCTCGACCTCCTCAATGCATTCCAAACAATCTATAATCAAATTTTAAGGATCTCATCCGGAGCCCTACTGTCATCACCCACCTTCAGCTTAGCTGTAGAAGTTGATCACTACACTATCCATCCACTACACCTCCGGCTAGTCGATACTTTTATCCGAAGGTACGCACATTCGGGGGCCTCCTTAGCCGTGCGGTAATACGCGCAGCTACAAAGCAAGACCATGCTGAGGGTGACTGGGTTTGATTCCCGGTCCCGGTCTAGGCAATTTTCTGATTGGAAATTGTCTCGACTTCCCTGGGCATAAAAGTATCATCGTGCTAGCCTCATGATATACGAATGCAAAAATGGTAACCTGGCTTAGAAACCTCACAGTTAATAACTGTGGAAGTGCTTAGTGAACACTAAGCTGCGAGGCGGCTCTGTCCCAGTGTGGGGATGTAATGCCAATAAGAAGAAGAAAAAGAAGACGCGCATTTGGCAGAGAAGCCTAGTTTCGATCATCAGTATATCTACGAGAAAGCTACGAGACTATTCAAGGAGGAAACCGGGTTGCATATTCCAAACATAGCCAAACTGTTGTGGAGTGGAAAAACACCATGGAATATTCCACGAGTCAAAGTCGATTGGTCTGTAAAAGAGCTTTCAAAAAAAGCGGTAACCCAAGCTATGCTAGAACAATTGTAAGTGAATTGCTACTCAACAAATACAGGGATAATGGCGGATCGAAATCAAATGATAATGTTGGGTTAGGAGTTTGTAGCCGAGAACTACAAATTGAGGCTAGTCTACCAGCGCAATGCAGTGTATTTTCCGCCGAAGCCGCAGCTATAGCAGCTGCGATACAACAGGCAAGCAGTCTTCCTACCGTGATATTCAGTGACTCATTAAGGTCACTCCTGACGGAATCCAAGATTAAAAGTGCTCGCGTTTTCGGGGGCACACCACTCGATACGGAAGCAACGCACAACTGTCATTTTTATTATTTCACGCATGCTGCGACGCAGCAAAGCTAAATTAACAAAAATTACAGTTGTGCGCCGCCTCTGAATCGAGTGGTGTGCCCCTGAAAACGCGAGCACTTTTAATCTTGGATTCCGTCAGGAGTGACCTTAAGTTGTATCACCGCATTAGAAAAATAAGAAATTGAGCACCCATTCACCCAATCAATATTGAATGCTGCATACAAAAAAGACATAAACTTCTGTTGGATCCCTGGCCATGCAGGAATACCTGGGAATGAGGTAGCCGACCGTATAGCCGATAGGGGAAGATCAGCTGAACTGTTAATCGACTCGGTTCCTGCTCACGATGTGATCAAATGGACAACCAAACTGTTATATGACCGTTTCCAACATATATTGGACTGCCACCCAGGAACATTTCTCCAAAAAATTGAAGGAAACGTATCAAAAATGATTGACCTCGCCAAAAACAAAGGACCCTAACTCGTTGCAGGATCGGTCACACCAAACTCACCAAGAGCATCTTTATTACTGTCTCCCTCCCAACATCAATATATGAAGTCTGCCAAACCGAGATGACGATAGAACACATTATCATTAGTTGTAGAAATTTGATTATATACGCGACGAGATAGGAATCAGCAACAATATTCAAATAGCGTTAAGTAATCACAAATCACAAGAAACAAAATTGTTAAAATTCTTAAAGAAAAACGATTTGTATGACAAAATGTAAATTTGCTAAGTTCACTTGATACAATAACGGGGGCGAATGAATTCCTTGATTTAAGTCCTCTCAAATAAACAAAATATATATATATATATATATATATATATATATATATATATATATATATATATATATATATATATATATATACAAAAAATCGGGTTCGGGAAGATTTGAAGATCCCGTTTGGAAATTCGATCTGGAGTTGTGAAATTTGTGGGGCTAGCCTAGGAGGTGGTGGGGTTTGACAGTGGGCCCTGTTGAATTCATATAAAAAGCAGCATATATCCGCAAGTAGGCCCCGCCAAAGCGACCGTGTGCCGCTCAAAGCGCTCAAGCCCAAGTCCTGGTGTCAGGTGGGACACAAAACAGACCTGACACAACGGCCCTCCGACGAGACAGGAGGTTTGCGCAGGCCCAATAAGCCGCCGGGAAAACCAACAATTACGAACAATGAAAGAGATAATACGACTCGATGTAATCGGCAAAGACCTAGGCGACGAATAAAGGATCACGATTGGATGCTTGGGACATGAATTACGATGAATTACATCCCCGCTACTTCGACGTCGTGGCGCTGCAGAAGATTTGCTGGACTGGACAGAAAGTGTGGAAAAGCAGGCATCGAGCGGCTACCTTCTACCAAAGCTGTGGCACCACCAACGAGCTGGGAACCGGCTTCATAGTGCTGGGTAAGATGCGCCAAAGTGTGATTGAGTGGCAGCCAATCAACGCAAGAATGTGCAAGCTGAAAGGTCGTTTCTTCAACTGTAGCATCATCAACGTGCACTCCCCACACGAAGGGAGACCCGACGACGAGAAAGAAGCGTTCTACGCACAGCTGGAGCAGACATACGATGGATGCCCACTGCGGGACGTCAAAATCGTCATCGGCGACATGAACGCACAGGTAGGAAGGGAGGAAATGTATAGACCGGTCATCGGACCGGATAGTCTGCACACCGTATCGAATGACAACGGCCAACGATGCATAAGCTTCGCAGCCTCCCGAGGAATGGTAGTCCGAAGCACTTTCGTCTCCCGTAAGAATATCCACAAGGCCACATGGAGATCACCTAACCAAGAAACGGAAAACCAAATCGACCACGTTCTTCTTTTTTTTCGACATCACGGAAGTACGCACTTATCGCAGTGCGAATATTGAATACGACCACTACCTCATTGCAGTATGCCTGCGCTCAAAACTCTCGACGGTGTACAACACGCGACGAAGTCGGACGCCGCGGCTTTACATTGGGCGGCTACAAGACGGTAGACTAGCCCAAGGATACGCGCAGCTGCTGTAAGTGGCACTCCCAACGGAAGAGCAGCTAGGCGCAGCATCTCTTGAAGATGTCTGGAGAGATATTCGATCCGCCATTGGTAGCACCGCAACCGCTGTACTTGGCACAGTGCCCCCGGATCAGAGAAACGACTGGTATGACGGCGAATGTGAGCAGTTAGTGGAAGAGAAGAATGCCGCATGGGCGAGATTGCTGCAACACCGCACGAGGGCGAACGATATAAACGGGGAAGGAACAGACAAAACTCGATTTTCCGGAGGAAAAAGCGCCAACAGGAAGATCGAGACAGTGAAGAGACGGAGGAACTGTACCGCGCTAATAACGCACGAAAGTTCTATGAAAAGTTTAACCGTTCACGTAAGGGCCACGTGCCACAGCCTGATATGTGAAAGGACATAAACGAGAACCTTCTTACGAACGAGCGTGAGGTGATCCAAAGGTGGCGGCAGCACTACGAAGAACACCTGAATGACGATGTGGCAGACGAAGATGGCGGTATGGTGATGGACCTGGGGGAACGCGCGCAGGACATAATTCTACCGGCTCCGGATCTCCAGGAAATCCAGGAGGAGATTGGCCGGCTGAAGAACAACAAAGCCCCTGGGGTTGACCAAAAACGAGGAGAGCTATTTAAACACGGTGGTGAGGCACTGGCTAGAGCGCTGCACTGGGTCATTACCAAGATTTGGGAGGAGGAAGTTTTGCCGCAGGAGTGGATGGAAGGTGTCGTGTGTCCCATCTACAAAAAGGGCGATAAGCTGGATTGTAGCAACTACCGCGCAATCACATTGCTAAACGCCCAAATTTTATGCCGTCGACTAGCACCAATTGCAAGGGAGTTCGTGGGGCAGTACCAGGCGGGATTTATGGGCGAACGCTCTACCACGGACCAGGTGTTCGCCATTCGCCAAGTACTTGTAACTACCTCCTTTGACGTCCTCACGTCTGTGGAGGGGACGTCCTTACGTAGTCCAAACTAGCTCTATTTGCTTTTGGGGTGCTCAGGGTCGGCTAGACACCTGCTTAGGAGAACACACGAACCTTATCTCAAACGAAGTGGACGTAACAAGGACGAGTCAACGAACATGCGGGAAATTGAGGGAAAAAAGTAAAGATATATGGTACATTTTATATTTATTTTTTTCAGAATCGATTTAGGGTTAGTGATTAAGGTTAGTATTGACATGCGAGAAATGTTCACATACCTTGCCTGCATACTTTTGGTTTCTTAGCTCACGGTCTTGGCAGCAGGATCGGGATGACGATGACGACCAGGTATGGCATTGAGTCGGTAACGGATGACAACTGGATGATGGGAGTTGTTTTGTCGCCGGAGGGCAATTCGGCTCCAACCGATGCAAGATGAGTATGCCGAGGGACGCTGGTACCACGAACGGAAGACTGATGGAGGTAATTGTTGGCATCGTTGGCTATTTAGACCACTTTCGGACGCTCTTCTCCGCTCTTCCGTGGAAAGATAACGGTGGTGTGTCTGGTAACGACAGACCCCCCCACCCCCGCCCCCTGCTGTTTTTAGTTTTGCACCCGTAAACTCCCGTTTCCGATTAGCGAAGTGTGCACCGTTGAGCGCTGATTCTTGATACCTTCTTCTCTTTGGCACAAGCGGGTTGGTTGTCGAAACGATTTTTTTTTTTTAGACTTCTTTTCCGATCTGACTCCTCGGTCGGTACTTGCTAGACTGCCACGATTTCGGATCCTGCTCGTTCTTCCTCGGTTTTGCCTTCTCTTCCTTCGCCCCAGATTTGGTATTGTCGCGAGAAATTTGCCTTGGTAGATTTGTGCCTTCAAGCAGGGGTGGGGGAGGCTTTAGTAGTACATGCACTCTCAAGCCAGAATACTCACATAAATTGAAGATTTATGTGGGTATTCTTGGTATTAAAAATACTACATGCGAAGTCTTACATTTTTTGTTTATTATTTATATATGGTACCGCATTTCGTGTTTGTTCGATGACTTATTGTTACCTTATACGGTAACATACTGCAGAAATGCCGCGAATACAACATGCCCACACATCATCCATTCATCGACTTCAAAGCCGCATATGATACAATCGATCGGGACCAGCTATGGCAGCTAATGCACGAACACGGATTTCCGGATAAACTGACACGGTTGATCAAAGCGACGATGGATCGAGTGATGTGCGTAGTTCGAGTTTCAGGGACATTCTCGAGTCCCTTCGAAACCCGCAGAGGGTTACGGCAAGGTGATGGTCTTTCGTGTCTGCTATTCAACATCGCTTTGGAAGGGGTAATACGAAGAGCAGGGATTAACACGAGTGGTACAATTTTCAATCAGTATGTCCAGCTATTTGGCTTCGCAGACGACATAGCTATTATGGCACGTAACTTTGAGAAGATGGAGGAAGCCTACATCAGACTGAAGAGGGAAGCTAAGCGGATCGGCCTAGTCATCAACACGTCGGAGACGAAGTACATGATAGAAAGGGGTTCAAGAGAAGACAATGTGAGCCACCCACCGCGAGTATGCATCGGTCGGTGGTGACGAAATCGAGGTGGTAGAAGAATTTGTGTAATTGGGCTCACTGGTGACTGCCGAAAATGATACCAGCAGAGAAATTCGGAGACGCATAGTGGCTGGAAATCGTACGTACTTTTGACTCCGCAAGGCGCTTTGATCGAATAGAGTTCTCCGCCGTACCAAACTGACAGTCTACAAAACGCTTATTAGACCGGTAGTCCTCTACGGACACGAGACCTGGACGATGCTCGTGGAGGACCAACGCGCACTTGAAGTTTTCGAAAGGAAAGTGCTGCTTAGCATCTATGGTGGGGTGAAGATGGCGGACAGTATGTGGAGGAGGCGAATGAACCACGAGTTGCATCAGCTGTTGGGAGAACTATCCATCGTTCACACCACGAAAATCGGACGACTGGCCGGTGGGCCGGGCACGTAGCCAGAATGTCGGACAGTAACCCAGTGAAAATGGTTCTCGACAACGATCCGCCGGGCACAAGAAGGCGAGGTGCGCAGCGGGCAAGGTGGATCGATCAGGTGGAAGATGACTTGCGGACCCTTCGTAGACTGCGTGGTTGGCGACGTGTAGCCATGGACCGAGCCGAATGGAGAAGACTCTTATATACCGCACAGGCCTCTTCGGCCTTAGTCTGAATAAATAATAATAATTGGATTTAGATTAATTCCGAATAAATCTGAATAATTTTATTTAGTTTGGATTGGTGTTGAGTTTTATAGTAACATGAACAAAATAAACAGTGTAAAAAGAGTATTAGTCGTTTCATATTTCAGGGTCAATCATAAAATTAATACTTTTGCAATAATAACAAAACTTCCACCAAAACGTACCCCCAGGTGTCCATGTACCCCAGGCTGAGAACCGCTGGCATATATAAACACTACAAATCCCAAAACAAACCTCATTTAGTGAGAAAATCTTGCAAATTGATTCCTTCCGTGGGCTAAAGGAAAGGCTTCAGAGGAAACCTCGACTCATTTTTGCCTTTCTCGTATACAAAGTATACGTAAAGGCTATATGTTCGCTCCAAAAACAAACTTTTTATAGGAGGCTCGGAGACCCATAGTGTTATATACCGATCGACTCAGCTCGACGAATCGAGGTGATGTCTGTGTGTGTGTATGTGTGTGTGTATGTGTGTGTGTGTGTATGTGTGTGTATGTGCGCAAAAAATCTAGCCCACTTTTCAGGCACTTAGCCCTAACCGATTTGCTCGCAACAAGTTGCATTCGACGCAGAATCCTGTCCCATTGTTTCCTATTGACAATTGGCCGGATCGGACTATGGGCTCAGAAGTTATGGTCAAAATACTTTTTCCTTAGGCAACAACGAGTGGAAAAGTCTAGCCAACTTTTCAGGCACTTAGCCCTAACCGATTTGCTCGCAACAAGTTGCATTTGACGCAGAATCCTGTCTCATTGTTTGCTATTGACAATTGGCCGGATCGGACTATGGGCTCAGAAGTTATGGTCAAAATACTTTTTTTAGGCAACAACGAGTGGAAAAGTCTAGCCAACTTTTCAGGCACTTAGCCCAAACCGATTTGCTCGCAACAAGTTGCATTCGACGCAGAATCCTGTCCCAATGTTTTCTATTGATAATTGGCCGGATCGGACTATGGGCTCAGAAGTTATGGTCAAAATACTTTTTTTAGGCATCAACGAATGGAAAAGTCTAGCCAACTTTTCAGGCACTTAGCCCTAATCGATTTGCTCGCAACAAGTTGCATTCGACGCAGAATCCTGTCCCATTGTTTCCTATTGACAATTGGCCGGAGATCGGACTATGAGCTCAGAAGTTATGGTCAAAATACTTTTTTTAGGCAACAACGAGTGGAAAAGTCTAGCCAACTTTTCAGGCACTTAGCCCTAACCGATTTGCTCGCAACAAGTTGCATTCGACGCAGAATCCTGTCCCATTGTTTCCTATTGACAATTGGCCGGATCGGACTATGGGCTCAGAAGTTATGGTCAAAATACTTTTTTTTAGACAACAACGAGTGGAAAAGTCTAGCCCACTTTTCAGCCACTTAGCCCTGACCGATTTGCTGGCAACAAGTTGCATTTGACGCAGAATCCTGTCTCATTGTTTCCTATTGACAATTGGCCGGATCGGATTATGGGCTCAGAAGTTATGGTCAAAATACTTTTTCTCATAAAAAAGCGCGTAAAAATTTATAGCTCACTTTTTTAGCACTTACCCTCAACCAATTTCCTCGCAACAGGTTGCATTCGACGCAAAAACATGTCCCATTGTTTCCTATTCAAAATTGGCCAGATCGGACTATGGGCTCGATAGATATGCCCAAAATATGTTTTTCTTCATACCAAAAGTGCGTAGAAATTACTCACTCGAAAAAAAAACGAGAAAGGCACCATCACCGCTAGGTGGATTAATCTGGGTTTTATAAATATAGATAGATAGATTCGTAATTCATAAAGTACGTGAAACAATTTTTAAAATGTATCAGTTAATTTTCAACAGTTGTTTAAAATCAGGATTAGGAAATAATATTTGATCTACCTAACTGCAGATTATGGGAAAACGCAAAACTGATACAGGCGATAATTAGCGGATTCCATAAATCTTGTCTGCGCCTTTTAAGGCGCACTTTTTTGTTCATATCGCCGATTAATGGTGCTGCTATCTTACGGCCCGAACTAGAGCACGCTATGAAAAACGCCATTCGAAAATGCTTGGAATTTTAAGCGATTTTCCTCAATCATAATCGCTCGTTCGTTCGTTCGTCCGTTGTCGTCGCAGTCGTTCTCATTGCCCAGAAACGGAACGCGCCGTTAATTAGCCCAAATGCAACATGCTGCTGTTCGTTTTCAATCGCACCACATACACGGATGAGTTTTTCTTCTAGATGCTTTTTTTTTCATGTGTGCCGCAATTGATTTTTCTATATGGATATATGGTTCTATTCAACTAGCGCGATCGCGCGTTATTACATTTCTGTCAATCAAAGCGCGCCCTCAGAGTTAAGGGGCTGAAAGTGATTCATAACTACTTTGTTCGACCACAATTATGGTGCCACCGATCGACCGCCTGACCCACTGTGGGTACCCATGGTGGCTAAAAGTGAATAAAATGGTCTTAATGCTCGATTCTAGTTGACCCTTGGAAAGTTACAAGAATTTGAGCATTTTTAACCATATCTACGGAATGAAAGGTGGACACATTTTGGCCATCTCTGATTACTGAACTTCCTAATTGTGCGACCGACGAACTATTGAGGGGCCCTACACTACTTAAGGCGGTAGTTGATGCTTATTAGAGCCTACAGTTTGGGAGCTTTCTTGCGCCAACAGATCGGAGACCGTGTATGTTCAGCATGAATGAAATATGCGCTTCTGGTGATCTCTTTGATCTCTATCAGCTCCACAGCAGCAGATCGGAACCGACCGTGGTGATGCATGTACAGTGAACCTTGCTGAGCAACCAACCTGATTAGAAGCCAGTTGGACAAATAAGGTAGTAATTAGACTCTGGCAGCGCTGCTTCTTGTGCGGGAATGGCGCAATCAGCGTGGGGCATTTCGGATGATTTTCAGCGAAGATCCAAACCACCGAATAACCCGTCTGACACGGTAATTAGTATTTGCAAAGTTGACCGATTTCCCAACTTTGTAGCCGTGCAGCGGCGTAGATCAGGTCCAGCCGAGCCGAATCGTAGCCGCGAGTGGTGTTCGTTCCAAAAGTCTGATTTATCCTTTATTGAATCGAAGGTATTAAACTCACGAATGCTGGCCGGCGCTGCCACCACGCAGGAATGGACGGCTACCTTCAAATCATTTGCTGTGCACCACATAAATACCACCACTAGCATTGAGGGTATGCGAAAAGGAATATAATTCTCTATTCGAGTCATTCATCCCTGTCACAAAAAGTCCCTGATGTTTTGAACGATCGTAGATATTCGCCTAAATTCACTGTTTTTATACTTTTCCAGAAAAAAGACTCATCAGAATTTCAGACTTGACCGTGTTGCTCAGATTGTACTAATTTACATGCAGATTAATAATATTTCGAGTCGTTTAAAAGAAAAAACGCCGCATACCCTCACATGTGGTGTCGCATTAACCCATGTCACCCTGGGCGGATCGGGTACCAGGAGGAGAAAGTGGATAAACAGCGTTTGAAATGTGTAACGAACGACGACGACAATTGGTGGCTGCGCGACGTTTTGCGGTTTTGCGAAAGAATTCTAGACGGTTTTGCAAGTCTTTCGCTGGTTGGTCGGGCTAGCCGGCCGCCATTCATCCTTCGAATCGGTCATGGTGAATGCGGTGTATGACCGGGAGCAGCGGCTGGTAGCAATTAATCTGGATTGAAAATGGCTCTATTTTGCGATGCGAATGGATTGTGCATGCTTGCGTTGTAATTTGTGCTGGGTTAGCGCTTGTCTGAACTATCCAGCGCTGGAAAAAGTTGGGGTATGTCTACAAGATATCGATAGGGTACAGCGCCCATTATTATGGATAAGATATTGTGCCTCCTGGCCAAAACACCCCATTCGATTTCTAGCAAACTACCTTTGAACATTTGTAAGACCATCATACTATGCAAATGTGGAAGTATTTTCAAATTACCGTAATCCGGGGGAACATTGATCATTTTTTCAATTGCTTTGTAAATATTTCCTTTCCCCCGTAAGTGAAATCATGGCTTTTTTCAGATTTTTAAAACTGTCGTTCTTGATTATTTGATAGTTTTAAACTTGTTTTATTGTATATTGAAAAAAAAAGGAAAAACGTCTCTCGAAGTGAGAATCGAAAATAATTTGGAGAAAAAATTAGGTAAGGTCATGAAGAAAAATAATGATTTGTTTTTCCACACATAAGTGTTCAAAATACAAAAAAGTGTAATAATGGCGTAATGTTTTTCAATAATTTACTTAATTAAGGACAGTAATAAAAAATCCTGTAAAAATTAGATGTGTGTAGGGTCTCCAGTATCCTTGCGAGCAAAGGCGTAGGATTGCCAAACCGGAGACGGCGAGTTCGATTCTCGGTCCGGTCTAGGATGTTTTCGGGTTGGAAACATTCTTGACTCCCTGAACATAGAATTGTACATCCCCCACAAGATACATACTCAATACTCATGCAATATGGGCATACAAAAGCTTTCAATTAATAACTGAGGAAATGCTAATAGAATTCTAAATTGAAAAGCAGGTTAAGCTCTAGTTGGAATGTAGAGCCATAGAAGAAGAAGAAGAAGAAGAATTAGATGTGTTCAAAAGTGGATTTTTGGTAAAGTTTACCTTAAATAAGTGAAAGAATCGATTGAATGAATGAAGTACTTTATAGGCATAAATTAATTGTCCGTATCATACCGAAAAGCATCACTGTATTGCGTTTCAAATAGTTATACCAAGAGCAGCATGCAGCATACTGAAAGGCGAAAAGCCCGGCGCTTTTTCGTACTTATCGCAACTGCCAGACGCCAGTTGGACAACTTTGGTATGGTTATTCAACCACCGATCACACTACCAGCTCAAATAGGGGAAACTAGTCATTTGTAGGCTATGTTTTCGAGTCCAAAATTTGTTCAATTATTTTGCCCTTTTTTCTCCAAGACAAGGTAGTGTAGTTGCATAATGACCACATCTTCCACAAGCGTGAAAAGTCATTTCCAATTTTAAATTCTAATAAGTAATGGTGTGAGAGGAAGATCTGTGAACCTATCATTTGCATAACATTAACATATCATCATACGAGCATCAGGCTTATTATTAAAGATATAGATAATATTACTTAATAACAACGACGAATGATAGAAATTAAATTGGGTATTAGGAATGGTTTAGGGTCATTTGCATGGGCGTAGCCAGGATTTCGAGAAGGGGGGGGGCAACTTTTTTGTCTTCTAAATCGTAGTTTTATAGTAGTTTTATAAAAACACATGAATATTAACACATGAAACCAAATCCAAACCAAATCGAAACAATAATGATTAAAACAATAATGGATTTAAAAATCCGTGATTTATTGCTCTTCACAAATTTTTAATAAAGTGAGAAAAACATTAACGAACTTAGTATTCAGAAAGAATATAAAATCGGCTATAACAATTATTATAAAAATCCTGCATTCTTCCATAAGTCTTGTCTTATGCATTCTTCCATAAGTTTAAGAAAACTAGAACCATACATCTGAATTTCTAAACAAATCCTCTCTGAAATGATATTTATTATAAAATAGGCAGAATAATCAATATGCAAGCTTTCTCCAGGAATTCCTTCGACAATTGCTCCTGGCATTCTATCCGAAATTCTATCAGGGATTCTTTAGGAATGCCTCCAGCAACTTATTCGACAGTGTCTTAAAGAATTCCACCATAAATTTTGCCGGGAATTGATCCGAAAATTCCACCATTATTTACTCCAAGAAAATCTTCACGAACTTCTTTATAAGTTCTGCAGAATTCCCTGCAATAATTCAAAAAAAATCGTGCTGTTTCCCATAATTTTTAAGAATAAGAATATTCCGTGGAAATTCCGCAGAATTGCCAGTAAACATTCCTGAGAATTTCACGAAAAATCTTCGAATCTCTTGTGTAAATTCCATAAAATTTTCCGTGAATTGTTTCGAATAATTTCTTGTGAAAATTTCAAAGAATTTCTCCAGGAATTCCACCGGAAATTTATACAGAAATTATACCGAAATGAAATCAACAATGGAATTTTCGGAGGAATTTCTAGATTAATTCGCAATGAAATCCTGAAAGAATTCCGGCGGAAACTTCAAGATTTCCCCTGGGAGATCCTCCAGGAGTTTCTCCGAAATTCCTCCTGGAATTCTTCCAGGAGTTCCACCGGCATTTCCAATTTCTCTATGATTTCCTTCGAGAATTATTCCTGTAGTTCTATCGGCAGTTCCTCTGAAAATTCTTCCGGGAATTTTGGCAGAATTGGAATTTATTTAGGCTTCTTCAGGAATTTATATAGATTTTCCACCAGAAGCTCCTCTGAGAATTTCTCTGTGAGCTCCTCAAGGAATTCTCCGGGAGGTCCTCTGATGATGATGATGGTCCAGCTACAAACCCCAACAAAGGTTTCAGCTAGACAAGATTTGTCTATAAGATGAATTCTCTTGTTTCCGAGAATTCTTCTGGTAGTTTCCCCGGGATTCCTTTGAAAATTCTCCCGGGAGTTTCTATTCCAGGAAATTATTCAGGTTTTTTTTCAGGAAATCGTTTAGGCTTTCTTCAAAAATTAAGCTGGAAATTCCTCCCGAAGTTCTTCCGATAGTTTCTCTGGGAGCTCATCCAGGAGGTCCTCTAGGAATTCTTCTAGGAGTTCCTCCTGAAACTCCTCCGGGAGTTCTTACGGGAGCTCCTCCGGCAGTTCCTTCGGGAATTCCTCCGGGAGGTCCACCAGCAGTTTCTACGAGAATTCCTCCGGGAGTTTCACCGGCAGTTTCTCCGGGTGTTTCTCTGAAAGGAACTTCCGGAGGAACTCCCAGAGTTATTTCCGGAGTAACTCCCGGGGATTTTCTATAGGAATTTCCGGAGAAATTATCAGAGGAATTCTCGGAGGAACTGCCGGTTTAACTTCTGGAGGAATTTATTGAAGAACTTTAGGAATCCGGGGGAAATCCTGGAGGAACTCTCGTAAAAATTCTAGGATGAACTCCTAAAGAAACTTCCGTAAGAATTCCAGGAGGTACTCCTGGAAGAATTCTTAAAAGAACCTCCCGAAGAAATTCCCGTTAGAACTCCCAGAGAAATTCTCTGAGGAATTTCTGGAGGAATTTGTAGATAAATGCCTAAAGAAATGCTAAATGAATTCCTGGAAGAAAGCCTGATTGAATTCCCGAAGGAACTACTGATGGAACTTCAGAGGAACATCCGGTGGAATACCCTAGAGGAAGAGAAAAAATGTTTCTGAAGGAACTTCCGAAATCCCATTTCCCGTGAAATTCCTGCCAAATATCGTCCAGGAATTCCCTGTAAAGTTCCTGGAGGTATTACCGGAGAATTTCTTGGAAAAACTCCTGGAAGAACTCCCGGAGGAACTCCCACAAGCACTTCCGGAGGAATTCCCACATGGAAGTCCTGAAATAATTCTTAGAGAAGTTCCTAAAGGAATTTCCGAAAAAAATATCTGAAGGAATTCCCAGAAAAATACCAGGAGGAATTAATGCAGAAATTCCCAGATGAAATCCTGAAAGTATTCCCAGATGAATTGCTGAAAAAAATCCCTGCGGATTGTTCCGAAGAAATTTCTGGAAAGACTCTTGGTAGATATCCGGAAGGAAGTCCGGAAGGAATTCTAGTACACTTCCGCGGAAAATCTCCCAGGAAAATTCCTGAAGGAATTACTGGAGAAGTACCAGAAGAAACTCCCGAAAAAATACCTGTAAAAATTTCTGGGGAAATACTTGGGCGAATTCCAGGAGAAATTCATGAAGATACTTCTAGAGGATTTCTTGAAGGATATTCTGAAGTAATGGCGAGAAGAATTCCAGATTGGTATGCTAGATGATTTCGCTATTGAATGTTTGGAGGTATTCCCAGAAAATTTCCTGGAAGTAATCCCGGAGGAATTGAGGGAAGAGTTCCGAGAGGAATGCCCGGAGAAGTTCCTAGAAGAATTTCCGAAGGAATTTCTTATAGATTTACAAGTGAAATTATGGAGCTAAATCGGTTGATTTCCGTCATATATTTTTGAAGAAACTTCTGGTAGAATTTTGGGAAGAAATTCCGTATGTATTCTTGACGGAACTCTCGAATGCATGCCTGAAGGAAATGCCGGATTCTTCCTGAAGAGAGAATAGCCGAAGAAATATCTAGAAGTAAATCTTGGAGAGAAGAAAAAAAATCTTCAAGGAATTTCCTCGTGAATTTCCTAAAAAAATTGAGTGGGGGGTTTCTAGATAAGGAGGAATTACAATTGCATGAGAAGGATTTTCGAAAGATTTTCAGAGGAATTTGTGGATAACTTTCCGGAGGAATTCAGAAGTTCCCAGGGGAGCTTCTAGAAGGATTTCAAGGAGAATTTTTGAGTCCGAAACGTTTCGAGTTGTTTTGAACTAATAGGGAATCTTTTGAATTTCAACCACCTATTTCTGTATATGATTGGATCGTAAAGTGCACATGTTTCAGGGAATTCATTTCAGTACCCGTTCAATCTTTCCACTACGCCCTTGGTCATTTGGAAGAATGGAATTTGACCGAAAGCCGTTTGGCCGCACCTGACCAGTGGATAGTAACAGATATATATCAGAACTTGTAGAGTATTTTTTATAACAAAGGTCTCTTCTAGTTTAAACAATAACCTTAATAAATACAGTCGCCTCTCCGCATCCCGAAAATGAAGAGACCATCGAGATAGGGAGAGATCGAGTAATGGAAGTAAAATTGAAATGGGTACTAGATCCAAGAAAGCTCGTTGCTATGAAAAACGAGAACAAAACAATTGTCGTTACCTGTTGTAAATATGTTTGTTATTGTCCAAAGATGGTCTAGTAGCCTAAAAATTTGAACAAATCGACATAAGGAGAGTGAATCCTGAACAAAATATGATCAGAACACATCGAGATAGAGAGATATCGAGATGTAAATAGAAAGCCTAAATAAACCATTTTTTAAGAAACTGCATATATCCATTTTACACAAGGGGTCGTACACATATTACGTAAGCACTTAGGGGAGTGGGGGTCGTTTTCTTACGCACAATATAAATAAAAAAAATCAATTGTATGAAAAAATCTTGTATGGGGGAAGGGGAGGTCGAAAATCTCAGGAAATTTGCTTACGTAATAAGTGTACAACCCCCAATTTCGTGAAAACAACAAAAAACTGTTTTTGAACAAATTTGTACCGAACTTTTCGATTTCTTCGATACAGATCAAAAGTTTTTGGCAAAACTCAACACCGTGGGGCACTTCTGGTGCAAAAACTGTAAGCAGTACTCCATAATTGCTCTTCAAAGTACGTGGACATAAATAGTTTCTCAAACAAACTAAAAAAATTTCATACATTCAACAACAAAAAATTTTCGCATTTTTGCCAGAATGCGTATTTTTGGAGAAGGATTAAGAATATATAAAAAATCTCATTTTGGCCAAAAATGTTATATATGCAGTTTCTCAAACAAACGGTTCAAATGTATGTAGTTGTAGATTGAAGGGACTGAGAAAACCATCGACATAGGGAGAGATATCGAGATATAGAACATCAAGATGTAAAGAGTCGACTGTATGTTTTCATTTGAACAAAAAAATAACCCGCAGTGTTAAATGAAAAGTGATGAAAATAACTTAAATTATTACAAAATATACATATTGGTATTGAAATGAACAAAGTTTTCACTGGTTGTGTTACAAATATTGCTGTTCATAATAATTATATCACTTCTTCTTCTTCTTATTGGCATTACATCCCCATACTGGGACAGAGCCGCCTCGCAGCTTAGTGTTCATTAAGCACTTCCACAGTTATTAACTGCGAGGTTTCTAAGCCAGGTTACCATTTTTGCATTCGTATATCATGAGGCTAGCACGATGATGCTTTTATGCCCAGGGAAGTCGAGACAATTTCCAATCCGAAAATTGCCTAGATCGACACCGGGAATCGAACCCAGCCACCCTCAGCATGGTCTTGCTTTGTAGCCGCGCGTCTTACCGCACGGCTAAGGAGGGCTAAGGAGGACACTGTGTTATAATCATGTTAAGACAATCATTGATTTTCAGAGAATTAATAACAAAATAATTGCAGATAATGTTATTTGTTACACATGTTGATATAATTGTAATCAGTACGGCAAAAGACCGTGATCATTATAAGACAGAGAGCAAAGCGCCTTTTTCTATCTCAGGCGACCAAATGAAAGTATCGTGGGTTCTTTGATCAATGTTGCATGACAGGATGTAGACTTTGTTTTGAAACTACAATTTCTAAATTATTTGAATAGATATATGCAAATAATAATGACTACCGTGGGGGACCGAAATCCGTATAGCACCGAAGTCCGTCCACTTCATGATATAAATCAATTGAAGAGTTTCGGATAATTAATTTATGAATAATTTATCTAATCCTGTTCATATACTTGACAGTAAGCATTCAAATCAGTGAGATGAACAGTAGGCTTTGAAATTAAAAAACATTAATCAAAAACAAATGGCCACCTACCAAACGCGGAGTTTCTGCCGCCATTTGTGTTTTAATTTCAACCTGCGAATCATAAAGTAAGATAAGCGGAATACAAATCTAAGGGATCGCTTCTCAAGGTGCGTATTGAACTATTTACAGTGGTAGTCAATCAGTCTGTTTCAACTTAAATATTTACTTGAAAAATAGTTGTACGGATTTTGAGCCATTTGTTCGAAATCCGGGCACGGTGGACGGATTCCGATTCAGGAGGTGTTGATTTAATTCATTATTTTATCATGTTTTTGGTAGCTTTTAATGTTTAAATGTTGAAAACTTTAAAAGTAGAGGCCTTAGAGAATCTGTATCAATAAAAAACGTTTGATTTGCATTCGATTCCAATTTTGTGGAGATCTCTTCATATACTGGGATACTTAAGTGTGTGTGTGTGTGTGTGTGTGTGTGTGTGTGTGTGTGTGTGTGTGTGTGTGTGTGTGTCCAAACTAACCCCCACTGTCTGGCAGTGATGTTATGCAAGAAAGCTGTCTGTATTACATAGTTCAACCACGTTCAACAGTCAGATTTTATCCGGGAGTTAAAAAGTGCTAGTTCTTTTGCAGCTCCAGTGACCCGTTTCAGACTGCCTTGTATTTCATGACCAGTCCGAGGTAACTTTTGCTTACAATAAGCCCCTGCCTGTTTATGCTACCATTATCAATTGGATAATGGACCCATAAACAAACTTCTGGATTCTCTAATCCAGGGCGTATTTAGTTTTGTAAATGGAAACAACGTAAGAACATATTGAAACAATCTCACCAAATATAGAGTAATCGCCGGATTCCGGAATTCCGTGATGCGGTTCCCCGCCGCACATGTGCAGCCTGTCGCCAAACGCGGCATATTGGTCGCAGGTAATCATATTTCTTTAATCCACCGAGTTGGAAGTGGTAATAAACACAAAAATTAAGTATAAATTCCATACCCTGCCACGAAATAAATATTTTTTGAGATTTTTGTAGTATGCCTTTCATCCTTCGCGTTTCTAGGGAGAATGAAAGGGGCAGATATGTAAACATTGCGTGACAGCTCTAATTAAAATTGCAGTACTGATTATGATATAATTTTGTAGTGACTAACTGGCCGAGCATAGTTAAAATAATTTTTCCTTAATAAGAGTGTGAAGTGAGATGTTCAAGGTGAGAAGTGAGAAATGAGATGTTCGAAGTAAGTAGTGAATAGTGAAAAGTAAGAAGTGAGAAGTAACAAGTGAGAAATGAGAAATGAATTGAAATGATTGGTGAGAAGTGATAAGTGAGCGGTGATAAGTGAGAAGTAAAATGTGATAGGTGAGAAGTGATAAGTGAGAAGCGAGTAGTAAGAAAAACTACACTGAAATTATTCTACACACTCATGCTACTGGTTTCACACGTGAATTTTCACTACTTGTAAACCATATTTAAATAACGTGGAATTCCAGTCGCATACGTCAAAAAATGGAACGTTTGGTACAGATGAATTTCATCGATAATTAAAATGGAAAACACGGTCAATCTTCATGGATTGTTTTTGTGAAAAATGTCAGAATCCGGGATTTTTTTTCTTTCTAATTTACAAATGAAAGTAATGATTCGAACACGCAAATGCAAAACATGCAAATATATCAACATATATATATGAAACATATCAATCTTGAATTTTGAATAATAGTTTATGAACATTAAACAAAACAATATATTCTCGAGCGTAACAATGTAATGTGTATACTATTGAATAGGATAGAGTATCAATTGTCTGATGATTTGAAAACACACCCCTCATGAAAATACTTCAAATTCTAGGATACACGTTTCTACACTCATAGATAAAGTATATAAATTGTAGATCGCTTAATCAGTTAATTAAAAGATTACCAAGCAAAACTGTTTTATTCACCACCTGAAAGTGCTTGACTACTTCAACAAGACTGTGTAGTTAATTGTAAAAATGATGCTTTAAATATCAGCCTTTTTCTCTTGAAATCTTTACTAGCCTTATATGAACATATTTCCAACCAACCATAAGGTGTGGTTTGCTAAGAAGTAGTACTTGGGTAGTAACAGCTTGCAATACTTTTTGAGAAATCTATCTATTGCTTTTTTCACCGAGGAATAGACTACCGTGTTGAAGTACCAAAACAAATGTTCTCACTTCCGAATGGATGGAAACAAGCTAAAGCATTTATTTTGGTGGAACAATATTTTTGAACGGGAGGGAGATCGAAGTAAGTCGTGCTTTAGTGAAGTCATAGTTTTTCCGCGTCAAATTTTTTCAATACGCCAATTAGAAATTTCGGCTAGTTAAATAATATTCGGAACAAATGATTCGAAAGCGATATTGAAACTCGCTGGAAAAGCCGAGAATAATTCTGGAGAGTCGCGTCTCAGAGGAGCGTCGGAGTTTCACACTAGCTACATCCAATAGGCGCGGAAGTAGATCCATCCGGATTCCGATAAGTCGTCGAAGTTCATGAATATTTCGAACAGCTTCGTCATCGATGTCTTTTAACGGAATTGGGACTTCCGATCTTTCGCAGTGCAGCCGCCGGCAAAAACCGAACAGCTGTCCGTCTGTTGTTGCCGAAAAGGTTGACAAGGTACCCTTTTCTGAGGGTGATGGAGCCGTCACAGAGCAAAGCGTCACAGGTCCAGGTGGAGGCGTAGACGTGTGGGATTGCAGTTAAAAAGCTCACATTTAGGGAATATGATGTCCAGGAATGCGATATGGACGGTAGGTCAGTTAACATCAGGTTGAGGTAAGTTGCTTCAAACGAAACAGAAAGGTGAGTGCAATTTCACTTAACTTCATCATGAAGTGGAACAATAGCTCGAGATACATGCTCTGGTTGGTTTGGTGCCTCTACTTTTATTGACTTAAAGTGGACAGTTTTTACTGAGCTATGCGGTCACCATACTTCATTTATATTACATACCATGAGGCTATTGGCTATCAACTGCATATGATTTTTGTGTTTAAGCACATCTAATGGTACCATCAATATATTACAGTGTCCGCAAATTTTATTTAGTTTATCCCCTTACCTGTAACTAATCGTAGCGAAGTTCACAAATTTATTAATAATTTAGATATGTTCACATATATGGATGGTTCATGACCAGTTATTTATATTGTTATGCTAGAGAAGACATACACTTTTGCTCATTTTCCACCTTTATCACTGCTTTTAGCCTAGTCGGATATAGTCGGACTAGTCAGGATATTAAAAACGAACGGTTGGAAACTATTCAAGAAACATGTAGAACATAATTTTTTTTTTTTTTTTTTGCAAGCTGCTTAAGAATGAGCAAAGAAATGTTATGGGTTGTATTAAGAATCTGCGAAGACCTCTAATAATGCTGGCATTTTTGGAATGGGGTGATGACATAATTTCAATTGGGATCGCATGAGGGGAAGGGAAAATTAATATATTTTATATTCTTTCTCGTTTCAGAGAGCGAACAATGGCGCTTAAACCTAGGCTAATTACCCGAGCAGCACAAGTCAGACTAAAATGGTTGTTGCAACTTGATAGTGACCAAATCTATCCGTTGCAGTAATCTATGTGGGACATGTGTGCTACTTGGGTAGCCAGGGCAAGTTTAATAGCTTCGCCCCATCCCAGGACAATTAACAATGGAGTGACAAAAATTTCTTAGCATGGTCACTCCCAACGTCTGTTTAAACGCATTATATCATTTGCTTATGATGATATTCCTAAACTATATTCCCTACCAACCATCCAACTCCTTGACATCTATGAGGGCGTCGGTGAGTCGCTGGCCTCTCGTTAAGTAGATGTCATATCATCATTTCCTTCCCTTCCTTAGTAACAGAGAAGATGGGCGTGGCCGGCAATGGTAGCTTTCATGCTTTATCATTTTTGACCCCAATTGGGTTGCTATTAAATCCCAAATAGTAATCCATAAGCAGTTGGGGTAAGAAAGTTAAAGAAAATACATGACAGCTATCAGTATGCAATCTACGAAATACTCTGTTACAACGCAACGCAACGCAACGCAAATTAAACAAAACAATATAATCTCGGGTCAATCATTAAAACAGGGTGATAATTTTGTATTTTTTCATGTTTACCAGCAAAATTCTGCGTAGGAGATTCCGAAGACGTGAAGGTTTCTAAAATTGCTGCTTGAATTATTGGACCAAGTAAAATTAATAATAAATAATTTCCTTCATAATAAGATGCTCGCAATATTCAGACGGTTGGTTCACTCACAAACTTTTTCTTTCAGCGCCATATTCTTTTCTTCATCTATCATTGCTATGGAAAACAATGTTTAAAACACGTCAATATGCACAGTTTTTACCTATGGTATCAATCCATATTTATGTATATCTTGCGGCTTAAACGTGGATGGCTAGTGAAAATGACGGTCGATGAAACACGTTCGATCCACATGAAAAAGAACGTTGTGTGAACGTGTATAATATTTTCAGTGTAAGCGAGAAGTGAGAATGAATAATGAAAAAGGAAGAAGATCGAAGAAATTGGGAAGAAGGAAAAAGAAAGGAGGAATATGAATAATGGTGGAGTAATGGGAAAGCAACAGGCAAGGAAGAAGGAAAAAAGAAGATGGAAGAAGGAATAGAAAGGAAAAAAAAGGAAAAAAGTAATAATGAAGATGGGAGTGGAAGAAAGAAGAAGGTAAAAGGGAGAAGAAAGAAGGTAGAAAGAAGAATAAGAAGGAAGAGAGAAGGAAGAAAAAGGAAGGGAGAAGAAAGAAGGAAGTTGGAAGAAAGAACATGCAAAATAGAGGAATAACAAAGAAGAAAGAAAGCAGAGGAAATTGGGAACACTAATAATGAAAGAATAACAAAGTAGGAAGAAAGGGGAGAAGAAGGAGAGAAGAGGAAAAAATAATAATGAAAGAAAAAGGAAGAGGAACAAAGCAATAAAGGAGAAGGAATCTGAAAAAGAAGGAATAACGAATAACGTAATAACTAAATTTTATCTACTCAGTGACTAAGCAAAATTGTAATGCCTTTTCTTTTAATCCCACGGAAATTTATTATTATTATTCTCTTTATTTAAGAGGCTTTCAGCGCTTAGCTGACTTACCTCTGGCTGCTCACGGAAGTTTTTGCGCCACTGGAAGTGAGCGAAACATGGTTATCATTCATAAGACCTGTTTTCCTTTCCTGGAAATGTTTTCTCGGCAAAAATCTGCGGAAATGAGCATTCTCTTTTTGACTCTGAACTCAATGTTAGGAGTCTAGGAGAGCTTGGAATCAAAAATTAGTCCCACATACTTTATTTCATTGATTTCAGATTCAAAAAGATGTAATGGCGAATACCATTACGGTTACGTTTTTCCGTGAAAAGTACAATAGATGTTTTATTCGGATTAACCGAAAGGCCATATTGGCGACACCAACTTTCGACTGCCTGAAGAGCGTTTTGCATCAGGTCGAATAAAGTAGTAATACACAAACCGAATATCAATATTAGATAGTCGTCTACAAATCCATAGGTAGGAAAACCGCCATTATTGAGTAATCTCAATAGCGTATCTGCAACGAGATTCCACAAAAGTGGAGATAATACTCCCCCTTGGGGGCAGCCACAGACACTTAATTTCCTAATCGCTGCTTGACGTAATGTCGAGTAGAGATGTCGGTTTTTAAGCATCTGGTGAATCCATTTGGTAATTATATTAGGTAGCCCATGACAACGTGCGGCTTCCAATATTGCATCGAAAGACACGTTGTCGAAAGCACCTTCAATATCTAAGAAAGCACCCAAGCACGATTGCTTTTGAGCGAATGCTTTCTCGATATCATACACAACCTTGTGTAGAAGAGTCACGGTAGACTTTCCAGATTGGTAAGCATGTGGATTAACATGAAGAGGCATGTTTGCCAAACAGTCATCACGAATGCGATGATCGATAATGCGTTCTAAGCATTTCAGAAGAAATGAAGTCAGACTGATGGGTCTAAAACCCTCTGCTTCTTTATACGAAGCACGCCCTGCTTTTGAGATAAGCTTTACAGTGCCATCCCGCCAGTATATGGGAGTATACACAGTAGCAAAACTGCATACTAAAAGTTTTTTCAAAACATGTTTGATATGCTCAAAACCCTTCTGAAGAAGAACGGGATAGATCCCATCTTCCCCTGGAGATTTGTAACGAGCAAAACTATTAAGAGCCCATTGAATCGATTCAGTAGTTATGATTCTACGAGCCTGAGCCCAAGATTCATAACTACATGAAAGACAGCAGGAACATCCAAAGATGCTATATCTACACATTCAGGGAAGTGTGTATCAAATAAGTGCTCTAACGCTTCTTCGTCAGAAGAAGTGTAGTCGCCATTTGGCTTGCGAATTTCGCCAACTTGGAAATCCTTGGATCTCGCAAGAATGTTATTCAATCGACTGGCTTCACTCAAATTGGAAACATTTGCCCAAAGGTTTTTCCAGTCGGATCGTTCAGCAGATCGTAGAGCCTTCTTGTAAGCTTTGTGAGCCACCTTGAAAGAATCCGTCTCTGCTGAATGGCGTCTGTTCCAACTCCTTCTAAACTACTTACTGAGCTAAACCAAATCGGAATTCCACCACGGGGTTCCTCTTGAGGTTTTTACCGAACGCAAATGGCAAGCTTCTTTGAACCACGATGTGCAACGTTGTAGTATCAACTGCATCATCCAAGTCAGTAGGAGTTTCTATAGAAGGTAGATATCCATGAAATTTTGTCGATAGCAACTCTGTATAGAGATCCCAGTTGGCTCTACTGGGATTTCTAAAACGCAAGGTCTGCGAAGAAACATTCAACTGATCAAAATAGATGTAGCGATGGTCAGATGAGGAATCCATGCCAATTCGTCAACTCGTGACTGATTCAATTGGAGCAGAGAGTTGTGTCTTATACTTCTGCTCTTTTAGATACCATAAAGGTTGGGCGATTGCCTATGTTAAGTAAACCAAGTTCGGTACTACTTAAGTATTCCATCAAGCTGGAGCCTCTCAGATTGATATCCGAGCTACCCCAGATGATGTGATAAGCATTAGCATCACTGCCGACAATTAGCGGAAGGCCTTTTGACCTGCAATAACTGACCACTTGTTTGAAAGCATCCGTAGGGGATGGTTCATCATGTGGTAAATAAATCGAACAATAGACGTATTTCCTGACGGGGTTCCGCCAGTTGCATCAATTGTGACAGCACATGTGTACATGTCTGGTTGTTAGTTAAGAGATAAGTGTAACAACGATAGCGTTGTTACCAAGTATACATGTACGCGGCATTGATCGAGAGTTTGCCATTTCATTACTGAAAGCAGCAAAATCTGGGTTCACTAGGTTACCTAGGTAAAAGCTACCCTTGCGAAAATAGAGTTCCTGCACCAAAGCCACTTGGGATTTGGCATTTTGCATAAGTCTACAAAGATTAATCGTTGCTGTTCTTTTGATTGATTTGAGCTACCTAACTGTAGCCATTGCGAATTACGATAATACACTCCACAACTTCAACATTTATGTGAACAGCAACGATGAAACCAAGTCGGTATCGTATCAAGAACGTCAAAGACGAAACACAGAGTACACTGTGAAAAACGCATAAAGCGAATCCATATAGGTGACAATTAGATGAAAATCTAAATAAAAACATACTCATGATCCCACCCTTGTTTAACCTCAAGTTGAGATTGAATAAGAGTAGCCGATTATTCCGATATAACAGCCCTTTGGGTACGCGTATATACCTTAAGCCTTATACTATAAGAAATTTCTGAAGGAACTAAAATGGAACAATTGATGAATGCTAATCCATTTCAAGCATAAGTGATTTAAAAAAGACTAACAATTCTCAAGGTGCTTAAGGACTAGGGTAGGGATCATTTTAAAAAAGATAACCACCCTTCAGTTATGCATATATACGCATGAACCTCAAGACATATACTCCACGGAATTCTTTGATGACCTGAAATGGAAAAGTTATTGAAAGCGAATTCAGACTTCAAGGCCTACACTTCAGGGAATTTTTGCACGACCTGGAAACGAACAGCTATTGAAGGCGCATCTTATCTGATTTAATAGATCAAATAGAGTAAGAATAATTTTTCAAAACAGTGATCAGCCCTTTGGTTACTCGTGTAGACCCTAAGGCTTATACTCCAGTTAGTTTTTGGATGTCCTGGAACGGACCTTGTATTGAAGCCGTATCCGGTTTTATTCTAAGGTTTAGGAAGGGCATGAACCATTTATAAACAGAAATAACAACCCTCTGGTTGCGCATGTAGACCTTAAGACCTATACTCCAGGGATTTCTTGGATGATCTGGAAAGGAACAGCTGTTGAAGCCGTATCAAATTTGGTTTTATAATACAATAGGGCATGAATCGTTTTAAAAAAAGATATATCAGCCGTTAGGTTACGCATGTTATACACTATGATCTGGTATGGAACAATTGTTGAAGGCAAATGTAGTTCATTGGGTTTCAAAGAGTGCCTTCTTATAGAATCACTTTTTGCTGTCAATAATTTGAAAATAAAAATTACGTTACCTGCCGGTAAAAGGAGGCCGTATAACGAAGTGACGTATAAAGAAGTGCCGTAAAAAGAGGGTTAAGTGTATTGTATTTCCTAACCTCGACTAAACCGCGAGTCTGTCGGTTTCCCAAAACTAACATTACGTATAGAAGCAAGATAGTGTATTATAAAACTTGACCTCGGCTCCACAACGCTTAACGGGAGAAGAGCAACGAAGTCCTATGTCACCTTTGCGTACATCAACCCGTTTGGGCAGCACTTTTCAGCTTACAGGACAACATCCCAAATATACAGATACTAAAAATTTCAAATATAAAAAGGTTAAATTATGATTCAAACTACAAATTTAAAACTCATTAATCTTTCTGTTTATTTTTTGGAGCACTTCGGGCTCTCTTTTCGTGTTTAAAAGTCTTTTTTCCTACAATTCTATGCACAGGCGCGTAACAAACTAATTAACAATGAATGTATTCAATTCGGTTTCGAGGTTTTCTTCGGCTTATTAAATTTCATCTAGTGGTAAAATGGTTTAAAAAAAACAACAACATCGTTTTTGGTGGCCTTCGGAGGGTGGCTTCATGAGTACACCGCACGTTCGGTTCTAGTATTCTGATATGAGAAACTTTCACAAATTATCACATTCGGAGCATTATGAGCGGATTGCATCCATCAGTTAAAAGTATTTGGGCAGGTTTTCCCAATAAAGAACTATAAAGCATAGCTTTCGTAGCGAAGTAGCATTCTAAAACCATCTAGTGCTTTGCTTGTCGGTTTTGGTTAAAAGTGTCGACTAGACGTTCTTAAAAAGTGACGATTCTTACAAATAAATAGAGTATTATCGGCGAGGAAACGAACGGAACGTTCTAAGCATTTGTAGAAAATCAATGGTAGTACTCTTCACCACCCTCTTCGCCACCGTAGGATGCTTCACCGCCTTCGTAGGTCTGCTCTTCGTGGCCACCGTACGAGGCTGGTTCCTCGTGCTGCTGCTCGTGGGCTCTGGCTGCCTGTTCCTGGGCTTCGTGCGCCAGCTTGGCCAGCTCCTCCTCGTGCAGCGGTTTTCCATCGATCAACACTTCAGCGTGAAATCCCGAGTGCTTGTTGGCGGTGTACTTGACGACGCGCAGCTTGCCGTCCGGCTGCTGTACCGCGTACTCGCCGTGCAGATCATCCTCGTGGCGCTGTTCCTTGCGACTCTGCGAAACCTTGCTCTTGGGGTCCTCAACTCCGTACTCGAAGTGGTAGTCCGGCTTGGCCACATAATCGATCGTGTGCCCGTGGCCGTGCTTGTCTACGATGTGGACTTCGTGGGCCGGCCCGCTGACTGGGCCGCTAAACTTAGCGTACGAGAATCCCGGCTGGTGATGCTCGTGGATGTCCTCTTCGACGCCGTACTCGGCCACTGCCAGCGACAGCAGGGTAGCGCAAATGATGGACTGTAATGGGGAATAAAAACGAGGTCGTAAAATTATTGGAATTCTATTAAATTTAGAAACATGTTATGTTATTTTACTATAATTGAGAATCTGGTTTGCATGTTTCTTGGTTGTTTAACATAATGGTTTTCGCTTTTCTTAGCTTAACCTGGTTAAAATAATAAATCATCGATACTATAATTTAATTCGTCAAAACTTCGAGGGTCACCACAGAAAGTGCAATTCAATAGGAAATACAATGTCCAAAAAATACCGTGTCTTGACGATAAACTCTAGCTGTTGTCGGCAAAATTGTGCACTAACAGATGACTTTAAAGCCTAAATTTATCCCTTCTACAAATTTATTCCTAATCCAGTTCTAAAAACAGTAGGAAACAGTCATTTTTGGGCCTAGTTGCGTGTTTCAGTCATAGCTTTTTTTTCATGTAAACCAAACGTAAAAAAATGCAGCTACTTATACGCAGGCCAAACACAATTTTGTACCCGGTTATGAGGCATCTTTTTAAGTCACTAGAAAAAGAAAAATATAAAGTAGAATTTATTTGAATTGATGATATTTCGTTAAGAAACCTGTGACACAAAATCTAAAAATAATAGCTTTCAATGGAAAAATGAAAAAAATCTTGCATGTGAAACAGCTGATTCTCATGCCAGCACCTTTCAAATGCACGGCACGATCATAACCATTGTAATGAATGGAGTTTGCAGTGGCCTACATTGAGAAGCCCACAACAACGAATGGTAGACACTTTTCCTTTCTTGTTCAGCAAATTTATACTATACTACCATTTCACTGGAATTTTATATCACATCAAACTGCACTTAATGTACTAAATTATAGAATATAGCGCGCACCACTTTGTAATGTTTTGCTCTGATTTATCGCGATTGAAAAATGACGCCTTTCACGTCCCGATCCTATGTTTAGGACCGGAAACGGGGCTTTCCGAAATATGTTCCCATGCAAGTATTTGGTATCTTCCGATACTAGTAATCATTTATCAAAGGATTTGTAGTATATGTGGCAACCTGCCAAAAGCTTAATGGAAGATCCCCACTTTTCAACACAGTCATGTCCTCCCAGTCATCAAACTGTGGCCTGGTCCTGTGTTTGAATGGGTAGGTGAGTTCTTTCAACATCGATTCTCATGCAAAGACGACTCTTTTATAAAAACTTGCTTTCGTGAACCATTTTTTGATTACAGTCACCGTTCGAGCAAAGAATCGTCTAATCCTATCTCCGGTGCCCATGCCAATCCTTTTGGAAGTCTCTAATATGTACTTTGAACATAATCGACTGTATCCCAGCAATAAGCGTCAACAGTCCCGAATTCCGGGCAATGTATCTCCTCTACACTGCTCGTTGAAGCTGCTGATTAACTGCACGATACTAATGTCAATACTCAACAGTTTACCGAGATGCACGACTTGCACGATGATGCACGATGCTCAATAAGAGCCCTCAATCCCCTCATCGCAGTCAGGCCCTCGTATGATTGAGTCTGATACGGAGGACTTCTAAACCGTTATTGCAGGAATGTACAACCTTATTCCCAATAGTTATCTTTCGGTAACACCTGTCTCATCCAGAAGCAGCCAGTAGACACTAATTCCAAACTCGAGCAGTCTGCTATTATATCATCCATCCAATCAATGTGGTGGGCTCTTTCTCTCCGGCTGCTTGTGGATGTGACTACTACGTAATTATTATTTGGACAGACCCACCACAATTTACGCTTTTGGATTTCTGTTGATCGATTCCTGATGGCATCGCCGATGTATGGGCCCGGTGACTTCACAACTGAATCTCGAATGCAGCTCAGCATTCGAGATTCAGTTGTGTGGCCGCCGGGCTCAAATTATAAAACGCAGACATTTGGTTGATGAATACTTGCAGTTTCTGCGTGATCTCTGCTGATGCGCATCAAGTCTCACTGGCCTACAACAACACAGATTTCACGTTAGAGTTGAATATTAGAAATTTGATGCGTTGACTAATCTGATTGGATCTCCATATATTTCGTAAATTCACATAGGCCATCCTAGCCTTCTTGATCTGATCCGTGCTCCTGCTCCTGCTATGTTGACCTTGGTAAGTTGGTAACGATAATTGGTTGCCAAATCCTTGCCTCATTCCAATGATCTATTAATTTCAACTGTAGTTTAATGCTTCGTAGATGGCTTTTCAGCCTTGACAAATTTAAAACACTGTTATGTATTCTTGTCCAAGGTTAAATTCTTACAGGTTTATCCTCAACTGTGGTTCTGTTGACGATAAACTTGTAAGAATTGAGCCCCTAAAGAAGGTTTCAAATGGTCCGAAACGGTGGACAAGATTAAATAACAGTATTGTAATTTTATCAAGCCTGAAAAGCCATCTCCAAAGTTACTGCAATGACTACCCGTATGGGGTCAAATAAAGCATCGTTATAAAGGACTCTGTACGTAAAAGCTTCGTACTGCGCTTCGACGAGGCCGACGAGGCCGACGATTTAGTCTGGAACTCCCTTGCGTCTAAGGACGCCGATTTTCGTGGTTCGTGGTTTCGTCGTTTCGTGGTTCAGACAATCGAAGGCTTTTTCGTAATCAATGAATAACAGAAAGAGGAACTTTTGGAATTAGTTGAATTACTCTAAGACGATACGGAGCGAAGGTCCACAAATGACGTAATCCTGCCTGTTGTCGTCGGAGAGTTGTGTCTATTTTCTCCTGTATCCGATTTAAAATAACTTTGCACAGAAATTTGAGAACAATGCACAGTAACTAGATGTCCCGCCAATTGTCGCACACAATCAAATTCCCTTTTTTTGGGGACCTTCACTAAGACGCACTGCATCCAGTCGGCCGGAAAAGTCCCGGTTTCCCAGATATTGAAGAATAGTTGATGCAACATTTGCGCAGATAGCATGGGGTCGGCTTTGTGCATCTCTGCTGAAATGCGATCAACCCCGGGAGCCTTGTTGGATTCCATACTTCGGATGGCTGCTTCAATGATGGAGCTTCGAAGTTGATGGTTGGTCGGGCTTCAAATCTTGAAGAAGTTGTTCGCAGTGCTCGAACCTGTATAAGCTGATCAGTTGGGTCGGTAAGTAACTGACCTTTCGCATCTTTCATCAGCATCCTTGGATTCATCCTTGCTCCACTCTGGCATCGTGAGATATCGTGGCGGAGACGAAGGCAGCTTTCTCTCCTTCGTCGGCCATAGAGTCCACGCACGCTCGCTTGGCCCGTCGATAAAGGCATTCTTGATAGCCGTCCACTGCTCTTCCAGAACATTCCGAGTTCCAAGTTCTTCAACGAACGATCTCTTCACAGCTGTATCTTCTACTCGGCGTGTGTTGAATCACCGTCCGAATCCCCTACTCCCGCCGCTGAATCCGACCAATGCGCAACGGTGAATGGCAACGGTGTGCGAAAATTAGTAGGTTGTCAAGTAAGACAACTGCTACTACGGTTGTTGGATTTCAGAAAAAAAATGCTTTCATCAAATGGATAATATCTATCCATTGGCGGCGCCTGAGTTTTGGAAATGGTGGGGCACTAGCATTTTTGGTGTAATATATAATTTGGCGTCAGAAGTAAGAACCAAAATTGTAGGGGTTGATCAGTCAAGCGAGATATCAATTTTAAAAAAGTAGGGAGTTTCAAATATTACAAAACTTTTATTGCATTTTATCGTCTATAAATTAATCATTAATTTATTGAAAAGGGCTCTACGAATTCTTGAGAATATTTTTCCAAAAACTTCCAATTCCTGTAATTCCTGAGAATATCCTAAAAGTATGATGATAATAGATAGACTGTGATCGACTGTGAATAAAAAATATGTGGGATTTTCTAGCAAGCAATTCTAGAGCCAAAACTATGTTTGACTCTGTACAGAATGTCCCCTAAGGAAATTACCTTGACATTTTTTCGTTAATATCTAAAAAAAATCTTTAGGAAATTCCTTCACGATTTTCCAGAAAATTTCCAGAACAATTCCAGAAATTCCTGTTTTGAAAATTATTTCAGGAATTCCTTCGGATACCATTAGAAATGTTATTCCCTAGGAATTTCTTTGGAAGATAAACCCCAAAATTTCTATGAAAATTCAAGGAAGGAATTCAAAGAAAATTTTCTTGACGAATTCCTTGTAAAATTTCTTCAGAAATTCCTTTGGGAATTCAATTGAAATTCCTTCAGGATTTGCTTTGCTTCTTCTTCTTCTTCTTCTTATTGGCATTACATCCCCACACTGGGACAGAGCCGCCTCGCAGCTTAGTGTTCATTAAGCACCACAGTTATTAACTGCGAGGTTTCTAAGCCAGGTTACCATTTTTGCATTCGTATATCATGAGGCTGGCACGATGATACTTTCATGCCCAGGGAAGTCGAGACAATTCCCAATCCGAAAATTGCCTAGACCGGCACCGGGAATCGAACCCAGCCACCCTCAGCATGGTCTTGCTTTGTAGCCGCGCGTCTTGCCGCACGGCTAAGGAGGGCTTGCTTTGCAATTCTTTTGAAATTTTCTTAGAAAATACCTAAGGCAAATTTTAATGGATTGTAAGGAATACCTTCCGAAATTTATTTACGAAAAATCCTTTGGGAAAATTACGCCACTAATTCCTTTTGAAAAAAAAATCTCTCTTTTCCAAAATTCCTTAAAAACTACCTCCAGAAAATTCCTTTAGTATAAATACAAAATAGGGGTAACGGCTCAAACCTTGGCCCATTATGCTACGATTGAGCACATTTATCGTTATAAATCTTCATATATTGCATTTCCAACCAGAATTATTCCACCAGCCGGCTTGCTTACATTTGGTTTTGACGCCAAATAGCAAAAAACGACGATGAATGTCCGCAATATCTCATTAAAACCAGCGAAAGTCTCGAGAGAAATGGACAAAACGTCGGCATCCTTGTACCTATCAGGTGGATAATTTTTCAGCCCACTTGGGACGAGTGATTGTTGATTTCGAACATACGAGAGATAAAGATGGGTTGCTGTTTATAGTACCAGTCATTTTGCTTGCGTTGAATAAAGGCAGCATGCAAGCAAACAGAGAAAATCAAATCATCTTATTGAGCGTGAATTCTAATTGGCATGTAAAATACTACCACACTGATTGTGAGAGTGCGTTTCAGATTCCCCAATAGCACGCTTACCAAGGACGTGCTAACGAAAATACTATTAAATGAATCAATTATTTCCCAAATATTTACCATATTTGCAAGTGAAGAAGTTTAGAAAAATGAAAACTGTATTAAAAACTGCAATTGCAAAAAGGCTACATGTTCTAGTCCTCATGTTGTGCCTTCAAACAAATTGCATACGTTAATTATTGGCTGCCGCATAATTTTGAGATTTACTGCTAGTTGAAACCATGGCAGTTGTGTTGCTTTCGCTCTCGCGATACTCTCAAAGAAACTTTTTTCCAAAACGTAAACAATGCTTTAGGTGGGGATGATGCATAACGCACTACTGAAGAAAGCCAATTGTAAAACTTATTCTAGGCAATTCCTTGCTTTGTACTGTGCATAAACAGTTATAACTGTGCCAACTACCTGATATTATTACACAATTATTCATAAATACAATTATTGGATGCTTGTTTTTAACTCTGCCTGCATTGAAGTTTCATGATTGGTACGTGCGTTTGATTCCACTCCTCTCTATATCGATCAGCTGTTGTGAATCCTCTCAAAACTCTCACGTGTTTCAACTTCCCGAGTTGAGAGAATACTTTTTCGGTATCATTTTACAGATCAAAATACTTTTTGCAAGCAATAATAAATCTAAATTATGATGAAGGTATTTGTCAAGTAATTTGACTTGAAATTATTCCCATGAAATGACGTTGAAAGTTTATCTAATGAAACATACGATTCATTGTATTTTTCCATTATTAAATGAGAAATGGATTCGTGCGAAAGATGATAAAACTAAATATTCTTATACTAATTGAATCATTTATTTGCGAAATTATGAAAAAAATGGTGTATCGAACCACGAAAGGTTGATGTTTGAATCGTGTTTGAAAGCCGTAAGGTAGGCAATTATTTTTGGTATGTTCTGCGAATGAAAGCGATTATATCGTGATTCCAGAAAAGCATCATGGGGGCCCATTTACAAACTACAAGACGTTTTAGGTTGTGGGTAGAGATGTCGCAAATTAATCGATTACTTCGATTAATCGATTCATCGTTGTGATAATCGATTAATTTTGAATCGATTATTACCCAACGATTAATCGATTCAATAATCGAGATGAATCGTGAGTAATCGATTAATCAGAATTTTACGACATCATAAGGATGTCGAAAATTAATTGATTATTTCGATTAATCGATTCATCGTTGTGATAATCGATTAATTTTGAATCGATTACTATACAATGATTAATCGATTCAATAATCGACAAGAATCAAGAGTAATCGATTAGTAACTAATCGATTAATCGGGATTTAACGACATCTCTAGTTGTGGGAAGGTAGGTACTTGTCTGGGCGTTAAGGACTTTATAAATTTCTGAAACCTACCATACATGAAGCATTACTAGAGGCTTGGTGTGGGTTGAGTTTAGCGTTATGTTATTTGCGAATGAAACTTAACCGCTGGCTGAGTGGATTAACCTGTTTTTACAAAAAATCTTAGCGAACTAATCGCGACCATCGGATATTCCATCTGCAGCTTTCGGTTATTTTCTCTAGTACGGGTTATTGGTGAGAATGTTTTGATTTTAGAGTTTCACCTATACTAACGTAGTGCTACAAATCGAAAGCGCATGCCACCATTTGGCTACAGGTGCCCCAGTATTGTCCAAAAATGTTTTGGTTAATTATGTCGCTATACTGATGGAAATTGTGAAATAAAATGATAGCTGACATAGTGTGGTTGTTATCCATTTATCTGATATGCGAAAGCAGGTATGTTCATTCATAAAACTCTTTATTGGGCAAAAGAAAAACTCTAGCACAGCCAGCCTGCATAAGTCAACGAAACATGGCTGCTAAAAAAACCGAGTCAAAGTGATTTTTCACGCAAGATAATTGCTTTTAATAGTTTAAGAAGTGTATAAATCTAGAGTTATGAGGCAGATATATGTTTGATACACTTTTCTAAAGAAGCAATGGTTAATATCTCCCTACAAATCGACGTATTATCGCTGAAATATTGATTAATTTGCGTGATGAGCCAATGTTACATCCAGGGCCAACATTACCGCCGGTTACCCTAAATAGGAAATATTAAATGCATTTCCGCAAGAGTTTCTAAAGGAAATTTCAAAAGAATTTACAGATGAAATTTCTGAAAAAAAAAATCTCAAGTTATTTCCGAATGATTCAAAAAAAAATAAAGCAATATCCGAAGGTCTTGAAGAATTTCTAATTAAATTTCCGGAGAAATATCGGAAGGCATTAAAAAATCGATAAAGTTACTGGATGAATTTCTAAAGAAATTATGAATAAATCTCAAGAGTTTCTTCCTAGAGTTGAGGAAAGGATTTCATAAGAAATTACAAAAAGAATTTCTTTTAAAAAAATCCTAAAGTAATTTCTTTAAAAAAAAGTGCGAAGAAATTCCTAAACGAACTTCCGCAAGAATTCCTGAAGCAATTTTCAAAGGAATTCATAAAGACATTTCTGAAGAAATTCTTTTAAAGCAATTTCGGAAGATTTTCCTGAAACTATTTCTGTAGGAAGTTATTATTTCCAAAGTATTTTCTGTGAGAATTCCGAACAAATTTCCAGTTTTTTCTAAAGGAATTTCTAAAAACAACTTCTGAAAAACTATCGGAAAAAACTCTCGAGATGGATCACTGGAGAAATTAACAATAGATTACTTAGAGAAATTTACGAAAAAAAATGCCTGATAGATTTTCTGAACGAACTCGATTAGATTAGAGGAGAACTTTCTGAACGAACTTTTAGATAAATTTATGAAATATCACATGAATAGGCATAACATAGTTATGGTGTACTTCGTAGATTGGACACATGTTTTTTTTGTTTTGAAATCCTTATTCAGATTGCTATCAGGGTGTGGTCCTTGATTCCAATCTAGGATAAAAATCAGAAAAGCATGAGGATTACTACTCCTGGCCACGCCCATCTTTACCGTAACTTGGGAGGGGAAGGCAGCGTTGATGTAGTACTTAATTGATGAAAGGCCCCCGACTCAGCGACACCCTCATAAGTACCACGAGCTGACAATGTTACCGTGGTAGATCTTACACCGTAACATACCACGCAAAGGTGTCTACCCAGCGTTACGGGGAAAATTCATGAAATATCACATGAATAAATGCTCTAAGGACTTTTTGGAGAAATTTCCGAAGCAGCTCCTGAAGTAAATTTCCAAGGAACTCTTAAGAATATCCGAAGAAGTATGATGATGGATGAACTGCAATCCCGATTTTTTTTTGGCATAAAGGAAGGCACGGAGGTCTGAACTCCAAATTCAAAACAGGGTTTTGTTTTACTACTGTCCGCATTTTTGTAAAGAATTCCTTCAGATATTCAGGAATAATTTTCTAAGGAACTCCTGAATAAATCTAAGAATTGATATGAAAATTCCAATAGGTATTGTTTGCAAATTTCATTGGACATTCTTTCGTGGATTCCTTTAATTATTCTCAAGCATTCCTTCAAAAATTCCTTCAGACATTCATTTAGAAATACATTACGAAAATCTATTCAGCATGTTCTTCGAAAATTCCTTTAAGAATGCATCATGCAAATTGTTTGGAAATTCCTCCAGTAATTTCTTCTAAAGTTTCTCCAGACATTCTTTCGAGGAATAATTTACTAAATTCCTACAGAAGTTCCTTTGAACATATCTCCAGAGATTCTTTCGGAAAACCTCTCGAAAGTCATTTGCAAATTTCTCCAGATTTTTTATAGTGGAACAATTTAAAATTCCTTGCAAATTTTCTGAAGGAATTTTGAAAGAAATCTCAGAATAAATTTTCGAAATTTGTTATAATTCTTTCTTTGAATTTTCGAAGGAATATCTCGAGGAATTTTCAAAGAAACTACTGGATTTATCTCCTAAGTTATTTGCGAAGGATTTTCTGGAAAAATCCCTGGAGGAAAAGAATGTTGGAAATTCCTTTTTTCGAAAAATCGGAAATTCAAATTGCTCGGGGATGTCGTTTTGAATATGAAAGTAATGCACATAAAGGGAATCCCAAAAAGAGTGTAAATTTATACGATTTTATCACCTAAATGTTTGTAATTTCTATTGCATTATGTCACTTTTTAAATGACTTATGCTATTGAAATTTACATAACGCTTTGAAAACTGGCTTTGTAGTCATACGGCTACCGCTTCTGCCTCGTACGCAGGAGGTCATGGGTTCAATCCCAGGCCCGTTCCATTCTCCTACTTTGTATCTTTTCATATATTTCTCATGTTCTAGCAGTCGCTATAACTGAAAATGGGCTTTCATACCATTTCTATCTTCTATCCCCCTATAACTACAACTTGATTAGTTCTAGCAGCTAACTGTTAGAATTCGAAATGAGCGAAAAAGTTCGTTTCGGCATCCAATTGAATACTGCACCACCCTTTCATAACTATCCCTTTGGCAACCCGTTAGCCAAGACGAACCTCTGCCATAAAACCTTAACCCCAAGATTCCAATAAAATTCCGCAGGAACTCGTGGCGAGTGTAGAGGTGTTCTCGGCTTGCAGTGGGCGAGTGACTGCATCATCAATTCCTTCCCATCCCCGATGACCGTGAGGACGTGGCCAGCGCCGTTATCGACAATCCAAAATACTAGAGCTCTCGGACTGTGGTGCACATTGAGGTTGGAGAGCAAATCCCATGCTTCCATCCATTGGTTCCCTGTGCAATTGCGATTGTTCTGTTCGATCACGGAGTAGCAACTACGAAATGCACGGTCATCATGCTCATGCTCATGCAATTTACATAACGCTTTGAAAATTACATACATTTAGGGCAAACTTGTTGGGAAAGAACCATATACGCCCAGAATAGTGTAATTTTCCGCGTTTTCATTATTTATGCGCTTTGTAGTTTTCATTATTTTTTTCTGTGCAAATATTTAAAAACAATTATGTCTCCTCCCCCTTCAATTTTTCTGCCAAAAATAAAATTTTGAGGGGGTTAAAAAATAAAATTTGGACAATTTTGAGGATTTTCAAAATATTATTTAACAAATCCGAGTTTTTTGGATTTTTTCATTTTAATATATATTTTTTATTATACCCCCCCCCCCCTTGCTTTAATCCTTTACGAACTCTTTCAGGAATTTCTTTGAAAATTTTTCGAAAATACCTGAGAAAAATGGAAATTCCTTTGGGAGAATTGCTTTTATGAATTTCTTTATGAATTCCTTTGAAAATTGCTTTAAAAATTCTTGCGAAAACTGAATTAGGAATTCTCTTATTTTTTAAGAATTACTTCAGCAATTATTTCTGAAATTTCTCCTTCCTGAACTTTAGGGAGAAATTCTTGGAATTCCTTCGAAATTCTCTATATTTATTTAGAAAAAAAAGTTTTGTTCTACAAAATTGTTCGAAATAGGAAGGCCATCATTATGGTACTATCAAAGAATAGAGTAGTACATAGAGCATAGTACATAGAAAAAGCGATTTTTTTTTATTTTGTGGAATACAATGTTTCACGAATTTGTAGTGCAGCTTATTCTAATGAATTTTGCTGAAAAAAAAACTTTTACTGTAGCTTTTAAAAGCTGGCTAACTTACAGCAATTACCCTACTTGGATGAGGGTATCCCTTAAAAAACAGTATTTTCGATCTCCTTTTTCTGTTTTCAATTTTTTGGAGAATCTTCTCCTAATGAGTTATAGAGCTAAAAAATGCAACTTTTGATGTGTAAATATGCTCAATATCGTTTGCCGATCAACAGTTTTTCTGTCAAAAATACGTTTGCTTTAAAAGTTGTTATCTCCGATTAGGGCAAACAAAAAAATATGTTCACACGGCATTTGAAACGGTAAGTCATATTCTTTATTATATCAGAACAGTGGCGTAGCCACGGGGGTGGTTTTGGGCATAAGCCCCCCCCCCCTATCCCCCCCCCCCCCCCCAAGACAACATTTTCAGAAGTTTTTTTTTTCGAAAAAATAATGTTCAGAAATCCCCCCACAGACCAATTTTGTGGCTACGCCACTGTATCAGAAAATTGGAGATATGTATTTGACTAATGTCATACTTTTTTGAATAAACGACGAATAACGACGAAAGATACATTCGTGAAAGGGGTCGTTCTATAATGATGTCACAGGTTTTAGGGGGGGTCTAAGATTTTGTGACAGTACATATACAAGGTATACAAAAAAGCGTGACAGAAGGAGAGGGGGGTCTAGATATCTAAAAAAAGTTAACGTCATATTTGAATCACCACAAAAGTAAAAAATTAAAAAAGCAGTCCAAAAATATTCTGATCAAGTAAGTAAAATTGCTTTAAATAAGTGAACTTAAGAGCTAAGTGTATACAGCAAAACTGTTGAATAACTGTAAGAATAAGCTGCGCTACAATTTTGTAGAACGTTTTTTGTCAATATTCCGCAGAATGTTTTTTTTTGTATATATATGTATAAAATGGGTTACTCTAATTTTCGATAACTCTATAGCAAGGACCTAACAACTTTGCTGAACTTTTTTTTCTTAATAGTATAGTTTTGGCAGACAATGCATTTTTTCTCGTAAAGCTGCATCCCGGACCATTGTAAAATGGGCCATAAGTACAATTAATATATTATCGAAAAATACGCTCACTAGTTTGTCTTGGAAATAGTTTCATCTTTAGAGCAAGTGTAAGAACACTTAAACATTGCGATAGGGTGATAATAATAAATCGAATAAAAAGTGACATGGAAATGCTAATATCATCTTCCAAACTTAGACGTACATGTTCATGATAGTTCATGATAATCTATCATGAACATGTACGTCTAAGTTTGAAAGATGATTTTAGCATTTCCATATCATTGTAAATCGTTTAACTTCATGTAGAAAATAATACACTAAAACCATTAATTAGCGAATAAAAAGTGTTAAAGTCAAGGGGCAACCAACTCTAAACTTCCCATGATATCCAAAAACACTAATCAATACTAGCGAAAAGCTACGCCGATTCTATGGTGGAATAATCACAGGGAGCCCTGATTACGAAAGCCGAACAATTGAATCTTTTGCTTGAGAAGTAGCATAAGTCCTTTTATCAATTTTTCGTGGAAATCTGTTTTCAAACCAATTATTACCGAATCTTTTGATTTCTTCGATACAGATCAATTGCTGTAGGCAAAATCAAAGCCCAGGGACACTTGCAGCTTGGAAGCTTTAACAAATGCTCTACAATTGCACTTCAAAGTGCAAGGACATGTTAAATTTTCCAAATAATCGAGAATTTTTTAGTTCTTTCTTAACGAAAGTTATTGTTTCGTGTTTTTTTTTTCATGACATTTGCCGAAAATGTCACATATGCACCTTCTCAAACAAACGGTGCTTTTGCACACTCCATAGCAACCGACATAACAATTGCTACTTTGACTAAAGAAAATCATCGATACTAGGAATACTATATACTAGGAATATACTATACTATTTTGTATACAAAATATTATTGCGGGACAATGAGTAAAACTATCTCAAAGTTTAGAAATGGTTGCCCCTTGGTTACTATTTATTGTGAAAAAAGCGTGTAAAAGAGTCTTACTCACTTTTTTGGCACTTACAACTTCATCGATTTGCTCGCAAAGGATTGCATTCGACGGAGAATCCTGTCCCATTGTTTCTTATTGAAAACTTACTGGATCGGACTATGGGATCAGAAGTTATGGCAAAACTACTAACTTCAATACCACAAAACAAAATCACTTTTTTGGCACTTATGCTCATCCGATTAGTTGCAACAAGTTGCGTTCGGCGAGATATGAAGAAATATGAAAAATAACTCATATATTTCTTAACCCTTTGAACTAACAAGAAATGCACTATCACCGCTAGGTGGATCAATCAGGGTTTTTGCATACTTTTAATAGACAAATGATATTGAGTTATATTCACATAAAAAGTTGCATATTTTTGAGCTCTAAACATAAGACGAAACGACTTGTTCAAAAAATCGAAAAAAAAACAAGATGAAAATTATGTTTTTTTTTGGGAACCACCCTGATCCAAGTATGTAAAATTGCTCTAAATCAGCTAACTTAAGAGCTATAGGATTTTTTTATTTTGAACCACATTTATCGGAATAAGCTTTGCTACAACTTTGAAGAACATTGCATGTCAGCATTAGGCAAAATAGTCCAGGCGTGAATTTGTATTCTAGACCATTTGTATCCTGACTTTATTAAAATTGTAATACCTTGTGCTTAATATGGTATAAATGTTCATGATAAATTCTCCCTTTCTGCAATTCGATGTGACCTTTATTTTGATGACAATCTATTGTGATAGTTTATTTCATGCTTTGCAATTGTCTAATCGGAAACATCTCAGGAATAGGTGATATCGGTACGATATTTGGAGTATCGATATTTCCCGTGTCTAAATCCACTTCAGCTGCCAATATTGTCATAGCCATTTGTTTTTCCTTATTTGTTCGTGGTTATGCGAAGCATATCGATGTTTCAGCAACGATATTTTTTATATCGATGTTTTAACACTCAAAACTGTTGTTTCCAGATTGGCAGTCTGACCAGTTTTCTCAATATGTTTCTGGAGATTAGTCAAGTTCGTGTTAGAACTTACTTCCACAACAGAAGCTAGAAACATCTTCTTATCGAACTGAACTGGAGTAGCACTGCCATTACTCGAATCGACTCGATCATATGTCATACAGAAGCAACGTTTAGTAGAAAAACACAATAGGGCCCTGGATTTTCTTCCAATACTTAGCAAGGGCATAATAGATATATGAGAGTATTCTTTGATCGTAAAAGTTCTTGTACATAGATGAACATCACCATATACTTGAAACATTTTTTTCTTTTTGTTGCATAATCAGTCCGTACTTCCATGTACCTACTTATTAACCCTTGCTCGTGTCTTCATTGCAACAATAAATCTTCATTGCTTATAAAATGCAACATCGATCATTGCGAGTTGCATAATCGCCCGTAAAAACATAAGATTTTCCATTTAACTCTCACTGACTTCTTCCTATATTGCATCTCACATGATTATTATAAAAACCAACAACCAAACGCAGTCCATTAAGCGATGCAAATGCGCGCAGCCCATACCCCCACAATCCGTAATTATCTCTTCACTTTTTTTCCACCTCAAATTCTGCTAGTCCATGTTGCACCTGCATCAGCATGTACAATGTTTTCCCACACAGAAACAACCCACAATAATGTCCATTATCATCTGTTTCACTTTCTTCCATCATGTATTTATGTTCCTCTGAAAATGCAGGTCTTGACACAGCAGCTTTCACTTAGTCACGGTCTTCCGCATTCTAGTACTGCACTACCGGAGTCCACTTACTTTAAACAGGAACGCCATTATTTCTCGATTTTTTGGGATTGCTCAGCTTAGTCGGAGCCGCTGACTATTGTTTCTACACCGATGGAAAACTTACGACTGTGATTTACGTAGCTACAATCAACAATATTTATAACCGGAGGCCTCCGCCGGCATTTCTCCATCGTCATGATGTGCCCCTCCTGTACGCTGTACGGTGGCGCCGCTCTGCGGCGAACAGCTCCAATCGGCGGGCTCCGTTGTTGCTGGCGCGGTCAATCAAACACAATTCAAAACGGGGATGGCGTAATTTGACAGCCTCGCGCCGTTTGCCGCTGGCTTATAGACGAAGGAAAAGGCGCACCATGGGCCGACCGGGCAGGGCACATGGGACCGGGGTCCAGGGTCCGAAACAAAATTGTTAATTGAAACAAAGTAACCCGGGAGGAACGAGAAAAGCAGCGTATCGAAGGAAAATGTGCGAAAATCAAACAAACGTTGCGGGCGATGATGGCGAGAAGCGAATAAAATTGCCGCAGGTAGCGATGGATGAAATAAATAATAGCCGGTGCATGAATCGATTACGCTTTAGATTAACTAGTGGAATCGACTCTTGTTGAAATAGTTTTTCGGTTGGACCAGACTTTCGACATGTTTCTCATAGAAGTTATAAAGATTCGTTAGGGCAGCCTAATAGACACGTCGTCCAATCTGCAGCCTATTATTGGCAACAGCTGGAAGCCAATACAAACCAATTTTCCAAAATCCAAAACCGGTAACGCACCAAATCTTTGAAAAAAGATCACGCAAAACCATAAAATCAATTCCGTTGCGGTCGTCGCGCGTTTTCTCCGCATTGTTTTGTTTTGTGGGTTTTGGGCCGTTGATCAGGTTTCTCAAATCTCAAGCCTTCGTGGCTTGCTGCTCGCATATGTGTTCAGCACGGATCCATTAGCCACATCTACCCACATGTGCAATTTGTGCATCCAGTCCATGTCAGTTGGTTCAATAAAAGTAACCGAAAAGTGAACGCGAGCAGAGAAGGAAAACCCGTTGAGGCAAAACTGATTCATTATTGTCTATTGTCTGCGAGTTTGGGTGAATGTTCCCATCGGCTTTTCGCGGATGTCGAATGCGACATCGTAAAGCTTCTTTTGTTGTGATGGCTATCTTTGTCTAAGGGTAAGAGAAAAAAGCGGAAACCGATAGTTTCTGAGAAGTGGCATGAAAAATGGCATTTTTGATAGAGTTGAAATTAATTCTTGAAGGTTTATTGCAACACATATTCCGAAAATACGAATATCTATTGGAATGAAAGAAAAGACCAAAAAACATAAAACAAATTTTACTTTTTTATTACCCTATAGGGTAAGACGGTATAATGCGCCCCACCTGACCAAAACACCCCTTCTTTGATTTCTCGAAAACTATAACTAACTAAGGTTAAAAATCAGTTGGTACCTTTAAATATTTGTAAAACCATTTTATTATGTGAATGTGGAAGTATTTTTGTATTACATAATTAAAATAATAGCAAAATACAAAAAGTTACAGTTTTTATGTAACTTTTAATGATTGTTTGCCCAACATTCTGGAGCGACGCTAGCATACTGGAACACTCAGTTGGGCAACAAAAAATTTTTTTTTCATTGGTTAATATAATATAAAAATGCTTCCATCTTCAAAAATAAAACGATTTTCGAAAATATCTTTCACTAGTCAAAACGCCCTAGGCAGGACGATATGCCCTTACCAACAGGACACAAGCGCAGCGAGCCTGCAGCAGCTGCTTCCAAATTATATGGAAACTATTAAAATGTAATTCACACCTGCCTAAATGGACTTATGTTAGATTTTTAATGTCAAGCACATAAGGATTTGTAATGGAGCTTCCGTCAAATTTCAGTTTTTGCGTGTGAAACTGGAGCTGGAAGAGAAATAATTTTTAGAAAAACTTCACCGCGCTGATGCCTTTGATTTTTTATATTTGATATGTTTTCTCGTAGGACTGGCAATTCAGACCGATTTTTTTTTGGTTTCCGTGGAAGTACTAGTGATGTGGCAATTTATGTTCATGGTTTTCAGCCGAAGCAGATAATGTGAGAAGTTGGAATCTCCGGTGAGCACGTTTCGATCTATACTTTATATATCTTTCTGTCGTGTAGTTTATAAGGAAAAAATAGTATTCCATATTTTCACGCAACAAACAAGATAAGAAATAATTTGTATGACAAAAATCTGTCCATAGGGGAAGGGGATAGAAAAATACAGTAAAATCCATGTAGTTAACCTTCCGTCCCAACATATTTCTGCAGTGATTGTGATCTAAAAGGTACATGTCACAGAATTAGATGGACTCGTGCGTTCCTCCATAGTGCAACGCTTCATATATAATATTATTTTTTCATACTTCAAATAGTTCATCGATCACTTTGCACATTATGAATTTATTTTATAGTGCATCGATTGCTTTGCACATTATGAATTTATTTTTTACATGTTCTTTAAAGAAATAGTAGATTTCATAAAAAGAAAGTTAATGAGATGAACTGCATTGTGGATCACACAGTTATCTGTGAGGTTGTTTGTTTGAAATTTGTAACAATCTCCTATGACGTCCGTACGCCTGCGGAGTGGACGTCCTTACGTCTCCCTCACTAGCTTTCTATGCTAATAACTTCCCAGGGTCGGCACGACACCTGCCTGGGGAAACACACGACACATAAACCTTGCAGAAGCGGACTCGACAAGAAAGTCAACGGACTGGCATGCTACCTAGGGCTTTAAAAGTTTTTTTTTAATACATTTTACTTTGTTTATTGTAGGTTCATTTGGTAGGGTTAGTTTTGGGAAGGATTGGAATTCGGTGCGGCCGTTTACTGACGTTGGGTACCTGATGGTGTATTCATGCGACTAAGGAGATGCGCTGGTGACATACCTTGGGTGGCGTTCCACGGGTTCATACGCCCGGAACGATGGAATGGGTTCGATGGGTTGGCTGGCCCGGAAGGAGGGCCAAGATGAAGCCGACGGTGAACACGTGGCGTCGCTTGGTTGTTCGCCGGAAGCGTTTGTAGAGTTGGCTGTGCCGGAACAAGGGGCAGGATGCATGCGAGGACGTGGCGACACCTAGTAGGTCGCCGGAGGCGTTCAATGGGTTCATAGACTCGTTGCGTGGCTGGGTTCATTCGACGGGTTCGTTGGCTTGGTCGGCGTCCGACGGGTTCGCTGGCCCGTTTCCCGGAGCAGATGTTGGTCGTGTCAATTTACACGTGGCTGGTAGGCGTCCGACGGGTTCGTAGGCAAGGATGTTATCGATCATTTAGTAATTTACGTTCGATCATTTAGTAGTTTGTCAATAACTCATTCCAAAAGCGGAATTTTAAAATGTGTTGTATGGTGAACTTCTAGTGTGAAGGTTTTTGCCTAATGATTCTTTGTTCGATATCCACTAGTAACGGAGTTAAAGCTATAGTTCCAGTAACTTAGACTAAATGATAACAAAATTCCAATCATTTAGTTAAAGTTACTGCAACTAGCGCTATAACTCCGTTATTAGATAATTCTAACAACACACCATTATGCAGATTTGAAGAAAAACCTTCGCACTATTAGTCCACCATACAACACATTAGAAAATTCAGCTTCTGGAATGAGTTATTTACAAACTACTAAATGATCGAACGCAAATTACTAAATGATCGATAACATCCTTGTTCGTAGGTCCGTTTCCCGAAGGGGAGGTTGGACACGCAGACGTATTGGTGGCTTGCTTGGCGTCGGACGGGTTCGATGGCCCGTTTCTCGAAGGAAAAGTTGGACACGCAGAAGTATTGGTGGCTTGCTTGGCGTCCGACGGGTTCGCTGGCTCGTTTCTCGAAGGAAAGGTTGGACACGCAGGAATATGGTGGCTTGATTGGTGAGACGGGTTCGTAGGCCCGTTTCCCGAAGGGGAGGTTGGACACGCAGACGTGTAATTGGCTTGGTTGGGGTCCTACGGGTTTGCCGGCACGTTTCACCACGGAGCTGAGGTTAGATATCGACAACTTACACGTGGCTTGGAGGCGTCCGACGGGTTCGTAGGCCCGTTTCTCGAAGGAAAGGTTGGACACGCAGAAATATGGTGGCTTGATTGGCGTCCGACGGGTTCGCTGGCCCGTTTCCCGGAGCGGATGTTGGACTCGCAGACTTGGTATTGGCTTGGTTGGGGTCACGTGGCTTGGAGGCGTCCGACGGGTTCGTAGGCCCGTTTCTCGATGGAAAGGTTGGACACGCAGTCGTATGGTGGCTAGATTGGCGTCCGACGGGTTCGCTGGCCCGTTTCCCGGAGCGGATGTTGGACTCGCAGACTTGGTATTGGCTTGGTTGTGGTCCAACGGGTTTGCAAGCACGTTTCACCACGGAGCTGAGGTTGAATATCCAGAACTTACACGTTTACAACCGCTCGCGTCCACTCTCTGCCACTGACTCCCGATTAAACTTCTTTTCTCCTCTTTCTTCGCTGCCCCTTTCGTTCAGTTCTCAGGTTGTCGCTTTTTCGCTCCAAAAATGTGGGTTGCCCGATTTTATTTCGCCGGTTGTGGAAAATGTCCAGGGGTGTGTTAGTTACTTTTTTGGAGGGGATGGGTTTTTTGTTTGGATGGAATCAGTATCGTTGACCATATTGTTACCTCATTCGGTAACAAATTGTAATCTTTTGTGTCAAATTTCGAGAATGATTTGCGATTTGGGCGTAACTTATTTTGTAAACAAACATTGGAAGGCAAATTCCTGCTAAAGCAAGTATTTCCTGAGAAAACCAAGGCACGTATCCGACAGAATAGGCTTTCCTTTATCGGGTAGGGGAATTAGTTGTGGAGAAAAATGATTGCATTCTACGGAATCAATAAAACAATGTTTGTTTACAAAATAAGTTACGCCCTAATCGCAAATTGGTCCCGATTTATGATTCAGCGCAATTTATGGAAAGTGCTCATATCATATTCATTACTATTATTCCTAGTAATATAGTTGTATTCAATACATCAATTAAATTGCTCACACGGGTGTACTATATTTATTACATTCTATTGATAAAACTTACCATTTTCATCTCATTAATTGTATTGATTACATGTACATTATTTATACTCATTATTTCATATATAATTCCCAATGTTAAAGTAACCGAAAAGCTCTTGGAGCTCAGCAAGAGAGCTCTTTGCACCTTCACTGGCCTAATAACCGGACACTGCCCGAGCAGATATCACTTGAAAAATATTGGCCAGATTCAGTCGTTTCTGTAACATGGAACGTGAAACCTCGGAACATCTGCTTTGCAGTTGTGATGCATTATACAAGGGTAGATCTAAATTTCTAAATAGTGGCTTTATGCAACCAGGAGATATTTGGACTGCAAATCCTGGAAAGGTAGTGGGTTTCGTTAACTCAATTATACAGAACTGGGAAAAGAAGCGTCTTAGGTTGACAAATGACAAATGGTGATTAACCTTCTTCTTCTTCTTCTTATTGGCATTACATCCCCACACTGGGACAGAGCCGTCTCGTAGCTTAGTGTTCATTAAGCACTTCCACAGTTATTAACAGCGAGGTTTCTAAGCCAAGTTACCATTTTTGCATTCGTATATCATGAGGCTAGCACGATGATACTTTTATGCCCAGGGAAGTCGAGACAATTTCCAATCCGAAAATTACCTAGACCGGCACCGGGAATCGAACCCAGCCACCCTCAGCATGGTCTTGCTTTGTAGCAGCGCGTCTAACCGCACGGCTAAGGAGGGTCCCTGGTGATTAACCTACAAGATGCGAATAAGAGTAATCAGGGGTATACCATAAAAGTTCAACTCAATGGACGCAGTCAGTGGTTCTACGCCCCAACAAAAGAAAAAAAATCGATTCTTTGACTGCATTGCGGAATGAATGGCATAAAAAATGTCTATACCATTTCCATCCCTAAATCATGATAATAATTGGAATAGTGCTTGAAAGATCGTGGTAAAGTGCGCGTCGGTTTGGTCGAATTTACGCGTTTTTCGGTATGCATAGTTTACCGAGTTTACATTGTGCGAGATTTTCTCTCAAGTGCGGGACAATCCAGGTAATAAATAAAAGTTGATAGAGTGTTCATTAGAATACGTCGGTACGGTCGTAGAAGCGAGATCCTTAGTATGCAGAAACCACCTGCATTGTGTAAGTCTTTTCTTCGTCGCGGGACCATCAAGGTAAAAAAGTATTTAAATTAGTGTTCGTTTAAATAGTCTCGAGGCCACGAATTTTTGTTCTGCTTTGTGCGGTAAATTACTCAAATAATAATAATAATAATGAAGTGCGCGATCGGACGTGTTTGTTTAAAACAGAACGGTCTCGATTTTTGTTCTATTTTTTGCGGTCAGTAATGGAACTAATTAGTGCGTGATAGTCAAACTACACGTTATACACAGCATGCCGTTTACCAAGACGAACCGCGCTACATGCCCTACCCCATATATATCCAATCCCGTGATTTCTCGTGGAAGTGCAGATGACTCGTCGGCTTCCATCGAAGCGAGTATCACGTCATCATTGCATTGTCATACCCATTCCTTAATTGACCTGCATTCGGATACGGCCAGTGCTGGTATTGCTTTATATTGGGTCACCAGTTTTTACACATTGAAGATGATACTAGTCCCAAACATCATCTGTTGGTTCCATGTGTAATTACAGCTGGCCTGGCAATAACGGAGTAGCAACCGTGGGCGGTCCATCATGCTCATGCTCAAGCACATAAGGATTTGTAACCTTTTCATTATGGGATAGATATAATACTGATGAAGGGCTAAAATTATGTCGAAATTCAAATCAGCATAACTTTGCGTAAAATCATCCGATTTTGATCAAACCAATCATGAACCAAATGATCAAATCAAACCAAAGAGATTTGGCCATTTCCGTAAAAACGGTACCGGGAACATGATGAAATGATAACAGATCGGAATAATTCAAATATGAGTATCTAACTTTATGGCTGTGCGAAACGATGATTGCAGAAACATTTTGTCCGCTGCCACACTTACAGCTGGTTCCATGGGCCTTCCAGGATGGGCCGATTTTGGCACCATCTTGATCCATGCATATATGGGTGTCAAAATTCATGTTTTCCCAAGACGATGAATGTAGGATCTTTATTAAAGATACATTTTGAGGACTGTAAGACTTTCTGGCCAATTTGTAACAGGTTCCGGGTGTTCTGCGAAAGTGACATTTGTTAAGGGGTTATGGCCAATCCCGTAACGTTATCACGAAAAAGGCCATATCTAACGGATTTTTGATCTTCAGCCATCATTGGTCAGCATATTAGTTCTAGTTGCTGGGGAAATTATAAAACAAGATGGCAGTAAACGTCATATAAAATGACAAGCAGAAGAAAAAATACATTTTAAACATATGTACCCTCGGAAAACTCGTAACATCTCCGGTGGCCAAGAGCCAGTCAGAGGTTTTGAGGATAGTATACTAGAAGAGTTTCTGCGTCCGATGGTCCCAGTTTCATCAAAATCGGATTATTCCACGCAAAGTTATGCTGATTTGAACTTCGACAAATTTTTGCCTATCTTAACCTTTTTGTCTAACCCCTGTAGGTATTGCCTTAGGGGGGCATATTATACTTAAAGGATCACATTTGCCAAAGCCTCTCAAATTTGAAACTAATTTAGATGTAATTTGACAAGGCAAAGTTTGCATGAAAATAGTAACTTCTGTGGATAAAAGCTTAAGTCAATTTACGCTTGACACAAGGTGTGAAGTAATATATTAATTTTTTTTTTTTTCAATCAAACGGGCGGAATTTCGAATTTCAAATCATAACCAAATTAGTAGTATATAAATGTTGTTACTAATATATTCCCAATCTTGAGTATGCCTTGACTTTAGTAGACTTTGACAAATAAACTAACCGAGGACATTCTTCAATAAATGTCCAAGTAGAGAAAACGTCTTATTTTTTACTAAAACATCAGAGGTGGGAGAACACAAATAAAAAATGTTCCTTCGATCTCACTTACGGTCAGATGATGAAGTTCCAGAGAATGTTGGAAGAGTTCTTCCTTCTCAAGAAGTCAATCAACCTGATGCGCTGAATTCTGGATCAAGCTGTGAAAGTACTGATGGTAAATATAAAATTGAAAATGTCGTCAACAGATCTGGAGATCATATTAATAATGCAAATCACTGCAACACTAACACTAACCGTTTTATCAAACTTGATGAGTTATCTGCCATATTCGTAACTTTTTCTGGAGCAGCGGATGAAGATATTTTTTTTTATCATTATACCGAAGAAGTAATAAAGTTGATTATTTTCAAAAGCAGAAGTTAATTATTTCAGAAGCAATGCTAACACCTAGCTATCGTGTGAACCGGATTTGTTAATCAAAAGTTATTGCATTGATCCAGACCACCTTTTTTGTTTACAAAACAAGTACGTTTGCGACGAGAAGAAAACTAAAATTTTAAAAGTAGAAACCGAAAGAATGGTTCATGGAGTACTTTATTGATAAAAGAAACCTGTCCATGCCACTTAAATTTAAAAAAAATGGATTTATGGAATATGTTTTTGAGGGCATTCCAGATCGCCATTTGAAGAACCTAGCCAGAATGAGTGGATTTTCAGTGGAAAATGAGCGGAGCTGCATATTTTCTTAAGGCCTTCCAAAGAATTAGACTACAACCAAAATCTTTTCCAATTCCTCCGGTAGGTCACAATTGTTATGTTCATATTCATATTCATTTTCATTTCATTTAGGGGGAAAGACGGCTTTGGCAGGTTTTGTTCTATTATTGGCAGGGGGGTTTTTGTCGACCAAACTTTATGAAATTTGGCCACAATATACTTTGATATGCAAATAATGTTTAGGCCAAATTTGAGCATAATCAGTCATAAAAAAACCCCTGACAATAATAGAACAAAACCTGCCAAAGCCGTCATTCCCCCCTATTTAGTTTACATCTAAACAGATATTGTGCCTTGCAACAAAATAACAACTTTTGTAATCATTTTCCAAGGCTCTCATAGATGTGAAAAATTTCTCCACAGTACAAAAAAGCACGTGCTATCAAAGCATTCATTACCACAATCTCTCACGATGCGGCCAAATTTTCAAAAATATCAAAGTAGCTTTTTTCCTCAGGTATGTTTTTCTTAGGCGACTATCTGGCGCTTATTTTTCGTAGCGACCAAAAATAAGCGGAGAAGTAGGGGAAGGAGGGGCAATATGCCCTAGCTAAGCATAGACTGCTTTTATGCCTTAGCTTTAAGGTGATTACAACAATCAATATGAAACTAGTGATTATTTTGTGGTTCCAGTTGCGCACACTATGAACAATCCTCGGTACCCAGTTATGTCATCTTAGCAAACAATACGTAATCTATGAACGACCTTTAGAACAAGGTTTAGCACTGATGTCATGGCAACATTTTCGTTTTGGTTTTTTCACCAAACAATAACAAACATGGAAAATTTTTGCGGACTCTTGATAAGATTAATCCGTCGCATTATTTTGTTATATTCCATTTTTATTCAACGTTTTTTTTTTCAGCTATGAAAGGAACTCGGCTATGCCCCTAGCAGCTGGGTTTGAGCCGAAATGGGCACCGAAAACCTTCTCCTGTCTCCCGAGTTCTAGGGCGTGATTAGAGTCTCGGATGTAAGCGTTATGAAAATCAAATAAAAATTAGACTTATTGTGATTTATTGGCTATAATCAGCGGTGGGGCAGGATGGATAAATATAGGAAAAGCTATCTGAAGTCAAAGTGTCGTCATACATGGTTTCAGGGCCGGTAAGAGCTTGATAAGTTTGGCAGAAGCATGGTAGTGTACGGCTGGCGCGCGGTAAGCACCACGCGGCTGAAGACGGATCGAATGAGTTGGATGATCGGGTGATCGGCCTTCTTCCGTTTATAGGAAGAGCGTGGGAACCTGTAGTATAACTAGGCAGATGCCGACAGAAATACTGTACGCTTGGATGTCCAGTAGGTAAAGCGTGCGTCAATTCCTAGAGCTGATGATCCTGTCTAGCGGTACCCGTCGAGTACCAGGAAACCAACGTTCTGCACTTCTTCCGTGTCACAATGCTCATGCTAGGCAGTAACACTTGAAATAAAAACCTCTGAAAAACATATCAAAGGGGCATTTTGAGCGTTCGCCTTGAGTGCAGTGCTGATTTTCTTTCGATATCCGTGCTTTGACATACACCCGTAATCTTGTTTATGGACGACTGATACTGATACTTATGGACGCTAAAGACTTTTTAGGCCACATTTGAAAGAAGCTCTTCAAGCACTAAATCAAGAACAAATTTCAATCACACGAACATATTGTAATGTTATACAAACCATTTCAATTCAGACATATACTGCCCTTCTACGCATAGTTGTCCCATGTTAGTTTTTGTGGATTTTGACTTTTCATCATAGAGCAGTCTATTTTGATGTATACTTTTAGAAAACTCTAACAGATTTCGAACTCGAGATTTCGGAAAATCATTGAAAACAACATCAAGTCTATTTGTTCCATTGCTTAATTTCTACGCATAATTGTCTCGCGGTGATTAAATTCATCATTATGGCGGATTCTGTTATTTTATGGAGCAACACACATTGAAATAGCATTTTCTGTTTAGATCTTGCAATCTTAGCCTGTTGCACTGGCTTAATATGGGCAATTTGAACAATACTTATTCTAAGCGACATAATCACTTCAACCACGTGGCAGGTTCACTTCCATAGATAAAGCATGTGGAAACTTGTATCAATCGCAGGTAGTAATTCACGAAATCGTGCATTGAACGGGACTGATATGCGTAGAAACCATAAAACAAGTGCTCTATTTCTCGGCATAACTGTCCCGCCAAACTATTTTCATGATCATTGACGCAAATTCTATTTCTAAGTAAAAAATAAGAATAATTTCAATGAAATTAAGTCTTCTGAATGGTTCTGTGATGTAATAATCTTATATTGCATTATGGTTATACGCCAGCAATGAAAATTTGTGTTCAATTTCAAATGCCATTTTCACAATTGTCGTTTTTTTGAATTTGGTACAACCGTGCGTAGAACGGCAGTATACATTACATCTATACTTCCTACGGTGCATAAGGGCCAAATCATGGTTTTCTTTAGTAATGGTACGGCAATAGTGAGACATATTTGTAAAACAATGATATGTGTAAACATTTATGAATAAAGAATAACTACACATCTTGAATAAATCTTAAAACCACGTGTTCCATGCAAAAGAAAAAGTAATTATTACTAGTAAAGGCAGAGAGACGGTCATTGATGAGGAAGGGTGATTAGTTGCTGGATTCAGGTTCGTTTTGGGTGGAGAGGGGTGAAATGGGGAAGAGCCGAGTCCGATTCCAGAACCAGCCCAATTCAGCAATTACATGTTTCAAACCCGCCGGTGCACCGCGGTGGTATGCGTTTCGTGCCCCCTGTGGACAGAATGAACATAGACTATAGACTATTTCAGTGCAAAGAACGCATCTCTTGCATCGAATTCTATCAGAAATCCTATCTTCGTCCGACCGAGCCGCGAATCCGGCAAATTGTCTAAAACACCCTTCAAAATTGTTATTTGCCGGCATCATTGATCATCACTTAAGAAGTAAACCGAGCAGCAAGTTCAAAGGTCTTCAAACTTGGCGCTGACCGCTGGCAACATCTACCATCACTAAATGTAACGAATGAAGCAGCGAACTCAAGGTCATTAACCGGCGAGAAGTGCTTCTTCAAAAAAAATCACATTTATCCTACAATTTCTCCGGAATTCTCCAAGGAAACCCTCCAAAAACTTCTCGAGAAAACTGAAAATGCTTTCCAAAATTCCTTAGGACATTCATGCTGAAGCGCTTCCAAGACTGGGGTTCCCTTTTCATTTCGTGACATGACTCTTATCTCCTTTCCTGAAAGAAGCTAGCAAGCTTATCCAATATGGAATATAGTGCCGAAATATACCCTAAAAACAAGAAAAATGGATTATAAAGTTTTAGAAAAATGTTTTAAATCATTAAAATTTCCCGTATTACACCGCAAAATAATAAACAATTAACAACTACAAAAGTCCCCATGACGACAGTTAAGAATTAGCACAAATTCAAATTCAACCAAAAGGTTGCTCAGTTTTACTGGGTACCGCCTGGTACCGCAAAGTTTAGAACACTGGAACCATAAAATGAGTACTAATTTACTCTGACTCCAACATCTTGAGAATTATATCAATGGTGATTATACAATCAAGCCATGTGGTGAATTTCAAATTCACCACACGGTTTTCTACTCCTATTATCAAAAGTTCAAACCTAGCGTATTAATTTTTGTACAATGCTGAAATTAAAGTCGATTGTTAAGCATGAGTAAGCAAACACGGAAGCAATTTACGGATGTTTCATCCCCATGGGCATTGTGCTTCTTCCAATTCGTGCTCTGGAAAAATCACTAGAAAAAGCACGTGGTTTCCAAGATGGCCGATTTGTGGCTTTGTTATATAACCACCTTAACGTTTTTCATGGGTGTTTCTACCTCACACAACAGTTAACCAATATAGCTAGCTGATGCCATATTAAAATTAGAAAAAATCTCAATCATATTGATAATACCTACTCACATTTTAAAAAAGTGGTGATATGTCGTTGGAAAATTTCAGTTTTTCCTACAATCCTATCTATTATTTTGACACGTTTGTTTCACGTTTTGGTTAATTTTAGGCAATCTCAAACATGGTAAATATAAGTAAATACCTGAAAGTCATTTTGCCCCGGGGGGCGTTTTGAAGCCTCTTCCCCTACCGTGGATAATCAAAATTCGGACACACTTTAACTTCGGACATTCCAATTTGTATGGGAGGTTTTCAGAAATATGTCATTGAAATGTTTCATCCAGCTGTTTCAATTCAGAGTCTATTATATCCAGCTTTTTACGCTAGCTATAAAATAACAAGGGGTGAACCGATTTTGACATATACTGTGTACAGAATATTTTAATTCTGTCTCAGTAGCCATGAACCAATAGTCTATATATTGATGAAGTTGTCAATTTTTTTCACTTGGAAATGTTTTGAAATCACGCTTGCAAGTTTTTCAAGATTAATTAGATTTTATTGTTGAAAATACATCTAAATTGCGATTCATTTTCAAGAATATAATGTATATAAGAGCTTAATAATTTTTCTAATAATTGTCTTGTCTATAATCATGTTTTTTTTTTTTTTGCAAGTGGAGTAAACTAAGGTGAATTGAATGAGATAAAGATTTTCCTATAGCTAGTGAACTTCCATCAGCTTCACACGTATGATTCATCATCAATCAATCATAAATTCTAAATGAAAAAAATCCAGATATATGTCTATTGTTATCCTTCTCAGCATTTTGCGAATATTATCCCAATTCCCAACAACTAACCCAGAATAAAGGAAATTCATGTCGTTTTTGGTTTTGAAACTGGGTTTCTAGGCCCTTACTCTGAACAACCGATCAAAAATAATGTATGCGTCTTTCTCTTATTCGACCTGTCATCATCATATTCTCTTTATTTTTATCTTTGTAAAGCAACAAACAAATTCACTTCTCTTGATTATTTTTCATGTTGAAAAAAAAGTAAATTAGAAATAAATTACATTAATTATGCATCACGACAGCACGTCAGCTATGACAAACATCCTTCAGACAAAAATTAGGCCAGACTTCCAGTGAAGCCTAGCGCAAGTAAAACACTAATAAAAAGGGCATCTTATTTTAAACCATCTTGAATAGGTACCTACAATTTGTAAAATTGTTGTGACCATGAACAAAAATAGAATAACAAATCGCCAACCCCAATATCCCCAATCCCCAATCTCATGCGAATAAGATACCAGTACGCATAAATATACACAACTTATTTGTAATGTCTAACATTAAATCCAAAACGCCTGAGAAGTAACTACAATCGATCCTCCCAGCAGAGATAGCTATTCCATAACCGGCCGACCTTGAGAACTGAAATAAGTTGGTAATTATGTATTAGAATTAAAATGAAAATGCTGAAAATGTTGAAAAAATATCTTTAACAATACGAAAACATCAACATCAATCGTGAACTTTTGACGTTTATCTAAATACACAACTTTTTCTAAAATATAACAGAGCACACTTCGATCAAATCATGAAAATTATAGTGGACGAGGCTAATGTCAAAAGGGGTGTTTCAAAATTTATAGCATTAGCTGCGTAAAAAGCTGGATACACGGTTAGATGACTTTACCCATTAATGGGTACTGTGTTATTGTTGATATTATTCACCGTGAAAAATTCACCCATTTTCTTCAAAAAGCGCCACTACTCATTAAAATGGGTAGTGGCACTTTTTCAAGAAAATGGGTGAATTCACGGTGGAATAATATCAACACAACACAGTACCCATTAATGGGTAAAGTCATCTAACAGTGTAGAGTTGCGCAAAGAGGATCTTCTTACTCTTATTCCGAATGATGCTCTTGTTATTATGTTGAAAACTTTCATTTTTGTTCAACCCTTCAAGTGACTTCACGGGAGTGATCACTTCTAAAGCTTTTTAATTCGATAACCAAAGTCACCTACAGAGTGCAAACACGTGAGTTTCTTGTTGCAACTTTATTGGGGGGGTGTATTGAAGTTTTTTGAAGCTGTTTCTAGAACAAATCTAATACATTTCAATTCATGAGTTTTAATTCGCCATAATAATCATCAGGCGATAACAATACTTCCGCCTTACCAACAATCATTTGTTTACTTTGCTCGATAGGTAGACGGTTTGACAGTTCAATAGGTAGATTTGGCTTCACTCTTTGCGTAACTCTATATATAATAGACTCTGTTTCAATTCAGCTCATAGTTTCAGCTTTATTTAGGATAGTTTCAATCTAGTAATCCATGTTAATTCAATATGATGAAATAATTGAATGTCAGTCTGTGCTATCTAGTGGTAATTATTTGCAATATTTATTTTCAATATTGTGTAATTTGTTGTCCGAAGTTTGAAACGTTGTGTCCGAAATATGAATCCAATGTTGCTGCTGTCCGGAGTTTGAGTATAACAGAAGCCGGACAGTTTTATTAATCGCAAGGATTCTACACAATAATTCGCACATGTTAATCCCGTGATACAAATATAAGCGATATACTTTATGATTGTAATGTGTGTTAACAGACTTCAGTTCATAGCAAAAAGTGCTTAAGGTCACTCCTGACGGAATCCAGGTTTTAAAGTGCTCGCGTTTTCGGGGGCACACCACTCGATACGGAAGCAACGCACAACTGTCATTTTTATTATTTCACGCGTGCTGCGACGCACCAAAGCTATTAACGCATTTGCCCAAAATTACACGCGGCGCTCTCCTTGGGAAACGATGCACCACGCTATTTGCTGCCAGTATACTCAATTCTTATGGAGAGATATTTACGATATTTAACATTGCAGCGTTTCGTAAGGTGCGGTTGCTCCTTTCGACTATGGAACGCCGTGTAGAATGTCGTGCAAATGCAATTTTGGAAACATTACAACAGCCGCGCGGCGTATCGTTTTGACAGCATCATACAATAAGTTAACAAAAATGACAGTTGTGCGCCGCCTCCTCGAGAGGTGTGCCCCTGAAAACGCGAGCACTTTGAAACTTGGACTCCGTCAGCAGTGACCTTAAGCGTCCGAAGTTTGAATTTGCACGGTAGATTTTTTTGCACGCCGTACAATAACACTGAATCAATAATTTGACACCACAATACACGGTTCGAGGCCGCATCTCTCCATCCTCGAATGCGCCCGCTCGCCAAGCCGTTTTGCACCTGGTCTGCCCACCTCGCTCGCTGCGCTCCACGCCGTCTCGGAAAGATCCGGATCCGGAAAGAAAACCATCTTTGCAGGATTGCTGTCCGGCATTCTCGCAACATGTCCTGCCCATCGTACCCTTCCAGTGTTAGCTACCTTCTCGATGCGTGGTTCGCTGTAAAGCTGGGCGAGCTCGTTGTTCATTCTTCGTCGCCATACATCGTCTTCTTGCACACCGCCAAAGAAAATCTTGAGCACCCGTCTCTCAAATACTCCGAGTGCTTGCAAGTCCTCCTCGAGCATTGTCCATGTTTCATGTCCGTAGAGGACAGCCGGTCTTATAAGCGTCTTGTACATGACACATTTGGTGCGGTGGCGAATCTTTTTTGACCGCAGTTTCTTCTGGAGGCCGTAGTAGGCCCGACTTCCACAGGTGATGCGCCTTCGTATTTCACGACTAACATTGTTATCAGCCGTTGGCAAGGATTCAAGGTAGACGAATTCCTCGACCACCTCGAAGATATCCCCGTCTATCGCGACACTGCTCCCCAGGGGGGCCCTGTCGCTCTCGGTTCCGCTCACAAGCATGTACTTTCTCTTCGATGCATTCACTAGCAGTCCAACTTTTGTTGCTTCGCGTTTCAGGCGTTTCAGTTCTGCCACCTTTGAAAATGTTCGGCCGACAATGTCCATGTCATCCGCGAAACGATTAAATTGACTGGAACCGTTGAAAATTGTACTACGGCTGTTAAACACGGCTCTCCGCATGACACCTTTTAGCGCAATATTGAACAACAGGGACGAAAGTCCTTGTCTTAGTCCCCGGCGCGGTTTGAACGAACTGGAGTGTTCGCCCGAAATCTTCACCCAGTTTTGCACACCATCCACCGTTGCTTTGATCAGTCTGGTAAGCTTCTCAGGGTAGCTGTTCTCGTACATAATTTTCCATAGCTGGGATATCACTTTGTAGGCGACATTAAGGATGGTTATCGCTCGAAATTTCTCACACTCCAGATTGTCGCCTTTCTTGTAGATGGGGCATATAACCCCTTCCTTACACTCCTCCGGTAGCTGTTCGGTTTCCCAGATTCTGACTATCAGTTTGTGCAGACAAGTGGCCAGCTTTTCCGGGCCCATCTTAATGAGCTCTGCTCCGATACCATCCTTACCAGCTGCTTCATTGGTCTTTAGCTGTTGGATGGCATCCTTAACTTCCCTCAAGGTGGAGGCTGATTTGCTTTCATCGTCCGCTGAACTGACGTAGTCATCTTCTCCGCTGCCTTGACTTTCACTGTCTGTACTCTCAGCGCCATTCAGATGTTCCTTGTAGTGCTGCTTCCACCTTTCGATCACCACACGTTCGTCCGTCAAGATGCTTCCATCCTTATCCGCTACAATAACTTGATTGTAACCTAATTCGGTCACATGTAAGTTCCGGCAACTCATTTGAAACATGTGTGCTACTCGGACAATCGTTCCGTTGACTTCGTCCCACATACCCGACGTTGTTCTACGCTACGTCGTTAATGACTGCTTTAAATGTATTCCAGCAGTTCTCAAGAGGGGCCCCATCGAGCTCACCCTCTTCCGGCAATGCTGCATCGACATGCTGCACTTATGCAGTGGCGACATCAGGTTGCTTCAGTCGCTCTAGGTCGTACCGTGGCGGTCGTCGGTATGGAACATTGTTGATGATGACGGATAGTTTTGGGTGCAGTTTAGCTATCACCAGATAGTGGTCAGAGTCGATGTTAGCGCCACGATATGTCCTGACGTCGACAATGTCGGAGAAGTGCCGTCCATCAATCAGAACGTGATCGATTTGTGATTCTGTCTGCATTGGTGATCTCCAGATGTACCGATACGGAAGGCTGTGTTGGAAGTGGGTGCTGCGAATGGCCATATTCTTGGAGGCGGCGAAATCAATTAGTCAGCCGGTGAGCGCTGAACTTCCCAATAGTTGGGCTAAACTCCTCCTCTTGGCCAACCTGAGCGTTCAAATCTCTTATGATGATTTTGACGTCGTTACTTGGACAGCTGTCGTGCTCACGTTCGAGCTGCGCGTAGAATGCGTCCTTATCATCATCAGTGCTTCCGGAGTGTGGGCTATGGACGTTGATTATGCTGAAGTTGGAAAACCAGCCTTTGATCCTCAACCTGCACATTCTCTCATTGATCGGCCACCACGATCACGCACCTATGCATATTAGGGTGCCAATGAAAATAACATTTTCGAATTTCAATAAAAACACATTGCTCACAAGTTTTAAAATATGACTCCATGTAAAATTTGAGCTTAATTGGACATGATTTGGGGGTTCCTAAAATTCATCAAAGTTTAGAAATTTTTTCCCATGAATATTTTCCCAAAGAAAAAAAAGGGATCAAAGGAAAAGTCGAAAATCAAATTTTTGTTTTTGATGCCAAATGACTTAAAAATGCATGAAACGTCGAGATCTAAAGATCTCAAAAAATATTTTTTTTTTTGGAAAAATCGTTTTTTTTTCTTTTGGAACATTTTTGGGTTTTTTGATAATTTTGTTTTCATCAAATTTTAACACCGGACGATACGCAAACGTTTTCGTAGCCAAAAAAAACCCCCTATTCAAAAGTTGAGCTAAAAAGGACATGATTTAGGGGTGCTCAAAATTAATCAAAACCTTATTTTTTTTCTTACAAGAGGGAAATAATTTTTTTGTTTTTTGATGGCAAAGGACGCAAAATGCATGAAACATGAAACCTTCGGTGAGGAGTAAACCCCCGCTCCCCTGTCAGCAGACGACCATAATTCCCTCCGGGGCTGGTTACACGATCTTCCCTAAGGTTGCTCGTATCCCGGCCAGCGCCACGAGGAGGTAGAGATAGAAGTTGCTGGGCAAGAGGCAAAGGACCGCGAGATGGGATCTATTTTACTCCTTCAGGTACGCGAAGTACCAATGGTACGCTTTACCCAGCAATTGTCAACTCTTGGATTTGCATTTGCCTACTCTTGGAATCCGTTAATCTGCTCCAAAATTATGTGGAGCGTGACAATATAGTCCACACAGAATCTACCGGCACGGATACCGGCCTGCTGTTGACGTTTACGGGCTAAGACTTTGGCTCTTCTTGTTGTTCGCTCTATCACGACTTTGTCACGTCTCATCGCCCCTCTATCTTCCTCCAGTTCTTCTAAGAAGGACCTTTTCACCGTGGTATTGTTCTTCCATCAAAAGATTGTTTCTTTCATCAAACATCAAAGATATCGAAATGTAGAACATCGAGATGTAGAGAGGCGACTGTATTAGCTAAATTTAACTTCAGTAGCATATTTCCTAAAATATCATTCAGTTTTATTTTTCATGTGTATGTTGAAATATTGTTTCATCAAATTTCCGTCTCATCAACCTTTTTTATTCTACTTAGTTCTACAGCTCTTTATACAAATGTTGTCATTAGATGATAGGACCGCATTTTAAGAGTAATTAGATACCTTTAACATCGGTTTTTCAGTTTCATATCTAGGCAACCAACTTTCACAGTGTTAATTCTACCATCTGATATTTACCAGGAGTTCAAGTACAAAACTAACTTTCCTACTTCTCCCCATTTTTTTTCATATCATCCGGAAATTATATAATTTCGAGGCTCATTTGACATGATTGTATAACATTTCACCGAAAACTATTTCGCCGAATTCATTTTCGCGGTTGAACATTTCGCGGAAAAACATTTGGCGGTTTGTAACTTTTCGCGGTACGACATTTGGCGGATTGTACCTTTTCGCCGAATGACTTTTGGCGGAATGTACCATTTCGCGGAATGCACCATTTCGCGGAATATTAATAATAATAGCCTTTGTTCATTTAGCATTCCCACCTGCGAGGTCTCTAAGCCAAGTTACCATTTTGTTTTGCATTCGTTTAACACGAGATTAACGAGACTATCCTTCAGCATAGGCTTGCTTGGCACACGGATAAAAAATAATAATCTAAATTGATTAAACTCTAATCTAAAACCATATTCAGTCTATCCACTCACTCTAATGATTATTTTTAGGATAAGCTTTCCAATGCTTAAACAGCGTTTATTCCTTTCAAATGCTTATTCCCATTTTAATATTCGTGAGTCTTGTTTTTTGACAGGTTTGTTTTTCCAAGTAAACAAAAGCAAAAAAAAAAAATCAAATCGGATTCAGAAAAGAACAAAGTGAACTATTCGAAATATATTAGACATTTATTGCATAAATATATCATTAAAAACTAAGATTAAGGTTCCGTTGGATGATATTCCGCTAAAGTGGCGCTGGCAGAACACCGTACCGTAACACTGCTTCCTACTTGTCAAAGCAGGATAGCAAGCAAGAATGGCAACTTCAAATTACCGCTACACAAAAAAAAATCGTTGGTAAAATTAAGAGAAACGTTTGTAAAAATAAGAATTTTAGTTAGTGATTTTCAGTAGAAAGTAATCGACTGTTAAATTTACCAACAAAAAATGTTGTTCCACGATGAGCAAATTACAAGTTTTCTTCTTAAATTTAAGTGTGTTTTTGCTATTCAGATTGAATATTGTCGCTTTCAGAATGAAAGTTATGGGTATATTTAGGTTCATAATTTTCTTTTCAATCAAAAATGTTATTTATGAAACGAATTCACTGTTCCATTTAATTTCAATATACTTGATTTCAAGTATAGTGAAATTAAATGGAACTGCACGAATAATAAACAAGCATTCGAAACATTTATTTATGAGGTTTTTTCTCCTGAATATAAATAGCAAATAAGCATGAACCGCTTACATAGTAAGTACATATTTTTTATACTCGATACTGTATCGATCTTCTCTATCATCGTCTTCAACATTAGTGAGCTGATATGAAATTTGTTTTCTTACAGAATTTAGCAAAAAAATTTACTGTACACAGAACAAACGCAGAAAATGCATGCTTTCTGCTGCTTCAACATTAAATTTTCGTAGTCGAAATGTTCGATCTATATGAGTAAACACAAAAATAATAATATTAATCATACTGTGCATTGCTGTAACCTCTTCTTGTTCATTTGTAGGGACTTCTAAATAATATCTAAAACATAACCTTTCTAAGTAATTTAAGTGTGTTCGAAATGCAATGGACATGAGTGCAGAAAGCTTAAGGTTGGTGAAAACATAAAAAAAATATAAGATCATTAAACGCACGCGCGAGCACTACGAAATTCAGCAAAAGGCAATAAAGATTTTAAAACGCATTTTTTGTGTGCGGGGATTTGCATCTGATGGCGCTGTCCTCGAACTGCGAAACTATGAATTATTGTTGTCGTACTCCGGGACCCTAACGCTGGTTTCTACTCCATCGGTGCCGTCAACTCCGCCACCCTCCAAATTATTTGAGCTGGCCAGCTTCAACTGTTCCTGTTCGTACTTGACAAAGTCGTCGAATAAACTGGGCCACGCTTCGGTATCATCGTACTGTGTAATATCACAGGTATCCACAAAGTGAACACCAACCGCCACAGACCGAACCGGAATGTGAATCTTTACAGATGCTTGAAGTCCTCGGAGTCGGTTTTCAGCTTCTCCACCATCTGCTCCAGCCGGAGCTTGATGTCGTCGATGTCGGCGTCGTTTATCTTCTGCAGGCCCTGGATGAAATCCGACTTGGTGAACTAACACATCTGGGATGCGTCCAGAGGCCACGCCAGCACCAGTATGGTGGAGTCGTCTGGCTTATAACCTATATTATAGCACAGCCGCTCGATGCCTTCTTATAAGATTGCGTCCTCCTGGCCATACTTGTACTCCTCGAACAGCTTGTTCAGATCGTTGTCGGAGATTTGCGTCGCGAGATCTTTGCCTGGAAAACTGCCACGATCCGGTAGTGCGTTTATGTTCCCGTTAAGTAATCCATTCGTTTTTTTGAAACTCCCGCTTTTCCTTTCAGAACCCATTGAGGTCAAACGTATTGGGCTGGTAGCTAGTAAATAATCCGTTCCGTTAACAGCCGCTTCCGTGTCGGTGATAGCCGTTTCCGGTCCGGCTACCACCCCGGAGATCTCTTCCACGTTATTCGCCGTTGCATTTGCTGGCGATTTGAAGCACGTCAGACAGCTTCCGTTTCGTTGGGGCCGTGCCACCTGAAAGAATAAGAGCAAATTTGATCGATTATGATTAGTACTTTGTGGTTCCTTGTTCCGTTTACGGCAACAGATTGCTTAAGACAGTCAATAACAGAGTTTTAAGGGATTATTATCAAATCAGTAGAAAACCGAATTAGCCGAATTGATACGCTGTATGAGATGAAAAGAGCGCACCACTTCCGAAGTTAGGTTTAGCGTACGGATTGTGAGAAAAATCCAACTTCGCTAATCGTACATTTTGGGTTTCTACTGCATTGATAATATTTACATTCAGACGTCTACCCGTTCTAGTTTTTATTTACCTTATCAAATGAATAATGTCCGGCGCTCCTGCGTAACAGCTTCATATCGTAGAAGTGTGTCCTTGTATCCCAACATAGAAACCGAAATAGAAGCACTGGTACTCGGCACCTCGCAGCAGGTTTGATGGAATGTGTCAAATTTCACGCTCCGGCATTTGTATGTAGTCGGTGGTGCTGTTATGTACATATAGTGAACTATCCTGATGAGTTTCCCGTCAGATGGAAAACTTGTTATTGAGCTGAAAGACATATTTGTTATCAATTACTGCTGAAAGTGTAGTCTTACGGAAGTATAGTCTTACCGATGAATGGAGTTCCAATGTACGATCGGAGACTTGAAGTGCCGATGAGGGTTTTAATTCACTGTAGAGACAATAAAAATATGATATAATTAGATTCTCGAATGGGAAATCCGTCTTCAATCACGTCATTTTTTGTTTTTCAAGTTTATTTACCTTGTCCTTACGGCGGATGCGATTATTAAAATTCCACTGGGAGAAACTGCACACCGGTATAATCTGTGTTGATGGGACTGCAGTTTTGATTTGCCGTTTTGAATAAGGCAAAAAACTAGACCGAACTATACAACATGGAGTGGATCGAAATAAATTTTCTCCCGAAGCGGGAACTATTTTTATGGTGGACAGTTAGTTGCCAAATGGATATTATTTCTAGCAAGTGTTGCCAAACTTCAGGAATATTTGGATACTATTTAAAAAAATTTTATCTGTCAAATGAAAAATTTTGACTTTGGAAATCACAATTTTTCGTTCAGAAAAAAACTTTCAAATTGAAAGTTTTATTTTCAAAATAAAAGTTTCGCTACTCAAAATTACCAAAACTGAGTAACTTTTGAAATGACAGTGCAATTTTCTTAAAAGCACAATTTTTTTTTTCTGTGTGTATTTGACCAATGCACTGCGCTAATCACTTTCATTGTAGCACGCTTTTTTATTTTATTATTTTTTCTTCGATTTCCGATTTTTTCTGGATCTTGCATCTTCTGGAAATATTGCCCGGTCGGTATCGGCCGAGCTATTCTCCATGCAGCAACTGTACTTTTTAGCTGTAGAAAAATGGAATTGGTAAATTAATTCTATTTTAATTTAGAAAAATTCTGTTAATTAAACTTACTCTTCGCGCCGGGAATTTTCATCAAATATTATTTTGAAACGACCACTTGCTCTACTTATTACGACCGAAAAATGTGCAAGTCCAAATTTGACGTTTAGGGGTAAGCCGATAAATGATTATTTTATTAATAATTTTAGATAGCCTATAAACTAATATCGCAGTGCTTATTATTTAATCTTTGTAATACATAAAAAAGAAATAAGCAAGTATAGTATTAAAATGTAATCAATAAAGGTTATTCAAAGTTCTCCGTGCAGTCACGCATCTTCCCACACGGCTAAGGAACGCCTCCCAGAATATTTAGAAGTAGTTTTCAAAACTTCAATTGCCCCTTATACCGGGCAGATACATCCATTTAAAGAAGACGTTACTCTTCCTTTCGCCTTATACCGGGCAGACGCGTTCATCTAAAGAAGGCATTATCAATTCCTTTCGCCTTATACTGGGCAGATACATTCATTTAAAGATGGCGTTACACCTCCCTTCGCCTTATACCGGACGGACGCGTTTCTTTGAAGAAGGCATTATCAACTCCTTTCGCCTTATACCGGGCAGATGCATCCATTTAAAGAAGGCGTTACCCCTCTCTTCGCCTTATACCGGGCAGATGCATTCTTTTAAAGAATGCATTATCAACTCCTTTCGCCTTATACCGGGCAGACGCGTTCATTTAAAGAAGGCGTTACCCCTCCCTTCGCCTTATACCGGTCAGACGCGTTCTTTCAAAAAAGGCATTATCAACTCCATCCGCCTTACACCGGGCAGATGCATCCATTTGAAAAAAACGTTACCCCTCCCTTCGCCTTATACCGGGCAGACGCGTTCTTTCAAAGAAGGCATTATCAACTCCTTTCGCCTTATACCGGGCAGACGCGTTCATTTAAAGAAGGCGTTACCCCTCTCTTCGCCTTATACCGGGCAGACGCGTTCTTTCAAATAAGGCTTTATCAACTCCTTTCGCCTTACACCGGGCAGATGCATCCATTTGAAGAAAGCGTTACCCCTCCCTTCGCCTTATACCGGACAGACGCGTTCTTTTAAAGAAGGCATTATCAACTCCTTTCGCCTTATACCGGGCAGATGCATCCATTTAAAGAAGGCGTTACCCCTCCCTTCGCCTTATACCGGGCAGACGCGTTCTTTTAAAGAAGGCATTATCAACTCCTTTCGCCTTATACCGGGCAGATGCATCCATTTAAAGAAAGCGTTACCCCTCCCTTCGCCTTATACCGGGCAGACGCGTTCTTTCAAAGAAGGCATTATCAACTCCTTTCGCCTTATACCGGGCAGATGCATCCATTTAAAGAAGGCGTTACCCTTCCATTCGCCTTATACCGGGCAGACGCGTTCTTTTAAAGAAGGCATTATCAACTCCTTTCGCCGTACACTTGGGAGATGCATCCATTTGAAGTAGGTGTTACACCCTTCGCCTTATACCGGACGGATGCGTTCTTTAAAGAAGGCATTATCAACTCCTTTCGCCTTATACCGGGCAGACGCGTTCATTTAAAGAAGGCATTACCCCTCCCTTCGCCTTATACCGGGCAGACGCGTTCTTTCAAAGAAGGCATTATCAACTCCTTTCGCCTGACACCGGGCAGATGCATCCATTTGAAGAAAGCGTTACCTCTCCCTTCGCCTTATACCGGGCAGACGCGTTCTTTCAAAGAAGGCATCATCAACTCCTTTCGCCTTATACCGGGCAGATGCATCCATTTTAAGAAGGCGTTACCCTTGTCTTCGCCTTATACAGGACAGACGCCTTCTTTTAAAAAAGGCATTATCAGCTCCTTTCGCCGGGAAGACGTGTTCTTTGAAAGAAAACATTAGCAACTCCTTTCGCCTTATAACGGGCGGTAGATATGGTGGGGTTTCAGGTTTTGAAACCCGCACCCGAGTCGAACCCGTACCCGATGGGTTCGGGTTTGAAAAATTAGTACAATATCGGGTTCGGGTCGGGTACGGGTTTGAGAAATAAAATACTGCAAATTATTTTATTCAGTTATGTTAATTGTGAAGCTAGTTTGTTGTTTGGGCTTACATTTTTTTTTCAATTCAAAGAGAACCAGAAAATATCTAGTTTGAATGTTTTGGGGAAAAAAAAATTGCGGGCTAAAATAATTAAATTATGTCGGGTTCGGGTCGAGTACGGGTTTACGAATGCAAAAATTCTCGGGAACGGGTCGGGTTCGGGTTTGCATTAAATCCAAAAAAAATAGCCCGGATTTCATGTAATTAAGCAGAAATCGGTAATTATTTGAATGATAATTATTCTAACTGAATTCCGCCAAATGGCATTCCGCGGAATGACTTTCGGTGAAAAGGTACATTCCGCGAAATGTCTTTCGGAAAAAAGGTGCATTCCGCGAAATGTGTTTCGGTGAGTTGATACATTCCGCGAAATGTCGTACCGCGAAAAAAATTCCGCGAAATGGTTTTCGGCGAAATAGTATACAACCATTTGACATACATATAGGGGAACTGTTTCGCTTTCCATCTCACTAAACATTCTTTGTTTCGCGATAAGGGTAATATCTTATCGCGAAACAAAGAAATACGGTACCAATTTTGTCGCTTCTTTTTGCTAACATGCGTGCTAACAGCTAAAAATAAGAAACAAGTCATATTCCTTTTCTTGGATTTGTTTTATTTGTTTAATTTGTTGCATTAACTCAATCAGGTTTTAAAATAAATTAATTCAGACGTTTTTGAGATTTGTGATTCAAGTATTATATACGTTTGCAACTTTTTCAATCAATTGTAATTTACTTAATTCTATTATAATTCTTATTGTTATAATATGTTATAATTTTGTTATAAAATGGAAAATTTTAAGAATACACTAATTTGAAGTTTTTTTGATACGTTTGAAATGCTAAAATTACTAGTCATGGATACAATAGTACTGACACGATACTTATACAATTATAGGTTTCCATTATGGTTATAGACCCAAAACTTAATGAAGAAAAATCTACGCCAGTTCGTGCGGGCGCGTAACCGTGTCTATGCCGACATTTGTTGCAGCAATAATAATGCATCAAATCATAGTTATTTTCAGCATATGTTTGCACCCTACGACGAACCACAGGGGCAGAATGAGTGAGCAATGCAAAACCATGACAGCCGGCGGCAGTTTAATGGAAATGCTTGGATGGATGCTTGGAGCTTTCTTCGTTACCGAAAAGTGCAAGCCGCGCGCGCGCAGCCGTCGATCAGCTGGCGTTGATGGCAACCGGAGACGGCAGAGGAGTGCGTGGATTTATAATATTTGCAACATTCATGGCCCTCTATAATAGAGCATCGGGGCTTCATTCGGTGATGACTTTGCCGTCGCCCGGCACCCGCCATCGAACCTACCCTAGGCAGACTATTATTGTCGGTGTGCTGCTGCTGCTGCGCTGGTGCAACGGATGATAGACATACCAATTTCGCCCATTGACTATATGCGCATTGTTCAACTAAAAGATGGGTTTTCCTTCGCTATTGGATTATGTTTATATTTTCCTTTAATCGGGGGTTTCTTAGCGACACGTGCATGGGACAATTAAAATTAATGATTTAGCATTTTGATTCGAAAATCAGCTCAGTGATTAAAATGACTTTTAATTTAAACTAAATTGTTGCTAAAATTGATCGAACACTTTTCGCCTTTTTAATTGCTCTTTTTAATTGTTTAGCAGCTTTTTATTTCTAAAAATAAAATAAATTAGTTCACAGTGGTGTTGCCTTTCTCCTTTACAAAAAGAAGTGCAATGAAAGTCGAGTCAAGTACGAGACACTGAAGACGGCCTATTTGTTGAGGTCAAAATTCGTATCTATAATGTTCCAATCATATGGTGGAATGAAATGGGATAGTGCATCTCGTCTTATGGTACAAATCAGCTTAGAAAATTCGGCAACATGGATGTTGTCGCAAAAGATTTTAACCCTATTTTGAATTTCAAGAAGGTGTACTGCCGTTTTGATGTACATATTCTACCACTTTTTCTGGCAACGATTTTCGGTTTGTCTTACATTTTGATCTCATTAATTAGCATTTTGTTCCAATAAACTTGAAATTTGTCAAGAAACTTCGCATATTTTCCACTACATACTACCTTTAGACACATCAGTCTTGACATGTTGGTACAGTTTTGTTGCAGAAAATTGAAAATTTGAATTTATTATTCGAAGTTTTTGGGAAAATCCTACGTCTCCTGTAAAATTTACTCTATGTGACATGTACCACTTTCGCACCGGCACCGGTTCATATTTAAAGCAAATCGAAGGTGTAGATAAACAATTTGTAAATTTTAAACGAATTTGATACAAAAATGCTTATTTTCAGACACTTCTCTTCGGAATTTGGAGATATAAATCCAAAATGTAGAAATTTCCATAAATTTTACATCGCTTGCGAATGGAATATACAAGAGATTTCAACGGATTCGAAAAAAATGTTTAAGTGACGAACCCAACAGCAGTTGAAGATAAAGATTAACAGTTTTACAGTTTGCGGAAAAAGCTGCATCTTGGTGAAAAAAATTGTAAATTTGATCTTTAGTATTTTATTTTCTTTCCTTGCAAATACATTTGTTATCGCAAAGGAAATATTTTTAGAATATTTTTTTTGCTTGGGAAGGAACAGAGACGGCGCAGGTTATCCGCGTTCGATATAGCGACGGCACACGAGGACCGGAAGCCCTTGGTGGTCCCTGGTAACTGGTGGATAGAAGAGATGGATAGAAGACAGGGATTGAATCCTAAAGAGGAAGAACAAGTCTCTCACTTATCATCTCTGTATACATATACGATATGTAGCATACCGCGAGAGACTTTTTTCGCAAGCTGTTATGATAGAAAACTGTTTCGAGAGGCTATACCCCATAGTAAATTTCTTTTAGAAAGCTCCAAATGCGGGGAGCACTGGCTCTGATAATGCATTTCAACTTGTTCTACACAGCTGTGCAGTAACCAGCTCGAAATCAGCGAAAACAAAGCGAGAATCACCATTTTTTTGTGGGGGCTGCCTATCCGATTCTGTTTTTTCGCACTTCTATACAAGTTTGATAAATTTGTTATCATGGCTTGTTATGATTCGGAACAGTTTTTGCCTCTCTTTTATCGTTGTTCGTTATCTATTGAGAGCGATTTCTGATAGAAGACGAAGAATCCTCCGAACAAAGCTTCAAAGGTTAGGAACAGAGGCATCGAGTATTTTTTAATTATTTATTTATTTCGTCAACCAACGTAGTCTAGGCTATATGTTCGCTCCAAAAACAAACTTTTCACAGAAGGCCCGGAGACCCATAGTGTTATATACCAATCAACTCAACTCGACGAACTGTGTGTGTTTAGTTCACTTTTTTGTACTTACCCTCAACCGATTTACTTGCAATCTTACCCTTAATAGATTTACAGGTTGCAATCGACGAGGAATCCTGTCTCATTGTTTCCTATTTAAAATTGGCCGGTCCGGACTATGGGCTTGGAAGTGATGGCCAAAATACTTTTTTTTCATACCAAAAGCGCGTAAAAATTTCTCACTATTTTTTTTTTGGCACTTAACTTACTCAAATTTTCTAGCAGTTTGTTCAAAAATATCTTCACTATTTCTGGCTTCTATCAAAACTGAATGCATTTGGAAGGGGCAGCAGGGACAGGGCTTGACGACCCCTCCCTATGGCCACTACGAGTTAGGGGCCTGCATAGGATGTGGTGGGGGTTTTACAGTGGGCCCTGTTAAACTTCTACAAAAAGCTGCACGTGTCTGCAATTTATTTATTTATTATCAGACTAAGGCCGGAGTGGCCTGTGCTGCACATAAAAGTTTTCTCCATTCAGCTCGGTCCATGGCTGCACTTCGCCAACCACGCAGTCTGCGGAGGGTCCGCAAATCGTCCTCCACCTGATCGATCCACCTTGCCCGCTGTGCACCTCGCCTTCTTGTTTCCGTCGGATTGTTGTCGAGAACCATTTTCACCGGATTACTGTCCGACATTCTGGCTACGTGCCCGGCCCACCGCAGTCTTCCGATTTTCGCGGTGTGAACGATGGATGGTTCTCCCAACAGCTGATGCAACTCGTGGTTCATTCGCCTCCTCCATGTACCGTCCGCCATCTGCACCCCATCATAGATGGTGCGCAACACTTTCCTTTCAAAAACTCCCAGTGCGCGTTGGTCCTCCACGAGCATCGTCCAGGTCTCGTGTCCGTAGAGAACTACTGGTCTGATAAGCGTTTTGTAGATAGTCAGGGCCCTCCTTAGCCGTGTGGTAAGACGCGCGGCTACAAAGCAAGACCATGCTGAGGGTGGCTGGGTTCGATTCCCGGTGCCGGTCTAGGCAATTTTCGGATTGGAAATTGTCTCGACTTCCCTGGGCATAAAAGTATCATCGTGTTAGCCTCATGATATACGAATGCAAAAATGGTAACCTGGCTTAGAAACCTCGCAGTTAATAACTATGGAAGTGCTTAATGAACACTAAGCTGCGAGGCGGCTCTGTCCCAGTGTGGGGACGTAATGCCAATAAGAAGAAGAAGAAGAAGAAGAAGATAGTCAGTTTGGTACGGCGGCGAACTCTATTCGATCGGAGCGTCTTACGGAGTCCAAAGTACGTACGATTTCCAGCCACTATGCCCAACAAACAACGACTAGCTACAAATAAGCATCTAGGTTGAATTATTGTTTATTTGTGATCTTCGTAGCTGAATAAAATGTATGCTGAATAATTCGCTAGACAGATTTCATTTCAGCATTTAATCTAACTAATATTTGACATGACCTGTTTATTTGTTTACTATCTTTATTTGAAGTCAAACTAACGTTTTCGTTGTATCACATTTCAGCACATTGGGGAAGTTTAACAGTGTGCTGAACTAATGATTTTTAAAGTTCTCTGTTCGACTATGATGTGATGCTCTGAAAGGGTGGTCGAATTGAGTTTTGAATAGTAAGTTAATAAGCAAGCATTTAGACATCCTTCTTAACCTTTGTCCTTTTTTACCATTGGATTTCCCGTTTATCTGATCTATCGCACAGTGGAAAAAACATGCTTTTTCAGTTTGAGAAAAAATCTGGATTCTAGATCTGGAAAATTTGATTTATAGGAAAAATGGATACTGAATAATACAAATAGACATAAAAAAATCAATTAAGACAATAAAATAATTATTTATTTTCAAGACATGCTTTTTATATTCGTGATTTATTAAGCTATCGGAGATTATAACGAACAAAACTGCTGGAGCAATAAAAAAACATGCATTCATGCGGAAATAAATTTACTAAAAGCCGGATATAACGCCGTTGAATAACGTCGGAAAATTATTGAATCTTTGATGAGTGGAATCAAAAGTTATTTCAGTTACCAGATAAAGATTGTCGCTTCGGTTCCCTTTGTTCTGCTGTCCAAAACATGTGTGGTACCTAACTGTCAAATCGTATGTATTTTTCCATCATTGACATTTAGATTCACTATCCTCGCCATGAAAAGATGTTCCGGACAACGACAATCTTTATCGGGTAACTAAAATATCTTTTGTGGAATCCCATATTATCGCATGGATGTTAATCTTTATTGTGGCGAAATTTATATAATCTCAGCGTTTGACAATCATATCCCAACCGTTTATTAAGAGGTTCTGAGGAAGGCCGAATATACATTGATTTTATTTTCATAAATTCATAAGTAGCATTGGAGATGGATTTTATTTTATCGATTATCGATATTATTTTTACGTATTTTTCCTAGTGTGCGATGATTATGACTGGCTGAACAATGGTTGAAATAAAAATCTTGTTCAGTTATTAACAAACTGTAGTTTGACAGATCGACTTATTGAATAAGAGTCCAATTATGATTCATATTCAGCAATAGGATTATTTATGTTATGCATTGAGTGAGCCATATCTAACAAATCAAAAATGGCGCGGATGACAACGTTACCGGCGGATGATCAAATGACAGCAGTTTGAGACCCGATTTGGAAAGTTTTTAAAATGATTATATGAAAATAGCAATTGCTTTGAAGATCTTGATGATGTTACCTTCTATGCGTTATTGTTTTCGAAGAATTCACGTGTTGCTGTATGGAGGCGTAGTAAACTGCATTTTAAAGGTTTAATGAATCAGTTAAGAAATTTGTTTTTCAAAATCAGATGTTGTAGTTGTATAACTTCGCCAAAATTGTTTGAACAAAGCTTGAACAGATGTTGTGATAAGAAATAGTACAGACATATTTCAACACAGCGCTGAATAAAATCATCACACTGATGTTAGTTCAACTAGTGAATGTTTGTTGGGTGCGCCTCCGAATTTCTCTGCTGGTATCGTTATCGGCGGTCACCAGTGAGCCCAAGTACACGAATTCTTCAACCACCTCGATTTCGTCACCACCGATAGAAACTCGTGGTGGGTGGCTTACATTGACCTCTCTTGAGCCTCTTCCTATCATGTACTTCGTCTTCGACGTGTTGATGACTAGTCCAATCCGTTTAGCTTCGCTTTTCAGTCTGATGTAGGCTTCCTCCATCCTCTCAAAGTTGCGTGCCATAATATCAATGTCGTCGGCGAAACCAAATAACTGGACGGACTTCGTGAAAATCGTACCACTCGTGTCAATCCCTGCCCTTCGTATTACTCCCTCCAAAGCGATGTTGAATAGCAGACACGAAAGACCATCTCCTTGCTGTAACCCTCTACGCGTTTCGAAGGGACTCGAGAATGCCCCTGAAACTCGAACTACGCACATCACCCGATCCATCGTCGCCTTGATCAACCGTATGAGTTTATCCGGAAATCCGTTTTCGTGCATTAGCTGCCATAACTGGTCCCGTTCGATTGTATCATATGCGGCTTTGAAGTCGATAAATAGATGATGCAATACCTGACGTATGGCGAACACCTGGTCTGAGGTAGAGCGTTCACCCTTAAATCCCGCCTGGTACTGCCCAACGAACTCTCTTGCAATTGGTGTTAGTCGGCGGCATAACATTTGGGAGAGTACCTTGTAGGCGGCGTTCAGCAATGTGATTGCGCGGTAGTTGCTACAATCCGGCTTATCGCCCTTTTTGTAGATAGGACACACGACACCTTCCATCCACTCCTGCGGCAGAACCTCATTGTGCTCCTAGGTGCATTACCATACCGCCACCGTTGTCTGCCGTATCGCCATTCATGTGCTCTTCGTTGTGCTGCCGCCACCTTTGGATCACCTCACGCTCGTTTGTAAGAAGGTTCCCGTTTATGTCCTTACACATATCGGGCTGTGGAACGTGGCCCTTACGTGAACGGTTCAACTTCTCATAGAACTTTCGTGCGTTATTAGCGCAGTACAGTTCCTCCGTCTCTTCACGGTCTCGATCTTCCTGCTGGTGCGTTTTGCTCCGGGGAGTCGAGTGTTGTCTGTTTTTGGCCCGTTTGTATCGTGTCTCGTTCGCCCTCGTGCGGTGCTGCAGCAATCGCACACATACTGCATTCTTCTCCTCAACTAACTTCTCATATTCACCGTCATACCAGTCGTTTTTCTAATCCGGGGGCACCGTGCCTAGTGCAGCGGCTGCAGTGCTTCCAATGGCGGATCGAATATCTCTCCAGCCATCTTTAAGAGACGCTGCGCCTAGCTGCTCTTTCGTTAGGAGTGCCACTTCCTGCTGCTGCGCGTAGTCTTGGGCTAGTCTACCGTCTTGTAGCCGCCCAATGTTTAGCCGCGGCGGACGACTCCGACGCGTGTTGATCACCGTCGAGAGTTTTGAGCGCAGACATACTGCAACGAGGTAGTGGTCGGATTCAATATTCGCACTGCGGTAAGTGCGTACGTTCGTGATGTCGGAGAAGAATTTACCGTCGATTAGAACGTGGTCAATTTGGTTTTCCGTTACTTGATTAGGTGATTTCCATGTGGCCTTGTGGATATTCTTGCGGGGGAAGAAAGTGCTTCGGACTACCATTCCGCGGGAGGCTGCAAAGTTTATGCATCGTTGGCCGTTGTCATTCGATACGGTATGCAGACTATCTGGTCCGAAGACCAGTCTATACATTTCCTCCCTTCCTACCTGAGCGTTCATGTCACCGATGACGATTTTGACGTCCCGCAGTGGGCATCCATCGTATGTCTGCTCCAGCTGGGCATAGAACGCTTCTTTCTCGTCGTCGGGTCTCCCTTCGGCCAGTGCACGTTGATGATGCTAAAGTTGAAGAAACGGCCTTTTATCCTCAGCTTGCACATCCTTGCGTTGATTGGCTGCCATCCAGCACTATGAAGCCGGTTCCCAGCTTGTTGGTGGTGCCACAGCTTTGGTGGAAGGTAGCCGCTGGATGCCCGCTTTTCCACACTTTCTGTCCTGTCCAGCAGATTTCCTGCAGCGCTACGACATCGAAGTTGCGGGGATGTAATTCATCGTAGACTATCCTGTCGCAACCTGCGAAGCCTAGCGACTCTCAGTTCCATGTTCCAAGCTTCCAATCGTGATCCTTTATTCGTCGCCTAGGTCGTTGCCGATTGTATCGAGTCGTATTATCTTCTATGTCGTTCGTAATAGTTGTTTTTAAAGGCGGCTTATTGGGCCTGCGCAAACCTTCTGTCTCGTCGGAGGGCCGTCGTGTCAGGGCTGTTGAGCGTCCCACCTAACACCAGGACTTGGGCTTGTGCGCTTTGAGCGGCACACGGTCGCTTTGGCGGAGCCTACTTGCGGATTTATGCAGCTTTTTATAGAGGTTTAACAGGGCCCACTGTCAAACCCCACCACATCCTAGGCAGGCGCCACAACTCGCAGATGGCCTGGGGAGGGATCGTCAAGCCCTTGGACATAGTCCCTGCTGCCCGCACGTGTCTGTAAGCAGGCCCTATTAAACCCAATGAACACATGAACGTATATGGTGTCTTGTGGGATGTTGAAGTGGAGGTGGTAGAGGTACTTCTCCATACAACATGTATGTATATCGTCTTCAATTTAGCATCTTGTATCGCACCACGTACGATTTTATGTTGACTGCGAAGCTACCGTGTGCCGCTCAAAGCGCACAAGCCCAACACGAGTGCCAACTGGCACATCAGGATTAATACCATTGAGATCCTGATTACGGTATACTGGTTACGGCAAGCGATACACATATCGCGCGCGGAAGTAATGCAAAATAAACGACATGTAAAATAAACGTAAATTAACAAAATATGTGAACATTCTTATTTAACCTCAAATAGAGATAAAATAAGCGTTGCTGAGACATTACCTTTCCGATTACTATCAATGTGATTGAACAGCCGAGAGTATTACTTTGTTTTCAAATCCGTTTCTTTTTTACTTTTCTTACGTTAAAGAAATGATGACGCGGGCGCCTAATCTGAAAATCACATGAACAATCACTAACTTAGAGCGATTGATTGCTTATTCTCGCGAAGGATGAAAAATTGAACAAATTAAAGAAATGCTAATACTGTTGTGTAGAAGTTGCATAGGTCACATCACTTTCCATGGTGAATCCCGATCTATGTTACTGATTACCCCACCCAACTAACACAACTACCTTCCCGTGGTAATAGTGGACATGCAGATTGCAGAGGTTTTCTCGGTCTCTAGTAGCAACAATAACCACATACTAACATTCCCTCTCTTTCCCAACTGACTGAAAGGACTTAGCCGGCACCGTTATTGATCAACATCGATATGTAGAAAGCAAAAATGTAAGAAGATTGAAGGGACCAAGCAAAACATCGACATAGAGAGAGATATCGAGATATGGAACATCAAGATGTAGAGAGTCGACCAAGGTATCTAAAATAAAATAAAATACCTTGGAGTCGACATAGTGTAGAAGTCATTTACAAAACAAACAAAAAATCGGACTGTACTATTTACATTTGAAAAAAAAAGTCAAACCCGGGAGAAATTCCACACCTCCGGAGGAGACGCCGCACGTGTGAAATGATGGAGAAAGGAGATTATAATTTGGACGTAAGGGGTGTTGTATTTTACTAGCGCACCCCTAGCGCAAGGTCAAACGTCATTTGACGTCTTCGTTGCATTGAACGAATCTGAAGAGCCAATGGGCTAAAACCGAATCGAAATAAACCAGACTCCTCAGTCTGTTCTGAACTCTCAAACGAATAACTCTGCTTTATAGATTGGCTCTTTCACAGTTACCCTCTTAGTTTCTATCATTAGTTTTGCTCTTTACCAGGTTGGTCTGTTTCTCTATAGATAACTAAAAATCATAAAAAGGGGAAGGCTCGGATACAGGGTGTAAAACGGAAATTTCCAAATACGAGACCGTCACAAAATCAAATCAAATCAAAGATTTTGAACGTTAATAACGCCCTTAATTCAGAACCACCCAATCCCGTTTCTGTATCCTCAAAACGGTCATCAGTTTGAAGAAAGTTATGGTCCTTTTGGCCCACCGCTCCGTTTCTCTATGCATAAAAGGACCCGTGTTTCGGGCGCGCGCGTCATTTTCGTTTGAACATTCCTGGAGAGCAGACTGGACGCTCCATCGGTAGACGTGATCCAGCATCGGAGGTGGTTGTCGGGCGGAGACCGGACCATGGTGTCGTTTAGCGATCCCAGCCAGCAATAACAGCTATCCACAGCGATAGCGTTGGCGACTGTCAATGATGGTGGAGCGAAGATCGGGGAGGTGAAATTTTCGTCCGGTTGTGGTCCGATAGCAATTTGAAAATCAATCGATTCTTTGGAGGACCATTATTATATTGAGAAGAAAGTTGTTATGCTGGGAGGATTTTTCCAAAGTGCAATCACTAATGACCGGAAAATGCTTAGCGTCCAATAAATTTTTCTAGTTAGATTCTGAGTTTGGTTATGTGCTGTTAGTGATTTAAAAAGCGTATTATTGAGAAGATTAACAATAGAAAATTGACCCGAAATGAACTTTCTTCAAAGTACCAAACATGAACGCTTGGCATCAGTAGCGGAATCATTGCGTCAGTATAGGTCCGAGAGGTGGTCGTCGGCAGATGATAGCCGCAGAAAATTTGTCTACTATAAACTATAAAACCACAATAAATCTAAGGCTGGCATATTTCTCTCTATCTCTCTCGAGCAACCCCCTTACTCCTTGGATACGTTTTTGGTGGCCCTAAAAAGAGCCGTTGTATTATTTTTGGGTGGTGTGAATAAGCGCGCTCAACCTCCAATGCCGTACAAACGATCCGGATGACATTTTCCAGGAACAGTTTCAGCACATCGCGGGTTTCCTCGTAGATGAGCTCGAAGATACGGTTGACCCCTTCACGGCAAGTCAGCAGACGGATTGCGGAAGCTGCCCTGGGTGTTGTCGGGCAACACCTTCCTAAGACGCAATGGTTCCTCATTTGCTGAGTACCTTACCCCCTTTGCCACGGCCTGTCATTCAGATGGTAATGAATTAGTGGGTGTGCGTGTCTATGTGTCTGGTTTGCCTCTCAGACTGCTTGCAGTCCGCGCACGACGCTAATGCGAACTGAAATAACGTGCACGCCAAACAGCAGTTTTCTTGTATCCAATAAACTGAAATCATTAACCCTGCCCTATTGGTAAACGCTGTTAGGGCGGTGCCCACCGCATCATTTTCTCTATGCATAAAAAAGACCCGTATTCAGGGTTTGAATCCAAAGAAGAATGAGAGAATCTCTCACTTATCATGTCTGTATAGACTCTCGATAGGTAGCATACCGTGAGAGACGTTTTTCGGTAGCTGTTACAATAATGAACTGATTCGGAGGGCTTCTTCTTCTTCTTTTCTTCTTCTTCTTCTTCTTCTTCTTCTTCTTGGCATTACATCCCCACACTAGGACAGAGCCGCCTCGCAGCTTAGTGTTAATTTAGCACTTCCACAGTTATTTACTGCGAGGATTCGAAGCCAAGTTACCATTTTTGCATTCGTATATCATGAGGATAACACGATGATACTTTTATGCCCAGGGAAGTCGAGATAATTTCCAATCCGAAAATTGTCTAGACCGGCACCGGGAATCGAACCCAGCCACCCAGCGCGTCTTACCGCACGGCTAAGGAGGGCCCTACAACCCATGATAAATTTCTTTCAATAAGCCCCATTTAGGGGGGTCCCTGGTTCTGATGATACATTTCAGTGGCGTAGCCACGGGGGGGGTTTTGGACATAAAACCCCCCCCAGAGACAAAATTTTTAGAAGAAATTTTTTCCAAAAAAAATGTTCAGAAACCCCCCCCCAGACCAATTTTCTGGCTACGCCACTGATACATTTCAACTTGTTTTACACAGCTGTGCGAAAAAAAATATGGTCCCCAACATAAAATGAGCGAGAACAAAGCGTTTTATCAAACCCCATCGGTGGGGGCCGCCTATCCGAATCAGTTTTTTTTCCAACTTGTATACAAGTGCGATAGTTTTGTCTTCATGGCTCGTTATGATTCGTAGAGGTTTTTGCCTCTCTTTTTATCGTTGTTCGTGATCTATTGAGAGCGATTTCTGCAATCCCTGCACGTGTTTCGAGCGCGCGCGCCGGAACGTGCGGAAAATCCGAGACGGACGCGGTTTAATTTGGATTGGAAAAAAACGAACGCGAGCGGAAAAGTAGTGGCAAAACATCGTGCGAAAGAAACAGCTGGTCGCAAAATACCACACCGGCAAAAAAAGATGACATCTGCCGAACAATCAGCCAACACCACGGTCAGCACACCAGACCTCAAAACTGCGAAGAAAATTCGGAAAATCCGTTCTCAACACAATCCTGTCTAACAACCGGTTCTCTACCGGCGGCACAGCAATCAACGACTGCGATCTCGGTGATTTTACTAATGTACCAGAAAACGAAGAAGAAGAAGAAGGACAACAGCAGCAACGCTTGACTGCAGAAAAAATCCCCCCGCTGATGGTGAAATCCGTTGGCCAGGCCAAACTCGCCAAACTCCAAGCAACAATGAAATCAATCAGTGTGAGTGCGGCTTACAAACTCTGCAGAGTTGGCATCAAGGTGGTCCTTGCCTCAAAAGTGGACTATCAGAAAGCCAAAAAATACCTGGAAAGATGCAAAGCGGAATTTTACACCTTCGACATGTCGTCGGAGAAGCCATTCAAGGCAGTGGTTCGCGGCCTGCCCATCATTGACAAGGACGACATCAAGGCGGACTTGGAATACTGCTACCCAAAGGCTCGGTGACACTAGGTGCACTCAAGGCCGCTCGTGTCATCGTGGACGTCATCGTCGACGTCAGCGTCTCGTGGGAAGCATATCGAGAGGTAAATAAGGACGTCATACAATGCATGCGGTGCCTGAATTTTGGGCACGGCATACGCAACTGTCAGCTCGGAGCTAGGTGCAACCTATGTTCGCTAGACCACCAAACGGACTCCTGCCCCTCCAAGGACACTGTGGATTTTGAAGCTAAATGCGTCAATTGCGGTGGCAAACATCGCACGTCGGATCGCACTTGCCCGAAGCGTGCCGATTACAAACAAATCAGACAACATTAGTCCTCTTCCAACCAACCCGGCAGAAGAATAGAACGTGCCCAATCTGGATGGAAGACTTTCCTGCGCTACTTCAGAACAGTAATCAGCAGGCACTGTCGGCTGTATGGCAAACGCTTCTATCCAGATAAGCACAAAGTACTAGACCTACCTCGTCTGGGTTTCCCTACCTCCTGGGTTTCCCCTCGTCCTCCCCAGGGTTTCCAGCGAACAGCTCAGCCTCAAGTTGCTGCACCGCTGGGTGGCGGGTCCCCCAACACTCCTTTGGAACGCCCGTGCAAATGCGCGGAAAAACACCGAGCTGCTAGACTTGATGACGCGTCACAACACTGACATCTTAGTAACAACCGAAACCCATCTCAAAACAGGTATGAAATTTTATCCACCGGGGTACGTTACCATCCGGTTGGACCGCCCTCATTCGAACGGAGGTGCAGTGCTGATTTCTGTTAAAAACAACATCAAGTTTACCATCCAGCCGCATTATAAGACCACCATTATCGAGGCGCTGGGAATCGAAATCACAACGGACAACGGCGCACTACTCATCATTGCAGCCTATTGCCCAAAGCAGTGTTCAAACTCCACGTCATCACGGCGGACGAGGCTAAGTACTCAGACGTTTTGAAGGCGATGAGGAGTGACGTCAAGCTCGGTGAACTCGGCGCCGACGTATGTCGAATAAGACGTACCCGGATGGGCGAGCTGATCCTCGAGCTGAAGCGGGGCGTCTCGCAAAAGGGCGCCGCCTACAAGAAGTTGGCGGAGGAAGTTCTAGGCGAGACGATCAAGGTGAGGGCACTCACTACGGAGGTGAATCTAAGGGTTAAAGACCTGGACGAGATCACCGAAGTCGAAGAGCTCGTGTGCTCGGCGACAGTGTGAAGTGGAGACGCCCACCGCACTGCCGTAATCTGGAAAAGTGACGTAACAGCCATTTTACAACATGCATGTTTTCCATTTTTCTGTTAAAGAGCTCGATTAGTAGTACTCGTTAACACCATTTTTGGAAAATGGCGTATACGTCACTTTTTCAGATTACGGCAGCGCAGCCGTTCTGCTACGGAAAGGTCCGGCAGGGACGCAGGTAGCATTGGTTCGGCTATCTGCAGCGAACGCCTCCAAGGTAGTCAAGTTAGGGAGCGTCAAGGTGGGATGGTCGGTAGGCCCTGTGGGCATATATGAGCAACCCGAAGTTTGCTTCAAGTGCCTGGAACCGGGGCACAAGCAATGGGACTGCAAAGGCCCTTACAGAAGCAATCTCTGCCGACGCTGCGGATTGGAGGGACATAAGGCACAATGCTGCACGAACCCTCCCAATTGTTTGATTTGTTCCAGCAAAGCTGTGAACAGCAAGCACCCCATGGGGGTTCGATGTGCCCGGCGTTTAAGCGTGCTGCAAAATCAAAGTGCAGGTAACGCAGCTGGCTTGCTCGGCCTCACCCGAGTGTTTGGTGTGAGCAGGTTTAGAGGCGGAACGGCGGAACAAGTGTTGTTCGTGTGCTCACGTTTTCGCGCAATGCATGACCACATGCTTGCCACATGTGGTCTAGACACTAGCCCGGACAACCTAGTTCGGAGGATGTGTAAAGATGAAGTTGGCTGGAACGCCGTTTTATCGGCTATCGCCCAAATCGTCTCGGAGCTACACAGAAGGTGGCGCGTGGACTCAAGGATGGCTAGTTCAGGCGCAAATAAGAGGTGGTCCAAGGGACCGGAGTCGGCTTCATGGGTCATACCGGTGGTCATGCTCTGTGGTCGAAATAGATCCTTTTATCGAACAAGTGGCCGCGCGAAGAACAACATGGTATCGTGGGGGTCCTCGTCAAGGCTGGGGCAGGCGTAGGTACCGCGTCGGCAAGTCCCTCTGTGTGCTGGCGAATCGTGGGGTGCACGCGGCATCATCATTCTTGATACCAGTCGTGCAGAGGGAAGCAGGCGCGAAGTCAACCCTTCCCACCTTCCGAGGACATAGGACGTGGTAAGGCCACCTGGAAAGCCGGCAACGCGCTGGCACGATACCATGGTGTTCTTCTAAAAAAGCGAGTTACGATGTTCGGTGCTGCAAGAACACGCAACTAACCTCGAGGGTGCGTTGTGCACACGCAGCCCCGCCTGGAAAGCACCGAAGACGACGATCGAGAACTAGCGAATCTACAAGCAGCCATCTCAACTGCCGAAGGAAGATGCATCCGAAGATGCAGTTTCTGCGAATGTAAGTAACTCCATCAAAATTGACGCAGTAGCGAAGATCCTTATTTCCAAGAGAAACACAGTCAGAAGAAGATACCAACGGGCAGGTAATCTCAACGAAAAGCTCGCAGCTAAGCTGACAGATTTGATCCGTGAAAGGGTAACTAGGCTTAAAAACCACAAGTTCCGAAACGATTTATATAAATTAGACTCTTGTTCCAATCCTTTCTGGAAACTTACAAAAATACTAAAATCCTAACCTCAACAAATCCCACCGCTTAAAGTGAGTGATAACTTACTGGTTTCTCCCACTGAAAAATCAAATGCCATTGCACAACAGTTTTTAACATCACATAAATTAGGAAGTAACATAATCAGCCCCATGAAAACAGTAGTGCAGGAAACGATGACCACACAAAGAAATACACTGTGCTATGTCCCAAACAATAAGAAGATAACGTTAGACGAAGTCAGGAAAATATGAAAGCCCCAGGTTTCGATGCCATATTTAACCTTGTTTTGAAAAACTTCAACACTCGTACCTTGACCCACCTGACCTGCATTCTAAATAAATGCATGGACCTTCAGTACTTCCCGTCCATATGAAAATGCGCCAAGATTATTAAAAACCTGGGAAAGACCCTACATCGCCTTCCAGTTACATACCAATCAGCCTCTTGTCGTCAACCCAGTAAATTATTGGCAAAACTTATACTAAACCGGGTACTAGAACACATTAGTAATAATAGAATAATCCCAGATCAACAATTCGGCTTTAGAAAAAACCACTCCACCTCGCATCAACTACAACGTGTTGCTCAATTTATCCAAAAAAAAATAAGACTGTAGCCAAATCCACGGTCATGGTTCTACTCGACATAGAGAAGGCCTTTGACAACGTGTGGCACGAAGGCCTTCTCTATAAACTATATAGGTACAATTTTCCAATATACCTGACTAAAATTATACAAAATTACCTTGTCGATAGGTGCTTTAGGGTTGTAATAAATAATGTCCCCTCACAGACTCTCTCAATCCCAGCGGGAATTCCGCAAGGGAGCTTACTAGGACCTATTTTGTACATCATCTATACCTCTGATGTTCCACAACCCCAAGATGATTGCCATATGTCTTTGTCTTTGCCTTCTATAAAAAAGTTCGGCTTGAAGTGAAATGATAGTCTTTCGGTATAACTTTGTTGTACGAGAAAGACAAAATGGTGAACAAAAAGGCTGACAAACCTCGCAGTTAATAACTGTGAAAGTGCTTCAAGAACACTAAGCTGCGAAGCTGCAACATCCCAGTGGAAAATGGAACGCCAATCAAGAAGAAGACCCTTTACTACTACAAAGGTGTCGGGTACAGCAGCGAATCAAGTCCTAATGTTAGGCGTTCGCATAGTCCAGTGTCTCTATAGAGAGTATACTTGGACATAATATTGTACAAAAATGTATATCTCTGAATCGTGTTTATGTTTATTACGAATGTTTATACTGGCTGATTCTCCTTGATTTCCCCTTAAAAACAAAGAATTTTGTATTGTTTTGAAAATCCTCGCCTTCTCAAATGTAAATGCCCCAAAAGAAATTTCCATCGGCTCGCATGCCTCATTCGACACCACGGGAAATCGATAGGAGTGTTGGATCGTAGGATCTGTCTAATTCATATTCCAATCATTTATCAAACATTATTATCTTCAATTATAAATTTTGATATTGTGTGAAATCTGAGCCCCCACGTACGTTTTGGTATCGGCCCTCATCATGTCTTAATCCAACCATGACTCCAAAGTAAGTCTCATATGTGCACTTCTTACTTACAAAGCAATCGTCACGAGTCAAGACATTATTCGAAATAGTTCGTCATTTAGATTAAATTTGATTGAGGTGTACCCCAAAAGCTGAGCGTGGCGGTTATGGAAGCCTCGCGTCATCTCGTCTCTCCCAACCTATGTGTGTGAGAGGTGGAAACAAATTGAATTATTGAATAATAGCCGTTTCGCAGTATGATTTTCTAAGTCATTTCTTTTTTGGGCCGTACTGAAATTGTTCCACTAGAGCACAATTTTCATGCCTAACTTATTGTTCGTAGCAGCAATGGCATTGCACGTTGAATCATTGGAATTTATAACCACCGCAATTCTAATCGTGTGCGCAATAATTTATTGTTCGAACCCCGCATCACCCCTTAATTGGCACCAGATGAAACTAGAGCAGTTGGACTTGGTAAAAAAAACCTCAAGGTTTTTATTTCCTTCGACGATTGTTTATTAATCAGTAACTTGAGGAAAAAATAAATTCAGCGTGCGATCTAGTGCCTAACCAGAACTGTTTCTCAACGTTGATTTGGTTTTGCAACTTTCCTTCGATTTCCCGCAAACCACAAAGTGGATTTGCAGTGGTAGCTGAATAAACGCACTGAGATAAAATTGAAATAATAGTTACATACATGCTTCAATATAGCGACAAATAACTGATAGATAATTTTATTGAAACTCGAAGCCGTTTGATTTACAAAAAATCTTTTTTCATCTTGTATTATGGTTTTGTCACAATATAAATCAAGGAATTCAATAGTTTCTAATAAATTTAATGTAAAAGTTATAAAAAAAATATTGTGAAAAAAATCTCACATTAAAATCCTACGATGACAGGAGCAGAGATTATTGGTTCACAATTGGAAGATGTGCTTTTGGAAAACAAAATTAAAACTTACGTGGAGAACTTATTACTGAATGATAATTTTAATATAGAAAATCCTTATTCAATTTTAGCATGGCTCGAGCACTTTTCGGTTGGATAGAAATATTGTAATAAATTGCTGCCGCTCTCGTCGCGAATTAGTTGTGATCGATGTAGGATTAAATGATCCGTTCAGTTGTACATGCGTTTCGCTTCTTCGAAGCTTGAAGACAGATCGCGGTGCGAAACTCTGTGTTGGGCGTTGTATTGTAGATCGGACTGGCTAGCAGGTCTGTAGCCGATATGAAAACAAAAGAAAAAACAGTTTGATATGTATTACCAAACCCAACAACGGTAGGTAACCAACGAGCGCGCAACATTTTGTTTTAATAGCCATCCATTCCCTGCGGCTGTCTGGCCGCGAGTTATACCAACACGTGTTTTGTCGATGTTATTAAAGTGCAAATTGCAATATCGGTATGAGGATCGGACGACCGATAAGAGTTGAATTGAAGCTACGAGGTGCGAAACAGATGAGTACTAGTTAAAAATTCATCCTCGAGCGAGCGATGATTGATAATTTTAATCAGTGCTGTGATTAATTGGCTGTAGTCATACGCCAAGTGGACGAAGAATACACGTCGTCAGCGTTCGTTCGGTTGGCTGATGCACCTTGATTCTTTTTTATTCTGAACTCGGTATCCCCATAAAAAATATCCAACGATGGTATGCATCCATAAATAGTGTGAAACTTTGATCTTGTTGGACAAGACCTATGATACCGTAATCCGGAGGAAGATTGATCATTTTTTATTGTTTTGTAAATGTTTCTTCCGTAAGTAAAATCATGGCTTTTTTCACATTTTTAAAACTATTACTGCTACATGTAAAATGTATAAGGCTGTTGTTCTTAATTATTTAATTACTTTAAACTCATAAAGCAACAGGGGCTATGTCCAAGGGCTTGACGATCCCTCCCCAGGCAATCTGCGAGTTGTGGTGCCTTCCTAGGATGTGGTGGGGTTTGACAGTGGGCCCTGTTGAACTTCTATAAAAAGCTGCATGTATCCGCAAGTAGGCTCCGCCAAAGCGACCGTGTACCGCTCAAAGCGCGACCTAGGCAACGAATGAAAGATCACGATTGGAAGCTTGGAACATGGAACTGCAAGTCGCTAGGCTTCGCAGGTTGCGACAGGGTAGTCTACGATGAATTACATCCCCGCAACTTCGACGTCGTAGCGCTGCAGGAAATCTGCTGGACAGGACATAAAGTGTGGAAAAGCGGACATCGAGCAGCAACCTTCTACCAAAGCTGTGTCACCACCAACGAGCTGGGAACCGGCTTCATAGCGCTGGGAAAGATGCGCCAACGCGTGATTGGGTGGCAGCCAATCAACGCAAGGATGTGCAAGTTGAGGATAAAAGGCCGATTCATCAACTATAGCATCATCAACGTGCATAGCCCACACGAAGGAAGACCGGACGACGAGAAAGAAGCGTTCTATGCATAGCTGGAGCAGACATACGATGGATGCCCACTGCGGGAAGTCAAAATCGTCATCGGTGAAATTAACGCTCAGGTAGGAATAGACCGGTCATCGGACCGGATAGTCTGCATACCGTATCGAACGGCAACTGCCAACGATGCATAAACTTTGCAGCCTCCCGCGGAATGGTAGTCCGAAGCACCTTCTTCCCCCGCAAGAATATCCACAAGGCCACATGGAAATCACCTAATCAAGTAAAGGAAACCCAAATCGACCACGTTCTTCTTCTTCTTTTTGGCATTACATCCCCATACTGGGACAAAGCCGCCTCGCAGCTTAGTGTTCATTAAGCACTTCCATAGTTATTAACTGCGAGGATTCTAAGCCAGGTTACCATTTTTGCATTGGTATATCATCGTCTTACCGCACGGCTAAGGAGGGCCGACCACGTTCTTTTTTTTATTCCTTTCTTTATTTGTTAGGCACTCTGTGTTACTTAACCGCTACTGTGCCGAGATTACTGTGGTATTCTGCTGTACAGAATCCACACAGAATCTATTTTTAGATTTCCATTACCATTATTGTGTCCGTAGTCCATGTCGTGTATCCATTAGATCGTTGCATTGTTCTGTTGCCATTTATCCGGGTAACGTTGGAGGAATGCCTCCGAGAAGAACAAGTTGTCAGTCGTCATCAGGCAGCCGTGACGGTAAGGCGCGTACCCCAAACGCCACCGTATGGGCTGCGGATCCAACGACTGACGAGGGTTTGGTGGAGGGACTGGGAATCGAATCCATGACCATTCGCTTGTAAGGCGAATGTGTAGCCAACTACGCTACGGGACCCCCCGGCCGACCACGTTCTAATCGACGGTAAATTCTTGTCCGACATCACGAACGTGCGTACTTACCGCAGTACGAATATTGAATCCGACCACTACCTCGTGGCAGTAGGTATGTCTGCGCTAAAAATCTCGACGATGTACAACACGCGTTGAAGTCGTCCGCCTAAACATTGGGCGGCTACAAGACGGTAGACTAGCAGCTGTAAGTGGCACTCCCAACGGAAGAGCAGCTAGGCGCAGCGTCTCTTGAAGATGGCTGGAGAGGTATTCGATCCGCCATTGCAAGCACCGCAACCGCTGCACTAGGCACGGTGCCCCCGGATCAGAGAAACGACTGGTATGACGGCGAATGTGAGCAATTAGGAGAAGAAGGCAGAATTTCGGAGGAAAAGCGCCAGCAGGAAGATCGAGGTTTGGGAGGATGAGGTTCTGCCGCAGGAGTGGATGGAAGGTGTCGTGTGTCCCATCTACAAAAAGGGCGATAAGCTACACACTTAGGGTCTGTCTCAATTGGATAATTAAACTGAAATTAAACTTAAAAGTGACATTTCAATAATTATCAAATAACCCTGCTCGCAGAGCAAGATTACTTTTGACAGATATCGAATCATTTTCCATCGATGTCCTATTGGAATTGCTGGGTAGCACCAGCCATTCTTATAACGGGGTGATTTTTTAATTTTCGAACTGTCACTTTTAAGTTTAATTCTCCAAATGAGACAGACCCTTAAAAGCCAGATTTTATTTCGGTAAAATCATTTAACGAATATCGTCAAAAAATATTGTTTTACCGAATTATTTTAAAGTTAATTACCGAAAATCAGCCGAAAATCAGATTACCTACATCAGTAAAATGTACTACCGAAATTCGGCAGAATATTTTGCGATCATCGTCGGTAAACCATCCACTTTACCGAGTTTCGGAGAAATAGATTTGTCAAACGTCAAAGCGCCGTAAAAGCACGTGTTGAACAAAAAAAAAGAAACAAACAACTTCTTCGACAACGGCTGCTAAAAATATCTTCAAGTAAGTCTTGCAATCTAAATTTACTTTATGTCGGGCTTAAATATTTGTTTTATTTTAGGGCATACCATCGAAATGATTGAGTAACACGAATTTTCAACGATTTTCGTGACATGGAAGAGGTTCCCAGCTCGCCATCTTTCAACAACTTTATACCGGTATTTTGTAAAAAAAATCTTTTTCTTTATAAATTCATTTTATGTACGTATTATCCGTGAATAAATATTTTTTGTGATTTTATGCTGCATTACGCTTTGTTTTTCTTATTTCATTAAAAAACAAACAAATGAAAGCAATCATTTACATTATTTCGGTAAAGCACTCTGCCGAGCACTTCGGCAACCTAGTGCCGAACAGCACGGTACATTTTGACAGCTGGATGTTTTCACACATTTTACGACCAGTCGGTAATTTGAACTTTTACCGAGATTTTTACCGACATCTCAGCTGTTGGATTCTCGGTAATATATTTTGCCGGCCTCGGCGAAAAAAATTAAGTGTGTAGATTGCATCAACTACCGCGCAATCACATTGCTGAACGCCGCGTACAAGGTACTCTCCCAAATGTTATGCCGCCGACTAACACCAATTGCAAGAGAGCTCGTGGGGCAGTACCAGGCGGGATTTATGGGTGAACGTTCTACCTCAGACCAGGTTTTCGCCATACGTCAGGTATTACAGAAATGCCGCGAATACAACTCACTCACTGGTGACCGCCGACAACGATACCAGTAGAGAAATCCGGAGACGCATAATGGCAGGAAATCGTACGTACTTTGGACTCCGCAAAACGCTTCGAATAGAGTTCACCGCAGTACCAAACTGGCTATCTACAAAACGCTTATTAGACCGGTAGTTCTCTACGCCTGGACGAGTATTCGAAAGGAAAATGCTGCGTACCATTTATGGTGGGGCGCAGATGGCGGACGGTACGTGGAGGAGGCGAATGAACCACGAGTTGCAGTTGCATGTTGAGAGAACCATCCATCGTTCACACCGCAAATATCGGAAAACTGCGGTGGGCCGGGTACGTAGCCAGAATGTCGGACAGTAGTCCGGTGAAAATGCTTCTCGACAACGATCCGACGGGAACAAGAAGGCGAGGTGAACAGCGGGCAAGGTGGATCGATCAGGTGGAGGACGATTGGCGGACCCTCCGCAGACTGCGTGGTTGGCGAAGTACAGCCGTGGACCAAGCTGAATGGAGAAGTATTGCATAGGTCACTCCGGCCTTAGTCTGATAATAAATAAATTTAAAAAAACCCTGATTAATCCATCTAGCGGTGATGGTGCCTTTCTCGTTCATTATAAATGTATTTTGGCCATTACTCTTGAGCCCATAGTCCGATCTGGCCAATTTTCAATAAGAATGGGAGAGTATTCTGCGTCGAATGCAACTTGTTGCGAGTAAATCAGTTAAGGATAAGTGCCTGAAAAATGAGTGACACTTTTTTGGGTGGATGCGCACAGACACACACACACCCACGATCAAGAGCTCGGCCTTCCGGGAGCTCATTGCCAACTCATTGGGCAGTGACGGTAACGTAAGAGCTCTAACGCAGGAAGCAGTGCTCGAGTGCAGAGACATGGACGAGATCACGACGGAAGACGAACTGAGGGATGCACTGGTCTCACAATGCAAGCTGGGGGAAGTGCAAATGACGATTCGACTGAGGAGAGCGAACGGTGGCACACAAGTAGCAGCGATACGACTACCAGCAGAGGCTGCCAACAAAATGGTGGAGGCGGGCAAGGTGAAAATAGGATGGTCGATGTGCCCGTTGAGATTCGCTCTTCGAATCACCAAATAAATGGAGCGATGCTTCAAATGTATGGCATTTGGACACCAGGCGCGAAACTGCAGGCAGTGGCCTAGACAGATCCGGTCTTTGTAGGAAATGTGGTGGAGAAGGACACGTTGCTAGGGACTGCACGAAGCAACCAAGATGCCTGCTCTGCAAACCGGAGGATGGAAACGACCACATGACGGGTGGCTTCCAATGCCCTGCCTACAAGAAGGCGATGGCGGGCCGAGATTAATGGAGATCATCCAGTTGAATCTCAACCATTGCGACACCGCACAGCAGCTGTTGTGGCAGTCGACAACAGAAGCAATGTGCGACGTGGCAATTATTGCTGAGCCGTACCGGATTCCTTCTGACAACAACAACTGGGTGGCGGATGCTAGGGGGATTGCGGCTATCCAAGTGATGGGCAGATTTCCTATCCAAGAGGTGGTAGACAGTTCAAGCGAGGGTTTCGTAATCGCCAAAATTAACGGGATCTTTATGTGTAGCTGTTACGCACCCCCAAGGTGGACTTTGGAGCAGTATAACCGGATGCTGGACTCACTCACGGAGAAGCTGATCGGCCGAAATCCAGTGATCATCGGAGGCGATTTCATTGCTTGGGCAGTGGATTGGGGGAGCAGACTGACTAACGCCAGAGGTTACAGTTTGCTGGAGGCGCTGGCTAAGCTGGAAGTAAGATTGGGTAACGAAGGTACCGTTAGTACATTCCGCAGAGATGGCAGGGAGTCCATCATCGATGTCACGTTCTGCAGTCCGTCGATGGCGAGGAACATGAACTGGAGAGTTTGTGAAGAATATACCCATAGCGATGACCAGGCGATCCGATATAGTGTCGGAACGCGAACGCCGACGGTACGACGGGAGGTAAGGTCTAGTTGGCGAAGATGGAAGACGAAGGACTTCGATAAGGATCTTTTTATCGAAGCACTTCGAGCGGACGGCGACGCTACAAACCTTGACGCAGACCAGCTGACGGAAACACTAGCGGGGGCTTGCGATGCGACGATGCCGAGGAAATTGGAGCCAACGAATAGCCGGCGGCCAAGTTACTGGTGGAACGAAAATCTTACCAACCTTCGCGCTGCCTGTCTCAGAGCTAAGAGACACGTTCAGAGGGCACGGTCTGAAATGGTCAGAGAGGAGCGGAAGATAGTTTTCCGTGAAGCTAGAGCGGCTTTCAAACGGGCGATCCAAATCAGCAAGTCTAACTGCTTCAAGGAATTGTGCCGGGAAGCTGACGCTGATCCTTGGGGTAACGCTTATCGAGTTGTGACAAAGAAGATCAGGGGTCCAGCGACGCCAGCCGAAATGTGTCCGGACAAGCTGAAGATCATCGTGGACGGTCTTTTCCCGCAGCATGGTTCTACGACGTGGCCGCGTACGCCGTACGAAGATGAAGACCTAGTAACCGCTGCAGGTATGCAAGTCACCAATGACGAGCTATTATCAGTGGCGAAAGGTTTGAAGATGAAAAAAGCTCCGGGTCCGGATGGAATTCCAAATGTGGCTCTAAAATCCGCGATTTTGGCGTTCCCGGATCTGTTCAGGATGGCGCTGCAGAAGTGTTTAGTAGACGGTAATTTTCCGGACACATGGAAAATCCAGAAACTGGTGCTGCTGCCGAAACCAGGAAAAACGCAGGTGAATCCTGCATCGTATAGGCCCATATGTCTGCTGGATACACTGGGGAAGCTTCTGGAAAGGGTTATCCTTAATAGGCTTACACAGTTCACGGAGGGTGAGACTGGCTTATCGGAAAAACAGTTCGGATTCCGCAAAGGCAGATCGACTGTGGATGCAATCAGGACAGTCATTGAAGATGCAGAGAGGGCGTTCAAGAATAAGAGGAGCGGCAATCGGTTCTGCGCGGTAGTGACGATTGACGTCAAAAACGCGTTCAATAGTACCAGCTGGGAGGCCATCGCCGCAGCGCTGCATGGAATGCGAATCCCCGACTTCCTGTGTAAGATCCTTAGGAGCTACTTCCTGAACCGGATTCTGGTTTACGACACGAACTCGGGGCAGAAGTCGATCTGGGTTCCGGCGGGCGTTCCACAAGGGTCCATACTAGGCCCGACGTTATGGAATGTGATGTACGACGGGGTGCTGATGCTAAAGTTGCCCAAAGGTGTAAAGATTTACGGATTCGCGGATGATGTCGTCCTAACGATATCCGGTGAGTCACTGGAGGAGGTGGAAATGCTGGTGGCGGAAGCGACCGACGCAGTAGAAACCTGGATGAATGGAGTCAAGCTGCAACTGGCTCATCACAAAACGGAAGTGATGATGGTCAGCAACTGCAAAGTAATCCAGCGGATGCAGATTACCATCGGAGGGCACGACATTCCGTCGGTGCGGACTCTGAGACATCTAGGTGTGATGATTGATGACCGGTTGAACTTCAGCACCCACGTGGACTATTCCTGTGAAAAGGCGGCTCAAATGAACAGTGCGTTAGTAAGGATCATGCCGAACGTCGGCGGTCCAAAAGGCAGCAGTAGGCGTCTTCTTACGTCAGTATCATCCTCGATACTAAGCTACGGAGTTCCAGCCTGGGTAGCTGCGCTCAAGACGAAACTTAACCGGAGGAAGCTGAATAGCGTGTTTCGTCTAATGGCCATTCGAGTCGCGAGTGCGTACCGAACTATTTAGTCGGAGGCAGTTTGCGTTATCGCAGGGATGATTCCAGTCTGCATAACCCTAGCAGAGGACATCAAGTGCTACCAACGGAGGGATACCAGAAATGTGAGGAAGGCGGTGAGACTGGACTCTATGGTGAAGTGGCAGCAGGAGTGGGACAATGCGGATAATGGAAGGTGAACCCATCGGCTCATCCCCAATGTGTCGACGTGGGTGAACAGGGAGCATGGTGAGGTGAACTTTTACCTCACACAGTTCCTGTCCGGACACGGTTGTTTCCGCCAATATTTGCAACGGTGTGGCCATGCGTCATCGCCATTCTGCCCGGCGTGCATCAACGTAGAGGAGACTCCAGAGCACGTGATATTCAACTGCCCGAGGTTTGCGGAGGCACGTAGGAGAATGCCTGCCATAAGGGCGGACAACATCGCAGAGCGAATGTGTCGCGATGAAGGTACGTGGCATGCGGTAACCAGAGTCGTGACACAAATAATGTCAGAGCTACAGCGTCGATGGAGAAGGGACCAGCAAGTAAGCGTCGGTTTGGAGGAAAATCCAGCACACTGAGCAGTGTTTGGTCTCGAGTCGACCATTGTTCCGCAATAATATTTAGTAGTATTCCTAGTATCAATGATTTTCTTAGGCCAAAGAAACGGTTGCCATGGCATTTTGCAATTTGTTATTAACAGGGTGCAGCACGCAACGCTCCGTTCACGCTTGTGTTTCAGTGAATAAACATGGAGAATTCAACAGTAAGTACACAAAATAATATCAATAATTTATATTCCATTGCCTATTTTTAATAATATATAAATTATAGTCAGGCTGTTTCAAGGATTTCTGGCACGCTGTTCAGAAGGATTTTGGTGTTGTACCCATAAAGATCCAGAAGATTTTAGACCTTCAAGGCTTTTCAGGAAGTCTGAACATGGAGAATCTGTCTCCGGCTATTATTCCGGAAATCGAGGTTGATATGCAGAGTCTGGCAGAAGTGTATGTGACGAAGTGAAAAAGTGACAAAGTAAACACAAGTTTTGAGTTTTTATCTGAAGCGAAGGAGCTTCAAGACAAGATCGTTTTAAACTTCCAGTCTTTGTCAATGTCTGTTGTGCTTTGCTTAGTTTAATTCAAAGTGAACAATATTTATGTTATCATTTTGCAGGGAGCTAAACGATCCTAAGTTTGAAGAATTTTTCGGTAAAATAAAAACGGTTAAAGCGTCAGTAACGATGTTCAATTCAACAATCAAGGTATCAAATTTCAAACCATTCTAACAAGGTATGCCTATTGCACTTCTAAATATTCTAAAGAATTCATTTCAATACAGTGTAGAAGGGATAGATACCGATAATGGAAATGAAAGTTATGGGAATGAAAGGATGAGGGCGGTTTTCCCATATATAATCAACAACAGGCCGTAAATGTCGCTAATAGAAATGAATAATTGAGCCGGAACAGTTCTTTTTTTTTGTGAATATTATTCATATGTTTTAAATGATGGAACAATATTTATCTTAAAATCAGCAATTAAGGCTTTCAGTCACAGTTTCGAAACGTTGGCAATGATATGAAATTATGAACAATTTCACGTGACTGAAAGCCGGAAATTCTGATTATTAGAAACAAATCCAGCCGAAATTCCTTTTTTTAATTACGTACAAAAATTAAAAACATCTGAAGATTTGCTCCAGAATGTCCAAAAGGATCCCTGAAAAATTAAAAAGAATTTAAACTGTTTTGCAATATTATCGTAGCACACCATCCAGAACTTGATTTGCACATAAATATGAAACAGATTTTCCTTTAAAGACATTGGCGTTACTACAGGGGGGCTGGGGGGCTATAGCCCCACCAAGGTAATGGAAATAACAATAATGGTAATGGAAATCTAAAAATAGATTCTGTGTGGATTCTGTAGAGCAGAATACCACAGTAGATCTCGGCACAGTAGCGGTTAAGTAACAAAGAGTGCCTAATAAATAAATAAAGAAATAAAAAAATGTGAAAAGTTTAGAGTTGGTTGCCCCTTGCCTTTACGTATACTTAGTATACGAGAAAGGCAAAACTCATAAAGTTACCGTTTAGTTTTGGAGACCTCTTACTCTGGTTTTTTTTTGGTTGTAGACATTTCGCGCCAACAATCTTATATTGCACTGAGTCCAGAGTTTGTTTCGCAGACGTTCGGCTCCAGTTATTTTAGGCAACAGAGATTTTTCGCTCTGAATATTTCTTGCCGGCTATTTTCTTTTTTTAAAATAATCGACAAATGCATTACTTTGCATTCCATTTTGTTGAATTTCAAATGATCCACATGTCGTTTGAAATACTCACAATTCCCTCGGGAACTTCCACTACGCCATGTAGTAACCAAAAACTTGAAAGCTTGGTTTGGGAATACTTGGCAGGTTGTGTTCGTGGTTGTTTCGTTACCATTTTGTTTTGAGTCCTTCCGTTCATAACTGATTTTTTTTCTGTCTAATTAGCCATAGTGTACTGCGATTTTTCACCCAAAAAATAGGGTAATTCGCCAAATGTTGAACGGCTAAATTCTTCGCCTATTGTTTAACGCACGTGCATTTCTTATGGGAATTCAACAATAGGCGACATAATTAGCCGTTCAACATCCGGCTGTTTCCCCTAATTAAATTTATCACCATCGAGACCATACAAATAAGAGAGCGTGTTCAAGCAAGCTCATTGTATATGAAATTATGTAGATGCTTCAATTTTCTTCTGCTTCTGCAATCAGCATAATATACCATCGTATTCCCCACAGACTCAACTTGGGATTTTCTAGATCGTCAATCTCTTTCTCGGCAGTATCCCAGACGGGCCAAAACGCAATCAGTTTTCAACGGTCTTTCAAATGCGCCTAATGATTTTCCAAACCACAAGCCATTCTCCAGCGGCCTTCCAGACACGCTTTGTGATTTTCCCAACCACAATCCAGACACGCTTTGCGATTTTCCTAATCACAATCCATTTTCCGGCGTTCTTCCAGACGCGCTTTGTAGCAATACAAACCACCTTGCCTTGTGACTTTTTTTAAGCCATAAATTATTTTAGTAGGATCCGAAAAATAACTTGGCAGGATCGCCAAAATATGTGGCCCCAAATGGCTGGAGCGAAATGCGATGACAGCAGGCACCAGGATGCGTATGCACGCCACGGAGATCTGACAAGTAGCGCCCGAGTCATGGCTTGCTGCTCAGCGATTGACACGTTGAGGTATTAATGTATTAATAATCACACGCTGAAGATAACTTACTAAAACCCCACAATCTGGAAATGGTCCGTATCTTTCTTGAGGCTGGTGATGGGGCATAAACTGAAATTGATGATGATGATGATGATGATGCTATATCGCTGGCATTGGCTGCTTGATATGGTAACAAAGGGGTAAAGGCGTGAAACGATACCATTCTTCGGCAATAAAATACATATAAAAAGCTGCAGTCTAAATAATCATTATTATGAGTAGACAGTCCGTGCAGTTAATTATTATGTTAAATGCAGCACGTGCTTGTTGCCACGTGTGATGAAAGAAATGCAACCAACGGTCATTCAATACCAACGCATGCGCAGTTATGCAATTTATTTTGTCCACGATCCCGCGCAATTCCCAACATCGCCCGGTTACTACGGGAACCAGCAGTGGCCAAACAAACACACGGATAAATATTTTCGCTATCCTGGATGTGTCGTACGGTGTACTGAACCATTGATTCCACGATGGAAGACGACATTTACGGTGGATTTTCCGGTGTTACTAATAAACTATTCAATTACGATATTAAAGAGGACAAGGCGTTCCAAAATGCAGTGAAAACCTCGAGCTATGGCAAGAAAACGTCGACACCAAAGTTCTACTGGGTACGTGCCTGCTGCACTGATATAGAGAAACAATATTTCATTATCCTACTTTCAGAATGGGGACAAACTGGGATCCGCCGAAGCGTCCGCTACAATGGCCCGTCCTTCGACGGCCATTCGTCCGGTGGGATATTCGTCGCAGAGCAGCAAACTATTTGATCCGCTGAATCAAGCAGCTAAGAAGATCGTTGTGATGGAGAGCAAGAAAGAGGAGACTCCCGAGCAGCGCTACAAAAACATGGAAACCAAAATCTACGCCCTGTTGGAAGAGTCCATTATTGCTAGTACCGGTGCCAAGCCGGACATGTCTGCCGGTTTGGCCAAAGCGAAGGAAGCTTCCGCCATGGATCGCACGTTGCTACGTATGCGGGATCAAGATGGTGGAACGTACACCCATAATTTCGATTTGACGTTCTTTGTGCTTTTCAATCTAGCGAATGTGTACGCAAAGAACGAGATGTACATCGAAGCCCTAAATACGTACACTTTGATGACTAAGAATAAAATGTTTCCCAACGTCAACCGGCTGAAGATCAATATGGGGAATATTTATTTTCAGCTGGGGCTTTACACAAAGGCAATCAAAATGTATCGGATGGCGTTGGATCAGGTTCCGAGCAACCAAAAAGAACTTCGATTGAAGATCACTCACAACATTGGTATACTGTTCATCAAAATGGGTCAATATTCGGATGCCGCAACAAGTTTTGAGTTCATCATGTCGGAGAAAAGTGATCTGAAGACAGGGTTACACTTAATTTTGTGTTACTATGCCCTCGGTGACGTAGATAAGATCAAGCACGCCTTCCAGTTACTGCTGGACATTCAAATCGACTACTTGGAAGACGATAAAATTTTCCAGACAAACGTAAGTGAATTAATATTCAAATGATTTTCATTCCTCGTATTGAATAGATTATGTCTTTTAGTCTAATCCATCGTACGAGTATATCAACGAAATGATCAAATCCGATGAGCTGCACGTCTACGAGCAAAAGATACGACACCTTGCCGAAAAGAATATTCTCATCTCGGCAAACCTGATTTCAACGATCATTGACGATTATTTTAACGATGGGTACAGTTGGTGTGTGGAAACTATAAAGAACTCATATTTTTCATCGTTGGCCGTAGATCTTGAGTTAAAGAAGGCCGTTATCTACCTAAAACAAGACGATATCCAGCAGGCGATTGAAACTTTGAAGTACTTCGAGAAGAAGGAGTCCAACATTGCCATAAACGCTGCGATCAATCTTAGTTTTATCCACATTTTGGTATTTATTATGCATTTTTCATCGTTGCATAAGAATAAATAAGCGTAAGTATGTTTTCTCCGAATTTCAGAAAAAGGACATCACAACAGCAGAGAACTACGCTGAGACGGCCAAAAAAATCGACAGTTACTGCCCGGCGGCTTTCATCAACAGCGGAGTCTGTAACATGCTCAAAAATGACCTGGAAACGGCAAAGCTAATGTTTTTCAATGCCTTAGACATTGACTCTACTTCGTTCGAGGCACTTTACAACATTGGACTAATCTTTAAGAAACTCGGCGATCACAACAACTCGCTGCTCTACTTCCGTAAGATCATATCCAACCTTGGCCATGAACAACATCCGGAGGTCCTGTACCAGATTGCCAACCTTTACGATCTGTTGGGAGACGTCGGAACTGCTTTGGAGTACCATCTGCAGCTGTTAAGTTTGGTTCAGCAAGACAACAAGATCATACAGAAGATCGGGGAATTGTACGAAACGGACGGGGAACGCCAGCAAGCCTACCATTACCATCACGAATCCTACCGCATTTTCCCAATTGAGTCCAGCGTAATCAACTGGCTGTGCTCGCACTACATCGAACTACAAGTGGTCGAGAAGGCAATCGGCTTCTACGAGAAGGCCGTTCTGAAGAACCCCCAAGATCCGTACTATTTGCTACGGATCGCCGGATGCTATCGCCGCATCGGCAACCAACAAAAGTCGCTTAATCTGTTCAAGACTATTCATGATATCTACCCGGAGAACGTAGACTGCTTGCGAGCGTTGATCCATCTGACCCAGACACAGGGCAACAACGAACTGTGCGAACGTTACATGAGCGAACTTCAAAAGCTGGAAAAGCAAAAGGAAGTTCGTCAACGAATCAACACAAGTAGACCGCCGACTACGGCGAGCAGTTCTCGCATTTCCAGTGGCGAGCTGAGTGCTCGATCGGGAGGAGGTCCGGACAGTTATCAACCACCCGGAACAGCGTCCGGAGGTACGAAAAGCTCCGACGTATCACCAGGTATGTTAAACGATATTTTTCCTTAAAATCGAGACTAACCACTCGCTCATTTCAGACTACAACACATTAACAACCGCATACGGTTATGCGGATCCGTTAGGACCACCGCAGGAACGACCACGTACCGGAATTCGGAAAAATCTCACACTTGACGACGATTCCGACGAGGATATAAATCCTTACGATTTATTGCCAGTTTAAGGATTGGAAAGAATATTTGAATACTTTGACGGTTTAATAAACTGATAATGCTTACAAACAAATTTTATTGTTTTTTTTTTCATTCACTAGATCCTAGCTTCACAAATCCTCTCTGTATCTTTTCCAAGAATCATAAGAAAAGCAGTTCGATTATTTCTGTTGTTGAAGTAGTTTCGGAGGTCAATGAAGCAACTCATGTGTTCCCGACCAAGATTGCTGAAAGCTGTAAGCTTATTGCTTGTTAGTAAACAGCACCATGTGAATCAGAGTTTACCTTACATTTAGTCTCCTACTATAATCTGATTACACTTCGCACCAACTTGAATTCAACAATATGTAGGTAAAGCAATTTAAAATATAAACTCAACTAATTCAAGTAGTTCACGGTAGCAATATTTACTTCAATTCTAATATTAGTTTTAACAATTTCACTCGATTGGATAATGAACCATTACGAACGACATAGAAGATAATACGACTCGATATAATCGGCAACGACCTAGGCGTCGAATAAAGGATCACGATTGGAAGCTTGGAACATGGAACTGCAAGTCGCTAGGCTTTGCAGGTTGCGACAGGATAATCTACAATGAATTACATCCCCACAACTTCGACTTCGTAGTGCTGCAGGAAATCTGCTGGACAGAACAAAAAGTTTGGAAAAGCGGGCATCGAGCGGCTACATTCTACCAAAGCTGTGCCACCACCAACGAGCTGCGAACCGGCTTCATAGTGCTGGGAAAGGTGCGCCAACGTGTGATTGGGTGGCAGCCAATCAACGCAAGGATGTGCAAGCTGAAGATATAAGGCCGTTTCTTCAACTATAGCATCATCAACGTGTGTCCCATCTACCAAAAGGGCGATAAGCTGGATTGTAGCAATTACCGCGCAATCACATTGCTGAACGTCGCCTACAAGGTAATTTCCCAAATTTTATTCGTAGGGCAGTACCAGGCGGGATTCATGGATAAACGCTCTACCACAGACCAGGTGTTCGCCGTACGCCAGGCATTGCAGAAATGCCGCGAATACAACGTGCCCACCAGTGATGGGAAATGTCAAAAAAATGTCATGGGGTTGCTATTACTAATTTGCTAATAACTTTTTCAAAAGTTATGTACAATTCAGATTTTTTATTAACATGTAATGCTCAAAGGATCCTACAAGTTTGCTAAACAGGTCAATGTTCTAAATACACAGTATGAGGCACGATAACGAATTTTAAAAATGTCATGGAATGTCATGCCATTAATGTCATTTGACACTAATTTGGCTCTCACGGCGCCAATTTCAGTTTTAGAGCAATGACCTATTAGAAAAAGTTTTAGTATCCTTTGAAGGCTTTATATTCATATAAAACACACGATTGTAAATTACTTGTGAAAAAAGTTATTAACAAATTAGTCCCATGACATCGATATGACATTTCCCGTCACTGGTCCCCACACGTCATCTATCTATCGGCTTCAAAGCCGCATATGATACAATCGATCGGAACCAGCTATGGCACCTAATGCACGAAAACGGATTTCCGGATAAACTGATACGGTTGATCAAGGCGACGATGGATCGGGTGATGTGCGTAGTTCGAGTTTCAGGGGCATTCTCGAGTCCCTTCGTAACGCGCAGAGGGTTACGGCAAGGTGATGGTCTTTCGTGTCTGCTATTCAACATCGCCTCGGAGGGAGTAATACGAAGGGCAGGGATTGACACGAGGGGTACGATTTTCACGAGATCCGTCCAGTTATTTGGTTTCGCCGACGGCATCGAAATCATGGCACGTAACTTTGAGAGGATGGAGGAAGCCTACATCAGACTAAAAAGCGAAGCTGAACGGATTGGACTAGTCATCAACACGTCGAAGACGAAGTACATGATAGGAAGAGGCTCAAGAGAGGTCAATGTAAGCCACCCACCACGAGTTTCTATCGGTGGTGTCAAAATCGAGGTGGTTGAAGAGTTCGTGTACTTGGGCTCACTGATGACCGCTGATAGTGGCAGGAAATCGTACGTACTTTGGACTCCGCAAAACGCTCCGATCGAATAGAGTTCGCCGCCGTACCAAACTGACTACATATTCACAAAACGCTTATAAGACCGGCAGTTCTCTACGGACACGAGACCTGGACGATGCTCGTGGAGGACCAACGCGCACTGGGAGTTTTCGAAAGGAAAGTGTTGCGTACCATCTATGGTGGGGTGCAGATGGCGGACGGTACGTGGAGGAGGCGAATGAACCATGAGTTGCATCAACTGTTGGGAGAACCATCCATCGTTCACACCGCGAAAATCGGAAGACTGCGGTGGGCCGGGCACGTAGCCAGAATGTCGGACAATAATCCGGTGAAAATGCTTCTCGACAACGATCCGGCGGGAACAAGAAGGCGAGGTGCACAGCGGGCAAGGAGGATCGATCAGGTGGAGGACGATTTTGCGGACCCTCCGCAGACTGCGTGGTTGGCGAAGTGCAGCCATGGACCGAGCTGAAAGGAGAAGACTTTTATGTATTGCACAGGCCACTCTGGCCTTAGTCTGGTAATAAAAAGTAGAGGGTTGTATCAAAGATACTGAATTGAACATAGAATTACGTATAGTGGATGCGAAATTCGATCGATTCCCGGTGCCGGTCTAGGCAATTTTCGGTTTGGAAATTGTCTCGACTTCTCTGGACATAAAAGTATCATCTTGTTAGCCTAATGATATACGAATGCAAAAATGGTAACTTGGTTTAGAAACCTCGCAGTTAATAACTGTGGAAGTGCTTAATGAATACTAAGCGGCGAGGAGGTTCTGTCCCAGTGTGGGAATGTAATGCCAAAAAGAAGAAGATGAAATAGAATCTTAGAACGTTTGGCTGAGTTATTGGCTTGTACTTCCTGACCTCTTTTCGTGACGGTCCCAAATTTGAAACTTTGGAATGACCCCCCTATCTTACCGAAGGACGTAATTCTACGTCAAAAAACGCTCAGGTCGGTAGAAAGGACTTTTTCCGTCCTACAATCGGTAGGGAGATCCTTCACTCCGCTACCAGAAAAAAGAGTACGAAGAACTAGAGCCTGAATAAGAGAAACGCGGATAGAAAATATGACTCTGCCAACACTGCATTCATTTTTCTTCATCAAAGAACAACACATGAAAAGGAAGAAATGGTTTATGTAGGTAAAGTCTCACAATCCGCTATTTAATGTGTCCACATCACTAAACAATAGAATCCAATAAACAATGCAATTTCATTTCATAATCTATAAATAACTTGCATATATTATTGCAAACTTATGTAAAATTTGCTTATTTAAAAATGGCATAAAATCGAATTTAGCCGTTTTCAGTATTTGAGCCAACATTTTGGCTGCTTGACAGGTCTCCTGCTCGATTGGCTGCTGTTTTTGACGGTTCGATTGGCGGCACATACCTATCCGCGTTTCTCTTATTCAGGCCTCTACGAAGAACAAGTGATTAGCGAGGCGCAGGAAAAAAATGGAGCAGAATGATATGCGGAGGTTTTATGAGACTATCAATGGCATGCGGAGAAAGACAGCGCCATCTCCCGTCATGTGCAACGACCAACAAGGGAATTTGCTGACAGATAAAACCGAAGTGGCTGCCAGGTGGAAGCAACACTTCGAGAATTTGTTGAATAGTGGAAGTGACGGTGCATCGGTGAACAGAATAAATATTAGCGTCGATGAACAAGCTGTGGAGCCGCCTACACTGGATGAGGTTAGAAAAGCTATGAAAGAGCTGAAAAACAATAAGACGTCGGGGAAGGACCGGCTCCCGGCTGAATTTCTCAAACATGGCAGTGAGCAGCTTTATGAAGTTCTGCACCATATTATGGCGAAAATATGGGAAGACGAGGAATTGCCTGGTTGGACGGCCTCATTCGCCCTCTCTTTAAGAAAAAGGCACAGACTGGAGTGTGCCAATTACCCTCCTTAATTCGGCGTACAAAATTATGTCCTGTAGTCCTTCGTCGGCGAATACCAAGCAGTTTTCGTGAGGGCCGATCAATGACGGATCAAATGTTTACCCTGAGACAAATCCTTGATAAATTCCGGGAGTACAAATTGCAGACGCAATATACTCTATTACCAATATAGTCCCCTTCGAGAATCCCCATATGCATATATTAGACGGACAGTACAATCATACCATCTTGCGTCACAAAAGGCAACTAACGTCTGAAAACGATAGCCAAGAGGTGTCATAATTGAAAAAATACAATAATTTAACAATTTTTAACACTTGTCGTAAGACGAGTTTGTACAATACAAATACGTATCTGTCAAAGTACAATTAAGTGGTGGAATTAAAGGGGATTGTACAAACTCGTCTTACGACAAGTGAAGACATTCCACTAAAAAGCTCAAAATAATTTTCTTAACAAATTTTTAACAATTTGATTTACATTTTTCAAAATTTTATTTTTAAATTCGGATATCAAAATGGAATCATATGATGATTTCTAGCACATCATTTAGACATGTCATACCAATATGGTGTAAGAAAGGTGAGGTGATTCATTTGGTGTATTACATAGCCATTTGAAAGTAGTAGTGCGTCGTTTCTTTCGCGTCTTAGCAACCTTCTCAACTACATGACGACGGCTGACGTCACAGAGTTTGTTATAAAATTTTCTTCGATTTCCCCTCCCAGCGTCTCACAGCGCACCATCGTATCAAGGGCAACCAGTATTTTGTTATCCAAACAATAACATGGAAAATATTTAGCGGTGAGGCAAGTTCATTATAGTTCAAATAATGTTTGATCTTATTACAGATAACTGAGCGAGTGACTGAGGATATCGATGATATTAAACATCTTGTTATTTTCCTTGTTGCCCAGAAAGCAAAACATGTATGATAATGTGGAATTTTTTATTAAATACTGAAAAGTGTTGAAAACCGTATGCCTCGTGGATAATGGCAGAAGTGCGTGTATAGAATGCTTTGTAATTTGAGCAGTGAATTGCTATAATTTGAGAAGATTTATATTAATTTGCTGATGCGGTTCTCAATTTGCTCCTACGCAAATATTTTCATCATTTTGCGGGCCGCAAACAATCCGGCAAAACATGTTTTCTTGAACATGGCCCATAAAGGTTCATTTAAGGATGGAACGGTGTTACGTCACATACTTTCCCCTCAAACTATGTTTATTTTTTCAGCTTACTAATACCACCAAGTATGGATTTCCTCCACACCTTCTTTTTATCATCTTGATGTCATACTGAATATTGCATCATATATGTTTGAACCCCACTCGACATGTCTTTTCACTACATTGCTTGCCTTTTGCTAGGATAGGATGTGACAATTGAATTGCGACTGCCTTGTTGTTTCCTCAGTCGATTGCTTCGACGAGGTGGTGTCAAGTGCTGCCGAACATTTTTATGCAAAACCCTCCTAATAATATATGTAAAAAAATCATGTTTTCTCGTTCATTTCTTCCATATTTTTAAATAAAAGATGCCACGTACTATACGCAAAAAGTTTTTACATTGAATCTCAAAACTCATCTATTTTACAGTGAAATTGGTAAAAAGTTGGTTAATAATGCTTCAAATCGAGTGTTTCAAATCAGCATAACCCTTGAGAATCATGCACACATATTTGCAGTCTAGTACAAATTCATTTTGCCCAAAAAATCAAAAAACAAACTTTTGAATTTTGTTATAAAATTGAATTTAATTACCCAGCAACACGGCCAAGCTAACAACAAGCTGCCCTTTTGAAAATGTGATACCGTCGATCGAAGTAATCGATTGTCATTTTCACCCAATCAGCAATTTTTAATGACTAATTGGCATATCCTATCCTAGGCCTTTTGTGACACCGCGGCGCTACTGTGTTGTCTTTCAAAATCAGCCAGAGTGGTCTATATATATTTGAAATTATGCTAGAACATGGTTTTCCGGCAAAACTGATACGACTGATTCGTATAACGTTGGACGGATCGAAATCAAGTGTAATGGGCCAAACACAATTGATACGTTCCCATGGGAAAACTGTCAAAACGCACGCAAACGTACCAATTGTGTTTGGCCCATAAGGGTTGCGGATGAAACATCGACGTCATTTGTTACCTTAGGCTCGATGCCAACGCAGCGTATTTTTAACTCTGCGTGCACACGGAGTTAAAAAGACCCAGGTGTGTATTGGAAAAAAGCGTTAACGCAGCGTCACCGTGCCGATGCACACCTGCATTATTTTAACGCTGTGTGCACGCTGCGTTGAAAAGACGCTACGTGGACATCGAGCCTTAGATGGATTAAAGCAGGGTGATGCACTCTCGAATCAATTGGCGCTCGAGGGAGCGAATAGGAGAGCTGGTCTGCAAGGAAGCAGTACCATTATCACAAGATCGCATATGTTCCTTCCTGGGATTCGCGGACGATATCGATATTATCGGGATTGATGGCCGTTCCGTGGAAGAGGCTTTTGCGCCTTTTAAGAGGAAGCCAGGGATTCCTCAAAAAAATCTTCGGAAACTCTATATAGGAATATATTTTTGGTATTCTTTCGAAACTTTCCTCAGGAATTTATTTTGAACTTTCTTCAGGACTTCTTTCCGAATTTCTTATAGTTATCCCTTCCGACATTCCTCAGGATATTCCTTTAGCAACTCTTCCAGAAATTCCTGTAGACCTTTAAAACTTCCCTTTTTAATTACTTTAAGAATTCTTTCGGGAATCTCTTCAGAAATTCTATTGAAAAATCTTCGGAAATTTTGTTTGTAAATTCCTTCATTTTTTTCACCATCGTTCAAGTGTTTTTTTTTTATTTGAAAATATGTTTAATGCTCAAATAGCTTTAGAAATTTCTTCGAAAATTCGATTAGAAATTTCTCCAAATTCGAATTCTTTCCGGAACTATTCCTGCAGCAATTTTGTATGGTTTACTAAAGGAATTTTCTAAAGACTCCCTAGAGCAAGTTTCAGAAGAATTTCTGAAAAAAATCCCTGGATGAATCTCCAAATTATTTTCTGGTGGCTTTTCTATAGAGATTCCTGTTTGAATTGCTGACTCAATTGATGAAGGAATAACCGAAAAAGAACCTGAAAAGGATTTTTAAATGAGTTTCTGAAGGAATATTCGAAGGAATTTTAAATTGATTTTCCAAACAGCTATTCTAATTTACATAGAAATTTTTATTTTCTCTAGGAATTTCTTAAAAATTCCGAACAGTAGTAAAAAAAAACAAAGTTTTGAATAGAAGCAAAACTACATGCCAAGAAAAACTCTCAAAATATCGTGATTGCAGATATTCTAATATTCTCAACAATTTCTTGGGAACTTACTGCAAGAGTTCCTTCGAAAATATCGACAGTTTGAATAACTTTCGACTTTGAACAATTCTTTAGGAAATACATTCAGGAATTTATTCGGTAAGTCATCAAGAAACTTATTCTAGTATACCTTCAAAAATTCCGTCAGGAATTCGATCGGGAATTTCTCCAGGAATTCCTTTAAAAAACCTTCACAAATGAAACCAATTTTTCTGGAGATTCTTCCAAAACTCTCCTAATAATAATTCTGGCAATTCCATCACGAATTCCTTCTGAAATTCTTTTTGGAATACCTTTAAAAATTTCTACCCATGTAGATGGTTATGCTTCCCCACAGTTGTAATGGATTTAACGCGCCCTTCCTCAAAAGAGCCATCTCTTGAAAAGCTAAAAAAAAGATTGCGATTCTATTTATTAGTCTATTCTATTGGATTACACTGTTGAAAAGAGATTCTCTCAATCCCGGGCTTCGCGCAAGTTTTTCTGGGGCTACCACCTCCGTTTTTTGCCCTTCACACAGCAGTGCATTGAAAGCATAATGGTACTTATATAAATTCGACTGTAATATTGGATGGAGCCGTATGCAGAGCAAGACTCAAGTCATCAGGATGAGGGATAACTACAGAATTCCTTCTAACATTATTTTAACAATTCTACTGGAATTTTTCCAGGTAAGACATTCCATTCCCTCGGAAATTCATCTAGTAGTTCTTTGGGAATTTCCTCCGCCCTTTTCTGTCAAAATTCTATGACGAATTTTCAGATATATCCGTACGAATTCCTAGAGAGATTTCCAAAAGAACTCCTGAAGGAATTACCAATATGCTTAAATTTCTTAAAGAATTTCTTAGGACATTCCTCCAAGAATTCCTTCGGAATTTTCTCCAGGGATGCCTTCAGAAAATCTTCTAGACGGAGATAAATTCAGAAATTCCTCAAGACTCTAAGAATTATCTTCAGGTATTCCTTCAGAACTTCCTACCTACAGGACTTCCTTCGGACATTATTTCAGGAAAACCAAGAAATTTCTTTGGGAATTGTTTATCAAAATAAATCGAAGCCGTTAATTTAAGAACAATTCTGGCTATTTAAGTACAAGGAGAGTGAAGAAAATGTTCAATTTGGTGGGTGACGTACCCCATCGTCCTCCAGCTTCAGAAGCCATGTTACCATTATTGCATCTGTAGCCAAGAAGGGGCCTCCTTAGCCGTACGGTAAGACGCGCGGCTACAAAGCAAGACCATGCTAAGGGTGGCTGGGTTCGATTCCCGGTGCCGGTCTAGGCGTGAAGTACGAAATTCGGCGGCGTGGAGCCAACCGGCGTATGGCGCGCCACCGACACCTTGACCGGCGTCGGCGTACGTCAATAAGTGTCGGCGGCGGCGGCGCACAGGTCTAAATGGGACAAAAATGCGGTTACAGGCAGTACAGCTACCATGGGAAGGAAAGGCTTAGCTACGGCCGATCCGTAGAAGCGTGAGTACATATTGGGATTTGAGAGAACCAGAGCTATGACAATATCGTAGCCCGAAACAAGAAATTCTTTCGAATACAATAATTGACTATCGGACCTAAATAACAATTGTTGCAGGTCTTAAATAAATCATTAAAAAAAACTACGAATATTTTAGTCAAATAAATAGCTCCATATATTCAAAGTATAAAAAACTAGTTCTTGGTTTCAAATGGAATGCTCTCAAAAATTTACACGGCACTATTCGCAAACCAAAGTTTCATCGATCGTGCTTAGATAGCTTCGCCAAGGTGCCCACATTTCCCGTTCCTCATCCCTTGCCCCGGTTTTGGTCTGCATCCATCGTTTCATTAGCAACAGGTGCTTCACTTCTTCTCGGTAATGCAGCAGTAACGACGGGGTCACACTAATTTCCTCTAGCACTAGCGGGTCCAAACCTCCGACAGAACCATCGGTCGAGCGACGAATCAGTCGCGTTCTGCACGATTCCAATTGTTGCACCTGAGAGCAATGTCCCTTTTCCAGGGCATCCATGCTGTGATGGTTTTTGGCAGTTCGGGAATTCGGAGCATACGACGTTGAAGCTATTTGAGCCGGTTCTGGAGGGGGCTTCAATCCTTGAAAGTAGGTTTTCAGAGGGTACACTTGCATGTAGGCTTGAAATGCTATTAGCAAAAGGTTTACGTACTGAGTCCGTCCAATTTCTTGAACAGATTGCCTTTGCTGCTGGTGATTGAGTAAAGGAAAACGATCCCGACCGGCGGGAGAGACTGCTTCCGGGGGGTTATCTTTCGGAAAAGCCTTCCAATCTCCTTTGACCAGGTGCTTCAGATAAGAAGCAGCGGAAGGAATGTTGATCGTTAGTGGGGTATGCTTCTGGAGGAGTTCGCCGGCTAGGAGCATACGGAGCAGTGGTGAACGCATTTGTTCGATGGCACGCAAACAAAGCGACACACTGAAATAGTCGGAGATCTCCAGCTGGCGCATTATTTGTTGCGCAAAGTAATTTGTTTTTTGTTTTATACATGGATATTCGACTGATCCGTCATACTGGATTTCGGTTAGGTTGATGGCTGTTCCAATGATAGATAACAAACGCTGCAATAAAAACTCCATAAATAAATGATTAGATTGAACGACTTTTATTAGACTTACGGATAGCGTTTGAATAGCAGTTTTGGGATAATGGACTGCACAAACATTTACGTAGAGAACGATAATCCGTTTTATCAGTGGATTTATTTCACCCACAGTTGAGTTTTCATTCCAAAGAAGTACTGCTATCAGAGGCATTCGACTGGAGTTGAACATGTTCTCCTTAGCATTATGTGGATGCCTGTAAGAGAATCAAATGAATTGTATACAATATTAACTTTAAATCATATTCATGTTCGTTTACCTTAAAATCCACATCACTAAATCGTATTCCAATATCTTAACTAATATTTGTAGCACCAAGAACAAGCGATCCAACTTATCCTCGCGGGTTAGCAAATCAAAATCGTACTTCTGGGTATTTTCCTGTTCCCATAAGTAAAAATTGGCCAACGAACGTTCGTTATTGCTCAGCGTTTTGCACAAACTGGTGCCATCCTGACTGGCTTTACATTCCACACTTTGCTCCAGCAGAAACAATATCACTTTCAGCAGACCTTCGCTTCGATCGTATCTCGCGAAACACGATTCTTCCAAAACGCCAAAGACTACACCCAGATATGCCCGCTTCAGATCCAACCAGCAGGGGGGGAAATGGTCTATCGTACGATCCAGGACATCCACCGTCTGGAGCAGCACCGTCCGGACGCTGTAGTTCGCATTCAGCTGATCGGATGGCTCAGTAATGGTCAAAATCAGTTCCAAAGCTTTCACGAAAAGCGGTGCTTCGATGAATTCGTTCCGTAGTAATGCTTGATCTAGATGATCCAGAAATTGTAAAGGACGGTTCTCCACAAGCATCTCCTTAGTGTCCTGCTGGATGCGTTGGTTTACCTATAACGAGATTAGATCGAAAACATGGAACGGTAAAAATCAAAACAAAACCAGCATTTTTGATAAACATAGTTGAAATAGAAACTTTTGCTCATACCTTTTTAGCCTGATTCTTTCGCCTGGCGTGTAATCGTGCACACCTTTCTGCATTCTTCAAACAGAACGGAATATGCTCCAGATTGATCCGATGATTCACCTCAAAATAATGCCTTCCCAGCACATTCCGGAGCTTATGTTCACCATCCGCTATCGCATCAACGTCCCTTTGTTTCGCTCGCTTTGACTCACCGAGCGCTTCACCCCCCACTGGATTCTTACGTTTCGTCCCCGTCTCTTCGCCTGACATCTGCTGCTTCTGCTGATGGTCGACCGTGTTGGTAATATTTTTCAGTCTTCGCGCCGAACACTCTTCCTCGTTGATTCGAAATTCCGAGCGGAACTTCTTCACCAGTTGCTGCTGCTCTGAATCATCCTCGTACGATAAGTTTGTTGACAGGAGAACGTCGGAGGAGCGCTTCCCCAGCTGGACGACTGGAGCACCACCACCGTGACCATCTACACCACCAGCCGATTCGCAACGTTTGACAGTTGTGGCAGCGCATCGTCTTTTAGATCGATGTCTCGGCATATTGCACAATTGGGACGCTTTTGGACATCCCAGATTGAAAATATTATTTAAAAGAAGTTTTATACGGTCTTCACTGCGTTATTAATTTTTACGACACTCAGAAATCGCTACCGCTACTAAAAACTGTTTTACAAAATTTAATTCCTGTTGCAACTTGTTTTGCTTGAAGCGATTCGATGATTTTTTATTTTCGAAATAATCCCACAGTGTACTATACATATATCAACTGTGGAAGAGGATTTGGCAGAATATGTCGAATGCGTTGAAGTTCGAATGTAAATATTTTTTAAATAGGCCTTTTCATAAAACTGCCCACACTTTTTGGCACACTTTTTGAGGTATCCAGCTTTCCACGCTCGGTAATGGCGGCTTGTCAGTATGTAAAATCAATAGGTCACTGTACTTTTGACACTAGCTGGAGGAAAACTCACTGGCGAAAAGACCTTTTTGCCTTTCTCGTATTTCCCTTCCCCTCACCCAGGAACGCCAGTGAGCTTTCCTCCAGCTAGTGTCAAACAGTACAGTGACCGATTGATTTTTACACACCGACAAACCGCCATTACCAAGCGTGGAAAGCTGGATTGAGAAGTATTGTTATTATTTGGGGAAAAAAAATCAAAATAAACACAATTAGTTTCAATTACCTTACATATGGATCCTGTACACCTCCGGTGGTGCAAAGGGCCGACTTGAAAGATCTCCAACCTGAGCGTTGCCCGGCTATCGCTTTAACCTGTTGCCAGGTTAGATTTCGGTCGACTTATTTTATTTATTTATTGAGGCTTCGCCGCCATGAGCCTCTGGGTCTACCTCTGCTGCGATGTCCCGCTGGATTCCAGTCTAATGCTTGTTTACAGATTTCGTTTCCGTCCCTACGTAGAGTGTGACCGACCCAGCCCCACTTCCGATCCCGAATGTCTGTTGCTATCGGTCTCTGGTGACAACGACGATGGAGCTCGTTGTTTGAGATCCAGTTCTGAGTCCACCAGGCCCGAATTATATGAAGCAGGCATCTGTTAATGAACACCTGCAGCCGTTAAGTATTCTCCACTGATACACACCATGTTTCGCTAGCGTATAACAGCACAGATTTCACTTTAGAGTTGAAAATTCGTATTTTGGTGCCTTCACTTATCTGCCTGTTATCCAGATATTTCTTAAACTCGCACAGGCAGCCTTTGCTTTCTTCATCCGTGCGCGTATGTCAATCTTGATACCGCCGTCTGTCGCCATTGGGCTACCAAGATATTGGAAGCTTTCAACATTCTCCACTGGTTGCCCGACTACTGTGAAACTGGAAGGAGTCACCGTGTTTACATCCAACGATTTGGTTTTGTTGACATTGATGACTAAACCTGCCGAAGAGGAGCGCTCGGCAAGGTCGTTGAGCTTACTCTGCATATCAGAGCGCCGTTGCGCGAGGAGTGCAACGTCATTAACCAATTCGAAGTCGTTTAGGTGCTCCATGGTTATAGGCTGCCATAACAGCTCACGGTTTGGTTCACGGTCATTCGCATCTACCAGAATCTCGTCGATTACGATGAGGAACACCCATATGACCACCAAGCATTAATTGATACAGGTAATCAATCACAGATCAGCATATTAAATGCTAATCGCATTAGATCAGTTTAAACGATGTAAAGATGCATTTATTCATCAACTGCCAAGCAACGATGCACAAGTTCAGCATTACAAATGCAGCGATGCATTACTTATGTTTTATTTCAACATGTCAAAGTAATGAAGCATTATTTCGGCAGTTACGGTGATAGAATACATCCTTGCCTCACATTTGCTACGACCCGGATAGGGTCGGACAGGACCCCATTGCAGCACTCTACACGAAAAGGCCTCGTACTGTGCTTCCATGAGGTCGATGATTTTCTCAGGAACCCCTTGCGTCTCAGGGCGCCCACATATTCTCGTGATTGAGACGGTCGAAAGCTTTTTCGTAGTCAATGAATACCAAGTAAAGGGACTCTTAGAATTCGTTGACCTGCTCCAGAATTATGCGGAGCGTGACAATATGGTCCACACAGGATCTGCCGGCACGGCCTGCTGCCGCCGATGAGTCGCATCGATCTTCTCTTGAATCTGGGCTAGGATAATTTTGCATAGAACTTTGAGAACGGTACACAGCAACATAATGCCTCGCCAGTTACAATTACCGAAGTCGGTAAAAGTTTACTGAGTTTTTGAATAGTTGACTTTACTCGGTAAAAAAAAAATTGATAAGTCAGTAAAGTTGAAAATGTTTGAAATGTCAAGAACTACTGATAATATATTATAGTCAGCAAATTTTATTGCTGTCTTTTTCGGTAATTTATTTGTTTACTGTGGTTTACCGAAATCTTCAGTAAATTAATTTTTTATTGTTTCCAAAAATCTAAATATTTTAAATGTTTTATTCCAAAACTATTTTGATCATTATCTTTGATAAAAGGGTCATTCTTTATCTTCTTTATCCTCGTCTTGATTTGCTTCCTGGGGCGTCCAAATGTTTTTGCCGAATAAAACACTGATGCTGCAGATGTTATTTCCAAAATGTATAGAACGAATTGGTTGAGATGATAATGCAAAATACGCGGGACAAATATCTGACATTTGATTTTGCAGAGTCGTTCGGTACAACTATAAAAAAATACAGAGAACTCGGTAATCGCATTTACTGACTTTTGCCTTCAGTCAGTGGAAATTTACTTTTACCCTCATTTAAGGCTACCTTACACCTCGGGAAAATTTTCCGCCGGATTTTGAACCCCGTGCATTTTAAATGGGGCCGGGATTTTGATTTTCCGTGCCTAAATCCCGAAAACATCGCATATGCAAAAATACATCCGAAAAAATCCGCTGACCAAATTCCCGAGGTGTGAGGCTACCTTTAAGGCTACCTTACACCTTGGAAATTTGATTCGCGAAATTTTTCCCCACCCGGTAAAAATCGTTTACTCATTAATGGGTACTTTTTCTCTGCTATCTCTTTCTTTCTGCTGAAAAATTCACCCATTTTAGGAGAATAAGTGGATTTACTCATTTAAATGAGTAGATCCACTTATTCTCCCAAAATGGGTAAAATTTTCAGCAGACAGAAAGAGATAGAAAAGAAAAAGTACCCATTAATGAGTAAACGTGTTTCTCCGTGCATGCATTTTTGCATATGCGATGTTTTCGGGATTTGGGCACGGAAAATCAAAATCCCGGCCCCATTTAAAATGCACGGGGACCAAAATCCGGCGGAAAATTTTCCCGATGTGTAAGGTAGCCTTTACCGATAACTCAGTCCAAACTAGAACAGTACTTCAGTAATTTTTCAAAATAATTACTGATCATCAGTAAAAATTGATAAAACTACCGAGTTCTCAGTATGAGCATATGAAAAATTCAAGTCAATGGCAGAACGCCAGACAGGTAGGAAATTAAATGTCCTACGAATGAACAACGGCACCGAGTACGTGAATAAATTGTTCAAGAGCAGTATGGCAAAAGATGGAGTGCTCCACGAGAAAACTTGTCCGTACACCCCTGAGCAAAATGGTGTGGCGGAGAGAATGAACCGGACACTCATCGAAAAAGCAAGAAGCATGCTGAACGATTCGTGTTTGCCGAAAGTCCAATGTGGATCCGCGCTTGTACTTCCGAATTTATGGTGACAAAATAATTTTCGTCACTATTTATGTGGACGATTTCATGATTTTTATCAACAAACTGCAGAGCGCGTTAAAATCGTTTCTCCAGAATCGTTTCAAGATGAAGGATCTTGGTCAAGCAACTTTTTGCTTAGGACTGCGGATCACACGAGACCGGAAGAACGGTAAGCTGTGGGTAGATCAAGAGCACTACATCGATAGCATTTTACAGTGGTTCAACATGGCGAATTGCAATCCTGTCTCCACACCAGCGGAGGCGAGTATCAAGCTGGATAAATCGATGTCGCCAACAACGCCGGAGGAAATTTTGGAGATGAAAGAAGTTCCTTATCAGGAAGCAGTGGGCTGCCTCACTTATCTTGCGCAAGCAACGCGGCCGGATATCAGTTTTGCGGTCAATCAAGTCAGCCAATTCAATGCAAATCCGGGACGAAGCCATTGGAATGCTGTCAAGCGCATAATACGGTACTTGCGGGGTACGAAATCAAATCGGCTAACATATTCGAAGGATCGATGTTCGGATATGGTTCTGAAAATTGTTACAGATTGTTACGAGGGGGTGGGGGGTTCTTAAAAACATCGTTTTTTTTCGGCCCAAATATTGAAACATTGAAATACTTATGTAATTTTCGGCGAGTTATCACTTTAAATTTCACATTGGATTTCGGCATCAAAACCCATACCTCTTCACAGTTGATTAAAACCATCAAAGTCAGGAACAAATTCGATGTTTTTACACAAACAGACGTTTGTTGACATGTTTTTGCTGCGCGTAACCGCGAGAAGCGTGTTTGAAAACAAAAATAAGCAAAATTACACGCACACCACCGAACAAAAATCATCGCCCGAGGCGACAGAACGGATCCTTTCATCGCGGGTGCGCGTGTGTTCGCTGGATGGTTGTCTGTCCGTGGGTTGCTTCGCCAGCAGAGTGCTCTTGTTGCGGGAACCGATTCTCATCTCACTTTCGGTAGAGAACGCGATTCGTCCGGACGTGCGGATCTTGCGTGTAGGTACGGTTCGCGGTCGCTTGATGAAGGAAGAGCTGGTTCTGTTTCGGTCGACAACGCGGTGTGCTTCGATTTTTGATTATTGTGCGTGTTGTTTTTGTGCGATTGGGTATTCAACTGCAATCGATTGACCAATAATAATTGCAGCGTAATCCAAGTTCAAGTTGGAGGCTTCCGCCTCCCCGTCCAGGATGTTCCGCTGGTGATAGCTGGCGAGTGGTCTAAATAAAACAGAGGCTGTGTCCGAGTTTTTGGGAGTTGTGCTGCGGCGTGAAAGGAAACTAATGTCCATTCCGGAAGAATAGATTCTAGTTCTGAAAGGAATTTTAGAAGTAATAAAGCATAGGACATTCCTACGCATTCCGGGAGATTAGCATTCAGTGTTGTATCTGTGGTCATCTTCAGAATGTTTTGAAGAAAGTGTTGGTGTTCTAACGAAGTTATTGGTACGGGAGAGGTTTGCATGGGAACGAAAATAATTTTGTGAAATTCTGCATCAATTCAACAGAAATCATTGATTATTGTTCTGCTAAAAGATTGTGCAGTGAGAAGCAATAAGGAAGTCTGAAAGTAGTGAAATCTGGCAATGGAATCAGTGTGATGTGAATTTCTTCTGCAGATCATCAAGGTGAGAATCCAATAATAGTTTTCCGTAGGAGCAAGCGGAACGGCGATATATAAACAAAAGAAGCAAAATAACGTCGCACCCGTTGTATCGCAGTGGAAAAGGCGAGAGGGCAGACAAGAACGTCGCGAAAAGGAACCGAAGGAGAATGATTCCAGCCCAGCCAGAGCCGGATCGATTCTGACAGCTCCGCTCAGGAATGCTTTGAAGAAAATGTGAGTGTGGTGGTATTTTGTTTTATTTTTATTGCCTAATAAGATTGGATTGGCTTTCATGAAGTACATGCCGATATTAATTAAAGCACATTCTGAATGAATACTGAAGGAAAATTGCAGAAGATTACAATGAAATTAGGCGTCTAATAGCATTTTAGCAGTTTAATAACATTTCTCGGAGAAATGGCAAATTTCTTTTCATTTTTAGTGTTTTCTTAAAAAGGGAAAGTATTATCTCCCAAAGTCCCAATGGAAATGTTTCTTAACACAGACTTTTATGCAACTTATCCTGAAAATTTTCTAGACCGGACCAGCCACCTCCAGCATAGTTTTGCTTAGTAGTCGGTCATCATATCTTAAGCCGATAGAAGCTTAAATTAAGTGACAATATTGCAATCAAATAAAAAAAACTATCTTACTAGCTTCATAAGCTAATCATTTAAAACAATTGTTACAAGGATCTATATTTTTAAAGATTATCAGTTGTAGTAAAAGTTCAGATTTCAGATGATTCCGGAATAAGTCTCGATTCTATATGGAATATCAAATATTCAACGTGTAATATTATAGTCAATAGTATTTTTAAACGAATTTCTAAATGTTTAGTAAATTTATCTTAGAACACTGTGAGTTCTGGCAAAACATATTTGATTGTATCATTTTTACTTCATATATCAAAAGGGTCAGCAAAGCTTGTATTTATTTTGGATATTTTTTGCATAAATTATAAAATTTCCACAAATGTTATAAAACTAGAAAATTTTATTTCTACAGCCTTCGAATTTTTTTGTCGGCTATGTTAGGCAAAGGAATGGAGTTTTTAGTAATTTATTCATTTAACAATAATCTGATACAAAGCATAAAGAATCTAAAAGCAATGAAAATTTATATGATGTCAAATGAATTAATTTACATTTTTTTTTGTGTTTTTACAATTAGAGGATGTTGAAAAAATATTTGACAAATATTGAGTTCAAAGCTTGAAATGAAGTTTAAATACGAATCGGAAAAAGGAACATTTGGGTTCAATATAAGAAAAATGATGAAGAAGCGTTGGGACTCTCAGGATGAAATAGGGCTGTTAGACTTCTAAAGCGATATGATTTTTGGTGGATAAGGAACATTTGGATTCTAAGTTAATCCTCTTCAGCCCACGACTTTTTTCAAAGAATTCAATAGAAAGGAATCATCTTTGAGAAAAATGCTAGAACAAAAGTTAGTTGGCAAAGTTAAAATGAGTGGAATACGAAAAAAAAAGTTTTGGATTGTAAATCAATAGTTAATTCATTGTTTTCAATAGTTTAACTATTTGTACTCAAAATTGATTATATTTGTTGTTGTTGTTGTTGTTGTTGTTGAAACAATTCGATGATGGTTGAAGGTGCACAAATTGATGGTGCTCTACAGAAAGCATGGGCAGGAGAGGATTACAAACAAAAACAATGATATTGTAGAAGAGCAGGAGATAGAGAAAGGAGCGGGAGTACTCAAGAAATGTTGTACTCATTAAACTTAGATGTCAATTGAAATTAAGTTCAGACTGAATTTCGATTGCATTTTATAATCAGATCCATTTTGGTTTGAATTAAAATTTGATTCTTGGAGACTTGGAGACTGAGACTTGGAGCAGATTCTGGTTTTTATTCGATTTGAATCCGAGTTGAATTTAGATGAAAGGTGGATTAAATTTGGATTGGTATTGGAAATGAATGGAATCGGGTTTGGCTATGATTTTATTGAATTTGGATTAGATTTTGAATGGATTTGGATTGCATTTGGATCGGACTTTAATCTGATTAGTATAAGATCTAGTTTGGATTCGCGTTGCTCTCGGGTTTAATTTGAATTGAATAAATCTCGCTTAACTTTTCAAAAGGACCTAAGTAACATTTTTTTCATGAATTAATTTGAGTACTGCAATCAAAAGCTTTCATATTGGTCTGTTGATTGCGCTATTCAAATTAATTCATGAAAAAAATGTTACTTAGGACCTTTTGAAAAGTTAGGCAAGAAATCTCGTATTTTCATTGAAGTTTGATTGCATTTTAATTAGATTTGAATTAAATTTGGATTGGATTTGGGTTGAATCTAAATTGGATCTGGATTGGATTTGGTTTTGTTTTGGATTAGGATAAGATTAGATGTGAATTGGATTTGAATTGAATTTAATTTGGATTTAGATTCGGATTTAATTTGGGTTGGATCTAGATTGCATGAGGATTGAATTGTAGTTGGATTAAACTTGGATTGGAACTGGATTGGATTTGGACCGAATTTGAATTGGATTTGGTGTAGAATTGGATCAAGCTAGATCTGGATTGGTTCAAGATTGGATTTGAATTGAATTTTAATTGAATTTGCATTGGATTAGGGTTTAATATGAAATGGATTTTCATTAGATTTAGATTGGAATTGGATGAGACTTAGATTTTGATTAGAGTTCGAATGGATTAGTATTGGATTCGATTTAGATAGCATTTGAATTAGATTAGAATTGAATTTTTGATCTGGATTTGGGTCAGATTTGGATTGGATTTGGTGTGGATTTGAAATGGATTAGATTCGAGTTAGATTTGGTTTTGAATTGGGTTAGATTTGAATTGGATTCGGATTGGAATTTGTTAGGCATGGGATGGAATTTGGACTGGATTTGGTGAATTTGGAGTTGAACTGAGTTAGATTTGGATTCATTTCAATTGAATTTGAACTTATATTGGATTTAGTGTGGATTTGGTAGGAATTGGATTGGAGTTTAGATTTGAATTGAATTTTTGCTAGATTTGCTTTGGATTTTGATTTGGAGGGGAGTTGGATTGTGTTTGAATTAGATTTAAATTGAATTTGAGATTTAGGTTGGATCTGGTTTGGAATGTAGTTGTATTGACTTCTCCAAATAAATGAAAGTGTGCGTGACTTTGCTGTATTCCTGTCAATGTGTGCTGTCTTCCTCCAAAAGTATTCGTGATATTTTTGCCGCAACAAGATTACCACCCACTTTTATTTTATATATCCTATACAGTAGCGTTGGTGTGCGAAAAACTGCGCTTGGAGAACTCAATTGTTTTTGGATTGGATTGGTACTGAATTTGATTTGCATTCCAAATGGTTTTGGTGTGGATTGGGTTTAATATGGTTTGTTATTGGATTGGATTAGATTAGATTTGGATTGGAATTAGTTGTGAATGGGATTGGATTTCGATTGTATTTGGATTTGCTTTTGACTGAATTTGGATTGCATTTGAATTTGATTTCAATTGATTCCATTTGGGTTAAATATGAGTTGAATCTGGATTGGATTTGAGAATTGGATTAAGACTGCATTTGATTTGAATTTCAAATGGTTTCGGTGTCGATTGAATTCGATTTGGATTGGAATTGGATGTAAATTTTATTGGATTTATATTCGGTTTGGCTTTGGATTGGATTTTGATTTGATTTGGCTCGGATTTGGATTTGGGTTAAGTTGGATTTGGATTAGTATTGATTGCACTTGTATTGGCTTTGGATTTTGTTTGGTTTTAAATTGAACTTGAATTGGATTTGATGCGGATTTAGACTGAAATGATTGAATTTGGATTTAGTTTTTACCGTGGACCCCCGGTAATGCAGTGAACTCTCCCTTACTCGATATTGAAGGGACCATCGAGTTAGGGAGGTATCGAGATTGGGAACACATTTATATTTGGCCGAATGCCGTTTGGCAAAATAGTTTAAATTTGTTATTAAATCGTTATAAAGTAAAGTAAGAAGTGAGATGTTCCGAGTGAATAGTGAAGAGCGAGAACTGAGAAACGGAAGCAAGCGAGTATTGAGTAGTGTGATGTGTGCAGTAACATATGAGTTGTGGGAAGTAAGACATGAGAAGTGAGGAGTGAGATGTGATAGTTGAAAAGTTTATTTTTTTAAATTCTTTATTTAGGTGTTTTTTAAATTCTAGATTAAGTTCAACACCGGTTGCAAAGTGAGGATAGTAGGATATGAGTTAACTACTACAAACCAAAATAAACAAAAGCAAGGAGTAAGCAATGAGAGATGTTAATTGGGTAGTGAGAATTGAGATGTTGAGTAGTGAGAAGTGGAGGGACATAAGACATAAAAAAGAAGGAAGACACAAGAAGGAAGTTGATAAAAAAGAAGGAAAAGGAAAAAAATAGTTTCTTACTTCTAGATCCTAGGCTGTCAGTTTACACTTTATTGCTCCCTTTTCACAACTCCCTTTCCACTCCTCATTTCTTACTACATGCTTCTTACTTTTCTCTTCTCACCTCCCTCTTTCCACTATTCACTTCTCACTTCGCACTTTTCACTATTCATTGCTCACTTCACTACTACTTCGCACTACAAATGTCGCAATTCTAACCTCTCACTTCTCATTTCTCACTTCCCACTACTCACTTCTTATCTCGAATTTCTTACTACTCGCCAGAGTGTAAAATAATCGAATTTTTTTGATGAAGACCATTTTTCTTCATTTGTCAGTTCACTTCCGACGCATTCATAGTCGACTCTGGACAATCAATATTCAGTTGAATATTAGTCATTGAATATTTATGCACATTTTACAAATTAATAAATTATCTGAAATCTGAACACGTTTCAAATGAGTAAAGTGATTTATCACACAGGACTGAATCCGATTTTCATCCGCGAAGCACTTTCAACGGTAAACATCAACATAAACAATGCTAATTATGTTTTTTTCTGCACATAGTAAACACACTCAGTGACAGTCGAATGAATGAGTTCGTAGAGTAGTCGTCTGACTACGTCATTCTATGTTTTGAATATTCATGCGATGTTTGTCAAAATTCGGACCGAAGTTGCTTCATGAAGATGAATATTTCAAGCTCTGCTGCTCACTTTTAACTACTCAATTCTCACTTTTCACTTCACACATCTCACTTCTCACTCACACTTCTCATTTTTCACTTCTCACTTATACCTTCTCATATCTCACTTCTGACTTCTCATTTCTCACTTATTACTTTCATTTCTAACATCCATTCAATTGCCTTCTTACTTTTCACTTCTCACTTCGAATTTCTCGCTTCTAACTTTGCACTTCTCATTGATCAATTGCCACTACTCACTTCTCATTTCGCACTTCTCACTCCTCATTTCTCATTTTTCACTTCTCTCGTCTCACTTATCATTTTTCACTTCTGACTTCAAATTTCCCACTGCTCATTTTAAACTTCTCACTATTCATTTCTCACTTCTTACTTTACACATCTCTTTTCGTACATCTCATTTTTCCCTTTTCACTTCTCACTTCTCACATATAATTTTTATATCTCACTTATGACTTCTCATTTCTCACTTATCAATTTTCACTTCTAACTTCTAACTTTTTCCTTCTGACTTCTTATTTCTCACTTTTCGCTTCTAACTTTTTCCTTACTACTTTTCACTCCTCACTTCGAATTTCTCACTTCTTATTTCTTATTTCTCACTTCTCATTCTCACTTCTTCGTTTATCACTTTTTACTTCTAACTTCTTATTATATCAGACACCATCGGTTAGCGACGTAAAAATACATTGGAAAATTACCTCGACTTAGAGAATATCGAGTAAGGGAGATATCGACTTACGGAGGGAACGCAGTATGCTAGATTCAAGGGACTTGGAATTTCATCGAGTAAGGGAGAGTTAGGGAGAGTTCACTGTACGACCGTTTTTAATCTGAACGAACGGGGTGTTTGAACATCGTTCAAATTTGAAAATGGTTCAAATATCATTTAGCACGAGGAATCGCGAAAATAAAAATGTTACATCGTGAAACGGAACACAAAATCAAAACAAACCAGCAAAGAGAGCAGCCAGAATCAAGTTTTTTCAAATGCAAATAGAGTAACCAGAAGTTCAAGTTACAAATGAACCCCGTTAATTTGAATGAGGTGCCGTTCAAATTATCGGGGGTCCACGGTATTAATTGTATTTGTATTGGGTTTGGATTTTGTTTGTTTTGGGTTTGAATTGAATTCGGATGTGATTTGATGCCGATTTAGATTGAATTTGGATTTAGTTTGTATTGGATTGGGAATTGATTAGAATTTGGATTTAATTTGTGTTGGAGTCCATTTGGAGTAGAATTGGTTTTCATTTAAATTGAATTTGGGATTTTGGTTGGAGCTGAATTGGATCTGAATTTTTATGGCATTTGGGTTCAATTTGGATGTGGATTGTAGTTGGACTGTATTTGAATTGGATTTGAAATGATGTTGGTGTGGATTCGGAAGGCATTTGGGTTAGGTTAGATTTAGTTTATATTTGGATTGGAGTTGGATTCGAATTGGAGTTGGATTGTATTTCCAGACCTCAGAGCAGTATTTCAGCGTGGATGCCCTTAAACAGTAGATGTCTGTTTATTCGTTCTCCACTTTGATCATGAATCCAAAAGTGACATGTATTATTTATCTTCAAATATGATGCAAGTATGTCAGTTTGAAATCCAATAGAACACCAAGATCTTTCACACAGTTTACTCCGTTCCGAAAAGGCTGTGATTAAAGGCGATCGATTGTTTCTTTTGAGAAAAGTTTATAGTCGGCCATGCATTCCACCCACCGTATGTTAGTGGATAATGGCAAAAATAAAGGCACTTGGAATGGCTGATGGACGCTGGCCTAGCGGCTCGACTGCGATAGGAGGAATATTCAAAAAATCTCAAGACTTGTGACACAGAAGCGTCCTGCGTCCTGCAGTACTTAGCAATTTAACATTTTCAATGAGAGATGGCACGCGATGTTTACATATCTGCCCCTTTCAATCTCTTTAGAAAAGCGAAGGATGAAAGGCATGTCACAAAAATCTAAAAATAATATTCCGTGACAGGACTTTATTTGTGTGTTTATTACCACTTTGAACTCGGTGAATCAAAGGAACATTTTTTTTTAAATTTAGAAATTTTAATTTTAAAACGAAGCACAACATCCTTTCTTGACTGCTTTTCATGCGAAATTGATCAATGAACCCACGGTACTTTCATTTGGTCGCCCGGGATAGAAAAAGGCGCTTTGTTCTTTGTCATGAAGATCACAACCTTTTGCAGTACTGGTCCTGGTATTCAATCAGCACCAGACTTGGCTTGGTTTGATAGAGTTCAACTGAAAACGATAGCCGATTGAGAGGAAGAATTGTAGGAAATAACAGCGTACTTGCTTGCAATAGTTTGGAAGACTGCGCCTCTGAAATCAAACGCAGGGCCGGGTGATCGGGATGATCGATGGCTGGAGGGGCTCGACTGCTATGAGAAAGATACGGATTTCCTCGTAGTTGGGGGCCAGAGTTGTTGCCGTTGTCGAAACAGTTGGAATTAAGAGCAGTTCTTCGGTGAACATTCGACTGGAAGCAACATGTTGGAAACAGAAGCACACTTGCTTAGAGGGATGATGTTTGGAAAATCCCCTCTCTGGTCTCAAACACAGGACCGACACGGCTGTAGGTCGCTGGCAGAAAGAGCTCGAGCGGCAAATGTGAGTCCTGGTGAAATGGTGAAGGAAGTTGCTAAGTTTATTCGATTACCATCATTTCTGTTTCTACCGAGATGCCCAGTGAATCGTTTGTCGCAGGTGGAAGTTTGTCGTGTCGTTGTAGAATTCGCGGTAAAAAAATTCCTTCAGGCCATGTCGAACTTAAAAGCGCTTTTGTTTTCAGTTCGACAATTTTGAATAACACAAAGAATAGCAAACTTTTGCTTTCTCCTTAGGATCAAACGAGCAACTTGCACCTCCTTAGATTCCAAACGCTTATATTTCCACTGTGCCGATTTGATCAATCAAAATTTTTGGTGGAATCCGTGACAAATAAAGCCAATATTAGGGCTGAGATTTAGGGACGGTCTTGATTTCCAAGGAAAGAGACTAGGTTTCACATCCGGGACAGAATCGTTGGTCACACTGAAGAGACTGCGTTTCTCGTAAACCGAGATTTTAATAGCGGGTGAGCGAGTTAGAGTTCATTAATTTGGCGAATTTCGTCTGGATTTAAGATTTTAGATCCGTCAGTATCTCAGACCAAAGAAGCTCAAAGTGACACACTTATCATTCAGAGCTTGTTTATGCACAGTCTTCTGTGCAGGCCGAATACATATTCCAATAAAACATTGCGAAATTTAAACAAGTTTATTCGATTAATTTTTTGTGAAATCTTTTTCTTTGAAATCGCAATATCTCTCAATCTGCAACAATAACGAAATTTCGTTGGACGAGACGAGCCAGCCTCGGGCTGAAAGTCTCGCTAATAGACATAAAAAAAATTGAGGTTTTCCATAGTTTAACATAAAAAGCATGCTTTTCTGATCTCTTATTTTGTTTGTAAACCTTTTATTTATATTTTTGTACAGCAAGCAATAAGCCATTTCAATCGATAGAATAACACTAACATTCATACAATGACAGTTGGCCCATGCAGCATAAGAACAAATTTTTAGTCCCATATAAATTTAAAATGCAAATTAAAAATAGTTCCGGTGCTCCAAAAATCCTGGAAAATTGGAGTTTGAATCAGTTTTTGATCAACCGTCTAAGACGAGTTTTGTACTCTCCATTTAATTCCACCAATTATTTCAATATCTTTGCAGATACGTATTTCGACCACAACTGTGTGGTCGACTTCAGTGTCTCGTACTTGACTCGACTCGAGTCAACTACGTGACACAGTTGTGGTTGAAATACGTATCTGCAAAGATATCGAAATAATTGGTGGAATTGAATGGAGAGTACAAAACTCGACTTAGACGGTTGAATACATTCCACTAAAAAGAGCCTAAAATATTTTTTCAGTTTTTGATGCAGATTCAGAATATGTAAAAGCATCAATACCCCTAAACAACCCAATTCCTTCTTTTGACATCGCTAATTGCACTTTGGATGCAAATCTATTTCAACTTTTTTTCAAAAGACTAGAAGCTTAAAAAAGTTAAAAAGATTTGCCATCCCTTCAACGGACCTTATTTACTGACTGATATTTTATTATGCTCACATATTTATTATGCTTATTTACCAAGATGATTTTTGTGTTTTCAATAGTAATAGTAATTAGGGTCCCTCCTTAGCCTATCGGTGCGGCTATAAAGCAAAACCATGCTGGAGGTTGCTGGGTTCGATTCCCGGAATGCAAAAATGGTAACTTGGCTTAGAAACCTCGCGGTTAATAACTGCGGAAGTGCTGAATGAACACTAAGCAACGAGACGGCAATGTCCCAGTAGGGTATGTAATGCCGAAAAGAAGAAAAAGAAGTAATAATAATAGAGTAATAGTAAAGTAATGTGAATAGTTATTTTGATCGCACTACATCGATTTTAGAGATTGACTCTTGTAACTCGATATGCGCTCTTGTTCGATAATCTTTTCATTAACTCGCCAGCTACATAAAAAGCATTCGCACACATCGAAGCACTTCCGAAATTCTTTAATTGGAATCCGCTGCAGGTTGCACCGGACACCGGCCGGCGGTCCTTTATCATCTCGTCGACCGCAAACCTCTAATCAGCTCATGGTGCTTACCTTTGTCATGGATTGTTCGGAACATGCACACAAGACAGCAGAAAAAATCTGACAAAGAAGCTCATCGCACTTCGATTTTCTCCCAATTCCAATTATCGCGCGCGTTCGATTGTCTGGCTGGAGCCGGCGTTCGCGTAATTAGGGGGCTATTTGCCCTAATCAGTAGCAATCGTTTTGCGCTCGCCCAGCTGCTCAGCTGCTGGTCGTCGATTGTCTTAATATTCCGTCTCTGTTACGGCGGCGGCACTGCACTTGGTTAACCAACCAGCAGCGTGAGCTCGCAGCATGGTTACGAACGGTATTGAGTTGAGAGTGGGTTGGCACTGTTTATGCGAACTGTTAGGTGGGCTGACTGCTGGTTGGGACCGGTTTATTCTTTTCTGTGCGCGTTTAGAGCCGGCGATACGCGTGCCCTGCGTAGGCTTCCCCCATCGGATCGGATCGGAGCGGAAGACCGCGGAACGCTTTGAGGATCGTAGGAGGCCTAATCGATTGGAAAACGAAAGGGCGGGCGTGCGGTCGCGGTCGGTGCTGGTGGGATGATGTACAACATGTGTGATTTGTGGCCGAGGATTGGAAAGCGTTCATGCTGAAGGCATGGAGGCAAAGGTTTACAAACCATGGCCATGGTAGGTTTCCGGCAGTGACTTTGACATTTGAAGGGTGGTTGTTTTAGAATCCATATGAAATTTGATCGGTGTGCAGAAAGTTAATGACACGAGGAAAATCATGTTTTGATTGGAAACATTGTTTCGTGTGAACGAAAATCATGTTTCAAATTAATCTGAACAGAAAATTAATAGAATTTATTGTGTGAGAAGCTGTTGATTAAAATAGCTTTAGAGTTAATAAAAAACCTCCGTTCAGTTTTAAGGAACTACCGAAGGCATTTATCTTATCTAGGTAGTCATCTCCGTGAAAATGAGTTCCTAATGTTCAAGATTATGAAGAATTTGTAACTTGCAAAATACTATATAGGAGAAAACACGTTTACAATAATACTGGATCAAAACGGACAATGGAAAGTACTAAGCGAGGTCTTCATTCTTATTGCAAGCAGGGCGTCTCTTAGATTTTTGGTAAACCTGTTTAATTATTCTGCTAAAAATATCTAATTCATCAAGCAGAGAAATTTCAAACGAAAGTCAGGTAAATTTAAAATAAATCATGAAAAAAAATGTGACTTAGGTCCTTTTAAAAAGTTAAGCGAGGATTTATCAAACAAGAAATAAAATTGAGGTGCCAAACGCCAAGATATGTTTTCCTAGAATGTGTAAATTATCATTATTTGATACAACCCCAGATTATGCCGACCAATGTGTTACATTGAAAAACTGAAATGTTTTGCGCTTATTAATCCTCTGTGTACAAATGGTGGTTGGTTTGGGTTATTCTCATTATTTTGATGTCTTTTCAAATATAATTCACCGAAGATGCCGAATACAGTTCATAAGCATCAGGAGGAAAAATAAAAACAAACCGCGCATGGAACGGATTCGCGTTGATCATTTAGGATCGTGCTCATAATGCGTTTGCTTCGCATGCGATGCAAAAGAGGATGGTGGGAAAAACGGATAAAGCCATTCTCCAAACGGAGACTCTCGGAACGATTGAGTGTCCAGGCATACAAAAAGATCAGATCATGCGTAAACATCAACTAAATTCATGCCAACTTGATGCTCTCTACTGCGGCCTAATCGATGAAGCTTTCTAGATTATTGAAATTTGGCGTTTGTTGATTCAAAGTTTAAATATTTTCATCGCTCATCATTGGGAGTCAAATGAGCGAAGCAAATCACTTGGTAGCCTAACAATGAGTGTTGTTACCACACGCGCGCTGTTAGAAAAATCGTTTCAGACATTAGGAAAAATTAGCCTGCTTTGAGTATGGAACTCTAATACACTGCATGGGAGGCTTTGATACTTTCTCTACTCCATCCCAGCCGCTTGTAAGCAGAGCGAATAAAGCAGAACACGTGATGTGTTTTAATGTTTTAGTTTTATTCTAGTAGAGCAAGCGTAACACGAATACTTAAGTCGTAGCTTTCATGGATACCATACCTAGTTTGGCTTGGGGAACTTTGTAGCTCGTTAACACAACAACGATCGCTCAAAATCGCTGTTTGGTATCCATCTGAGCAAGGCTGTTCACTCACTGGCTTAGGATGATATGATTGCATAAGATCTATGCTCGTCCGCTTCACTCACGCTTTGAACGCCTGGCGTAAGTAAGTAGTGAGTCATTCATCAACACATTTCTAATAACGCGAAAAAATTGTTCTGTGGTATGAATCGTACGACCAAGATGAATACAGTACTAGGTGCTCCAATCTGCCAAGTTTGTGGAAGAGAAGAAGGCGGGGGTGAAACATTCATTTTCAATGCAAAACGAAAACAAACCGGCTGACTCTCCCATACTAAAATCCAAGATGAATCGTGAATTTGGCAAATTGGAACACCTAGTGGTGTGACAGGCGAAATATGACGCTTTCCGTCAGAGAAACAGCTACTGCTTGACAGTACGAAAAGTATATGGCGTTGAGTAGATATTGCATTGCATATATTCGTAATGGATAGTATGACGTAATTATAATTGCAATTATAATTATAAGTGTTTATTTAATTGAAAATTAAATTTTGTTAAAATAATAATTAATTGTGGAGAATGAGGTTTGTTCTTGATTAAATTTAGTTACCTGTTCCATAAACAGGTAGAACATACACATGAGTTGGTGCATAGGTTTTGTTTACATAAGCGGGGATATGGAAGCCGGGATAGAATTCTGAACAATGCATAACTTAAACAACTTAAAAATAACTGATTTTTATTTGACGCTTCTCACAATTTGAAAACGTATTGTCAAATTTGCCACAGCCTAACGAGAACAAATCACAAGTAGATGTCTCGCTGATTGAGACAACTCTACTTCCATTTTCCCAGAACCAATTCATCTCACTGAGAGCCCTTCTGGCGTTTGCTTTACCGTAGTACGCTATTCTCAGAATTTACTACAAACTTTTCGATTTGATTTGTGAAGTCTTTGGCATGATTTCCTATATCTCGCAAGACTTGCTCATTTTCTCAACCAAATATCAGTGCTTCTTGTTATATTAGTGCCTTTTTCTATCTCAAGCAACCAAATAAAAATATCGTACGGAAGCGTGATATCTCATTTTTTGTTCTTTATTAAAGAGAATTTCAGCCCAAGGCTGATTTATCTCTAAAGGTTGGGACATTGAAATTGGGAAGTTCCAATATTGGATAAGACAATCTTATCCAGTACAGTATCAATAGAATAACAGTTCAAGGAACAGCGTAGCACTAGTTTTGATCCATTTCCTTCAACTTGGAAAAAGGGCTTAGTAAGCCTGAAGATTTTTTGAAAAATATGTACCTTTTTGACTCATATTCCGAACACTGGCGTTTTAAAGCTAAAACATTCATCCATTTACCGTGCGTAGGACCAAGATTACAAACGAATTCAAGATCCAATGGGAATAACTACCCAAATAAGATTGAAATGTCCATTTAAATGCGAATATTCGGGATTTGAGTCATATTTGGAAGAAGTATCGACAAAAACTTGAGAAAAAATTATTCGGGTATTCGGAAAAAAAATTGTAGGAAATTCCTAGATTCGAGAATTAAAAAGAACATCTGCAAACATTTTATCCTTAAATTCAAATTAAAATTTCAAATCGTCAGTAACTACTAAACTGAGGAGGCTGACGGAGTACCATCGTAGGTTAGTAGAGAAAGCACCTGTCTAACGTACTGGGGTCGTGGGTTCAAATCCCGATTAAGGATATTTTTCGAGTTCTTACCATAGTAAGCCTGACAAAAATGTAAAAATAGAAAAAAAAGTTGTCAAGAAAATCCATCAAACGAAATCCAACGAAAATTTCATAATAAACGTCGAAAGTTTCAGACAAAATTTCAAAACTTTGTTAAAAATTTAAAAATATTGTAAAAAAAATTGAAGTTTCGAAAAATTCAACACTTTTGTGAGGAATTTTAAAACATTATATCGGAAGTTTCGTCGAAAAATGTAATGAAATGTGAAAAAATCTTTTTTAAACATCGTCAAAATTTTAAAAACTTTAAAAACATAGTTGCCCCCTCAAGTTATTATTTTTGAGTAAAAAAATCCGAGGAGAAGGAGAGAAATATTGAACGATTTGAAATATTTGTAATTCGGCCGAGTTGCCGAATAATTGCAATTAATTGTGATCAAGTGTCGGTCTTCCACCGTCATTAGTTGTTTGAGCACAAGCGACCGCATGCTTGGAACAGTTACACTCATCAAATGCCTTAGTCAAGCAATTCTTTGGCACAGCAAAGTGTGATTGATTCACACTCTATACAAATCCGCCCAGCCCATTGTTGGGGGCATAGAGTGTGATTTTCTCGACAATAAACAATGTGGGCTTACTTGACTGTGGATATAGAACAGTAAGGCACATGTGAAGATTGGGCAAATCAAGCATCCGAAAATTATTCAATTTGCAAAAAAGAGCTAACCGTGGTGGTTGGAGGTTGGTACTCGGATTCTGATGACTTTCCCGCAAAAGTGATCTTTAAGTGGTCTTGTTGTATAGGGGTTATCACGCCTATCTAGAGAGTAGGAGGTTGAGGGTTCGAGTCCCTTCAAGACACGTGGATTCTTTTTCGCAAATTCCATATCAATTTGTCCATTTCGAAACATGTGCTGTGCATATGCACAGCCAAGATATTTAACAAAAAAATGTATAAAACAAGTTGAAATGCATCATCAGAACCGGTGCCCCCCGCAATTGGGGCTTTTTAGAAGAAATTTATCATGGGTTGTAGCCCCCTAAATCAGTTCATTATAGTAGCAGCTACCGAAAAACGTATCTCATGGTATGCTACCTATCGAAAGTGTATACAGACATGATAAGTGAGAGATTTCCTCATTCTTCTTTGGATTTAAACCCTGGTTTTATATCATCAAGAATTTCAAAATAGAAAAATTTAAAAAAATGTTAGAAAATTTCAATTGGCTGATAAAAGTGAGGTTAAAAACAAAGGATCATCATTCAATCAATTGTTTATTGACGCGTTCTATGCACTGTTTCTTGTGTTTAAAATGGAAGAAAATGTTTGATAGTGAAACCCCTGCTTTGATTCTTACAATTTAAGTGTTAAGAGAGTGTGAATTTTGATTCCAGTTTTGAGATTTTTCGAAACCTAACCTCACTTTTAATTGCCAATCGGTTACGTCGAAAAAAAAACACACCTTTTCCAAAAAAGGAAAACGTAGCCAAACAAGCATAAACAAAACCGTCAAAATTAAAAAAAAAATCCCAAAAATAGCCAAAAATTTCAATTAATTAAACTTAAGTATCAAACAAATGATAGATCGTCCACAGAAAAGTCAATTTAAACAAAATCTCCAAATTTATTTAAAAAAAAAATCAAAAGCTTCGAAAATATGATCTATATTATCTCTTATATTTTAGTCTTCTTGGCCTCAGATACATTTGAACCGTTTGTTTGAGAAACTGCATATGTAACATTTTTGACCAAAATGAGATTTTTATATATTCTAAATACTCGTCAAAAAATACGAAAAAAAAAATTTTTGTTCAGGAATGTATGAAACTTTTTTCGTTTGTTTGAGAAACTACATATGTCCACGTACTTTGAAGAGCAATTGTGGAGTACTGCTTACATTTTTTGCACTGAAAGTGCCCCAGGGTGTTGAGTTTTGCCATAAACTATTGATCTGTATCGAAGAAATCAAAAGATTCGGTGCAAATTTGTTCAAAAACAATTTTTTGCTTTCTCGAAATTGTGTAAAATGGACTTATGCAGATTCTCAAACAAATGATTCATTTAATCTATTCTACAAGCAGTCTAAGTACTTGAAACAGTGACCCATTCTAACCCCCATTTGACACATTGTCACCCCGACGACGGTATATAAAAATGTTAAAATTTAGCGTGAAATTAAAAATCAAAAAGAAAATTCAACAGCATGAAACATATCAACAACAACACATCATTGAAAATTTTATACTTTTCGTCAGAAAATTGAATGATTGATGAATTGAATTTTCAAGAACAAAAATTCGTCGAAAATTGAAAAAAAAAAGCTTGGAGTTTTTTTAAATCTTAGAATTTTAATCACGTGCTTAAACATTTCATGCCAGAAATAACACTAGTTTCAATAACTGCAAAAATGTCAAAAATAGCAAAATTTCATCGACTGTTTTGTCAAAGTAAAAAAAGTAGAAATTTCACTTTTAAAAAATCCTTAAAAACCTGAAACATATGAAATAATTTTTAAAACATTTTATTCTGATTTTTATTTTTTTTTATTTAGAAAATTATTTATTATTTATTAATTATTTATGACAAGTATTTTTTGTTGTTTTGAAAACTTTTTTTTAACTCAGTGATTTGGCAATAACTGCGGAACGCAGATTAACGATCTGGACAATTCTTAGTAAACAATTAATAGTAAACAATGGGACCGAATTCTACGTTGATTACAACTTGTTACAAGCAAATTGTTCAAGGATAAATGCATAAAAATGAGTGAATTTTTGCGCACATACATACATAAGCAAATATTCATACAGACATCATCTCAGTTTGTTGAGCTGAGTCGATTGGTATGCAACACTATGGGTCTCAGCGAGTCCGAGCGAACACATAGCCCTTACTCGTATTTAGTGACAAAAATTCGAAAAGATGATCGAGCAATTTTAAAACATTTGTACATTTTAAAAAAATATATAATACTGATTTTAAGTTGTCGTAACATTGAACTTTTTATAACAATGGTTGAAAATTTAAAAATAATTTTTTTAAACGATTTGGCAAAAATCCCATAGGGTAAATCACTACTTGGGCCTATGGACCCGATTCCCGCTCACTGCACAGAATACTAAGGATTAATATTTTTGAAAGCCGTAGGTTTATGATTGATAATTTAAAAAGTCTCCCATTTATTTCGCACAATACTTTATATCATTTATTTCACTCCTAATTGGTCCAATTATTGAAAACAAAATGTAGATTCCGAATATTCGATTTCCGTTGCTACACCACTGAGCCGGAGTGAATCTTTCCAGTTTTACAAAACGGTATTTTCATATAAACATCTGCCTGAAAATCGTCACAGTTCTCGATACAATCATTGCTTAAAGCTGTAAATCACCACACAATAATTTTAAACTCACGCACTTTAATCTGTTCTATTTGTTCGTTTCACTAGAACTAATATAAACAATTAGAATACATTTAAAGATGTATCCTCAAACCGAACAAAAATTGACCTCGGCATAAGAACTTCTAGCCGCACCGTGCTGCCAAAAGGCCAGGAATCTTTTTTAGTATGAAAAAAATCCTTCATAGTTTATAGAAAAACTATCTAGTACGTTGACGCTATCATGTTATTTATAATCCTCTCGATTTCAAAAAGTAAAAAAATATAGTTTTTGAGTGTTTGGAATGAGTTTGGATAAGTGAATGTATCTTTTCAATCAAATTAAAATAATTATAAACAATACCATCTGGCATCATGTCGACGTTGAACGTGCCTATTTTTGTTTACGTCGCATTTTCTACCGTCCCGAGAGAGAATGAGAGCAAGATGTTGAGAGATTGAGCGAAATTTTGATTTGGCCGGAAACTGGATTGAAAGTGGGCCGGAAATGCAATCGCTCGTTAATTTAAATCAAATAAAATCTTTTTCAAACGATGTTTACCAAGAAAAGCTATTTTTAAAGTAGAAGTGAACCCCATTACAGTATTACACGGCCCACGAAATTCAGGAAAAGTTGCTTCCTGTCATAAATATCAATCAAATAATGCAGTCGTATGCATGTTACGCCGGGAATGGGGTAAGAAACCCTAAATGAAATAATAAAGTCACGAAATTTAAAAAATGACGCCAAAAATGTAATAAGAAGTCGAGGACGAGAACGAAATTTTCGTTCACGTCCTCGACTTTTTAATATTTCAAAATTTTAAAAATGTAAAATATTAGTATATCAACAAATGAAATTGTGAAAAATAGTTGATTAAAACCTCAGATTAATCCACCTAGCGTTAGTGGTCCCTTTTAGCGCATTATAAAAATGAAAAAACACATAAAAAAGGTCAAATTAGCACTTTATGGGGATAGATTTTAGTATTTTCATCAATTTATACTAGCAGTAGTAGTTGTTTCTGAAAAAAATATGTTTTCGATTTTCATTTTTTTTCAATGGAGAAAAAAACAATGTTTTCACCTCAGTAGGTCTGCGAGCCGTATTTAAAAAGTTTGGTTTTGGAGTGGAGTGATCCTATAGCCTTTACGTATACTTACGAATACTCTTGTATATAAAGGCAAAAAGGTAAAAATTGTAAAAATTGATCGATAATTTTGTAGGAATTGAAAAAAAAACTCGACGTAAAACGTCTAATATTTTTTCTAAAATCTTCGATTTAGAATTTTTGTTTTGAATTTTTAAACAATATTTAGAAGAATAAAAAAATAGATAAAAAATTCTTACCATTTTGAAAAACTAAATTTTTTATTAAATTTTTTTTCAAAAAACGAAATCGCTGTGAGATTATAAAAAAAACTCGTCGAATATTTCAAATGAATCATCCTAAGTGTACGAGCCCTAATTCTTAGAAATTTAGAGAGCATTTGCACATGGAACCCATCGATGAAAGCATGGGATTTGCTTTCCAACCTGAATGTGCACAGTCCGAGAGCTCTACACAGTACCTTTAAATGGCCGATAACGGTCTATCGGGGTGGGAAGGAATTGATGATACAATCACTCGCCCACTGCAAGCCGAGAACACCTCTGCACTCGCCACGAGTTCATGCGGAATTTTATTGGAATCTGGGGGTTAGGCTCTATGGCAGAGGTTCGTCTTGGTTAACGAGTTGCCAATGTGATAGAAATGAAAGGGTGGTACATATATTCTAATTAGATGCCGAAACGAATTTTTTAAATGGAATGGAATCAAGCGAATCAAGCCAAGTTACCATACCATTTCTGCATTCGTATATCATGAGGCTAACACGGTGCCTAGACCGGCACCGGGAATCAAACACAGCCACCCTCAGCATGGTGTTGCTTTGTAGCCGCGCATTTTACCGCACGGCTAAGGATGGCCCATACAGAATTGGATTACCTATTTGGGGAGATTTATTAAGTACGTCACGCAAAAAAAATACGATTTTCAACCCCTCTCTCCCCTTCGTAACACTTTTTGTATTAAACCTGTAAAAAAATATATGTATATGAATCGTCACGCTACTCGGAAACCCCCCTCGCCCTAACAGCGTGACGTGCTTTGTGGATGGCCTCTTCTCCGTATTCCAAAACTGTGCAACAACGAGAAATTATTTGTTTTATTGTTTCAAAAACAACTAAGAAAACAGTATTACCGTTGCGTTGGGTACTATTTAAACAATGTCGAAAAGTCTTACTAAAATTACAGATCTCCTTGCGTGTCGCCTCATACTGCGTTCCTAACCGAACGTCATTGCCGGCATGCTAACTATGCTAACAAACGGCAACGCTAAGATTGACCGACATCTGGCCACGCCATTCCATTACAGTGCGCGATCTGGTCAAATCTGGCTCTCCTCGCCGCAACACATTCGTTCCAGCCACTTGTCGAAAGCGGCTCGGCTCGGTACGCACATTTTGCTCATCTCTCGCCATTTGTGTATGTATTTACATAAGCAACCGACAAACTGCGATGCGAACTCGAATTGACCGGCGACCTTGAATGGTTCTCCCGTCGCCGCCAACCGACCCGAGTCAGTTTGATCTGTGGCGGATCTGTACCCTGTACGCCTCTTCTTCTCACCCGCTCGGACCTAATGAGAGTGAATTTTTTCCCCATTCTTCTGTTGATTTTTGAATTCGCATTATAGAAAAGTAAAAAACTCGATGATCGCAGATTCGCATTCCTCGCATTTCACTTTCACAATTACCGACTTTCACAGAGATTCCCACTACACGAATTCCAAAATATTGAACTTTGAAACACGAATAGCGGTCTTGTATGGGTCTCGAAGCTTTTGCTATTTCGACTAATTGGGATTGTTTTTCGATTGAATTCCTTCAGCACACTCCCATTATGAAGTTGTGTTCGAGAAGAACCTTCTGTAGTATTTTTCCTTTATTTCCCCTGTTTTCCCAGCTTTGGTTGAGAGAAATTCCTGTCGAGTAATCGGACTTCTAACAAGCATCGACAACGACAACGACGACGACGACGACGGGATTGTGATTCAGCACGTTTTAATTGAAATCGATGAAAGAGAGCTATCCGAGAGAGAGAAAAAAAAACGAACAAAACATAAGCTTGGAAACGCCGGCGTCTGACTCTGCTGATCGCGTGCCTACACTTTTTCAGTGGCTTTGTTTATTTTTGTCGTGTACTACTTTTTACACAAATTAAATTTAACGATGATTATTTTTGCTTGCGATGAGGATTCGAGGCACGAAAAAAAAAAGAAAATTCCGGAGTCATTCGTGACTGGGGCGTACATATTTTTGTAAACAAAAATGATATCATTGTTCGGAAAATTTAATGGCAATGTTTTATGGAGGAATTTTCTCACAAAATGCTTCTTTAGGTAGGAACTCGCTTTCCACACGTTCACAAATTAATGTGCGCTCTAATCGCAAAATAACTCCTGAATTGTGAGTAAATTGAATGGAACGATGATGTGGATGACGACGAAGACGACTATTACTCGGCTAAATGGCCTGGGCAAGAAATTTTGTGAGACGTTGAGCAGAGTCGATTGATTAAATATGCTTTAAGATGACTGGTTTATTGTTTGATAAGAGATTTATGTATTCAGTTCCTTGAGTAATGTTTTTAATTGATACAATCGCAATCTGCACTCGAGTTCGTCATTTCGTCTAAAATTTCTTTGTTTGAACCGGAAAAAATCGGAAAATAACCGGGAGTTTGGTTGAAAATAAAATGATTGATAAGTAAGTGCTTTTATTAAAAATGAATTTAAATATTCTTGACTGTTTGTAAGAAATTCTGGTGTCATGGCGATCTCTGAAAATTCTTGGGGGTTTTCATACATCTGTTAGAATATGACAAATTTAAAGTTATGAAAGTAAAGATGGTTCGAGGTAACATTTAAAAAAAATCCTTTAAATTGGTAGAACAGCCGAAAACATTTTTTTAAGTGTTAAGTTCTAAAATATTTTTTTAATTCTAGTAAATTGTGGGGCCCTCCTTAGCCGTGCGGTAAGACGCGCGGCTACAAAGCAAGACCATGCTGAGGGTGGCTGGGTTTGATTCCCGGTGCCGGTCTAGGCAATTTTTGGATTGGAAATTGTCTCGATTTTCCTGGGCATAAAAGTATCATCGTGTTAGCCTCATGATATACGAATGCAAAAATGGTAACTTGGCTTAGAAACCTCGCCGTTAATAACTGTGGAAGTGCTTAATGAACACTAAGCTGCGAGGCGGCTCTGTCCCAGTGTGGGGATGTAATGCCAATAATAATAAGAAGAAGAAGATTTTGCTGTAAATTGGAAATTATTAGCTGTGGGAAATATTTTGACAAAGACTATTGTGAAGGTATATTCAAAAATTAGTAACGAATGTTTGAAATCAATAAAATATTTAATTTTGATTTAGCCAAATGCAACAGAGATTGGAAATTGCAGATGCTTCATTGTAAACAAACAAACTGCTAGATAGGATCATTATTTTAAATATGTTTCCTTGTTTTATGCTTTTTGAACTACGTGCCAATAAAGATTGATTCTATGCTCGTTCAACATAGCTCAATAATCTATTCTAGATGATATGTGACCCACCTAGCAGAATCCTATATTGCTTGCGACCCACCAGGTACCAAATGTATTGATTTTGTGAGATTAGATAAAAATGAGTTTGCGTTAGATTGGACAAATCATAATAAATTGATTTTTACCCCATCATTGCATTTGTCCAAATTTCGTCATTTTTTTTAAATTGGATGTGGATTGGATTTGGATGGGATTTGAATTGAATTTGGGTTGGATTTGGATTGGATTTGAAATTTATTCAGATTGGATTTGAATTGAATTTCGATTTGATTAGGATTGGAATTAGATTTGAATTGGATTTTAAACTGATTTGGATTTGATTTAGATTGGATTCGAATTGGATTAGATTTGGTTTTGGATTGAGTTTGGGGCTTAGATTTGGATTGTATAGGACTTCTTACTACTTGCCCGAATATCGTATAACAAAAAAAGGCCGTTGTCCTCGTCAGTTTTGTTGTTCTTTAATTATCCAATCATAACTTAGATCCTAATTTAAAATATGGATTAAATTTGTGGAACAAAATAGTAAAAAAAATATGAATTAGGATTTGTCTTTCGCGACCCACCTGGGGGTCGTGACCCACAGTTTGGGAACCTCTGATCTATTCTATTCTTATTTATTAATTGTGTGTACTTAACGAACACAGTTATTTTTTCAGTATCAGGACCATACATAAATAACAGTTTAATGACAATAATATTTCGCACCATGATGCCGTCATTGGTATCAAAGCGCTTAGTTTCTCGGTTCATTATTCAAAATAATCTTCTTGGATTAACATAAAGCCCCAAACAGAACATAATCAGCGTTCCTTCAATGGGGAACACCCATCTGACGGTTTTAACGAATGGGAAAAAATGATACCCAACGACGTTTTGATAATCTAACGATTGCAGCGCTGTGGTTCAATTTTGTACTGAGAACCACAAAGTTATGATTAAAATTATGATAAGAATCTAATTATAAATAAGTTCCCTTTTACGGAATATCAAATCAATATATAATCGACTGCAAGATTAATTAAGTTTCGTTAAACTAGATTTGAATTTAAATTTGAGTTCGATGGAATTTTTATTATATTTGGACTGAATTTTGATTAGATTTCGTTTCGAATTGCTTTGGATTGAAATAGAACTTGGACTTGGCTTTAAATTGCGATTTGATCTGAATCGATTTTTGATGAGATTTTGTGAGGATGTAGTTTTGATTACAATTCGTCTAGGATTGGATTCCGATTGTGTTTTGTATCAGATTTAAATTGGGTTTCAATTGTACTTCGATTGGCTGAGGATTGGGATTGTTTGGGATTGGAACGAATTGAATTAGATTTAATTTGGATTAGATTTGAGTTGAATTTCGATTGGATCCGGATTGGAATTGGATTGGATTTGAATTAGATATTCATTAGAATTAGTTTCGATTTGGATTGGATTTGCATTATATTTGGTATTTATTTGGATTAGATTGCGATTGGCTTTGTATTAGATTTAGATTTGATTGGGATTGCATTTTTATTAGATCTAGATTGGGTTTGGATTTGTATTGGATTGATTGAGATTTGGAATAGATTTAAATTAAATTTGTATTGAATTTGGTTTGGATTTGGATGAGGTGTGGATTTTTGATTAAATTTTAATTGGGTTAGAATTTGATATTGATTAGATTGGATTTGAAAAAAAAAATCTGGGTTCCGATTGTTTTTGGGTTGAATTTGGATTGGATTTGGATTAGATTTGGATTGTATTTGGTTTGGCTTCGATTTGGTTTTGTATAGCCATTCTGTTGAATTTGGATTGGATTTGGATTAGATTGAAATTGAATTTGTTTGAATTGAGATTGGATTTGGATTGGACTAGATTTTGATTGGACTTGGATTAGATTTGGGTATATTTTGGATTTGGATTGGATGTGGATTTGGATTAAATTTAGATTGGATTGAATTTTGATTGGCTTCGGATAAGATTTAAGTTGAATTTGAATTTGGTTTGGATTGTTCTGGAATGGATTTGAATTTGATAGATTTGGTTTTGGATTTGGATTGGATTTGGTTTAAATTGCGATTGGTTTCGGTTTGGATTTGGATTAGATTTAGATTGGATTTGGATTGGATCTAAATTTGATTTCGAGTAGATTCGAAATTGATTGGGATTGAATTTGGATTGGATTTGATTTGAATTGGAAATAATTTCGATTGGATTCTGATTGGATTTGGACTGAATTTGGATTGGATTTAGTTTGGATTCGGATTGGATTTAATTTAGATTTAGATTAGATTGGGATTGGATTTGGATTATATTTAGTTTGGATTAGGATTGGGATTGTATTTGGATTTAAATTGAATTGGATTTGGAATGGGTTCAAATAAGATTAGAATTAAATTTGGCTTGGATTTGGATTGAATGTAGATTTGGATTGGATAAGGATTGGATTTGGCAGCCAGCTATAAGACCTTACAATTCTTCCATTTACGTCGGTAACAAAACAATGAAGTAGTTTTAAAGTAGAAAACGAAATGCGTAACTGTTGATTGAAACAAAGTTGATTATAATGTGAGTAAATGGAAGAATTGTAAAGTCCTTCAACTGTGTAACATTTGGTTTGGATTATGGGAACAAATATATGGGTGAGAAGAATTTTGACTGCGATTTTCAAATGCTTGCTAACTGCCAAAGCGAAGAGGGTCGGTTCAGAACACTGTTTGCTCTGGTGGGTGCAACTTTGCGTGGTAGCAGCATGAAGGCTTTCGTTGGTAGCTGGGATGCTAATGCTACGGCATACGGAACGGATGGGAATGTGGACGATAGCCGAAATGAGGTACCGGGAGAGGAAACAATGCGAAGCGGTGCCCTCTTGGTTTTCGGCAGTGAAAGTGGATAGTTCTCTAGCGATTTCCCCCCGAAAAGTTATTGTGTTAAAAGTTTTGTTGGCTGGAGAGCCTGCACTCCTTCTGAAACCGGTTGCTTTGGGCTAAATTGGGCGAATTTTACCGTCAGTTGGACAAGTCCACGCATCGCGCCATCCGTCGGCCATTCCGGCCATCGGCAATTTGGAGAATTCCGTCATCCGTCAGCCCTTAAACCGGCCACGCCTTTCGTCGGCCGAACCATTCATCGGAAAACTTGAGAGTTCCGCGTCGTGCCATCCGTCGGCCATTCCGGCGAACCCTCCATCTGCAATTCGAAGAGTTCCATCAACGTCACCCGTCAGACCTCCAACCGGCCACATCATCCGTCGGCCGAACCATTCATCGGCAAATCTGCGAGTCCCGCATTGCTTCACCCGTCGGCCATCCCAACAAGTCACGCTTTCCGTCGGCAATTCAGCGAGTTCCGCCATCCGTCGACCCTTTTTGGTCGGCGTCAGGCCATTTGGCCGAAGGTCATTAGGCCGAATGGTCATTAGGCCGAACGGTCATTAGGCCGAATGGCCATTAGGCCGAATTAGCAAAAAGAAGCAAAAAGTGAAAAATGAGAAGTTCTTTCTTCACCTTACCCCTTCTTCCTTCTTACATCTTCCTTCTGCTATCTGCCTTCTTCCTTCTTCTTTCTTATTTCTTCCATCTTCCTTCTTACTTCTTTACTTCCTTCTTCCTTCTTACTTCTTTCTTCCTTCTCCCTTCTTCCTTCTTCATTCTTCATTCGTCCTTCTTACTTTGTTATTCCTTCTTCTTTATTTCTTATTTCTTCTTCCTTCTTCCTTCTTCCTTCTTACTTCTTACTTATTTATTTCCTTCTATCTTCTTTCTTCTTCCTTCTTCCTTTTTCCTCCTTCCTTCCTTCTTCCTTCTTTCTATTTCCTACTTCCTTCTTTCTTCATCCTTCTTACTTCTTCCTTGTTCCTTCTTCCTTGTACCTTTTTCCTTCTTCCTTCTTCATTCTTCCTTATTCCTTCTTCCTTCTTCCTTTTTCATTATTTTTTCTTCCTTCTTCCTCCTTCCTCCTTCCTTCTTCATTGTTTCTTCTTCTTTCTTCCTTCTTCCTTGTTTATTCTTCTTTCTTTCTTCTTCCTTCTTCCTCCTTTTTTCTTCTTCCTTCTTCCTCCTTCCTTCTATCTTCACTCTTCTTCCTTCTTCTATCTTCATTCTTCTTTCTTCCGTCTTCCTTCGTTCTTCTTCTTTCTTTCTTTTTTCTTCTTTTTTCTTCCTTCTTCCTCGTTCTTTCTTCCTTCTTCCTTCTTTCTTCTTCTATCTTCATTTTTCTTTCTTTCGTCTTCCTTCGTTCTTCTTCTTTCTTTCTTCTTTCTTCTTCCTTCTTACTTCTTTACTTCTTTCTTCCTTCTTTTTTTTCATTCTTCATTCTTCCTACTTCATTCTTCATTATTCCTACTTCCTTCTTCCTTCTTACTTCTCCCTTCTTCCTTCTTACTTCTTCATTCTTCCTTCTCCCTTCTTCCTTCTTCTTTTTTCCTTCTTCCTTCTTCCATTTTCCTTCTTCCTTCTTCCTCCTTTTTGCTTTTTTCTTTTTCTGTTATACTTCATCCTCACATCGCACTACTCGCTTCTCATTCGGCCTAATGGCCATTCGGCCTAATGGCCATTCGGCCTAATGACCGTTCGGCCTAATGACCATTCGGCCTAATGACGTTCGGCCAGCATCTTTTTGGTCATAGCTACCGACTACAACGCAATCCGTTAACCGGCGGCCAAACCATCGCCAATCCAACAAGTTCCACCACCCGTCGACCCATCTTGGGCATCCGACAACAAATCGAGGACAAGGTCACCTGTCCGCCCCTCCAACGGCCGGACCAGCAAGCCAAGTCAAGCTAGTTTTGTGACTATCGTCATCCGCCAGCACGTGCTGTCCTGCCATCAGTCGACCGAACCGTCAATCCAAGCCACCCGTCGGCTAATCCATCGAGCCGAGACCCACATCGCCATCGACGATTTGTGCACGCCGTCGAGCAGCAAGTTGGCCTTGTAGGTAGTCTGACATTGTAAACTGTTTGTAACCTAACCTCCAAGCTTCCGATTTTTGGCAAGTCCGAAAACCTCCCCATTACCTCCATCGACCCTGGGACTGGAGGACTAAAGGAGGCCTTGCGTGCCCACCCCGTTGACTACCGTTGGCTATAGACCAGTAGTCTGGGGTTTAGGACGGTTCCTTTTCTAGGACCTGTCGACGGTTCCTCGAGGGCAAGAGGCCGTACCAGAAACGGTATCAGATTTAAAAAAAAAAATTCCATTGGATTTGGATTGTTTTGGGTTGAATTTGGTTTTTCTTCGGATGTGATTTGTTTTGGCTTCGGCTTGGATTTGTATAGGATTTGGGTTAGTTTGAGGTTGGATTTGGATTGATTTTTTATCGGATTTTAATTGGGTTTGAATTGGCATGGATATGAATTGGAATTGAATTGAATTTCGATTGGATTCGGTTTGAATTTGGTTTTGGAATTGATTTTAATTTGATATTGATTAGATTTGGTTTTGGATTTGGTTTCGATTGGATTAGATTTGGATTGGATTTGATTGGAATTGAATTTGGAAAGAACTTCGATTGCTTTCGGATTGGATTTGGATTTGAGTTCTATTTAGAATGGATTTGATTTTGATTTTGAGTAGATTTGATTAGGTTTTAGATAGAATTTGGAATAAATCAGGATTTGATTTGGATTGATTTTGAATTGGATTTGGAAAGAACTTCGATTGGATTCGGATTGTATGGATTGGATTTAGATTAGATTTGGATTGGGTTTGGATTGACATTGGTTAAAAATTAATATGAATTTGGAATTTATTCAAATAGCATTTGAATTTAAATTGGTTTGGATTTTGATTGGATTGGGATTGGATTTGTATTCGAATTATATTGGATTTGAATTTACTTTAGATTTTATTCGGCTTGGATTTGTATTGGTTCTGGATTGCTTTAGGATTGAATTTGGATTGGATTAGGATTGGATTGAGTTTGGAATTGATTTGAATTTGATTTTCTTTGGATATGGTTGGATTCGGATTAGACTTGGGTTGGTTTTGAATTAGATTTTGGTTTCGATTGAAATTTGAATGGATTCAGAGTGGATTTAAATAGTATTTTGATTGTATTTGGATTGGGTTTCGATTCGATATTGATTCGGAGTTTGTTTGTATTTGGGTTGGATTTTTGATTTGGATTGGCCTTGGATTAGATTAGGATTGGATTTGAATTTGATGTTGAGTGAATTTCATATGAATTTAGATTGGATTTGGATTCAATTAGAATCTGGATTACGGTTGGACTTGGATTGGATTTAGATTATAGTTGAATCGAATTTTGAATTTGAATTGGATTTAGTTTGGATTTGGATTGGATTTGAATTGCATTCGGTTTGATTGGACTTCGATTGCATTTATATAATTTGGATTGGATTCGAATTTAATTTTAGCAGATCTCTTTTTGATTTAGATTGAATTTGGATTCAATTTGGATAGAGTCGAGAATGGATTTAGATTAGATATGGATTGGATTTGATTTCGATATAGATTGGATTTGTATTGGATTGATGTGGATCGGGTGTGGATTGGATTTGATTTAAATTTTGAATGGATTGGATTGTATTTGTATTAGATATGGATTGGGCTTAGATTGTATTTGAATTGGATTTGATTTGAAACTAATTTGAAATGGATTTCGATTAATCTTTGATTTTGTTTTGATTTTAAATGGATTTGAATTGGTTTTTAATTGGATTAAAATTTGATTAAGTTGAAGAAATGCATTTTGATGGGATTTCGATTGAATTTAAATTGTATTTACATTTGGTTCAGCTTTTGAATTTTATTTGAATTTTATTTGGATTGAATTTGTACTGAATGTGGATTTGATTTGGACTCGGATTGGATTCGGATGGATAGCGTAAGGATTACAATGGATTTGAGTTACGTTTTGATTTTGAATAAATTTTGGATTGATTTTGAATATATTTGGATTTGATTTGATATGGATTGGATTTGAATTAAACTCTGATTGGTTTTGAAGTGGATGACAATGAGATATGGTTTTGATTTTTCTTAGATTCCGGTTCGAAATCTAATTAGATTTGAACTGAATTAAATGATATTTGAATTAGATTTCGAAATAATTTGATTCTGAATTATTTTGAGTTTTGATTAGATTCGGAACGGAAATGAATGGGATTTTCACTGGATGTGGATTGGTCTTAGAATAAATATGGTTTGAATTTGAACTAGAATGAAATTTAATTAGTCTTGGATTTATATTGGATTGAGATTTTTTTTTTCATTTTTATTGTGAATTAGTTGCGGATTGGAATTTAATTAGACTTGTTTTAGTTCAAGACCAAATTTGGAAGTGAGTTGCAACGAGTTTGATTTTTATTTGAATTGGTTCAATGAACTGGAAGTTCAATGAAGTTCAATCTGGACTATATTCAAATTTGACTGAATTGGATTTTTGATATTAGTTGATTTTCGATTTGAGTACTATTTAGGTTTTGTTTTGATGACTGTTGGGTGAGGTTTAATGTGGATTTTTTTCCGATTGGTTTCTTTTCTGATTCGAATTTGATTTGAACTGGTGTTGATTTGAATAAGAATTGGATCAGTTTCGTGTTTTAGCTGATTACGAAAAACACAGTATCACTAAAAAGTGAATAGTTTGGTGTTTCATGTTATTAGAGGGTAAGTATGGAATAGCTATAATAAGCATTTCGATTATTTCTTCCACTTCCATTACCAAATTATAACAACCCTCGACCACACCTTTCCGCTGGATGACTCATTCCCTCATTCAGCCCAACTTGCATTCGGCATCCGTAGTCCTTCCACAACTTCCTAAAGGTGAGTCAAGGCTATTCCACAATCCACACCCAAGAAATGCTTTTCCCTCCCTACATTAGCAACCATCTCACGACCTTACCAATCATCCCCCAATACCGAAAGCCGTCAAGTCCACCAAACGGTCCGGACTCACGTACCTGCTACTGAATCATAAAGCGCCCAACACCCAAACCAACTTCGTAATTCAGAACAGACCAACGTAGTTCGGGCTGTTCAGCACAGAGCCCTTGGCCCTGTGCTATTCATCATCACCCTCCACCGCTCGTACTCGCACTCGCCCACACTGCACCAACTAGTGATTATGCTTCGTTCTTTTTAATGACAAGCACATATCCTGGCTGGCATTTTTCCCCATTTCATAATCATAAAAAAGTTCTCCCCGCTGGCTCGGCAGTGCCAGTGGTGGCAGGGCTACCGTTTTCCCTCTTATCCAGAATAACATGTTGGGGGGAGTGTCGTTTGTTTGGTGGATCAAGAACCAGGTCAGGTCAGGACGCTCTCCGTCGTTCTCAGCAGTAGGGACAGAAGGGAAAATAAAAACAACGGCAATCGTGGCGATGGCGACTGGAGCTTTAATTTGTATTTCCACTCGCCCGCTAGTCGGTGTGTCGTTGTTGTCGGCTGAATCGGGACGTTTGAGATTCAAAACACGAGGAAAAATCCAAGGTGGGAAGACCGGTCGATGGCACTTGCGGCAAGTATTGCAATCCATCAAGTGAAAATTTACTCTCTACGCGGTGGCGTTCGACGTGAGGCGTCGTTGAATTCAATTGGTGAGGACAGAAACGAATCCCGAGCATGGGGTCTTTGCTGAGTTATGGAAAGGTATTAAAATTAATGGAAGGAATCCATATTCACCGATGTAAGATTGTTAAGGTATAAGATACTGTTTTTTTTCTTATAAATTATATTCAATTCATTTTTTTTCTACAGGAAGCATTTGATTTTCCCAGCCGAAAAAAATGGCCAAGAATTACACAAATGCCTATAAATATTTCTAAGGTTTTGTAGTGTTCTTACTTCTGTTTCAATTTTTAGTACTAATTCGATTTTTTTTTAATTTTTCTCGGATTTACTACACTTTTAAGTCTCCACTTTTTAAAAATTTACACATTTCTATATTTCTACAATTTTTCAATTTTGATTCTTTATGGCTTTGCCATTTTTACGCTAAAAGTTATTTTTTCTCAGTCTATGTGAAGCTCGAAGCTCATTCCTTTGATTACTGTTTTCATTCTATTATCTTCTTTGACAGTTTTTGAATTTCCATCATTCTTTTTCATTCTACAAAGGTTATTTCCTCTATCAGAGAATCTTGAGGCCCTTCGCCTATCAACAATTTAGAAAGGTCCCAATTCTCCATTAGTGAATGCATGCTTTTTTTCCCCAGCATTATGAAGCGGTTATTAAATCCGAACCCAACGTAGATCCCCCATATGGTGCAAATCCTCAAGTGTTGCTGTCGTCGTCGTTATCGCCGTCATGTACTGACGTTTGTGATGTTGACGTTGGGCTGCTTTAGGCCCCGGTCGGCGGCAGCCAAGTAATTTGATCAGGAAGGGTACGAGAGAACTTTGCAATTAGTCCTACCAGAGCAACATCGGCCCGGCAGCGGCAGAAATAAGGCACGAATATGGCAAACAAACTGCTAATCAGATTAAATTTGCATACAAAATGTGGAGGAAATTTTCGTTTGATGAAATTCCTTTTTTTTTTCAATTACCAACCACTGCGGTTGGAGAGTGCGGCATCAATTACTACTTTGAATTAATGACTATTTGGTTTGAGTCATATGCTGTTCATGAATGGAACAAACAAACCAACATATTTTTATCTGTGGTGATGCAAATGGAATTTTGATTAGGTTTAGATCCTTTTTAAATTGAATAGAATTGAAATTTAGTTGATTTAGATTTGTGTAGAATATATTTGTCTAAGGTTTCTAATGAAGCTTTTTTAGATATCGATTGCATTTCAAATCTATTTCGATTCGAATTTCACTTGGGTTGGTATTTTGCCTAGCCTTGGGATTTTTACTGCATTTGGATTTGGTTTAATGAAGATTTATATTGCATTCGGATTCGATTTGTACATTATTATTTAAGTATTATTCCATTTAAGTTCACCACGTTGTAATCTTTTCAGATACCTTTTTTGATCTTAACAGTAAGTTAACTCTTCAATATCTCGATTCGGATTGGATTTGGAATGGATTTAGATTGGACTTTGATTTTGATTTGGTGCATTTGGATTGGATTCGAATTGGATTTTGATTGAATTTGGATGGGATTTGAAATGGATTGGATTTGAATTTAGATTAGATTTGCAATGAATTTGGATTGGATTGAACCTGAATTGGATTTAGATTGGAATTACATTTTATATGAATTGAATTTTAATTTGATTCGGCTTGGATTCGTAATCTACTTGGATTGATTTGCATTGGATTTGGATTCAGTTGTATCTTGATTGGTTTGGATTTGGATTGGATTTGATTTTAATTAGGATTGTATTCGAATAGGATTTTGATTGGATTTGGATTGGGGTTGGATTTGTATTTGGATTGAATGAGGATTGGATTTTGATTGGGATTGAACTTGAATTGGATTTAAATTTGATATGGATTGAATTTTGATAGAATTCGGCTTGGATTTGAATCCACTTGGATTGATTTGCATTGGATTTGGATTCAATTGGATCTCGTTTGAAATTTTGATTGAAATCAATTGGGAATGGATTTGGAATCGATTTGGATTGAACTTTGATTTTGATTTGGTTTTTGAGTGCATTTGGATTGGATTCGAATTGGATTTTGATTGAATTTGGATGGGATTTGAAATGGATTGGATTTGAATTTGGATTGGATTGAACTTTAATTGGATTTAGATTGGAATTAAATTTGATATGAATTGAATTTTGATTTGATTCGGCTTGAATTCGTAATTCGATTTGCATTGGATTTGGATTGGACTTGGATTGGATTTAGATTGGATTTGGATTGGATTTGGAGGAGTTCCAAGAAGAATTTTTGAAGAAACTTTACGAATGATTCCTGTATTGGATTGGATTTCAATTGAATTTGGATTGGATTTGGAGTGCAGTTGGATTGGATTCCGATTTTGATTGAGATTGAATTTGATTTGGGTTGAATTTGGAATGGATTTGGATTTCGAGTCCATTTGGTTTGGATTTGGAAGGGATTTGGATTAGATTTGGATTGGATTTTGATTGGATTCGGCTTAGATTTGTGATCTTTTTTGAATTGATTTTCATTGGATGTGAATTGAATCGAATTTTGATGGAATTCGATTTGGATTGAATTTGATTTGGATTGGATTTGGAATTTGGTTCGGATTGGATTATGATTTGAAGTGCAGTGGGTTGGATTTTCTTTGAATTTTGATTTGGATTTGAAGTGCATTTGGATTGTATTTGGATTAGATTCGGATTTAAATTGGATTGGACTATGATTGGATTTGGTTTGGATTTGGTTTAGATTGGATTTGAATTGCATTTGGATTGGATATGGATTGAATTAGGATTGGAGATGGATTGGATTTGTAATCCACTTTGATTTGCATAGGATTTCAATTAGATTCAATTGGATCTTGATTGAATCGATTAAATTTTAATTTGGATTGGTTTTGGAGTGCAGTTGGATTGGATTTGGATTTTGATTGAGATTGAATTTCATTTGGGTTGAATTTGGAATGGATTTGAATTTGGAGTACATTATGTTCGGATTTCGATTGGATTCGGAATGGATTCGGCTTTGATTTGTGATCCATTTGAATTGGTTTGCATTGGATGTGAATTCAATTGGATCTTAATTGAATAGAATTTTGATTGAATTCGATTTAGATTAAATTTGATTTGGATAGAGATTGGATTGGATTTGGAATGGATTTTGATTTGAAATGCATTTGGTTTGGATTGGGATTGTGATTGAATTCTGATTTGGATTGAATTTGCATTTGTTTTGAAATGGGATTAGGATTGTTTTTTTTAGATTAGATTCAGCTTGATTTGCATTAGATTTGAATTCAAATGGATCTTGATTGAATCAGGATCAGTGCATTTGGTTTGGATTATGATTGGATTTGGATTGGGATTGTATGAAGATTGGATTTTGATTAGGATTTTACTTGGATTGGATTTAGATTGGATTTAAATTGGATGATGGATGGATGATTGAAGTTTGACTGGATTCGGATTGAATTTGTGATCCTTTTGAATTGATTTTTATTGGATTTGGATTCAATTGGATCTTGATTGAATTTAGATTGCATTTGGATTGGATTCGGATTTTGATTAAGATTGAATTTGATTTGGGTTGAATTTGGAATGGATTTGGATTGGATTTGTATTTGGAGTGTATTTGGTTTAGATTGCGAAGGGATTGGATTGTATTTGGACTTGAAGTGCATTTGGTTTGGATTTGGATTGGATTTGTGATCCTTTTGATTTGATTTGTATTGGATTTGGATTCAATTGATTTGATTGAATTTGGTTTGAATTTGGATAGGATTTGGAGTGCATTTGGATTGGATACGGATTTTGATCAGGATTGAATTTGATTTGGGTTGAGTGCATTTGGATTGGATTCGTATTGGACTTAGATTGGGTTCGGTTTGGGTTTGTGATTCTTCTGAATTGATTTGCATTGGATGTGACTTCAATTGGATCTTAATCGAATCGAATTCTAATTGAATTTGATTGGGATTGAATTTGGATTTAGTTGTGATTGAATTCTGATTTAGATTGGATTTGATTTTTATTTGGAGTGCATTTGGTTAGAATTTTGGTGGAATTTGGATTGGGTACGGATTTGATTTGAATTAGGATGGGATTAGGATTGATTTGCATTGAATTTGGATTCAATTTGTTCCTAATTAAAACGATTTTCAATCGAATATGATTCAGATTGGATTCGGATATTTTGGGATTAGTTGTGGATTGGATTTGGATTGGATTCGCATTGGATTTATTTTAGATTTTGTTTGGAAGTGAACTTGGATCAGATTTCAATTGGATATGGATTGAATTCGGATTGGTTCGGCAAAGTTCATTGTATTCATTTTGTTGCATTGGATTTGGATTTATTTGCATTGTATTTGTATTCAATTGGTTCTTGATTGAATCAATTTTTGATTGAATTTGACTTGGATTGGATTTTGTTTTGAATTTGTAGTGCATTTGGAATGGCTTCGAAATGGATTTGGATTGGATTTTGATTTTAAATTAGAGTGCATTTGGATTGGATTTGGATTGGACTTCGATTTGGATTGGAATTGGATTTAAATTGCATATTTATTGCATTTGGATTGGATCGGCTTGCAATCAATTTGGATTGATTTGCATTACATTTAAATTGAATTTAATCTTTATTGAATCGAATGTTGAATGAAATTGATTTGGATTGAATTTGGAATTAATTTGGATTGGATTTTTATTTGGATTTAGGGTACATTTGATTTGCTTTCGTATTGGAATTGGATTGAATTTGGATGGGATGGGATTGATGTCTCTCGCAATTCACAATTTTTCATTTCTATCTAGATTCAAATCCTGTTCAGTTCAAAATATTCAAGTGTATCAATTGTAGCTCTTTTCTTTCTATTCCAACTACTTGCTAGAACCGTTATTCGCCCATCCTAGGCTTGTGAATCATTATGTCGTAGTTGAAAGTGGAAGAATGGTTAAACGATTTCGATTTAGGTTCGGTAGATTTATGATGAATTAATTTCTTTTGAATCACATTAATTCGTCATAAAACCTATCGAACTTTGAACGAAATCGTTTAACCATTCTTCCACTCTCAACAACGAGACATAATGACCTACCAGCCTTCGGCAGCGTCACGCAACACCCATCGCTTAATATCGTTCGAGAACCTAACCCGGAGCTGATCGTTTTCGGATGTCACATTATGGGCTGTTAGGTGATGACTAGGCGATAAGTCCTCTTGTTCTATATCCGCTCGGCGCAGTCCGCCCGTACCTCAACATCATCTGATCTGGCTTCGGGCCCGTTTTGATATGATTACTTTTTCGGCTGTGACAAAGCGAAAAAAAATCAACACGAGAAGAAATCGTCGAACACTCTTACGCTTCTCAAGTAGGTGGACGTAATTCCATTACTCTATTGGCGAACCTTTTGCCCGACATTCAGGAGAAGAGCAGGGACACGGTCGAAAAGGCGGCTATCTTTTTCGAATGGGTTTTTGCGCTTCTTCTGGGAAGGTACACCTTCTCGGAAATTATGACATCTCTGTCATACTGCGTCAGACGGGAACGCAATGTCAGACGATTCTTTCTCCAGTGACATTTTGATGCGGTTTGAAAAGATGCACGTCGAATAGTTAAATAAGGGAATGGGAATCAGTTGGTTTCATTGGATTTTAAATAAAGGGTAGCTTACACATGTTGCTATTTACAAAAGATAAAAAACAAAAACTAGGAAATAAATGATGTATAACTGTACAAATGTGTTGTTTTTGCGAAATTCTTGTTTCGCATTTCGACATGAATGTGGCCGTTCAGCGGAATGGACAGCGCCCTAATGAAGATTACAAGCCTTGTCGCACCTGACTGTCATCCGACAAGCTATTAACCCCTTGTAATGACCCCGTGTCCAGTCCTTTTCACATAAACCAGAGTTTTATATTCGACCTGGTTTTCGTTTGTCATGGCACCCGAGCGGCGTGGGCGGAATTCATGAACATGAAATCCATACGACACCGATCAATGATGGTGGTTCTGTTGGCACGAGTTTATCGGCTATTGTTATAGTCGATGTTGTTGTGTGCTCTCGAATACGTGTGGCGTGTTTAACATTCACAAAGTTCGGGCGCTTTTCCAGCACAGGTGGATTGAAATTTTCTTGGCTTCTGGTACAGGAGCAAGTTTGTGACATTGTGAGATCGTTATTAATGTAATTAAGATGGGTATCTGAGAAGATTCAAAAGACAAACATATTTTTCATAGAAATTTAAAGAGCTCTAAACAGTAGCCTTATTTGAGAACTTGTTCAGCTGTCAAAACTCACAAATAGATTTACGTACATATATAGTAATTAGTAAATGAATCTATGAATTTTGATTTTAGCTTGATAACAGGACTGATATTAATCACGATGTTTTATAGCAGCTGAATAATCAAGTCACAAACTCGCCAGTCCTGCCTACGAAACTTGAAACTCCTCATTTTCAATGTCCTAATCGCCTATTAATCCAATTTCCCCAACAATGTTATCTCCCAAACCCCTGACTCATCAAAGAATCCCTTCCTTCATTCAGAACCAATTAAATTACATTATCCTCATTTTCCAGACGGCAACCGTATGGGCCGCAACCGTACGCAACGCACAATCGCCCCCAGGAACCAATTCTGTCGCCACTTTGGCTGCCCGGTAAACTCAATCGTCTGCCAATCATCAGCGTCGGCTCACCGTCCGTCGTCACCACCGGCCCGGTCTCCGACTTTGCACCACTCCTTCCCTAGTTGCCTCTCAACAAGTACCGCTCGTTTCCTTGCCTAGCCCGAAAACCGACCGCAACGTGGTAATGGCATACGGACCGTAGTCCGGCGTCAGGTTGATCAACGGTTGAGAGTTTAGATCAGTTTCATTCTAGCGGGAGAATAAGGACTGTATCGAAAATAAGTTATCCACTTTCAAAGTGATACTACTCAGAAGCTCCGCAAGGTATTGATTTGTTTTACCCTGCAATCGATGTATTCATATGTTAAGTTTCAAGTCAGAATTTGTTTGTTGAAAATTTGTTGTTTCCGATGTATCGCAAATTGAAAGTGATATTGAAATTCGAGTTTTGGACACATGGCTCCGTAAGAAGGGCATCGAGATGGATGATTTGACTAAGCGTTTCGCAATCCATCCCAAAGGTAAAAATTCATAGTCAACAAGCTTGGGGAATACTACACGTTCGCTAACCTGTCGGAAAAGGAAGAAAATCTAAATCAAGTGACCGGAGTTTGGACCAGAAAGTAATCATGTTATAAAACGAGGCAATTTTATGCCGATTTGTGTCCAGGAAGAAAAATGCTCGAATAAATGTTGGAATAGCGCAATATTCATTCAGTATTATATTTTTTTATGAAACTTTACAAACAGAATAAACATATATTGCTAGACAAATTTTAATAAATTTTTAAAATTTATCTGATTTTATTCGAATAAAATGATGTGGATATCTTATTTTCGATACAGTCCTTATTTATGTTTTTATACATCTGCAAACGATTAATTGATTCACATAAGACCTTGTACTTAAAAAAATGGAAAACATTGATAAGTTCGTAGGTTTTCAGTGTCCGATTAGATTAATAAAATTGCATCTGAAAATAGCTAAAACTGTAATATTTTCATTGGTAAAATGTCTTCACAATATATCAAAAGGTTTTCGAATTAGAAAATCGGACACATGCACATATAAATTTTTCCACCGATCTCGGCTGTGCAAATCTCGGTTTAAGTTCGTTTACTGGAATATCGGCTGAATGATCGTTTGTTTACGGTCGCTCCTTTGAGTGCCGCAGTAAACAAACTTATTTTTCAACTGAGATATCGACAGTAAGTCACGAACCGAGCGCTCGGCGGTGCGGCTCTCGGCAAAAGAATCAAAATATGCCGAGCTGAACTGAGTGTGTGGGATTCAAACAATGGATGATGTTCCACTAGGGTCGAGTAGGCTAAGGCGACCTGATGAAGGCCAGGATGGTGTTACGTCCAATGTCGTGATCGTCATAAGACTGAGAGCGAAGCGCCTTTTTCTATCTCAGACGACACTTAACATCTTAACACTTAACATCTAGCATGAGACAACGGACAGGACATTTACACAACACCCAATGGACCAGTGGAGAACTTTTCGCGTCACGGAAAATTTTCTCCTTACCGGGGCTGGAATCGAACCCACACTTCACAGCACATGCGTCTAGACAATTGACGTCGCTAACCGCACGGCCACGAAGCCCACTTACAGCATTTGTCATTTGTGGGATTATGTCATGTCGGATACCGTTTACCGAAACGAGTGCCTCTTAGAAACGCCTATTGCTTTTCACTGTGTCAATGGCATTAACGTTGTTTGCATCAAAATACTTCCAGCAGATTGAGTAGTTTTGAGTCCCCTTGAAGGACAGACCTCGTACAACACGAAAGTACATCGTGCTGAAATTGAAGAAACGTTGGGTAAAATAGCAGAAGAAGTCAGTTCCTGTGGGTTCTAACATTGTCGTAAACCTTATGAGTGCTCCACCATGGCAAGGTGCAGGTATTAAGCTATTGAGAGAAAACTTAATATAAAACTAAAGTATACACCGAACCAAAAACTAGCTGTTCTTTACCTGAAAGTTGAAGAAAGCGAAAGAAAATCAACCTTGAAATAATTTTATTTTTTTATATTGCACTTTTCTCTAAAAGCAACAACTTCATGGGGCAGTTAACGCTATGAAGACGCTTCGAGTTGCAGACCTGTTTACCCTTCCGATTTTGTTCGAGAATTTGAAGTTTCCTTCAGATACCCTTTAGATCCACCACCGCAACTTGTTCCTGGAAGACAGCCCAACTAAACCTCACTGTCGCTGGCAGATCATTCATCAGCTCTTGGAGCAAAATCGGATTGACCAAGTGTTTTTCCGATCAACTGCTTTCAGGTGTCCGCAAATATTCTGCGCAACTAGACTGTAGCTAACTAGGTCAGGCTCTGAAGGAGAGGTAGCTCGAACCTTCGCAATCATATTGTTGACTATTTGCTCCGGACGGCCGGCTGCAGAGTAGTCAACCCTTGTGATATGGCAGACGGGTAGAATAAGAAGCTGCCGGCGGTGCCTTTGAGGCTGCGCTGAAGGCGTAGAAGGTTCTCCGAATCGGCGTACCCGCAAGCTGCCGACGAATGCTGATAACAATATATTTAGGACCAATTGATCGGATCTTCGGAGAAAGTCGGAAGTTCTCACTACTTGTCTAGCAGCTGTCTGTTGCTGTGTGAGCCCACTCATTTAGGTGCTGGAGCCTAGAAACCCAACTGTGGATTGATGCTCGACATGTAAGGAGACGCATTCGGAGCTGGGAGATGCGGAGATGTTGTTCCTTCCGGATAAAGCTACAAATTCTTACACGGTTTAAACAAAAATTGTCTTCCTTTTACTTCAACCAATTCGTTTTTTGGTATCTACACAGATACGTATTTCATCCACCACTTGTGGACATCTTCAGTGTGTTGTTTATCGATAAGTTTATCGATTATCCACTAAGTAAAAGGAAGACAAATTTTTTTAAACCGTGTAACATTTTTCCCTAAGACGCTCGCAAATAAATATTACAGGGTGTACAAAAAGTTCGAATACAAATTGTTGATCATTGTGTTTGTAAGCCCAATGTACATATTCTGTATTGGTATTGGTGTCAGCGCTAGCGGTATATATACGCTATCGCATGTGTGTGGTGTTGACATTCTGTCACTTGTTGTTTGTTTACTACGCGCGTTGAAAATGGATTGGGGCATCATAAATAGCCGTTTTTGAAGGTCAAAATCATTGCGGCGTACTACAAAACTGAGGTTTATGGGACGATTGACCTCCAGTGGCCCGGTGCTAAGACGGGGATAAGCCCTACGTGTTCCAATAGGACGATAACCCTTTATATACGGAAATTGCGATTTTAGCCTAATATGGGGACAATTTCATCGACTTTTTGGACAAAACATTGCGACCTCCCAGCTTCCCGGATTTGAACCCTCTTAACTTTTTTGTTTGGTCCTTTATTATGTTAAAGCTGTACGAATACAAGGACAGTAACTTGGACCAGTTCAAGACGTAATTCTCAAAATCTGGAACGAAATGCCCATGCAGACCGTGCGTGCCGCTTGCGATGGGTTTTAGAAACGTTTGAAGCTCGTGAAAAAGTACAAAATAGAGGTCATTCCAAAAGAAATGTTACAAACGTTCCTAATAAACAATACTTCCAATAAAATGCAACCGGGAAAAGAAATAATTTAATCTCAATTTTTAAACATTTTTTGAAAGTGTATTCGAACTTATTGAACACCCTGTAATTACAAATTCTTGCTGACCTTCATCAAAACAAAATTCTATCAAAGCATTAGATAGAGGATGAATATCAGGTTCCACCCTAGATGTCAGCGGAGGGAGTAACGGAGTAGAACATTCGCCATCTTCTGACTTTATAACGATTGATTATTTGTCGCACTTCGTTGAGCTTATCCCAATAATTGGACACCATTTCATTCAGCAGGCGAGTCGCTTCGCATTTCCGCTCCCTAGTGCGGTGCTAGCTGGCTCGTCTATCCCTCGCAAACCCCGAATTTCATTCTCAAGTTTTGTCGGCACCTGCAGTTTTACTCGATCAGGCTCATGTTGCTTCAGTTGAGTTCTCAAATCTGCTTCCGGTTCCCGAAGTAGCTCTAGCTCGTGAGCGTGCTGCATTTTCAAACTTTTAATCTGATGCACAAGAAATCTGATGCACCAAATCCACTTCACGTTGCCGTGAACAGTGAACAGTGCGCACCAAAATGATTTATTTTTGTCTGATTCCAGTATTAGAAACGTCTTCAACGTTTAGTAGATTCGAATAAGCTTGGAGATCGACGAAAGGAAGATCGATCGGCATCTTGTCCTTATTGGATTCAATCGCGTCTACTTGAACACCGCCTTCAACCGAATCTTCATATTTTTCTTGATTCGAGGTTCATTGAACCGTTCAAGAGATCGATTTCGCCTCTGATCCTGTACCGACTTGGTCGGCACTAGCTAGGCACTAGGGTTGAGGAGCCACAATACCAACAGTCTTCAGCGGTGTCGACGATGGATGTACACTCTGTGTGCTCCCAGGATTTGCTTCTTCCAGTTGAGTAACAGCTAACGTTGGCGCAGGCATCTGTGTAACGACGGCCTCACCGGAGCTCTTATTTCGCCTTACCCAATCTGCTGTTCGTTTCGCACTCCTCTGACAAATCCGCATACTGCTTACACTATCTTCCTCGTCCTGCCAGCTCAACAATTTGTGTCCGGGAAATAAACTGTCGTACTCGTTTCAGCTTCTCCTGTAGCTCTCGTTTGTTCAAAGAACGCTCCCTTTGTACCCGTTCTCGGTTGAGATCGAAGAGCAAATTCTTCTCTTCCTTCAGATGCTGCTGTTCCCGATCTATCTTCCCTGCCCGGGCGCTCGGCGTTTCCGAAGTACCACTCATTATTACTCAATTCTAGTACATTTGATATCCCTCATGTCGTACAAACTATGCAATCGAAGTCGGACGAGCATATTGAGGCCCTTTTCGCTCGGAGTTATTAGCACGATTGCATCCACCACAATCATGCAACTCACCTTCGTCGATATCAGGGAATTATCGAACCTTCTGATGACGAACTCTATAGCTTACCATTGTCTACCGGGCTAAGGTTGACATCCGCCTCCTAACCGCTGGTCCGCAAACGGGTTTGGTGAATATTCGCTGTTCAAGTAAATTCATTGACGACAAGTGTCCTGGAATCCAAATTTGAATCTACACGCGTTTTCAAGGACAGGAACGACCACAAATTACGTAACGCTTAAAGAGGGAGAGGTGGTTGAGTTGAGTGTGATCATACAAAATTTTCAGATGCTTCATACAAAAAGTGTGACATAGGAGGGGGAGGGGAGGTTGAAAAATTCCATTTTTTGCGTTACGTAATTAATGGATCTTCCCTAAACATTAATTTGTACAATGTAAACATATTTCCGCAAAGCTCGAGAACCAAAGCATTTTTTGCTATAGTCAACTTAATTTTGACCAAAATGTCACCCCCCTGCTTCTAACCCCCTCAATTATCAAAAATAACTATCCAAATATTCAATATTTGCAAGCCTTATATCGCTCCTATCAACAAGTTAGCGTTGTTTATCTGCATACAACATTCATTAAAATCTGCCCGTCATCACCACTGACGTCTGATTTTCCGTTTTGGCATAGTGGCTCTCTGTTATTCGATATAAAAGGCTGTTGCGTCGAAGAACGGAATTCTTTGGAATTTTCACTAGAAATTCTATCGAATGTCCTCGGAAAATGCTTCCAAAATTTCTCGTAAAATTCTTCCGAATTTTCTCGTAGATTTTTTTTTCAAATTTCGATGGGAATTTCTTCGGAGTTTTGACATGAAATTCTACAGAACTTTGATAAGATTTTTCTTTCGATTTATCTCGGGGAAATGTGAAGAACTTAAACGCGATTTTTTTCCGAAGTTCCGCGAGAAATTCTTCGGATTTTTTCGGCAAATTCATTCAAATTTCATCGAGAAATTATTACGAACTACTTCATTTTCCTCCAAAATTCTTTCCAACTTCAATTCATCCCAAAGTCTTCGAAAAAATCTCACAATTATTCTCAAAAAATTAATCCTAATTTCATCGGAAAATCATTTGATTTTAATCGGCAAGTTCATTCAAAATTTCATTTTCATTCATAATTCATTCTAAGGGAAATTCATTTGAATTTCTTCGAGAAATTAATTCAAATTTCTTCGGGAAGATCATTCGAATTTATTTATGAAATTTATTAAAATTTATTCGGGAAATTCATTCAAATTTCCTAGAGATATTCATTCCAATATTCTCAGGAAAATCATTTGATCCATTTGATCAATCCTCGGGAAAATCGTTTTGAATTTCCTTGAGATATTCATTCGAATTTCCTCGAGAACTTTCATTTTTTTTTAGAAATTCATCCGAATTTCCTGGGGAAATTAATCCGAATTCACTCAGGAAATTCATTCGAATTTCTTTAGGAAGTCGCATTTCGTCAGGATCTCTTTTCTTCGGCAAATTCGTTTGATTTCCAAAAAAAATTCATTCATATTTTTTCGATCAGATATTCATTCGCAGTTTATGGGAAATTCATTCAAATTTCTTTAAGATATTCATGTGCATTTCTTCTGGGGATTCATTCGAATATTTTTGGGAATTCATTAGAATTTTCTCAGGAAATTCATTCGAACTTTTTCGAAAAATTCATTCACATTTTTTTCGGGAAATTCACTCGAGTTTCCTCTTCATTAGGATTTCCTGTTGAAGTTCAATCGAATTTCCAAGGGAAATTCATTTGATTTTCTATGAGAAATTTATTCGAATTTCCTCAATAAATTCATTGGAATGTCATCGTTGAATTAATTTGAATTTCTTTTGTAAATTTATTCCAAATACTTCGGGAAATGCATTCAAATTTCTTCGGAAAATTCATGCCCATTTTTTTGGCAAAATCATAAGACTATCCTGGAGAGATTCATTCGGTTTCTTTAGAGGAATTCATTCGAGCTGGAAATTCTGGTCTGGAAATTCATTATTTTCGCGAGATATTCATTCAAGTATCTCCGTAAAATTTATTCGAATTTCCTTGGGAATTTCATTCGGGAAATCATTCGAATTTGTTCGGAAATTTCGGTCGCATTTTCTCGGCAAATTCATTTGATTTTCGTTGGGGGAAATTTATTGAATTTCTTTTGAGAAATTTATTCGAATTTGTTTGAAAAATTCATTCGAATTTCCTCGGGAATTCATTAAAATAATTTTTTAGGGAAACTCATTTAAATTTCTTCGGGAAATCCAATCCATTTTCTACCGGATATTCATTCAAATTCCTTTTGCCGTTCTAATGACATCGGTTTATTCATTAAAAAATCCACAAGAAATTCATTCATTTTTTCTCGGGAAACTTATTTGAATTTCCTTAAGAATTTCATTTGAATTTTTTCGGGAAATTACTTTAAATTTCCAGAGGAAATTCATTCGAATCTTCTCGAGAAAATCTTTTTTTTTTTCGGGTAATTCATAATTTCCTCAGGAAATACATTCGCATTTGCTGGAGAAATTTATTTGCATTTCCTCAGAAAGTTTATTTTACTTACTTCGGGAAATTCATTCGATTTCCCTTGAGAAATGCATTCGAATTTTGTCGGGAAATTCATTTGAATTTCTTTGGGAAATTTTTCGAATTTCTTTAGGGGCCCTCCTTAGCCGTGCGGTAAGACGCGCGGCTACAAAGCAAGACCATGCTGAGGGTGGCTGGGTTCGATTCCCGGTGCCGGTCTAGGCAATTTTCGGATTGGAAATTGTCTCGACTTCCCTGGGCATAAAAGTATCATCGTTTTAGCCTCATGATATACGAATGCAAAAATGGTAACTTGGCTTAGAAACCTCGCAGTTAATAACTGTGGAAGTGCTGAATGAACACTAAGCTGCGAGGCGGCTTTGTCCCAAAGCATTAGTGATTAATCATAGATTTATTCATAAATAATGACTAATGGATTATTTAATCATTATTCATTAATCAGATTCATACAAAAAATATGATTCAATCATTAATCACTAATCGTTAAGCATAGAATTTCATATTTAATCATTAATCACTAATCATATTCATAATTGTTTTGAGTGTAATCATTAACACCCAAAAGGCCAAGCTCTTTGAGAAAGCGATTTTGATTTTAAAAAATCATAACTTTTTGTTTTTGTCCAATCTTGATGAAATTTTGACACAAGGTCCAATTTTTATTCTAGTTTTGGCTGCACACTGAGTTTTTCGGAATTTCTGGATGGTTCCGGAATTATTCCAGATTCCCTTGGGGTACCAGCAAACTGGTGTTTGGGGTATTTCGCCAGTTACTCAATTTTTCTCCATGGAACCCATATCAAACAGTATGAAACAATATTGCCACACTAATAATGAGTCTCATAGTGATTTTTCCGAAAGTTAATCTTCCATACGGACATCCCCAGGAAGCTTCCAAATGTCCGCGGCGAACCTGTAATGGGGACAATTTCGATTTTGCTCCGAAACATGTCGTGCGACGGCTCTTTCTTCACATTTTTCATGAATATACTCGCTGTTCTTATAAAAGTGGTCTATGGTCAATTTGGCCACTCTTGTGACGCCCGGAATGCCCCCAGGGAACCTGTAAAGGGGACAATTTCGATTTTGCTCCGAAGCATGTCGTGCGACGGCTTTTTCTTCATAATTTTTCATGAACATACTCGCTGTTGTTATAAAAGTGGCCATTGGTCAGTTTGACCGCTCTCGTGACGCCCGGAATGCCCCCAAGGAACCTGTAAAGGGGACAATTTCGATTTTGCTCCGAAACATGTCGTGCGACGGCTCTTTCTTCATAATTTTTCATGAACATACTTGCTGTTGTTATAAAAGTGGCCATTGGTCAGTTTGACCACTCTTGTGACGCCCGGAATACTCCCAAGAAACCTGTAAAGGGGACAATTTCGATTTTGCTCCGAAACATAACACGCGACGACGCTTTCTTCACAATTCGTTATGAATATACTCGCTGTTCTTACAAAAATGGTCATTGGACAGTTTGGCCACTCTTGGGACACCCGGAATGCTCTCAAGGAACATTTAAATGGGACAATTTCGATCTTGCTCCGAAACATGTCGTCAACTGAGGCGAAAGGTGCTATGGCGAAAAAAACAATTTCTCGTAAAATATATTAAGCTCTTTATTTCTCGTGTCAAGTCTGCTACTGAAAAAAATGTACTATAGACCTGGGTGCTGCTGAAAGAGTCGTCTTTTTGATCTCAAGCGAGTGAAGGGGTATTTTGAAAATATTCCCATGAGCAAAAATATTTTGCAGTTACATACTTAGTTGTCAAAAATTTCTCGCTCTTAAGATTTATCTTTTCATGCTGCATGAGGGCGCACAAATACGCGATACTCGACAAATCGATTTTATTCGAACCTTCCAGCAATAGACTGAAAATCAGCTAAGGCGATAAAACCTGTAGAAATAATGTCCTCACAAGTACATAATTTATTTGAAAAAGCCTCACAGGAATAAAATATGTTGTCCAAATACACAATATTCTGTAATATGTAACATAGACTGAAAACAAATTCTGTAATAATATGTTCAAGTTCATGAAAAGTTAGTACGTACCCCAACTCGATTTTCCAGCAGTCAGTTCAGCGGATACGGGCATCGAGGTTTTTTTTAACTCATTGCTTGAAAAGGTGCTTCCGTTGCATGCAGTTTATCCTCCAACGGGATTCGGAATTCGAGTCTTTCAATTATCTGCAGGGTAACATTAATTATATTTTATTTCTGAGACTGCTGTTGGTAGTGAGGACTAAATACGATATATCGTAAACCGTAACACACTACGTCAAAGTGATTACCGTGTTAAGGGAAAAAAAATATATGTATGTATGAATTCCATCATTATTTTCAATAAACTTTCACACAGTTTTGTTTTTTCTTGAATATTTGAAACATCATAATTCTGCTTCTAAAATTCCCCAGTAAGGGTCTGTTCTCAAATTACGTAACGCTTTTTGGGGGGGGAGGTCCAACTTCCGTTATACTTTGTTACACTAAAAGGTGGGAGAGGGGGTGGGTGCTACCAAATGTTACGCATTACGCGAATAAAAATTTATTTGAATGTGTATTTTTTAATCACTGATTGAAGTAATTTCTGTTTATCGTTATCGTATATTGGCGACATAGCGGGACTGATATGTGTAAAAATACTAAAAGGACGTTGTATTTCTCGACACCACAATTCCACAAAACTATCTAAATGGTTATGATGGCAAATTCTATTTTCGTTTCTACTAGCTGCATTCTTGATATCCTTGATTTTTGATTATGTGCCGTCCCTATTCTAACAGTGTTCAAAAAATACCAAAACCCAAATGCTTTAGAGAAGGAAAAAATCTGCCTTTAAAATTTTACAGTTACGCGTTAAGTGGGGGAGGGAGGGGTACCAAAATTGTTACTTTTTGTTACGAGGGGGAGGGAGGGGGTAAAAAACTCGGATTTTTGCGTTACGTAATTTGTGAACAGCTCCTAAGTCCTGGTTGAAAATTTACTTTTCCTCCGACTTCAAGACAGCTTCACTAGTTCTTTAAACTATTTCTATGTGTGCACATTTAGATTACTCCGAGGCTACTGCAAGCAGCGAAGGGCTAGTAGGATATCGTAAGGGACAATATACGGAATATCAGGTAGAAATGACAGAATGCTTCATTACTTATTCAAAACACCCATCACTTGTAACTATGAAATAATCAGCCATTGGCTGTGATTTTACTTTAAACATTCTAACGAATACCGTAATTCTACTTGCTTTCATATATACTCACGATGTCAAGCGTGAATTATAGCAAAGCCTGTTTCTATTTGTTCCTATTTTGACTGGTGCCGCATTAAAATCAATGACTGTCATCGTCAAAATTCTTGGAATTCTATAATCCCATTGTATAGTATTATGTGGGCATAGATGAAACACAAAGTATTCGGTGATATATCATTTACAGCCTTTTGCAAATAGAAGCCGGTTGCGACAGTATATAGATGCAAAAGGGCTTGTTTTTATCTGAATTTTAAATCTTACTTTTCTTCGTATCGATACAATTTTCAAATCCAGTTGTCAAGCGATATTGAGATTGACCTGTTGTAAAAATGTAGAGCTCATTGGAGACGGATCTAGTCAACGTGCATTCTGATGTCAACGAATTCGTCTGTGATCTGAACAGCGACGAAGAGCTTTTTGAAGAGCATCCGTTTGCATACGAAGAGGATGAAACGACATTTTTTTAACAAATCAGTAGATTTTAAGTGGTCAACAAAGCGGAAAGTTCGTAAAAATGATGCAAAACTTGAACGTGACAAAAATTTCAATCTAAGTTTAAGTAAAATAAGTTCACCTAAAAAAGCATTTATGAAGTTTTTCGACGAGGAGATGATTGATAGGTTAATGCTATACACAAATACGTAAGCTGCTGCAAGGAGTGATACCAATTATCGTCCCTCGACCACTTTAATAACAACAGCGAGTATATTCATGAAAAATTATGAAGAAAGAGCCGTCGCACGACATGTTTCGGAGCAAAATCGAAATTGTCCCCTTTACAGGTTCCCTGGGGGCATTCCGGGCGTCACAAGAGTGGCCAAATTGACCATAGACCACTTTTATAACAACAGCGAGTATATTCATGAAAAATTGTGAAGAAAGAGCCGTCGCACGACATGTTTCGTAGCAAAATTGAAATTGTCCCCATTACAGGTTCCTGGGGACATTTGGAAGCTTCCTGGGGATGTCCGTATGGAAGACTTACTTTCGGAAAAATCGCTATGAGAGTCCTTATTAGTGTGGCAATATTGATTCATACTGTTTTATCTGGGTTCCACCGAGAAAAATTGCGTAACTGACGAACTACCCCAAACACCAGTTTGCTGGTACCCCAAGGAATCTGGAATAATTCCGGAACCATCCAGAAATTCCGAAAAACTCAGTGTGTAGCCAAAACTAGAATAAAAATTGGACCTTGTGTCAAAATTTCATCAAGATTGGACAAAAATAAAAAAGTTATGATTTTTTTAAAATCAAAAATCGCTTTCTCAAAGAGCTTGGCCTTTTGGGTGTTAATCATCTCTTCTAATCATTGCATACATCGCTTTTATTCATTAATCTTAAATCATAATCATTTAATTTTCATACCTTTTAATAACCCAATTTGGTAAAAATGTTACTTGATAATTGATCAATACGCAAACCATTCAATTTGATTATTCATAATCATTAATCATTATTCATACCGATCTTTAATCATCAATAATAGACATATTGTGTCAGTATTTAATCACGATCGGTAATCGTTAATCATACTCCAAACGTTTTATTCAATAATCATAATCGTTAATCATTGACCAAAAAATAATTTAATCGATAATCATAATCATTAATCATTGTCAAAAATGAAAAAATCATTAATCATAATCTTTAATCATAGAGTTGAATGATTTAATCATAACAAATTTAATCATGCATTGGAAGCTTTATTCATTAACGCTCTGCGGTTTGTCCCAGTATGGGGATGTTATGCCAATAAGAAGAAGAAGAAGAAGGAAATTCATTCAAACTTCGTTAGGAAATGTATTCGAATTTCTTCCGGTAGTTAATTCAGTTTTCCTCGGGAAATTCATTGAAACTTCTTCGAAAAATTCATTCGTATTTCCTCGGAATATTCATTCAAGTCTCCTGGTGAAATCCATTCGAATTTCTTTGGTAAATTGATTTGAATTACCACATTTGATTTATTTTGGTAAATTCTTTCTAATTTCCTCGTGAAGTTCTTCCGAATTTCCACGAGAAATTCTAACATAAAAACCTCATTGTAAATCGTTAGCTACACGCTTGTGACGTGTTTATTATTTTGCCATTCAACGTATGTGGATTGTGGATTAGGTCATGGTTGTGCTGAATCACACCAAGCTCCAGAAAAGTTACCTAGTTTCTAGCGCACATTTATGTGTAACAGATAATATTCTATAGTCATAAGTTCTGTAGCTCTTTCAAAACAGGACATACATACACCTGTGCTCAGAATAATAGCAGCGGAAGCCCTTTTTTCATACAAAATGGTCAACTTTGTCAAGCTGTAACTTTGTGCCCCGATGACCGATTGAGCTGAAATTTTGGCAGTGAACTACAAATATGTTACCAAATTGTTCAAAATAATAGCAGTTTTTATTTTGGAATTATCAGGAAAACTATTGATTGGAATGTTATAAATTTGAATTCAGGTGCTGCGAGACACTAAGTTTATAATTTAAAAAAATACAAATTTTGGAATTTGACTTTTGAATTGGCCAATATATCAAAAATAAAAACTGCTATTTTTTTTAACAATTTGACCTAATTTTTGAACGCGTCATTCGAAAAAAATGCTACTTAGTATATGTAAATTTCAACATATTTATAGTTCACGGCCAAAATTTCAGCTCAATCGGTCATCGGGGTACAAAGTTACAGCTTGTCAAAGTGGACATTTTGTATGAAAAACGGCTTCCGCTACTATTATTTTGAACATATAAAAATCACGCGCAATAAAAGGTGCAAACAGTAAAGAATTTTATGAAAAAATGATCCATTATCAATCTAACTGTAACGAATGATCCTCGTCTTGGAATAATGAAATAAAGCATCAGTTCAATGCTGGGAAATCCATAAACTGCTGTAAAAAATCACAAAATAAGGATTTTTATTCCTTTGTTTCTATAGAATAAACATTGAAACTATTAGATAAAAAGTCCGGAGCAGTAAAGCTGTATTTTTCATTAAATACATGCACTAGTACGCGTGCTATTGTAATTTTAATTTTTGGATTGGCTTTCAGTCACGGGAAATAGCGTTGACAATTTTACTTCATCGCCGACGTTTCGATCCGGGATTGGGGTCTTCTTCAGGCCACCATGGCAGTCAATTTGTTAATTTCCGCTACTTTCTTACAGTGGTTTGTCTTATTATTACTGACTCACTATAGTGTGTAACAAAAGATAGTGAACAAAACCCAAAAAGTGATTTACATTTTTTGTCCATTAGGCCAGACACATTTCACATGAAACAGAATAAGACAAACCCCTGTAAGAAAGTAGCGGTCAAGGATGTTATCGATGACTTAGTAATTTGCGTTCGATTATTTAGTAGTTTGTCAATAACTCATTCCAAAAGCTGAATTTCAAAATGTGTTGTATGGTGGACTTCAAGTGTAAAGGGTTTTCTACAACTCTGCCTCAAGGTTTGTTGTTTGAATTCCACTAGTAACGGAGTTATAGCCATAGTTTCCGTAACTTAGACTAAATGATAACAAAATTCCAATCATTTAGTTTAAGTTACTGCAATTAGTGCTTTAACTCCGTTATAAGTTGAATTCTAACAACGAACCATTAGGCAGAGTTGTAGAAAAACCTTCGCACTAGAAGTCCTTCATACAACACATTTTGAAATTCAGCTTTTGGAATGAGTTATTGACAAAATACTAAATGATCGAAAATATCCTTGGTAGATGGTAGCGATAATTAACAAATTGACTGACATCGGGGTCTGAAGAAGATCCCATTCCCGGATCGAAACGTCGGCGATGACTTGAAAGTGTCAATGCTATTTCCCGTGACTAACAGTCAATCTAAAAATTAAAATTACAAATTCACAGTCAAAACCTACTAGCGTGTTATTGTATTTTTGTACAAAAATCTCTCAAATCATCGAACAATTGAGGCGGGAACTCAAGAGTGCACGTGTTTTGCTCATAGATTAATAATGAATTTATAAACATTTACATGTGAAACCGTTCTAAGATAATTTTGTTTTACGCTTTTTACGCTTTAATGGGTGATGTTGTGACTAGTGAAAACATTATCAATCAACCCCCGTTTCACGGTACCTCGCCGACGTTCAATGACGAATACGAGGGTAATCCTACTTCACTTCGCACCGTCGTCGTCGTCGTCATCGGTCGTCATCGTCTGTTTCCGCACTCGAACGGTAACGAGAAATTCGACTCGTGGTGCTCAGGTAGTTGGCCAGCAGCACGCTTCCACACCCAAGGGTTCATGACCTTTATTCTCGGCTACCCCTTCGTCCGAGTTTCCAACGCTAGAAGCGTGCCTCTCGTGCTCGACTAGATTATTTGGCTTCGCCCCGGAATGGTTCCTCTTGCGAGGAGTGGAAAAAAGGTAAACGAATGGAATGACATGTGTTTCCCGCATCGCACCGAGGTAGGTTTGCGGTCACGGACATCGAAAAATTTTATGCGCTCTCGGAAGGAAACAGGAAATGTAGTCGATTTTTTTTGAGTTTGTTTCGCCGTGTACAACAACACATGTGTTGGCCAATTAGGAATTACGTACGGTACTTGAAATTTGATCGGTTGGTTGGTCAAGCCCCCTGGTAAATGAGATGATTTTAAAATAAGTAACATGATTATGGGTTTGATTATCGTCCTAGTTAAGTTTTTTAATTAAATTAATCACCGAGTCTCTTGTGAAATGTTCTCACTATAGGGGCCTACTGACTTGAACTCTCCTAAGCTTGTCTTATTAATTACAACCCTACAAAACGTGGTTTCTATTGATTGATCCATTTCAAGTTGAAGCCTCTTCATAATTTATGTAGGTATTAGCGCTCAAACTATGAGTTGAGGAATTACATTTTCTCCTACCTCTCATGCCATAGATAAACCCTGTGTCGAAATCAAAAGTAAATAAATGACCAAGCGTTCACACCAAGTTCATTCCGCTGAGGCAAAGTAGTTCCTGCTCTTGCAAACTCACTCTCCATAAAACATTCAGCCACATGAAATATTTAATCGATTAGAAGCGTTGTTTAGTTGCAACGGAAGTGGCAATTTCCGGCTTGATCCGACAAATCCCCATACCGATGTTAGTATTTTTTAACACCATCAGTGGGAGAAAGTATTTTTTCCCCCAGTATTTTTTTTTCGTTATTGTTGGGTTCTAATTTTGCGTTTCGGACAGCAACGGAACGTTCCGTTGATTGAACCGAATTGATCTGGCGACATTCGCTCCGTCGCACTCCCATCCTTCCTGTCCAATCAGTTGAATCGAACGCATTCCAAAAACATCCGAATAAATTATCCAACGAATGGCGACCAAACCAAACCAGGGAGGAAGGGGTACGGAACACCACGCAGGCGTTGTTCCATAAAATCATAAATGCTGATATAGATGTGTGGTTGTTTTATTTTCGGGACACAAGGCATGACACAACGGGGTAGGTTGGGGTTAGGATCGGAGCGGACGGAGGGACTCGAACATAAAATGTAAATAAACTTACTTCCAACCTGTCGTTCCGGTCGTTTCTCGTTTATCGCCGGTAACTGTTCCGAGTAGAAGGGAGTTGCAAAGTGTTAAATGGTTGCGTCATTTCATAAATAGTGAATTAGGGACGAAATCTAAATAAATGTATTTTGTGTGAATTTTGAATTTGCATTTGTTTATTTTTTTATTTATTCGCCTTAAAGACGTAATTTTCAAATTGATCTATTAAAACATTAATTTTCAAAATTCAATTTAATACTTCGTTTTGCATAATTTTATTTTGTTATTGTTCTGTTATCCACCTCTTTTAGGGCTCCGACTTGCTGGAACGACGTTGAATGGTGCTAACTTTTCATCATTTCAGCTCAATCACCGAGAGTCGGAGTTGCTGCCTGTTTGCTGTGTTTATGTTTGGATACACTTTCAGTTTCCGTGTTATGTGTTTTTTTTTGCTTCTCTTCCATATTTGTAATCTGCATAGGAGAGGTTTTTTTTAATATAAATTGATACCCCCTGGAAATATTGTCACTCGTGCATTTGAGTTGCAAATTTGCGTTATAACCCAACCCGGCGGAGTTTCAGTTTTAATGCAAATTTCAATCGCCCCCGACAGGGCAAATAAATTCCCGGGATGTATGGACAAAGTTTTCGGCATTTCTTGTCGCATAAACCTGAGGATTTTGTGGAGCTGCTGCTGCTGCTGCTGATTTCAGCTTAGCAGCAAAGACGGCCGAGCGAGTACAGATTCCGTTTTGTCTGGGCAAACAGTAATAATTTGATTCCTCGTTATCCACACTTTTCTGTCCACAGTCGTAGTAGGATTCCTGCGCGACCGGATTGGGTTCTCCGGGTTCAATTGGCACGTATTTGCTTGCGCGCGAGCCGGAAGGGCTAGTGGTGGAATATTTCCTTTTCTGAACTGAAGTTTTGCAGTTCGAGTAGTGGTAGCGAATGAAAGCGAGTTATACGTGCGACCAAGAAGTATGTACGTACTTGAACTGAAGATGTGCAAGTGCAAGTGAGGAAACAAACCGAATGAAGGACGATAGCAGTAGAAGCAAAAGCAGTAAAATCAAACATCGTTGTGCACGTTCTGGGAGAAGATTACACTGTTCTATTTATTCCCGGAAGTTGTGGGATTATGTTTGAATATGATAATTCCTTATTTTTTCAATGTACGACAGTTGAATTGATGTTTGTTTATGTTTTTTTTTTTCTTTTCAGGTAAGAACAAGCTTGTCGGATACAACGAGAAATATCCATCGTTAGTGAGTACTTAGCTTTATGTCAAGTTGATTCCTTGAGATCCTGTTTATTAGATAATGATGCAACCATTTGAAGCCGACACCAGTATAAAGATCCATAATGGATTGTACATTTTCATACCAAATTCAGAAATGATTAACAATTCAGTTGTAATGCGTTCGAGTAAACGTTCATGACAAGAATACGTGTTGGCCATCAATTGTTGAATTCTGGATAATCTCGAATAGCTGGGTTTCAATTTTCAACTTAAAACATGCGAAAAATAAAAATTTTCTTTTTCAAAATTTATAAAATTTGATATTTTCTAAAAAAAAATCAAGATTTTAATGAAATTGGAAAGTTTTAAAATTTTATTTTTGATTATTTTCCAATTTGAGGTTTTTTTTTTCAATTTTAAATTTCTATTACCGTTTTGACTCAAATCCCTAACAGACATATATAAACGAATTTTCTTGACAGGCATACAGATCAAAGACATTCTAATTGTCCAACAACGGAATAACGTTGAAATTTTGCATTTTAGTGCTGGTGGTGTTCGGAATTAAAATCAAAGGGTTCGGAATTTAAGACAATTTTTACTATGGGTGTTCGGCATTTGAGACAAAGTTTGGCAGAATAAAATCATTCAGTATTGATAGTTACAATCAATAAACCATGAATATCAAGCTGATGTAAACTATTGATCTATTCAAATATTTTAATTCATATGCCATAAAGACCTCCGAAGTGAAAAATCTGCTTAAGTATTCGAAATATGAATCAAAACGGTACTTGAAATTTAAAGATTTTTTTCAAATTTTACGGCTCCATAATTTTGAAATTTAGAAATTCTAAAACTTCAGGTTTTTAAATTTTTTATTCTGTAGAATTTTTTAATATAAATATTCCTAAATTTCAATAATTGTATTACTATGTCTTTTAAAATTTTAGATTCTGCTTTAACCGATTCAATCCGGATTTTTGTTCGTTGTATTTCAACATAAATTTTGGACATTCTGCTTCAAAAACGTATGCAAACCATGAAATAGTAGAAATATTTTTTTAATTCTTCTGGGGCTTCCAAACCTTCCTTGAGTTCAGATCTTGATGATCTACATAAACAACAAAGCGTTTTACGGGCCTCAATCCTTATTTGAAGTTGGCATTGCTACTTGAGGCATAATTAAACTATTTTGATCAAATCGCAGTGTTACCAAAACATAAACGGTACTCCAAACTATTCTTGAGTTCAGATCTTGGAGGTCTACAAGATCAACAGAGCAGTTCATAGGTTCCCGATCTTGTGTAATAGTTGAAGGAGCCCCATAGAACATTATTACAGTAGTATATACAAATTACAAGACTCCCAGAATATCTACGGTACTCCAAACAATTCTTGAGCTCCGATCTTAGAGGCCTACAAGACCAACAGAGTGATTGATAGGTTCCTGAGTTTGTGTGTTAGTTCTAAAAACCCCATGGGACGAGATTATGTCAATATATAAAAACATCCACATTCCCAGAATATCTACGGTACTCCAAACCTTTCTTGAGTTCAGATCTTGAAGTTCTACAACACCAACAGAGTGATTCATAGGGTCCTGAGCTTGTACGTTAGTTGGAGCAACCCATGGAACATCATTACACCAGTATACACAAATCACAAGATTCCCAGAGTTCCTGTGGTAATCCAAGTTATTCTTGAGTTTAGATACTGGAGGTCTTCAAGACCAACAGAGTGATTCATTGATTTCCGAGCTTGTGTGTTAGCTGGAGAAGCCTCATGGAACATCATTACACCAGTATATACAAAATACAATATTCCCAGAGTATCTACGGTACTCCAAATCATTTTTAAATTCAGATCTTGGGGGTCTACAAGACCAATAGAGTGATTCAAAGGCTACTCAGCTTATGTGTTAGTTGTAAAAACCCCATGAGACATCATTACACCAGTATATGAAAATTGAAACATTCCAAGAATATCTACGGTACTCCAAACGATATTTGAGTTCAGATAGGATCTGGATAGGATCCTGAGCGTGTGTGTCAATTGTAGAAACCCCATGGGACATCAATATACCAGTATATACAAATCATAACATTCCCGGAATATTTACGGCGCCATACATGAGTTCAGATATTGGAGGTCTAAAAGACCAACATGGTGATTCATGGATTCTGAAGCTTGTTTGTTAGTTGGAGAACCGTCATGGAACATCATTACACCATTATATAAAAATCTTGTTAGTTGGAATTGCTCAAATGGACATCATTACGTACACAATACGTAAGTACGAAAAAAAAACGTGTTATTGTGATCACAAACATCGCATCCACAATTTTTTCGTTCCTTTTATCATCTATAGTGTTATAGAGGGGCCCTCCTTAGCCGTGCGGTAAGACGCGCGGCTACAAAGCATGACCATGCTGAGGGTGGCTGGGTTCGATTCCCGGTGCCGGTCTAGACAATTTTCGGATTGGAAATTGTCTCGACTTCCCTGGGCATAAAAGTATCATCGTGCTAGCCTCATGATATACAAATGCAAAAATGGTAACCTGGCTTAGAAACCTCGCAGTTAATAACTGTGGAAGTGCTTAATGAACACTAAGCTGCGAGGCGGCTCTGTCCCAGTGTGGGGATGTAATGCCAATAATAAGAAGAAGAAGAAGAAAAAGAAGTGTTATAGAATAAAGCTTGGTACCACGGCGTCTCTTGATGACCGGCTGGGCTATACAAGCGATTTATTGCTACTCCATAATCGATCAGAATTAGAGTAAGTTGCACCCTGAAGGCGTTGGTACTCTCATACTTACTTGTTTCATACTTATTATACATATTATATATTTTATACGATATGTTTACCCAAGTGTTTACCATTTCTATACGTATTGAAACCACCAAGGGGTATCATGAGATGACAGTCTAACCAATAAATGAGGATTGCGTACCAAGAACTGAATAAAGCTCGCAATACATTCAATCGACAATATAATTGGTTTCAGTATTGCACGGAAGTGGATGTTACTAAGACTAACATTTATATGTAAGAGTAAAGTAATTTACGTATGAATAATATCACAAAATTTCATGTCAAATGCTTTTCTCCATACTTATCCCAAAATGAATTAAATGTAATAGCTAAATCATGTTGCTAAAAAAATCTCTCTCTCAGTTCCTCTGCAACCATTTAATGTGATTCTGCGAGATCGTCAACAGAAGGCGTTTCAGTAAAACTTTCGAATCGACATGTTAAGCTCTGGTGCACTGCTGCAAACATGCAGCACACTAGGAGTAAACTTTTTGAAAGCAGTGTACCAAAAGGAATCAATAGCTAAGTTTCTCAATAATAATCTTCTTCATTGAAAAAGTATTCAGTAGACTAACAGGTAACAGGTCATTGTATTTTTTTTTTGAGAAATGCTCTCATTATTGATGAAATTTGTGTAAGGTGGTTATTCACAAAGTGCGTGACGAATAATAAAAAAAAAACTAGAGGCTCATTACAAGAAGTGGCGAAGGGGAGAGGGGTGCTGAAAATAGTAATTGTACGTACTATATTGATCATCCCTAGATGTCCTTCACCATACAATTTTTTGGCGGTAAATTCATGCTAGACCATCGTACATCTTCTTGTTGATCGATTTGAATATAAAGAATTGAACTCATGGACAATTCGTATTGTCGTACATGTTCAACGAATTCTACAATGTGTCTATAATGGTGTAACGAAGTCCTGTGGAGCTATCCAAACTCATAAAAATAAATGGGATGTCGCAGATCTTCTTGTTGATCGATTTGAGTATTGAGATCTGTACTCATGGACAGTATGGAGTGTCGAAGATGTTCAACGAATCCTGTAATGTATCTATAATGGTATATCGTGATGTATATGATGTATATCTTACTGTGTACCGAAGTTACGTGGAGCTATTCCATCTCGTAAAAATAGTTTAGACATCGGAGATCTTCATGTTGATCGTTTTGAATATTAGGATCTGCGCTCAAAGAAAGTTTGGTGTGTCGTAGATGTGGTGATTCACCACTCTCACCCTGAAACTAATGGTATCAACGAAAGGGACCAAAGCGGTTGCGCCGCCTGACTAATAAAATGCACTGGAAATAATGCTGTCTGCCTGTCGCGGCGAACCGAAACAGGCAGAAGCATACCCGAAGGGAGGTAAACAAAAAAAAAACGTTTATCTTTAAGTATGCTTATGTATCGTGGGAGGTAGATGTAAGATTTCTTTATAAAACAAAATGTAAAATAAAGACAGTCTTGAATCGAGAGCTAAAGCGTACAGACGGATTATTCATATATCACCGACCACGTTACCGCCGGCTGGCATCCTTCAGGATGTTAGGCCGGCCTAAATTATTACATTGGTGGCAGCGGTGGGACGAATTCTGTGATGTGTCTATAATGGTGTCACGAAATCCCGTGGAGCTATTCCAACTCATAAAACTAGTGGGGACATCGAAGATCTTCATGTTGATCGATTTGAATATTAAGACCTGTACTCAAGGATAGTTTGGAGTGCCATAGATGTCGAACGAACTCTGGTGTGCCTGTAATGATGTTACGAGGTATCGCGGAGCTATTCCACCTCATAAAACTAGTGGGGACATCGAGGATCTCTATGTTGATCGATTTGAATATTAGGATCTGATCTCAAGGAGAGTTTGGAGTGTCGTAGATATCGAAAGAATTCTGTGGTGTGTCTGTAATGATGTTACGAGGTATCCTGGAGCTATTCCAACTCATAAAACTAGTGGGGACATCGAAGACCTGCATGTTGATCGATTTGAACATTAGGATCTGTACTCAAGGATAGTTTGGAGTGTCGTAAGTGTCGAACGAATTCTGTTATGGTGTTACGAGGTATTCTGGAGCTATTCCAACTCATAAAACTAGTTGTGACATCGAAGATCTGCATGTTGATCGATTTGAACATTAGGATCTGTACTCAAGGAGAGTTTGGAGTGTCGCAGATGTCGTACGAATTCTGTGGTGTGTCTGTAATGATGTTACGAGGTATCCTGGAGCTATTTCAACTTGTAAAACTAGAGAAGAAAGAAGGAAGAAGAAAATAGGTAGACAGAAGACAAGAAGGAAGGGTGAAGAAGGAAAAAGAAAGAAGAAAGAAGAAGAAGGAAGAATGGAAAAGGTAAGAAAAAAAAAGGAAAAAGGAAGAAGAAAGAAGGAAGAAGGAAAAAAGAAAACGGAAGAAGAAAGAAGGAAGAAGGAAGAAGGAAAAATGAAAAAGGAAGAAGGAAGAAAAAGAAGAAAGAAGAAAGTAGGAAGATGGAAAAAGGAAAAAAGAAAAAGGAAGGAGGAAGAAGGAAGAAAAAGAAGGAAGAAGACAGAAGACAAGAAGGAAGGTCGAAGAAGGAAGAAGTAAAAAGGAAGAAGGAAGAAGTAAAAAGGAAAAAGGAAGAAGGAAGCAGGAGGAAGGGAAAAGGAAAAAGGAAAAAGAAAAAAGGAAAAATGAAAAAGGAAGAAGGAAGAAAGAAAACGGAAGAAGGAAGAAGAAAAAAGGAAGAAGTAAGATGGAAAAAGGAAAAAGGAAGAAGGAGACAGAAAGAAGGAAGTAGAAGAAGGAAGAAGAAAGAAGGAAGAAGGATGAAAAAAGAAGGAAGAAAGAAGAAAGGAGATGGAAGAAGAAATAAGAAAGAAAGAAGAAGAAAGAAAGAAGAAAGGAGAAGGCATAAGGAAGAAGGAAGAAAGAAGAAGGACGAAGGAAGAAGTTCTCTGTTCCGAGTTCACTTTTCACTTTTCACTTCTCACTTCCATTACTAACTATTCACTTCTTGACCTGACACCTTTTTATATCGCACGTTTTATTCAGTTCTGTCAAAATTTAATAATTTTTGAATTGGAATTCTATGGTTTATGTTTTAAATTTCACAATTTCAATGTTTGATAATTTTGAAAAATTTCAAAATTCAAAGATGCAAATACATATTAGAATTTCTTAATTTTAGTGTAATTTTTATTTTATTTTGTTATTTCAATAGAGGGAAAGACGGCTTTGGCAGGTTTTGTTCTATTATTGGCAGGGGGTTTTTGTCGACCAAATTTTATGAAATTTGGCCACAATATTCTTTGATATGCAAAGAATGTTCAGGCCAAATTTGAGCCTAGTCAGTCATAAAAAAACCCCATGCCAATAATAGAACAAAACCTGCCAAAGCCGTCATTCCCCCTACTTAATAATGTAGATATCCGAAAATTCGAAGATTTTTCTCATTTTTAAACTTTTTCAAAATCTAGAAATTTTTTAGAGTTTCAATAATTTGTAAAAGTAAAATTTCAAAATTCCATTCTACCAAAATTTCAAGGCTTCATAATTTTAAATTTCAAATATTTGTATTTTTTTTGTTAATTCATTGTCATGAAATTTCAATAATTATTAATAATAAAAATTGATAATTTTGAAATTTGAAAGTTTTAATACTCCCAAATTTTAACTCATTAGAATTTAAACATATTTGTATTTTTCAAATTTTTAATATTTTTAAGTTTTTAAATTAACAACAAACTTCTTAATTGCTTAGTTTCCAAAGTTCAGGCTGTTCAAAGTTTCATTTTTTTAAATTTTATTTCATTTTTCAATTCTGAAATTTTAAAACTTGAAAATTTTTTGATTTTCATATTTTATTAATTTTAAATGCAGGGGCCAAAATAGCCTAATTTCTATATTTTTTCATTTCAAATTTTCAATTGAAAAAAAGGCAACGCCAAAATATTAAAATTTCAAAATTACAAAATTCTAATATTTTAATAATCTTCTTATATCTTAATCTCAAAATTAAAAAAAAATAGTTTGCTAGATTTGAAAGCTTAAAAATTCAATTTATTTTCTTTTAGTTTTTTTTTTACTTTCTAAAGTTTAACATTAAAAATTTAAAATTTCAATAATTCAAAATTTTAAGATTTCAGTGTTTCAAATTTTCATATTTTCTAATTTTTTCAAGCTCAAATCTTTTCAAATTACAAATAGATTGAAATTTTTAAATTATTATTATTTTTTAGACCCCTTTTGATTTTGACAGCACATTTTTTTTATATTGTCTATTAACCACATATCATAATCCTCGTACAAAACTGGTTAGACCCCTAAACCGACGTAAAAAACCCTTCAATTTTTTTTACGACAATCGTCTGAATTTCAAAAAAATTGGTTAGACCCCGAAACCGACGTAAAAAAATGTAAACGCTTAGATTTCAAAATTCGCGTAAAAAAGTGTCACAGTATATCTAGCTTCACAATAAGTAAATTTATGCGAAGTATGATGAGAAACCAGTTCAAACTTAATCCTATTTAAAAAAAACACCTTATTAAAGATTTAAAAAAAAAATGGAGAAACAAACCATTTTATTACGGCAACATAAATGTTGCGAACGTGTTGCCAAAATCGAATGAGGGTATCACTAAATCGTAGTATTTTAAAATGTTTTATAATCAAAATTCCATCATTCTAAATTTTGAAATTTCTAAACTTTCATTAGTAGATTTCCCAATATCTATATTTTCAAATTTAAAACTTGCATCAAATTCCAGGATTTCAAAATATTTTGCACCAATATTCTGTTCAAATTAGATGGAAATTTAATTCTCTTCCTCAAATTTTACCTTTTTAATTTCAAAATTTAAACATTTCCATAAGGCCGATACAAGTGCCGCCATCGGGGTTGGCAATTGGTCAAATGATTGTGAGTTTGAGTTACTGTTACAAGTACTTAGAATACTTCTCGCTTAACTTTTCAAAAGGACCTAAGTAACATTTTTTTCATGAATTAATTTGAATACTGCAATCAATAGATTTCATGTTGTTCTTTTGATTGCGCTATTCAAATTAATTCATGAAAAAATGTTACTTAGGTCCTTTTGAAAAGTTAAGCGAGACTTGTAGGACAGATTGAATGTATCTGAAGGCAAGACAACTAAAATATAAAAGACCTTTTTGAACGATTTTGTTATCCGACTTCCAGACTGTCAGGGAGAGCGATGTCCCATTTTCACTCCCTACTAGAGACATTGTCACCCCCGATGACGGTATTTAAAAACAAAATATGTCCCCACCTCTGATTTTTCTTCTTCTCAAAACATAATATTTTGAGAGAGTCAAAAAAAATTGAACAATTTTGACCGACGTTCTGTAACTAATCCGAGGAGTATTTATTTTTTTCATATTAATTTTTTACTACTTATAATTTTATACAATATTTGTAACGGCCTTATATTACATTGCATATTAACATATTCATTTATTCGAAAATTTGAATTTCTCCATAATTCATAATGTTATATTTGTATATTTTTAAATTCCAAGATATATTTTTTTAGGATTTTTGCAAAACTTCATTTTTGTTACTTAAAACCTATTTTAAAACATATTTAAACTCGCATAATATTTTTGCCTTTTTTCATAATTTAGTGTGATTGTGTTTCTGATTGCTATGCAATAAGTTCATGCTATCCGGTATCGTACTGCTTTGTGCGGTCGAAAAATACAGTGAACTCTCCCTTACTCGATATTGAAGGGACCATCGAGTTAGGGAGGTATCGAGATAGGGAACACATTTATATTTGGCCGAATGCCGTTTAACCGAACAGTTAAAATTTGTTTCCTTATTAAGTAAAGTGAGAAGAGAGATGTTTTAAGTGAATGTTTAACAGCGAGAACTGAGAAGTGAGAAATGAGATTTTTTTAAATGAGTACAGAGTAGTGAGATGTGAGTACTGAGAAACGGAAGTGAGTATTGATTAGTGAGATGCGTGCAGTAACATGTGAGTAGTGGGAAGTGAGAAATGAGAAGTGAGAAGAAAGTGGTGAGAAGTGAGTTGTGATAGTTGCGAAGTGAGAAAAAGGATGTGAGTAGTGAGGAAAACAGAAGCAAGGAGTGAGAAAGAGAGAGGATAATTATGAGGTTAGAAGCGAAATGTTAAGTAATGAGAAGTGAGTGGAAAGATATAAGACAGGAGAAGGAAGACAGAAGAAGGAAGAGGAAAAAAGATAGAAGAAAAATAAAGAATATCGTTTTTCACTTCTTGTTCCTCGGTCCTCACTTCTCACTTATTATTACTCCCTTCTCATAACTTACTTCTCACTCCTAATTTCTCACTTTTCACTTCTCACTACTTATTACTTCTCTCTTCACACATTTAGCTTCTCATCTCCCTTTTCCCACTACTCACTTCGCACTTTGCACTTCTCACTATTAATTTCTCCCCTCTCACTTCGCACATCTCATTTCTCACATCTCATTTTTCACTTCTTACTTCTCACTTATTATTTCTTATATGTCACTTCTGATTTCTCATTTTTCACTCATCACTTTTCACTTCTCACGATTCACTTCTCACTATTCGCTTTGATCTTCGTACTCTAAACTTCTCACTTCTCACTTCTGATTCCTCACTTACTTCTCATTTCTCACTTTTCTTTTCTAACTTTGAATTTCTCACTTCTCACTTTTAAATTTTAATTTCTCACTTCTCACTTCGCGCATCTCACTTCTTACTTCGGACATATCACTTCTCACTTATCACATTTCACTTCTCACTTCTACCTTCATGCTTTTCACTTCTCTTCGCACTCCGAATTTCTCACTTCTTACTCTGTATTCTCCACTTCCCACTACTTATTTCTCACTTCTTACTTCAAACTTCTCACTTCTCATTTCTCACTTCTTATTTTTCACTTCTCACTTTCCATCTCTCACTTTTAATTTCTCATTTCTAACTTCTCCTCTCTCACTTCTCACATCTCACGTCTTATATCTCACGTCTCATATCTCACTTCTCATTCTTCACTTCTATCTTTTTATTTCTCATATCTCATTTCTCACTGCTCGCTTATCATATCTCACGTCTCATATTTCACGTCTCAAATCTCACATCTCATTCTTCACTTTCATCTTCTTATTTCTCATATCTCATTTCTCACTTCTAACTTCTAATTATGTCGTGCATGTACTGTTTCTGAAAACATCGAGTTAGCGAGGAGAAAATGCCTTGGAAAATTACTTCGACTTAAAGAATATTGAGTAAGGGAGATATCGACTTACGGAGGGAGCGCAATATGCTAGATTCAAGGGACTTTCAATTTCATCGAGTTAGAGAAAATATCGAGTTACAGAATATCGAGTTAGAGAGAGTTCACTGTAGTTTGTTAAAATTATTGTGTGACACACACCATAATACATCAATGGTCGCAGTGGTATCATGTTCCCAACAAAGAAAGAAAAAAGCTGGCACGATCGCATCACTCATCAGAGTGAATCTCTTCAACTTACTAATATTTCTTTCTGTGGTTTTTGTGGAGACGCAGAGGTAAATACGGTCTTCAAATAGTAAAAACTGCCTTCTGATATTATTTCCACCATCCTACCTGACTATAAAGACGTGGCCGGCGCCGATATTGCGACTGAGAATGTTTTAACAACCCCACTCAATCATACAGTGGTTTATTTTTGTAATTTCAATTTCAATTTAATTTTTTATTCTGGTAAATCAAAATAGTAACAACCACAAATATGCATTTTTTTTTCTCAATTTCAGGGTTTTAAAATTTTTATTTTTAGAACTTTGCAAATTCAAAAATATTGATATTTGACAACTCTGAATTTATTTATTTCTAATAGGCTTGATGTACCAGTCGTGGCTATAGCACCAGTTGTCGCACTAGTGCTTTATATGCCAAATGGCCAATCAAATCACCGCAAACCAAGTTCATATCGATAAAGCATATTCATATGATACGATAACACATTTGATCTCCTCCAAAACAAGCAAAGCATAATTGTAAAAATTGATTTTCCTTAATTTTTGATCCCCTTGACGTCCTTTGCACCAGCTGTCGCACTAGTGGTCCCAACTTGGCCAACCCATAAGAAAGCAATGGGATTTGCCAAATAAGAAACCAAAATTAAGAATAGTGCCACAACTTATGCATGCGTTCCTGTTATGGATTAATTAATTTTGAGGATTATAACAAATCTTATTGTGGTTTTCACAGCTGTTGTGAGGAGCTTTGATATAGAAGTCCACCCAAATGCCTTTTATTTATTTTTTAAAAAAATAGTTGTTCTTATGTATGGCGACCATTGGTACACCCACCCTATGTTTTTTTCTTATATTTTTTTCAAAATATAAAAAAAAATATTTAAAATTTTAATATATTAAAATTAAAATTTTCTTAAATTTTCAAAGGTTTTACTGCTTGGTTAGTTTTAAGCGAAATCTAGAATCGGTAGGCCCCACAGATTTCATTTGCAAATGATCGTCGATTACACTCCACATCTAATTTTAAAAGTTTACATTTCAAGAATTAATTTTGTTTGAAGGCATTTCATCGAATTATTATCATCCAGTTATGGCGAGTTTGATTCTCGATCCGGCCTAGAATGTTTTCAGGTTTACATACTTATGCACAGAAAAGTTTTCAATTAATAACTGAGGGAATGTTAATACGATACCAAGCTAAAAAGCAGGCCAAGTACCAGTTGTAATGTAGAGCCGTTGAAGAAGATCAATACTTATTTTAATAACTGAAGATAAGAAAGTGCAAAAATATTCTTTTTTTTCAGTCATACCAAAACGTAAAATTCGTCCGCATTTTCATAACTACTAATCCGATAGCACGAACCATTTATTTCTGATTATCCAGTTTCTCGTCATCGTGAATATAAAAATTCCTCATTCGTACCTTTGGAATGAGATGTAATCCATTAACAAGACAATTCACATCTTTCTGAATTGTGGGACACGCACCTGGAATATTTAGAGCCTTTCACAAGTAAGCTCTTTCTCAGGCAACACCCAAACCAACGCGACACAGATCGAGCGGGACGAGTCGAACAAAGGGTCCATAAAATAGAACTTCGGCCATCAAATGGCACAACTTGAAATTATTCGAAAGCATCACCACCAACTGTGACAACGACGAACGACTCTGTACGTGATCCCTCGAAGCTCTAATCCCACGCGTCGTTCCCGCACTCTCATGGCCAGCGCGCAGCGGCAGATCACAGTCCTCATCGTCGCTGCTTTTTCCCAGTGTATTATGTCACCCTCGAAAAAGCCTCCGACAAAAGAACAAACAACTACGTCTCCTATATCGCTCCAACAGCAGCGCAGCTTCCTCCTGCTGCCCCATGACCGGTCCGATTCAACGAATTTATTAACATTCAACGCTGCGTCGCAACTTTGATGCGAAACGATAATCCAGAACGGCACGACAAATCTTCTCGGCTGTTGATGTTTCCCTGTTCCGGAACAGACGGACCGTTGTAGGTGAGACAGCTCCCGGACGACGGCGACGCAACCCACTTATATAATCCGAGTTGTTCCCCGCTCTACCGGTTTTTGTCGTTGCCGCACTGGGAATCTAAATTCTCGTGCGCTTGAAAGCGCCTTATCACGTTCGTCGTCGTCGTCATTCCGATGTTTGAGCATTTTTCTCACTTGGAATCGGATCCGGTCCACAGAGACCCATGCTTTGTTCAAACGAAAGGGATTATACCCGGGCGACGATCTGTGGTCTGTCCCGGCCAAGGCGGAGGCGATTAAGGAATACGGGTGGTTTGTACCGCAAGCAAACAACAACGGTTCAAGATAAATATTTTCAACCAGAAAAGTACACACAGTTCTGGGGCCGCACTGGACTGGACATAAATGAGCGAGAAGCTTTGCTTCCGTTTAATCTCCAACCGCACGACGACGGCATGACAGCAACAACAACAAGTAGAACATTGAAAAAATGCGAAACCGGAGGCGCCTCTCTTGTACCTACACGACGGGCTCCCCTACTAGGGACGGCCCCTCTTGTCAGAGGCTATCATCTAGCAATTAATTTATAATTGCCATCATTAATGCATCAAACGTGTCGTGAGTTTATCGCGCCCGCTCCGTTTATGGCTGGATCAAAGGCATGTGAGCAGGCACCCGGGACCGACCGACCGGTGGAATTGTTTACACTTTGATTGCACCCAGCTGGGTTTGCTTTTCCTCGAAGGAATTAGTTTCGAATTGTTGCCATAAATTACGGTCCCGGCCGAAGGGTCGCTCAGGTAATCGCCGCTTTTTCCATCCTAATTATCACATCCAATCGATATCCGGAGCAAATTATATCGGAATTAAGCGACATTGACGTATTTAGTGTTGTGTCACACGCAATAATAAAATTATCATATGGTTTCGTAATTGTTTTTCCACCAGTCAATGTAACATCATTCGATCGTTTTTATCGACCACTAGGATCGGGTTGGTAGTGAGCACCAACCCTGATTGCGACCGAAATTGATTTTCCAACTCATCTTACGCGACCACAGCATACGGGTTGATAACTGGGTCACGGTCTTTTAATTGTGTATTCATGGAACGGCTATTTTTAGCCTCCACCGTAGACTAAAGGAAAAATAGTTCTGTGCATAACATCATACTCCCATCTTGCAACCATTATATTGTTGGCTGTGGCTGCTGGCTGCTGCTCTCTGTTGATTCCATTTCCGCACGAGGTGGTTCTGTTTTGGAGTGAAAAACGCTACACGCGCGCTTGAACTCCTATTCATAGTTCAGTTGCTTCCAGTGCGGGACGAGTACCGTGAATGACGACGACGGGCGGGATGCCAACAATGTAGAAACATTTTGTTTTGACTGCCGGACACGCAGCGAAAGGGGAGATTGAGTTTATGTTCGAGTCTCGATGGAGGAGCTCGCGGTATGTGATAAAACTCACAACTGTGAGAAATATGTTTATTCGGGGTCAAAGTTGTGCTTAATCTTATGGAACAATTGTATTCTTGGAAGCATGGGTTTCGAACAATCGAGCTGTATTTACAAAATTCCGGTTTTATAATTTACATCATTACTGATTTCCAAACAATTCAAAAATCCGGAGACGAGCCAGCCTAGGGCTGAAAGTCTTTTTAATAACGAAAATAAAAAATATAAAAAATTCAAAAATCAACAAGGTTTTTTATGTTCAGAAGCTTCTTAATTCCATTTCTAAATTTTCCATAAAAAGTAATGTAATTTCCACGTTTTTGCGAAGAACCACATAAATTACAAATACAATAAAAATCTGTGCATGGAGCGAGGAGCTGGCACTTCTCTATAGCCTCAATGAACAGCTCCAAAGCTAGAAACTTCCGCAAAGGTAATAACTCAGAGGCGCTCAAGAGGTCGTTGTCCGAACTTTTATATAGGGAGCACAGGAACCACGAACATAGGTTTACGGATAGGTCGGTTTCGGGCCGTGAAGTCTGGTTCGAGGTCTCAGGGACAAACCTAGCAGTCTCAGACAGCCTCCCGGACATATACAGCAGCGTAATTTCTGCTTTACAGAGCGAACAGCCTAAACACCCCTAGATCCAAAGCATCCTTGCCAACAAGCGCCCTAACACGATCCTTTGCACTGTGGAGTACCTGGCAATACTACCGCAGATCGTTTTGCGGGAACTGGACACCAAGGTCAGCGATTCTCAACATGCGTCCCTCTGGACGATACCAAAACCAGGATAAAAAGGTATCGTGGGAAGACTGAGACCGCAGTTTGAGACTATTTTACACGCAACTCCGCAAAGGAAAAGGCATGGACGCGCAGGTCATCTCCCGGCTCCGAACTTATCACACCAGGATCTCCCACGACTTTGGGATGAGGGCCCTTTCGAATATACTGTGAAGTCTGCGATCTTCCTTACTCAGTAGAACATTGCCTTTACCAGTACCCCAAATCAAATACCAAGGCCCCAGGGAGATGTATGTGATACCCACAAGCATTAGAGACGCTCTTGCAGACGTTACCGCCAGTACCACCGCTCTCATCTGCTTTCTGAAAGCTGGAGGCCTATAGCGTCACATCTAGACACAACTTTCTTTCGGGTCTCCCGAGTATCCGAGGCGCACGGGTACTCCTTGTTTTCATCCAAGGTTGTAAGTCCCATTCCCCCGTATTCGGGCAGCCCGGGAGCCCCAATCCGGGCCTTAAGTACCTTTGCGTTTCTTCAACACTGCATTTTTTTTACAATAGATCAGTTGGGCCCCCCAAAATTAATCATTGTCTACAATATTTCACCCCTCTCCGTATTTTCTGGTCAAGCCTCGTCAGCTGAGCAAGTTTCTGTTTATCAGAATAGGCGAAAGACTATCACTGAAGTGCAGCGTTCTGAGTGGATTTCATTTTCGATACGCATATCGTCCTGCTAAACAGGCGAACTGAATAATAGTTACCGTCGGATTCCTTGTTCGTTCTGAATTGTTTTCTTTGATCAGAGAAGAGCGCGCGGGCTAAATTCTGACACCCTCGCATCCAGCAAGAATATTCATCTCCGGAGAGCAGCGCAGCAAGCACAATAAGATCCCGACTACAACACCAAAGGATTGGCTGATTTTCAACCGAATGATGTGTTCCCCACTGGTTTTGACGGTTACCATGTTAATATCTTTCGTGTAATGTCCCGTTTCTGTTTCGACCAGTTTTACCAATGGACCAAATTTTATTTAATTTGAATGTTTTCATTGCTAAGGCTATCTGTTTTTTCCGTTTTTTAATTCGTTGCTTAAACCTGTAACTGTTGTTTTTTTCAAAAATCCTCCATACCGAAGGTCCCTGAGTTGGATTTGAGGGTGGCTTCTGTGGCCCTTTTCCCTTATGCTGAGTGCCCCTCCGGCCTCGACATCACCATGCGAAGTGAAGAACTAACCATCGAGTCGAAACTTACATTAATAAAGAAAAAAATCTACACACTCATTTTTTATTTCTGCAGCTCGGCAGCCGTGTGCCCAGCAAAATATAAAAACTGAGGTTTGTTAGCTGGGTTTCGGAAAATTATTTGATGATTTTCAGCAACTTTGACAGATACTTACTTGATACTTGATGGGCTATAGCTCTGCGATGAACCTACGCCGAATGGAGTATCCTTCTCCACTGGACTCGATCCTGGGCCAATCGCTTCCAGTCGCCCTGAACATTGAGCGCCCTCAGGTCCTCTTCAACTGCAAAAAGCCATCGTGTACGCGGCCTTCCACGAAGCATGCGGCCTCTTTGACAGATATCTCAGCGAAAAACATGTTTGCTGTGGCTCGGCTGTGCGAATCTCGGTAAAAGTTGAACAAATTGCTGAGATCCCGGTAATAAAAATTAAGATAACGACGAAGCAAACCTTTACGGGAACCAAGACTAATCTCAAACATTCGAATGAGCTACAAGCTCCCCATGTAGCACGATCTCATGCTCAATCTGTTATTGGTGCTTCCAAAAGACAATCATAGGAAACTTTCATTACAGGAGGGAAACGGCGTCTCCACAACCTCCTTGAGTCACTCCTTCGCCCACCACCAGCAGCACAAAAAATGGCCTTCGAAGCCCCATCAATTTAAACGTTCAAACTCGGACCATCTCATGAGTTTGCCAACGCAGTTGGAGAGTATTCTACGTCTCTTGTCGCGGTTAGTGAATGAGGGGTATTCACCAATGCAATGTCTTAGATCTATCGACAGTAGAACCATGACCTCGGATAACTTCCAAATCTCTTCTGACGTGCCCTACCTTTTTGTCGACCGGTTTCGGGTTCGATGCTGCCCATCTACAGGACGTGGTCCAACTGGTTACAAAGAGGGACGATTTTGAACGCCACAAGGACCATTCTATGACCCTACGTACGCAGTAATTGATTATCCGTAAGCTCCTAAAAGTCCTGAAAAGTGACACTTTTTTTAAATTTGTTCTAGATATCTACCATTTCCGTCAACTGGGGGGAAGATGATCATTGAGGTGAAGATGATCATTTGATGTGTCAGTCGAAAGTGCCAATTTTTTTTATGAAACGGTAGTCAACAATATTCTCCGTTCAAGTAATGTTATCGCTAGGTAGAAATCCAAGTTTTTCGATTATAATCACGAAAATGTATTTTGTGGATAAGGAGAGAGATCGTCATAAATGACGCTATTTTCGTTTCAAATATTGACTTCGTAGACTTCTTTACGTAGTAAATTCAACATTCATACAACTAACCTAGTGTATTTTGACTACTAGGTCATAATGATTTTAGTAGAGCTGGTTTGATCAACTTCACCCCAAACCAGATTACTCAAAAATGTGTGATAATTTAATTTATTTTAATAAATGCGAACGCATTTCAGAAAACCAAAGTTGTTGATTATTGCAACGTATAGCAGTACATGTTTTGATAATATTTGTTTCGATTTAAAATGTAAACACACATTGTTATTGCATGTTTTGTCTTAAAAATGATCATCCTTCCCCCAGTTGACGGTAATAATCTAATCTAAATCTGCATCATAGTAATAAATCTGCATCAGAGCAATAAATCTGCATTAGAGCCTATTAAGTGACTAGGCATTAGCCCCGGTAGGTCTCCAATTTTTTTCCGAAAGATTCGGAACACTATATAAAGTATGGTTAATCCTAAAAAAAGGGAAATTGTATTCTCAGACATCGAACCAGCAAGAGTAAAAGAAAAACCATCTCAGAAAGTTGCCTTCAAAATCAGGAACATGCTTCTGCTGATGGTCTGCCTCTTCAGAAGCTTTGTTTGGAAAACACTTCATGGCCACCCTAAGGAAATCAACTGGATAAAGACATAAGTCTCTAGGACGAAATCAGAAGTTTTTTTGGGTGGCAACATAGGATCAAAGCGTGGTGTGCTAAAGCCTGTCCACGAGCTTATCGGTGACCAACGGTCACCAAGAATTACGCGAACCTGGACACAAGCCGATATCCGAGCAGTTTTATACTGAGCTACATCTGTAGGGCTCACCATCACAACTTGTGTGCTCGTGGACAGTTATACTAAGGGAGACATCAGCTGCCAGGTCCTAACGTCGGACTAGGTAGGCAATTTATTCACAACCGGAAGATCGCCAAGGTACTTGAGGTATCGATCGATACCAATTTCGATGTTGGGTGATCCATGGTCCATTATAATACAGAAGCTATGCTTCATAGGGCAAGTGATAGCGGACAGTAAAGTTTGAGTCATTTAATATTGGTACGCAAAAAAACTGATTTATTTCAGAGCCAAATTATTAAAATAAAAATGTTAGGTATTGAAAATGAAAGTTATTTCTTGATCTTTAAAGGAAACATTGCGAAAAAATTATTCCGATTTTGTTTTTATGAAATCTCGAGCTTTTCTTCGAACACCACTCATCATTTTTTGGACACTCTATTGGATTACCTGAGCGGCCTTTTTTCGACAATCTCTTCATCTCTGTCACATCCTTAGACACCTTTCTTCTTCTTCTTCTTATTGGCATTACATCCCCACACTGGGACAGAGCCGCCTCGCAGCTTATTGTTCATTAAGCACTTCCACAGTTATTAACTGCGAGGTTTCTAAGCCAGGTTACCATTTTTGCATTCGTATATCATGAGGCTAACACGATGATACTTTTCAATCCGAAAATTGGCTAGACCGGCACCGGGAATCGAACCCAGCCACCCTCAGCATGGTCTTGCTTTGTTGCCGCGCATCTTACCGCACGGCTAAGGAGGGCACCTTTACAATTTCCTTTAACTTCTGCATGACAATTGCCCAATATTTCTTAATTGGGCGAAACTGAGGGCAGTTGGCTGGATTGACGTCTTGTTCGAAGAAATCCAACCCGTTATCTCGATACCACTGCAGCACTTCTCTACTGTAATGACAGCTTGCCAAATCATGCTAAAACAGGTTATTTGTGGGCTTTGATGTACGGAAGAATACGCTGTTTAAGACACTTCTGCTTGGGAATTCATAGTCTTGTTTGTCACGAAAATCTGGGATTTTTGTCCGCAACAGCAAATACCTTGAAAGATCATGTTTTAAGATCATGTTTCTTACGAATTTATCGACAAAAACTTGCTCGGGACATCACCTCGTCCAGTACTTTTATAAAACTTTTGTCCAGGAACACAAAATCCAATTTCAACGATTTTGCGATTTATTAACCTGGCCACGTTGTATTGTCGAAGCCGGTGTCCAAAATTATTTTCGATTCGCGGCTTCCATTGCGTATAACTTCCTGCAAGCAAAATGAATCGCGACGAAATTTTCTGTACTAAAAGGCGTTTCCCTAACCTCAATCTACCTGTGCACTGGACTTAAATTTAAGGAATTTTTGTGCGGAAATTTATAGAATAACTAAATTTTGATTAGTTAAAACGACTCTGATAATTTTATTTTTCATTTGGGCTGTGGAAATATTAAAATTTTCATTTTTCGTTTCAATGCACAGGTAAAAAGTGAGGTTACGCGACGCCACTGCTAAAAGAGGAGACAAACTACTGTCAAAACATTCCAGTTCCGACCACTATGAGCGCTACAGTAAAATAAACAGTGCGTCCCAATATTAAATGAATAAAGCTTTAGACCGCTATCAGGACTTGAGCTCAGCTGCCTTGCTCACAGGACCTAACAACACGTCCAATCTGCTTATGGCCTCTTATTTGTGTTAATTGTTAGAAATTAACGCTGTGACGTAGGGACGTTCCGATACTTCGAAATATCGATATTTGATTCGATACGATAATCGAATCAAAGTATCGATATCACCGATATATTGGAATGAGAATATCGATATATCGGAAAATCATATGATGTTTCAAAAATGAACATAGGGGGAATGACGGCTTTGGCAGGTTTTGTTCTATTATTGGCAGGGGTTTTTTTTTTATTACTGACTAGGCTCAAATTTGGCCTAAACATTCTTTGCATATCAAAGAATATTGTGACCAAATTTTATAAAATTTGGTCGACAAAAACCCCCTGCCAATAATAGAACAAAACCTGCCAAAGCCGTCTTTCCCCCTATTTAGAATATATTTGTTGTATTTATTCAATCATCGTATTCCGTATAATCCCTTCACAATAATTATTAGAAATGACTTTTATTTCTTTTACTTAATCCAATTTGCCTCTAGAGTGTGCCAGTTCAACAATTATTGGCGGCAACGTTCGTCGTAATTTTAACCAGTAGTGGCGGCGTTTTCGGTATGATACTGACCTAACTATTTTCCGTCCGCTCGAAAAAATCAACTGAAGTTTAGAGAAATTTGCTGAAATTCCAATGACAAATTTTCTGTATTTATCCTCGGGTTATTCTGATTCTGTCCGTTTCCAAGGAAGTGTTTAAAAGTTTAAATTCAATTATCAAAGAAAATTAGGAATTTTCAGAAAATCCATTCCATTAGAATATTTATAACTAAAAATTCACGAGAAATTATCTTTTTGCTTCAAATTATTTTTTTTTTGAATTTCGCCAGGAAATTCACTTCGATTTCCACGGCCATTCATCAAAATTTACGCAAAAAGTTAAAACTCTAAATTTTCATCTGGAAACCCCTAGAAATATTTAAAGGAAATACTCTTCAATTCCTACGGCATTATTTTGAAGGAAATTTTCATGTTTTCCAATTCTTCTAAAATTCCATTTCCACAAAGCTCTACCTAGTTTCTAAAGTTTATTTATCTAATTTATCATAGGAACACGTCAAATATGTAAATGGATTCGCATATAGATTTAAGGACGGCGGCATGACAGATGTTGCACAACGGTGCGTAGAGTTGCTAAAACTATTTGTGATGGGCGATTGCAGAGCAAACCTCACACCATCCACGCTACCGAAAAAATCCTCTAAATCACAGTTTCCCAAAGTGGTGGGTCGCGACCCCCCAGTCTGTGTAAATCTTATGGAAGGAGGTCGCGACCCCCCAACTTTGGGAAGCTCTAAACCATTAAAAATACGGCATTTCAGATTCATTTTGAAGTATTTTCTTTCACAAACTACAATGCAATTATTATTATTCTAGTGTTTCTTTGTTCTGATTCAATATATCGATATCGAAAGCAAAAATATCGATATGACCGATATATTGAAAGCAACATATCGATACAGAAATATCGGATATCGAAACAAAAATATCGATATTCCGATATATCGGAAGTATCGGAACGTCCCTACTGTGACGATTTTTGAAGCATATGTCACAACTCCGGCTTGTTGGGTTTAAGCTAATTTTTTTAGGCATAAAATCGTTTTGCAAATCGAGTACAGTTTGTCATCACGCGCCGTCAGATGTTGCAAGCAAACCACTCGCAGCGAGCATTTTGCTCACAGAAAGTGATATATGTCAAATATTTGCATGTCTGACTACACTGAAAGTAATTGAATGCAAACAAATGGCAACTCGCAAGCAAACGCTTGACTGCTGCGTGTGACTGCTAAGCGGTCAAAATGTTCAACTCGCAGAAACAAAATTGCTCTTGCTAGTGCAGCACAAGCAAATTTTTCGATCGCAAAAGTGAAAAGGTTTTCAGGCTGAAGTGCCGCACTGCGAAAATCGGAATAAAATTTAAATTTATCGTCAAAAAACGTGATTTTTCTTTTTGTTTATACTTGCAAGAAAGTAAAGCTGACATTTGCTAAAAGTGAAAAGCTGCTATGTGTGACTGCAATTGCGAGTGCTCTCAGAAATCATTCACTCACATGAGTGATTTACTTGCAACGCACTATGTTCACGAAACAGATTTTCGCGGAAAAATGCATCTTACGCCAAAACTATATTTTTTAGAAAAAAATGTTGTCCTACAAAATTGTTTGGAATAGTAAGGCCATCATTATGGTGCTATCAAAAAATAGGGTGACCCTTTATATTTCACGGAATACTGACATGTAATGTTATACAAAGTTGTAGCGCAGCTTATTCTAATAAATTTAGCTAAAAAAAACTTTTTCTGTAGCTCTTAAGTTAGCTGATTTAGAGTACACAGCAAAAAATAATGTAATGTCCATCGACGTAATCGAAGCAATGTACTAAGAAATCGATGTAACGTCAGAATTTTAATGCTTATTAACATCCATTTTGATGTAATACTACATCAGCTCAAAGTTACACTGAAAAGAGATTCACAAAGTTCCATTACGTTGCAGCTGTGTAATATTCAAATGTTGGAACAGTGAATATTACGTAGAATCAGATGCAACCAGTTGGTTCTAAATTGTATGTGTCATATTACACAAATTGAATGTAATATTGTATTTGATAATGCTATAATTTTCAATCTAGCAACACTTCTCACTTTTCGTTTGCATCGTGTCATCGATGAGGATCGAGCGCCATATTTGTTAATCGCAAAGTGTCACAAAGTTTAGATTTATATAAATTAAAGTTAAATGCTGTTTATACAGCGTTTTTAATTAAAATATCTACCAACATTAGTGCGTTTATTCTATAGTGCTTCATTCTGGCGTAAATTTTCTGCGGGTTTTCCTAAACTTTGGTAAGTAATTGTGAATTTTGTTTTCGACAATGTTTCTAAAAATTTCCCGTTCCGCAGATCGAGATCACACTTGACGCCCATATGGTAGGTATAAGTATACCGTGAACGAAGTTCTCGGCGCTGTAAACTCTTTATTTACACGGATGTACCGCCACCGGGCTTAGGACACATCACTTCGTGCCAGTGCATTAAATGGTTTATGGAGGCGGCCGGTCCGACTGGCCAACATTTCAGACGGGCGTACCGGACAATGTGTCGACTATCCTGCGACTGGCTGGTCGATTGTACATGAGCTACATTTCGTTCTGTGTCACCCACATGCGAACACCTGCTGTCCGGTTTCGACAACCTGGTTTTAGCCTGTCCGATGTATCTCGACAACAATTTCGCTTTTGTAGAGTTCCGTTCGATTGCTGAAACAACCTATTCAAGGGCACTTTAGGGCAGTATCCTGCACTATCCCATGCCAGATACGACCGACTCTACTGTGCCAGCCAGGTGAAGACTTTTTTTATGGAATAGTTGATTTTGTTTCAAATAAGTTAACGATGATGTTTTCTCGTTTTGCAGAAAAACGTAATAAGTGTAGTGATTAGTACACTGAGGCATGATTCGCCGTACAAAATCGCCATTGGTGGCCGCCGATTGAGTTGAGATCTGGTGAGTACAGTTTTAGATGAGAGTAGATTCTATATACCGAAGTCCGAATATAGTTTCGGATAAGTTTATAAATATATACTAGTTATTCTTGTCATAGCTTATCTAATTTAATTATTCATGTCTTTTTTTATCCAGAACCGGAACTTGTTTTCTTATGCAAGCAGCGAGGCAAGCAGACACCTCGGCAGGAAAATGATGAAGAATAATGTGATGAATAACACCGTCCATCACGCAGCACCATCCAGCCTGATATCTATTTCGAAACGCATAAACAGTAAGTTGAGTTTTGCTTTTTTTCTTTATTAAGGCTGGTTTACAGTTCGGAAAACGCGTCGCGGGTTTTGGTCACTTATGCATTTTTAAAGAGGTGAGACTTAAGGGATTTGGGCACGGAAAATGAAATTCCCGCCCTTTGAAAAATACATACCAAATCCCGTGATACGGTTTCCGAACTGTGAGCCAGCCTCAGAGCGTGCACGCGACGTTGAAATTCTCAAATTTCAGCACGGAATTCCTGGAACAGGTTATTGAAATGAAGAGCATTACCTTCCGGTTGTTTCAATATTTAGCCATCGTGTGCAGGCGTTGTTAAAATTCGTGAACAGAAGCAATCAGGTTTTATTTGGACGGTGCAAGTAATACAAGATATTCCCGATATCGGCACACCGCTCAAATTCTGAACCGGCAGTTATTATTTGTTTACTTTGCCTGTAAAACTGAATGGCGAAGGCATGTATTATAATTATTATTTATTATTTAGGTAGCAATCTGAATTGGTCTGTAGAATTGAATTGACTTATTATTTTGAACTGACTTTATTCCAATTTGTGTTTTTTAACACAACAGTCAGTTAGTGAAATCATTTTGTATTCATTTTCAGCTTTTGTGATTCTGAAATTACTTATATGACAACCGAAAAGAATCTTTTTGGAATTTAATCCTTTTGGGATCCGAAAGGAATCGGTTGGGGATTTGGAAAGCAATAATTTTGGAATTCCGAAAAGAATCTATTTGGGATACTGAAAGGATTTTCGTTTTTGGGATTCCAAAAAAAAGTTTCGAGATCGCGAAAGGAATCTTTTAGGTATTCGGGAAAGATTCCTTTCAAGATCTTGGGATTCTATAACAAACACTTTAGGGATTTTGAAAGATATTCTTCCGGGATTACGAAAATAATCCTTTTGGTATTCCGGAAGCAATCCTTTCGGGATTCCGGAATAAATCCTTTTAGGAATCTAAAAGTTGTCCTACTGGGATTCCAAACATATTTGTTTTGGCATTCCGAACTGATGCCTATTAGGATTCCGAATAAAATCCTTCATGGATTCCTGACGCGATGCTTTTGATATGTCAAATGTTATCCTAATAAGAGTCGGAACCGAATCCTACGGTTTTGTTAATATTTTAAAAGGCTAAAAAAATCCCGAAAGGAATCCTATCGATAGGTATACCGAATTCTGAAAGGAATCATTTTGCATTTCGAAAGAAATACTTTGAAAGTAAATCCTTAGAATTTTACAAGATATGGAAGAAGTAATTATTTGAGTATTTCGTAAGGTTTCAAGAAAGAATTCTTTTGCGATTCTGAAAGGAGTCGGGAGGGATTTCGGAAGGAAATCTAACTGAAATCTGCTAATAATGAGGATTAAGTTGTTCCGAAGGGAATTCTTTAGAGATTCTTATATAAATATGAAGGAGATCTTCCAGGCGTTTCGAAACAAATTGCCTGGATTTTTTAATGGAATTATACCTGGATCTAAAATTGTTTGAAATTGTAAAAAAAATTGTTTTCAAATTTAGAAGTGAATATTTCTGGAATTCAGAAGGATTGGGATTCGAAGGGAATCATTCAGGGATTCCGACTAAAACCTATCCGGATTTCTCAAGAGGATCCTTAGGAAATTCTTGATAAATTCTTTCGGGGATTCTCGAAGAAATCCTTAAGGACCCCTCCTGAAATTTCTTAAGGATTTCTAAGGGAATTCTTCTGGGACTCCTGAGGGAGGCCTTCTGTGATTTCTGATGACACCCTCCTGGGATTCTGAGTTTCCTGAGAAATTCCCGAGTGAATCCTTCTTGGATTTCTGAAATCATTCATTTTCATTTATTTAGTGTACATCCAAACAGATAACACTGAATCAACAATTTGACGCTACAATACACGGTTCGAAGCCGCATCTCTCCATCCTCAAATGTCCCCGACCTGGTCTGCCCACCTCGCTCACTGCGCTCCTCGCCGTCTCGTACCTGCCGGATCGGAAGCGAACACCATCTTTGCAGGATTGCAGGGTTGCTGTCCGGCATTCTTGCAACATGCCCTGCCCATCGTCATTTTTCCGGCTTTAGCTACCTTCTGGATACTGGGTTCGCCGTAGAGCTGGGCGAGCTCGTGGTTCTTTGCTCGCCACCACACACCGTCTTCTTGCACACCGCCAAAGATGGTTCCAAGCACCCGTCTCTCGGATACTCCAAGTGCTTGCAAGTCCTCCTCGAGCATTGTCCATGTCTGGGGTTCTTGAAAGAATCCTCATGGGTTTCCACAGGAATCCTTCTATGATTTCTTAGGGAATCTTTCTGGGACTTCTGATGGAGTCCTTCTAGGGTTTCTTTAAGAGCCCTCCTGAGATTCCTGAAGAAATCCTGAGATTTTTGGATAATCTGAAACAATCCTTCTGGTTTCCTAAAAAACCCTTCTGGGACTACCGAAGGATTCCTGAAGGAAACCTTTTGGGATTCCTGATGAGGGAATACTTCTTGGATTCCTGAGAAAATATTTCTGGGATTCCTGAGAGAATCCTTCTAGGATTCCTGAGGGAATCCTTCTGGGGTTCTATAGGGAAACTTTCTGGTATTTTTGAAGGAGTTCTTTTGGGATTTCCAATTGAATACTTCTGGGATTCTGAAGGAATCCTCCTAGGATTCATGATGAATTCCTTTTAATATTCCTAAGGAAATCCTTCTGGACTACCGGTCTAATGATTCCTAATTTTATTTGGAATCTCAGGAGGATTTTATTTAGAATTCTAGGAGGATTGTATTTGGAAGCCCAGATGGATTCCCTTTAATGTCTCAGGAGCCATTTGAAATCCCGAAAAGAAGCCTTTAATTTGAAATCTCAGAAGGATTAGATTGAGAACCTATGATTTTTATATTTGGAATCCCAGGGAGTTTTTTTTTCGTTATTTGCATTTGGAATTTCTGCCAAAACTAGATAAAAACTTTAAGATGAAAACAACGTGAACTCCGTTATTGATTCCTGCTAAATTGTTTATCCATTTTTTTCAGCGGTTTCGAAGTTCCTCCGAATGCTGAAGCCTTCCGTGCCGCTCTGTTTAACATCACTCCAGCGAAAGTAATCCGGAACCGAGCCCTGCAAGGAAATTGCCCAATATCGACTCGCCCAATCTGCGGAAAGTTCTGCCGTGGCCCAAGGATGACTCAGCACCTACCGACGATGACGAAAACGTGGAGAAACTTATCATCATCGGCTTATTTAGAACTGAAGAAGATGAATCAGTTGACCGGTTCAAGGTGTATCGCCATTGCATGAGAACCGACCCCTGGAGGCGACTGGATACAAGGCGAACGCCTTCATAATAGATCAGAGCATATAGTGAGCTAAAAATGATTATATTTATTAAACCGACATGATGTATTGAATATACAAATATTTAAAAAAAAAAAACTAAGCTGAAAACTTATTTAAGCAAGAAAACATAAAACAACTCAATGTCACAAATGTCATGTACATCGCACTATTTTACGTAGCTTTTTTTCACATAGCTTGCATTACGTCGGAAAAAATGTACATCGAGAAATAATCACATCGCTTCTGTTTATTACACAGAAGGCTGTCGAGTACATCGCGCAGTGTAATATTCACCAAGCGATGGAATCGACGGGTTGCATCGATTTCGATGTAATATTCAACAACTTTTTTTGCTGTGTAGGTAAACTTAGATTGGGGCAGAATTATGTAAAATATTATATTGAATTATATAAAATTATTAAATTATATAAAAATATTAAATTATATGAAATATGTTTATACGGCATTTGAAAAAGCAACTCATTTTATTTATTGTGTAGAAAAATTGGAGATATGTTATTTTTTTTATCTCAAGTTTTATCTCAAATTTTATCAATTTCACTAATGTCATATTTTTTAAAAAATAAATTGATATAACTCGACAACGGAAAAAGATACAGACGATGTTCTTATAGCCTTGAAAAGCCCCAAAAGTCTTCAGATAGTGACATTCGTGAAATGATTGAAATCATAAGCGCTGAAATTATAATTGAAATTGTTGGCGAAATTATCCAATGCGATCAGGTCACTGTCACTCACGCCGAGAAGTAAAGCAAACGGTGTATAGTGATTATTATCATTGGACAAGACTGGAGGTTCAATGAGGTCAAGATGCTCCGGTGAACTAGTGGAAAACCATATCAAGTAGCCTACCATTAGTATTCAGTATACCATTGACTTGCAGCGGGTCAGTATCAAACGTGGTGTCGATGAGGGAATATTTCGGATCCGGTCAGACTTTTGCAATTCGACGGCAAACTATCCTTGCACCGGAAGTTGAAGTTCTTCGAGCACAGCAAAACAGGGTGACAATTTAGCTTTCTCCATATCGCCCGGAGCCAGATTTCGGTGCGTCCTGTAGATGTCGGAACTGTCGTAATGCATTGAAGAGAACTTGCACAAGGATCGATCTGTGCTGATCTGCTAAGATCCGTGTAAAAGCGATATGGCAGATTGTAGCCAGTGTCATGCCTATGCAAACATGCAGGCGGCAGCGCACACCTCTAGTTATATCCTAGCAATCACGCCAATAAATTATGATTTTTTTCGTTGTAAAAGATACATTTCTAAACATATGTGTCATTAGACAAAAATATGCAATTTGTACTCACTTTTCCACCGCCTCATCGATGTCAATTCACGGTCTTCGATATGAATACCAATTCTCCCTAAATTGATATCCGTTCTTGCTCCCGGGCAGGCAAATGAAATCCAGCATTTTTATTCCGATTTTCCTTTTCATTTCCATTTCATAGTAAAATTGCCAATAGATTCAAATCAAAGCGCTTGATTATAGTTATTGGAGGAACCCCCCCGGAGCGTACCACCAAAGCCAGCCAGTCCGACACGACGAGGAAAACGAATTTTTCTCGGTCCGATTATGCAAGCGCACTGCTCCCACTCATCGCTTTTCTGTTCTACGTAGATTGAACCCTTTGAAAACGCAGAGAGAGAAAAAAAATCGACTGCCCGAGACTGAGTTGCTGACTCCGATATCGGTTCTCGATCACATTCCACCTTCTTCCCGCGTTTTGATTTGACATCCCAAAGCTCGATGGGTTATACCACCATCCACCCGGTCGTAAGAAAGGTTCGCTTTTGAATAAAAATCACATTATTGTGTTATGATTTATCGAACGTTGGCTGCTGCTGTTGCTGCTGCTGCATATGTACTTTCGGTCGTCCATGAGCTCTTTTCTTTTATAGGTTTCGGGTCGAACTCGAATACTATTGAGCCAGCATCTAGGACCTAAATCGTTGAATGTAAACGATTATGAAAGAGTGTTGTGTTATGGGAAATTGGAAATCTCATTCGGGGTTGAACAACACGTTTACAGTCTTTTTCATTTAGGATGTGTCAATAAAATATTGAAAAAGGTTTTTCTGCAATAGCCGATTTGTGATGTTGAATTGTTGAAGGATACAAAGCGCAATTTCGAAAATCGTGGGCAGCGTTCTTCCCAGTTATGCTCAGTGGCGGCTGCATAAATTGACTGTCACTTTCAGGAGATATTGTTCCGAATTCTTAAGGGAATTTAATTCGAAGCACTTCTTCTACGTGTAATTTTTCGAAATTTCCAAGGATTTTTTTTAATTCGAGAAATTCCTTAGATTTTTCACGAGGAATTCTGCTGAAATTTCATGAGAAAAGTTTCATACTCATCGTCATCATACCCTTTGATATCAATGGTTTGACTTTTTTTTCTGATTGCATCCTGTACTTTTAAATAATACTTCCAAAGCAGTGATTTAGAATCCATAATGGACGCTGCTATGAGTCCCGTTTTTTGCGTTTCATTTTTTGTCCATTTTGCTAACAGGTGTGATGTTCGATTTTTGTCGGGAAACCGCTTTCAACCTAAATATCCAACGACGTCCAACCATTATTCGCTCAGCACAACAGGTATCCTGGCCATGTGTGTCGAATTTTCTGAGTCATTTAATCTAACGATCGAATGCGAAAAAAATGTAGATAGGGTAACTGCTCCTGTGTTTCATCTGAATTTGTGTCCCATTATGGTGATTTTTCCACACATTTATTTCAAGAAATGAAATAAATGAAAATGAAAAATGAAAATGAAATATTTGCCAAAAGAACCGGACAAATTGGTGCTTATTTCTTTTATAATTTTCAGACAGTGAGATGTGAACAAGGACAGCTCCCCTATAACTATTGAAAGCGAATTTGCAAGTTTATTTATTGAAATTGGAGATGCTTATGGCCGATCCGATCGGTGTTTTTCTACCTACATTTCCGAATGAATTGGTGTTTATTTTTTTATCTTCGCGTTTTGCTTTTTGTTGCCTCACCCAGGTGGGAATATGTTGTCCGCACATAAAATTGTCCCAGAACAACCAACCGAGCAGCGAGCAAGCGCATCATCGGAATCTACTCCCACTATACTCGTTCGATATTAGCATTTCGTTTTGCGACAGCTGATCGCTTCGTGCGCTCTTGTGTTTCAACGGAACCCAATTTGCATGAATAGGTGTCTTTTTTTACGAGCGATTTGGCCGCGTCAGGTGACGCCGGAGATAGATTTTTGTTTCGGCAATTTATTTTCCCCGGTAATCGTTTTGTTCGATATTCATATGCATAATCATTTTTGGAACCAGAAAAATATACCGCTGTATAGCGCTTAAAGAGATATCTCCAAACATGAGCTAAAGCATTCTGGAGAGGAACAATTTAAAACTCAACATTAATTTTTTTCTGTGCATCTACGTATATGTATAGCGATTTTAAGGTGAATCGCGTTGGAGTCCAATTTAAAATCTACATAGCACTTTTAAGGGCACATAACTCGAAAAGTAAGCGACAGACAAAAGTAAAAAGTAGTTTTTCACCTTTGCTCACTTGCAGCATACAAGAAAAAATGGTTTCCAGATGTGCTAACCGCCGAAATATTCACATTTGTGCGAGCAAAAACGCGAGGTGATGGATAGCACGGCCATTGTGGCTGCCATTTTTGGATGCCGCCGTAACTCACCTTAAGTTGAACTATGAACTACACATGTGAATGGTAGTTTCTTCAGACAAATGAATCACATAATCTCCTATCTAAGAGATGGACTTTATGTTTCAAAAATAGAAATCCAAAAAAACAGAAGTTTCTGTTTTGTCTATTAGCAACAAATTCCATAATACCACAACAGCTATGCGTATTCAATGTTTAGTGTCCACAACCACAGTTAATATTACATACCGTGTCTGGGGTCCAAATAATCAACATTCCTTCTTCGCAACGAATGACTGATAGCATAACCGTTTAGCAAACAGTGACAAAAATCAAACATCGCTAAAATTGGCGTCAGCCAGTGAGAACCAATCCAAGGCAGTACCTTCGCATTGCTGCGTGATTGATAGCTTGATTGATGAGGTGATGTTATTCATTGCTGGAAATAGGCGGGGACCGGAGAGACGATCCATCCGTGACCCTGCACCACTGTCGGTTGCCGCTGCCGCCGTTGTTGCGCGCTTTGATGGACCTGAACTTGTCAAACAAATTGATTGTTCTCGCCGGCGATTAACTTCGCGCTCGCTGCGTAGTCCGTGGGCGATGATGTTGGTGGTGGTGACCTTATCGATGAGAAACGATGGTGCCGATGTCTGCGACATCCTATCACTCCTACTTGAGCTCGTGTGCGACGATCTGCTCTGAGAAGTCGTCCGATGACCACTCGGTCCCGTGATCACGTTCAGACGGATAAGAGTTTGTATTGGCTAGTGAAGATAGATGTGTAATGAGTTGGGTAAATATGTGCCTTCGGTTTCGATTACAATCTGGGAAAAAGATTATCACCTTTTTGTTTGAATATATAATGTTTTGAAGAAATCAGAAGACAATCTCTATTAAGCTACAGCTTTACATAGTTTCTTGAGTATTAATTAATCTCATAGTATAGATAACGGTGTTATGAAATCTAAATGATTTGTCGATAATTTAGCATTTATGCTACAATATATTTATTTACAACAAAATACGTCTACTTCCTACAATTGCAGTACATTATTTTTCTTTTTCTTTCAATACACTTATCTGAACTTGAACTATAGTTCTGTGATGCCTTAAGTCTGGTATTACACCGAGTTTTTCAATTAATTGTTTATACAGTGGCTGGAATTGCCGAATGTTAAGCGGCTCAAATAATCGTTCAATCATCAGAGGCGAATCTTGATAGTTTCAATAAAAATCGGCTACAGTATATGTTTCACACGTAACTTCGAGTAAAAATGCATTGTTTATTGTTATTGCTTTTATTTGAAATGTAATCAACCTTTTTGAACAACTTATGAAAACTCGCAAAACTTGATTAGTGTTCGTAAATGAAATTCAACCACACGTTTTGTTTTGGCTCTGTCACCTGCTCGAGAACAAGGTAGGTGCCATAAAATACAAGCAGTAGGTTTGCCAAAATGCAATAGTTTTGGGAGTCGAAAGAGTGTAAATGTTGTTCTCGTGATGCGGATATTTTCATCTCTGCATTTTCCATGAGCCATTACAAAAAAAAACTTTCGATCTGTAACTTTCGAATCGAAATGACAGTTCTTTTTAATTTGCCTACTTCTTGTTGGTCCAGAACTTGCGAAATTGTGCATAGAATCAAGTAAATGGCGCCTGGAATGAGATATCAATTCGCAAAACAAAGGAAACGAAGAAGGTCGAAATTGTCTTCCTTCTCACTTATCATGTCCTACTTCTCATTTCTCTATGTTTTAGGCAATTCGAGAAAATTCCAAAGGATTCCCCCGTAACGCTGAGTAGACACTTTTGCGTGGTGTGTTACGGTGTACACGGTCACATTGTCAGCTAAAGGCAAATCCTGACCCAACGAATACCTACCCCAATATCCAACTCCATGATACTTATGAGGGTGTCGCTGTGTCGGGAGCCTCTCGTTAAGTAAGTACTACACCAACATTACCTTCCCCTCCCAAGTTACGGTGAAGATGGACGTGGCCAGGAGTAGTAATCTTCATGCTTTTGTGATGTTTATCCTAGATTGAAATCAAGGACCACACCCACCTTGATTTCTGATAGCAATCTGGATAAAGATTTGAAAAGAAAAACATGAGTATCACTAGTGTCCATTCTACGAAGTACAACTTTACTATGCTATGCTATGCTATTCGAGAAAATTCCAAGGATTTTTTGTGGAAATTCGGAAATTCTTCCTGAAGAAAATTTGATAAATTATCCATGAAAATTTTGAAAAATTTGCCTAAATTGTTCTTCCTTGAAAAATTCTGAAACTTGGAATAAAAAAAAAAAAATAACAGGCAGCATTATTGAGAATGTTCAAAAGAATTATCCGTGAAAATTCTTCGGGATGCTCTTGCAAAATTCTGAGAAATTGCTCGATGTAATTTTGAACAATTTCTCAGGGATTTTTTTAAATATTTCGAGACAAATTCAGAAGATTTTCTCGTGAAAATTCCTAAGGATTTTCGTGGAAGATGTGAACAAAATTCGCCAGAAAATTCCGGATAGTTGAAATAGTTTAGAATTTTCTAAGCATTTTGGAAGAATTCCCTTCAATTTTTGTGCCTTTCTCGTACAACGAAGTTGTACCGAAAGGCTATCATTTCATTTCGAAAATAAACTTTTTATAAAAGCATCGGAGACCCATACTGCCGTAATCTGGAAAAGTGACGAAACCGCCATTTTACAACATGCATGTTTTCCATTTTTCTGTTAAAGAGCTCGATGAGTAGTACTCGTTAACACCATTTTTGGAAAATGGCTTATACGTCACTTTTTCAGATTACGGCAGCATAGTGTTATATACCAATCGACTCAGCTCGACGAACTGAGCACATGTCTGTCTGTCCGTGTGTATGTGTGTGTGTATGTGTGTGCACAAAAGCTAAGAAAAACATTAGACAACTTTTCATATAGTAATCTTTAACTGATTTGCTCGCAACGAGTTTTATTCGATAGGGGGCAAAGGCTTGTTATCACTATTGAGTTTAATAACGATCGACCGCTGCGTTTGAAAATTATAAAGAAAATGGGACATCGAACCATATAACCCCATATAAGGATGGTGTCTTAACTAAATGCGAGAAAGGCAGCATCACTACTCGGTGAATTAAAATGGGTTTTTATTATACGTTTAATTTCATCATACAAAGACCGGAGAAGCCATTAATAACTTTGCAAGTGAAAAACTGAATTCATTTCAACATTCACAGAAATAAAGAGTAGAAAAACAATAGTTTTCCGGGAATTGAAAGCAATAAAAATATACCAACGCTGATTCTCGCTGCCGTCGTCAAATGGTTTTTGTTCCTAATCTCTAACTATTTTGCCATTTGCGAAGATAGTAGGTGGTAAATATTATAAAAATACCATGGAGATTGGAGAATAGGTACAAATTCATTATGGTGTCAAGTATACATATTTACGGGGAAAGATGCATTTTACGCCAACACTATTTTTTTTTAAAGAAAACATGTTCTGCAAAGTCGTTCGGAATAGTAAGGTCATCATTATGGTGCTATAGAAGAATAGGATGGCCCATTTTAAGATTTTCATGTTCTTCAGTGTCTCGTATTGGCCATCTTCAGTGTCTCGTACTTGACTCGACGAAGTATGTATCTGTAAAAAAATACAACGTGTTGAGATTAAATGGAATTGTATTGAACTCGTCTTATGACAGGGGATTTTTTTCGATGTACTGACACTATTTCAGTTACTTGGATTAGAGTGTTCCTTAAAAACAGTACATTTTTTTCTTGGTTTCCATTTTTCGGACAAGTAGTTTTCAGGTGACAGTTCCTTCAGGAATTCCTCCGACGCTTCGTCCCAGAATGCATTCGATAGTTCCTCCCGGATTTCTTCCTGAATTTTCTTCCGGAATTCCTCCAAAAGTTTCTCCGTTGAATTTCCCCGGAAGTTCCTCTAGGAATTCCTCCGGAATTTCCTCCAGGAGTTTCTCTGGAAGTTCCACCCGAAAGTTCCTCTCAGAATTCCTCCGGAGTTTCCTCCAGGAATTCCTCTGGAAGTTCCACCCGGAATTCCCCCGAAAGTTCCTCCCGAAATTTCTCCGAAAGTTCCTCCCGCAATTCCTTTGAAAGTTTCTCCGAAAGTTCCTCCCGCAATTCCTCTGAAAGTTCCTCCGGCAATTCCTATGGAAATGTGTCCAAGAATTCCGCCGGTAGTTCTTCCAAAAATTCCTCCTGAAGCTCCTCCAGGAGTTTTTCTGAAAGTTCCTCCAGGAATTCCTCTGAAAGTTACTTACGGAATTCCTCTGGAAATATGTCCAGGAATTCCTCCGGTAGTTCCTCCAAAAATTCCTCCGGAAGCTCCTCCAGGAGTTCCTCTAAAAGTTCCTCCAGGTATTCCTTTGAAATTTCCATCCGGAAATCCTCTGGAAGTTCCTCCCGGAATTCCTTCGAAAGTTTCTCCGAGAATTCCTCCGGAAGTTACTCCCGCAATTCCTCCGGAAGTTCCTCCAGGGATTCTTTCGGAAGTTCATCCAGGAATTCCTCCAAAAGTTCCTCCAGGAATTCCTCCGGAAGTTCCTCCAGGAATTCCTTCGGAAGTTCCTCCAGGAATTCCTCCGGAAGTTGCTCCAGGAACTCCTCCGGAAGTTCCTTCAGGAATTCCTTCCGAAGTTCCTCTTGAAGTTCCTCCAGGAATTAATCCGGAAGTTCCTACAGGAATTTCTCCGGACGTTCGTCCAGGAATTCCTTCGGAAGTTCCTCCAGGAATTCCTCCGCAAGTTCCTCCAGGAATTCCTCCGAAACTTCCTCTAGGAATTCCTCCAGAAGTTCCTCCGGGAATTTCTTCGGAAGTTCCTCCAGGAATTCCTCCGAAAGTTCCTCTAGGAATTCCTCTGAAAGTTTCTCCAGGAATTCCTCCGAAAGTTCCTCCAGGAATTCCTTCAGAAGTTTCTCCAGGAATTCCTGCAGGAATTTCTCCGGTAGATCATCCAAGAATTCCTTTTAAAAGTTCTATAATTTTCGTAAATGGAGATTTCCTTGGAATTATTCACGGATACTTTTCATAAGAAATTTTCCTTGGAATTTTCTCAGGAGTTCTTCCAGAAATTCCCCCAAGAACTTTTCATAAATTACTTCGAGATCTCTACAGAATTTTCTTCTGAATTCCTTTCGAAATGCACTTGATATTCCTCTGAACCCTTCCTTAAATAGATCGGGAAACTCCTTCAGGTATTTTCCCAAAATTCTCCCGAAAAATAGTTCAGGAGACTATTAGAATGTTCTGTAGGAATGGACCTGCATGTTCCTAAAAAAAGTCCTCGGGAAATTTTTACCCCTTCTTTTCTAAAAAATCTATAAATTTCTTTAAGAAGCACTCGACTCCTTCCTCTGCGTATTTCTCTAGAAATTCCTGTCGAATACTTTTTATACTTTCTCTCTCCCTCATGGGAAACAATTAACCTAAAAATACTTCAGATTTTTTCTGCGAAATTCCTTTTGAAATTTCATTCTTAAGAAATACTTTCAATTTAATTTTTTTCCACAAACTCCTTCAGGACTTCTCTCAAAAATTCTTCCTGGAATCCACACGGAATTTATTTGTTCCAGAAATCCCTCTATGAAATCGTACTGCTGTCATCAGGCAATTTAGTTCGCACATTGATAATAATTACTGGCAAAACAGAGATGAACGTAAAATTCGTTTTATATTCCATTAATTCATGCCTATCACCCGGCAACCCGTTAACCAAGACGAACCTGTGCCATATAACCTATATCCCAAATTCCAATAAAATTCCGCATGAACTCGTTGCAAGTACAGAGGTATACTCGGCTTGCAGTGGGCAAGTGACTGCATCATCATTTCCTCCCCATCCCCGATGCCCGTGAGGACGTGGACGGCGCCGTAATTGACCATTGAAAAGTTTAGAGGTCTCGGCCTGTACGCATTGAGGTTAGAAAACAACTCCTTTGCTCCATCCACTAATTCTCTGTGCAATTAAGATTGTTCTGATCAGTAGCAACTACGAAATGTACGGACATCAAGCTCAAGCTCAAGCTTCCCCGAGCCCCGTTCTCAAGTAGCGGCGGCATGGCCAATGAGACTTATTCCAAATCTTATCCAAATGCAATTTTAATCCAATCTACGGCGGCGCGCCGATTCATTTTTGACGGCTGCGACATTGCCATGACATGGTGAACGCTGTTCCAATTGCTGACTGGCAATACTCTTTAAATGCTGAGCTTTTTAAAAAGACAGGAACTCTGTCTGAACACTTAACACCTAGCATGAGACAACGGACAGGACACATAACACCCAAATTTTTCGATCACGAAAAGTGTAGCACATGCGTCTAGACCAGCGGTTCTCGACCTTTTTCTTGAGAGGTACCCCTTCAAACATTTGCATTAATTGAGGTACCACCTTTTTCTTTTGCTGTAAATGAAAATAAGCGTAGATAGGATATATGAAAAACGACCCGATTTTGCATTATAATGCAAATTTCAGCCAACTTCATGGAGCGTCATATATCCCGTTAGTTTTCAGGGTCGCTTCCTACAGGACTTTTTTGTCTATTGAAAGCTTTCAAGTCTCTTGATGGGAGATTCCCAAGCCTATTATAGGGAGCCTCTTGAAGGGAGGCTTCACAGCCTCTTGGAAGGAGGCTTCCGAGCCTCTTGAAGGAAGGTTTTCTAGCCTTTTGAAGAGAGACTTCTGCGCCTCATAGAAGGCGGTTTTCGAGCTTTTGAGAGATGTTTTCAGAGTCCGCCGATCCACTTGGAGGGAGGCCTCCGAGCATCTTGAAATAGGGGTCCAGAGCCTCTTGAAAGCGGCTTTCGAGCCACTTGAAAGTACGCTTCCAATCTTCTTGGAAAATAAATTTCGTGCCTCTTGAAAGGAGGCTTCCGAGCCTCTTGAAAGGAGGTTTCCGTCCCTTTGGAAGGGAGGCTTCCAGGCCTCCCGAAATGCGGCTTTCGAGCCCTTGAAAGGGGCTTCAGAGACTTTTGATAGGAGGCTTCCGAGTCACTTGGAGGGAGGCTTCAGAGCCTTTTGAGAGGCGGCTTTCAAGCCACTTGAAAGGAAGCTTCTGAGCTTTTTGAAAGTATGCTTCCAAGCCTTTTGAAAGAAGAATTCCGAGCCTCTTCAAGAAAAGCTTCCGAGCATCTTGAAAGCTTACTTCCAAGCTTCTTGCACGGCGGTATCCGAGTCTCTTGAAAGGCGGTTTTCGAGCTCTTGAAAGGAGGCTTCAGAGCCTCTTGATAGGAGGATTCCGATCCTCTTGAAGAAAGGCTACCGAGGATCTTGAAGAGAGGCTTCAGAGCCTCTTGAAAGCGGCTTTCGAGCCACTCTTCCTTTTGAAAGTACACTTCCAAGCCTCTTGGAAGAAGAATTTCTCTTCCTCTCTTGCAGGGAAGCTTCCGAGCCTCTTGAAAGAAGGCTTTCGAGCCTCTTGAAAGAAGGCTCTCGAGCCTCTTGAAAGGGGCTTCCGTGTCTCTTGAGGGATTCTTTCAAGCCTCTCAAAAGAAGGCTTCTGAGCCTCTTGAAGGGAGGCTTAAGAGCATCTTGTAGGGAGGCTTCAGAGCCTCTTGAAAGGCAGCTTTCGGGCCACTTAAAAGGAGGCTCCTGAGCATTTTGAAAGTACGCTTTCAAGCCTTGAAAGAAGAATTCCCAGATTCTTGAAGGGAAGCATCCGAACCACTTGAAAGGAGCCATTCAAACCTTTTAAATATAGGCTACCGCGCTTTCTGAAAAGAGGCTTGCAAGCCACTTGAAAATAGGCTTCCGAGCCACTTGAAAAGAGGCTTCTGATCATCTTGAAAGGACGCCTCTGAACCTCTTGAAAGCATGCTTCCAAGCTTCAGAGCCTGTTAAATAGAGGCTTCCGAGCCTCTTTATATGAGGCTGTCGAGCCTCTTGGAGAGAGGCTTCCGAGCCACTTGAAGAGAGGCTTCCGAGCCACTTGAAGAGAGGCTTTCGAGCCACTTAAAAAGAGGCTTCTGAGCCACCTGAAAGTGGGCTTCCGGGCTACTCGAACAGAAGCTCCCGAGCCACTTGAAATGTGGTTTTCGAGCTACTTAAAAGGAGGGCCTGAGCCTCTTGAAGGGAGGCTTACGAGCTTTTTGAAAGGATGCTTTCAAACCTCTTGAAGGAGGTTTCCGAACCTCTTGAAAAGAGGCCTCCGAGCCTTTTGAAAGGAGGCTTCGAGCTACTTGGATGGAGGCTTCCGAGAAGCGTAGAAGGATGCTTCCAATTCTCTTCTCTGACAAAGAAGTCACTTTTTAGTGACTTGGTCACTTTTTTCGGGTCAGTCACTAAAAAGTCTCTTTTTTCGACCTCAGTTCACTAAAGTCACTTTTTCTCGGAAAAAATAACTATTTTCAAGTTTTTTGAAACTATTGACGAGGTTTCGTTAAGAGCATCGTAGCGGAAAGAAAAAAAATGTTGAAAAATTTTAAGCTTCTTCGATCGGAAGATGCTTTCAGTCTTGCAAAATGTCGTGACCATCACCAGATGATCAGATATGAAAACAAAAATCACCACGCTTTTAAACGATGTTCTTTACTGACAATCACTGCAAGCGCATCGTGACATGTAGAAGCTGACACGTGAGTACCTTAGGTAAGCGTGACACCCAGATTGACAACCACAAGCTGAGAGCCATAAAGAGCATCAGATCGGTCAGCTGTCAAAAGTGCAGGTGAGCACCGTTATTGATTGATTTTGTTGTCGTTTGATTGGACTGACGTCCTTTTTTTTATTGATAAATCTCGCTTAACTTTTCAAAAGGACCTAAGTAACATTTGTTTCATGAATTAATTTGAGTATTGCAATCAAAAGCTTTCATGTTGTTCTGTTGATTGCGCTTTTCAAATTAATTCATGAAAAAAATGTTACTTAGGACCTTTTGAAAAGTTAAGCGAGAAATCAATAGATATATCACAGACAAACAGACATAACACTCATGAAATTCTCATCGTTGACTGATTTACCGGTCATTTTAAATAATCATTAGTTGGCCAATTGGTCACAAGTGGCGTGCGTATCGCATTTGCTCGAGTTTGACGTTTCTTCACTAACGCCATCTGGTTCGTGATTTGCCCAACTAAGTGAAAGCAACAGATGTCGTTAGTGTTTGTACGACGATGAATTTGATGAGTGAATGTTCAATGTGTTATGTCTGTTTGTCTGTGGATATATTATTACTTAGTTTTTCAAAATTCAATCTAGACAATCTTTTGAAAAGGGCCAAACTTTGTTGTGCTGAATTTTTCAAATGGATATAATCGAAAAACAACGCATCCTACAGAAAAGTGTTGTGTGGGTGACTATCGCAAAATCAGCCAAAGTTTCTAGTAAAGATACTGGAAACAATTCAAATTGAGCCCTACACTGAAAAAAATCAGTTTTAAAAATTAAAACTCGATTTGCGAAAACACGCCCTTTTTGATTTTAATGATATTGTGTCTCAAGATAGGTGATTATGTTCCCTACCAACCGTCCATACATCGCAAGCTTGACACTTTTAAGGGAAAAAAGTTTTTCTAACAAAAACTTTTTCTTGTCGGAATTATTTTCAGTGTATTTTCATCCGTTGCGACCAGTTACGACCTAAACATTGTACTCTGCTTGACTATACAGGAATATTTTAATATATGTATGTATGTATATGTTAAATCCACTGACACTCCTTGACACTGAAAAACAAATCAATTCCGCTAAGAAAAATATTTTGTTAGAAAAACTTTTTTCCCTTAAAAGTGTCAAGCTTGCGATGTATGGACGGTTGGTAGGGAACATAATCACCTATCTTGAGACACAATATCATTAAAATCAAAAAGGGCGTGTTTTCGCAAATCGAGTTTTAATTTTTTTAAACTGATTTTTTTCAGTGTAGGGCTTAATTTCAATTGTTTCCAATATCTTTACTAGAAACTTTGACTGATTTTGCGATAGTCACCCATACAACATTTTTTTGTAGGATGCGTCGTTTTTCAATTGTATCCAATTGAAAAAATCAATAAAAAAATATTTGGCCTTTTTCAAAAGATAGTCTGGATCAAATTTGGTAAAACTCACGGAAGAAAAAAAGTACCCAAAATTGAGTATTTTTAAACTTACTTTTGAGTTATTTTTTCTCTTCTCTTTCATCCACTCTTTCTTTTGTTGTCAAAAACAAAAGAGCCAAACAATCCAACGACGCCAGTTCAATACGGGAAGCCAATTTTGAGTTTTATTACCTGAGGTCGAGATTGAGTGAATTAAACTTACATTTGGGTGAATAAATTTTCCGTTGGGTACTTTTTTAACATGGGAGTAAAGGCAAACTACTTCGACCACACTTACTCAATTTTGGCTTCCCGTACGGATGTTCGAGGTTGGGTGAATTAAACTCACTATTGGGTAGTTTATTTCTTCCGTATGTACTTTTCTTTTTACATCACCTCTTAAAATATTGAACAAAAAGTAAACATAACCCATAAGAACACTTGAATGTTCCAAAAAGTTCTATTTTGGCTTCATGCATTTTTATTACAGCAAAAATCCATTAATTTCCGCTAAGTGGATTATTCCATTGCTGACGAGCGTTGATTTCGAACCAAACACCGCATAGGTCAAGTGATCATCACGATAGTCAAGATGACACGGATATGACAACCGAGGCATTCCACGGGGGCATGTCAGTCGATCCTGAGCGACCATTTCGAAAATATTTGAAACTCTGCACAGTTTTTCAATTTCATCTAAATCGTCATTTTTCGATATCAAATCTTCATATTGAGTCACGACTAACTTTTCAAAAGGGTGTATGTGAAAATGGTTCAAAAATATTTAAAAAGCTGCACAGCAAAACGGAATGTTCGATTGTTATGATTTTTTCAGCAAAGTTAGACAACTAAATGGTGATTCTTAAGAAAATGTGCACAGTAAAAAAAAAAATTTTTTGCCTTTAAAAATATCATTTTTGTCACAAAAACTCAAATATCTCAAAACCCTATCTTTTTTCGAACGTAATTCGGTCCATTATATTAGCTATCTACCATAAAAATTTGGTGATGGTAAACTAATAAACAAAAAAGTTATGACATTTCAAACATTTCACAATTTTCACATTTAGTAAAAAAAAATTTTTCTGTGTAAGTTATTTCGAGAATTGCAGTTTGATGCAGATTTTATTGTTAAGGGACGTGATTTAAACAAGTTGTTTTCATGATATTTTGATTTAATTATTCATAGCATCTATAAGAAACTTAGACACGATCCAGTGTTGTGATCAAAAGTATTGATAGTGTCATAATTTTCATTGCACGTGACTGGCGAAAAATTCTTTTAATAGTGTTGAAACCTGTTGATAATAACGTTGATAGAAACATATCAGAAATGTTATTTTTAAGACAAAAGCTGCAAAATCAAAGATTTATATACACGTGTACGTCTATAGTTTACCTGCAAAAATATACCTCTTAGAGAATAGACTTTATGATCGGGAGGAAACGGGTATCTTCAACAACAACAAATGCATGATAGGTACATACCATGACAATGCTCACGAAAAAGCAAAAAATTACTACTACTAAGGTTGTTAAAGATCTTATAGTAATTTTTTCTTCAGTCAAGCAAATGACACCAAACTAGTCAGTAAAAACTTAAAAGTGATTTTGTTTATTGAAATATTACGAACAACATGAGTAGCCGCTTTCTCAACTGTTGTAGGCCGTTTGATGGAAAAAAGTGTTCAAAAGAGTTACGAAATCTCACCGAAAGCACCATAGATAAACTGAAAGCGACTGGTTATGCTCCAATGTCCACATTGAATACAAATTTACGCATTTGCACGTCCTGCCGTCTAAACGTTGACAAAAGAGCAATCTGTATATCATCGGTTGAGCAGAGCGCAGGAAGTTCGAAAACGACAGCAACTGAGGAATTGCCAGATGTATCGACAACAACTGAGGAATTACCAGAAGTATTAAGTGCTGAGAGCCTTGCCACCGTACCATCAGCGAAATCTGTTTCAACAAATCAATCGGAAGATGAGTGTATCCAAAAGGTCAACATCGAACGCTTTAACGAGGGCATAGCTGGGATAAAAGTGACTCCGATTATATGGAGTAAGATGGACTACGTTTATTACCCGGAGAAAAATACCGTGAAATAAACGAAGCTGTACGAAGAAACCTCTTCAAATTAGGGACCTGATGATGTGGAAAATACAGACTACGATGAGGTAATTATAAATATGAAGGAAAGGTTCTCGAATGCAGCCACGACAAGGAAAGAAAAATTATTGATTTTGTCGATGCTGCCAAGTTCGTGGTCTATTCAGGATGCCATTGATGAGTTCAAAACCAATAGAAATACAGTAAAAGAGGCAAAACAATTGAAGAATAACTGTCTTTCAACCAAATTACTAGGTCTAGTACTGCATTAACAGATGAGACAAAAGAAATAGTAGTTCAATATTTTGAAGATGATGAAGTAAGTCGAGCTATGCCTGGTCAAAAAGATTATGTATCAGTAAAAAAGATGGAAAGCGTCAAGCAATCCAAAAACGATTAATGATGACGACTTTGAAAGAAGCGTACACACGCTTCAAGGAAATTCACGATAATATTAAAATAGGTTTTTCCTCATTTGCAAGCCTTCGGCCAAGGCAATGTAAGCTTCTTTCCAATTCAGGAACACATAATGTGTGTGTGTGCACAACCCATGAGAATATTAATCTTATTTTACATAGTTTGAAAAGAATCAATTTAACAAAGGATATTAAAATGTTAACTGGTAGTCTTTTGTGTGAAAATACAACATCAAATTGCTATCTACGATCTTGTTCGGATTGTCCAGATTCTTCATCATTGGAAAATACTTTATTCGCTGAGTTTGAAGAAAATATATTGATCAGTTATCATTTGAGCAATGGGTGACCACGGATAGGTGTGACATAGAAACTATTGTAAAACCTGTAGATGAGTTTGTGTCATATTTTTGCTTGAAATTAGAAAGTTTAATCCTCACGATTTCATTAAAACAGAACAATCCAGCTTTTTAAAAATACGAAAAATACATTACAAAATGGTGAATTTTTAGTCATTTGTGATTTTCTGAAAATTACAGCTTTGTATTGCAAGATGAAGTGCAGTCCCATCACTGGAACGTACAACAAGCTACAATTCATCCATTCGTTATTTATTTTAATGGAAGTACGCAAATTGAACACTTAAGTTTTATTATAATTTCCGAAGATTTAAGACACGATTCAGTATCCGTAAACTTGTTCATTGAAAAATGATTAACTTTTTACGCGTTGATAAGCATAAAGAAGTCAAAAAGATATATTTCATGTCTGATGGAGCAGCGTCGCAGTACAAAAATCGTAAGAATTTTTCGAGCCTATGTCAATTTAAATCAATGTACGGAATTGATGCAGAATGGCATTTTTGCTACATCACATGGCAAAGGTCCTTGTGATGCTATTGGAGGAACAATAAAGCGCATGGCCACAAGAGCAAGTTTAGCCAAAGAACGTGAGCATCCAATTAAAACTGCGAAAGAACTTTTTGATTGGGCAAATCGTAGAAAAGAAAAGGATTTAACCAAATTATCATTTTGTTTTACTACTACTGAAGAGGACGAAATAAAGGCTTCAGAGCTCAGCGAGCAATTTAATAACGCGAAAACGATCCAAGGAACCCAAAATTTCACTGTTTCATTCCATTGTCGGAAAATAAAATTAAAGCAAAACTATACTCAAACTGTGCTGATAATAATTCAAAAGTGTTCGATATTTTAAAAATTTGAATAAAATAAATAAAAAATAAGTATTAATAAACTGTTTTCATGATATCATAACCCATACCAAAATTCAAACCCAAAACTCTTAGAGTTTCTATAACAACATTGTGTAACTGCCACATTTAATTTAATACTTAGGATAATATTAATTCATTTTTATTTATTTATACATATAATATTTATACATATAATATACATAATATCGATGAATACATAAATATGGAATATCATACAAACAACTTGTTTAACTCACGCAAGGCCCTTAACAATAAAATCAGCATCAAACTGCGATTCTTGAAAAAAAATACACGGAAATTTTTTTTTGTTTACTATATGTGAAAATTGTGAAATGTTTGAAATGTCATAACTTTTTTGTTTATTAGTTTACCATCACCAAATTTTTATGGTAGATAGCTAATATAATGGACCGTTTTCCCTAAAAAAATTACGTTCGAAAAAAGATAGGGTTTTGAGATATTTGAGTTTTTGTGACGAAAATGATATTTTTAAAGGCAAAAAAATTTTTTTTTACTGTGCACATTTTCTTAAGAATCACCATTTAGTTGTCTAACTTTGCTGAAAAAATCATAACAATCGAACATTCCGTTTTTGCTGTGCAGCTTTTTAAATATTTTTGAACCATTTTCACATACACCCTTTTGAAAAGTTAGTCGTGACTCAATATGAAGATTTGATATCGAAAAATGACGATTTAGATGAAATTGAAAAACTGTGCAAAGTTTCAACTCAATAGAAAACCATGAATTAAAAATTTTCTTAAATTTTGATGCTGTTGCTTGGAATCGCTCAACCACAACATCAGGAAAGTTTCCCTATCATTCATGCTGGTGATCACAGGCAGAAGAAGTGAAGACATGGTGAGTGACCCAGCGCTAGTTGCTAAAATGTCACTTTCATGATGATCGTTACACCAAGCATGTGAGATCCACACTGAGCATCACAATTGAGTACTTGACACATGACCTGGATTTTGTTATTGTCAGGCTTTGCGTGACTTGAACGGTGACACTTTGCAGCACTGGATGCTTTATTCATGACGGACATGAAATGACGGCAGAGGTCAACCAGCTAAGGGCTGAGAGCCTCTTTACTAAAGAAGAAAAAAAATGAAATTACGGATTTAGAAAAAAATGACTAATATTTTTTGGCCGAAATCTGTTCGCAACTTCTTAGTGACCTAAAATTCGCTCTGAATCTATTATTAATTACTAGCGAACCCGACGAACTTCGTTTCGCCTAAAATTGATTTATTCTTTGATTAGCTCTCGAGTTATGAAGAAATTGGTGTTTCGTTTGTATGGGAGCCCCCTTTCCAAAGCGGGGAGTGGTCTCAAACCATCTTAAGAACCTTCCCCGGTCTCATAAACCTTTGCATACAAATTTTCACGCCGATCGGTTCAGTAATTTCCGAGTCTATAAGGTTCAGACAGACAGAAATTCATTTTTATGTATATAGAAGAAGATTAGATTTAAAACAGCGTTTAATTGAAGGGGTTTTGTGTCACTGTGATACAATTGTGTATATAGTGATGTGATGCAAGCAGGATGGGCACAGGGGATTGAGATTCTAAATATATTCACAAGACTAATAGCAGAACTTGCTTATTTTAAAATCTTTTTTAAAAACTATTAAACTCTACACCTTATCAATTGAACTGTTGAGTATTTCAATGCATCTTTTCAATAAAATTCTGATGTTTTTATCTCAGTCTTACATAATTGTAGATACATTTCCTGTTGTTGTAATGCTCATTAGTGCATACCCAAAACTAACAAGCTTTTTAGTTTTTTTATAATAAATATGTTCTACTCACAAACATATATATTTTGAAACATAAGATTTTTTTAGGATCAAAATGGAGATAAAGGACTTTATGAGTGGAACATTTCTTACGTAGGGGATCCCTCATAGAAAGATTTATTTCATATTTTTTTCCGTAAGGAGCAATTGAATGGTCTCTCGAGATCTGCTTTGATAGATACAGTAGAATTTTCCAAAATATATTCTGATGACAATTTAGACATTTGAGACTGCATAAAATTTGGATATTCCATCAAGAAAAATCGTGAATTTGTTAAGATTTTTGTTATGTTGAGTTTGACTCACCGGTTGATAGCTCAAACTTCTTGTTTAGGCTTTTTGAAATTCTGAACAAAATCCTTTAAGTTTCAAAATGATTCTTTGGTTTCAGATGTATAAACTTTGTGAGTCAAATTAAAAAAATAAAATTTCTGTATGATTTTTCGAATAAGTTCGAACCAATATAAAAAGACAGGAACACCGTCTTCGACCAGAGGTCGTACAGACTGAACAGTGAACACTTTACCACCTAAACAACGGACAGGGCACATAACACCCAGTGGACTGGTGGAGAACCGATCACGAAAGGTTTCCTCCTTACCGGTGCGGGATCGAACCCACGCTCCATAGCCAAGGCGTTTAGACGATTGACGTCGCTAACCGCACGGCCACGAAGCTCAAACATTATTGCCCATTATTTGGACTGCCCTCAAATTGTGTTTTTCCAGTGGTAGAAGCCCGAAAGGTCAATTCGTGTTTTTTGCGGAATTTATTGCCCCTTCAAATTGGAATTTTTGGTCAAAAGATATTAGAGGGAGACATAATTTTTGAAAATTATTTGTATCGGCCTTATTAACTTCATATAAAAGTCAATTTTTTTCACTGCAAATGAAATTAAAAGTCACTATTTGGTCACTTTTTCTGCAGCTGAAAGTCACTATTTGGTCCCTTTTTCCGTCAGTTTTGGTCACTAAAGTCACTATTTTGAGCGGCATTTACCGCTACCAGCCCTGAGAATGTGTTTCTCGTAATGTAATCTCAATGTTTGTTGGCCTGCTTTTCAACTTTGTATTCTATTAGCATTTCCTCAGTTATTAATTGAAAGCTTTTCTATGCCCGCCATTGCATGAGTATGTATCTTGTGTGGCAAGTATAATGGATACACTATGCCTAGGGTGTCGAGACAGTTTCCAACCCGATAACATCTTAGACCGGGCCGAGTATCGAATTCGCCATCTCCAGATTGGCAATCCTACTCCTTTGCGTCTCACAACATAGCTCACTGAACTATTCCAGATTTGAGGAAAACAACAGCATCCTAAAAAGGAAGTTCTTGAGGGTCTTGATCTCCAATAAATGTACCCTGTCCGGTACTCCTATTTCTCCTCATTTGTCTTACTTTGAACACTCATCTGAATTTTATTATCACATCACAATCATTCCAATGAAAACTAATGAAACCAATGAAAACTAATCAGAACACCATTTAGAATTTATATCTACCATTTTTTTTCTCTGTGCTGACATCGCACAATTGTTGCCTTTTCACTTCACAATATTAGGTGGAGAACTGTTTGAAAAAAATGCTGTCTTTTCCATATGATAAATACAAGAACACTCGTGGTAATCAGCCGAAATCCAACGCATGTAACCGTGGTAATGAATGGGCTCAATAATTGAACATAAAAAATTTAAGTCGTCACGATTAATTAACTTTTCTTGAAAAATGTGAGTGAATCATTGAAAAATGCCGGAATATCATGAAGTCATTGTCCCGAATATTTGCTACACCCGCCAGATAAGAACCGCTCAATCGTACGAACGAACCGCTATTCGGTTCTGGCTTCATTGCCATTCCCCGAATCCCATTGAGCTTTATCACAAAGACATTCCACTTCTCTTGGTATCCAATATTCAACGCTGGAGAAAAATTCGGACAGTATCATTGCTCTTGATGAAGCTATTCCACTCTTCCGTCGCATCCGCCGAACGCCAATGTATCCGGGCGCAATAAAATGTATCTATTCTCCGTTAAGCCGGTCGTCCGCCGTTCCCGGTACCGGCAACTGGGGTCAATTCAATCAGCGGAGAGCTTCGAACGAAATTAAGTTTTCCTTGTTTTCATTGTAAAGAAGCAGATATTTCACTTGAAAATGTGTTGTTTTTCCAGATAATTGTGTAGGCTTAATCTTTTATGGAATACTAATTTGAAGTGAATGAATGCTTGATTCAGATTCACTAATGACAAACTTACAAAGCACACAATTATTGAAACACTGGTACTGCTTCAAAGTATGTTTTGGGGGATATTCGCAAGGTATACACTAATGTAGCTAAAAATTGATCAACCACACCTTGGGTTACGGTACCTATGCAGAGTGCGTGGGCTGATTTTTTTTTCACTATGCAGCACGGTGTTGCTTCGCTATCATTCAGATTCGTTTATGTTTGATACCTCCATCTGTACCTACTCAAAAGCTTCACGTGCGCCTTTTAGTTCGGTGCACATTGACGTGCGTTGTTTTCAATGGTTTCAAAGCGGGATCGAAATTAATTTGAAATTCACAGAATCCTGTTCGTACTTCACAGTAATATTAGGGTGAAGCTATTGAAAAAAATTATAACAGCGACACATATATCTTATATAGATATTTTTGGCAGTGTACCATATCCAACGAGCAAATGTCAGTTTTCTATACAATTATATTCTGTATAAGAACTTATAAAAATCAGTATAAAAGTTTTGCACAAATACAACAGCAAAGCACTTCCAATCTTGAGAGTTTGTTATACAATATCTGTGAGAGAAGCATAAGGTATAAAGTCGTCTCAAGTAAATTAACTTATTCGATATTACTGCATTGTCTCGTTCAAAACATTTTCGATCACGTTTTATGCACCCGAGGAAACAGTGTGCACGCGTGCGGTGCGCCAAAAGTGGGTGGAACGAATTCGTTAAAGATAGCCATCAACTCAACAATTCGTGTGGATCGTTTCATGTTTGGTGCCAGCCATCGCATCGCAATAAAATATATCAATGCCGGCCGCCGCTCCACACGTGTAGGAGTAGGTATATGATACGTGCGCTGGGAACGTGGACCAAAGCGAATGACACACGGTGAGAGCAGACATCAGCAGCAGCATACATAGTTCGAAGCGCGAGAGAAAAAAAACCGATGGCAATTAAGCACCAACGAAAGTATAGGTTTTGATCGGCTTATCTCCATTCTCCGGTTTCTTCCGCCATCGCATCCCATAGCCAGTTAGCATCAGCAGTGGGAGGTCCTTGTAAACAGTCATTAAATCTGAGCTCGGAAAGGGTGTTATGGGTTTTAGGAGCCCAACCAACCAACCAAGTGCTCTGAAGGGTGCTAATTTGATTTGATCTCACGGTACGCCTCGCCCGCCGCAGGCCGTTCTGTTTGGCGGCGCGGCGGCGTGCACTTCTGGGAAGGTAGCCCCGCCACCACACCAACGCCATACAGGGGCTGACGACTATAGGCGAAGGCCGCAGCATACTCCATTTAATGAGGATAGCAAACATACGCTTCATCGCATATCTCGAGCGGCCGCCTTCTTGACCAAGAAAGTCCCAGCATCATCGTTGGTATACGTTCGTAGGATCTTAGCGAACGCTTGGCCTAAATAAATCATAAACAGAACCCGACGAGGGAGGATATCGATATCGGCGCTGAACGGTTGATTGCCCACACGGCGAATGGGTCTGTGTGTATGGAGGGGGTGGGGTGGCTACGTTCCGGTTGATCACGGACAAAGGGATGGTGGTGTCGATAGCGCTCTGTGACCGAACCTTTAGGAATCGATGCGCTTCAGTGGCGTTCAGCTTTGACCCGGGATTGCATCCTGCGAGAAGAGGTTGCGTTCAATAATGGTACAGAACGAGGCAGTCATGTAGTTGGGGTTTCTGGAAAGGGATATCGTTTGATCATTTTTTTTGTTTGTCCCGTTGTTGGGAAAGATTTGCGACCACAATGCAAAATCGTGCTAAGGTCAACAACCACTGTGCAATTCTGGTAGTGGTTTTTTATCGACTTGACCATTACCTCTCGAAGTGAACACAGTTTTGCATTCGAGCCTGTTTTCAGCAAACAAAAAAAAATGTTAAAAATCCCCATTCAACGGGATTTTTGCTCTTCAATTTGAAATTTTCTTTTTCTATTCGGCAGCATATTTATAAGAATTTCATCGTTATTTATCGATATTTCAGATATTTCAATGGAAAATTTGCGAAAAATAGGGATCATGTGCTTCCATAGAGTGAGACTCATGACAAACTGTGGTTCTGATTTAATCCAAATTTCAATCCAAATCCAATCCATTCTAAATCCAAATCCAAATCTAATCCAAATTCAATCCAAATTTAAATCCAAATTCAATCCAAATCCAATCCAATCCAAATCCAATTCAAATTCAATCCAATCCAAATCCAATCCAAAATCAATCCAAATCTAAATTTAAATCCAAGTCCAATCCAAATACAATTCAAATTCAATTCAAATTCAATCCAATCTAAATCCAATCAAAATACAATCTAAATCCAATTCAAATCCAATCTAAATCCAACCCAAATTCAATGCAGATCCAATCCAATTCCAATCCAAATCCAACCCAAATCCAAACGAAATACAATCCAAATTCAATCCAAATACAATTCAAATTAAATCCAAATCCAATTCAAATCCAATCCAAATCCAAATCCCATCCAAATCCAATGCAAATCTAATCCAAATCCAATCCAAATCCAATCCAAATTCAATCCAAATCCAATCCAAATCCAATTCAAATCCAACGCAAATCCAATGCAAATCTAATCCAAATCCAATGCAAATCTAATCCAAATCCAATCTAAATTCAATCCAAATCCAATCCAAATCTAATCAAAATCCAATCAAAATCCAATCCAAATCTAATCAAAATCCAATTCAAATCCAATGCAAATCCAATTCAAATCTAATCCAAATCCAATCCAAATCCAATCTAAAACTATCCAAATTCAATCCAAGTCCAATCTAATACCTTTCCAAATCCAATTCAAATCCAATCCAAATCCAATACAAATCCAATCCAAATCCAATTCAAATCCAACGCAAATCCAATGCAAATCTTATCCAAATCCAATGCAAATCTAATCCAAATCCAATCCAAATCCAATCTAAATTCAATCCAAATCCAATCCAAATCTAATCAAAATCCAATCCAAATCTAATCAAAATCCAAATCAAATCCAATGCAAATCCAATTCAAATCTAATCCAAATCCAATCCAAATCCAATCTAAAACTATCCAAATTCAATCCAAGTCCAATCTAATACCTTTCCAAATCCAATTCAAATCCAATCCAAATCCAATACAAATCCAATCCAGGTCCATTCCAAATCCAAAATTTAAATTCAATCCAAATGCAATCCAAATCCAATCCAAATTCAATCTAAATCCAATCCAAATCCAATCCAGGTCCATTCCAAATCCAATCCAAATACAATCCACATGCAATCCAAATCCAATCCAGGTCCAATCCAAATCCAACCCAAATCTAATCCAAATCCAATTCAAATCCAATCCAAATCCAATTCAGGTCCATTCCAAATCCAACCCAAATCCAATCCAAATCCAATCCAAATCCAATTCAGGTCCATTCCAAATCCAACCCAAATCCAAGACGAGCTCGGTGGTCTAGTGGCTACTGCTTCTGCCGTATAAGCAGGAGGTCGTGGGTTCAATTCCAGGCTCGTCCCTTTCCTACTTTGTATTTCTATCTTAGTTCTTTCTGTGTTTCGCGTTCTACCAAAACGATTCCTACTGTTCTAACCTTCCACACAATCCCAAAACCTCCCGTGGCACCTATGAGAGGTCGTAGAGTTCACTGCATCTTTCTTAAGTAGGTGTCCAACTAACCATCCTTCCCCTTCCTCAGCATTCGCAAGGACGTGGCCAGGACTGTGGTAACGGATGAAAGCGATGCTACTCTCATACAATAGTCTTGGCTTGTACCACCTACGAATTTGTGCGAATTGCTCAATGCTAATGGTAATGCTAATGCTAATTCCAAATCCAACCCAAATCCAATCCAAATCCAATTCAAATCCAATCCAAATCCAATCCAAATCCAATCCAAATACAATCCAAATTCAATCCAAATCCAATCCAAATCCAATCCAAATCCAATTCAAATCCAACGCAAATCCAATGCAAATCTAATCCAAATCCAATGCAAATCTAATCCAAATCCAATGCAAATCTAATCCAAATCCAATCCAAATCCAATCCAAATTCAATCCAAGTTCAATCCAAATCCAATTCAAATCCATTCCAAATCCAATCCAGGTCCATTCCAAGTCCAATCCAATTCAAATCTAAATCCAATTTAAATCCAATCCAAATTCAACCTAAATCCAATCCACATCTAATCAAAATCCAATCAAAATCCAATCCAAATCTTATCAAAATCCAATTCAAATCCAATGCAAATCCAATTCAAATCTAATCCAAATCCAATCCAAATCCAATCTAAAACTATCCAAATTCAATCCAAGTCCAATCAAATACCTTTCCAAATCCAATTCAAATCCAATCCAAATCCAATACAAATCCAATCCAAATCCAATCCAGGTCCATTCCAAATCCAAAATTTAAATGCAATCCAAATGCAATCCAAATCCAATCCAAATTCAATCCAAATCCAATCCAGGTCCATTCCAAATCCAATCCAAATACAATCCACATGCAATCCAATCTAATCTAAATCCAACCCAAATTCAATCCAGATCCAATCCAAATCCAACCCAAATCCAATCCAAATACAGTCCAAATACAATTCAAATGCAATCCAAAATTAAATCCAAATTCAATCTAAATCCAATTAAAATGCAATCCAAATCCCATCCAAATCAAATCCAAAACCAATCCAAATCCAATTCAAGTCCAATGCAAATCCAATGCAAATCTAATTCAAATCCAATCCAAATCCAATTTAAATGCAATCCAAATCCAAATCCAATCCAAATCCAAATACAATCCAAATCTAATCAAAATCTAATCCAAATCCAACCGATATCCAATCGATATCCTATCCAAATTCAATTCAAATCCAGTGCAAATCAGATGCAAATCTAATCCAAATCCAATCCAAATCCAATCCAAATCCAATCCAATTCCTATCCAAATCCAATCCAAATTCAATCCATATCCAATCCATATCCAATCCAAATCCAATCCAAATCCAATCCAGGTCCATTCCAAGTCTTATCCTATTCCAAACCAAATCCAATCCAAATTCAATCCAAATCCAATCCAAATCCAAATCTGTATCCAAATCCAATCCAAATCCGATCCAATCCAATCCAAATCCAATCCAAATCTAATCCAAATATAATCCAAATCCAATCCAAATCCAATCCAAATCCAATCCAAATCCAATCCAATTCCAATCCAAATCCAATCCAAATTCAATCCAAACCCAATCCAATTCCAATCCAAATCCAATCCAGGTCCATTCCAAATCCAATCCTAATCCAAACCAAATCCAATCCAAATTCAATCCAAATCTAAATCCAATCCAAATACAGTCCAAATACAATCCAAATGCAATCCAACTCAATCCAAATCCAAATCCAATTAAAATGCATTCCAAATCCCATCCAAATCAAATCCAAAACCAATCCAAACCAATTCAAACCAATGCAAATCTAATCAAATCCAATCAAAATCTAATCCAAATAAAATTTAAATGCAATCCAAACCAATCCAAACCAATCCAATCCAATCCAAATCCAATCCAAATCCAATCCAAATCCAATCCAAATCCAATCCAAATCCAATCCAAATCCAATCCAAATCCAATCCAAATCCAATCCAAATCTAATCCAAATCCAATCCAAATCCAATCCAAATCCAAATCCAATCAAATTCCAATCCAAATCCAATCCAAATCCAATCCAGGTCCTTTCCAAATCCAATCCAAATCTAATTCAAATCCAATCCAAATCCAATCCAATTCCAATTCAAATCCAATCCAGGTCCATTCTAAATCCAATCCTAATCAAAACCAAATTCAATCCAAATCTAAATAAAATGCAATCCAAATCCCATCCAAATCAAATCCAAAACCAATCCAAATCCAATTCAAGTCCAATGCAAATCCAATAGGGCCCTCCTTAGCGGTGCGGTAAGACGCGCGGCTACAAAGCAAGACCATGCTGAGGGTGGCTGGGTTTGATTCCCGGTGCCGGTCTAGGCAATTTTCGGATTGGAAATTATCTCGACTTCCCTGGGCATAAAAGTATCATCGTGTTAGCCTCATGATATACGAATGCAAAAATGGTAACCTGGCTTAGAAACCTCGTAGTTAATAACTGTGCTTAATGAACACTAAGCTACGAGGCGGCTCTGTCCCAGTGTGGGATGTAATGCCAATAAGAAGAAGAAGAAGAAGCAAATCCAATGCAAATCTAATTCAAATCCAATCCATATCCAAATACAATCCAAATCCAATCCAAATTAAAATACAATCCAAATCCAATCAAAATCTAATTCAAATCCAATCGATATCCAATCAAAATCCAATTCAAATCCAGTGCAAATCAGATGCAAATCTAATCCAAATTCAATCCAAATCCAATCCAATTCCTATCCAAATCCAATCCAAATTCAATCCATATCCAATTTAAATCCAATCGAAATTCAATCCAATCTAAATCCAATTCAAATACAATCCAAATCCAATTCAAATCCAATCGAAATTCAATTCAATCTAAATCCAATTCAAATACAAACCAAATCCAATCTAAATCCAACCCAAATTCAATCCAGACCCAATCCCAATCCAATCCAAATCCAACCCAAATCCAATCCAAATACAGTACAAATACAATCCAAATGCAATCCAAATTCAATCCAAATCCAATCCAAATCCAATCCAAATCCAATTCAAATCCAACGCAAATCCAATGCAAATCTAATCCAAATCCAATGCAAATCTAATCCAAATCCAATGCAAATCTAATCCAAATCCAATCCAAATCCAATCCAAATTCAATCCAAGTTCAATCCAAATCCAATTCAAATCCATTCCAAATCCAATCCAGGTCCATTCCAAGTCCAATCCAATTCAAATTTAAATCCAATTTAAATCCAATCCAAATTCAATCCAAATCCAATCCACATCTAATCAAAATCCAATCAAAATCCAATCCAAATCTAATCAAAATCCAATTCAAATCCAATGCAAATCCAATTCAAATCTAATCCAAATCCAATCCAAATCCAATCTAAAACTATCCAAATTCAATCCAAGTCCAATCTAATACCTTTCCAAATCCAATTCAAATCCAATCCAAATCCAATACAAATCCAATCCAAATCCAATCCAGGTCCATTCCAAATCCAAAATTTAAATGCAATCCAAATCCAATCCAAATTCAATCCAAATCCAATCCAGGTCCATTCCAAATCCAATCCAAATACAATCCACATGCAATCCACATGCAATCCAAATCCAATCCAGGTCCAATCCAAATCCAATACAAATCCAATCCAAATCCAATCCAGGTCCATTCCAAATCTAAAACCAAATCCAACTGGAAATCCAATCCAAATCCAATCCAAATCCAATCCAAATTCAATCCAAATTTAAATCCAAATCTAATCCAAATCCAATCCAATCTAAATCCAATCCAAATACAATCCAAATCCAATTTAAATCCAATCGAAATTCAATCCAATCTAAATCCAATTCAAATACAAACCAAATCCAATCTAAATCCAACCCAAATTCAATTCAGATCCAATCCAAATCCAATCCAAATCCAACCCAAATCCAATCCAAATACAGTCCAAATGCAATCCAAATTTAATCCAAATTCAATCCAAATCCAATTAAAATGCAATCCAAATCCCATCCAAATCAAATCCAAAACCAATCCAAATCCAATTCAAGTCCAATGCAAATCCAATGCAAATCTAATTCAAATCCAATCCAAATCCAATTTAAATGCAATCCAAATCCAAATCCAATCCAAATCCAAATACAATCCAAATCTAATCAAAATCTAATCCAAATCCAACCGATATCCTATCCAAATTCAATTCAAATCCAGTGCAAATCAGATGCAAATCTAATCCAAATCCAATCCAAATCCAATCCAAATCCAATCCAAATCCAATCCAATTCCTATCCAAATCCAATCCAAATTCAATCCATATCCAATCCATATCCAATCCAAATCCAATCCAAATCCAATCCAAATCCAATCCAGGTCCATTCCAAGTCTTATCCTATTCCAAACCAAATCCAATCCAAATTCAATCCAAATCCAATCCAAATCCAATCCAAATCTGTATCCAAATCTAATCCAAATCCGATCCAATCCAATCCAAATCCAATCCAAATCTAATCCAAATATAATCCAAATCCAATCCAAATCCAATCCAAATCCAATCCAAATCCAATCCAAATCCAATCCAATTCCAATCCAAATCCAATCCAAATTCAATCCAAACCCAATCCAATTCCAATCCAAATCCAATCCAGGTCCATTCCAAATCCAATCCTAATCCAAACCAAATCCAATCCTAATCCAAACCAAATCCAATCCAAATCCAATCCAAATTCAATCCAAATCTAAATCCAATCCAAATACAGTCCAAATACAATCCAAATGCAATCCAACTCAATCCAAATCCAAATCCAATTAAAATGCATTCCAAATCCCATCCAAATCAAATCCAAAACCAATCCAAATCCAATTCAAATCCAATGCAAATCTAATCAAAATCCAATCAAAATCTAATCCAAATCAAATTTAAATGCAATCCAAATCCAATCCAAATCCAATCCAAATCCAATCCAAATCCAATCCAAATCCAATCCAAATCCAATCCAAATCCAATCCAAATCCAATCCAAATCCAATCCAAATCCAATCCAAATCCAATCCAAATCCAAATCCAATCAAAATCCAATCCAAATCCAATCCAAATCCAATCCAGGTCCTTTCCAAATCCAATCCAAATCTAATTCAAATCCAATCCAAATCCAATCCAAATCCAATCCAATTCCAATTCAAATCCAATCCAGGTCCATTCTAAATCCAATCCTAATCAAAACCAAATTCAATCCAAATCTAAATAAAATGCAATCCAAATCCCATCCAAATCAAATCCAAAACCAATCCAAATCCAATTCAAGTCCAATGCAAATCCAATAGGGCCCTCCTTAGCGGTGCGGTAAGACGCGCGGCTACAAAGCAAGACCATGCTGAGGGTGGCTGGGTTTGATTCCCGGTGCCGGTCTAGGCAATTTTCGGATTGGAAATTATCTCGACTTCCCTGGGCATAAAAGTATCATCGTGTTAGCCTCATGATATACGAATGCAAAAATGGTAACCTGGCTTAGAAACCTCGTAGTTAATAACTGTGCTTAATGAACACTAAGCTACGAGGCGGCTCTGTCCCAGTGTGGGGATGTAATGCCAATAAGAAGAAGAAGAAGAAGCAAATCCAATGCAAATCTAATTCAAATCCAATCCATATCCAAATACAATCCAAATCCAATCCAAATTAAAATACAATCCAAATCCAATCAAAATCTAATTCAAATCCAATCGATATCCAATCAAAATCCAATTCAAATCCAGTGCAAATCAGATGCAAATCTAATCCAAATTCAATCCAAATCCAATCCAATTCCTATCCAAATCCAATCCAAATTCAATCCATATCCAATTTAAATCCAATCGAAATTCAATCCAATCTAAATCCAATTCAAATACAATCCAAATCCAATTCAAATCCAATCGAAATTCAATTCAATCTAAATCCAATTCAAATACAAACCAAATCCAATCTAAATCCAACCCAAATTCAATCCAGACCCAATCCCAATCCAATCCAAATCCAACCCAAATCCAATCCAAATACAGTACAAATACAATCCAAATGCAATCCAAATTTAATCCAAATCCAATCCAAATCCAATTAAAATGCAATCCGAATCCAATCCAAATCCAATCCAAATCCAATCCAAATCCAATCCAAATCCAATCCAAATCCAATCCAAATCCAATCCAAATCCAATCTAAATCCCATGCAAATCCAATCCAAATCCAATTTAAATCCAATCCAATCCAAATCCAATCTAAAACCTTTCCAAATCTAAATCAAATCCAAATGCAATCCAAATCTAATCCCAGTGCAATCCAAATCTTATTCCAATCCTACACAGATTTTATCAAAATCTTATTCAAATCCAACCTTATTTCAATACAAATCCATTTCATATCCACGCTTAATCTGATTTTAATCCAAATCTAATCCTTATCCAGTCCAAATCGATTCATTAATCGATATTTTTTCCTTAACATATAAATCAGGCCGATTTGATTCAGCATTAAATGTTCAAACTTATTCAAGATATGTGTACAGCTCGGGCATATGTAAATAATAGATAACTGATGACCTACGAAGATAAATTCAGCGGCAGACTCTCGATTTGGCTCCCGGAGCACGCCTACGAACCATCAGCTCTTCCCTTCGGTTCGATAGTATCGCTTTTGTGTTGGTACTTGGTAGCAGAGCCGCATATCTGCTCTGTTGTTCGGTAGCAGATAGCGAATAAATACCCGCACAGCAAAGCCGTTCCATCTGATTGCTTCCAGGGCGCCAGGTTAGGCAAGAAAGAGTCCCACGGCCATGCTGCCGGATCGAATCTCAAATATTTGGTTTATAATACGATATGGGCGAACGACTGATAAGAATTTCTTCTTTTCTCGTTACTTGTTCTGTTACGTAAACTCGAGTAAAAAAAGGTACCGATGGTAGGAACCATCATCGACCTAATTATCGCGCTCTCGTACCCATCTGGACTGACAGCAAAAAAAAAATCATCGACCCAATCGTAGTGGGGGATGAAAATCCAAGACTGATAGGCTTCCGTTCAACCCCAACAGAGCTGAATAGCGCGAGGAACATCATTATCGGCTTGCTTTTCTGTGCCGCCGCCCCCGTTTGTTGGGGCACACAATACAATCGTTTCAACCCCAGTAGGTGGGAATTGCAAATGGAAGCGGCGTGGCGGTGGAATATTTGATCCGCTTTTGCCGGCAATTTCTTCCGTATTCAAAGGTGGTAGTGGCAGTTATCTTTTGTGCAAAATTCGTCGCTCTTGTTGGTATAACGCAAGAAAGAAGCTTATTTGCCGACTGCTTCTTGTATTTTTGGTTTCAAAACGTCTTTCATTATTGGTCTATTAATATCGTGTCGAGGATTTACTTCCATTAAAGAAAATCAAATGGTGTCGTTTATAATAAATACGCTGCCTTCTCATCAACGCTTAAAATTATTCCTTAAATTTCCGTACGTACAAATACATCTTAGAAGATAGATAGGAGATATCAATAGAAGAAATGACATTAAAAAAGTTAAGGTCGTTCAACAAGTATATCAGACTTATCGTAAAATGATCATTTCCTAATTAAGTTTTCTCAAATCAAAAAATGGGAAGAAGTGACTACCCAGATGGACTCCACGAACTGACACTTCCCCCCAAATAAAGAAGAACAGAGGGATTAACAATTCGCACTCGAACACCCAAAAACCCGAAAAGTATGTATCAGCGCGACAATGTTGTATAATTTATTGTGTACATTGTTTATAGGCTTCCGAGGAGCAACACCGACAATGGTGCCAACATGAACCCGGTTCCATTTCTTCGAAACTGGATGCTCTCCGGGAAGAACAAAGGGACAAAAGTTATTTACGAGTCGCAGTCGTCGTCGTCGTCGTCATCGCCGTCGAGAGTGCCTGACGCATACGTTGTTGTACCACATGCTCCTTTGGTCGTTTTGTCTGTGTATGTTCGCAGTTTGCTTCCCTGTCCCAAGTGGTCCCAACGGGGTGGGGGTCATTTTGTACGGTTTGTTGGGTTCCTATATAAATTTTATTGAGCCCATCTTAGACGTCGTCGTCCTTTGGTTTTTTTCCTGTCCTCGTTCATTTATCTGTCCGTTGCGAGAAGGAAGATCTCTGGTGCTCGGAAATGGAAGACACATTCCATTTTTCGGGTGGCGAGGAGGAATGAAACGAAAACAAATAAAAATGTTTCGCAAAACCTTACATCGTGTTTACCCCCTTGTGCCTTCTCTCGGGCTGGCCTTCGTTTGAAACCAAGCGTTGCGTGGGGTTATGGACAAAATAAATTCATTATGAGACCCTAAATCATTGCTGATTTGGTTGGGGCTTAGTGCTCGGTTGGATACTGGGCAAGAAAGAAATCAGTAATAATGGAAAAGGTCCAAATATGGATCGTAATATCCAATATATGGGAATATACGGGATTGGATTGGTTATAAAAGAAAACATTACCAATAGTTTGAAAAGTACTTTGTACTAAGAATCATGCGAAGGGTTTCAAATTACTTAAAGAAATAATGAAACGTACTGAGCATTGGGGTGAAAGTTGGAGTTTCAATGATGACTATTTAACAATATCAAGCGAAGAATTGAGCCTAATGAATCTTTCATATAGTCGGACTAATACATACTACAGTCGACTTATTCGATAAGTCGGCATATTCCACACGACTGTGTAAGAATGGAATTCTAACGATCGCAATTCACCTCGATGACATCTCACTCGACTAGCGCCACATCACTCCACTTGCAGAATTAGCCGGATTCGGTCGGTTCTATCTGTTTCTCCTGCTACAAGCTTTTATTGAATCAGCCATTCTACCGATCAGTTCAGTTGTATCATTCAGTCAATTGACCTATTGATCCAAATTATGTATTCGGATGTATAGGCTCATAAAATGAATTCAAATTTGTGAGAATTCAACATAATCTCTCTGTCAGTTGATATTCATCGGTTTGTAGTGCGTGTTGGTTCCAATTGTCATCGCAAAACAAACTTAGTGTAGATCTTGTATTATCTTTTATTCATGGAACGAGTTAATTAGCATCTGACGCGATGTCGTGACTTTACTAATTTACTTCATTCAATTGCAACGCTTGATAATAGCGAAAATGTTGGATCCGAATAACTTTTTTGTGTCTTAAGTCGTCTTTCAAAAATTTTCAAGTTCAAAACTATCTTTTATGCGACGAAATGTATTGTTGAAAGTAATTTAAAAAAAATATTCGAGATCTTTAAAATATCTTGAAAATAATCCATTCTAATTTTTTTTTCGATCTCAAAGTTTCCATTCTCATACACATCACAAAATCACAAAATCGTCTTGGAAGTGAAATATAGCCTTTTCGTTACACCTTGGTGTACGAGAAAGGCAAAAACTCCAATCTCATCTCAAATAAAAGAATAAAACGTCAATTCTTTTTACTAAGATATGTGCCGAGGACTGAAAAAATCATTATAACATGAAAAAAGCTCATCTGCTTTTCATTCTTTTGTTATCGATAAGGTCAATATAGGAGCTATAAGCTGTAGAACCAAAATAGTAACTTGATAAATTCATCCTTCATTTTATTGTCCAATCCTCCAAAACGTCTTCTTCCTACCGAATCCTTAAACTTTTCATCACAGCCCACCCTTCGTCGGGTGGCTTCATTTTTGCACGAAATCCAATGCACATTGAAAATAATCAGCCGATGGAAAATTTCGGTACGCGAGATTAGACTTAATTAACGACACAATTGAACAGGCGATGTGGAAAATAATGAAGCCAACACCGAGCGCAAGGAAAAGCCGAAACGCCAATGGAAGATGGAATGTTGAACAATTCGAACTAATGGAACGAAAACGGAACCTTTTGCCCCCTTTCCCCTGCCTTGAAAACAAGCGATTTTCGGATGGATGGAAACAAAAAAATTCTTTAGCAAAGAAAAGTTCCACGAAAATTTTCCGGGCCAGGCAATACGCCGACCCGTCCCGCCCCTGGGCTCGTGTCGTCACCCCAGTTCGTTGTGTCTATGCTGCTGCTGGTACGGTTCCGACCAAGCACTCATGACTTTCCACCCGGATGACCACTTTTGAAGAATTTTTTCGCTTTCTCTGTGTTTTTGTGTGCTCAAGGCGCTGGTACCGCCTCCGTCGCCGCCGCACTCAGTGAGAGTAAATTTGCTTTGTTTTTAGTTGGCGGTCCTTGGAAAGTTTGCCTACGGACAATTTGGACAGACAGACAGTCGCCGGATGACGATGGCGTATGGTGAAAGTGACACAGTAGTGGGTGGTGAGGCTTTTTTTTGGTGTCCAGCTTTGAAGCCCACCCAGATGCCACTCGTGTGAAAGGGTTTTCCCATGGTATGACTTTTTTTTTGGGGGGAAGCACTAACTCCTGCTTCTGGTCTTGTGATGGAAGCACTTTTGTGACCATTATGCTTCTTTGTTTCATTAATTATTCATTATGTTTTACTGGTTCGAAGCATTTGAAGCGTGGCATGTTGGGCTGGCTGATTTGAAGCGTGTCAAAAAGCTCGAACGTTCAATAAAAGTCGGGTATACGTTGTAATTGGTGTTCGATGCTCGGTGAATATTTAAATATTGGAAATTGTGCTGTAGGAAGCAAGGTATGTTTTATCTTCTTATTTTCCACATCATGCCAATGGTTTTATAACCAGAAGAAATGAATTCCAACAAAGTGAGCAGATTTGATCCAATAGAAAGCTACCTTTAGAAATAGAAATAAGTTTCCTATGAGAATTCCGTCCGGAAGTCCCTTTGGAAATCCCGTCAGGAATTCCCTTCGCAGATTCCGTCAAAAATTCCTTTCGGAGATTCTGACGTGAATCCCTTCGGAGATTCCGACGTGAATCCCTTCGGAGATTCCGACGTGAATCCCTTCGGAGATTCCGACGTGAATCCCTTCGGAGATTCCGACGTTAATCCCTTCGGAGATTCCGACGGGAATCCCTTCGGAGATTCCGACGGGAATCCCTTCTGAGATTCCGACGGAATCCTTCGAGATTCCGACGGAATCCCTTCTGAGATTCCGACGGGAATCGCTTCCGAGATTCCGTCGGGAATCCGTTCGGAGACTCCGTCAGGAATTCCCTTTGCAGATTCCGTCAGGAATTCCCTTCGCAGATTCCGTCAGGAATTCCCTTCGAAGATTCCGTCAGAAATCCCTTCGGAGATTCCGTCGGGAATCCGTTCGGAGACTCCGTCGGAAATCCCTTCGGAGATTCCGTTGGGAATTCCTTCGAAAATTCTGTCAGGAATTCTTTTGGAGATTTCTTAAAGAATTTCTTTGGAGATTCCGTCAGGAATTTCTTTGGAGATTCTGTCAGGAAGTCCTTCGAAAATTCCATCAGGAACTACTTCAGAAATTCTTCCTGGAAATCCTCAAGCCATTTCTTGGAGTTCTGTCTTTAATTTATTTAGATATTTCTCCAAAAATTAATTCCAAATTTTTCTCCCCAGTTTCTCCTGTTTCAGTTTGATTTGATTTGGGTTGACTTTAACTAGGATTTGGATCGTCTTCGGATTAGTTTTTATTGCTATTATTAAACTTGCTTAAACTTTCACTTAAACTTCCACTTTAATATTGGGTTTGATTTGGTTTTTAATAAAATTTTGATTAAAAATTATAATTGATTTTGGAATAGATTTCGATTGGCATCGAATTAAATCTCGAATGGTTCAGATTTGTATTGAATTGAGTTTTAATTGAATTGGATTTGGATCTGATGACTGACTTTTTCCTTTATTTATATTTTTGCTTTAATTTGAATTTGATTATGTTTAGACTGTGGAAAATTCAGTAAAATGTTTTCTTTGATATATTTATTTAATCAATAAAAATATTACATATTTACGAACAATCCAGTTCCATCCTTTTCTCAAGACATAAACCACCATACTGATTTTTTTTTTTGCTTTCTTCCTTTCGTTCCAGGTGAGTAATTAGACGTGACTTTCGGGCCTGATAGCGTATCATACCAACCACAAGTCACAATGAGCAAGATGAAATACCGGAATTCGTAGAGCAGTGAGGTACAATCAAGTCACACACTTTTTTTTTTTGCTATACATCGGACGCCTCGCCTGTTTAGCTGGTTATGCTATCGTTCGCATAATTAATGCAAGCCTTTTTCCACCAATTTACCAGTTAGTGAGCCTTTTTTTTACTGAAGTCAAGGTGGAAGCAATCTTGTTACTAAACACCGAGAAAGGTGTTTTCAATCGTGTCTTTGCTACCACTTTTTGCGTGTAGAAGTATGAAGAATAAAAACAGCTAGAATAAGTGGGTTTGCGTTTTTTGTGCGCTAAGGAAAAAAAGAAAGTTTCTTGTTAGCTAATTCGACAGAATTTTCCATCAAATTGGACTTGCTTGGTTTGTTTTTCTGAACGAAGTCCTTCGCGCTGATTTGTATTTCGCTTCAGTTTATACAAGTTTTTGTTGAATATAAAGGAGTTTAATGACTACACAAATCGTGAGTAGGTAACAAACCTTTTACAAATTTACGAAGCCATCTGTATAGAATGCAAACTTTTTATCTTATAAACCATTCACGGTTATAAGAAACTGAATATCTCCAACAGTTGTAGCTACTTATCGAAATTGATAACACACCAGTATCATGTATCCATTAGACACTCGCTCAATCGCTGGAACCAATTTCCCTCCATATGGTGTTGACTTTCAATTGCGCAATTTACAGCTTCGTCAATCGGGTAATGCATTCTCGTAAACTGAAGTGATCAATTCTCCATTCTCAATCAGCAGGGAGTGGCCACACCCAGTCCGTATTTCGATCCGCAACAGCTTTACTTCGATTTGCACTTGAACAAATTGATGGCTATGGTTCTCCAGTTGGAAGGTTGCGTTGCTTGAATTCCTGATCGATGACGGCAACGAAGACGACGGTGCCGTTCATTTGAATTCGATTCCCACCTCTGGCAGGCACTTGCTGCTGCTGCTGCTACGAGTGAGGGCTGATTTATTGCATACAAATTCTTCACAAACAATTCCGAAGAACGAACGCTTCTGGTTCAGCTCCTTGGAGGAAATTGAACCTTATCAGCGTTCCGTCACCGCGTAGACACGCAGATGATGATGCGGTGGCGGTGTAAACTGATGCTGCCTCGTATATTCGATATCCTCCCAACCCGAGAACTCGCAAGTAATTTTTCCCGAGTTCTAGTGCACGACCCCACATGGGGAGAGCTATGTGATGCACGAGATAAAAATAATGGAAACCGAAAACCGCATCCAAGAAATCGAGCGCGAAACGCGTGCTAGAGGGAAATGATTGCCCCTACACTGTTGGTTAAGAGTATTGTTATAATCGGGATGTAATTTAAAAAAATGAGGTTTTGCCATCACTTGCTTAAAAAGTTTTAGAACGTCGTAGAATATTTATCTGAAAAGTCGCACGTCGCCAACCATTTAGCCTAGCAACTGGATTATTTTCACTATTTTTGATATTTTCGGTATGACCGCTCAATGTTTGTAGTATAAATGGCAAATTTATTTGCCCCGGGCGCTTCTTGTTAAATTGTTTATATCAGCCTGATTGATTAGGTCGGTATCTCATGCTCGAGTTCTGATTTTCTCGCTCTTTAAATGTCCGAATACACACAAATTGAGCTTTAACGTGTAACCGTACCAAATGTGTGCTCCGTCCAACCTCCCCTTTGTCGTATGGAAAATAGATTCTCCTCGCCTCGCACTTACCATGTGCCACGAAAGAAATGTCTTCTCTACTTCAACCAGTGGTGCTGCGCTTATTCGACTGTAGAAGGCAGTACGGTAATAAGTGAAATATAAACTGCAGGATCCCTCGACAGCCAGAGGAAGACCGTCGTTGATGCCGGCTGAGTACTACACGGAGATACAAACGTGTGAAAGCAAGGAATCCTCCTCCTTTCCTTCTGTCAGCACAACAGCAAGTCGAACTCGAACCGCATCGAGTGTTGCTCCGCGCGCCGGGTAACGAGCTTGCTAGTTATTGCTGGGTGGTGATGCTGTGGATGTTGTTTCTATACAGCATCAGAAGCAGCATCTTCCCGGTGGAGTGTGGCACCAGAACGGGCGACCCGGTGATGATCCCAATGATAGAAGAACCTTGCCGAAGGAAATTGGATTCTTTTCTGCAGTTACCAACCCGCTCCAACAACTCAACAGTAAGGTGAGCTACATACGCATGCCATTAAACACGCGATAATGACTTGTGTTGGCAAAGGTGTTCGCAAATGAGGCGAACGGAGCACATCATGGGGGCGTCATTGCAGCAGTGCACATTATGGCTGTTGAATGATTGCGCTCTAGCTCTGTGCAGTGCAATCTGCATTCAACGCGATGTGGGTGGGTTATCGGAGGATGTCTTAATAATGGCTACCGGCAGCAATTGTTCGTGATAAGAGGAAGATGATGGCAGATTATAGGCAGCAAGTGAGTTATTTTCCTCGGAATTACTCTGTGATGCAATGTAATATGCTTTGTTGACTGTCTGATTTGTTATTATTTTTGTTGTCAATAAACAGACTCTTAAATTATCAAGTAGTGGAATCAAATTGCATAGCACCAACTCGTCTCGTGACAGGTGGAAAATTGAATGGCGGTTGAACTTAGAAACCTCGCAGTTAAAAACTGTAGGAGAGAGTTTAATGAACATTAAGCTACATGCGACACGGGGAATGTAATGCCAACAAACGAGGAGAATTTCCCAGACCATACATTTTTGAATTGGAATTCTTTTGAGAGTTTTGTGTTATTTTCAATTTAAGTTACTCTATCATGCCATGCTAAATAAATATCCAAGGCCCGAATTTTAGCATAACTTGCACAGTACTTATATGCTATCGGTATATTAAGTGTATGTTTGTTTGTCAAATTACATCACTATTATTTGGCATCACGTACATTTGACATTATTCTGAACTGCATCAGAAGTGTGGGTCATTTGGTATAATGGAAAGTTGGTATAATGTTTAACTATGAAAGAGACAGGGTTATTCGAGCACCAATACTATCCCTGAATAAGGGCTCACCAACAAACACCTACTTTTAAATAAAGAATCATATTCGTCTAGCGTCGCATCGCACGTCGCGTTTACTCTGGCGGGCACCTTATTTATGTAGTAGAAGAGTAATATCGTTTCAAAACGGATTAACATATACAGTACTCAGCTCATATCTATTTTCAAGTATGACATTTATCCCAGTACTAAGTCTAAAAATTAATTTTGTAAGTACAAAAAAATGCCAATTTTCCGTTATGCCAAATTGTCTCAATACCAAATGATCCGCTCCCGTTCAAATTTTTGGAGGGCCGGTATTTCAATTTTGGAAGTCTTCCAAATCGACCTTATATCGATCTGAAATTTCGAGGCAGAAATAGTTTGACTATCATAGGAGACGCAACATTTCCATAGATTTGTTTTTATTTCATTTTTGTCTTACATGAAAAATGTCTGTATTCCACTCGGTCCATAGCTGCACATCGCCAACCATGCCATTTGGAGGATCCGTGAATCGCTTTACACAAGATCGATCTATCTTGCTCGCTGTGCCTCTCACCTTCTTGTGCCCGTATCGAGTCACTATAGAGAACGATTTTCACCGGGTTATCGTCCGACCTTCTGACTACGTACCCGGCCTACCGAAACACGTTTTCGCTTCCAGCACATACCGTCTTTCATCTGCACTGGAATCTGCAGCTGGTAAGCTGCACTATTATATTGAAGACGTTGGTTTTCCACAATAATGTTCCAGGTCCTCGTCACCGAAATGTACTACTGACCAGTAAACACAATATCGTATATAATGCCGTATAAGATGCTAAAGTGGAGGCGATATACGTACTTCCTCATACAACATGTACGTATATCGCCTCCACTTAAGCATATTATGTTGCATCATATATGATTTTGTGTTGACTGGGTGATCTAATGAGTGTTTTGTAATTAGTCAGTTTGGTACGAAGGTAATCTCGATTCGATCGAAGGGTCTTGCGACATCCAAAATACGTACGATTTCCTGCCCCGATGCGTCTCAGAATTTTTCTGCTCGAGATGAACCGGCCTAGGGCCGAAAATCTCGTAAATAAATAAAGATAATTCAATTCAATTTTCTGGTATAGTAACACGAACGAATGAATCACAATGATTGCGTTACAAGGTACAAGGCCGTGATGCTTTGCTTGATTGACTGTACACTTCGTTGCTACTACTCATGATTGGCTAAAACAACGAATATGCACACAACACAGCTTACAGATTGAATATTCTGCTTGAAACTAGAAAACCTTTCTAACTGTACATTGCCTGGAGTTTCATTAGGACACTAACTACTTAAAAACGAGAAATCCTTTGCACCTCCGTATGCGTCTCGGAAAAGAAATAATCGGTTGGTAGACCTTGCCTATAGGACTCAAATCTATAAGAAGTTACCTTGGTAATCGTCTAAATTTTTATTTTGGAGAAAATTAAGACCAAAACCCGGAGACGAAAACCATGTTGCAGTTCTACTAACCCCCAGGATTCCCCTTGGAATCCTCCCAGGGTTCCTCTTGGAATCCCCCCAGGATTCCCTGCTTATGGAATCCCCCCAGGACTTCCCCAGGAATCCCCCCAGGACTCCCCCAGGAATCCCCCCGGATTCCCCTGGAATCCCCCCAGGACTCCCCCAGGAATCCCCCAGGATTCCCCTGGAATCCTCCAGGATTCCCCAGGATGCCCCAGGATTCCCCTGGAATCCCCAGGATTCCTGGAATCCCCCGGATTCCCCCCGGAATCCCCCAGGATTCCCCCTGGAATCCCCAGGATCCCCCTGGAACTCCCCAGGATTCCCCAGCATTCCCCTGGAATCCCCAGGATTCCCCTGTAATCCCCAGGATTCCCCTGTAATCCCCAGGATTCCCCTGTAATCCCCAGGATTCCCCTGTAATCCCCAGGATTCCCCTGTAATCCCCAGGATTCCCCTGTAATCCCCAGGATTCCCCTGTAATCCCCCAGGATTCCCCTGGAATCCCCAGGATTCCCTGGAATCCCCAGGATTCCCCTGAACTCCAGGATTCCCCTGGAATCCCCAGGATTCCCCTGGAATCCCCAGGATTCCCCTGGAATCCCCAGGATTCCCTGAACTCCCCAGGATTCCCCTGGAATCCCCAGGATTCCCCTGGAATCCCCAGGATTCCCCTGGAATCCCCAGGATTCCCCTGAATCCCCAGGATTCCCTGGAATCCCCAGGATTCCCCTGGAATCCCCAGGATTCCCCTGGAATCCCCAGGATTCCCCTGGAATCCCAGGATTCCCCTGGAATCCCAGGATTCCCCTGGAATCCCCAGGATTCCCCTGGAACTCTGGGATTCCCTGGAATCCCAGGATTCCCCTGGAATCCCCAGGATTCCCCTGGAATCCCCAGGATTCCCTGGAATCCCCAGGATTCCCCTGGAATCCCCAGGATTCCCCTGAATCCCAGGATTCCCCTGGAATCCCCAGGATTCCCCTGGAATCCCCAGAATTCCCCTGGAATCCCCAGGATTCCCCTGGAATCCCCAGATTCCCCTGGAATCCCCAGGATTCCCTGGAACTCCCAGGATTCCCCTGGAATCCCAGGATTCCCCTGGAATCCCCAGGATTCCCCTGGAATCCCCAGGATTCCCCTGGAATCTGGGATTCCCCGTTGAATCCGTCCAGGATTCCCCCTGGAATCCGTCCAGGATTCCCCCTGGAATCCGTCCAGGATTCCCCCTGGAATCCGTCCAGGATTCCCCCTGGAATCCGTCCAGGATTCCCCCTGGAATCCGTCCAGGATTCCCCCTGGAATCCGTCCAGGATTCCCCCTGGAATCCTCCAGGATTCCCCCTGGAATCCCCCAGGATTCCCCCTGGAATCCCCCAGGATTCCCCCTGGAATCCCCCAGGATTCCCCCTGGAATCCCCCAGGATTCCCCCTGGAATCCCCCAGGATTCCCCCTGGAATCCCCCAAGATTCTCCCTGGAATCCCTCAGGATTCCCCCTGGAATCCCCAGGATTCCCCTGGAATCCCCAGGATTCCCCTGGAATCCCAGGATTCCCCAGGATTCCTGGAATCCTCAGGATTCCCCTGAACTCCCTCAGGATTCCCAGGATTTCCCCTGGAATTCCCTCAGGATTCCCCTTGGAATCACTCAGGGTTCTCCCTTAAATCCTCTCAGAATTCCCCCTGAAATCCCCCAGAATTCCCCCTGAAATCCCCAGTTCCCCTGAAATCCCCAGGATTCCCCTGGAATCCCCAGGATTCCCCTGGAATCCCCAGGATTCCCCTGGAATCCCCAGGATTCCCCTGGATTCCCCAGGATTCCCCCTGGAATCCGTCCAGGATTCCCCCTGGAATCCGTCCAGGATTCCCCCTGGAATCCGTCCAGGATTCCCCCTGGAATCCGTCCAGGATTCCCCAGGATTCCCCTGGAACTCTCAGGATTCCCCCTGGAATCCCCCAGGATTCCCCCTGGAATCCCCCAGGATTCCCCCTGGAATCCCCCAGGATTCCCCCTGGAATCCCCCAGGATTCCCCCTGGAATCCCCCAGGATTCCCCCTGGAATCCCCCAGGATTCCCCCTGGAATCCCCCAGGATTCCCCCTGGAATCCCCCAGGATTCCCCCTGGAATCCCCCAGGATTCCCCCTGGAATCCCCCAGGATTCCCCCTGGAATCCCCCAGGATTCCCCCTGGAATCCCCCAGGATTCCCCCTGGAATCCCCCAGGATTCCCCCTGGAATCCCCCAGGATTCCCCCTGGACTCCCCCATGGAATCCCTTTAGGACTCCTCCTGGAATCCCTTCAGGACTCCTCCTGGAATCCCTCCAGGACTCCCCCTGTAATCCCTCCAGGACTCCCCCTGGGATCCCTACAGGACTCCTCCTGGAATCCCTCCAGGACTCCCCCTGGAATCCCTCCAGGCCTCCCCTGGAATCCCTCCAGGCCTGCCCCTGGAATCCCCTAAGGATTCTCCCTGGAATCCCCTAAGGATTCTCCCTGGAATCCTCCCAGGATCTCCCTAGAATACCCCCAGGATTTCCCCTGGAATTCCCAAAGGATTCCCTCTGGAATCCCCCCTGGAATCTCCCCTGGAATCCCCCTGTAATCCCTCCAGCATTTCCCCTGGGATCCCCCTAGGATTCCCACTGGAACCTCACTGTAATCTCTCCAGGATTCCAACAGGTTAAAAATAATAACTAAGAATTTGGAAAACCAGGTTTTTCCGACCTCATATACCAATTTTCCTAGAAAAGCTGTTAGATTTTCCACCTGTTTGTAACAATATAATCACACCTTGGAATAGAAGAATGAAGCGCGAATTTCGTCGGTTTCTTTGCAAATGTTTCAAAACTGCAGAACTCATACAAAAAAGAAACAGACTAATTTGTGTTTAATTTTATTTCTTTGTTTTGAATAGGATGAATATCAGAGCTGTGGGGCCTTCTTTGTCGTGCGTTAAGACGCGCTTCTACAAAGCAGGACCATGCTGAGTGTGGCTGGGTTCGATTCCCGGTCCGGTCTAGGAAATTTTCGGTTTGGAAATTCTCTCAACTTCCCTGGGCATGAAAGTTCCATCGTGTTAGCCTCAAGATCTTCTTCTTCTTATACGAATGATATACGAATGCAAAAATGGTAACATGGCTCAGAAACCTCGCACTTAATGGCTGCGAGCTGCGAGGTGGCAATGTCCCAGTGGGGAATGTAAGGCCAATAAAAAGAAGACAAGAGCTGTGAAATGAAGCCCCACAAATAAAGTGCATTAACCTTTCGCCGCTTCTAAATGAGCCAATAAAAAACGAATTTTAAATGCTGCGGATGCTTCACTTTTGCATTCCAACAAAAAAACATCGTGTTTTGCTTTCTCGCACTTGAAATTCTTAAAGATAGAAGAAAAACGCCAAAAAGGCAAACAAGTCTACGCTGCTGTGTCACTCTGCATAAAACGACACTTAATTATTCTGGAGAATCTTCATTGAAACGGGTAACACCAGGTTCTCCATTTATTTAGCGATAGCGCAAGCAGCAGAACGTAAGTCAGCAGTAGCTAGGTTGTCAAGTAATGGAGCAGCATAAATTTGCCGACTAAGTGTCGTCGTTTGTACACACAACGGCAATTACCATTTCATAGTAAAGTAAGTAACTGTATCAATGAAGGTTTCACTGGAACAGAATCAGTCCCAATTTTGATTGATATAATATAGTCGGTTTAGAAAATTATCTTATTTCCTACTTTTAGAAATAGCATTTATACAGTAATTAAAAAAAAAATGACTCCTAAATTCTATCCATATTATTATGTGGCATTTTATCGCCAATATCATATGGTTTTCAGAATGTAAGCAGCTGTTATCGCAAATTTTTCGTCAACATTTGTTTTGGGTTTGCTGTTTACGATCGTTCACATTTCGGGTTTCCGATGAATGAAGCAATGCGCAAATCCAACGACATGAAGAAAAGACGCTGTCATCGTAATCGAATACCTACGATGTGGACGTAGAGGAGTAAAATTTGTAAACATGCCCGGCCGGAGCTGCATGTGTGGCACATATGAAGTGCGGAAAGATTACGTGGTGGGGCGGTGGGTTAGTTTCGATTCACACTTCTTCTTAATGACTCGCACATCATAAATCAAGTCGTCGACGCTGAACGTGCATGCCTAAGGCGTGCTGGCAGTAAACAGACGGGCTATTTTCCGGTTGGTTGCCTTTGGATAATGCCCAAGCATATCGATTGGAAATGTCGAAAAAATCGGTGGGGAGGAATTAATGGCTTTTTAGCAAATATTTGCTAAGTGCCAAAAGTGTAGCTGTGGGAGTACCACTGACTGCTTATAGATAATGCGGGAGGAGCCGGATGTTCAGTGTTTAAATATATTTTAATTATTTTTTCCATGGTGTTGAATTTTCCACGTTTTATTGGGTTATTCCTGTGCTACTATATGTATGAACCAATTCCTAAACCATCAACTAACTTATAGTCATGGGGTCAAACGTACTACAAATAAATTTGGTCCAAGGCTGAAATATTCGGCCATAATTATTCATATGAATTCTTCCTAAACCGTTTTTCCTTCGCTTGATTAATCAGTGACAATCAGACACATCTAAGTCTAATTGTAGAATGATTACTGTACTGTATCTCACTCAGTTGTTATGAGATAACGACATAATAACGTCATAATTCTATCCAACGCAATATTTTTCCATTGTGACAAATTCCCGCAACACTAATCAATTTGATTAGTGGAGTCCTTCCAATTGTAACTAATTCTTTTACTTTATCACACTGACTGCCTTCACTATGTGGGCGGCTTACATCCAACCAACCAACCAACCTAATTCGCTATTCACGTACGTACCTTGTCTTATCCTGGCCGGACAACGCTGAATTTACGATAATAATAAATTCACTTCTGGACCGGGCTCCTCCGCCGGAGCGTGGGATGGTAATTTAATATTCTCGACTTTCTCTCGTTCACTTCCTTCCGGAGAAATTCTTTCATTAGCCATCGTCCAAGTCCGGTCCGGGAACGCTATACTGACTGGGCCTTTGCAGTCTGTCCCGGAGGGCGAGCGCAGAGTCTGTCGCTGCTTTTGCCAGTCTCGTGCCACTACTGTCGGCAGAACCTGATTTAATGAAGATGGGCAGTCTGTAGTGCAGTGCAACAGCAGCAGCAGCAGCAGTGCAGCTTCGGGCTAAGATTTGTACTCGGTCGGTACTAGTTTATTCTACCAATTTGCAATTTAAAATCGTTTTCCATTTCACTTAAGCTAAATACATGTAATCCTCATCATCGTCACCGACTGGGGTGGTTGCTGTTGTTGATGTTGTTATTGCAGATACTTCTGACGCTGCAGAATCGTCCAAGTCTGGTAGAATTCGTGCCTGTGCATTTAACCAGAGGCTAGGAACTGACTTTACCACCGGTTCCCAACCTGGGAATCACAACTGTAAATGGAAGAACGTTGTTTAGAAAGCTGCAATTAGAATACATTGGTAATTATTTTCTTTGTCTTTCAAGTCCTTACAACCTACTAGAGCATTTGCAACAATAGAAAATACTGATTAATCTACCTAGGGGCGATGGTGCCCTTATCGTGCATTATAAATAACTTGTACACTCAGTTCTTTTTTTACACGGGTGGGTTTTAGTTGATTACGACCTTTAGCGATGATGAAACTATGAGTAAAGCCCATGAAAAAAAACCGCAAAAAATCAAAGAAAATTCAGGTGGTATTTAATAAGCTGTGAAAATCAGGTTATCCGGAAAATTAAATAATACCAACCGTGTAAAAAATACTAGGTGTAGTTCGATTTAGCTTATTTTTACTTAGTGTACAAAATAGGTTCCTTAGTTAGAAAATCCCGAGTTTAATATTTCAAAATATATTAAATGCTCTTCTGTTAAATTTGATAGGTGTTATATTGTATTTCTAATTTACAAATAATCATTTTAGCTCTCAGCAGCAAAAAAATATCGACTTCCACGGTGACTAAGCATAACGTCAACTGAATTGACGAGCGGAACAAATTCCTATCTAACACACATTGATTAATTGATTTGTGGTTTCGATACAGAACAAACAATTTATTTATTATCAGACTAAGGCCGGAGTGGCCTGTGCTGCACATAAAAGTCTTCTCCATTCAGCTCGGTCCATGGCTGCACTTCGCCAACCACGCAGTCTGCGTCCTCCACCTGATCGATTCACCTTGCCCGCTGTGCACCTCGCCTTCTTGTTCCCGTCGGATCGTTGTCGAGAACCATTTTCACCGGATTACTGTCCGACATTCTGGCTACGTGCCCGGCCCACCGCAGTCTTCCGATTTTCGCGGTATGAACTATGGATGGTTCTCCCAACAGCTGATGCAACTCGTGGTTCATTGGCCTTCTCCACGTACCATCCGTCATCTGCACCCCACCATAGATGGTACGCAACACTTTCCTTTCAAAAACTCCAAGTGCGCGTTGGTCCTCCACGAGCATCGTCCAGGTCTCGTGTCCGTAGAGAACTACCGGTCTTATAAGCGTTTTGTAGATAGTCAGTTTGGTACGGCGGCGAACTCTATTCGATCGGAGCGTCTTACGGAGTCCAAAATACGTACGATTTCCAGCCACTATGCGCCTCCGAATTTCTCTGCTGGTATCGTTATCGGCGGTCACCAGTGAGCCCAAGTACACGAATTCTTCAACCACCTCGATTTCGTCACCACCGATAGAAACTCGTGGTGGGTGGCTTACATTGACCTCTCTTGAGCCTCTTCCTATCATGTACTTCGTCTTCGACGTATTGATGACTAGTCCAATCCGTTTAGAACAAACAAGCCGCTCTTTAAATATTCTCAAGCGCCCTGACGTGCAAAACGAACGACGTTTTAACACGCTACTATTGATGATGACTACTGCTGTGTCAAAAACAGTAAAAATATGCTGCCTTTGTGGCTTTTCCAACCAGACCTGCCGAGCAAAGCAAAATCCTTCATGCATTAATTTAAAATATCTGCAGTGCGAAGAAGAAAACACAAACCGCACTATCGGTTTTCTTAAGCGCGCTAACGTACAAAACGTTCACATCCTTTAATTCATTAAATCATTTATGATTAAAAAACCTTAATTCATTATTTCCTAAATTCTTAGGGGCCAAAAGCCAAAGCCAAATAAAATGCCGGTCTAATTTCGTTTTCGAAACGGTTTTATCACGTTTCTTTCACGTTTTTTTCTCTCGATCCATGTTTCCGAGCCTATTTATCACTTTTTCGAGAATATTTTATCACATTTTTGAACTAATTGTATAACGTTTTCGAACAAATTTTCACGTTTTTGAAACGATGTTATAACGTTTTTAAGTCCATTTCATCATGGTTCATACTCGATTTTATCACGTTTTTGAACAAAACTTGTCTGCACTTGTGAGCCGATTCTATCACGTTTTCCGTCGACTTTATCACGTTTTCAAGGAAAATTTGTCTATGTTTTAATCAAATTTTCCATTATCCCTTTAAACGTTTTTAACCGACTTTTAAACGTTTTTAAACTGATTTTAATACGTTTTGAACTGATTGTATAATCACGTTTTCGAACAAATTTTATCATGTTTTTCAAGCGATTTCATCAGTTTTTTTAACTCTTTTTCAACACGGTTTCTACTCGGTTTTATCACGTACTTGAATAAAATTTGCTCACGTTTTTCCCTTAGATTAACGTTTGTCACTTTCAAGCCGTGGACATTATCAAGGATTTCTCTAAAGAAAATTATTTCGAGCTTTTTAGTGGAATGTCTTTACTTGTCATGAGACGAGTTTGTACAGCCCCATTTAATTCCACCACTTAATTGTACCTTGACAGATACGTATTTCGACCTCAACAGTAAGTCGAGTCAAGTACGAAACACTGGAGACGACCTTACTGTTTAGGTCGAAATACGTATCTGTCAAGGTAAAATTAAGTGGTGGAATTCAATGGTATTGTACAAACTCGTCTTATAACAAGTGAAGGATTTCTCGTTAATGTCCGTAGAATTTCTCATTGAAATCAAACTTTTGAACGAGAAATGACCACAAGACCGAAAGTTATTTGACCGAATATGTCATTAGGCCGAGCTTAGGCTTAGTTAGGCTTAAGTTCATCTGGCCGAAAGTCCTTTCGCCGAAAAGGACATACGGCCGAAATATACTTTTGTCAAATAGGTTATTTGGTCAAAAGTGCTGTTTGGCCGAAATGGTCGTTCATTTGTCCGAAATTGACATGTGGTTGAAAGTGTCGTTTGGCCGAACAGGTAATTTTGCCGAAAAATTCTTTGGCTGAAATTGGTCATTTGGTCGTAATGGTAGTTTAGCAGAACGAACCATTTGGCCGAAAATGTCATTTGACCGAATGGGTTCAAATTTTGGGCCATATTAGCCATTCAGAAAATTACATGTTCGGTCGTATGCCGCATTCGATTAAATAGTCTTTACAATCCGTTTCGATCAAATGACCTGCTATAGCAAACGGCTTGTTTCGGCCAATTTTCCAGCTCTGTTGTGTTCCGGCCAAACAACATTTTCCGCCAGACTGTTTTCGACCTAATTAGGCCGTTACAAATATTTAATAAACTTTCTATCCTACTGGTCTCCGGAAGGTCAAGGGGGGGGATAATAAAAAAAAATATTAAAATGAAATAATCAAAAATAACTCCTCGAATTTGTTATAGAATGTTTCAAAAATCCTCAAAATTATCCGAATTTTATTTGGCAAAAAAAATCCAAGGGGGGGAGGGGGAGACAAAATAGATTTTAAATATTTGTATCGGCCTTAGCCGTTTCGGATAAACGTTCAATTCAGCCAAATGGAAATCAGCTAGATGTCTTTCGGATGTTGTTCGACCAAGTGTCATTCGAATAAATGGCTATCCGCCGAATGACTTTCTGTCAAACGATTCTTCCCCTTTGTGACCAATTTCCCTTGTGATTGCCGAAGAATTTCTTATGAAAAATACAAAAAAAAAATCCTTCGAAATTCCGAAAAAAAATTCATTGAAAAACAGTTTTTCGTGAAACTTAATATGTCCCCGTGGAAATTCCGAAGAATTGTTTTTGGAAATTCTGAACAATTTCCTGTTGAAATCCGAAAAAAATCCACAACTTGAAAAATCTTCTGCGGGGGCCCCTAATTTTTCTGTCAAACTTCCTTCGTGTACATTCTAAACACGTAAAAAATCTAATAAGCTTCTTTGGGAAATTTTAAAGAATTTTCCTTGAAAATTTCAGGGTATTTCCTGTTGAATACCGGAAAAAATCGAACGCTATAAAAAATACCATGATTCACGCCGTTGCCGACGCCGACTAATATGATGTGGAACGCCGTCGTTTTTGAACCAATTTTATCACGTTTTTAACTCGTTTTCGAACCAACTGTATCGATTTTGTCACATTTTCGTTTTTGTGCAGATTTATTACGTTTACAAACCAATTTTATCACATTTTCGATCCTATTTTATCTAGTTTTTGAGTCAATTCCATTACGCTTTTTGACTAGATTTTATCGAGTTTTTGATCCGATGTTATTACGTTAACGAACCTATTTTATTACTTTTCGAATCGATTTCATCACCTTTTCGAATAAGTTTTATCCCGTTTTCGAATCGACTTTATCAGATTTTCGAGCCGATTTTATCACCTTTTAGAGCCGATTTTATTGCGTTTGTAGGCTGGTCTTCTTCTTCTTATGGGCATTACATCCCCACACTAGGACAGAGCCGCATCGCAGCTCAGTGTTCATTGAGCACTTCCACAGTTGTTAACTGCGAGGTTTCTAAGCCAAGTTACCATTTTTGCATTCGTATATCATGAGGCTAACACGATGATACTTTTATGCCCAGGGAAGTCGGGACAATTTCCAATCCGAAAATTTTCCAGACCGGCACCGGGAATCGAACCCAGCCACCCTCAGCATGGTCTTGCTTTATAGCCGCGCGTCTTACCGCACGGAGGGCCCCTTGTAGGCTGGTGTTATCCTCGATTTTATCTCGTTTCCGATCCGATTTTATGACGTTTTTGAACCTATGTAATTACGATTTCGAATCAATTTCATCACGTTTTTGAACCGATTTTATCACATTTTCGAACCAATTTGGTCTAGTTTTGGAACCGAGTTGATCATTTTTTATCGATTTTATTATGTTTTCAAACCGATATTATAATGTAATTTTATGAGTCATTTCTGATCCGATTTATCATGTTTTCAAGTTGAATTTATGACATTTTTTTTTGTTTTTTGTTTTGTTTTCGAATCAATTTCATTACAATTTTGAACCGATTGTATCACATTTCCAAACCAATTTTATTATGTTTTGAAACCGAGGTAATCACGTTCTAGCCGATTTTATTATGTTTTCAAACCGATTTTATAACGTTTTGAACCAATTTTATCACGCCCCTTTTTATTCACGTCCCAATAATATCACGTTCCTGCTTTATCACATTCCTGTTTCATTACGCCCCAATTTCGTCACGTTTCTGTTTCATCATGTTCCTATTTTATCACGTCTTTATTGTTTCACCCCCTATTTATTTGCGTCTCTATTTTATCATTTATCACTAAACAACTTCCTTATTTCATCACGTTTCTTTTTTTTAACGTAACGATTTTATAACGTCTTCTTTTATCACGTCCATGTTCTATCGCATTTATCACGTTCCTATTTTATCACTTTCCTATTTCTTCACGTTCCTATTTTATTGCGTCCTTATTTTATCACGTCTTTATTTTATTACGCCCCAATTTATTCACATCTCTATTATTATTCTTTTATTGCTCTCTAATCTAATTCTACTCACTATCTTATCTCTTATCTCTCTACTCGACTCGCACTCCAATCGCTTCCTACTCGCTCTCTTATTTAGATGGTTAAATGCACGGCTATAATCCAAGACCATGCAAAAGGTTGGTGGGTTCTTCGATTCCCGATCTGGTCCAACTTTCACGATGTCCCTGAGGAAACCGTACCGTCGAGTTAGCTTCATGGTACACGAATGAATGAATGGCGCACTTAATCGGTCCTTTTTCAGGACCTTTTTTTCTGCTTCGGAGATGGCTTTTCAGTCTTGACAAAAACAAAACACTGTCATTTAATCTTGTCCAACGTTTCGGTCCGTTCCACAGGGACTCAATTCTTACAGGTTTATCCTCAACTGTGGTTCTACTGAACCATTGATTGTCATGAGGTCAGGATTTTCCCACATAAACCATTGCTTTAGGATCGATCTTGTGCCAGGCACTGAATTCCAACGAACGATAAACGGAAAGGGTTTTACCATAAACGCGGTGCTCGAACCGTTCTCGTTTATGTGGAAAAATCCTGACCACAGCTGAGGATAACTTCCGGAGGAATTTCTGGAGGAACTTCCGGACGAACTTCCGGAGGATTTCCTGGAGGAAATGCGGAGGAATTCCTGGAGGAACTTCCGGAGGAATTACTGGAGGAACTTCCGGAGGAATTTCTGGAGGAACTTCCGGACGAACTTCCGGAGGATTTCCTGGAGGAAATGCGGAGGAATTCCTTGAGGAACTTCCGGAGGATTTCCTGGAGGAAATGCGGAGGAATTCCTGGAGGAACTTCCGGACGAACTTCCGGAGGATTTCCTGGAGGAAATGCGGAGGAATTCCTTGAGGAACTTCCGGAGGAATTACTGGAGGAACTTCCGGAGGAATTACTGGAGGAACTTCCGGACAAAGAATTTCCGGAGGAATTCCTGGAGGAACTTCCGGAGGAATTACTGGAGGAACTTCCGGAGGAATTACTGGAGGAACTTCCGGAGGAATTCCTGGAGGAACCACCAGAGGATTTCCTTAAAGAACAGCCGAAGGAATTCCTGGATGAACTTCCGGATGAATTCCTGGAGGAAGTTCTAGAGGAATTCCTGGAGGAATGAATGGAGTAGGATTTCGTGAATGAATTTCCAAATGATTTACTGAAGGAACTTCCGGAAGAATTTTTGAAGGATTTTTGGGAGGAATTCCTGAAGAAATTTTCAAAGGAATTTTTGAAGGAATGTTACAAGGATTTTCTGAAGGAACTTCCGAAAATTTTTTTGAAGGAACTTCGGAACTTTTCTAACGAAGTCCCGAGCTCCGAACGTAACTTCAAGGAAGAAGAGGAACTTCTTAATGGATTCCTGAAAGAACTTCTGGAGCAATTCCTGAAGAAATTTCCGAAGAAACTTCCGGGGGAATTCCGGAAAGAAACTTCGATCACAAGCCTGAATGAACTAGTGGAGGAATTCCTGAAGAAGCAGAAAGGAATAGAGAATCTGGGGTAGATATATCCATCCAAAAGTAAATTTTGTAATTCGCGAAAATCAGAGCGCGTACATGATCGTTTTTATCATGATCTGATTCGTTGTGGCCCACAAACTGCCAGTGCCCTGGTAAAGTCCGGTATGGTGATCATATGTTTCGAATCAAGACAAACACGATGCCACGCACACCACCATATCCAATGACAGGTGGAACTGAAAACGTCTTTTTATTCAGGGTTCGGGTTGGCACTGACCCAGGTTTAAAAACGAATTCGACATAATATTCATAAATTTAATGCTAAAACAGGTTACGATCTGTTTGTGACGCAAATATTTTACACTTCACATAATTTTTGTTAAATTTTGAGATTGTGTCAGCCTAATATTGACAGGATATTACAATTCTCATTGCACTAAGAGGTTTTACGTAGTTTACGTCGAGTGGTCGTGTCTTATACACAACCCTTCTGATTTTTTTTTAGATTACGGCAGTCCTGGTCGGCAATTCTGTATATTGTGACCAAACAATGGCGATTTTTTCAATCTTTAAACAAACGGCAGTCTCCATCTCCAGTCGATTTATGTGGCCGTGAACTGCTTTTTGCGACCCATAAGCAATCCATTTTTTTAGTTGACCTATAAGGTTCCAATTGTTAAGCGCATCCTGAACAGCTGATGTTGTCGACAGTAGTCCAGCTTTCGTGTACGTAAGGACTACCGGTTTAAACATAATGCTTTACCTAATGAATTGAAACATGTCTCAAATCCACACCTGTTTAAAAGCAAAGGAGTATCTTGAAGGAAAAATCAATGAATTCTTAATTTAAATGTAAAAGCCATTACGAACGAGTTAGTTTCTATGTAGATGTATTTATTTTGAGTTATGATTTGGTTTTTTAGTTTTTCGTTTGCTACTGTCATTCATCTGGATCCCTTAAAAGGAGAATATCTCCACTGGGATTCTGTTATGAAATTTTGATTAGTTATTTTCACTCTCGTATTTAGATTCATAGTTGCTTATCTTCTCAGCTTTAAAATTTAAATTATTCGAATATTTTTTGCTTTTTTTGTTGCCAGCTAATAAGCTGAGATAGTTGCGTCCATTACCAGGAAGTTCAAATTAGAGCTTCTTGGTGTGGGGGAGAGCGGCGGAAAAAAAGAAAAAAAAAACAGTGCATTGTTTTGCAGATTATTGACTTTGCATGACGAGGGCAAATGATTCTTTCCATGGTGCGTTGACATATTTATTTCTGGTACTGCATATTTACTGTAGCTAGAAAATTTCTGAAAGTCGAGCAACGTCGAGATATTCCAGTACTTTGTCGGCAACCAAATGATGAACACGGATGTTTAAAAGGCGAAGTCCACTTCTGTAAAGTTCAAGAATTATGTGGCAAAGAAACCCCTGTTCGAAACCGACTAACAAAAGTGTTTCGCATTTGACTCAACTTGGCAACCTCTTAATTGTATCGCACACCCGTACAAGCTGGATAGTACAGCGAACGGCGATAGCCCTTGCGTCACCGACCTGGCCGTAGTCCATCGTCGGTCGATCTTCCCAGTACCAAGTAGCATGTATTCAAATTTATGCATGTCTTTATCGCTGTTGCTCCTTCCGTTCCACGTGCCATTCCAGAGCCGCCGCTGATCATCGACTTTGTCGCGTGGAAGCGCTGCTCAATTTACATATATGAGCATTCTTGATGTTACATTTTTTTCGTTGTCTCTCATTCAGCGCAAATGTGTCTTCATCGTACCGTCACCATTCATTCATTCATTCCGTCTACAACAGTCTACACCCATGTTATTATGTTTCACACATTTTTTCCCCGTTGGTACGAATCGGTACCGCACCATGTGCCCGTCCGTCACATCGGTCGGTCCTTCTGTCCAATATGTCACGCTGGACGAGTGTGAGAGATTACTGTGCAACAGTTTAATACCAATAATAACAGCTCGGCTACGGCTAGGGCTGTGGGACTGCAGAAATGCAGTAAGTTAGAGTGAGGTAGGTACGGCACGATTACGACAGCGACGTCGACACGATGCAATGGAATGTTGGTGCACATTTTTTTCCCTGTTTCCTTCCGAGGAATTTACATGCATTCGGGAAAACTTAATTGCTGCTTCCCGGACCGGGTTTTAATCGTGATATGCGGTGTTGGAGGAGGAGGGGAAACGTTTCGAGGACTAAATTGGTGCTATTTTCACGGTGCATCCCCTGAGGTACTTAGGATGTGACTCGGAGCGACGGGTCTTGAATTTTTAATGCTCTTAAAATTAAGCTTCGGGGAATGATGGGGGATATGCGGTTTGTGGAGATTGGGTGCCCGTTACGATGGCATTCTCCGTTGGGAAATAAATTGAGGGGTTTTATGACTGCGTCATTTGTAGAACTAGATTTTCTTGGCGTTGAATAGTAATAAACGGTGTTTAAGTTCTGTGCACATGAATTCTATGTAAGAATGTACTCCAGGAATAAATGAACGTATTTATGAAATGTATGTGCGTGGTAATGAAGGAGGAGTGTCGGTAGTTGTGTAATTCGGGGTATATGACTTCTCATGCGAATGAGTGTTTTCTTCCGTCGATGTTTCCCAAGTTGATAGCAGCACTGAGTTCATCTCCATTCTGGTCCAAGTTTCAATGATCCCAAATATAATTGTTAGTTTATTTCGCGTTGAATGCTTGTACATGTTAATTAGTGTCATTATCATTTCTTCATTCATGTGAAGTTTTATCAATAACAAGCTAGTCGCCGTGAAAACTGCTCCCATCAAGTCATTTTATAATTGTCATTTTTTGGCTAATAGATAATTCAACGACTTCCATTCCGAATAAAAGCTTCCAGCCTGAGAGGCTTCGATAATTTATGATTTCTGATCCCAATTTGTGTAGGTAGAAAATGTTTCAGTCATCAATAAAAGAACATATTTTTGAACTGGAAATTTCCGATACTTCATTAATTATACTGCTGCTTCATTACGTTGGCGAGGAACCATCAACCAGAGTCAATATAGCATATAATCACATCAATGCCGCAGATTGTGCTGCGAACGACAAAAACTTTCTGCGCCTACCTACATTGGGCCCGGGCATTGCGTGCCTAACAACTTCAACGGCAGAGTTGTGACACCACACCCGCGCACCCGGTTGTCGTTCCTGGGAACTCTTCGAACCCGTGTCCCGTGTGGGTATGCTATTAATTGTCTCAAAAAGCAGTTATTGTTTCATTTGTCCCGCTGGTACCTTTCTGAAAGTTCATTTTTCTTCGAAACGAAAAATAAAACGACCATAAACCCTTTTCCTACGTCGGCCGTCGCTCTGCGGTGCGTCTACAGCCCAGCAGGAACCAATCGACGGGCGACTGTGGATCGAGTATTGTGTGGGAGTTTGGGCACCGCATTTTCGAGTGTGTCGCCTCCATCCACGCTTCGCTTGGAGTCGTAGATTGCATTTGTTGCCCGAAATCTCATCTTATAAACATAATTTCTCTTCGGAGATCCATTCTGCATACTATTTGGTTTTTTTTGTGCATCCCACACCTTTTTCGGTGGAAAAATTCAAACAGATCCACGTTCCGAGTGGCACTATCTTTCTAACTAGTGATTTTGGAAAACTGGTACATATTTGAATTGATTAAAAATATTTTCAATCTTTTCACCTGCAAAGCAAACGGGACATCGATTCAGATTCAACTTCCGGAAAAATGTACTCTCGTTTTTCATTTTCAAAAGTCAATACAATCGTCATATGTCTTAAAATCGATAAACTGAGTAAGTATTCGGGAATGATATCCACGGCATACCTTTTCCCAATAAACTCAGTGCTAACCGATAGCAATATCCTTCCCGTGATCGAAAGGGTATAGCATTATTCTAAAACGACGACCCACGTTCCCGAACGACGCGCACATTATCGATGAGTGGTAATTTATATACATTTTTTTTTCGCCGCCGGCTCTGTCATGCCGAGAAGGTCTCAGCCCCAGCAGACGACTCTTCCCCCCAATCGCACTTTCATGCTGCTTTCGAGAGGTACTTCGCATGTAGGTACGTGAAAAATTGCTCCACCAATTGGAGTGATGATTTAATGTCTGCCAGAGCGCTGCAGCCGGAGCAGCAGCATCAACAGTGCGGCGGTCGATCGGTGGTGCTGATGGCGTTCACTTGAACTGCGGTAGAATGATTTGAGCTTTTCAAATAGCTGCAGGCACTTCAATCACTTACAAGAGTAGCTATCTGCTGGGAAAGGTAATTTATGCAGTTCGAAGCACCGCGCAATCAAGAATGTCTTAGTTTTATGGCCGCCTGAAGTGGGCGCTCGTGCTCGTTGTTAGTTGTCAAATCATCTGATCCGATTTGGGTAAGCTTGGAGTAGGCAGGTTGCGAGTCGAGGATTAGAGATTACGATTGTCATTGAAATGAGAATGATGGATACACTTAAACCGCTGAGCACCGCGAGTGGGTGTTGGATGGATTCGGAGATTATTAAATAAAGATATTTTATGACTTGCTCTTTTGAATTAACATAATTATGAGCAAGATCGTATAAAATATTGTAAATTGAATTCGTTTTATGATAAAAATAATCAAATTCATTCTAAATAATATGAGCAGCAGCGTTTCATATGGCAATTGTGAAATCGAGTTTAACAATTGGCAAGCAATGGATTCTGCATGGAACTCAGAAGGCAGTATAGAATTTGTGTTTCTGTCTGGATATAAATATGCACTGAATTGAATAATCAAAATGAACGATACACTACCCTTGTAAAGATATTACACTAAACTTACTAAACAAGTTTATTTTTAATGTTAAATTGAAAAATATGACCATGTGGAAAATAAAAAAAAATCTAGCTAATTTTTTCTTTTTCTTTTTTACAGATCCTGAAGAACAACTACTAATCTAATACAAGGTGAGTTCCACTTTTTTTTTGCATGAATTGATTATTTTGTTATTTTGTTTTGGATTCAAGGAGTTACTGTGAGAAGCTACAGAGCGGACTCAATTATCCGGAGTGTTGAAAAAAAAAAATCACTCTGGATAATTCCCATTCGGATAATCTAGCCAATGTTGCTGAAAATATAACCTTTGTTCAAATAATTCTTATTCCAGTAAAATGAAAGCTTAGAAAATATCCAGTTGGTTCGTGCATGGGTTCTGACGGTTTTGGTAACCTTTAGAGATGTGCGCCGATCCGCAAATCGTCGGCGGCAGCGTTTGTCATAATTTTGGTCGGCAGCGTTTTCGGCGTCAAGCCGAATACTATTTAACCACCGGCAGTGAGAAGCGCCATGGCGATTTTGTCTATTGCGTTTGTTACCTAAAGATTTTTCAGAATATTTTTAAGACATTAACAGAAGAATTTTTTATTTTCGCCGGAAAAATCTAATCCCTAGCCAATTATTTCAAGCATTTCGGATTTTGACGGGAAATACTCTGAAGTTTCAACGGAGATTTCTTTAAACTTCTCACGGAAATTCTTTAGAGTATTTTTTTCCAAAAGTGGATTTTATAGAATTTCCACATAAAAATTGGTATTGGATTTTTTGTACTTTCAAGGATTTTTTGTACTTGTTTCAAATTTTTAAGGAAAATGGTTCAGATTCTTCGGAATTTCCACAGAAAATGTCACATGCTGAACAAGTAATACGGTCAAAAAATGTCGACCAGGAGGGTTTGTGGCCTTTCGGTCCTTCTCGTCGAAGTCATTCGGTGGAAATCCTTTTTTTCAAATGCCACTTGACCGAATAACATGTTAGGGCAAGAGTTATCTAGCCAACTTCCATTAGGGCGAAACGGTTATAAGGTCGAAAACGGTTTTGCCGAAAAAGTCATTTGGCTGAAAACGGGCGAAGTGGTCATACGAACCCCAACAGATCATTTGTCCGAAAATGGTGTTTAGCCGAAAATGTGGTTAGGCCGAAAATGTCGTTAGGCCGAACGGACCAAAAGGCTGAAAATGTCATTTGCCATATCGTCATATGGACAGAAATATAACCTCATTCGGCTAAATGGCCCTCTCTGCATTTGAGCATTTCGACCAATATCGCTTTTGGGTCAGATGAACTATTCGGTCAAACAAACAAAACCTTAAAAATTTGACTTCAAAGTGAAATTCTTTGGGCTTCAATGGGAAGTCCTTGAGGATTTCCACGGATAATTTAATAAAATTTCCAAAGGGAATTCTTCAGCCTTTCCACAAGAAATTGTTCAAAATTTGCACGGATATTTTTTTTCCACAAAAAGGCAAATCGGCGAATTTTATCGAAAAAGCACCAGGATTTTTAAAATGCATTTGTTTTCATATTCTTAGTATGGATTTGATGTTGAGGTCTAAACATGTTTACTATGACGCTACGGAAGATCCGGAACATCCGGGAAATGCCAAATTAATAAATATCATTGTAAAGCACCATTTGCAATGATATTATTCGAATGGATATTATTTCATATCATTTATTCAAACTAAGGCCAGTGTGGTCTCTGCAGTGATCTTTTAAAAAATCCGGATCATCATTTCATCGTGAGGACAAGCACAAATTTTCTTACTATGAGTATGGAGCTGGTGTTGTAATTCATACATGGCCTATTTATGGTGATTATCCATTTTTTTCAGATAAATATTCCGGAGGCATTTGGTGGAATTTTGTCCCAATATCAATGCCGTACTCAGAATGAACTTACAAATGTTTCTGAAAAATCTCGGTGCTTTGATGAACTTCATCATGAATTTGCCAATTTTATAAATGTTTGATTTTGGATCCCTTTGAAAAGCGAGAAAGGCACTTCCATCATTAGGTGGATCAATCTGGCTTCTTTAATATAAGTCTGGCACATATTGGGTACGTTACAGCTGTTTTATCTTTGGATGATGGGTAAATATATGACTCCGGTTAATCGAGTCCGCCCTGTGTTATGTTCGCAAAAAGACAAATTGTGTGAAAATGCATTCGTTGCGTAAACACGTCTATACGCAGATTTTTTAATTAGTGAATGAGCTTTCTCTGCTCTATTATACTAGAAAGAAACGAAGGAAGGGTTTGCAGAAATCGCTTTTGATAGATAATGAACAACGATGATAAAAGTAAAAACATCTTCGAATCACTGCAAGCTATGAAAACAAGTGCAAAAAAACATAATCAGATACGACGGGCACGCTAAGGAAGCTCCGGAACGGATGGAGTATTGTTATACTGATCGATAGGAGTTGGGACTGGATCTAGAGACGTACAGCGGAGTCAACTGAGTCAATACTGATTGTTATCCGGTAACATCACTCATTTTTTTCTAGACCTTTTATTTACCATGCCGCCGAATATTTTTTAAAATGCCGATGATGTTTTTTTTACTTTAATAAAATGTTTTCCACATGGTGATTTGAGAACTGTTAAAGCAGTAGCTTAAAATGGATTAAAATTAAAATAGACCTCCGGAGGACTTCCTGGAAGAACTTCCGGAGGAATTCCTGGAGGGACTGCTAAAGGAATTCCTGGAGGGACTGCCAGAGGAATTCCTGGAGGAAGTTTCGGACGAATTTATGGAGGAACTCCTGGCAGAACTTCCGGATAAACTCCTGGACGTGCGTCCGGAGCTGTTAGCGTTGATGCTCTGTAGCAATGAAGACCTCTTGATAGCAGCTTGTGGTTTTGGCAGCTTCAAGACTGCAACTTTATTGCTTTCAATAATTGTAACAATGTTGTAATTATAAACCTACTTACATTTAAGTTTCATGCTCCACTACGAGTTGCGACTCCGCTAACTATGCTTCACATAACAAATAATATAGCATTAGAACATTCTATGCACTAGATATCTACTATATGTTCTATTTCATATTTTGACAACTAGTCAAACCGCATACAATGGGGAGCTCGGGACACACTAACATGCTGCAACAAATCATCCTGTTATTTTCAACATACCCCGACCCGTGTTGTCCCGAAATCTTCATTGTCTTTTGCATAATTCCTAAGCTATGATTCGATACCTTGCATGCCTTTTACATATAGCTGTGAATCCGGCAACCCTGTTGCATATAAGTTGTTTAGCTTTGTGCTCCGACTGAAAACTACAAATAATAGTCGCAAATTACCACTAAAAATCACTCACTGCTTTTTGCTTGCTGCTACATGAACGGTAATTACCGTCTGCCACCTAAAATCATCTGCGTGCGTAAAGTAAGTACGTAGGACCTCCAAAGAAATTCCACCGCTGTGCTGCTGCTGCTGAGCCTGACCGCCATATTGCCACTTGAAAGTCTGTTGAAAATACCCACCAACACCTCTAAGCCACCAGCTGCTGCTGTTATTGTATGATTTTATTGCTGCTGCTGCTGTTCGTTGACTGATCTATGCTGAAAATCTGCAGACCATAAAAAGCCTTGCTGTGGCTGTTCGACTGTAAATTAATGCTGTTTCTGCATCAATAAACGGATATTTTTGCTGGTTGTTTTTATTCACCCAACGCTGCGCCATCACAGCCTCATCCGCTACCCTTCACCACCACATGCTTCATAATTTGCTACATCAGCTGTACACATACAAGCTCCAGTGATTGTGATCATCCGCCACGCCAACTCTTCATCGCAACATCTTTACCTACACTACGTAAGTGTGTAAATAAGTGTACACCTACTCTCTCGTTACTGTCCGGGTTAGGTTTGACAATCAGCTCATAGTCAACGAACAAACGTCGTTTTTTTTTGTGAAGCGCCAAAGATGGAAAAGAAATCCACTGAATCAACATTTCAAAAGTCTTCTATCGCATGCAAACCTGAAGCTCTCGGACGCCAAACGGTGGGATAAATCGGCTTTTTATCAACGAATGTACTCTTCAAGCAATCGCAAGCAGATGTGGTGTAGAATTAATGAACTAATAGGCAGCGTAACAAGAAACGAAAAGCTGCTTGTTCTTCAAACAAATTGAGTTGAAAACACCAACGCAGCTGATATTGGAGGCATCTTTAACTCCTTTTTCTCGTCAGTTGTGGATAATCTGGCAAGCCAACTAACCTCGGATGGAAACATCAATAAGTTCAACACAATGAAGACATCTAACAGATCTATGTATCTACGTCCAGCATCAAGGGCTGAAGTTATAAACATCATAACTGGATTAGACGCTTCCAAAGCTACTGGAATAGATGGATTTTCTGTTGCTGCATTGAAACAACACTGTGCACCATTGTCCCACATACTATGTAAGTGCTTTAATGACAGTATTGCTGCAGGTGTATATCCTGATTGCCTCAAAAAGGCACTTGTATATCCCGTCTTCAAAAGCGGAGACCCAAAAAACCCGAATAACTATAGACCAATATCTGTACTCCCGTCGATGAACAAAGTTTTTGAGAAGCTTATATGCACACGAATCAACAGCTTCCTGGATACTACTAAGCTGCTTTGTCAGCGTCAGTTTGGGTTTCGACAAGGGTCGTCAACCGAGGTAGCAGTTTTGGAACTTGTTGATGACATTGCTCGCTCGGTGGATCAGAAAAAGTCCGCAGGAGTTATATTTCTGGATCTCTCTAAGGCATTTGATACAGTAAACCACCAGATCTTGCTGAAAAAACTCGATGCATACGGGATTCATGGAATTGTGAATGATTTCCTTTACAACTACTTGACTGGCCGTCAGCAACAAGTGTTTGTGTCAGGAATTAAAGTGAGGCCTCCCCAATGAAACGCGGCGTACCATAAGGAAGCAACATCGGACCCTTGTTGTTTCTTGTGTATGTGAACGATATTGCGAAGCTATATACAGTTGAAACGACATCCAAGATTATTCGCAGATGATACATCAATTTCATATGAAGCTTCTACGTTAACCGAGTTGTACCAAGATATGTCATATGATCTGCATTTAATGATGGAATACCTTGAAAATAATCTATTGTCGTTAAATTTGGAAAAAACTAAAATTATGATATTTGGCATGCACAACACTTCGTGCTATCCAGATTTGATCATAAATGGAGTGAAAATAGAAGTAGTAACCAGTTTTAAATACTTGGGCGTATACATCGATAATCGTTTGAAATGGGACGTCCATATCCGTCAAGTGATAGCCAGTTCTTCACCGTTATGCGGAATCATCCGGAAGCTGTCATCCTTTGTTCCACAACATGTACTACTGAAGATGTATTTTGCTTTCATACATAGCCGATACCAGTATGGTATAGCGGTGTGGGGTACATCCTATAATACGTACCTCAAGGAAATACAAATTCAACAAAATCGGTGCATTAAGGCTATTTATAAACTTCCACTCCTACAACCAACAAATACGCTGTACACCACCCTGGAGAATAATATTCTACCCATATTAGGACTGTATGCGTTCCAAACAGGAGTTACGATGTATAAAGTAGTGAATAATGTAAATCTTCATCATAACTGGACCTTCAACGCTGCCCCCCATGAACATCGCACGAGATACGCTCACCTCTTACAACAAACTGGGTTCCGCACGGAGATCGGAAGAAGAAGATTTGTTAATCTAGGCCCAAGAATGTTCAATCTGTTCCCCGAAAGCATAAGAAACTCGAATTCAATTCATAGCTTTAAGAAAAGTCTGCGAATTCATATAAAGTGTAACATAAATAACTATATAGTACGTTAGTGGTTAGGATACCATAGTAAGTTAAGTCGAACTTCACGACCCTTTAAAAGAACATAAGTTCAGTAGGGATCATAAGCATTCGTTCTTTAAACAAACTTGATAAAAATAAAAAAATGAACATATAGCCATCTACCCTAGTATATTTTGCATGGCTCACATAGATGAACTTGCACTCGCAGGCACATAATTTAGTTTCTTGCAACAATGTGATCATGATTAATATTCAACATCATATCAGAAGCTTCTGGTTCTCTAAAAATAAACAATGAAATAAAGTTTCTGCATCAGTAATTTTGTCCCTTTGCAGTGATGCATCTGCAAGATGCCAGTTAATTCATTGTGTTACCAATCATAAACATGATCACATCATTTTACAGGACACAACTGCTCTTGTTCCAATTCTAGATATGTTATTCATAATTTGGATAACAACACTGGATAATACTATTGACTATGCAGAAAAAATCTTCGATAGTGCGTGGAGTGATCCACTGACCGTTTCCTTGATGTGTATTCCTCTCCGATGAACAATCTATGTATCACGTCATGCTTACGAGTACCACTACACGATCCTCCTGGATCGAAACCCGTGCGACACCCAGCGTAGAGAGAAATGCAGTCAAATACATCATGTAGTCTTCCTACGACCAATACATGTGGCTCGTCTGATAACGATCCACATCGTATTATTACTGCTTCTCTTAACGAAATTTCTATTCTCTCGTTTCTCCTGCACCTTCTAGTGTGTAAGGCAATATCAACTAAGAAAAGACTGTTGTTGTAGGACCTGAAATGCGTGGATTCGCTCATGGTATCTAATTTGTCTTGAGTGACTAGCATGGTATTAGTAACCCAAAACAATGTTTCTTGGATTGGAGTATCGATAGGAGTTGATTTACAAATACTTTCGGGTAGCTTGTTATCTGCTGGGTGCCCGCCAATGTGATCTCTACTGGCGATCGTGCTTACCACTACTGTGTTCGATCTCGATGTCGCCGACTTGGAATTAATAACGAAATTTTTCGATATACCACTAGAATTTCGTCTACCCCTGGAAGTATCAACCATCACTGCTGGTTAGGGTGGCTCAAAAACACTTTTCTATTTTTTGATGGGCCGCCCTCTTATTCGGTTTAATTTGATGCTCTGGACAAAATTTCAGCCAAATCGGACAACGTTTTAGGGGTGCTAAACTCTTTGGAAGTTTATAATGAAAAATGTATGCAGGAACATCGATAAACAGTGATTTACAGTCGGACGGTACAATTTACGATGAAGAACCGTGATACTCTTCAGCTCTTGTAGAATTAAATACAGAATGTTATGCTGAAAACCGCGAGAAGATTAGAGTTTATTGCGCAAAGATATTAGCATTTTACTGGAGTATGGTAGGGGTGAATTAATTTCTTTTCAAAGTCAAAAGAAACGAAATTTTCTCAAACTCCACTTCAGAGAAATGTTAATAAGATAGCCGGGCAAACTCTAATCTTCTTGCGGTTCAAGATCTGAATGAGTATCATAGTTCTTCATCGTAAAATGTGCCGTCCAACTGCAATTCACTGTTTTTGGATGTTTCTGCATGCATTTCTCCATATAAACTTCAAACGAGTTCAGCACCGCCCAAACCTTGACCGATTTGGCTGAAAATTTTGTCCAGAGCATCAGGGAGGGCATCAAATAGAACCGAATGAGAGGGCGGCCCATAAAAAAAAAAGGAAAAAAGTTTTTCCCATACTAATTTGAGCCACCCTACTGCTGGTGTTACATACAGAACAAGCGGCTCCATACTCCGAAGCCGTTTGTCATCTTCGTTTACTCGCATTGCTGATAATTCTGCACTTTGATGATAAAACTGTCGGTTATTTTGATTAGGTTCTGAAACTAGACACACTGTTTCAGCTTGCAAAGAAGTGACACAGACGGGAGACACCATATCCACTTTTACTTCAAGTTGGGAGGGTGGTGCTAACCGTACTTTGTTCACATGTGTTGAAGGTGGAATCTGTTCATTACCGTCTATGACAGCCGTAGAGGGAGGCGAACTGTAAGGTTGAATAGTTTGTGGGATTCTGATAGGAATATCAGAGCACCTGATATCGAATTGAAGGTTAGACACAACTTTTTCATCCATCAAATTTGCTTCAACCAGCGGTTTTTCGATGATGTCTTCTCCGTTAATATCGTACCTAGCTTTCGTACCTTTCTTGGTTTTGTAGAACAGATGTACCCTACTGATAGACTGCTTTCCAACCTGCTCCAATTCTTCCAGCTTCCGTTGGTATTCTTCCCGTGAACGCCGACTCTCTTCCTCATACTGTGACATTCGCTGCTGATGTTGTTCCTCCAGTAACTTCAATCGATGCATCATCCGTTCTTTACGGATACTACTTTTACCGTCGGGATGCCCCATAGCTGCTTCAGCTTTGGTTAAAATTAAATTCTTGAAGTTTGTTAGCGTTGATTCTCTGGAGCAATGAATACTTCTTGATAGCAGCTTGTGGTTTTGGCAGCTTCAAGACTGCAACTTTATTGCTTTAAATAATTGTTACGATTTTGTAATTACAAATCTACTTACATTTAAGTTTCATGCTCCACTACAAGTTTCGACTCCGCTAACTATGCTTCACATAACAAATTCTATAATATAGCATCAGAACTTCTATGCACTAGATATCTACTATATGTTCTATTTCATATTTTGACAACTAGTCAAACCGCATACAATGGGGAGCTCGGGACACACTAACATGCTGCAACAAATCATCCTGTTATTTTCAACAGGAGCAATTCGGAAGATTGTTCAATGTATGAAATTAGCTCACGCCGAAAGGTTTTATTCACTCTGCATACTCTAAAGGTCTGGGGGAAGTGTTTTCCGTTGAAGCATGTGTTAGCTCTCTTTGAGAGAGCAAATCGCACGATTCTGTCTGCCAGAAAGAAGGTCGTCAAGAAGAAGTCGAGTCAAGTACGAGACACTGAAGACGGCCTTACTGTTGAGGTCGAAAAACGTATCTGTCAAGATACAATTAAGTGGTGGAATTCATGGGATTGTACAAACTCGTCTTATGACAAGAGAAAGAAGGTGTTAGTGTCGCCAAAATTATTTAATCATTTTTCAGTTTACAATCTCAATCGGAGAATTTGCAGTAAACGTATAACAAAGAGACTGGCAACAATGGGGAAGAGCTTTATCACTCGTGCAGCGCGTCAGCGAGAGGAAAAAAGGAGCAACGATCAATCACGGATTGAGGAGATCAAAATAAACAAACTTCAGCTGATTCAGGAATATAAAAACATATGCGCATTTTTAAACAACTTTGGAAAATACCATAAAAGATTACTACAGCAATCTTCTTAAGGAAATCCTCTAGATATTACCTTTGAAAATCCCGAGGATGTTACTTCAGAAATTTGTAAGGATATTCTTCCAGGAATTCATTCAGACATTCCTCCGGATATCCCTCCAGAAACTTTTTTGAACATTCCTCCGGATATTCGTTTAGGAAATCCTGCGGATTTTTCGTCAGGAATTTGTCTAAATATTCCTCAAGAATACCTCCGGATATTTCTTTAGGAATTCCTCCGCATATTTCTTCAGGAATTCTTCCGGATATTTTTTCAGGAATTACTCCAGATATTCCTCCAGATATTCCTTCAGATATGTCTCCAGGAATTCAACTGGATATTCCACCAGGAATTTGTCCGGATATTCCTCTGAATGTTCCTCCAATTATTCCTTCGGAATTTCTCCAGAAACTCCTCCGAATATTCGACCAGGAATTCCTCCGCATATTCCTCCAGGTCCTCTGGCTATTCCTCTAGGAATTCGTCCGGATATTCCTCTAGCAGTGCTTCCAGAAATTCCTTCGGATGTGCCTGCAGGAACTCTCCCGTATATTCCACCAGGAATTTTGTATTGTTTATTTATTTATTGTTTAATTCCTTCAAAAAATCCTCTGGATACTACTTCAGGAATCCTCCTAGATACTTTTTCAGGTATTCCTCTAGAAATTCCTCCAAGAAGTCCTTCAAATATTCCTTGAGGAATTCCTCCGGATATTTCTTCAGGAACTCCACCAGATATTTTTCTAGGAGGAATTTCTGAAGAAATAGTCTAAGGAATTCTTGGACTGATATCTGGACGAGTTCATGGAGGAATATCTATCAGAATTCTTGAAGGAATATCAAAAGGAATATCTGCAAGAATATCCGGAGGCACTCATGGAGGAATATCAGGAAGAATTCCTGGAGGAATATCCGGAGGAGTATCTGAAGTATTCTTGGAGGAATATCCTGAAAAATTCCTGGAGGAATATTCGAAGGAGTATCCAGTGGAATTCCTGTTGGAATTTCTAGAGTAATTTGTGGAGGAATTCCTGAAGAAATATCCGTAAGAACTTCTGGAGGAATATTCGAAGGAATCCTCAGACGGATATCCGGACGAATTCATGTAAAAATATTCAAAGGAATGTCCAGAGACACTCTTGAGGAATTCCTGGAGGAATTTCGGTCGAATATTCGGAGGAGCTCCTGGAGGAATATCCGAAGAAATATTTGAAGTAATATTTGAAGGAATATCTGGAAGAATTCCTGGAGGAATATCCGAAAGATCCTGGAGGTGTATTCGGAGGACGAATATCCTGAGGAATTCCTGGGGGAATATCCGAAGGAATTCCTGTAGGAATATCCGAAGGCACTCCTGGAGGAATATTCGGACGAATTCCTGGAGGAATATCTAGTGGACTTCGGGGAGAAATATCCAGAGGAATTACTGTTTGGTTATTCAGAGGATTTCCTGGAGGAATATCCAGTGGCATTTCTGGAGGAATATTTAAAGGAGCATCTGGATGAATTCCAGGAGGGATATATTTAAAAAGATTTTCCTTTTAAATTTCATGCGGTTACTATACTTTTTATTACATGCCTCAAATAATTGGAGAGTGGTACTGAGAAGCAAAAATTTTAGTTGTACAATAGTTTAGTAGGTATTTAGAGATTAATCCAAATTTGAGAAATAGTAGGTCCACGAGATTTTCTAGGAACATTCCAGAGATTGTCAGCGTGGATAAGCGAAATTCTCTCCAATTTCGAGTTATAGACATTTTAGTTCGAAAATAGTGCTCTACTGCGAGAAAGCTTCCCTCAAACCGTCAGGTATTATTTACCCTTCTAAGCTCAAGAGATTTGGTTCGGCTTGACGGAACCGATGGGTTTGTTCGCTTCAGGTTTTGTTTGTTCTCAATGGTTAAATAGTTTTGTTGGTCCTCAAGCTTGTAAAAAAGGTTTCGTTCGTTCTCTAGTTAGAAAGGTTAGGATCGTCCACAAATTTCACAATTTTTTTTGTTTTTTCCCAAGCCTTGAAAAACTGGTTCTTCCTCCAAGATCTGTTCGCCCTCAAATGTCTAATGGTTTTCTTCCTTTAATGCTACAAATGTTTAGCTCGCCTTCCAGGCTTCCAGGCTCTACTTGTTGTGTTCGCCCTCAAGGCTCTAATGTTTATGCTGGACCTCGAGGTACGAAAAGTTTTGTTCGTTAGCAAAGGCCTCAAGGTTGCAAAGGTTTTGTTTTCGTCCTTGAAGACTTCAAAGGCTTTGTTCGCTTTTAAGGCATTAAAGGATTTGTTCGCCATCAAGGATCTGTGGGTATTTCTCTCCCTCAAGGATCTGAATGTTTTGTTTATTCTCAAGACCAGGGATTGCATAAATCGCTCTCAATAGATAACGAACAACGATAAAAGAGAGGCAAAAACCTCATCGAATCATAACAAGCCATGAAAACAAAACTATCGCACTTGTATACAAGTTGGAAAAAAACTGAAACGAAAAGACGTTGTTCTCGCTCATTTTAAGATGGGACCATATTTTTTCGCCCAGCTGTGTAAAACAAGTTGAAATGCATCATCAGCACCGGTGCCCCCCGCAATTGGGGCTTATTGAATGAAATTTATCATGGGTTGTAGCCCCCCGAATCAGTTCATTATCGTAACAGCTACCAGAAAACGTCTCTCACGGTGTGCTACCTATCGAGAGTGTATACAAACTTGATAAGTGAGAGATTTACTCATTCTCCTTTGGATTCAAACCCTGCTCAAGACTTTAAAGTTTTTGTTCGCAGACAAGACGTTGAACCTTTTTTTGTCTAAAAAGCCCTCGATGTTCTAGGTTTTGCTTGAACTCAAGGCTTTAAAGTGCTTGCACGCCCTCCAGGTGCTAATAGTTTTGTTCGTCAGCTAAGCTCCCAAGGTTTCAACTTTTTTTTGCCTTTCTCGTATACAAAGTATTTTAACTCCTTATGGATTCTAATGGCTTTGTTCGCTCTCGAGGATCTACAAATTTGGTTCTTCTTCAAGGCTGTTACTTGTTATCAAGTTATATTTTATATTTATTTATATTTATATTATTATATTTTTTTTAGTCCAAAACGTCTTTGATATTCTAAAGGTTCGATTCGCCTTCAAGGCTTCAAACGTTTATGCTTGCTCTCCTCAAGGTGCTGATAGGTTAGTTCGTCCGAAAAGTTTGCTCTCAAGGCTTTAAAGGTTTTGACTTGTTCCTCCCATGTTCTATAGGTTTTGTTCACCCTTAAGGCTTTAACATTTTTCTCGCTCTCAAGGTACTAAAAGTTTTGTTCGTCTGCAAAGCCCTTTTGGTTTCAAAGGTTTTTTCGTCCTCAAAGACGAATGGCTATCAAGGCTCTGTGGGTATTACTCTCCCTCAAAGCTCTGTTTGTTTTGTTTGCTTTCCCTCCGCCCTCAAGCTGCTATCTGCTGCAAAGCCCTCAAGGTTTCAAAGGTCGAAAAACCTCAAGGCTCTGGCGATTGTGCTTGCCATCAAATGTCGGTTTGTATTGTTCTTGTTCAAGGCTCAGTATGTTTTGTTTATTTTTTTCCACAGTTCTTGATGTTATAAACAATTTTTGCCCTCAAAGCCCTAAAGATTTTGCACGCACCCAAGGTGCTCAACGTTTTGTTTGTTTACAAAGCCCTTCAGGTTTCAAAGGGGTTTTTCGTTCTCAAAGATTTTTATGGCTTTGTTCTCTCTCAAAGCTCTGAAGGTTTAGTTTGCTCTCAAGACTTTGAAGTTCCTCCGGAGATGAGCCAGCCTAGGGCTGAAAGACTCCTTAATAAAGAAACAAACAAAAATGAAGTTATTTTCGCCCCTTAATGAAACAAGTTTTGCAAAACTCAAAAGGTTTTGCTCGCCCGCTAGTTACTAAAAGTTTTGTTCGTCCGCAAAGCGCTCAAGTTTTAACGAGTTTTTGCGTCCTCAAAGCACAAAAGGTTTTGTGCGCCATCAAGGCTCTGTGGGTATTGTTCTCTCTCAAGGCTATGAAGGTTTTGTTCACTCTCAAGACTATAAAGTTTTTGTTCGCCCTCAGTTTCTTTTTCGTCTAAAAAGCTTTCGTTGTGCTAAAGGCTTTGTTCGCCCTCAAGTCTCTGAAGTTTTTGACGGCCTTTAAGATGCCGAAAGGTTGCGGTTTTAAAGGTTTTGTTCGCTCTTAAAGGTTCTACAGGTTATGTTCGCCATAAAGACTCTCAAGGCTCTAACACTTTTTTCTCGCCATCAGGATGTAAAAAGTCTATTTTGTCCGCAAAATTTCTAATATTTTGAAATTTTTTTGTCCAAAAAGACTCTAATGGCTTTGTTTGCCATCAAGGCTTGTCGTTATTATTATTGGTTTCTCCAATTGCTGCTCTGAAAACTTTTAAAAAGGCACCTCCGAACAGTTATATACTGTAAGGACTCCTTCACCGTCGCTAAAATACATAGCTACGAACTTACCTTTTAATTTTTATTACATCGCAGTGTTCCTACTAATTATAATCGTTTCGATTAACATTCATAATGCCATCGGAATGTGATTTATTCATAGCAATGCGCTTCGATCGTGTGAAAAAGTACTCCCCGCCCCAATAGCAACCATGCAATTTTTTCCCTCTCTCATTATGGGCCAATATCATTGACTTAGCCGCTGGAAAAAATGTGTCCATTAATTAAGCTCCTTTAAAGCAGTCTTTTCGTCCTAGCAACGGACTGCGTTCGGTTGGTGGTAATTGCGTCGTCATAATAGCTCCGTTGGCGCTCGATATCCATCCCCGGACACCGGGATGCGGTGCGGCATGGTCTGGTCTGCCGTCGTTGGTGGCAGGTGAAGGCGTTTCGCGCTTCCAGTTCGGTAGTGCTGATTGCTTTTTCGGGCATTGAACGTTGACGGGAGGGGGATGGGGTTCGGCCACTGACTGCTGGCTATGGAAATTAATTATAATTTCATTTTGATTGGGACCGAAATCCCCGGAGCGATCATCAGCACCAAACTCCCATTATACTGGGCAACACCGTACAACCAACCACCACCGTACTGTCGCAGCCGCAGGACGTGTTGTTGTAATAGAGTTGACCTCTTCGTCGAAGTACGGTAATCCAATATTGATGAGATTTGTTGCCGGTGGAGATGCGGAATGTGGCTTTGAGTGGAACATATGTTTGCTAAAGCTACTGTTGGCAAATACTGATAACAACGCGGTCCGAGAAATCTGAATCAGCTTTCACGGTGATCATCTCGGTTATTAATCATAAATCGCTGCTATCAGTGCCGCGGGCTAAGATGTTGACGAAAGCATTCAATTAATGTTAAGTGGAAGCATAGTCTGATCAAAATGATAACGTAGCGAACCCTTTCTTAGAAAATAGAATTATAATTTATTGCAACAAATGTTGAATCTCAGATGATATGTGCCAATGTTTAGAAAAGTTAACCTATTTTTCTATAGTTAATCAATTATTTCTTTCTTTCCATTCATAAAAGCCAAAATATTTCTTCTTCCTCCCTTAATATCTATGAAAAATTTTAGGACAGGCTCTTCTCCAAGGGGGCGGAATGCCATGCCATGAGAAACGAAAACAAAGACGTGCCTCGATCCAATCAACACATTCAGTTGAACTTCCTCACGCCCGAGTATGCGAGAAAATCGATTTCATCAGAAACCGAACGAATCAATCGGAGGCTTTTCCTGCGCATTGTCGATACCGGCAGGAGAAAGTCAGAAATACAAACAGAAAGGACACGGACCACCTACCGACGTCGTTTACGAAATTACAGACCGAGTGTCTCACCTAATGGTAATCACCATAGTGTGATAGGCCTCAGCTCGGCGTTGCTCCCTGGATCGGATTGAACGTCGCGATGTCGTCGTTGATGATGTTTACATTGATGGGAGGCGGGGGTCTACCACTGTGCTAATCTCTGGCGTGCCCATTCGTTGCCCTTCTTGGACTCGGTACCCATCGGACTGTATTATGTTTGCTGACTTTTGTTCCCTCTTTGCTGACTTTCTAAATGAGCGCCGGTGGCGATGTTGCATTGTAATTTCGGATTTCCAGATGAGCGAGCAACAATAACGGTCCACAATGCCAGCAACAGAATGGAACTGGATTCCAAGAAACAGCTTCAGAACTTTAGATTAGACTTGATTTAGCTCTTTTATTGGAGCTTGTTTTCTGTACTAATTTGAATAATTCACAATAATGGAGAGAGTAATATTGATGAAGACTTTCTTAGCGAATCATTTCTTTTTGTGATATCAAGAACAGTTATTTTTTTTATTTTCATTCAAGTCAAAGCGATTTTACTGAATTTCTATTGAAACAATTGTCAAAGCTTTAGAAACAAAATTGGATCTGCCTTAATAATTTTATAATTAGCTGTATATTATACGGCGCATAATATTTCACTTTTGTGGGTTTCAACAGTCGCTGCATGATATGTACTGTTAAACTCGTACCTTAGACAAATGAACCAAACAAATTCGATGAGTTCGCCGTAGTTCGAATTGATCGAATTAAGTTCGTGTGAAAAATCCTATCGAAAATTGTCCGGGTGAAATGATAGCTTCTCTCAATGAGTACAACATGTTGTTCGAGCAAGACAACTGGAATAATTTAATTGTATCGCATTCCGGAATGACTCCGGTCCGTCTGGTAGCAATGATCAGTTCATCGGAAAATTAAAAATCACGTCGGAAATTCAAGGATTCAATCAAGCACACGCACCCACCCACACTCGGCGAATCTGCTTCCATTCACGTGCCACTGTTGGAAGTTGGATTCACCCTTCGGAAATGAAATTCAATTATCTTTATTGTTTGTGCGCAATTTTTACGTTCGCTCGTTGGTCCTGCGACGACCGCAGGGAAAGCTCTTTCCCAGCGCATTGCTTTCGATTAATGCTATCATCATTTCATTATTGATGGCGTTGCTACTGCTGTTGCTGCTGATGAGCTGCGATGCTTTCCAGAGCTCCATGGCAATAATTACACCAATATAATAATTGAATCGAAATTAAGTGAGGAAATTTTTCCGTCCCGGCCAATGTAAGCCGTTTTTCCTTGCACGTTGGGTCCGTATGAAAAGAGGCGTTGATTTTGCACCACCACCGCCAGTTCCAGAAATTTAAAACGTAGCTGTTGTTCTGTGCCATAATTATATTTTTTTTACACTGTACAAGGGATAGTCCTACCTTTTCAAAATTTGGTCATAATGATAAAAATCCGGTGATTCATTTGGGATGAAGTTGGGTTTTTAATGTTAACTTCAACGCTACAAAAGCGAACAGCGAAGAAGTTTGAAAAGTTCGTGGCTCTGGGGATGTAAAGCCAGGCCAGGTTTTTTCATAATCTGATCATATTTCGAGTGATTTATTTGTTCATCCATCTATTCCTCGTACCTTACCACGGTACACAATTGATCTCGGATTCAGATATTCTGGATGGAAAAATAAAACACAAATGCAGGACGGTTACAAACGACACTAATTAGACGCGGGCAGCGTGGAGCGATTTTTTTATTTTGTTTTTTTAACACGAGGAAATTATTATGTATCTTCTAGCTTTCTATTCTGCATATCGCAATATTTTTCAGATAAACGTAAAAAGTAGACTCCTTTTGAAATGGGAACTATTATCGGACATCACTGAAGTTCGCATTTACCACTTTCTTGATATATGGTTTCTTACCCTATTCCCTGCATAACATGCGTAGAGTTGCATTGTTCAATCGATATTTCTCACAGTAAGCATCTTTACCTGTATGTTTATAGGCATGCAATATTCCAATGGGCTTATCACATGTTTAAAAATAAGTAATCATTGTTCATCATAGTTTAAAAACGTTATTCAATGATATAAAGACCGCCAGTACTAATTGCAGTTATCCGGAGACGAGTCAGCCTCGGGCTGCAAGTCTCCTAAATATGTAATAATAATAATTGCTGTCGCTATGATTGCTTTTCCAGCATACTTCAAGTTTTCTCGGCATATATTAAAAAAAAAATTTCTTTCTTTCTCACAATCTCTCGGAACGGTAAAATGTGACGAAAACTAACGTATCACGGCGCGTATCATGATGTTGTCAGCATCGGTTCACATGCACGATATAAAGTGAAAAGTGATGAGCGAGAAGTGAGAAATAAAAAGTGAGAATAAGACATAGAAGGTTAGAAGTGAGCAATTCGAAGTAAGAAATGAAAAGTAAGAAATGAGAAGTTAGAAATTCGAAGTAAGAAGTGAGGAATGAGAAATACAAAGTGCGTAGTAAGTAGTGAAAAGTAAGCAGTGAATAATGAAAAGTAAGGTGTGAAAAGTTATAAGAGAAAGAAATGAGAAGTCATTGAGATATAAAAAATTCTATTTGAGAAGTGTGAAGTAAAAATTGGAAGATGAGAAGTGAGATGTGTGAAGTGAGAAATAAAAAGTTATAAGTTCGAAGTGAGAAATTCCAAGTGATAAATGAGGAATGTGAAATGTGAATTAAGATGAGAAAAATGAGTAGAAGAGAGTGAGAAATGAGAAGTAATAAGTTAGAATCGAGAAATTTGAAATGCAAAGTAGTAAGGAGAAGTGAAAAGTAAAAAGCTAGAAGCTAGAAGTGATAAGTGCGAAATTAGATATAAGAAGATATAAGAAGTTATAAGTGAGAAATGAGAAGTAAAAAGTTAAAATTGTAAAGTGAGAAGGGCGAAGTGTGAAGTGAGAAGTGAAAAATTAATTGTGAGAAGTGAGTAATGAAAAGAGGAAGGTATGAAGCGAGATGTGCAAGGAGATAAGTGAGAAATGAGAAATGAGTCGTGAGAAGGAAGGAGTAAGAAAAGTGTGGACCAAAGAACGATAGGTAAGAAACGAGATACTTTTTTTCCTTCTTCTGTATTTTTTCTGTTTTATATCTCTCCACTCACTTCTCACCACTCAACATCTCGCTTCTCACTTCTCAATTATCATCTCTCACTTCTCACCCCTTGCTTCTGTTTATTTTACTACTCACATCCTACTTCTCGCATTGCAACTATCACATCTCACTTCTCTTTACTCATTTCTCACCACTCGCCTACTTAATAATACTCACTTCTGTTTTTCCATACTCACTCCTCACTTCTTCTTCTTATTGGCATTACATCCCCACACTGGGACAGAGCCGCCTCGCAGCTTAGTGTTCATTAAGCACTTCCACCAGTGTTGTAAAATGTCATTTGCATTTGTTTGAATATTAGGATAGGCAAATTTTGGGTAAAATTAGATGTGTTGTAACTACCTTAGTTATCATCCGATTTTGACAATTCAGGTATGCCTGAACTAGAAAATTAATGCAGTTTGACGGTATGTTCATGGAACCGACTATGGCCACCGGATTCTGGAGATATTCCGGGTTTTTGGAGGTAGGTTAATTTGAGGTGGATATTAGAAGAAGTTGCGGTTAAAAATTGAAAAATATTAGAAACCACAAATGAAGTAGGGCTCTTGCTGATTGGAACCATACATTGAGATTTGGAATCGGACCAGAATCAAGTGAGATATGGCCATTTCTTTAAAATCGGTTCCGATCGATACTTATCAAAGGGGTCAGGCCACAACTTCATTTGAATCTCGCTTTCTGATAGATGGTCCACTATGATTTTATTTTAGAAGGCCTCTTATGTTTCAAGAATGAAAAACCAATTGAATAAACGGATCCTGGAGTCGCTGGGATGTCCCCGGGGAACCTGTGAATGGGAACATTTAAGTTTTAGCACCAAAATCAGTCATTCGACGGCTCTTTTTTCATGGTTTTCGATCAGGAAGCGAAGTATGAATATAAAATGGTCCATTGACGGCTCTAACCACTTCCAGGATCTACGGATTGGCCCCGGGGAACCTGTTGAAGGGGACATTTTAGTTTTACCACCAAAACCAGTCGTTCGACGGCTCTTTTTTCATGGTTTCCGATCAGGAAGCGAAGTTCGAATATAAAATGGTCCATTGACGGCTCTGACCGCTTCCAGGATCTACGGATTGGCTCCGGGGAACGTCATTCGACGGCTCTTTTCTAGTAGTTTCGATTAGGAATCGAGAAATGAATATATAAAGGACCATTGAAGGCTCTGACCGCTTTCTGGACCTACAGATTGGCCCAGGAAACCTGTGGAAGGGGACATTTTAGTTTTAGCACCAAAAATAGTCATACAACGGCTCTGTTTTCATGACTTTGGATCAGGAAGCAAAGTATGAAGTAGGCAGGTTTCCCGTGAGCTATCCGTAGGTCCAGCAAACGGTTTGAGCCGTCAATGGTCCATTTATTGTTCATACATCATATTCTGATTGAAATCCATGAAAAAAGAGCCGTTCAATGATTGGTTTTTGTGCTAAAACTAAAATATCCCCTTCCACAGTTCCCCGGGGGCAATCCGTAAGTCCTGGAAGCGGTCAGATCCATTAATGGTCCAATTTATACTTATACTTCGCTTTCTGATAAAAAATCATGAAGAAAAATCCGTCGGGTCATTGGTTCTGGTGCTGCAACTTAAATATTCCTTTCCACTGGTTTTCCGGGGGGAAGTTTTAGGTCCTGAGAGCGGTCAGAGTCATCAATGTTCAATTTTATATTCATACTTTGCTTTTATTATAGAAGACCTGTCGAATGATTGATTTTGGTGCTAAAACTAAAATGTCCTCTTTCACAGGTTCCCCGGGGCAACCAGCAGGTACAGGAAGCGGTCAAAGCTGCCAATGGTCCTTTTATATTTATACTTTGCTTCCTGATCAAAAACCTATAAAAAGAGCCGTCGAATAACTGATTTATAACTATCTGAAAAACTCATAAAACTTATATGTTCCCTTACACAGGTTCCCCGGGGGCAATCCTTGGGTCCTGCAAGCGGTCAGAGCCGTCAATGATCCATTTTATTTTCGTACTTCGCTTCCTGATCGAAAACCATGAAAAAAGAGCCGTCGAACGACCGGTTTTGGTGGTAAAACTAAAATGTCCCCTTCCACAGGTTCCCCGGGGCCAATCCGTAGATCCTGGAAGCGGTCAGAGCCGTCAATGGACCATTTTATATTTATATTTTGCTTCCTGATCGAAAACCATGAAAAAAGAGCCGTCGAATGACTGATTTTGGTGCTAAAACTTAAATGTCCCCATTCACAGGTTCTCCGGGGACATCCCAGCGATTCCAGGATTTGTTTATTCAATTGGTTTTTCATTCTTGACACATTAGAGGCCTTTTAGAATAAAATCATAGTGAACGATTTATCAAAAAGCGAGATTAAAATGATGTTTTGGCCTGACCCCTTTGATAAGTATCGATCGGAACCGATTATAAAGAAATGGCCATATCTCAATTGATTCTGGTCCGATTCCAAATCTCAGTATACTAGTTTATTTATGGACGCAATAGCGCCCGTGGCAAGTATTTTGCTTTAATATAAAGGGTTCATTAATTCATGCATTAAAAAAATAAAAAAAAAATAACGTCTGTTGTCTGTGATATTTTTCATCAAATGATGTGTCTGGTTGTCTAAGGTTGTCACTGGTTTTGTCTTCTGCATCTGATAGTAAGAAAGAATTGAAGTATATATTTATAAATATTTTATTTTTTGTGAGAATTTCCCCGCGTGCTGCGTCTGGTTGGCTAGTCATCGGACAGACAAACAGGGCTATTATATTTATGATGATGATGGTTCCAATCAACAAGAGCCCTACTTCATTTGTGATTACTAATATTATTCAATTTTTAACCACAACTTCTCCTAATATCCACCGCAAATTTACGGGTTTGAACCTACCTCCGAAAAAACCGAAATATCTCCGGAGTCCGGTGGCTATAGTCGGTTCCATGGACATACCGTCAAACTCATTTAGAATATCTCATTTCTCACTGCTTGGTTCTTGTTGTGCACTTCAAACCTCACATTTTTCACTTCACAACAAATTTCTACTATTTGTGTTCCCTATCTCGATACCTCCCTAACTCGATGGTCCCTTCAATATCCAGTAAGGGATCGTTCACTGTAGAATCAAAAGCAAACCAAACAAAGCATCGAAAATATGAAAATTTAAGAATAGGAAAACCTGCAAAACTGTAATTTTGGCAATTATTCTTGATTTTTTTTCTTGCAATTTCAACGCTTCGCTTGTTTAGCCAGAAGACAGTAGCGTAACTATCATGACAACATTACGCCTTTTTTGCAAAATTAAGTCTCTTATTATGAACTCGCTGCTTATGAGCGTAGTAATTTACATTTTATAACGCTGTGAAACACATTCCACGCAAACACGAGGAGCAAAATATGGAACTGGAATCAAATGGTTTAGAATCATTTGGTCGAACGCCATTTGGCCGAATACCGTTTTGTATATTTTTTAAACTTTATAATTGTGTTTTTTTTTTCGATTTGGCCGAATAGTTGAAATTGAATTTTTAATGATTATGGATCGACTTTTCACTTTAATTATATCTATTAAACGGCTACTAAATCGAGTAACAAGTTTATTATTTACCCGACGTTTCGGCACGAAAATTGTCACTTGTCATAAGACGAGTTTGTACAATCCCATTGAATTCCACCACTTAATTGTATCTTGACAGATACGTATTTCGATCTCAACAGTAAGGCCGTCTTCAGTGTCTCGTACTTGACTCGACTTAAGTCAAAACATTTTAAGTCGAGTCAAGTACGAGACACTGAAGACGGCCTTACTGTTGAGGTTGAAATACGTATCTGTCAAGATACAATTAAATGGTGGAAATCAACGGGATTGCACACACTCGTCTTATGGCAAGTGAAGACATTCCACTAAAAAGCTCAAAATATTTTCCCCTAGTAGAAGACACAATTTCTGTGCCGTAACGTTGGATAAAGAAATAAACTCGTTATAAAATTGTAAGACTGAGCAGCCTGACTGAGCAATAAATACATTTAAAATTTGTTTTTTTTATTGGGGGAAGTGAGAACTGAAATGTTTGGAGTGAGAAGTGAATAATATTAAATTAGAACGGAAGTAGTGAATATATTTAAAATGAGTACAGAGTAGTTAGATGTGAGAGCTACATAGAGTAGTACATAGTGAGATGCTTGCAGTAACAAGTGAGAAATGAGACGTAAGATGATGTAATAAGAAAGCGGTGAGAATCATGATGTTATGAACGGTGAAGTAAGTAGTGAGATATAAGACAGAAAGAAGAAGGAATAAGGAATATGAAAAAAGCAGAAAGGAAGAAAGAAAGAAGGAGGAAAAAGTAAGAAAAATAGTGAAGGGAAGAATAAGGAAGAAGGAAGAATGGAAAATGCAGAAAGAAGAATGAAAAATAGAGCAAGAAGAAAGAAGAAGGAAGATAAAAGAAGGAAATAGGAAAGAAAAGGTATAGTTTCACATTTTTCTATTCTCACATCTTACTGTTTACTTCTCACGTGTCACATCTCACTTGTCCCTACTCGCGAGGGTTTATTACACAGTTTATTACATTAGTCAGCACCCTTCAGCCATTTCCAGCATACCTTGAAGATTTTCTTCGCTGAATTCAGAAATGTATTCAGAGTTTTAATTCACAAGACTAAGGATGGATGGATATTCGGTTTCACTGTACTGGAAGGCTTTTTTCTGTCTCTAATTTTGAGAATAAGGTTTGAATTAGGGTTTCTTTCCCCATTCCCGGCCTAACATGCGTACGACTGCATTATTTAATTGATATTTATGTCAGGAAGCAACTTTACCTTCTTTTTGTTGGCCGTGTAATACTGCAATTGGGTTAACTTCTGTTATAAAAATAACAAAACATCGTTGAAAAAGCTTTTATTTGGTTTTAATTAACGAGGTGTAGCGCGCATTTTAGTCACAGCGATTGCTTTTCCGGCATACTTAAATTCAATTCCCGGCATTAGCGATTTCCACTCAATATCTCAACAAATAAATCTCTCATTATCTCTCGGGACGATAGAAAATGCGACGTGATGCCTAATTCACGCCCCACGACAACGTGATGCCAGATGGTATTAATCATAATAATTTTTATTTGGTCGAGAAGATATATTCACTCATCCAAATTCCTTCCAAACACTTAAAAACATTTTTGTTTTTCACTTTTTGAAATTGAGAGAATTATAAATAACATGATAGCGTCAACGTATAAGACAGTTTTTCTATTAACTATGAAGGATTATTTTCATACTAAAAAAAGCTCCTGGCCTTTTGGCAGCACGGTGCGGCTAGAAGTTCTTGGGCCGAGTTGTGGATACATTTTTAAATGTATTCTAATATGTTTAGATAAGTTCTAGTGATATTGAAGTGCGTGAGTTTAGCATTATTGTGTGGTGATTAACAGCTTCAAGCAATAATTGTATGGAGCACTTTGACGATTTTCAGGTGTTTATTTGATGATACCGTTTTGTAAAAGTGGAAAGATTCTCTTCGGCTCAGTGGTGTTGCAACGAAGAACGAATGTTTGATATCTACATTTTTATTTTCTATGATTGGCTCAATTGGAGTAAAATAAATCGTTGAAAAATATTAAATATTGTTCGAGATAAATGGGAGACTTTTTTAAATTATCAATCATAAACTTACGGTTTCCATACAGTATAAATTATTAGTTTTCTGTGCAGTGAGCCGGGAATCGGGTCCATAAAGCGGGCTGGGTAGTCATATGGCTACTACTTCTGCCTCATACGCAGGAGGTCGTGGGTTCAATCCCAGGTCCGTTCCATTCTCCTACTTTGTATCTTTCTCTATATTTCTCATGTTCTAGTAATCGCTAGAACTAGAAATGGACTTCCATACCGTTTCCGTTTCTATTCCTATACCCCCCTCAACTTGAGTATTCTAGCAGTAATCTGCTAGAATTGGAAATGAACTATAAAGCTCGTTTCCTACATCCAATTAGAAATTCCATCAGTTGATTTCTGCTATCTATCACATTGGCAGCTCGTTAATCAAGACGGACCTCTGCCTCTCGAACCTAACCCAAAAATTCCAACAAATTCCGCATGAACTTGTGGCAAGTGCAGAGGTATATTCGGCTTGCAGTGGGCGAGTGATTGCATCATCATTTCCTCCCCTTCCCTACATTGACTTGCATTCTGACGTGGCAGGCGCCAGTATGACCTAACAAATAAGGTCACCAGTACTTGTACATTGAAGATGTGTGCTAGTCCCAAGCAAACATCTGTTGGTTCTCTGTGCAAGAACAGCTGATCTGGTCATAATGGAGTAGCAACTACGAGCAGTCAATCAAGCTCAAGCTCAGTGAGCCGGGAATCGGGTCCATAGGCCCAAGTCGTGATTTACCCTATATATATAATGAAAAACAAAAGTTTTTGGATTTTACTTGTTGTGAAAAATGTAATTTAATACATAAAAGTACATACTTTCATGGAAATTTGGTTTTCTGCTCTGCAAAGCTCTTTGAAAAGGCCTTGCAGAATGCATAATAATAATACAAAGTTTGTGCTTGAAGTGAAATGAAATTCATCCTTGCAGAACAAAGAAACCAAATTTCAATCAGAATATGTCATGTAGGTGTAATATAGCAGTTTTGGAAAAGTTAAAATATTGACATCGGCACAGTTGCGTTTAGGCGAAGTGAGGAAGTTTGGAATCCATTTTTTTATTTCTAAAATTAACGAATCAGTTGTAGATTGAGAGGCGGATTAATATTTAAGATTGTGCAACTTTTGGGGAACTTTTTAAAAATTATTTATCGTAATCTTACGTCTTCGCAATAACACAACACATTAATTTTCCATACAGTGTGCCGGGAACGGGACCACATATGTGCTGAAGTAGCGATTTACTCTATCTCAGCCTGGATGATTTCCAAATGTCTCCCAAGAAAACCGGAAATTTTAAAACTTAAATTCGAGAAAAATCGAAAAGATCATATTATTTAGAAATGCATGCTAAAGATAAAAAAAAAAGTTTCAAATTTTACTCCCCGAATTATGGGACCAACTTTTCATTTTCGTGTCATGATTTGAAGAAATCAAAACTTCATAACAGTGTTATCCCCTTCTTCCAACTATTTCTCAGCATCATCGTCATCTATCATGCATTTCGTGTCAGGTCTCTGCAGTGGAACCGTGTCGTCGCCGCAGCTCGAGCGTCGCAGATTGGACCTAATCCCACTACTGGCAGTTGCCTGTCTGTTCGTTCATTCATGCATGGTTGAATGGCATCGCATATCAGCGATAAGAACTGCATATATAAGAAAGTGTTTCCAAAGTGTCACCGTCAACGTCTTGGTTGTCTTCATTTTCATCATCGTTGTTGGTTGCCAATGTCGATGCGACTTCGTTCCACGGGGCGCAGCAGCGGCACCGGTAAAGACGGTTCTTGTTCCACCATTATTATTGCCAGATGCAGACGGACAGATATTCTGCAGTCTTGTCAACATATAGCGGCGCGAGACCGTGAGAGCAATCATTTATAAGTCGACACCCATGCAGCCGTTAAGTGTGAACATTCGTTGAGATTCTTCTTCGGAAATGAAAACAAGATCTGTCGCTCGATCTTTAAAAGCGTTCAACGCGTGAAAAACACGGCTAATTGTGAAGTCAAGTTGTTAGACACGATTTATGCACTTCAGGTTAATAGCCAAGTTATCTCGAATGACTCCGTAACCGTAAACACCAATTCCATTACCTTCCAACAAAGTCCATCTAGCTCACTTGACCTCATCAACCAACAACTAAGGGAGGCTAACTGCCGCCATCCATACTTTGAAACATTAAGCTAGAATAAGCACAACCATCATTTAGTCCTGCTTGTGGCTCGCACATTGCCACTCACCCCATCGATTAATACAGTGTCGTCGGTGACACTCCACTTTGGGGGGTGTCACTATGGCAACTAATGGTACCGTGCACCTTTCCATCTGGATTCGGTCTCATTTTTATTATCACCATTCCACCATCTCTATTCAGCAGCGGGGTGTAGATATCTGTCGGATCCTGGGATAGATGGCTGCCACTACCGACCGCTCGTTCACTCTCCACACAATGGGGTGCTGTTTTGCTGGTCTCCGATTGCCATCACGGCTAGCTTTACAATTACCGGGAGTTTGACGTACCTTTTGGTTTGGATAGCACCCTGCTCGGTGCTGTACTGTATTTTGTTGTATTCAGTTCTTGCAGGATGGATGCTGCATTATCAGGTGACTGGTGACAAGGGGATCCGATGGAAAAAGATAACATTATTAATCGCAATCGTTTATGATTTTTGTAGTGGGAGAGAACAGACGTTCAATTGAGGTGAGATATTGTTCTAATCATTTTGTCGATGGAAATCAACTTTTTGTCTCAAATACAAATTAGAATGAATCTTATGCAATAATTTTTCAAAGAAATCATAAAATCTAATATGTATTATCACTCCGGATCAAGGGCCTCATAAGCCTGTCACTGGCGAACAAAGCCCGTGTACTCTGCATCGAAGCTTAGAACCAGTGTTAGGGCGCAATCGTTAATGCGCACATATTTATATTCGGTTAGTTACTGCAAATTAATCCTTTTTCGAGTCCCTATATTCAAGCAATCAGTGATGTTATACGCCAGTGAAACTTGTTGTGTATCAGCTGAGATTATGCAGAAACTGTTATCAACCGATGTCTACGTTTTATAATTCGGGATGCTGAGCTCCATCGACAATGCCATCAAAAACCGATATCGACAGAAATTCGAGAGCGAAAATGGAGGTGGGTCGGCCACACGTTACGAAACAGCGGAGACGAAATCTGCAAGCAAGCGCTGAACTGGAATCCAGCAGAGGCAGACCCAGAGGCTCGTGGCGGTAAGCCCAAACGACGGTAGACTACGCGCAGCAGCTGGAAGTGGCACTCCCAACGGAAGAGGCGCAGGCTAGGCGCAGCTTCTCTTAAAGATGGCTCGAGAGTGTTCGATCCGCCATTGGAAGCACCACAACAGCTGAACTAAGCACGGTGCTCCCGGATCAAAGAAACGACTGGTATGGCGACGAATGTGAGCAGTTAGAGGAAGAAAAGAATGCAGCATGGGCGAGATTGCTACAACACCGCACGAGAGCGAACGAGGCACGATACAAACGGGCGCGGAACAGACAAAACTCAATTTTCCGGAGGAAAAACCTCCAGCAGAAAGATCGAGACCGTGAAGAGATGGAGCAACTGTACTGCGCTAATAACGCACGAAAGTTCTATGACAAGTTAAACCGTTCACGTAAGGGCCACGTGTCACAGCCCGATATGTGTAAGGACATAAACGGGAACCTTCTTACGAACGAGCGTGAGGTGATCCAAAGGTGGTGGCAGACAACGATGGTGGCAAGTGGCGAATATGGGAGCACGAGAGTAGGACGTTTTCCGGCTCCAGATATCCAGGAAATCCAGGAGGAGATTAGGGGTGTACGGTAGCCTTGCGAACAAATGCTAATAGAATACTAAGTTGAAAAAGGCCAAGTTCCAGCTGAAATGTAGAGCCATAGAAGAAGAAGAAGGAGGAGGAGATTAATCAGCTAAAAAACATCTATTAGAAGAGCTATTCAGCTAACACAGTGCCCAAACAATAAAAAATCGTATATGATGCAACATAAGATGCTAAAGTGGAGGTGATAGACGTACATATTGTATGGGGAAGTACCTATATGGCCTCCGCTTTAACATCTTTTTTGACATCATATGCGATCTTGTGTTGACTGAGTGGTGAGGCACTGGTTAGAGCGTTGCACTGGGATATTACCAAGGTTTGGGAGGATGAGAAGAGGATCTGCCGCAAGAGTGGATGGAAAATGTCGTGTACCCCATCTACAAAAAGGGTGATAAGCTGCCTACAAGGTACCATCTATCGTTTACACTCTGGCCTTAGTCTGAGCAGATATTAAATTAATCGAGATTTTCTTCGGAATGTTCTTAGGAAAATTTTAGAAAATTTCTCGGAGAAGTGCTTCAGGGCTTCCTTGGAAAATTAATCGTAAATTTTTCGAATTTTCCACGAAAAATTCTTTGGTTAAAATTGAGGAATTCTAAAAAAAAATCCACCGTCAATTTCTCGGAAAATTCCTCAGTAATTCTTGGTAATATTTTCAAAGGAATTGGAGGACGCATGGCGAAAACAGAACTGCGCAATAAAAAATCTCATTCGACTAGATGCTGATATCATATTAGAAATTTAGAGACAGTACTCGTCGATAGAAAACTCTTCCGCACGCGATGGCATGTGAGCAAATCAAACCACCTTTCTTTTGCCAGTGGAGATATATCAGCTTCCACACTGATATTCTTCCCTTCCCCTGCATACGGGAGTTTGGCAGAAGGAAGGCCGTGCGATATATACCATCACAAATATTGCCCTCCGCTCGCTTTCAAATCGACTTCTATAAAAATATTCTTCATGCCTGCCGTATCCTAACGGAACTATCAATTCTATACTTTCGCCTCTAATTCTATCATGAACATGTACGTCTAAGTTTGGAAGATGATATTCCATATCAAAAGGAAATTTTTCTGAAATTTCTTCAAAAAAATCTCTAAGAAAAAATCCAAGAATTTTCTGAGAAAATTCCGATTTTTTTCTCAACATTTTCCCATGGAAGTTCCAAACATTTTTTCCGTGGAAATTATGATAAATTCCCGAGCATATTCCGAGAATTTACTCAACGAAGTACTTCCGATTTTACCGAGGAAATTTCAATTTTTTTGTAGTTCCAGAATATTCACTTGCCAAGGAAATTCCGAAGAATTTCTCGAAAAAAATTCAAAGATTTTCTTAAGAAAATTTTGAATAGATTCCCGTGGAGTACCAATAATTTCCCCAAATTTTTCTCACGGAAGTTCAAAAGAGTTTCCTGATGGAATTCCGATGCATTTTCCGAGAAAATATTCAAGGTTATTCTTCGGAAGCTGCGGAGAATTTTCTGTTCAAATTCTGATCAATGAAACAAAGAATTGGTGCGCAATTTGTTTCATTCCTTATTTTTGTGATTTTTTTTTCAGCAGTGAGCACGCCGGATAACAACAAAACACGACACAAACTAAGCCTAAATTGCCTGTCTCGCGAATGTTATTGATATAGGAGCATGTAAATATAAAGTTTGCTCATCATAAAAAAATGTGATATGTATACGGAAAAGCCATTGAGAAAATCTTGTCAAAGAAATAAAAATAAATAAACAGAAATAACTCGTGTAATTTGTTTTATTTAAAATTATTAATTATAAATAAAGACTTCGCATCCAACTGAAGATATCTTTGGTACGATAGTAGATAACTATCAAAGTGTAGATTGGTACACCATTATTTTTCGTAAGATAATGCTTCAATCATCTATTATAATATCATGATCGATCATTCTATGTTAAACATAGATTTGCGATATATTAACTTCTTCAGTTTTCTAAGACATGCTTTCTATTATTTTTAGCTTTGTTTGACTTTTGCCTTATCATTTTATTTCTTTTATCTCTTATTTACAGGTAAAGAATCATGCTGTATATATGCTGTTTCATCAAATACGGAGGTAAATATTAATTTTGAACCAACTGGAGTGTCGCCATTATCGTTAACTTTACCCGATTGGTTCATGAGACACTCCGTTTCAATGTTATAGGCCAAAATCGAAGCAGTGCCCCACCGCTCCGAGCGTAATTCGATTATCTCGAATCCATGTTTTCAAAGTTAGCGGACATCACACATAACTCAAAAATGGTCGTAAACCCAGCCTGGTGCTCCGTCATAATGATAACTCGAATGAAACAACCGATCACTTTCGACTACAACCTACTTGGCACTCGAAACTTAGGATACTTAGGATTGCCAAAAATTTGTCCGACATTTATTGCTTGAAAGTCATCTACTGTTCGCTTGTGCATACGTTCTACCCTGTTGTACTGCTTTGTGGTTTGGAGCTCAGCGTACATCAGGCGCGGAACGAATCGAATCGGTCCAACGTCCTGCGATTTCCACATCGGAAGTTGCCATGGAGAGATCCGTTTTGCCCACCGAGCTATGAGAGCTGACGCCAGTTGATCAATCTTTTTGCATGCTAGGAGGAATCTGTGTCAAAAGGTCGACGGACAAATGGTCGAAAAGACAAAAGGTCGAAAGGACAAAATGTCGAGAGGACAAAAGGTCGAAAGGACAAAAGGTCGAAAGGACAAAAGGTCGAAAGGACAAAAAGGTCGAAAGTGCAAAAGTTCGAAAGGACAAAAGGTCGAAAGGACAAAAGGTCGAAAGGACAAAAGGTCGAGAGGACAAAATATTGAAAGGACAAAAGGTCGAAAGTACAAAAGGTCGAAAGGACAAAAGGTCGAAAGGACAAAAGGTCGAAAGTACAAAAGGTTGAAAGGACAAAAGGTCGAAAGGACAAAAGGCCGAAAGGATAAAAATTCGAAAGGATTAAAGGTCGAAAGGATAAAAAGGTCGAAAGAGCAAAAGGTCTAAAGGATAAAAGGTCGAAAGGATTAAACGTCTAAAGGACGAAATGTCGAAAGTCAAAAGGTCGAAAGTCAAAAAATTGAAAGAACAAAAGGTCGAAATAACAAAGATTCAAAGGAAAAGAGGGTCGACAAAATTAACAGAAGGTTGAATGAAAAACCAATCCTCATCCAATTCGAATCCAATCTAAATCAAATCTAAATCTTTTTAAAATCCAATCCAAATCTAATTCAAATCCAATCCAAATCCAATTATAATCAAATCGAAATCCAATTCATTTCCAATCTGAACAAATTTCAAATCCAATCCAAATCCAACCCAAATTCAATTCAAATCCCATCCAAATCCAATCCACATCCAATTAAAAAAATGGACGAAATTTGTGACAAATACAATGATGGAATATAAAGCAATGTATTATGATTTATCCAATCTAACGCAAACTCATTTATATCTAATTTCACAAAATCAATGCATTTTGTACCTGGTGGGTTGCAAGCAATATGGGATTCTGTTAGGTGGGTCGCATATCTCAAAGTTTGGGAACCTTTGCGTTAAAGGGTTACTAGTTGACTTCAAAATGAAACACAAACGTTTAAAAATCACGTATAATGCAAATTTTGGCAATTCGATACCCCTCCCAACTTGACAGCGTAACATAATGGTTTCTAATAAAAATAAATGTATTACACCCAGGCTTTTTTTAAGCGGTTGGTATTTATTAATTTCTTGGTTAACCCGAAATTTCACAGCTTTTTAAATACCACCTTAATTTTCTTTGACTTTTTTTTAAACTCGAAAGACAAGCCTTTGATTAAAAGAAGGAAAAATTTTACAATAAAATATAATCAGGTGAAACACAAATAAATATAAATATGCGAATCTCGAAAGAACGGCCTATGACTAAAAGAAAGAAAAATTCAACAATGAAATATTATCAGGTAAAACATAAATGTGCAAAAGAATGGTTGATTAACACTCGACGTTTAACGCAATGAAATCAGATCTCTATACAAAAACGAATTCGGAACTCATAAGAAGAAGCAAAAATATGTTTGAACTTCAGTACCGATGCATGGTCAAAATCAGTATTATCCCACTTATTGTTGAGCCGAAACTGATTGAGGGGCGCGCCTTTGAGAGTTGGTATAAGCCGTTTCTGGAAGGGTATAAATAGCGGTACCTTAATCTAAAGAGGCCTTACATTAAGCTTGAGAAATATATGAATAAAAAATGACTACTTCATTTCTTCTCAATAGAAATGGAGCAGAAAGACATGCACTAAACAAATGACACGGGTATACTACAAAAGTTCAATGAAATGGACGCAGTGGTTCATCCCGAACAAAAAAAAACACTCGACGTTTAGCCTAATTTCGACCTTTTGACCCTAAAGTTTTTGATCTTCGACTTTTTGTTAAACAACCGCAATTTAGTGATGAACTTCTCATCGTTGAAAAAATCACGTTAATAAAGAATTAAAAAAAAAACAACCACAATTTCTATCTTCTGTTCTTTCGACTTTTTTTTACTTTTTACTTGTCCTTTGACCTTTTTACTTTCGACATTTTGTCTTTCGACGTTTTTATTTTCGACCTTTTGTCCTTCGACCTTTTGACTCAGATTTTTGGTTTCGACCGTTTGACCCTTGGACCTTTTGACCTTTCGACCTTTTGTCCTTTCGACCTTTTGACCTTCGACATTTTGGCTCAGATTTTTTGTTTCGACCTTTTGACCTTTCGACCTTCGACCTTTTGTCCTTAGACCTTTTGGCACAGATTTTTTGTTTCGACCTTTTGTCCTTTCGACTTTCGACCTTTTGACCCTTCGACTTTTTGTCCTTTCGGCCTTTTGTCCTTTTGACCTTTTGATCCTTCGAACTTTTGACTCAGATTTTTTGTTTCGACCTTTTGACCGTTCGACCTTTTGTCCTTTCGACCTTTTGTCCTTTCGACCTTTTGACCCTTCGACTTTTTGACTCAGATTTTTTTTCGACCTTTTGACCTGTCAACCTTTTGTCCCTTCGACCTTTTGACCCTTCGACCTTTTGTCCCTTAGACCTTTTGACCCTTCTACCTTTTGTCCTTTCGACCTTTTGTCCTTTCAACCTTTTGACCCTTCGACTTTTTGACTCAGTTTTTTTTTTCGACCTTTTGTCCCTTCGACCTTTTGATCCTTCAACCTTTTGTCCTTCGACCTTTTGATCCTTCGACCTTTTGTCCTTTCGACCTTTGTCCTTTTGACCTTTTGACCCTTCGACTTTTTGACTCAGATTTTTTTTTCGACCTTTTGTCCCTTCGACCTTTTGACCCTTTGACCTTTTGTCCTTTCGACCTTTTGTCCCTTGGACCTTTTGACCCTTTGACCTTTTGTCTTTTCGACCTTTTGACCTTCGACCTTTTGTCCTTCGACCTTTTGACCTACAACCGCTAGGAGAGACACCACCCGGGCGATGGCGATCGGTAATATACCACAGGGACAAATAGACTGCGAAAGTCTTCTGGAGCAGATAGATTTGAATGTTCGACCAAGGAAATTTCGCAATAGCGGAATGATTAGACTCAGGGCTGACAATAGTCATTCTCGTCGTATGGAGAAAGCGAAAAAAAAAACATAGTCTTCATCATAACATTGCACGACGCAACACCTATTCGGTTGCTTCGTGCCGCATGCCTACCACGAAGATAGTCGCGCAGTCAAAAGTTATGACGATTTTCGTCGTCACTTTTCCACATAATTGATTGCACGTCATAACGCTTTCATACGTTACTGAAATCCATTATTACAAAGGATTAATAAAAATCTTCGCATGGCAGCTGTCGCTTGAAGACTAATGGTATAAAGTCTTCGTTCTTCGATGTCGTTATGACGATTTGGTTGCACAACGAAAGCTATCGTCGTGTGCGTCATCGACAATGCGTCGAGCAGCAATGAAGACATTACAACTCGTCGCTATCTAAAAAAACAAAATCGGTTCGTCAGATTTGTATGCTGGCGGTTTGCATTTTATGAATTCTAGACTTTTTTTGTTATCATACGTAGTCGTTTTTCTTTATCTTAAAAAATAGCTTCGATACAAATCTTATTTTTGTGTCTGAAAACCTGATTTTGTTTTCGAAACGTTGTCAGTTTTTCATTTTTCAATACAACCAAAAAATCGATGATAGGGAATTTATCGGATTTTAAGGGAAACATAACGATTTTGTTCTAACTCCAACGGCTTGGACATGATGTCCGCCGATCATCAGGATGTCGTCAAATATGCCACGCTGCATATGCTAGCAGCCGAAGGCATTGCCTTAACGTAGGCTTAAATATTAATTTTTGTAACCGAAAACGGCGGAATAATCATATTACTATAAGTATACATCTTTAATTAGTCATACATTTATAGTTATCTCTAAAAAGGTGTGCTATTTCGACGAGATCGGTGGTCTAGTGGCTACCGCTTCTGCCTTATAAGCAGGATGTCGTGGGTTCAAGTCCAGGCTCGTCCCTTTCCTACTTTGTATTTCAATCTTAGTTCTTTCTGTGTTTCACGTTCTACCAAAACGATTCCTACTGTTATAACCTTTCACACAATCCCAAAAAAAAATGTTTTAGTCCGTTAGTTTTCAACAGGCTTAGTGCATCGTATTTTCACGTTCCTTAATCAAGTCATCAATCACCTGCAAGACGGACATACATAAATTTGTATCTTGCAAAAGAATGCCTCGTGCAGTGAAGACTCATCGATCTTTGTCAATGGTTGATTCGCTTCTTGTGTGAATAAATCCCGACCAACATGTTCATTCTATCGTCTAGTGGTCTGTATGTTGACTATATCTTTTTCCCAATCTTCCGACTTCTTGTTTTTCTTTTTTCATGCAGCCGAAACCGCCCATTCTCTTATCTCGTGCCATTGCCATAAATTATTGGTTATTGGGAAGACAATTTGGTGGCTTTTATCTTGGTCCTACTCGGGTTTACGTGTCGTTAAGAGGATTGCCAATTCCTAACTAAAGCTGCTTGCTTCCCGTCCGCCGCGGCGGTGGTGCTGTCTCATGTGCCGTGCCTGATGCTTTCGGCAAATTCAGCAAACCTATGTACCTACTTACCTATTGTTTATTTTATAACTTATTCGGAGTGGAAACCTCGGGTTGCCGCCTGTTGCAATCGACGATAAACATCAACAACCTTAGAGTTAGTTAAGAGTATACATATGGGTATGTATGTGCGTTAGGGTGCCCTTAGTGGCGAAAGTGTTCCGAAAGTCGTTTCCATCTGCGAGAATGTGAAACAAAGTGAAGAACGTAGAACAACTTGAGAACGAAACGTCCGGTTTAATCTGTTTTTGCGGTTGTGTCTGTGAGTTTATTTAAAAAACTTCCTGCAGCACAAGTCACGAACTTACTCGTTCGCTGTTCAAACCACTAGAACTGTAACTCGCGAAAAGTGGATGCTGGGTACACCATTTTTGCCTTTCTCGTATACTAAGTGTACGTAAAAGCTATTTGGTTTCATTTCAAAAACGAACTTTTCATAAGTGACCTGTAGACTCATAGTGTTATATACCAGTCAGGTTCAACTCGACGAATTGAGATTGAGTATGGTGTATGTATGTGCGCAAAAAACGTGCTGTTTTTTAGAAAGTTATCCTTAATTGATTTACTCGCAATAAGTTGCATTCGACGGGGAATCATGTCCAATTGTTTCCTATGAACACTGACACCAGATCAGACTATGGAATCAAAAGTTATGACCAATATATTATTTTTATTAGGCACGATAAGGTACTATCACCGCTTGGGGGATGATTCAAAGTTTTTTTTAATCCGTTCAGTGAATTAATTTGAACCGATGCAGAACATTAAGACCCTATTATCTGGTTCACATAAATCCAAAGTCGATTTATCGGAAATCAAAAGCTTTATATTTATCGTAGATAGGTACCTTTTTTGTTAGTTATAATTTTTCCACCGTGAAGCGTTCAGTTTATTGTTGGCATACCCTAGTGCACATGAAGTACCCACACAAAACCATTTCCCGGATGTTGATCCTGGAATGGGGAAGTTTGCCGGAAATTTCATAACAATAATTCACTCTAATGGAACCCCAAACTGGTTGCGCTCGCTAAGGGGTGGCAATTGGGGAACGGTAAGTGTGAGTATGTTTGTGTGTGCGCCATTGTTTGAGTCGAGTTCGAAGCATGTGTTCCGATACCTACCTACGTTCCGACGGCGATGATGGTGATGTGCATTCGGAGATAATCACATACACACAGACGCACCCACACACACATCTTGCGCAACATCGTCTGGTTTTGAGACACCAGCCAGGGAGGCAGTGCAGCAGAATGCGGGCGATGATAGGAAGGGACCGGAAGCTTATAGTGTTCCATCATCGGTCGTCGGTGCTTCCGAAGATGATGATGATGATGCTGGTGATGCGGTTGTGGTTGTGGCGATAAGAGACTGTCTTGCTTGGCATGGCGATTTTGAGGAGGAGATAAAATAGTGGGAAACATTTGTTTTAGGAGGATAAGCTTTTCATGAAATTTTCATACCAATAAGTGGTGCGGTGTTGCAGATTAGAAAAATGGGATACAGTCTATGTTTGATGCTTTTTTGACGGTTATTGACCGATGTTGATGTGTTTCTCATGTTTGTGGTTTCCATACAAATGAAATACAAATTTCTACATTACTCGAGAACTAATCAAGCAAATGGAATCAAATTCAGCAAGTGGGAAAAAATAAGCTTTGACGTTTGCTCTGCGATTATATTTGCCCATTCAAAAGAAACCGAATCGCAAATTAAACGTTTAAAATTAAATTCTGAATACAAAAAAATAAGTTCATTCAATGTAATTGGCCTATATTCCGTGTATTGAGCCACCCAATTTATGCGGAAAATTTTACTAAAATTCCTCGGGAAATTCTTCGGAAGTTTGTCGGGAAAGTCTTCGGACGTTCCACGCAAAATTGTTCTGCATTGCTTTGGAGAATTCTTGTCCTTGAATAAGAACCCTCCTTTCCAGAAAGGGGAGGGGTCTAGAATCACCATCGGAGCATTCCTTGTTTTAAAAATCTAGCATATGCAAAGTTTTGTTTCATTTAATTGGTTAGTTCTCGAGTTATGTAGAAAGTGTAACACATCTGGAAATCCTTCAAAACTTCCTCGGGAAAATCTTTGCATGTAACTTGGGAAAATATCAGGAATTTCCTTAGGAATTTTTCGGAATTTCCTCAGTATATTGTTTAAAAATCCTATAGACATTATTCGGAGTTTCCAATTCTTGTAAATACTTCGGAATTTCTGTTTATTTGTTCATCTTTGGTTTAATACCACACATCACTAATGTATCTTAATCCTATTTATTGAGAAAAATTTACCAACATAAAATTCAAACATATGACATACATTGAACAATCTGCAGCATGTATTAGGAGGTTGTAACTGTAAGTAGTACGGTGTATTGTGTTCACGGATCATGTGAAACATAAAAAGTAGTATACATTCGGCACTTGAAGAGTATTTGCAAACCAATGAGTGCACATCTGTGCTCATACGGATTATCGGGATCAATCTATGGCAGTCGCCGTAACGTGAATCTAACGAAGCGCTTCTGAGTGCTTTCTATGCGTGATGCATGAATCGCATGGTAATTGGTAAGGAGCCCATATTTGAACTCCGTACTGAAAGATGCTTCGGGCCTATGAGCAGTGTAGCGTTTTCAGAGCATAAAAATCATCTTTGAAATTTCCTCATGAATTATTTGCTCTTCGGAATTTCCTCGGGCATTTTAACAAAAAAAATTTTTTTTTTAGAATTTTCTACGGAAAATCTTTCGAACATTCCTCAGGAAATTCTGCTCAATTTTCTCGATAATTCTTTCTAGGAAAATATCCCGAAATTTCATCAAGGAATTCTTCAAAAATCCGCAAAATTTTCTATATTTCCTAAAGAAAGTTTTCGGATTATTCTCGGAAAATTCTTCGAAAAATAGTCCAGTATTTCCTTGGAAAACTCTTTTGATATTTTCACGGGGAATTTTTCGGAAATTCTTCGAGGAATTGCTAAAAAAATTCCTTGGAAAATTCTTCGAAATTTCTTTCAAAAATTCTTCGGAATTTACAAGCGAAATTATTTGGAATTTCGTCGGGATATTTTTGCCTTTCTTTCCCTTTAGTTCCCCGAAGAAATTTTGGAAAATCGCCTTAAATTTTCCTATTATTTCCTAAATATTTCCTGGAGAAATTCTAAGAAATTAAATGTGGTAATTTCGATTTCGACAATTTGTCAAGAGGCTTGCTCTATAGGAGCAACTGAAGTAAATTTTAGTCGTTAAAGGTCCACTACTAGCACTCACTCCCTAGGCATCTAACTTTGAATGAACAGAAAAATGGGTTTTGGATTGAAGCAACAATTTGTGTGAGGACCAAGAAGAAAGAATTACTTTGATGGGGATTCGTGTTATGGATGAACAATTGAGAGTTACAAATATAGGAAGGTATGAAAGCGTTTAACGATTCTTCATATTACAGTATTTTAGTTAGAATTTCAGTCAAGTCAAGTCAAGCCCAAGAGATAGAAGAAGACCTATTGGTGTTGGTGCTGAGGTAGTGCTTGATGGGGATGTGTTTGAAGTTGTTGAAGAATTTGTTTACCTTGGACCACTTGTGACATGTGACAATGATGTTTCCCTTGAAGTAAAAAGACGTATGGCAGCTTTGAATAGGGCCTTTCATGAATTACGTAACCGGCTTTGGTCCCGCAACATGCAGACGGAAACGATATTTGCTCTATACAAAACGCTGATTCTACCAGTGGTCCTTTATGGACATGAAGCATGTACGTTAAAAGAGGCGGACCGGAGAGCTTTTGGGGTTTTCGAGCGAAAAGTGCTGCGTACAATACTCGGAGGGAAACTAGAAAATGGTGTGTGGCGCAGACGCATGAATCATGAGCTGTATCAAGTATACAAAAAAAACCCAAATTTATCCACCGGTGGTGATGATGCCTTTCTCGATTCAATATGTTGAATTCGAATTAATGTTGTAAATGCAGTGCTTATTGCCTACATTTCGGCGATAAAAAGATTTGGTGCAATTCTAGTACGTTGCTTAAAAATTACTTACCGTGGGTTACCGTGGGTTGCGCCACGGCTAAAATGATTAATGATTCAATGTGCATTTGTGTTTTTGTTGATTAAAAAATAAAAATATAATTCAAACTGCTTGATTTATTAAAAAACAAAAACAATAGTGTCCAACTAGGAAATTTGCTCCGTCGAATGAAACCAGTTGCACTCGAATCTGTCAAGCCCTTCTATATGAAACCCGTTTAACAAAAACAAATTTTATGGGCTACACACATACACACTTTTGGAGTGAAATTATAGCCTTCTGGTCAGTGCTGCAAAGTGTCACCGTACAAGTCACGCAAAGCGTGACAATAACAAAATCCAGGTCATGTGTCAAGTACTCAATTGTGATGCTCAATGTGGATCTCACATGCTTGGTGTAACGATCACCATGAAAGTGACATTTTAGCAACTAGCGCTTGGTCACTCACCATGTCTTCACTTCTTCTGCCTGTGATCACCAGCATGAATGATAGGAAAACTTTCCTGATGTTGTGGTTGTCATATCCATGTCATCTTGACTATCGTGATGATCGCTTGACCTATGCGGTGTTTGGTTCGAAATCAACGCTCGACAGCAATGGAATAATGCACTTAGCGGAATTAATGGATTTTTGCTGTGATAAAAATGCATGAAGCCAAAATAGAATTTTTGGGAACATTTAAGTGTTCTTATTGTTTATATTGACTTTTGTGCAATATTTTAAGAGGTGCTATTAAAAGAAAAGTACCTGCACAGTTTCTCCAAATTTGCTCCAGACTATCTTTTGAAAAGGCCAATTTTTTTATTGATTTTTTCAAATGGATACAATTAAAAACGACGCATCCTACAAAAAATCTTGTATGGGTGACTATCGCAAAATCAGTCAAAGTTTCTAATAAAGATATCGGAAACAATTCAAATTGAGCCCTACACTGAAAAAATCAGTTTCAACAGTTTCAAAAATTAAAACTCGATTTGCAAAAAAACGCTTTTTTGATTTGTATGAAATTGTGTCTCAAGATAGGTGATTATGTTCCTACCAACCGTCCATACATCACAAGCTTGACACTTTTAAGGGAAAAAAGTTTTTCTAACAAATTTTTTTTCTTGTCGGAATTGATTTTTTTTCTCAGTGTCAAGGAGTGCCAGTGGATTTAACACATACATACATATATTTAAATATTCCTGTACAGTCAAGCAGAGTACAATATTTAGGTCGTAACTAATCGCAACGGATAAAAATACACTGAAAATAATTTCGATAAGAAAAAGTTTTTGTTAGAAAAACTTTTTTTCCTTCAAAGTGCCCAGCTTGCCATGTATGGACGGTTGGTAGGGAACATAATCACCTATCTTGAGACACAATTTCATACAAATCAAAAAAAGCGTTTTTTCACAAATCGAGTTTTAATTTTTGAAACTGTTGAAACTGATTTTTTTTCAGTGTAGGGCTCAATTTGAATTGTTTCTGATATCTTTATTAGAAACATTGACTGATTTTGCGATAGTCACCCATATAACATTTTTTTGTAGGATGCGTCGTTTTTTGATTGTATCCATTTGAAAAAATCAATAAAAAAAATTTGGCCTTTTTCAAAAGATAGTCTGGATCAAATTGGTAAAAACTTAGTTAGAGCCATTCACAAATACGGCCCATACAAATTTCAGAACCCTCCCATACAAAATACGTTACGAGAGGGTGGGTGGGGGCTTTCAGCCCCCAGGTCCATATTAGCGTTATGTAATTTGTGAATGAACCCTTAATTTAACTATTGATTTATCCAATTTATCAATTAAAATCGACGTCAGTCCAATCAAACGACAACAAAATCAATCAATAACGGTGCTCACCTGCACTTTTGACAGCTGACCGACCTGATGCTCTTTATGGCTCTCAGCTTGTGGTTGTCAATCTGGGTGTCACGCTTACCGAAGGTACTCACGTGTCAGCTTCTACATGTCACGATGCGCTTGCAGTGATTGTCAGTAAAGAACATCGTTTAAAAGCGTGGTGGTTTTTGTTTTCATATCTGATCATCTGGTGATGGTCGCGACATTTTGCAAGACTGCTTCTGGTACAACTTTGTTATACGAGAAAGGCAAAAATGTGAATCGTATAAAATACGGCAGACCTCAGTGGGCTGGTCACTTAGTGCTAATCTCGGAAGAAAGAATAGCGAAAACATCTCTCAACAGAGAACCAGATAGACGCCGGCGACTTCGTGGAACACGCTGGCTGCAAGCGTTAGAATCGAAACCTGGGGACCCTAAACGTTCAGAGAAACTGGAGGAATAGCGCCAAATACTGACGATTGTTCAGTCTTCCAATCTACATGATTTTTAGTCTTTCGGTTTTTAATTCTTTTCTTTTTTTTTATCTCTCAGTCTTTCAATTTTTAAGTTTCTTTCAGCTTTCTAATCTATCGTAATTCGAGTTTTCATACTTCCAGGTTTTCAATATTTACATATTCAGCCTTTTTAGTCTTATAGTGAATTCTTCGATTTTATTCTGATACTTCAGTACTTTTTGAAAATTCCTTTATTCTTCCAGTCTGCAATGTTTCAGTTTATCAGTCTTTTTGTTTTTCAGTCTTCCAGTTTCTCACTCTTTCAAGCTTCAAGCCTCTCAGTCCTTTAGTCTTTCAGTCGTTCAATCCTTCAGCCATTCAGTTTTTCAGCCTTTCTGTTTTTTTTATTTTCTAGTCTTTCAATCTTCAATTGTTTGATTTAATCATCGCGGGATTTCATTTAATTTTTTCGATATATTGGCTTTTCTCGGTGATAAGGTCTTCCACATCAAGCAGCAAGGGGAAAGCAAAGCGGTGAACCTGCAACGAGAATGTGGGAATTTTAACTCCATATACAACGGACTGTTGTATCGACTGGGTGGCGAACTGCAGACGAGATCGAACACGAATAACAACAACAACGATGACGCGATAAACGAGATGAGGTGTTGACCATATGCAGAGTTTGACCATTTTGCAGAGCTTGGGAAGGAAATTCTATTTAGTGTAATTTGCCTGGCCATGCTGACAGGTTACATCCAGCACGTTGTGATTTTTTTTTTTAATATCAATTTTTGTTAACAAAATGTTTGTGTAAAAAGGTTTGTAAAAAATGTTAATTTGAATATATGTCTTTTTATAGACGTCTGATGATCGCTGAAGGTCAGTAAGCCGAAACGCGTCACGGAAAATAATGCTGTTTCTGTTCATTATCACCAAAAAAAATCCAATATAGCGGAAAAATTAAAACATTTCAATCTTTAAGTTTTCCAGTCTTCCAATCTATCAGTTTTTCAGTCCTTCAGTCTTTCAGTCTTACAGTTTTTCAGTCTTTCCTTTTTTATTCTTTTCAAAAACTCTTTCATGGTTCCAGTCTTTCAATCTTTCAGACTTTCAATCTTTCAGCCTACAGTCTTTCAATATTTCAATCTTCTAATTTTTCAGTTTTTTCTTCTTGAGTTCTTAAAAAAAATTCAATCTTCTTATATCTTTCAGTCTTTCAAATCTTTCAGTATTCCAATCCTTCAGCCTTTCAGTCCCTATCAATCTATAAGAGGTTCAGTCTTTCAGTCTTTCATTCTTTCAGTCTTCCAATCCTTCAGCCTTTCAGTCCCTCAGTCTTGCAGTCTTTCAGTTTTTCAATCATTCAGACTTTCAGTCTTTTGATATTTCAGCTTTCCAGTCTATTAGTCTTTAAATCTTTCAGTCTTCCAGTCTTTCAGCCTCAAAGTGTTTCAATCTTTCAGACTTTCAGTCTTTCTGTTTTTTAGTCTTTCAGTTTTTCAGTCGTTCAATCTTTATATATATATATAAATGAATTTTTGTCTGTCTGAACCTTATAGACTTTGAAACTACTGAATCAATCGGCGTGAAAATTTGTATGCAGAAGTTTCTGGGGCCGGGGTAGGTTCTTAAGATGGTGAGACCTCTCCCCCTTTTGGAAAGGGGGATTTCCACACAAATGAAACAGAAATTTCTGCATAACGCGAGAACTAATCGGAGAATAAATCAATTTTAGGCGAAACAAAGTTCGTCGGGTCTGCTAGTGAATAATAATAATGAATAACAACAAGTGTAACAGTTTATCTTAGTCCTTGCTAGCCATTCAGCGATTGAAAAACTTGCTGTTGCTGTAGTTATGTTTTTGCTTCAACACACTTTTACTTTTATGAAACCGGTAATAAATCTTGCTCTTTCTTTTTGGACATTGCATTTCAATTGCAATAATGGAATCGATAAGAATAAGAGTGAACAATAGTTGAAATACTAAACGAAAACATACTCATCATAACCCACACAAAAGAAAATAATGAAAAAATAAACGACATTTATAATAAACGTAGATTAACAAAATATGTTTGGCTGTGCATTCTTATTTCTAGACCAACATTTGAAAAGGGGGTGACAGCCAAAATTTATTCCTTCTAATTCTTTGTCCACATATATAGCTATATATGTGGACGAAGAATCAGAAGGAATAAATTTTGGCTGTTACGCCCTTTTCAAATGTTGGTCTAGATTTAACCTCAAATTGAAATCAAATAAGGGTTGCTTATTGACATTTGTGCTTTTTCTGCGTCTCGTATGCGGTGAGGAGTTTCGAATGAAGTAACAATTGTCGATACCTCCCATTATCGTATACCGTATTATACGATCGTCCCAAGCGAGAATAGTCAAAATCGATAATTCTCGAGTCACGCGAGACGTAGAATAAGTACAATTAGCTTTCCTATTACCAAGAATGTTATCGATCATTTAGTAATTTGCGTTTAAATTTGATCATTTAGTTGTTTGTCAATAGCTCATTCCGAAGCAGAATTTCAAAATGTGTTGTATGCTGCGAAGTACAACTCTTCCAAATGGTTCGTTGTAAGAACTCAACTAATAACAAAGGTAGAGCGCTAGTTGCAGTAACTTAAACTAAATTATTGGAATTTTATTATCGTTTAGTCTAAGTTACTGAAACTATAGCTATAACTCCGTTTCTAGTGGAATTCAAACAACGAACCATTTGGCAGAGTTGTAGAAAAGTGTTTTGAATAAAATAATAATTTTAGATTTAACCAAGAAGTTCGTTTCTCACTTTGACCAAAGAACATTTTTGGTACGATTTTAGAAAATTATCCTTCATACCAAACCACAAAGTCTTGTTTACAATTACTGCCAAAAATTTTGCAATGTGGAATAAGTTTCTGATTGAAATAGGGGGAAAGACGGCTTTGGCAGGTTTTGTTCTATTATTGGCAGGGGGTTTTTGTCGACCAAATTTTATGAAATTTGGCCACAATATTCTTTGATATGCAAAGAATGTTCAGGCCAAATTTGAGCCTAGTCAGTCATAAAAAACCCCCTGCCAATAATAGAACAAAACCTGCCAAAGCCGTCATTCCCCCTATATGTTCACATTTGTACAGCGAAGTTTCCTGAGAGTTTCCTGAAATAGCTAGACTGAAATAATCAAACAATAAGCATAGCTACTAAAAATATCAACATAATTTGATTGAAATTTGAAATCCATTACATTATCTGTATTTCAATTAAAAATATCAGCCAAAATAAAAAAAAGTCACAATGTTCATAAAATCTGAAAATCTCAAAACTCATGCAGGATTCAAACCAAATCATGTGTAATTCGACTTATTCATTTGTGTTGCATGATTTCTGTGTGATCTTGTGCTGAAAACAAGGATTTAGAGACGAGCTAGTACTGGACGAAAGTCTCTCAAATAAAAGAAAAAAAATAAATGAAGAAAAAAGCCAGGACTTTACGTTTTTGCAGAGAACATGTGATGAGGATTATCGTGTGTCAGCGTAAACAGTAAATAGCGGCTTGATTGTTTTGTATCGCTTTTGGAGAGAAATGAAATAACTTTTATGCATTTTTATTTTGCAGTACAATTGTTCATATGAAAATTTCGCTGCTAAAGTTGGCTCAAGTAAAAACTATTTTTTATATTATGAATTCCAATTTTTATTCGGTTCTGTTTTAAATATAAACATTTCTCTTTTCCTTTCAAGAGGCTCGGAAGCCTCCTTTCAAGAGGCTCGGAAGCCTCCTTTCAAGAGGCTCGGAAGCCTCCTTTCAAGAGGCTCGGAAGCTTCCTTTCAAGAGGCTCGGAAGCCTCCTTTCAAGAGGCTCAGAAGCCTCCTTTCAAGAGGCTCAGAAGCCTCCTTTCAAGAGGCTCAGAAGCCACCTTTGAAGAGGCGTGGGCGCCTCCTCTCAAGAGGCTCGGAAGCCTCCTTTCAAGAGGCTCGGAAGCCGCCTTTCAAGAGGCTCGGAAGCCTCCTTTCAAGAGGCTCGGAAGCCTCCTTTCAAGACGCTTGGAAGCCTCCTCTCAAGAGGCTCGGAAGCCTCCTCTCAAGAGGCTCGGAAGCCTCCTCTCAAGATGCTCGGAAATCTTCTTTCAAGAGGCTCGGAAATCTTCTTTCAAGAGGCTCGGAAGCCTCCTTTCAAGAGTCTCGGAAACCTCCTTTCAAGAGGCTCGGAAGCCTCCTTTCAAGAGGCTCGAAAGCTTCCTTTCAAGAGGCTCGGAAGCCTCCTTTCAAGAGGCTCGGAAGCTTCCTTCCAAGAGGCACGGAAGCCTCCTTTCAAGAGGCTCGGAAGCCTCCTTTCAAGAGGCCTCCTTAGGGGGCCCTCCTTAGTCGTGCGGTAAGACGCGCGGCTACAAAGCAAGACCATGCTGAGGGTGGCTGGGTTCGATTCCCGGTGCCGATCTAGGCAATTTTCGGATTGAAAATTATTTCGACTTCCCTGGGCATAAAAGTATCATCGTGTTAGCCTCATGATATACGAATGCAAAAATGGTAACTTGGCTTAGAAACCTCGCAGTTAATAACTGTGGAAGTGCTTAATGAACACTAAGCTGCGAGGCGGCTCTGTCCCAGTGTGGGGATGTAATGCCAATAAGAAGGAAGGAAGAAGAAGGAAGCCTCCTTTCAAGGGGCCCGGAAGCCTCCTTTCAAGAGGCTCGGAAGCCTCCTTCCAAGAGACTCGGAAGCCTCCTCTCAAGAGGCTCGGAAGCCTCCTCTCAAGAGGCTCGGAAGCCTCCTCTCAAGAGGCTCGGAAGCCTCCTCTCAAGAGGCTCGGAAGCCTCCTCTCAAGAGGCTCGGAAGCCTCCTCTCAAGAGGCTCGGAAGCCTCCTCTCAAGAGGCTTGGAAGCCTCCTCTCAAGAGGCTCGGAAGCCTCCTCTCAAGAAGCTCGGAAGCCTCCTCTCAAGAAGCTCGGAAGCCTCCTCTCAAGAGGCTCAGAAGCCTCCTCTCAAGAAGCTCGGAAATCTCCTTTCAAGAGGCCTGAAACCTCCTTTCAAGAGGCTCAGGCCTCCTTTCAAGAGGCTCAGGCCTCCTTTAGAGGCTCAGAAGCCTCCTTTAGAGGCTCAGGCCTCCTTTAGAGGCTTGGAAGCCTCCTTTCAAGAGGCTCGGAAGCCTCCTTTCAAGAGGCTCAAGAGCCTCCTCTCAAGAGGCCTGGAAGCCTCCTCTCAAGAGGCCTCAAGCCTCCTCTCAAGAGGCCTCAGAAGCCTCCTCTCAAGAGGCTCGGAAGCCTCCTCTCAAGAGGCTCGAAGCCTCCTTTCAAGAGGTTCGGAAGCCTCCTTCCAAGAGACTCGGAAGCCTCCTCTCAAGAGGCTCGGAAGCCTCCTCTCAAGAGGCTCGGAAGCCTCCTCTCAAGAGGCTCGGAAGCCTCCTCTCAAGAGGCTCGGAAATCTCCTTTCAAGAGGCTCGGAAACCTCCTTTCAAGAGTCTCGGAAACCTCCTTTCAAGAGTCTCGGGAAACCTCCTTTCAAGAGGCTCGAAAGCTTCCTTTCAAGAGGCTCGGAAGCCTCCTACCAAGAGGCTCGGAAGCTTCCTTTAAAGAGGCTCGGAAGCCTCCTTTCAAGAGGCTCGGAAGCCTCCTTTCAAGAGGCCTTTTTAGTCGTGCGGTAAGACGCGCGGCTACAAAGCAAGACCATGCTGAGGGTGGCTGGGTTCGATTCCCGGTGCCGGTCTAGGCAATTTTCGGATTGGAAATTATCTGGGCATAAAAGTATCATCGTGTTAGCCTTATGATATACGAATGCAAAAATGGTAACTTGGCTTAGAAACCTCGCAGTTAATAACTGTGGAAGTGCTTAATGAACACTAAGCTGCGAGGCGGCTCTGTCCCAGTGTGGGGATGTAATGCCAATAAGAAGGAAGAAGAAGAAGGAAGCCTCCTTTCAAGAGGCCCGGAAGCCTCCTTTCAAGAGGCCCGGAAGCCTCCTTTCAAGAGGCCCGGAAGCCTCCTTTCAAGAGGCCCGGAAGCCTCCTTTCAAGAGGCCCGGAAGCCTCCTTTCAAGAGGCCCGGAAGCCTCCTTTCAAGAGGCCCGGAAGCCTCCTTTCAAGAGGCCCGGAAGCCTCCTTTCAAGAGGCCCGGAAGCCTCCTTTCAAGAGGCCCGGAAGCCTCCTTTCAAGAGGCCCGGAAGCCTCCTTTCAAGAGGCTCGGAAGCCTCCTTCCAAGAGGCTCGGAAGCCTCCTTTCAAGAGGCTCGGAAGCCTCCTTTCAAGCGGCTCGGAAGCCTCCTTTCAAGCGGCTCGGAAGCCTCCTTTCAAGCGGCTCGGAAGCCTCCTTTCAAAAGGCTCGGAAGCCTCCTTTCAAGAGGCTCGGAAGCCTATTTTCAAGAGTCTCAGAAACCTCCTTTCAAGATGCTCAAAACCTTATTTTCATAGATTAAGAAGCTCCTTTCAAGAGGTTCGGAAGCCTCCCTTCAAGAAGCTCGGAATTCTTCTTTCAATAGGCTCGGAAGCGTCCTTTCAAGATGTAAAGTAATCCTCCTGTGACTCAAATCCGCCATTCAGGAGACTCGAAAGCCTCTCTACAAGAAGCCTCTTATCAAGAGCTGCGGAAGCCTACTTTCAAGAGGGGGTACCGCAATTAATGCAAAAGTTTGAAGGGGTACCTCTCAAGAAAAAGGTTGAGAACCGCTGCCCTAGAGTACAGTTTTATAAATATAAAATATATAAAATTTACGTATAGAAATGATAGCATTCAATTTTTATGTTTGCCTTATTTCAAAAAGGTTTGCATAAAAGCAAAAAAAAAACAGGCCAAGCTAGGCCTAGAGAAAATATTTAAAACGTGTATAAATGATCGCAAAAAAAAAATTAGAAATACAGGTACGATGCTGGTGGTTAGGGCCCTCCTTAGCCGTGCGGTAAGATGCGCTGCTACAAAGCAAGACGATGCTGAGGCTGGCTGTGTTCGATTTCCGATGCCGATCTAGGCAATTTTCGGTTTGGAGATTGGGTTTGAAGTAGCCTTGCGAGCAAAGAAGTAGGATTGCCAAAGAAAGCTCGCAGTTAATAACTGTGGAAGCGCTTAATGAACACTAAGCTGCGAGGCGGCAATGTCCCAGTGGGGGATGTAATGTCAATGAAGAGGAAGCTGGTGGTTAAATAATGCGCGTGCCTGCATCTTACCTCAGTGGATCTAAATTCGACCCAGCCTGCGTTGTTGGCATTTTCGAAGACGAAAATTATTTGATCACGCCTTCCCTTGGATAGGTAGTGAGACCGTTGATACTGGCCCACGGTAAGTAGAGTCCAGGTGTGGAAGTTGTCTTCTTGGAGTCGGTGAGTGTTACACGTAATGAAACAGGTCGACGGAAAATATAAAAAGGAAAAACAGATAACAGTACCCATGATAGTGATATTTCTCACATTTGTGGTAATATTTCTCTTACTGTATAACACCATATAAACCAGATGCTGCAAATTTTCCGACGTTCCAACTGTTGCGAAGTCGATGCACAATTGTGCGCTTAATTTTAAAGATTCTGACTTCCACTTGTCCACCTCATTCACTCAAGACGACGACAACGACATCGAATGCTCACTTTCCTTGCACGGACGGACGGTGACAATTGTCCCAAGTGTCTTTTCACACCTCTTTCAGTGCGCAAAGCTTCAAGAGCAGCATCATCATCGGTAGCATTCTTTGGGAGCATTTTCACATCCCCAATCTCACGGTTCGGTTGGCTCTGACGAGGATGACAACACTCTGGCAGGGTAGGTAGGTATGCTGCCCGCCGAGCGACGACTGCTCAGATTTTGCTGCTTTTCCAACGGAAAGTGTGTGTGTGGGGGGGAAGTACGTTGACGACAACAGCAATAATAGCGTACCACCTGAAACCAGGAGATTTTTATTGGGAAAAGGAACGTCCTTTTGGCATTTCTGTTGTACTGACAATGGAGTCTTGCTTTCGGCAGATATTTGCAGTTTATGATTCCCCTAGCGGCTGACAGTACGTCGTCAGAGTACAGGTGAAGATGGTGCATAATGCATATTCATTTTTTATCGGCTTCAGTTGAAAAATTTCTAAGCCCTATAAAAAATCATATTTTTCACATTTCTATTAGAATTTCAAGGCAGAGATTTCTTTTATTTTCAAATTGAATTCAGAGTGAAATACTACAACGAATTTGTTCTTACAGTTGAGAAGAAGCCTAAAGTTCATTCTTATAATATTCTAATTCAAATCCATGACTAATTCTATTAAGTATCAAAAAGCTTGTCTTGCAGTACATCCCCCTTTATCATGGTCTCGCTTTTTGATCTCTGATGTCGTCCAGTCAAGGACTTCGTTACCCAACAGTCATTCTTTTTAAATCGGATTTCCAATATCAAAGAATCAGAATCAAACTGCGGATGATGTGTGGTGAGTCGTGCGCGTTGCGAATTCGATCCAACAGATTTGTCACGTAGCATGGGATTCATACTTTTTTGTTCCTTAGTTATCTTTGTCACTTTCCATCTCACCTTTCTCGTACACCTAGATGTTTTGAAAAGCTTTAAGATCAGTTTAAAATTTATTTATTACAAATTTTGAATATTATTACCAAGCTGATCAAAATACTTATACTAAGTTTTTATTAAAAAAATAAGATACTTTCTGTCATTCTTCCATATCACTTTTAGGAGGATTAATGTACTTTTTTTTCAAACGTCTGGTATCAATGATGATGACGTGCTCGTGTGGTGATACGGTGGTGCCTGAAGAGCACTCCTCCGAAGAGGTGATTGCATTATCCGTTTTCCAATCCGTGTCAAGATGAGAGCACCCATCGATTCTACCTGGGAATCACGCTGACGAGGCCGAAGGGTATGCTCTGCGAAATGGAAGTTAGGACTGGGAAACGGTCGGATATTGGAAATGACGTCCAACGATGACAATCGAACGTGATAATGTGGTTTACGCTGTTTGTTTGTGTAAATTGATGGATGGATTTTCGTTGAATATATCATTTTCATTCACTTCTGTCTCGACTGATACTAATCAGTTAATTTTACGATTGATTGCAGGTAACATAATTGAATTTCAAAGTGGTTTAGATGTTGTTGAAGATTGATTCTAATGAACTGGAATTGCATTTCAAACTACTGCTACTACTTGAAAAATAAACTCTATGCTATTATTAACCTTATGATTGATTCGTTGTGTATGAATAATTCCATTGTACAAGTTTGAGGTACATTTTGTTCCATCGGTCTGATAACAATAAGTACTACGCTGACTTTTTCTCTTCAGAACCCCTTCGTAACAATGTTTTCCGCTGACTCCAATGCGCTTTGCTAGTGGCAATCCCATTAAACGATAATAATTAACCGTCCTCGGTCCTATCAAGCTTCTTTTGCTACACCAAGAGAGGAAGCCCACAATTTCCGTCAACTATCATCCGCCATCGAACGTATCGATCGGCGTCACGCGAGAACGACGATGGACGGCCACGTAGTCGTCGTCGTCGTCGTCGTTTCACATCGCTGTGGAAAACTTTCACTCTAATTAGAATTATTTATGAAACTATGAAAAATAATCCTTGCCCGCTCGGATGGGTCCTTCCGTTTCCGTTCCCTCTCGACGGCAAGTATTGAAATAATAGGATACTTAAAAATTATGTTTTAAGCTTCCATCGTGTTCGAAGTTCCAGAAATGTTCCCAATTATGCTGCAAGTGCAACAGTCTAAAAGTCAAAGCTCGAAAGATCGAATCAGGCTCTTATAACGTCAGGCGCAAAATGGACTGAGAAGATAAAGTTTCCACTCGGCGACCGATGTGCGGAAGAGGCTGGACGGCAGTGCCGTCAGTTTTCGTACATTATTAAGCCGATATTGGTGTTATTCAGAGAGAAGGTGAATTGGTTCATGGAATTTGGTGTTTTTTCTTAGATGATAGGTTTAGTGAGCTTTTAGAACCACTTCGTATTATTGCTTGGTTTATAATTTATATGTCTTCCACGAAAATTAACCAGAATATGTGAGCAGGAAAGACCATCCTTAGCATATGCTGAGGGTGGCTGTTATAGTCCTAGGAAATATTCGGGTTGGAAATTGTCTTGTCTTCCCTGAGCATATGAGTATCATCAAAATTTGGCACATGCTTCTATCTGTTCCTCAATTAAGATCAATTGTTTCTTTGAAACAAATCAGAATAATAGGCATATTTTCATATCAAATCATTTGTTATAATTATATTTTCAATATTAAAGTGAATTTGTTTCAAATACCATGCATTTTATTTCATAATTTAGGAGATTTATTTATAGGTTGATACGTAACACGCCTGCGTAACGCATACAAAGTGAAATTATAGAATTTATTATATAAAATGTTTACAAAAAATTACACCTAATAGCCGTGGAAAATATCTGAAAACTCAGAACATAGTAAATTAATGTCCAAGTCGGGTGGTCCAATACTCGGAAAATAGACAATTAACTTTGATTGAATTGGACTTGAGTTGCGTGCTCTTACCTACGCAACGCGGTCGGGTCTGTGCTTGACGACCTTCTGGCAAAGCGCACACTCTACTTGATCATGCATTTGTTGATGAAGAATGTGTGTAGCCGCCAGACATTATAAATACTCACGCTCACTGTGTGTGAATGTGTACACACATGTGGAAGCTTTGATTTGGGAAATGAACTGTAAGTACTTCGACTATGCGTCCGATTTGGAAATCTCGGGCTCATTCAGTTTTCGCTAAATTGCGAAGGCCGATGATCCTTCGTAGCTTAGTTGGTTGAAAGCAGCAGTCTGGCGTACTGACGGTCGTGGGTTCGAGTCCCATCGAAAGAAAGTGGTTACCTCCAATACATTTTCCGTTTTTCCTTTTTCCTCCAATACATTTCTTCCGTATAACGTGCATATTCACTCCTGAGTTTTCAGAACAATTTGAACCAACAGAGGCCTGAAAAATATGTGTTCTTTGGGTAAATCCACTTGAATGAAGTCAAAGCATTAACTGAAATGGGATGATGTTTTTGACGGGAAAGATCAACTGAATTGGGATGAGAAGTTAAGGATCAACATTGGGACAGAATTTGTATACTGGCTCGGTTATGACACATTTTTAGCGGCGTAGAATTGCCAAAACTGTCTGTGCACACCTCATTCTATATCATCCGTGCTTCCGAGAAAAAGTATCTTTTCTATTGAAAATACGGCATTTCAGATCCTTACTCTGGTTAGGATTGCATATTTCTTTTATCATTCGAAGTACTTTCTTTCACAAAATTAAATGTTATTGGTCTTCGATAACACAGGGGAACAAAATTTAACATTTTGCGGGTCCTCAGAACCAATTGATGTGTCTTCAGTAGATTTTGGTTCGCTGAATTCGAAACTGTCCTCAGATATGCTCCAACACGTCCAAATTTTGAGATATAGCTAGATTAATACCGCTTATTTGAAGAAATTAGCATTTTTCGAAAGACTTTCATGTAGTATATAAACATTATTTTAGGTCAATCAATATCCGAAATGGTATAAGCACATCTGATCTGATCACATCAATTGGCGGATCATCCAACCATATGCTCGGGTAACTGTAACATGTTTCCCGTTTCACTGTTATAAGCTGGCCATAGATAGAAGAAATTGCATTGGGATTATTGCAACATCCCCGCAGCATTTTCAACGCGAATAAAATGAAAAGTCCCCCACGCACGATTAGGTTGTTGACGTTTTCCGGTTTCTGTTGCGTAGCCGTCAATGTCGCTTCAGCTTGTATGCAATCATACACAAGAACGATCGAATGCAACTTATCGATTCGTTGATTGATTTTGCTAATTGATAGTTTTCCGCCCAAATTTCTACCATAGGAATATAGGAATCATAAATAGCAGGAATAATCAAAATATAGGTATAGAGCCGCGTATTTGCTTTATTCGAATGAACATGATAAAGGAGCTTCAATTGACAGTAAATACACCATATCACTTGAGCAATTATTGAAATTTATCGCGCCAGAGGAAATACAATATCATATTTACATTCAATAGAACTTACTTCAATGAAAACATATTATTTTTTTTGCTTAGACAAACCATAATATTGAATTCTTGTTACTTTCCTCTCAAAACCGTTCACAGAAAATAACCAGGTTTGTATATAAGTCTTCGGAAGTGGCTTGCATAAAACATATTTTGCATAAAACACGACTCGCGAGTGGTCGTGCTTTTTTTTCCTGCGTCGAAATTTATGTCATTTTTCTTTACGATTCGGCTGGCGGATTTGTGCGGATGTTAACATAATTAGTATTTTATAAACTAAAGTCTTTGAAGTGTGGTGAACAGAAGGGATAATGAAAGAAGTATTACTGCATCCTTGTATTGAGTTTGTGTGGAAGTGTCAAAGTTTTCAAGAAAATATCTTAGCTTAATAACTACCAATCTCAAGAAACCCAAGAAAAAAGATAACTTAAGAGCTGCAATTTTCGCGATCTGGGAAGAGGATTCGGTTCGGATCAAGGATGAACATGTGAAAATGGGATAGTTGAATTATGCTTCTGTCCGACAGTGGATATTCAATTAAATTCACTTACTCCACCGGACTTCTCTCCGGCTGTTACCTGCCGATTGCTTTGTGAGGATCAAGGGAAAGATGCTGGCACAAGACTAAATAATAAGATAAGTAACGAATTTCTTATATAAGTTACTTATGAATCTTTTAGGTACGTCACGTGGAAGCTACTCATTTTGTTGAACTCACCCTTTGTGTGGCAAATTTTTCGAGATTTAGCACACTGTTTATTGATCGTTATTGGTCTTCATATCCTCACATATCCTCTTCGTCATACTATTCACAATTTACAATGCACTTCTATTTGAATAATATCCTGTCAACTGTATTCGACTATACCTTCTCGTTATTTTCAACGTGTGTATTTTTATATTCATCAATTTTTATTTAAAACGATAAACTAAATATTTGGTTATTTCAGTTATCATCTTTTAATCAATAATATTTGGTATTCTATATAATAAAAATGAGTTGAGGTTTCCTTCCTGACGATTTGACTCGCGAACAGGTTGACCGATTTGCAAGATTTTATTCTTAATCGATTCGTTCTGGGATCCGCAAGGTTTGTATATATAAACAGTTGGTGAACTTAACGGGGAAATGTAAAAAAAATCATTTGAATACAATTTTAGGTCAGCTGTTGAGGAAAACAAAACATTTGAATTTAACATTAGCACATGCGGGGAGGGGTTTTCCATATATGATTCTTCTCTTCTCGTTTCAGAGAGCGAGTAATGGCGCTTAAACCTAGGCTTATTAGCCAGGGCAAGTCTAATACCTTGTCCCATCCCAGGAAGTTAAACATCTAGGAAAACGGAGTGACATAAATTTCTTAGCATGGTCACTCCCAACGTTTGAATAAACTTATCATATCATTTGCTTATGATGATATTCCAAAACTAAATTCCTACCAACCATCCAACTCCTTGACATCTATGAGGGCGTCGGTGAGTCGCTGGCCTCTCACTAAGTAGATGTCATATCATCATTTCCTTCCTTTCCTAGTAACGGAGAAGATGGGCGTGGCCGGCAATGGTAGTTTTCATGCTTTATCATTTTGGACCTCCAATTGGGTTGCTATTAATTCCCAAATAGTAATCCATAAGCAGTTGGGGTAAGAAAGTTAAAGATTATACATGACAGCTATCAGTATGCAATCTACGAAATACTCCGTTACAACGCAACGCAACGCAACGCACATTTCGAAAGATTAGATGTTTGTGATCCATTTTGGACCTTGATTGACTAGTAATTCTTTTTATAGGGTTAACGATGGTTGTCCCAAAATGCTCAAAATCATTGATTTTACGACATTTATTGAGGTATATCTCAAAATCTCGACGTGTTAGAGCAAAGCTGATTCGGATTCAGCGAGCCAAAATCTACTAGGGACACATTATTTGGTGTTGAGGACAAAATCTTGCTGAGCTGTGTAATATGCTTAAACTGATCAGTCGGTCTAGATTCCTCAACTACATTTCTTGAGATCTTTTTCTTCCGTGTTATAATCCATATCGAGTCACCAACGACAGTTCCTCAATTGGATACAATCTCTCCATGAAACATGCTATTTAAGGAATACTAGATCATCTTCGCCAAATAACTATTACCCCCCTTTTTTCGAAAAGTATGAACATTTCAATTGCAACAACAGATATTTCACTGATTGTTCTCGCATGAAAGGTTTCACTGGCTTCGGTGTTTTCAATGTGAATTGAACCACCTCACGAGTACTTCAGGAACCGTGTTCGGTTTAGGTTGCTGAGCTGGCAGCGGGGAATGGTCGTTTGGCCGAAAGCCATTTGGCCGAATGCCAGTAGACCGATCAAACTATTTGGGTGAAACCCATCTAGCCGAAAGTCATTTGGCATAACGGGTCATCCGGCCGAATAGGTCATTTGGCTGAATTGGACATTCAACTGAATAGGACATGAGGCCGAAAAGGACATTTGGATGAATAGGACATTCGGCCGAATAGGACATTTGACCAAACATGTCATTTGAAAAACGAGAAATGAGACGTCTCACTACTTACTTCTCATTTCTCACTGCTCACTGTAAAAAGTGAGAAGCGAGTAATGAGACGTCTCACTTCTCACTGTGGAAAGTGAGTAGAGAGACGTCTCACTTCTCAATTCGCACTACTCACTTTTTACAGTGAGCAGTGAGAAGTGAGTAGTGAAGCGTCAAACCTATTTTGCCAAATGACCTTTTCGGCCAAATGACCCTTTCGGCCTAATGGTCTGTTCGGCCATATGGTATATTCGGACAAACAATTTCGGCCTAGTGGCCTTCGGTCAAATGGCATTCGGCCGAACGGTATTCGGCCAAACGGCCCTTCCACCTTAGTTCTATCGAGGCACTCCGGTCGATGAAACCTGTTAAGCACACCTCTTACTTTCTTACAAAAATAATAGAGCAGATGCTTGTTTTGGTCGAAAGATCATTCAAGATTACAATTGTTTGGGTCCCATACCACTGCTCAATCTACGGCAAAGAGAAGGCGGACTCGCTAGCAAAGGTGGACGCACAGGTAGGTGAGGTTTATGATAGACAAATCTCGAACAACGAGTTTTTCCCATTAGACCATCAGAGTACTTTTCAGAGTTGGCAAGAAAATTGGACACATAACGAACTTGGACGGTGGTTATTTTCCATAATTCCTAAAGTTTCTGGGCGAGCGTGGTTCAGAAGTAACGAATTAAGTCCAGGCTTCATTCGCGTGATGTCGAAGCTCATGTCCCATCACTACTTACTAAACGCACATCTCTTCAGAATAAACCTTTTTTGCTTATGCAGGAATGGAACCGATTACGATGACATTGATCACGTAGTTTGGCACTGTTCGAAAAATGACGCCTCCAGAGAGCAATTATTGGATATTGGATTGTGGCCCGAGGTAAACATACCTTCAGGGGAATATGAGGTGTTTTGGGAGATCGTGGTGTAGTCTATTAGGACCCTCCTTAGCTTAACGGTAAGACGCGCGGCTATAAAGCAAGACCATGCTGAGGGTGGCTGGGTTCGATTTTTGGTGCTGGTTTAGGCAATTTTCGTTTGCGCATTCCCGGGTAGTAGCCATGAACAGAATAACAAAACATGATATGGACTTGATTAATATAAGAGATAAAATAACAGGCAACTATATCAAAAATTTGCACCGAAATATCATTTAAATATCAAAATATGCTATGGATAAGAACAAAGCAATGGCACATGATATTGATCACTTATTACAAATAGCATAACTTGATCTCCTTATGATATTTTAGTGCAAAATATTGATATTGTCGTCTGATTTTTTATCTCTTATATCAATCATGTCCATATCTCTTTTGCTATTTTATCAACATTTGATATTATTGAGCTATTTTCTTCTACTCGGGTTGTCTCGACTTCCCTGCGCATAAGAGTACCAGCGTGTTTGTCTCATGATATATATGAATGCAAAAATAGAAACTTGGCTTAGAAAACTGTGGAAGTGCTGAATGAACACTAAGCTGCGAGGCGGAAATGTTCCAATGGGGGATGCCTTTGCGTTTCCTTTGCGTTTCTGACATCAAAGTCTAATACTTTGTTTTTTTTCTTCTTTTTCCAAAGCTTTTTTTTTTGTTCTGTCTCTGCTTTCATGTTCCGTAGACCTATGTAGCTCGGACCATCCGGAGGATGCTCCCAGTCCAACCATATAAAGTATCGAAACGTCGGCTCCAGGGAGCACGTTCACCAATAGCTTGCTACTACCGGAGATGACTCCCGGATGTACAATTTTGTTTGATGACATGAAACCAGACTACTCCAATGCCATTTGTGCTGAGTGACAGCCCAAGAGTTGATCAAAAGCTTCACCCAACACTTGGATATTGGAATAGTTTGCTCAGGACCAATAAATTTATGTGATGCTTCATTACGAGCTAACTCATCAGCCAATTCGTTTCCAGCTATGGAAGAATGGCCAGGTACCCATATAAGGTGTAAAGTATTAACTGAATTCAGTTCCTCAATTTGAGTAAGACATGCGATTACCAAGGATGTTAACGATCATTCAGTAATTTGCGTTCGATCATTTAGTAGTTTGTCAATAACACATTCCAGAAGCTTAATTTCAAAATATGTTGTATGGTGGACTTCTAGTGCGAAGGTTTTTCTACAACTTTGCCTAATGGTTCGTTATTAGAATTCAACTAATAACGGAGGTAGAGCGCTAGTTGCAGTAGCTTAAACTAAATGATTGGAATTTTGTTATCATTTAGTCTAAGTTAATGAAACTATAACTATAACTCCGTTACTAAAGGAATTCAAACCACGAACCATTAGGCAGAGTTGTAGAAAAACCTTCGCACTAGAAGTCCACCATACAACACATTTTGAAATTCAGCTTCTGGAATGAGTTATTGACAAACGACTAAATGATCGAACGCAAATTACTGAATGATCGTTAACATCCTTGGCGATTACTAACTTCGACCTTGAGTTGGCCGAGGCGAGAGCTTTAATAGCTGCTTGGCTATCTGAACAAAAGTATATTACTTTGCTCATAATGCGTTGCTGCAGTGCAGATTGCACTCCACACATGATGGCAAATATTTCTGCTTGAAAGACAGTGCAGTGTCTACCCAGTGAGTGGGACTGTTCCAATCTTAGCTCACGCGAGTAGACACCTGCACTTGCTCTACCTTCGAGGAGGGAGCCGTCAGTGTAACAAATAATGCTGTCCGACATCTTCTTCTTATTGGCATTACATCCCCACACTGGGACGAGCCGCCTCGCAGCTTAGTGTTCATTAAGCACTTCCACAGTTATTAACTGCGAGGTTTCTAAGCCAGGTTACCATTTTTGCATTCGTATATCATGAGGCTAACACGATGATACTTTTATGCCCAGGGAAGTGGAGACAATTTCCAATCCGAAAATTGCCTAGACCGGCACCGGGAATCGAACCCAGCCACCCTCAGCATGGTCTTGCTTTGTAGCCGCGCGTCTTACCGCACGGCTAAGGAGGGCCCCCGACTGTCCGACATACTTCTCTCCAAATAGCCAGATGTCCACTCATCCCGCGAGGAGAATTGTGTTGAAAATGCCCTATAAGGAAACTACTAACGTGTGTGAGATGGAAGCAAGGAAAATTTTGTCCCAATTAACCATAAGCGGTAACAACGAAGTGTGTGTAGAACTGCGGTTTACAGGATTCTCTTCCATAAAACCGAGTACCCATAGTCAGTAAGTACAAGAAAATGCTCCTTTTTTGAAATGTATGGGTAGTGGGGCCACGTCGAAGAGAACATCGAGATCAGCCGTGGGAGGTGAAGAGAACGCACCAGCCATTGCCATTAGGCACATCCTTTGAAGATGGCCTAATTTAGACTGAATTGTCCCCACTTCCCCCTTTTGCCACCACACAAGACATCCATAAGCCAAAATTGGTCGTACAACTGTTATGTAAACCCATCGGTTCGTCGGCATTGGCCGAAAGCCATACACGCCTTTTTGATTCTGAACTTAATGTTAGGAGTCCAGGAAAGCTTTGAATCCAAAATTAGACCCACATACTGTACTTGATCTGTTATATTGATTTCAGAACCAAAAAGATGTAATGGACGAATACCATTAGGGTCACGTTTTTCCGTGAAAAGAACAATAGATGTTTTATTCGGATCGACCGAAAGGACATATTGGCGACACCAACTTTCAACTACCTGAAGAGCGTTTTGCATCAGGTCGAATAAGGTAGTAATCCACAAACCCACTATCAATGTTAGATAGTCGTCGGCAAATCCATAGGTAGGAAAACCGCCATTATTAAGTAACCTCAATAGCGTATCTGCAACGAGATTCCCTTGAGAGCATCCGCAGACACTTAATTTCCTATTCGTTGCTTGACGTAATGTCGAGTAGAGATCTTGGTTTTTAAGCATCTGGTTAATCCATTTGGTAATTATATTAGGTAGCCCATGTCAACGTGCGGCTTCCAATATTGCATCGCATAAGAGTATCAGCGTGTTAGTCTCATGATATAGATGAATGCAAAAATTGGAACTTGGATTAGAAAACTGTGGAATTGCTAAATAAACTTTCGGACTTTCGGAGAATCCCATCCGGAGGATGCTCCCAGTCCAACCATACCTCGAGCACGATGCCACGGCACACCGTCCCTAACACCAAAGGTCCGGTTGAGCAGCTAAAATTCCCTGACCCAAAATTCTAAGCCCCATCCATTCTCCAACATTGTAAACCAAACCTCGAGTCACTACAAGTACAAGTACAAGTACCCCTTTCCCCCTTTCTAACAGTAAAAAATAAAATTATTTCGATTGTAGATATAATAAAGAATCGTGGCTCCGTAAAGTTTTATACACGCCTGAGTCTGGCAAAAAAATGTTATTGTTACTTTTGGTTTCCTTTTCCTGCTTCGATATAGCGATATCGATATGACCGATATATTGAAGGAAAAATATCGATGCTAAAATGTTGGATATCGATAGTCCGATATACCGGAAATATGGTAACATCTTCACGATCAGAGTTTGCAGAAATTGCTCTCAATAGATAACGAACAACGATTAAAGAGAGGCAAAAACTGTTCCGAATCATAACAAGCCATGATAACAAATTTATAAAACTTGTATACAAGTGCGAAAAATCAGAATCGGGTAGGCAGCCCCCACAGAAAAATTGTGATTCTCGCTTTGTTTTTGCTCCTTTCATGTTGGTTACTGCACAGCTGTGTAGAACAAGTTGAAATGCATCGTCAGAGCCAGTGCTCCCACGTTTGGAGCTTTCTAAAAGAAATTTATCATGGGGTATAACACACATAGTACATATCGTATAAGTATACAGAGATGATAAGTGAGAGACTTGCTCTTTCTCTGTAGGATTCAATCCTTGTTCAAGATACATTAAACAGAGGAATATGTCGATCCCACTAAAATTCTGTTAGGGGCTTTGGTCACAGTTGGGAGCTTGATTTCTAATGTTCGATCGCCATATTGCACATATTGACGGTGGTGTCGGACGTTTCGGCCGAGTGCTGTTTGGTCGAATACGTAGTTGAAAAAAAAATGCTTACATTGTGAGTAGTGAAGAGTGAGTAATTAGAAGTAAGTAGTGAGAATTACTTGAAGTGTGCAGCCAGAAGTGAGGAATGAGACATTTCTCACATCTCATAAGAAATACGGATTGTAGGACAAAAGGTCGAAGAACAAATGATCGAAGGTCAAAAGGACGAAAGGATAAAAGGTCAAAACAAAAAAATTGGTCAAAGGGTTCAAGAACAAAAGGTCGAAGATTCAAAAGGTGAGATGGGATAAAAGGACGAATTAAAAAAAAATTAGGCGAAATGTCGAGTGTTAATCAACCATTCTCTTTCAAATTTATGTTTATTTGTGATTAATCTGATATTTCATTGTTGATTTTTTTTTAATTTAGTCATAGGCTGTTCTTTTTGGTTTCGCATATTTATTTATATTTGTGTTTCACCTGATAATATTTCAGTGTTTAATTATTCCTTTTTAGTCATAGGCTGTTCTGTCGGGCATCATTTATTATTATTTTTTAAAATAAAAATAATTTTTTTTGTTGAATTTGTCCATCTTTTAATCATAAGTTTTTCATTTGAGTTTTGCATATTTGTATTTATTGGTATTTCATCTGATAGTATTTCATTCTAGAATTTAGCTTTTGTTTAAATATAGAGTTTTCTCCAGAGGTATATTGACGAATCAATATTTTAATCAAAATGTTGCTAGGTGTTATTTATTTAAATTTTAGTTCTTGGAACTAGTTCTTCACCCATTTTCATCAAAATGATCATTCGAAATGTTTAATTTTTGGCTTAACATATCATGTCCTAATGATATTATTTTATTTACATGTACTTAAGAGATGATACATTGATGATACATACATCAATCTATTTTTATTATTAGATACCGTTACGCTACGCTGTAAAATACGGAGGGATATGGAATTGCCCAAATTTTCCGTTACGTAATTTGTGAACGGACCCTCATTATTATTTTATTTATTGAAGACAACTAGTAACCCTCTAATGCCAAAGACCGCCTTTAACCTTTTGTCTGTGCTCTGGGGTCAATATGACCCCAGGCCACTTTGAGTGGCTGCCATTTTTTTAGTTTTCAACCGATTCTCCTAATTTTTGGTAGTTTGGTAAAACTCGCCGAGATCTGTCTCCTAGGTGCAAATTCGCTTGAAAAACCTTGAAAATATGCGCTACAGTGTCCTTTTTCAAAAACTTACGTTGTCTGTGCTCTGGGGTCAAATTGACCTTTAAATTGAAATTGCTATAACTATTTTAATGTTTGGCCAATTTTGGATTTTTGGGGCTATTTCGAAAGATAATTTAATCATCTTTCAGGCCATTACCAAAGATTGACTATAGGTGGGCGGGTACATCGCGGGGAGGGGTTTTCGTAAAAAAGGGTACAAAACAGTGATTTTTCATGCTTATTTTATTATATCTGAAAATAATACCTATTTAGAACTGCACTTTTTCAAAAAGGTTATGCAGGAAGGCGTCTGCTTTGACATGAGGCATTGATTAGTTTGGTGCTTGGTCGCTAGGTGGCGGTATATTTGAATTCATTATTTTAAACTACTCAAGTAACTCCGATATATGGAATTTTCTTCATTGTAAATATTCTTATCGCACAATTTTGAAGTTTGTAAAGATGACGTCTGTAACAAAGTTCGTCTGGTGGGAATAGACTGTCATGTGACAGAATAAATATTAAGGAAATTTACAAATAGGCGGCGCTAGTGTACTTGCAATATTCTTGCATATATGAAATATTGCTTTAGCTTGAGATCCCTCATACCTACACCCAAGTTGTATTCGGCAACATTGTTCAGGATGTCTAGCACTACAAAGCGGTGCTCAATATAATGAGCACTTCTTCCCATTTTTAATTTGTGCGATAAGAATATTTACACTGAGGAGAATTCTATATATCGGAATATCTTGAGTAGTCTAAAATAATGAATTCAAATATACCAAAACCTGGCGGCCGAGTTCTAAACTTATCAACGCCTCATGCCAAAGCACATGCCTTCCTGCATAGCCTTTTTAAAAGGTTGCAGTTCAAAATGGGTAGGATTTTCGGATATAAGTAAAATAATCATGAAAATCACTGTTTTTGTACCCTTGTTCACTAAAACCCTCCCCGCAATGTACCCGCCCACCTATAGTCGATCTTTGGCAACGACCTGAAAGATGATTGAATTATCTTTTGAAACAGCCAGAAAAATCCCAAATTGGCCAAACATTAAAAAAGTTATAGCAATTTCAATTTGGGGTCAATTTGTCCCCAGAGCACAGACAACGTAAGTTTTTTTCAGCACAGACAGAAGGTTAAACGTGGCACTTTGATAATTTGTATTTGTAATTTTCAATTGTTCAATTTTTTTTAATGTTGATCTAAAATATAAACTTCAATGCTTGTTCAAATCTTAATAAAAATTAATTCTAAACTAGAAAACACAAAACTTTTTAAAAGGTGAAATTGATGAAATTTATATTTTTTTTTGTCTCTGTCCATTCAATTTGGTTTTTGACTTTTTTGTCATTTTTTCGACATTCTTTTCCTTCGACCTTTTGTCCTTCGACCTTTCGATACAGATTCGAAATAGGACGTGAGAGATGGGAATAGAAAAGTGATAAGTGAGAAGCGTGGAATGAGAAGTTAGAAGTGAGAAATGGGAAATAAGTAATGGAATATTGAAAGGGAGAAGTGACTAGTTAAAGAAGTGAAAAAGGTGAAATGAGAAATTTAAAGTGATAAATGAGAAATGAGAAGGGAAAAGTACGAAAAGAGAAGTGAGAAGTGCAAAAGAACTGAAAAGTAAGAAATGAGAAGTAAGAAGTTAAAAATGTGCAGTGAGATAAAACGAGAACTGAAATAGAATTCCTTATTTCTTCTTGCTTCATTCTTCTTCCTTATTATTCCTTCTTTTCTGTTTTTTCATCATTTTTCTTCTTTTTTATTTCTTCTTTCTTCCTCATTCTCCCTTCGTCTTTCTTTATTTTTCCTTCTTCTTTCTTCATTGTTCCATTTTCCTTCTTCCTTCTTGCTACTTCCTCCTTCCCTTTTTATTCCTCTAGTCTTTCTTTCTTCTTCCTTTTCTTCTTCTTATTCATTATTATTAATTCCTATTCCCTTCTTCATCACTTTTTTATCGTTATTCTTCTTTCTTACTTATTGCCTCTTTTTTCTCCTTACTTCCGACTTGTTTTTTTTCTTCTTCCTTTTTCTCTTTGTCTTATATCACCACTCACTTTTCACCTTTATATCCTAAAACTCAACATTTTGCTCCTCACTTATCAATTATCATCTCTCATTTCTCAACTCTTGCTTCTGCTTTTCTCATTACCATTTAACAATAGGACAACCCCATATAAAGGAGTTGTCTAAACTACCAAAAGACCAATTTTTGATTTGGGCGTATAAAGTGCGATGAATACACAGCTCATAACCTATATTTTTATAATCGGGATGGTTTTCATTTTCAAGATTCTTTAGGGAGGGGAGGGGGCGGTCAAACTTCAAAGACATGTTTGCGTTTTGTGGGAAAATGGGCAGCATTGCCATATTTTCGTTTTAAAAGTATCATATTTGTACATCTTAAATAGATCTTCGCAATAGTCTTAATAACTTAGTAATAGCTTCGTCCAGAATTAAGTTTTTAGTAATTTTGTAAAAGCGTATTTTACGCAATATTCAACGAAAAAAACAGTATGGTACCCGCAGTACCCCACAGTAGAACATCATGCACTACACTGTTGAACTCTTAAGCTTTCAGGACTATGATTAAAATTCTGCCCAAATTCACCATTTTGTGAGATACATGAATTTGAAAAATAGCACATTTTTGCCTTTCTCGTGTGTGTGAATGCGGGTATGTGAGTGTGCAAAAATATCTAACTATTTTTCAGGCACTTACCCTACACCGATTCACTCGCAACCAAATTCATTCGTCAGTGACGGGAAATCTTATTTTTTATTCTCATGGGATTAATTTGTAATTGATATTTTTTTATACAAGTTATTGTGCAACCATCTAAGACGAGTTTAGTACTCTCCATTTAATTCCACTAATTATTTTGTTATCTTGGCAGATACGTATTTCGACCACAACTGTGTGGTCGTCTTCAGTGTCTCGTAGTTGACTCGACTTCAAATACGTATCTGCAAAGATAACAGAATAATTAGTGGAATTAAATGGAGAGTAATACACTCGTCTCACACTGTTGAATACATTCCACTAAAAAGAGCTTTAAATATTTTTTCTGATTTCATTTCTTACTTCTCAGCTTTCATTTCACATTTCAACTATCAAACTTCCTTTTAACTTACTTACTTCTGGTTCCTCTGCAACCCAAATGGTACAAAAGGCCGGCTCGACAGATCTTCCTCTTGAGCGATGTTCAGCTATTGCTTGTTCGTTTGTTTGTTTTATTGTCCAGTAGCGTAAGATACAAATCTTTTAAATTACTACTTCAGTTTCAAATCACGATATCATATCTGCCTAATGTGTTATTCTAATGTCTTATTATAATGTTTTAAATAGTTACATTGTTAACGATTCCAAAATTCGATACAGCCTCTCTTGAAAATTGCTCCCGATGAAGAACGTTTTAAAGCAGTTGCACGCAAAAAAAGTGTTCATGAATTCGTGAACTAACGAGTTCACTGTGTATTTTTTTGGGAACAACAGTCACGGATTCGGGAATACAGTCACGTTTTCTGGAACGTTCTGGAAAACGTGATTGGTGTGCCCGAATCCATGATTTAAATCACGGTGTATTTTTGCTGGTTCACGAATTCAGGAACGCTTTTTTGCGTGTGGTAATGAGTTCCAATGTATCACACCTTTGACAAACAATGAGTTGGCGTAACGGGCAGAGTTATTAACTAGGACAACCAAGTTCTGCAAGCGGCGGTCTCTGGTTTGGATGAGTTTTTGAAACAATATTGGTGGGGATTGTGTTACCATTAAATTGCTCAAGAAGACGGGCATCCGATATGCTGTTGTTGCAAGTGTCTCACATGATCATAACGGGTCAGGTTGTTTTAACCTGTTGCCATGATTGATTTCGGTCAATTTCTTTTATTTCTTTATAAAGGCTGCGCCGCGATGAGCCTCTGGGTCTGCCTTTGCTGCGATGTTTCGCTGGGTTCCAGTCAAATGTTTGCTTAAACATTTCGTTTCCTCCCCTACGTTGGCTGAACCAACCCCATTTCCGATCCCGAATTTTAGTTGCTAACAGCCTCTGGTGACAACGACGATGAAGCTCGTTGTTTAAGATCCAGTTTGTGACCCAATGACACATTCGGCCAAATGACCGCTACGGCAACGCATTGCATAGGTAGTCTTGGTTTGTCCTCTCCATCCCTTGGCATGTCTGCTTGTTTTGTACTGAAATCTGTGTTTTAAGTTTTCATAAATGTGTAAAATTTCTTGAATTTAAGTGTTTATTTTCACCTACTCGGAATTCCCAACTGAAAATAGTATTGTGATTATTATCCTGATGCTTTTAAATACCGGTATTCGGAGACAATGAATTTGTTCTCGGCAAATGTTTTGCATCCGACAGTCTAATTAACACCACATTAGTTTTCATTAAATTGCCCAGAAGCGGGGGGCAAACAGTAAAAAACCGAGAGGAAGTGAGCTGCACCATTATTATCATCATCACCATGTTGATTTGTAGTAATTACAATAATTATGACCATCACGATGAATTTTCTGCACAACCCGTAGGGTAGCAAACAGTGCACGCATTGAAACTAAATGAACGGTTAATAATTAATTCCAGTAGCTGGGCCGGAAACTCCCGCATTGTTGACTCTGCTTTAAATTGGAAAAATCATTTATTTTTTTCCTAGAACATTCAATTCGCTAAAATGATCTCCGCGAATTATCCGACTTGAATCACAATCATGTGCCCACGCTAAACACCACTCGACCTGGCAGGCAGAAACCACCTCATTTGTACGTGACTACTCGCGATGAAAAAGTAACACCATTGCCAAATAATCCGTGGTTTCGAACAAAGTTTTCCTCTGCGCCGTTGGGACTCGTCGACTAGTACTAGTAGTAAGTACCAGCCAACTCGCGCCTGAATCCAACTACCTGCGGAACCGAACCGATGGAGGCAAATGGCGTCGCATTTGGTAAATATTTGGCCACCGCGTTTACTCTTGTGCGTGAGTCAAGTGGACTGCGGTTGTTGCGATATGAAACGTGTTTCATTAGAATGAAATACGAGAGCTTTTTCGGCGGTTTGTGCTTCAGCTCGCAGTAGTACCCAAATAATAGTAGTAGAAGCAGGAAATGGTCAGCGTCGCAGTATTTACAGTCGTGAATTATGGATCGTGATTGTGAACTTTGCACAGCGCTCGACGTGCTGGGAAATGAACGAGGGTTTGATTTGTTTGAGTTTGTAGCTAAATTTGATTTGATAAGTCGTACCTTCAGGTTGCTCTGGTTGGCACATTTGTCCTTTGTCACTCCGAACGGGTGGACTGTATTATTTCGCCTTTCATTATTATGCTACTGCGTGACAAAAAAAACTCACTCAATTACCACTTCGCATTTCATTTAGTGATAATCCATCAGTTTCAATAACCCTCCTCTGCTATGTTTACTCTGCTGAGCTGATTTATTTAAATCGTCAACGCAACCACAGCCTGTCCACTTGCAACGGCTCTCGTTTCCGATCCATTATCCATAATCCTCGAAATGGCATAGCGAAAAATGCAAACACAACAACCACCACCCTCCGTAATAGCTCGAAAAACTGAAAACGATAGTGGGAAATCTGAAAACCGATCATAGCCGGGAACGACTAAAAAAACAATCACTTCAAGTAGCGCATCGTCACGCAAAGCCGTCAACCGATTTCGCATCAAATTAAATAAATTGAAATGAGATTCTCTGTCATCCACTTTCCTTTGTGTCCTGCTTTAGGCACGTAAAATAGTAGTTGCTTTCACGGAGTCCTGGGTAATCCACCTAGCGGCGATATTTCATTTTGGTTGACGTGCGGGCCAACTAATGATCAATCATTTTTTGGCATACTTTTATCGATGGCCAACTTGGCCATATTATGCTTAGCATTCAACATAGCTACTTCAATGAAAATTGTGCCTTGCACAATTCGGGAAATTCAAAATGTATGCACGCATGGGCTATCACACGTTTCATCAATCCTTCGAACTGACTTGGAAGAACTTTAAAATAACTATCGAAAATTGAATTCTGTATTGAAACTCAGTCCTTTCGAAACAACTATTTGCACGGAAACAGCAGAAATGCAAACTCCTGTCACCTTGTTTGGTTTGCATTTTCCACGCCACCAGTCAGTCAGTAGCGCTGTGCTCGCTGAGCTATCACCAATCGAACTCTCCCCCAACACCCCAGTCAGTCGCCACAGTGCACAAAACGGTGCTGTTCGTGTCACTGACTGTGAGCACTGCTACGTAGTTTGCGTGTGTTGTGCTCAAGCTACACTTGGCTGTCTTATGGTTTATGGAAAATTGGAATTTTATTCACCGAACATTCATCTCGGTTTTCAAGAGGTTTCTCTTGGTAGGATTTTTAGGAGTGCACGTCACAATAGCTTTAGATCTAACCTAAGTCAGTACCGTCAACTGGGGGGAAGATGATCATTGAGGTGAAGATGATCATTTGATGTGTCAGTCAAAAGTGCCAAATTTTTTAATGAAACGGTAGTCAACAATATTTTCCGTTCAAGTAATGTTACCGCTAGGTAGAAATCCGAGTTTTTCGATTATAATCATGAAAATGTGTTTTGTGGAAGAAAGAGAGAGATAGTCATAAATGACACTATTTTCGTTTCAAATATTGACTTCTTAGACTTCTTTACGTAGTAAATTCAACATTCATACAAATAACCTAATGTATTTTGACTACTAGGTCATAATGGTTTTAGTAGAGCTGTCTTGATCAACTTCACCCCAAACCAGATTATTCAAAAAATGTGTGATAATTTAATTTATTTTAATAAATGCGAACGCATTTCAGAAAACTAAAGTTGTTGATTATTGCAACGTATAGCAGTACATGTTTTGAAAATATTTGTTTCGATTTAAAATGTAAACACACATTGTTATAGCATGTTTTGTCTTAAAAATGATTATCTTCCCCCCAGTTGACAGTAATTGCAAGACATCTGCTTCGTTTCTAAATTTCATAATTCTTCAAATATCTGTAAATCTAGAGTTAGAAGGAAAGAAAATTAAAAGCATGAATATAAAAAAAGTTTTTCCAGTTTTTTTTTTGATAAATTTGCTGTGATTCTGATCATTCTATTTGTTTTCTGTGGAGAAATTCTCTTTTTGACAGCAAACAATTTACAAATCATCTCACAAATCGAGAAGATACTGATATAAATAATAACAAACATTTCCGTCGTTTCTTCAAACGCAATTCTCGCTTTTCGTTTTTCTAGTGGGCATATCATGCTCTTTCAGGAATAAGTGTTAGAGTCACAAAAGTGAATCGCTTTGTCGACAATAAATTAAATTGTTTTAATTTTACCATTCCGTTGTTATCTCTCGCTCTAAGATGATGAAGCGCAAGCCAACTCTTTACCTACCATCCCGGCTTTTTTTGTTTACAAGATTAACGAACGACAAAATCTTTCAAGCGAATTGCGCCCTTTTTTCTAAAAGGGCTAGTGACAAAGCAGAAGTCAGAAAAGAATAGGCCACACTTCATTTCACTTTCGTATCCGAACTATCTTCGCTCGTGCCGGTGACGATGCCAACTATCGCCGGCTATTCGTCATCCCTAGCGCGTCAGCGTTTGTCTAGTAGTGCGAATTTGCAATCAATTTTTTTTCTTGCGAAGAAAAGCTTGACAACTTGAACCTGAGCAAAAATATTAGGATGAAAAAGAGAGATGCACTTTCATTGGTGGCCCTAGACCATATGCGTAGCTAAGCATTAATGCACCAGAGGATATTGAACGGTGCGAATTTATTCGAATTTCCACAGGAAATTCATTCGAATTTCCACAGGAAATTCATTCGAATTTCCACAGGAAATTCATTCGAATTTCCACAGGAAATTCATTCGAATTTCCACAGGAAATTCATTCGAATTTCCACAGGAAAGTTATCCAATTTTCCACAGGGAATTCGTCCAATTTTCCGAGTTTCCACAGGATATTCATCCGATTTTCCACAGGAAATTCATCCGAGCTTGTAAAGGAAATTCATCTAAATTTCCACAAGGAATTCATCCGATTTTCCGCAGGAAATTCATCCGATTTTCCCCAAGAAATTCATCCGATTTTCCACAGGAAATTCATCCGATTTTCCACAGGAAATTCATCCGAGTTTCCACAGGAAATTCATCCAAATTTTCACAGGAACTTCATTCGAATTTCCACAGGAAATTCATTCAAATTTCCATAGGAAATTCATTCGAATTACCACAGGGAATTTATTCGAATTTCCACAGGAAATTCACCCGAATTTCCACAGGGAATTCATCCAAGTTTCTGAAGGAAATTCATTCAAATTTCCACTAGAATTTCATTCGAATTTCCACAAGAAATTCATTCGAACTTCCACAAGAAATACATCCGAATTTCCAAAGGAAATTCCTTCGAATTTCATTCGAAATTCCATAGGAAATTCATCCGATTTTCCAAAGGAAATTCGTCCGAGTTTCCACGGGATATTCATCCGATTTTTCACAGTAAATTCATCCAAGCTTCTAAAGGAAATTCATCCAAATTTCCACAAGGAATTCATCCAAGTTTCCACAAGAAATTCATCCGAATTTACACAGGAAATTCATCCGAATTTACACAGGAAATTCATCCGATTTTCCACAGGAAATTCTTCCGATTTTCCACTGGAAAGTCATCCGAGTTTCCACGTAATATTCACCCCATTATCCACAGGAAATTCATCCGAGCTTCTGAAGAAAATTCATTCGATTTTCCACAGGAAATTTATCCGATTTTTCACAGAAAATTCATCCGATTCTCCACAGGAAATTCATCCAATTTTCCGCAGAAAATTAATTCGAATTTCCACAGGAAATTCATTCGAATTTCCACACGAAATTCATTCGTATTTCCACAGGAAATTCATAGGAACTTCCTCAGGAAATTCATTTGAATTTCCACAGGAATTTCATTCGAATTTCCACAGGAATTTCATTCGAGTTTCCACTGGAATTTCATTCGAATTTTCACAGGAATTTCATTCGAATTTCCACAGGAATTTCATTCGAATTTCCACAGGAAATTCATCCGAATTTCCACAGGAAATTCAGTCGAATTTCCACAGGAAATTCATTTGAATTTCCACATAAAATTCATTCGAATTTGCACAGGAAATTAATTCGAATTTCCACAGGAAATTCATTCGAATCTCCGCAGGAAATTCATTCGAAATTCTACAGGAAATTCATTCGAATTTTCAGGGGAAATTCATTCGAATTTTCAGAGGAAATTCATTCGAATTTTCAGAGGAAATTCATTCGAATTTTCAGAGGAAATTCATTCGAATTTTCAGAAGAAATTCATTCGAATTTCCACAGGAAATTCATTCGAATTTCCACAGGAAATTCATTCAATTTCCACAGGAAATTCATTCAATTTCCACAGGAAATTCATTCAATTTCCACAGGAAATTCATTCAATTTCCACAGGAAATTCATTTGAATTTCCACAGGAAATTCATTCAATTTCCACAGGAAATTCATTCAAATTTCCACAGGAGATTCATTAGAATTTCCACAAGAAATTCATTCGAATTTCCACAAGAAATTCATTCAATTTCCAAAGGAAATTCATTCAATTTCCACAGGAAATTCATTCAATTTCCACAGGAAATTCATTCGAATTTCCACAGGAAATTCATTCGATTTTCCACAGGAAATTTGTTCAATTTCCACAGGAAATTCATTCAATTTCCACAGGAAATTCATTCAATTTCCACAGGAAATTCATTCAATTTCCACAGGAAATTCATTCAATTTCCACAGGAAATTCATTCAATTTCCACAGGAAATTCATTCAATTTCACAGGAAATTCATTCAATTTCCACAGGAAATTCATTCAATTTCCACAGGAAATTCATTCAATTTCCACAGGAAATTCATTCGAATTCCACAGGAAATTCATTCAATTTCCACAGGAAATTCATTCAATTCCACAGGAAATTCATTCAATTTCCACAGGAAATTCATTCAATTCCACAGGAAATTCATTCGAATTTCCACAGGAAATTCATTCGAATTTCCACAGGAAATTCATTCGAATTTCCACAGGAAATTCATTCAAATTTCCACAGGAAATTCATTCAAATTTCCCCAGGAAATTCATTCGAATTTCCACAGTAAATTCATTCGATTTTCCACAGGAAATTCATTCGAATTTCCACAGGAAATTTATTCGAATTTCCACGGGATATTCATCCGATTTTCCACAGAAAATTTCGAATTCCATCCGAATTTCCACAGGAAATTCATTCGAATTTCCACAGGAAATTCATTCGAATTTCCACAGGAAATTCATCCGAGTTTCCACAAGAAATTCATCCGATTTTCCACAGGAAATTCATTCGAATTTCCACAGGAAATTCATTTGAATTTCCACAGAAGTTTTTTCATTCGAATTTCCACAGAAATTAATCAATTCAAATTTCCACAGAAATTAATTCATTCGAATTTCCACAGGAAATTCATTCGAATTTCCACAGGAAATTCATTCAATTTCCACAGGAAATACATTCGAATTTCCACAAGAAATTGATTCAAATTTTTCACAGGAAATTGATTCAAATTTTTTACGGGAAATTCATTCAAAATTTTCACAGGAAATTCATGCGAATTTCCACAGGAAATACATTCGAATTTCCACAGGAAATACATTCGAATTTCCACAGGAAATACATTCGAATTTCCACAGGAAATACATTCGAATTTCCACAGGAAATACATTCGAATTTCCACAGGAAATACATTCGAATTTCCACAGGAAATACATTCGAATTTCCACAGGAAATTCATTCGAATTTCCACAGGAAATTCATTCGAATTTCCACAGGAAATTCATTCGAATTTCCACAGGAAATTCCGTCGATTTTCCACAGGAAATTCATTCGATTTTCCACAGGAAATTCGTTCGAATTTCCACAGGAAATTCGTTCGGATTTCCACAGGAAATTCGTTCGGATTTCCACAGGAAATTCGTTTGGATTTCCACAGGAAATTCATTCGAATTTTCACAGGAAATTCATACGAATTTCGACAGGAAATTCATTCGAATTTCCACAGGAAATTCAAACGAATTTCAACAGGAAATTCATTCGAATTTCAACAGGAAATTCATTCGAATTTCCACAGGAAATTCCGTCGATTTTCCACAGGAAATTCATTCGATTTTCCACAGGAAATTCGTTCGAATTTCCACAGGAAATTCGTTCGAATTTCCACAGGAAATGTTCGGATTTCCACAGGAAATTCGTTCGCATTTCCACAGGAAATTCATTCGAATTTCCACAGGAAATTCATTCGAATTTCCACAGGAAATTCATTCGAATTTCCACAGGAAATTCATTCGAATTTCCACAGGAAATTCATTCGAATTTCCACGGGATATTCATTCGAATATCCACGGGATATTCATCCGATTTTCCACAGAAAATTCCGAAATTCATCCGATTTTCCACAGAAAATTCCGAATTTCATCCGAATTTCCACAGCAAATTCATTCGAGTTTCTAAAGGAAATTCATTCGAATTTCCACAAGAAATTCATCCGAGTTTCCACAAGAAATTCATCCGAATTTCCACAGGAAATTCATTCGAATTTCCACAGGAAATTCATTCGAATTTCCACAGGAAATTCATTCGAATTTCCACAGGAAATTTATATGAATTTCCACAGGAAATTCATTCGATTTTCCACGGGATATTCATCCGATTTTCCTCTGGAAATTCATCCGATTTTCCACATAAAATTCCGAAATTCATCCGAATTTCCACCGCAAATTCGTTCGAGTTTCTAAAGGAAATTCATCCGAATTTCCACAAGAAATTCATCCGAGTTTCCACAAGAAATTCATCCGAATTTCCACGGAAAATCCATTCAAATTTCCACGGGAAATTCATTCAAATTTCCACGGGAAATTCATTCAAATTGCCGCGGGAAATTCATCCAAATTTCCGCGGAACATGCATCCGAGTTTTTCCATGTTTCAATTTCTTTTTAGTATTCATAGGAATTTCTATTGATTTAACAAAAAATACAAGAACACCGTCTTCGACCATAGGTCGTACCGGCAGAACACCTAGCAATAGCTTGAGACAAAGATTAAAGATTTACTTGTTCGAATTTAAATAGAAATGTTATTCAATATGTCATACCCAACAACAAACTAACATCATTATTTTAACAATTTCCATTGAAACTTTTACCCCATATAACAGTTAAAAAATAACATAGATACTTGCCGGAAAACTTATGGCGGCAAACCTCCTTCTAGCTAGCAGTCCTTCCCATGGTAGCGTTATGATACCTCTTTTCAAGGACTTCAGTCGTCTAATAGATTGCACTCATTGATTGGAAGTAAACTGTAATGGGTACAATGTGCGCATGAAAAGCTAGTCTAGTGCTGCCGATGAAAATTTCCCCCCATTCCCCTACTTGATGGGTTGATTGACGAGTGTCTACCGGAGGCAGTCGCCGTCGAACGGATGTGGAATGTGTGTCTCATTCATCACGCGGAGGAGGACATCGTCGTTGTCATTTTCCATCGAATGTGTAGGTACGTGTGCGGTGTGTTACCCGGCTGTCATTTCCCACGCACCACAGCAGCAGCAGCAGCAGTAGCAGTTGTTTGTAGCAAGTGCCATTTCTTTCAGCTTCGGCTAGATGCCATTGCAGATTGGTGATGGTGCTCTGTGTTTGTGACAGGCAACTCTAGAGGTGTTGATATTTATGGCAGCAAGTTTCCTCGAATGAGTTTTCCGGTAGCGGTATGTCTCCTCTGGAGAATGAGCTGTGGAGCAAGTTTGTTAAAGTGACGGATAGGGAGCAATAAATTAATCGGAGGACTGTGAGTTTTCCGTTGGTGCATTTTTGCGACGATCATTTATGATGGTTTGGACATACGATATTACTGTGTTTGATATTTTTAACACGTCAAATCATGCGTTTCACATGCAGATTATCAGTTATCACTTACTATAAAAACTTTTAAAACCGCATTTTAATGTCATTATTTTTCTATTTTTGCAGGTAACTACCTCCCCATTGTGGACACGACAATCCTTTAGGTAAACTTCAATATTATTCTTCTTTCAGCTTCATGATTTATTCTAAATTTTCCTATCACAGCAATTTGCAAATGTACAATATGTTTTCTAAATAACAAACAACGTATCTATGTGAAAGATATATGGGAGAATAAAAGTTGGATTGTGCAGACAATATCTGTTTCGTCTTAGAAAACGAAGGTTCCACATCGTGAAGAATTGTCGTAAGCGCGGTAATCGCAACGCCATGATGCCATGTGGTTTAAAGTAGGATTTCCCCTACCCCCGTCGCATCATTATGATTCCGCAAATCCCAATCCGCTTTTCGCATTTCACCGCAACAGCAACAGCGTACCTTCGCACCATATAGCAGCAGAAATCCTCCAATAAACAATAGCACTTGTCGAGAATGGTTCCAAGCATTCCATCACTTTTACTTCCCAGAAGTTACAAAACAAATCCCGTCACGATGTATCCACTTCGAACCACATACACAACACACACACCCCCCTTGACAAATGACTGAAGTGTAAAAAATCAGCTAAGCCCCCCATCTTTTCGTAACAATGAAGTTGTTTGTTTGTTTAATACCAGTTCCGTTTGTTTGTTTTGTTGGATGGCTCGCCTGGAAAGTGCATTTAGAAGATTAAACTTTTCACTCGATTTCTGCTTCGGTAGACGGCCCCAGTGCTGGCTCCTGTCGCGTTTCACACATTCCACACAGAAACAATAACGAGCGGTATGCGTCAGGATGTGCTCCGCGAGTCCCCTATTCCGATTGGAAAATGTGTGGCATCGACGTGAAGCTCCTCCAACAAATTGAATTTGATTGGACACATGTTGCTTTGGGTGGTTCAACGGAACGTTGTTTTGTAACCAATTTCGCTGAACGCGGTTCAATTTCAGGAAACGAGGTATCAATAAGAAATTAATTTGTCGCTATTATGTCGAAATATAAATGATTGGTTTTGTGATGGTTTCGTTTGTGAAAGCAAGGTTAGTTGGATATTTGTGTACATTTAATTTAATCTATGATTCCTGCTATAATTGATATTCAGATTTCTAGTTACGGTCCTCGTTGCACCAATCAGATAGTTATTAGTTGATATTTACTCTACATAGTTCCTGTTCGAATTCAATTATTTATAAAAATATTTTTCTGCGCTTCGAAAACCTGATTAAAAACCCGAAAACGTGATCGTCAGCTTTTTCGGTATGAAATCGTGTTTTAAATGACATAATATGTTCAGCAAGAATGTTGCATACATCAAGGGGTATCATTTGAAAACATTTTATTTTTTATTAGTTCACCTAAAAGTGAGATTATATTTTTATTTATTATATTATATTTATTATATTTATTTTTTTATTATATTTATTTTTTTCAAAATTGGTTTAAACAAAATGACCTCCAAAAATAAAACTAGCACTTTTAGAAGCAAAAATTGTAATTATAAAAATAGAATTTTCCATAAAGAAATCAAAATATTCCACGGAAAAAATACAAAATATCTATAAATAAATCAATATTAGCAATAAACAGTTCAAGCCTCTTTAATAAAGATATAAAAAAAATAAAAATAAAATAAACAGTTACAAAATTTTCCAATAAAAAAAAATGTTTTTTCCACAAAAAAATTAAAAAGTTTTCCTAGAAAAAATCAATAAAGAGTAATAAAAATTTTCATAAAGAAATATGAAAAAGCAATAAAACTTTTTTTTCTATAGATGACCCCTTCTTTGAAAGCGTTCATGAAAAAATTAATCAATTTTATTGCATTTTTTGTTTTTTTTTCTATTGCTCTTTATAGATTATTTTGAGGAAAATTCTCATTTTTTATGAACTAAAATATTTATTATGTGGAAAATATTGTAATTGTTTATTGCTAATATTGATTTATTTATGGAAATTTTGTATTTTTTCCGTGGAACATTTTGATTTCTTATGGAAAATTCTTGTTTTATAATTGCAATTTTTGCTTGTAAAAGTGAATTTGTTTTTGGTATAATCAAAATTAATTGCCTGTATTCCAGGTATTAGTCACCCAAAGTGGAAATTAATTACTATGCCTGAAACACAACGTTCGAAATATTTAGTTCACAAATATTGGAGTGGGGAACCCATGAAACCGGTTGGCATTGCACAAAACAATGCGTGAGAAATAGATGGTTTTAAAAATATAATGCGAGAGTTCGACTATTTGCCTGGTGCTGTAAATTTGATCTTATCAGTAGCCTTCTAAGCTGCGGAGGACGACGGAGGTCCTTCGTGGATTACTAGGGAAAGAACCTGTCTAGCGTACTGGTTTCATGGAATCAAACACCACCGAAGGAAGTGGTGACCCTCCAATACATTTTTCGAACTAAATCCTTCACATGATGTGCAATTGCACAAATCGAGTTTCAGTCATAGTAATTTGTTTTTGTTCTGTGAAATTTTGCATTATTTGTGGAAATTTTATATTTATTTACTGCTCATACCCTGAACACGAAAATTTTCCAAGAGGGAGGTTACAGGAAAATTTCGAAATCATTTTTTTTTTATGCCAAATGTCTTAGAAATGCATGAAACGTCTAGATCTGGTGTCATGCCGAAAAAAAAATTGAAGAAAAATTACTTTTTGGGATTTAGATTTTTTTTTTCCAGAAATCGATTTTTTTATGCCAATGGTCTTAGAAATGCATACAACGTCGAGATCAGGTGCCATAACTTTTGGCACTTTTTGGGACTTCAAAAATTTTTGGGAATTACATTTTTTTTCCAAGATCAATTTGTTTCTCATGTAGTCTTTCTAAAAAATATTGTTTGAGATCGCACTCGACGTTTTATGCATTTTTAAGACATTTGGCACCAACAATAAAAATTCGATCCGGAGACGAGCCTGTCTCGGGCTGAAAGTCTCCCTAAAGACACAAAAAAAAAATCGATTTCAAAATTTTCCTGGAAGCCCCCCCCCCTTTTGAAAAAAATTCGTGCTAAAAAAAAGTCAACCTTTGAACGCTTTGGTCAAACACCTAACGAAGTCCGATTGAGCTGAAATTTTGCATAGGGCCTTTTCCGAGGAGATGAAACTTTTAACCCTTAAATGCGCAATGTTGGTTTAAAACAACAAACCGAAAATACGTTCAATGTTAATAATTTCAATGGTTGTCTTTCTTCAAAGTTTTTTTTTTTTGTGAATAGTCTCTGCTTTCTGTTCCGTAGTGCACCATAGCTCTTGCCATCCGGAAGATGCTCCCAGTCGAACCATTCCTCGAGCACGACGACACGCCACATCGTCCCTGACGCCAAATACCCGGATGAGAAGCTGGAATTCCCTGATCCCAAATCCATAGCCCCGTCCATCCTTAAACATTGTAAACTAACCTCGAGTCACCACGAGTACGCTGGCTTCTACTCCTCTCTTACTAACTGAAAAATTAAATGATATTGATTGTATATATCATAAAGAACCATGGCTCCGTAAAGTGTTATACACGCCTGAGCCTACCAAATAAACGAACTTGGAAAAAAAAATTCAATGGTTATTTACGTTAAAAATATTTCCGACGATTTCTAAAAAAATCGCCTTGCGCCTTTAAGGGTTAAGCATTTTTTGAAATTCTAAAAGACGATTTTCATTGGCACCCTAGTGTGCAGTGCAAGTTAGTTAAATGCGGTTGTTTTAAATTCTCCCATATGTTCTGGAGTTCAGATCAATTGGTCTACAACAGGCCTGCCCAAACTTTTTAAGCCACGGGCAATTCTTAGAATTCACACTTGCTGGGGGGGCATAAAATATAACTTTTTAAATATTTTCATTATTTTTATTGCGTTCAAACAATCTTTTTTGTTTATTTTGTTTTCGTCGTTGTATTTGAGATCCATTCAAAACAGGGCTGTCCAACGTACGGCCCGCGGGCTGGATGCGACCCTCGAATCCATTTTTTGTGGCCCGCGGCCACAGCCGCTGTTCTACTCTCTGGCAAACGATTAAAATACTGACGTGAAAAACGTAACAAATGTGGCTGTTTTTGGTTGAGTTCGCTTACGTTGATAAAGTTGATTGTCTTAATAACGAGTGTCAATACTTGAGGAATATTGATCGGTTTTGCATATCGATTCTTTTGGTGAATATGGGAAATATCGCCATACCTATGTGATTGTTTTTACCTAGGATAGGATATGACAACTCAATTGAGACTGCCTTGTTGGTTTTTATTCGGTTGCTCTGACGAGGTGGTCGCCAGTGCAGCCAAATTAATTTGGTACAAAATCTTTCAAATATCTTGTATCAACAAATGATGTTTTTCTTCCCGTTCCATCCATTATTTATGTAAGAGAAGCAAAAGACTATCAGAGAAAAGTTTTCACTAGTGAAAATATGACTTTGAGATCGAAAATGACAGAAAGGTGAATGATAATGCTTAAAATCAGCAGTTTTTAACCTTAACAACCCTTTAGATAAGTTAATATGGCGTTTGCAGTTCAATATAAATTAATTTTGTGCCAAAAACGTGTTACGTGTTTTGCTTAATATCAACTTTACAAACCAGCAACACGGCCAAACTAACAATGTGCTGCCCTACAAAATCGCACCGCCGCCGCCGAATCGATTGATTTTCAACCAATTAGCAATCGGTACGATTGTGACAGAAAATCGGTTCGATTTTTAATGACTTCTTGGCACATCCTCCATGCTCCATCAATCGTGAGGTCACTTAAGTTTTCGAAGAAGAAAAAAAGTTCCTTCATACAGGTTTTAACAACCGTCAGGTTTTTCCCGTTAGCTATTCCCTGCATTGGGATCAAAGCTCCCAATTTCTCTGTCATTCGAGAATGACCATCAATTCCTCTTATGAAAACAGCCACCTTCGCCACGTTGTTCACGTCAGTATTTTCAACGTTTGCGAGAGAGTAGAATAGCGGCTTTTTCACGTAACGTAGCTTTCAAATCTTCTGCGAGAACTTTTCTCTTCACCGTCTTCCGCGCGAACTATTGCTACCTCACAATTTTGTAGCCAAATTTTATTATTTGAGAGGGGATTACAAAGTTTTACCGGGAAAATAAAAAAATATTGAGCTTTCATAGACATTTCTTTAAGAAAACTGATGAGTTTTTCGATTTTATCAATTTACGCTTTTAATTTTTATTTCCCACCCACTTCATTATCGAAAGGTCAATGGGACGAAAGAAGAAATAAATATTTGTTCCGTCCTAAATGGAGATTTAAATTGATTCAGCTTTGCGCCTTTGAAGTTCTATCAACTGGGCCTTTTCAAATTTCATATTTCATAGAATGCTTGGATTCTTATTTTATTCCTTCAATAGGTATATCAAAAATTTCCGAACAAATTAAGCAAACCAGTCTTCTTTTTTTCAACGTGAACATTAACTACTCTGATCAATCTTTATTGAAAACGCGATGTTCCACATCAACCTTCTGTGTCTTGCAGAGTGTAAAATAATCGAAATTTTTTGGTGAAGTCCACCTTTCTTCACTTGTCAGCTCACTTTCAGACGCATTCATAGTCAGCACTGGACTGTCAATATTCGATTGAATATTAGTCATTGAATATTTATGCACATTCTACAAACTGATAAATTATCTGAAATCTAAACACGTTTTAAATAAGTGAAGTAATTTATCATATAGAACTGAATCCGATTTGCATCCGTGAGGCACTTTCAACGGTAAACATCAATATAAACAATGCTAATTATGTTTTTTTCTGCACGTAGTAAACACACTCAGTGACAGTCGAATGAATGAGTTCGTGGAGTAGTCATCTGACTATTTCATTCTATGTTTTGAATAATCATGCGATGTTTGTCAAAATTCGGACTGAAGTAACTTCATGAAAATGAATATTTTACGCTCTGGACTCTTGCCCATTTCAAATTATGTAGAATATTATTTTTCGTTTTAAATTCAAATAGGATAATTGTACATTCTTCGTGGAGGTAGCACCAATAGTCGAAGTAGTGGAGTTTTAATGAGATTTATCATAATTTACATTACGCTGAGCTTTAAATATCCTGTTAAATGTAACTTAGCCTAAAATTTCATTTGAAAAAATAATAAAAACAATGATTTTTCTTAATAAAATTGACTCCCTTGCACCTATAGTGGTGCAACTGTACCAATAGTGGCGAGTCTCATAAGAAACCAATGGATAGCACCACTATGGGAACCAAAATTAATTTTTACCGCCACTAAAGGAACAGTGTACCCATTATAGGTGCAAGCAATATTTTGTAGTTGTTGATGTTAAATGACATCAATCTTAGTTTTGTTAGCAAATTTTTTAGTTTATCTATTGACTAAGATATTAAAGCAGGGGCCCTCCTTAGCCGTGCGGTAAGACGCGCGGCTACAAAGCAAGACCATGCTGAGGGTGGCTGGGTTCGATTCCCGGTGCCGGTCTAGGCAATTTTCGAATTGGAAATTGTTTCGACTTCCCTGGGCATAAAAGTATCATCGTGTTAGCCTCATGATATACGAATGCAAAAATGGTAACTTGGCTTAGAAACCTCGCAGTTAATAACTGTGGAAGCGCTTAATGAACACTAAGCTGCGAGGCGGCTCTGTCCCAGTGTGGGGATGTAATGCCAATAAGAAGAATTAAAGCAGTCAATTTCCAATAATTATCTATTTTTGAATAAAATATTTTCTATTGTGGATCTACTAATACCTCCACTATTGATACCGTTACATTGAATGGTTTTGCAGCGGTAGGTTTGATTTAAAACTTACGTATTTAAATCATGAATAATAAAAAAAAGCTTCTCCGGACCGAATGAGGGATCTTACACGCTGCGGGTCACAAAAAATGGAAACGATGTCCGCATCCGTTTCGTGGGCCGTACTTTGGGCAGCCCTGGTCTACAAGCTCGACTCCGCATGGAATCAAACCATAATTAACCCAGAATGTTCATTACGGTGGACCACTCTTAAAATTAAGAATTCAAAATCATTTTTTCGAGACGTATACCGTATATTTTTTAACGTTCATATAATTTACCGAAGTTTGCCTGGTAGACTTATTGATCTGAACTCCTTAACAATTTGATGAACCAAGAGAATCTGCCACAAACCAATATAATACGCAAGGGCTTGAACGGCTTGCATGAACAAGCTGGGTTGATTCTCATTATGAAGTTTTTCAGAATCGGTAATTTTTACTCATATTGAATTTGGTAAATCGAAATTGTCTACATCCTAAATGACAGCATCCGTATTACAGCTGATCTTGCTTAAACAAATGAGGATCTCTAGAAACATAACAAACGAGCAAACTAGCAGATTAGGTGGATGAGACAACCTTGAAAGAATTGTAAAAAAAAATGAAGCGGTCAAGGGCCAACAATCCCTTAAATAAAGATACAAAAATAAAAGAATTGTAAAAATCGTTTAGAAGATGCCCGGGAACCCGCTGTTTCGCAGTATTCGACATGTTAACCAAGAACTTATTTCTCCCAACATGCAATTGAGTTCAGGTTTCCCTTAATGCATGTTCCATACAAACGTTTGCACACCTGTTAATTTATTGAATAAAACGGATGTGATGAAATATGATAAAAAGTTCAGTTCAGCTCACAATATGAATCATCGTACAAATGTACCATGCGTCTCCATATGCTTTTATGCTTATATGCTGCTGAACAGTTTTCAATATCCCTGCCTATCGTTTCCTTGGGGAGGCCCATTTTTGCCTGAACAACACTCATGGGGACTTTCAGATAAAGGGTAACTGTACCAGTTTTGGCCATGTTCCTAATTTGGCCATTTTCTTGCATAACTCCAAAAGTAAAGCACTTTCCGAGGGTTTTATTAGCTCTAACAGGAGATATATCCCTTATCTTTCTTCGCTGTTGAAACTGATGAATATTTTTTGGAAAATGTGCATTTTTCAGGGTTGGCCAAATTAGGTACTAAGGTGGTCAAAACCGGTACACTTCCCCTATCGTAATAACTTAGTATTTAAACTTATATAAATATGCACTCATGCAAACATGCAAGTGGCTTTCGCACCGGTAAAACGATGAATCCTTTACTATTTTGTGACCAAATAATCTCGGAAGTTTCCCAATCAAACAACAAACGCCAGTAACTAGTCCATTTTAGAGGTCGAGAACTACAAATGGAACACATGTGCATCGCGAATACAAGTTTTTTCTCTGATTTTGTTAACACTTAACAGTATATTTTTTTAATTTTCAAAGCAGCATTTTTTATGTCTTTATTATATGGCTGGCCCATCTCTTGCCGAAAAAATATCAGAAATTGATTTTTCTAAAATCAACCCAAATTTGCTCTTTGAAATACTTTTGCATCATGTTACCGCTACCACATTTGCTTCAAAACTTCACCATCTAACTTTGACTGTTGTCTACTTTTTAATGTTTGTGAAGACGTACCTCTCCCAAACCCCATATTAAAGCTCTGTCCAGTTAGAATCCGGAATCATTTATTGTATTGCAGCGGCACGGAAAGTGAACGCTGCAAGAATTATTTTACAGCGGTATGTCTACCTATACTTTCTGTTGTATAAATTTCATGGTGTTTCGTGCAGCGAGTCAAAAATTATTCCAGATGGGAGCCGAGAGGAAAGAAAAAATTCTGCACACCGTTGATAATCCTGCTCATCGACGGTGGAACCTACGTCAAAATGGATTTAGGACAGCTTCCTGGCCAAAAATTCACCATGGCGACGGCAGGAGGAGTTGTTCCTGCGAGATTAGGATTGCTTTTATAGACAAACTTGCCAAAAAACTGATGATTTGACGAGAGATATGCAGCTGCATAGCAAAGACCAAAGTGTTCGTGACAAATAAGACGATGGACACTAAGCTGTACAAGAAAGAATGTCTCAAAAACCGCGTACTAAGTTTCATGAAAGCCCATAAAGGTCCCGTGAAGTTTTGGCCAGATTTGGCGAGTTACCACTACAGCCGGGAAGTCATCCAGTTGTACCGTGATAATAACGTAGATTTCAACAATAACAACATAATCCACCCAACTGCCTGCAGTTCCGGCCCATCGATACATTTTGGGCAATAATGAAGCGGAAGCCTAATAAAAGTGGATAAACAGCTCAGGACGCGACTCAGATGACCAAAATGTGGAACAAATGTGCCAAGGAAGTTGTCTCCGGAGGTGTGCCGCGTTTGATGAGAGGAATAAAGAGGAAAGTGCGAATTGTCACTAGAAAACTAGAAATGATTTGCATTCATATTTTTTCCTTAAAGTACAGTAAATTACCTTTGTTTCGATGTATTAACCAGTGTTGAGAAATGAGTGAGCATCGCTTGAAACCTGCTCACTCACTCGCGAGTATGAGTATTCCAATTCAAACTCACTGTGAGTATACTCACACGTGAGTTTGAACTGTAATACTCATACTCGCGAGTGAGTATGAAGAAATTATTTACTCACTCACGAGTAACTTTTACTCACAAAATACTTCAAGGCAAAATAATTGTACCAATTTTCTTTTGATTTTGTACTGTAATAAATACCCAAGTAACCATAAGCATTATAAACATGCTTTACAATAGCTTTAAATTAATTTACAGTGCAGCCTTTTAAAGCAAGCAAGCAGTTTATGCCAATATAATGCTATCTTAAAGCCACAAAAGGCGAAATAGCGTGCCAGTATAATGCAATAATGAAAGCACTTCTGTAGCACCACTGATGCTATTATAATGCAGCAAAATGATCCTGTCAAGTCTGACGGCCCGTTTATAACACTGGTAATGCTATTAGAAAGCATTTGATGTTTTCCAAGCTCCTTTGTGGGAAATGTTTTTTTGTATTATGAGCGGTTCTTTTATCAATTGACGTGCAAAAGAAATATTAAAATAGAACTTATTTCAATATTTCTTTGCCACTTCGTTACAATATTTCGGTATATGAATTGGCTTAAATTTATCGTAATTTAACTTAGCTTCCTTCTAGTCTCGAACTGAGGTATCTCTTGTGTATAGTTGTTCTTCTCTGGAGTACTCCTTTGCTGCCTGGGCCATACGGGATATGTATGAATACGGTGAAATGTGACCAATTTAAACCGATTCAATTTATATCAAGCTCTCATTAACAGCGGTGCCAGTATGCATGTTGTAGCCGTGACAATGATTTCAATTGATGTTAAATTTCCATTCCATTTTGAAATATTTCAAGATAACGTTTATCATATACAGGCGTAAAATATAACCATATATATGAACACATAAATATTGCACGATCCTTATAAGCTATTTATTTATAAATTTTATTATTATTTGTGATAAATTTAATAATATCTATATTGCTGAAAATGCTTCAATTTTATTTAATGTAAAACTGGCAACTCTGCTTTAAAAAGTCGATAGACGAAACGTCATCAATTTCAAAACAAATCATTAAAGTTCCTTTGATGGATTCTTATTGATTCAGTCTCCGTTATAAACTGCGGCAATTCTGATAGTCATTTCGATTTTAAAACCTATTCTTGAATCATTTGGTGCTCTCGATCATTCCTGCGTTTTCGGTAAGTTGTTTTACGACGAAGTGAAATACCTAGTTATAGCGAAAATACATTTCATTTCGTGCAGGCGTAATGAGCTGTCTGAGCTTCCTTCACTGTGCGTCGGTTAAAACCATTGGAGAAAGGAAGAACTGAACATTTAGCGCGATAAGGGCTACTATGACACCTAACAGGCAAGTGGGAAGTTTATTTCTGGTTCTTGGATTAGGTAAAGCAAGGTCCAAACATGCCAGCGAATACCAAAAAGCTAAGCGCCTACCGGTCTGAATTGAAGCGAAAAAAAATGTACTGTCGTTTGACTTATGTAAGTTTGGTTAACATCTGACTGAATTATTTATTAAATTGTTTTGTTTTCCCACAGACAATTTTGGAGCGAAACAAACGGGAAATTGAGGCGGCGTCAGACGTCGAGAAATATTTCTATGGATTGTGTACCCTTTAAATAACCAACGGGGTTTCGTTGCATCCCAAATGCTGGCAAAAATCAAAATGCGACGATGTAAAAAGGCTGTGAAGACTCTTTTCTCCGACACGGTACTAGGGTAACCGTACTCTTAGTGGAGGTAGCACCAATAGTGGAGGTAGTGGGGTTTTAATGAGATTTATCATATTTATATAGTTAACGATGGTTTCAGTTGATGCGTCGTGCTTTAAATATCCTGTTAAATGCAACTTGTCTTAAGATTTCGCTTGAAAAACTATTGAAAACAATTATTTTCCTTAACAAAATTGACTCCTTGCACCTATAGTGGTGCAACTGCACCAATAGTGGCGAGTCTCATAAGAAACCAATGGATAGCACCACTATGGGAACCAAAATTAATTTTACCGTCACTAAAGGAACAGTGTACCCATAGTGGTGCAAGCAATATTTGGTAATTTTTGATGTTAAATGACATATATCTCATTTTTGTTAGCAAATTTATTAGTTTATCTGTTGACTAAGATATTAAAGCAGTAAATTTCCCATAATTATCAATTTTAAAAAAATATTTTCTTTTGTGGATCTACTAATACCTCCACTATTGGTACCGTTACCCTATAATCCGGAAGAAAAGATAAACAAATCCTCAGTTGCAGAGTTCCACTTCTATACAAACCAGCAACCTCATCTTCGGTTTAATTTAGTGATTTATCAGGAGGAATCAGAAGAATACCGAGTCCTTCCTCCGTGTGAACTTTTTCCTCAGAACGTAAAGGGTTTATGCTGAGTTATGCTTATGGTTTGCCAATGAATTGCTGGACCAAATTATTTTTATAATGCATATTGCATTATTTCAGAATAATAAAAAGCTTATAATTATGTACCACTGAATATTTTTTAAAGTTTTGTTTCGAGTTTTGTTCACGACCTTGCTATTTTTGTAGCTGATGATTGTCAGCTTAGTTTTCAATGTCTAAAAATAGATTTGAGGATAGCATTGTTAATGCAGATTAACAGCAAATATGCCCTTGAAATTGTTCAGTGTTTCAATGCACTATATATGAGCACTGTGGGCGAATATAATGCTATTATTAATGCCATATTTGTGTGTGCTTCAATGCATTAGCGATGCTATTATAAGACATGTATGCTTGTAGAATGCTATTATTTGGCCTACATGCTGCTCATATGCCAATATAAGGCCATTAGCATGCAGTCGGTTAATGCTTACGGTTACTTGGGTATTACGCATGATGTAGATCGTTTACCTACTTGCTATATCCCTACTGGATACACAGGATCAATTTTGAGGCAAATGGGACATGGGACAAAATTGCTTCACAAAATATTCTGCTTCTTTATAGTATAGCTAGCTTCTTTATGTTATAGAGCGAGTACAAATAATAAAACTTCAAGATAGGTCTATTTCTTAGATTAATAATAAGTTTTTATGTGGTACTTGAGGTGCCTAACTACTTGACGCTGATGTGTGTTATTTGACGCTAACTTACTTACTATTTGACACGGTCATTCCTAATTTGACGCACTTTAAAATTATGTTTAAACTCAATCAGTTAAAAGCGTTTATAATTTTTTTAGAATAACGTTGAAGCTACTGATTGGCAAAAGTGACAAGACTGATAGCTTAAAAAATAGGAGCTATGCGATCACATTGTATTAATAAAGATGACTCAATACTATTAATACACACTGAACCACACTGTAGCTTAAATAATAAATTCATGCCCGACGCATGATGCTCACTCATAATACTCAATGTAGGTAGGGGTGAAAAATCACAAAAGTAGGTACACCGATTCTTTTTTTACACGGGGGATGCGTTCTGTGTAAAAACAGAATCGTCTCTTTCATAGGCCTTTTCATGTGACACTGCCAAGACTGCACTTGTTTACAACCGCTGAACAGGCTCACAACCCCGAAGCTGTCACTTTCATAGTAGAACAGTCAATTGACAGTAAAATCAGCTGTTTTCAAACGTCTCGTGAAAAGGCCTATTTATAACTTTTCCTGATTTTTCTAAGGAGCAGGAATAAAACCTTTCGCTTGAGCATGAGCATGAGCATGAGCATGATGACCGTACACTTCGTAGTTGCTACTCCGTGATTGATCAGAGCAATCGAAATTGCACAAGGAACCAGTGGGTGGGGCATGGGATTTGCTTTCCAACCTCAATGTGCACAATTCGAGGGCTCTAGAAATTAAATGATCAATAACGGCGCCGGCCACGTCCTCACGGTCTATCGGGGATGGGAAGGAATATTAGTGTGTGACAATCGTTGTTTCTAGAGACCGTGTATACCTCTGCATCTCCACGATTGTCACAGGAAGGATTTTTGCGAGTAGGGATGGGTAGGGAAAACAGTTACATAGGTCTGGATTCACTTTGGTATGTGATACGATCTATGCAACTCCACACCTATATAAACACTATCTAATACAATATACCCCCGCTGGTCCGATAAATGTATGGCCGGACTATCGAGGTTCCTCTCGTTAATCCGACCGTCAAATCCATACAAAAAAACCAAAACAAAATCACAGCAAAAATCTGAAAACTGACAGTATAATGTGTTCAAACAAGTGTTGATACTATTTAATCCGGAAAATTCCGAATCAGCGAGATCCGGACTAACGAGTCGTCGGATTATTAATGCTGGAGTATGGTGCGTAGAATTTACAAACGATTATATTTTGTGTCCATGGTGTACCAGGCATCATCAACCGGATACTGATTGAATTATGCGTTGAATTGCACCGACACTGTACTCTATATATTGTCTAGATCATGATAAGCGACGTTGGATTTCGACAAAGAAGTATCGTTCTGCTTTAATCGAAAACAGAAAATGGAAGTTCTAACGAGCAGTCGCGAGTTAAACCCCAATAAAATACACTTAGTTTTACTCAAAGTTCTTAGTAAAGTCTTGTATCTAATGATTGTAAATTGAAATGTACTTACTCGATAGGGTTTCGCTGGGGAGGGAGAGATTTGGTGCACCAATTTACATACCGTTATCTGCATCATTCATTCAGATTTTTGAAAAGCTAAGTGCTGTCGCTATGGTCTTAGAAATAGCCCCTTTGATCCGGATCCAGGCTTGGCATTCTGTTGATACATCCGCTACTTGCTCTGCCTCTTGTTGATAGACGTCTGCAGTGAAGGTGCAATGGGTTGTGTTCCTACCGGTCGTTAGTTGAGCGTATCTGATGGTTGCCTGGTTTCCACATCTGTTCGTTTCGTTGCTGTTGTTATTTTAGCTTGTCCTCGAAGTCCTGCCATTCTTTCTCGAGCTTCAGACGCTCCAATTGACACTGCTTTTTTCCATTGCACGATTCTGTCATTCTTGATCAACTTCTCTAAATTTCTTGAAATCAAGGGTTCCAGAATCCATTCCATCCAAAAGAGGGTTTCGCGACATCTATGGTTCTAACTCAGCTCACCACGGTGCAACAGTGTTCGCTTCTAACCTCACTAAACACGAACGGGGTTGAATTTTTGAATTTTTCAGACTGAGAATTGAACAGCCAAAATTAAAAAAAAAAACAGGATTCGCGGATATTAGGAAACGGGAAAAAATGTCAAGCACGTCAGTTCTTATGCAAGGCACTCTCGGATCTCCAGGAATAAAACCTTTCGCTTGATATATAAAGTCCACCCACATGCCTTTTACATATTAAAAAAAAAGTTGTTCTTATGTATGGCGACAATTGGTACACCGACCCTATATGATTAATATTCTTTCCGTAAGTAAGCAGTATTTTCCCCCATGTGCAAGATTCAAAATATATATATATATATATATATATATTTTCACCGGATGGTGCTGCGGATAGAGCCGCTTTTCTGCACTCTAGAGAGTAGATGAATATTTTGAAATCACTCCCATAAACAAAATTATTTTGCAGTTACTTGGCTGTCAAACATTTCCCGCTGAAGCTCGTAAAACTTCGTAACGAGTGCTTTTTAGTTGCATTCCTACTAATTTTCCATTCGAAATATAATGTGAAAATTTTTGTTACAAAGAATCCAAAACTCAAACAAAGTTTATTTTTATTTCTGCCCCAAATATAATAACAATACTTCTCAATATCATATATATAATAGCCCTGTTTGTCTGTCCGTTGACTAGCCAAACAGACGCAGCACGCGGGGAAATTCTCACAAAAAATAAAATATTTGACACTTCAATTTTTTTTACTATCAGATGCAGAAAACAAAACCAGTGACAACCTTAGACAACCAGACACAGCATTTGATGAAAAAAAACACAGACAACAGACGTTGAAAATTTTGATTGAAAAAAAAACACTTGCCACGGGCGCTACTGCGTCCACAAATAAACTAGTTATATCAGAAACGAACATAACCACAATCTTCATTATTTGGCTCCGGCACAATAGAATTTTCGGCTTCAGTTTGACAACCAAATCGATTCTATTCGCACCACCCAGCTCAAAACTACCGCACAACTATCTTGACGGTAATCGCATTAACGCTTTGTACCTACTTCAGAATTTACTATGCAGCTAGTTAAGACCTCCTATGTGCGGGGCTCTTTACAATTTAATTCCACTTCCATCATTGGGTAAAACATAGTTCATTTTTGTGTAAGATTGTTAAAAAAATCCAAAATGCGTGTTACCATCTTTACTCACAATACTTTGACGAGCAATTATGCTCACTCACATGTGAGTATTGGCATCCAAACTCACCTGCGAGTTACTCACTGCGTGAGTAATACTCGCTGTGAGTTTGGTATCCTACTCACTACGTGAGTATGAGTATTTAGTGAGTAGCTCACGGTCTGAGTACTACTCACAAAATGAGTAAAGAGTGAGTATTTTTTTACTCACGAGTAAGAGTTTCGCAACACTGGTATTAACCTTATTTGTATGTCAATCCGTAACCTAGCTACAGATGTTTTATTATTCCGGATTCCAAATGGACATAGCTTTACGCACTATCATTCCATTCAACTTTTCAACTGACTGTAGTGTCATAAGTAGTCGTCTTCTATAATAATTCCATATTCGACAGAGCATCAAATTGGAAGCACATGAAGTGTTTTGCAAACATTTTTTAACCAGTATTCTGAAGCTGTGGAAGCATGTCATAGAAAAAACGCAAATTCATTCTCGTTATTGATGATGCACCATGCCATAATAGTTCGTCACTGTAACAGCATCATAACATGTCCCGCTCTTAAATGTCATCCTTTCCTAATCCAACCTTGTAGGAAGCTGGATCATCATGTGCAGGTCCCGGCGTGTGTTTTTTTTCTTTATTCACGCTCTATTATCCCTAACATGCCATCGACAGCAGTCATCAATCGGACTACCAGCGGCGGTCTCCCGTTTGTCCATCGACCACCGCCGTTCCCATTGCCCGTTAAGGCCAATCCAGCTCCAGGCATATTCCGCCGGTCGGAACGGAAGTACCTCTCCATTGCGCGCACGGATTCCGTACGGCAGCAACTTCAACAGCATTCGATCGCTGTCGTCCCGTATTTGATATTTATGCACTTGTTCGAACCCAACGAACCATTCCAAATCGTGCGGTCAGATGGGGGACTCCGTGATACCCTCGGCCGTTACGGTTCCCGACCAGCGCGTCCAGAAGCAGCAGTAGCGTCACATACGGTCAACGAGTTCTGTGACAAATAGTGCACCGATTGTTCGTGTCGCGTGTCCCCCTCCAGCAGCAGCATCCAGTTTAATCAACAAGGATAGCTCTCTGCTGCGGCATCAGTCGCTCCGCCCCACCGCACGCCCCGACGTCGCCCATTCGCGAGCTACGTGTGTGTTTATTTGCATGTTATTCGCTTGCTTATACACATTTCCGTGCCCATATTATTGACGTGTATGTTCTGGTCGGTGTTCCACCACCACCACGCTCTGCGTCCACTTCCCAGGATACAAATATATACACGAAGGCGAAAGAACGGAGCGGCACAAGCATTACCGCACACTCATGTTTCACCAAAGCTTTCAATTTATTCAGCACCGTTGGACTTGCTCCCGCTTTCCAATGGGTCCGCGCGTCGATGTTTGCATCGTACGCTACTTATTTTGATCGTATATTGAATTATGGGCTCTGTGCAGAGTATCGTCCATTCATCCGTCGTCGTCATTTCTCGCTGCGATGCAACTCTCGGACTCGGACTCTCAAAAACCGCCAACAACTACCATGTGGGTCCTTCCCATCGAATGAGATACAGAAGCTTTTGGAAACCACCAGTCCACTTTACCATCATCGAACGAACGGGCATCGTTTTGGATATGCCAAGCGTTGTTCGGGATCGGGTTTTGTGGATTTCTCCGCTAGGTGAAATGAGATTTTCTTGGACGGTAATCAGAAGAAACAACCAACTGGTATTCAGTGGGAAAGCTGGAAATCAAAGGAATATCTGTCTGCAATGCAATGTGGCTGTAGCATATCGAAGCATTTGAAGTTACAAGTCGGTTTCTGTGTCGCAGTGGGTATTTCTCTTATTCGATATCCGACTGAATGGGCACATTATAGCTTTGATTGTCGGTCAAGTATGAATGACTAAGCATACCACGAATCTGGCATTCGTCATTAAAGTACTGGCTACTGAATACTAAATACTTGAGCGATTGTCTAATAGGGACCTAGAAAACGTATATAGAAATAAAGGTCTTATGCCCATGAAAGCAGAATAGGTAGGAAATCAAGCAAAGATGCTTTCAGCAGCAGTAAGCTACATTTGATTAATTTTCTGGGTTGAACATTATTCGTTCGTCATACAAACTTTGGTTGTGGCTTACGAAAACGTGCTTTATTTTATTCAACTCCTTCAACCAAAATTTTGGGTAATTTTCAGTTTTACAAAGTAAGACAACTTTTCAAAATTTGTGCGCTGCTAACAATCGTAATTTTAGCTGAAATTTTATTTACGGAGGGGGCTTCCCGGGTAAAACGCTTTTTCGGTATTCCATCATATTTGTCATATTTGAGATAGGTTTAATAAAACTAGACCATAAACTGGTAGTTAGGTTAGAGCAGTAATGAACTTACACAGGAAGGTGTGAGAAACTGCATTTTTTTAATCTTCAGTGACTTTGACTTATAATGTACCACGCGTCTCCACATGCATCCACGCTCTGACTAACGAAAGGAAATACCGTCTGGTAGGTATATCGTTCCCTATTACCTAATTGCCAGCAACAGATTACAGATTTCTTCATTTCATTTCACTGAATCGCACACTGCTTTGAAATCAATTAACAGATTATGTGTCTGCAAGTTGTTCTCCCGGAATTTATCAAGGTTTCGTCTCAGGGTAATCATTCGATCCGTTGTTGATCGGCCCTCACGAAAACCTGCCTGGTATGGTATTCGTCGACGAAGAAATCTTCAATTCGTCTGGTCTCAATTCGTTGAACAGAATACAGGACATTTTGTACGGCGAATTATGGAGGGTTATTCCTCGGCAATTAGCGCATTACATTCACCCAACCAGAGTCTGCTAGATTTTAATACAATACTGCATTATTCATATGCAGTGACTGTATAAGAATTGGGCATATGCAAAAATTGCATATGTTCGAACTGCGGCACGTTGTATAAGGAAGAGATTTGTGTTTTGGAGACATTTTGCATGTATTAGTCACTCAAGACTACATGTGTGTTCGTGACAAAAAATAAATCTAATGGTTGTATGTGTTGGTGCTGATTTAGAAACTGTGTATGCATGTGTGATAACTCCTTTCGCGTGAACGTTATATGTAGTGGTGAGGCAGACGGACAAAACAAAACAAACTGAGGTGACAGTTCGTGCATTAAAAAAACAAGACCCGCTGCAGTGCTTTATGTTGGTTTTACAAACCTAGGCGTTTGCATTAGTGATGAGGCAGTATGAATCATCAACTGCACTGTATACACAAAATGAACTAAGCCAAACAAATATAATTTCATCCGTATCTGTAAATTTTGGTCTTCAGATCAATCTTGCCTTACCTGTTGCTTTATTGGTGGTTGAATGGTTGAATAAATTAATCGAACTTGTTGCTGAACTAGCCGTGCTTCCTCCGGTGGTACTGCTTTCCGCCACACCTGCACACCTGAAGAATTTTGTGACCACTATCAGTAAAGATGGCTTGCTTCCGTCGGCGTATTCCATATGGTGTTGCACTTCGCTTCCACTCTGCTATTGATGTGACAGTTGTAAGGCCACCGACATTGGAATTTGCAGCCCACTCAAGTAACCAAGTTTCTTCAAAAGTTCGTTTTTCGCTTAATCTGTTCGGTCAAGCTGATTAAACAAAAAACCTACTTTCAAAGAAACTTTTGGTTACTTGGGATGTGTTGTTGTGTTCCTTCGGCGTCGAGTTCACTTTCTAGAGAATGCCGGATAACTAGATTACCGTCGGCATTCAAAATTGAGCATGAATCAACTGTTCCTGTCCGTCGGCTCCCTAAAAGAGAATCATTTATCCGGTCTGCTCATCACCACTAATCATCTGCAGCACTTCCTTTTCGTCACAAAATTTCACTGTCCTACATAATTAAGCCCACGTTTTTGTTGCCATTGGCATTCGCAGTCCATTTTGTTCACTATGCCATCCCCCGCTTGTTGCTGCATAAAAACGTCGCCTGTTTTGCTTTCCAGCGCTAAGCCAGCGTTATACGGTACGTGATGTTATCACCAGCATATTACAGCATCCGTAACCACAGAACAGTTTCCAAGAGCTCCGTCGCAATTTCGTCGCTAACTTTTATTCCGAATTTGGCCGCCACGAACGGAACGCCCAGCTGAGGTCAATTCCGCAGCAGGCCAAAAAATACACCTCATTTGTTTGCTATCCGCTTCGACAACGACGACCCGGCAGATGTCACTTTTATGTCACTTCACACTGATGCGAGAACTGGGGAAAATCGTCGTTCCGCTGAAACCGTGCACTCAAAGTTGACCGCGCTGCCAGTCACTACCAGACAAACAAGACGAACCGATTTTCTGAAATAAAGCAGCTATGTGGCTCACTACCACAATAACAAAGTGTATATTGCACACGGCTGATTTTTCGTAAGACACGTAATTATATTATAAGAGTGTGGGTTCGAAACCGGCATGGAGAGATTCTTGCATGTTTCGCTTGTTCTTTATTTGTTGCTACATGAAGTGGAGAGTGCGGAAGATGAATGTGGTAGTTGAAATGATGTATGAAACTTATTATACAAGACCCTGCAGATTTTTTTATGCATTTCTTGCATTATTCATATGCAGAAACTGTATAAAAACGAATTATGCAGAGCATGACAGAAATTTTTGGTTTGGGTGTTGAAAAGGGGGGAAATGAGGCCGTCCATCCAGTTAGCAGGCAATTCCTCGTCTTCCCATATTGAGCATGAGCATTGTTGATTCAGTGTTATCTGTTTAGGTGTAAGCTAACACAATAGTTGAAGGTGTATCCTTTTTTTGTCTACGGGCATCAACCATTTTTAATGTTATTAGAGACTTCTGGTTATGCGTGTAAAACTTAATCCATATTATCCCAGCGTCCTAAATATAGGACAGATGCTTCAAAGTCCCAGCGTCCTGTATATAGAACAGTACTTGTAATGCTGATTTCACGGGTTTGACACAATATTTCAAGAAGCGGTTTTCACTAAGTGGTTCTCTAGACCCATACGTTTGACTCAGTGGGCATTTTGTTTTGGAATTTAGTCACCATCAGGTGGTGCACATACACAAACCAAAACGAGTTTTTTGTCAGGTTTCATTAAATTATTTGTATGTTAAAATGTAAAATGTCGAATTATTCAGCACTACAATACTGTCATTTCAAGCACAAGGTTTCAAAATCTGCATGAATTTGTGTGTATAAGGGCCAGCTCAGCCTTATAGGCAGTATAACAGAACTCCTTGAAGTATAGACCTACGGATCAACCAAGCGTAACGGAGGTCTTTTTATATGTGACTTCTAATGGAGCCCCCATAGAAACACGCTGGGTGATATAATCGTTTACAAGTTTGTAGGTCATCCAAAAACTCCTTAGAGAATAGACCTATGGAACAACCAGCGTAACGATGGACTTCTCGCTTAGAACTGGTTCTTAGAAGCACGCTGCGTGGTTAATAATCATTTCCAAGGTTTGTAAGTCATCCAAAAACTACTTAGAGCATAGACCTACGGATCAACCAACGTAACGATGGACGTTTCATGGGTGACTTCTAGCAGAGTAGCCCCATTATTGTCTATAGAAACACGCTGGGTGGAATATTATCATTCACAAGTTTGTAGATCATCCAAGAAATTCCTGGAGTCTAGACCAACGGGTCAACCAGCGTAACTATGCACTTTTTATGTGTAATTTCTTAGTGGAGTAGCCGTAGAAACACACTGGGTGGTTTATTATAATTTACAAGTTTGTAGATCATCTAAGAACTGCTTCGAGTATAAACCTACGGATCATCCAGCGTTATGTTTTTTTATATGTGACTTCTAACGGAGTAGCCCCAATCTGGTCCATATGAAATGTGAAATAGGACGATTCTGGTCCATAGCAGCATGCTGGTTGTTTTATTATTCTTTTCATGGTTTGTATGTAATTCAAGAACACTTTGGAGTATAGACCTACGGATCAACCAGCGTAACAATGTGACTTCTCACTTATGACTTCTAGCGAAACACCCCGATTCTGGTCCATAGAAGCAAACTAGGTGGTTTATAATCATTTCCAAGGTTTGAATGCCATTCAAGAACTCCTTGGTCTAATAGCGTAAATATTTTTGAGTTTTTGAGTTTTGTCATTCAGATATTGACGACACACATTGAAGATTTTTTTCGGAACGGCACCATAGAATCTCAATTTTCGGTGGAATACGTCCTATTTTAATAAAAATCACCATTCAAAACTTGAAAAGCACCAAAATCCGATTGTGAGACATCTTGGGATTTAATGGGCTCATGTGCTACAGGGAATTCTTGAATGACCATTTTAATTTTTTTAATATCTTTATAACAGTATTTTTTTCAAAATTTGTATAAACTCCATCACTTAGACTCTTCAAATCAAAAAGGGTTGTTAAAAGAGATAACTGTTTTTTTTTGCTACGCGTGTAGACCGTAAGACCCATACTTCAGGGAATTCTTGGATGACCTGGAACGGAACGGTTATTGAAAGCGGCTCCAGGCGTACGGATTAAAAAGAGCATGAACCATTAAAAAATAGATAACAGCCCTTTGGTTACACGCGTAGATCTTAAGGCCTATACTTCAGGGAATTTTTGGATTACGCTTGGCGCTGAGAGTACAGGCAGTGAAAGTCAAGGTAGCGGAGGAGATGACTACGTCAGTTCAGCGGACGATGGAAGCCAACCAGCCCCCACCTTGAGGGAAGTTTAGGATGCCATCCAACAGCTACAGACCAATAAAGCAGCTGGTAAGGATGGTATCGGACCTGAGCTCCTCAAGATGGGCCCGGAAAAGCTAGCCACTTACCTGCACAAACTGATGGTCAGAATCTGAACAGCTTTCGGAGGAGTGGAAGGAAGGGATTGTCGCCTTTCTGGAGTGCTGGAGTGTGAGAACTTTCGAGCGATCACCATCCTTAATGCCGTCTATAAAGTGATATCCCAGATCATCTTCCGACGTCTGTCACCATTAGTGAATGGTGGGAAGTTATCAAGCCGACTTCGTTGACGGCCGCTTGACAACGGACCAGATCTTTACTGTATTGCAAATCCTTCAAAAATACCGTGAATACCAGGTCCCAACGCACCATCTGTTCGTTGATTTCAAGGCGGCATAGGACAGAATAAACCGCGTAGAGCTATGGAAAATTATGGACGAGAACAGCTTATGGACGAGTTTCAGGGACATTCTCAAGTCCCTTCGAAACCCGCAGAGGGTTACGGCAAGGTGATGGTCTTTCGAGTCTGCTATTCAACATCGCTTTGGAAGGGGTAATACGAAGAGCAAGGATTAACACGAGTGGTACAATTTTCAATAAGTCCGTCCAGCTATTTGGCTTCGCCGACGACATAGATATTATGGCACGTAACTTTGAGAAGATGGAGGAAGCCTACATCAGACTGAAGAGGGAAGCCAAGCGGATCGGACTAGTCATCAACACGTCGAAGACGAAGTACATGATAGGAAGAGGTTCAAAAGAAGACAATGTGAGACACCCACCGCGAGTTGGCATCGGTGGTGACGAAATCGAGGTGGTAGAAGAATTTGTGTACTTGGGCTCACTGGTGACTGCCGAAAATGATACCAGCAGAGAAATTCGGAGACGTATAGTGGCTGGAAATCGTACATACTTTGGACTCCGCAAGACGCTCCGATCGAATAGAGTTAGCCGCCGTACCAAACTGACAATCTACAAAACGCTCATTAGAGCGGTAGTCCTCTACGGACACGAGACCTGGACGATGCTCGTGGAGGACCAACGCGCACTGGGAGTTTTTGAAAGGAAAGTGTTGCGTACCATCTATGGTGGGGTGCAGATGGCGGACGGTACGTGGAAGAGGCGAATGAACCACGAGTTGCATCAGCTGTTGGGAGAACCATCCATCGTTCACACCGCGAAAATCGGAAGACTGCGGTGGGCCGGGCACGTAGCCAGAATGTCGGACAGTAATCCGGTGAAAATGGTTCTCGACAACGATCCGACGGGAACAAGAAGGCGAGGTGCACAGCGGGCAAGGTGGATCGATCAGGTGGAGGACGATTTGCGGACCCTCCGCAGACTGCGTGGTTGGCGAAGTGCAGCCATGGACCGAGCTGAATGGAGAAGACTTTTATGTGCAGCACAGGCCACTCCGGCCTTAGTCTGATAATAAATAAATAAGACTTCTAGGCTCACACAAATAACTAGAGCGTTTTTAATCTAATTTCAATATGGTTAGAGTTCTGTTAGAGTTCATAGACTACCTAGTACCATGGCAAAAACTACTTAGAATGTATATATTCACTCCGATGAGGTTGCACAACTTGTTATTTTTTTTCAACTATTGGCTCCCTCACGGAGGTTGATCAGCAGTTCTTAACTGTATGAAGTTCGTTGGCTACATGGAATCAATGGCAACAATAAGAACTACTCTTGCAATCATATAGCAAGAAGCGGTCACACAACTTGCCTATTTCTCAACAACTGCCTCAACTACGGATGTTGATCTGCCGACCTTGACTTTACGGAGTTCGTAGACTATTTTGAGCCCTTGACGATAAGAATTTTTTATTTATTTATTTTCAGACTAAGGCCGGAGTGGCCTGTGCTGCACATAAAAGTCTTCGCCATTCAGCTCGGTCCATGGCTGCACTTCGCCAACCACGCAGTCTGTGGAGGGTCCGCAAATCGTCCTCCACCTGATCGATCCACCTTGCCCGCTGTGCACCTCGCCTTCTCGTTCCCGTCGGATCGTTGTCGAGAACCATTTTCACCGGATTACTGTCCGACATTCTTTCGATTTTCGCGGTGTGAACGATGGATGGTTCTCCCAACAGCTGATGCAACTCGTGGTTCATTCGCCTCCTCCACGTACCGTCCGCCATCTGCACCCCACCATAGATGGTACGCAACAATTTCCTTTCAAAAACTCCCAGTGCGCGTTGGTCCTCCACGAGCATCGTCCAGGTCTCGTGCCCGTAGAGAACTACCGGTCTTATAAGCGTTTTGTAGATAGTCAGTTTGGTACGGCGGCGAACTCTATTCGATCGGAGCGTCTTACGTACAAAGTACGTACGATTTCCAGGAAGAACAGTATGTCTGGAATCACTTTTTCGATTTCCATGTGAAAACCACGAACGCCGGTAAACATCTCGAGTTCAAACTCAGCAGGGAACCGTTCTCGTACCACGCGCTTTATCCTACCATATGTTGATAGAACTGCTACCAAATCGGCATCCGATACTTCGGGTGGAATATCAAATACACGCACATATCGAGTGCTTCCCGCAACCGACATACGTACTATCACTTTATTTCCATTTGTGTAATGAAAAGGAAGCGATTCCTCATTGTTCGCAAACACGAATTTCATTGCTTCCTCGCTCTTGAAGCGAATGAAAACGGATTTCTCATCCGAGATCTTGTATGCAGCTTCCATAGCTGATCGGTCACCGTTGAGCGATTTAATAAATCGAACCATATCTGCTACTGCAGGTGGTGTGGCATTTGCAGGAAACACAAAGGCCAGCGTATTCGTCACTTTGACTTCACTCGACATTTTGATCAGAAAAAACTGTTTTCGATCAAACACAAAACTGTAAAAAATATACCGCGAGTGAACAAATGCGACTTGTCCGATCGAGATGTGATCGTTCACTGAATGAGTACCTTTCTAGAAGTTTGTAAGTCTCTTCGACAATAAATTACGGGTTCCATTCACGTTTTTTGCCTTTCCAAGTCATATTTGCCAAACAAATAAATTTGAAGTAAAAACTTCCGATTTTGTCACATTCTCTACTTTAACACCCAAAATTCACCAAGGGGGTGATAAGATCGGGATATTACTGTACCAAGAAGGGGTCACAAAAGGTTTGTAAAGTTCAATAATTGCCTTCATTGCCGAGCTCACGACTATAAAAATAGCTATTTCAAATACAAACATATACCAAGAAGGGGTCTCACAGCTTGTTTATTCCCAAATAACTGCCTCCATTAAGGAGGTTGATCCACAAACCTTGACTCTATGGAGTTCATATACTGGAGCCCAAGACAACAACAAGAACTACTTGGAATACAAACATATGCCAAGACGGGGTAACGCAACTTGTTTATTCTTCGATAACTGCCTGCATAACGGAGATTGATCCAAAGACCTTGACTGTATGGAGTTCGTAGACTATCTGGAATTCACGACAACAACAAGAACTACATGAAATACAAACATATACCAAGAAGGGGTCACACATCTTGTTTATTCTTTAATAACTGCCTCCATTATGGAGATTAATCCACAGACCTTGAATCCATAGAGTTCGTGGACGTCCACGAAAACAACAAGAACTACTTGGAATACAAACATTTGCCAAGAAGTTGTCACGCAACTCGTTTATTCTTCGATAACTGCCTCCATTCCGGCGATTGATCTGAAAACCATAACTATATGGAGTTCGTAGGCTACTTGAAAGCCACGACAATTTTGGAATTTTGGAATACAAACATATACCAAGAAGGGGTCACACAACTCGTTTTGCCTTTCTCGTACAACTAAGTTGTACCGAAAGGCTATCATTTCACTCCAAATTCGAACTTTTGATAAAAGTCCCGGAGACCCATAGTGTTATATACCATTCGACTCAGCTCGATGAGCTGAACAAATGTCTGTCTGTCCGTGTGTGCGTGTGTGTGTGTGTATGTGTGTGCGTGTGTGTGTGCACAAAATGCCATAAAAAACATTAGCCAAATTTTCACATAGAAACTCTTAACCGATTTTCTTGCAACAAGTTGCATCCGACAGAGACTAAAACGCTGTTGATCACTATTGAATTTCATAATAATTGCAAATTGCAAAAAATAGATAATATTAAAATAGTGATGAGACATAGTCACATAGAACAATAATCTATGCATCTATGAATATTTTATCCGTGGCTTCCCATTAAGAGTTTCATCGCACTATAAAGATGCTCGTGTTGCACGCATTTAGGCGTAAGTATGCTCTTCGTTCAGTTTCATAGTACTATGAAATTGTCCGAAAGTCAAAATTCGAACATAGGAAATTCGAGAAGCTTTTGGCAGCGCCATCTGTCGTCTACTAGTGTAAATTTTCTATCATAACATTAGACGGTGTAACTGTTTTGCCTTTCTTGTACATCATCGAGGTGTAAGCGTAAAGGCTACATTTATTACCTTTTTGCGCGAGAAAGGCACTATCACCGTTAGGTGGATTAATCTGGGTTTTTTCTTCAATAACTGCCTCCATTACTTAGGTTGATCCACAGACCTTGACTATATGGAGTTCGTAGACTACCTGGAACCAATGACAACAACAAGAACTACTTGGAATACAAACATATACCAAGAAGGCGTCACATAACTTTTTTGTTCAGGATACACTAGTGGCCCGAGGTAAACGACTCTTCCAGGAGATAAGAGGTGTTTTGGGGAATCGTGATGTGGTCTATATGCAAGCCATTTATAGTTTTCTTTGTTCCTCTGACATAGTAGTCTAATACTTTTGTTTTTTTCTTTTTCTTCAAAGTGCGCCGTAGCTCTGGCCGTCCGGAAGATGCTCCCATTCGAATCATTCTTCGAGCACGACGACCCATCACATCGTCCCCGACGCCAAATGACCGGATGAGCTGCTGAAATTCCTTGATTATGATGATTACCTGATTCCCCGAATCATAATCCCCGTCCATTCTTAACCTTTTGTCTGTGCTCTGGGGTCAATATGACCCCAGGCCACTTTGAGTGGCTGCCATTTTTTTTGTTTTCAACCGATTCTCCTAATTTTTGGTAGTTTGTTAAAACTCGCCGAGATCTGTCTCGTAGGTGCAAATTTGTTCGAAAAATCTTGAAAATATGCGCTACAGTGTACTTTTTTCAAAAAACTTACGTTGTCTGTGCTCTGGGGTCAAATTGACCCCAAATTGAAATTGCTATAACTTTTTTAATGTTTGGCCGATTCTGAATTTTTGGGACTGTTTCGAAAGATAAATTAATCATCTTTCAGGTCGTTACCAAAGATTGACTATAGGTGGGCGGGTACATCGCGGGGAGGGGTTGTCGTAAAAAAGGGTACAAAAACAGTGATTTTTCATGCTTATTTTACTTATATCTGAATATCCTACCCATTTTGAACTGCGACTTTTCAAAAATGTTATGCGGAAAGGCGTGTGCTTTGACATGAGGCATTAATTAGTTTAGAGCTTGATCGCTGGGTGGGGGTATATTTGAACTCATTATTTTAGACTACTCAAGTAATTCCGATATATGGAATTTTCCTCATTGTAAATATTCTTATCGCAGAAATTTGAAATTTTTTAAGATGACGTCTTTGACAAAGTTCGTCTGGTAGGAATGGACTGCCATGGGACGGAATAAATAATTAGGAAATTTACAAATAGGCGGCGCTAGTGTATTTGCAATATTCTTGCATGTTTGAAATATTGCTTTAGCTTAAGATCCCTCATACCTACACCCAAGTTATATTCGGCAACATTGTTCAGGATGTTCAAAATTACAAAGCGGTGCTTAATATAATGAGCACTTCTTCCAAGATGCGGCGCTAGCGAGCTGTTATATTTGAGTATATTGTTCCATGTGAGATTCGATGTATTTTGGTTTGTAGCATTTTTGACAAACATGAATGTTGTGGTAGAGCTCATCAAAAGTTTTTTTGTATTCAACCTGCTCCAATGATGCTGCAAATAATAGAATGTGTTCATAGAATATGTTTTAGGTCATCCAAGAAAACCCTAGAATTAAGGCCTTTGGGTCTACATACGTAACCAAAGATCAGTCAATTTTCCGCCTATTAGAAAAATTTTCAATTATTACTTCCGTCACAAGACAGTCCATTCCCACTAGACGACCTTTGATTAAGACGCCATTTGACTAAATTTTAAATTTGTGCGATAAGAATATTTACACTGAGGAGAATTCTATATATCGGAATTACTTGAGTAGTCTAAAATAATGAGTTCAAATATACCACCACCTGGCAGCCAAGTTCTAAACTTATCAACGCCTCATGCCAAAGCACACGCCTTCCTGCATAACCTTTTTTTAAAAAGGTGCAGTTCAAAATGGGTAGGATTTTCGGATATAAATAAAATTTTCATGAAAAATCACTGGTTTTGTACCTTTGTTCACTAAAACCCCTCCCCGCGATGTACCCGCCCACCTATAGTCAATCTTAGGTAACGACCTGAAAGATGATTAAATTATCTTTCGATACAGCCCCAAAAATTCAAAATCGGCCAAACATTAAAAAAGTTATAGCAATTTCAATTTGGGGTCAATTTGACCCCAGAGCACAGACAACGTAAGTTTTTTTGAGCACAGACAGAAGGTTAAACATTGTAAACCTAACCTCGAGTCACCACGAGTACGTTGGCTTATTTCCCTCTCTTACTAATTTAATAATAAGATTATGTCGATTGTACATATCACGAAGAAACTTGGCTCCGTAAAGTGTTATACACGCCTGAGCCTACCAAATAAACGAACTTGGAAAAAAAACTTGTTTATTCTTCAATAACTCCCTCCATTACTGAGGTTGATTCACAGACCTTGAACCTATGGAGTTCTAAGACTACCTGGAACCGATGACAACAACAAGAAATACTTGGAATGCAAACATATATCAAGAAGGCGTCACACAAATTGTTTATTCTTCAATATCCATATCCATTACGGAGGTTGATCCACATACCTTGACTATATGGAGTTCGTAGACTACCTGGCATCAATGACAATAACAAGAACAACTTGGAATGCAAACATGTTTTAAGTAGAGGTCACACAACTTGTTAATTCTTCGATAACTGCCTCCATGACAGAGATTGATCCGAAGACCTTGACTCTATGGAGTTCGTAGACTACATGGAGCCCAGGACAACAACAAGCCCAAGCAGCACAAATTGTTTCACTACTGAACATTTCATTGTGTTGTAACTATTCGGAAAGAAACAATCTTTGCGTATGTGCCATCAAATATAACTCTCTTGCAATCTGAAAAGCGCAAGAGGTGGAACCTACCGAAACATCCTTCGATTGCAGTAGAATTGCAATATTGTTGCAAAACACTGGACAAACTGGATTCGATTTATGGATATTGCGATTAATAGTCCTTCACTCTACCACAGCACCATTCAACACTTCAAAGGGACTGCATGTTGACTCACCATAAAAACCATACGGTTATGAAGTTTTGTACTCAGGTTTTCTGTTACTCGATTGCACCAATGTAAGTTTTCAAAACGTCGAACGATGCTTAATTAAACATGAAGACGCATTCAACTTATCTGCAACTTAATTAAAACAAACAATTAAATTTTGAAAGCCGCATTGAAGTCACATGGTAAAAAATATGCAACTTGATGATTTTGTTTCGTGTTTGCAACATGAAGTGCAGTATTCTTTGTTTGTTTGTTTCCAAATGTCAAACACGTACTGCAATGCAATTTTAATGAAGCATTGATCAGAATTCGAACTTTTTTGACATCTTGATGCAACTTTTTCGTGCTTTGATGTTTTTCCAATGCCTTTAATGAAACTGAATAGAAACAAGGTGCTGTTAGGAAGATGTTGCATGTGCTACTTGGGAGAACTACTTGGAATACAAACATATACCAAGAAGGGGTCACGCAACTAGTTTAAGTACTCTTCAATAACTCCCTCCATTACTGAGGTTGATCCACAGACCTTGACTATATGGAGTTCGTAGACCACCTGGAATCAATGACAACAACAATAACTACTTGGAATGCAAACATGTTTTAAAAAGAGGTCATGGCTAAGATTTATTGGATTACCCGGAACATATACTGTGAAAGCATTATATGCTAAGGACCAAAAAGAGCATGTACCGTTTTTGAATTTTCACAATAGACCTTTGGTTACGCTAGCAGACCTTAAGATCTTATTTTGGATGGCTGAGACCTTACTCCAGGAGTTTTTGGAGATCCAGAACATATACTGTGAACACAGACTATTCTAAGAAGCCCAATGTGCATGTAATATATTTGAAACTGGTTGATAGTCCTTTGGTTACGCGCGTAGACTCTTGATCCTATACTCCAGTAAATTCTTAGATGACCTGAAACTGAACAGTTATTGAAGACATATCCAAATTGGTTCTATAGATCAAAGATGACATCAACCAGTTTTTAAAAGAGATACTCTTCCGGCTTCAGCTACCTTCTGGATACTGGGTTCGTCGTAGAGCTGTGCCAGCTCGTGGTTCATTCTTCGCCGCCACACACCGTCTTCTCCACCCGCATACTTGCTTTTGTGACATGTTTCATAAATTAAAATTTTCATATCGTAAAACTGATATGTTTCATTCGTCATGTTATCCCTGATGAAAAGCAACACCAACCTGCCGAAATATTGGGACAGAGCTCAAAAGGCCATTCTAAAAACTTCGGATTGAAAAGCTGATTCCTCGTTAATGTTTTCTCCGTGATATTGTTTGCGATTTCCACGGCAAATTGTTTGTATTTTTTCAGAAAACTCTCTGGAAGTACCACGAAAAATCACATGAAACTTTCTGGAGTTTTCATGAGAAATTGTTTGTGTCTTCCAGAGGGTAATTCTATGAAATGTTCATGTGATATTCTCTACAATTATCACGAACAACTTTTTAGGAGTTCCCCTAGTTGTGTTTTGAACATCCACAATAAAGTTTTTTGAATGTTCACGGTAAGTTCTTTAAAATTTCATTAGGGAATGTTTCGAGTATCTTGACAAGTTTACTGGGACAACTCTCTTGAATTTTCACGGGAAATTTGTCTGCATTTCTGCGGGAAATTATGTCCGAATGACAACTTTCTCTGCTTATAGTGCATTTTTGCGACGTTTTCTCATCGTTGATAGTAAGGACTCGAACGGCGTCGTTATTGATTCTGTGAATTTTTATACTTTCTGTGCTGTTTCGCTATTTCTGGTCAAGTCAAGTTTATTTGCTCTTCATAAATTTATCTAATGAACAGAAAGTTTTTGTCTTAATTTTCAGTCATTCTGCAAGCTTTATATGGAATTTAGTGTCTTATTCAATCGTAATCTAACGCTTACACAAAGTTCTGATTCATTTGTTCTAAACGCCTACACCTTACAGGAATTTTGCCAATCGCTCGTTGTATCGCCTACAAGCGTCGTCATCCAAACGTTATTAACAAAATAAGCATGTTCAGTTTCATGAGTCGAACTAATATTTGGATGGCCAATCTGCTTTCATTTGTGCTTATTCATGCATGCCATCTGCTTTCAGCACAACGAAGAGCAACTGTCAGCACGATCATAATAATTTCCACGAGAATATCCCATCACTCACTTCATTCACGCTGCCATCGGGTCTTCGTTTTCAGTGGAAGACCATCAGAGTGTACCGATTAATGCGGAGTTTTATGACAACCGACCGTTGGCTACACGGTTCAGTCCGGTAAGTAGAGGTCGTTTGGAAAATTTGATTTATGTAAGTGGCACGACCGGGTCGAGACCGTCCTGCCAGAGAATTGGAGAAAAAAAATTCAGCAAGAAGTCTTCCCATTGCCCATCCCGCTTCACTCGCCGCATTTTTCAACAGCTTCAAGAGCCATCAATTATTACGATTAGGTTAGGATTTCAGCCCGGATTTGGGCTGGTCTGGTTCATCGCGGTTGAAGTAGCATGGAGAGCATCGCATCGGGTCGTCCTCACAAAGCCAACAGCACCGGTAGGCTTTTTTTCCTGCTAGTCGTCCCAGGAGAGAACTCTCGAAGACGACGACGACGCTGGTTGTTCTACTATGGAAGCTTAGCTTTAGGAGCGATTATCAATCATCGTCCGCACTTTTGCGCTACTAGTAGCGATCCCGCACCCGGGAAACTGTGCTGAATCCACTTTTTGGATAATAGTGCTTTCTAAATTACGCCATCGTAAACTGTCTCAGCGCAATGTAACGTGGATTAATCAGAGCTTACTGTATGGCACTTTATCCTTTCCGTGGGCGAAAAGAAAGGTCAGAAACTCGATTTTCGTCAGCGAAAAGCCTACCGAGAAAATTCGTTTACCATGAACGCAATCTTGTTTCACCAATCTGTCGATGGGAGAACGACGACGGCAGTGTCGACAAAGACGACTTTACTGATGGACGCACTCGCTTCTGGCTGCCAGCCATGGCTATAGAGGTTGCGTACAGGCTTACCGTCAATATTGCTAACTTACCGTGTACGGAACGGAACCGTGCTTTCTCGTCGAAATGGGTGGTAATTTGTATTTGCCTTCCAACTTTCTGTGTCGCCGTACCTTACAAGAATTGAATGATGCGGTACTGGAATTACAGCGACAACGGCTTCGTAACGGTGTACAGCAGCTACATGGATGGCTTGCGGTGGTGGATCGAAAGGACCGTGAAAGAAATCTTGTTTTGACAAATTACTGCTGATTTTTGGATTATACGGTGCCGGCACGACCGTTGTTCCATTCTGCAGGGGTAACGATGCGTAAATTATGTGCGGCATGGAGCAGGATTTTGTTATAGAACGATTCTAATCGGAAGGTGTTCTTCTTCTTGTTGTTGGCATTACATCACCCGACATTGCCGTCTCGCAGCTTAGTGTTCATTAAGCACTTCCACAGTTGTTAACGGCGAGGTTTCTGAGCCTAGTTTCCATTTTTGCATCGGTTTATCATAAGGCTAACACGATGGTACATTTATGCCCAGAGTAGTCAAGAAAATTTCTAAACCAACAATTTCTTAAACGGGACCGGGAATCGAACCCAGTCACCTTGAGCATGGTCTTGCTTTGTAGACGCGCATCTTACCGCACGGCCAAGGAAGGCCCCTAATTGAAAGGTGTTACTCTTTTTTTAATTTGGATTTTGTTTTGCACAGGATAAAGCAAACAGTGCTTTAATGTCGGCTCTATTTTGAAATTTGCTTTTCGGTTTGATTATGAATTATATTTGAATTTGATTGTTATTTGTTTTATATTTAATTTTGAATTTTAATTGGAAATTAAAATGTGATTGGATTGAATTATTTGAATCATAGAATTTATGTAACATTTGCATTGGTTTCGGCTAGGTTTGGATTGGAATTGAATACTATTTGAAATAAATTCTAGTAGCATTTAGTTTTCAATTATCCTTGGATTAGATTTGATTGGGTTTGATTTCAAATTGAATCGAGCAAATCGATGTTAATAGTATCAATATATTTTATTGCCTTATTGACTTCATGTCTATTATTTTAGATTCAACCTTTAATGATATCCATTGTGTGTGTAGAATATGAAACTGATATTAAAGAGACCTCTAATCATTTTAACAGTTATCCGAACTCAATTGCATTTTTTGTTCACACCACCTCGTTAAATCGTATCAAACAAGTGAATGGCCACTGGGGCATGCTCTGAATGCACTGACCCACAGATCTGACACCCACACTGGAGTGATTGCCACCGGTGGACACTCAATGGGAAGCATAATTTGTGTGGCCAACCGCAGCGGAATCCAAACCCATTTATGTTTGAAACATGAGCCACCAGGTCAGGAAGCAGATTTTCCGACCCACCACCTGTACCTCGATATCCCAGGCCCTTTGGCTCGGAACAGAAAAAATACCCAACTTCAAAATATGGAGCACTGCAATTTGCACGCACATATTTATCACGGCTACGCGCTCATTAATAGATGCCACTCGGAATTCCCATTCGAAATTATTATGAATATCGGTACCCGTCGTCGTCGTCTCCATGGGCTCTCACGTTTGTGCTGTGCAAAGCCTCATTGTGATTAATTTATCAGAAATTTCAATTAAAATTATGAAAACGCACACGATTGATTACGCATTGCCGTCGCCAAGCAGGTGGAAATAATTATTTGACGCGCGTAGCCCGAACGCACTTCCAGTTGAACAACCACCCGTCTCCATTGTTGCTGCCGTTTCCGAATGTCTTTCCGAAATGCGTTTTGTTCTCGAGCTAAATGGGGAAACACCGTGTCAAAATTCGCTTCATGATGGCACAATTATGTTGAAAAAGAGCGGAATTGAAGTTTCAATACGATTTTTCTTGCCTAATTAAATGTGAAATCGAATGCCAAAAGAATCATAAATTGAAAGCCACAATAAATGGAATGCCAAATGAATTCCTGAAATTGACAAAAATGGAATGTAAAAATGAAGCTTTATTGAATTTTTAATTGGCGATCATGCTATATAGAATTTCAAATCAATTACAATGGCATATCTTTCGGAAGGAATTTCAAATGAAAGATTAATGAAATTTACAAAAAGTGTGCAAGTGTGCGTCCCCCGGTGACTCTATGTAAACAATAGGGTTTGATTCTTCCGAATATGGTTTTTGGAAGACCTCTTCACCGACATCAAACACAGAACGGGTGCTGGTCATTGAATGGAATGGCTCAATTGTGATGGGGGACTTTGGGCAGTTGTGCGTCTCAGTTTCCAACATTGATGTAAAATAAAACGGTGATCGGAGATGACCAACAATGGACCGATACGACCTCATGAATTACCGAAAATAACCCAAAAGGGACCGGACTGGGTATTTCCCCGTTGTCCATATCGCCGCCATTTTAGACCCATCGGTGGACCAATTACCGTTCTTGGCGGGTACCCGGTAAGGATATGCTATGATGGCGATATCCGTCCCCCATTCAGCAACTGTCTGACACAGCAGTTGCTGGGCTGCATTACAGTGGTTAGGGTATAGCTGCGTCACCTGCACTATGATTTTGCAGCACGATTAAACGCCGGGCACTTCAAACCCCCTATGGGGTGCTTGCTGTTCGCAGCTTTACTGGCACAAATCAAACAGTTGGGAGGGTACGTGCAGCATTGTGCCTTATGTCCCTCCAATCCGCAGCGTCGACAGAACTTGCTTCTGTCAGGGCCTTTGCAGTCCCATTGCTTGTGCCCCGGTTCCAGGCACTTGAAGCAAACTTCGGGTTGCTCGTATATGCCCACAGGGCATACCGACCATCCCACCTTGACGCTCCCTAACATGACTACCTTGAAGGCGTCCGCTGCAGATAGCCGAACCAATGCTACCTGTGTCCCTGCCAGACCTTTCCGTAGCCGAACGGTTGCGGTGGGCGTCTCCACTTCACACTGTCACCGCAGTGCCGTGACGAGCTCTTCGACTCCGGTGATCTCGTCCAGGTTTTTAACCCTTAGATTCACCTCCGTCGTGAGTGCCCTCACCTTGTCCGTCTCGCCTTGGACTTCCTCCGCCATCTTCTTGTAGGCGGTGCCCTTTTGCGAGACTCCCCGCTTCAGCTCGAGGATCATCTCGCCCGTCCGGGTGCGTCTTATTCGACGTACGTCGGCGCCGAGTTCACCGAGCTAGACGTCACTCCTCATCGCCTTCAAGACGTCCGAGTACTTAGCCTCGTCCGTCTTGATGACTAGGGCATCGCCCCTGGAGCGATTGGCGCCAAGCCTAGACTTCTTGCTACCCTCATTCGCCTGGGCCTCCTTTTCGGCCCTTGACGTCTTCGGTTTCCTCTTGTTCTTGACCAGGGTCCAGGAGGCGTCATCCCTCTCTATTTCCCTGGTCTGAGGCGGCTGAGAGCTCTCAGCCTGCCGTAATCCGTTACCACCATCTTTCCTAGGTGGACGGACCTTTCCAGGTCCTTCCTCCCCCGATTTTGGAGGTACCTGTCCGGGGTTCAGCATCCCAGCCCCACTACCCTTGTTCGGGGTAGTAACCCTCCGCGTTTTGGAGCGGCCCCCAGGGAGCTCATCCCCTGGAGACTGTCTCCCCCGTTTTTGTGTCTGCTCCGTTGGAGCAGTCACCCCCGACGTGCCCGCGAATACTTGAGCCTCAGTCTGGGTAGACTTTGGCACCACCGTCTTCGCTGGCACGCCCTCGGTCGATTCGACCTTGCCCGAGTCCGCGAATCCTTGGGCCTCAGTCTGGGTAGACCTCGACTCCACGGATTTCACGGGTTTAGACTTGGCCGTCCCGACCGCCCTCTCCAGCTTGGCGTCCAACATCGACTTTCGAAGTTTTAGCAAGCTCCTCTTGAGGTCCTTACTGATATTATGCTTCAATGACGCAAAGTCGATGATGGCGTCCAGCTGTTCCGTCGCCACCCACGCTGACGCTACGCACTGAGCTGCCGACTATTGCCTCTGGCCTCCTAGGCGGAGACCTGAACAACCCACCTCTTGCGAAGGAGTTGTCGCCTACACTACTACCACTAATTGAAGAATTGACTTGGTTTTCCATTTTGGTCTCACGAGTTGCTCGGGAAAAGAGGTCCACCACGCCAGAGCCCAGCATGACGCGATAAGGGACAATTACTGTGGAGGGTGCCCAGGTACCCCACAGGCTCCGTTAAAGGCCTAGCTTATTATTTCACCCCCTGGCCATGCATCTCCTCGGCACGGGTCGCTTGACGCCTTGGGATTAGGGGTTAGGGGCGATGGTCACGGTCTAACTCGCTGTGGCCATGGGGAGGGGTCGTCAAGCCCTTGGACAAAGTCCCTGCTGCCCCCGAGTGTTTTTTTTTTTTATATAGGGGTGAAGGCAAATCTGCTTACAGACACCTGAAATTATCACTCTGCTGCTCCGTCCCTGCTGCTCCGAGTGTGTGTGTGTGTTTTTTTTTTCTTCCTAAACAATGGAGGGGGAATCTGCTCAACAGACATCCTGGGTTGACCAGGAAGTGCTGGGTTAGGGGCCACCTCCAATGAGGGAGGCAGGACTGCATCCCTGACCAGCTAAACCGTTTCCATTGCCGCTGCCCATCGTCCCTTCGGTACAACCAGAAAGTAATGCTTCAAAGGGGCCAGTGCATAACGCACCCTCGAGGTTAGCTGCGTGTCCTTGCAGCATCGAACATCGTGACTCGCTTTTTTAGAAGAACACCATGGTATCGTGCCAGCGCATTGCCGGCTTTCCAGGTGGCCTTACCACGCCCTATGTCCTCGGAAGGTGGGCAGGGTCGACTTCGCGCCTGCTTCCCTCTGCACGACTGGTATCAAGAATGATGATGCCGCGTGCACCCCAAATTGACCTTTCTGCGATAGGGCCTATTCGCCAGCACACAGAGGGACTTGCCGACGCGGTGCCTACGCCTGCCCCAGCCTTGACGAGGACCCCTTTCCGTCCTCGGGCTCGCGAAAGCGACGATACCATGTTGTTTTTCACGCGGCCACTTGTTCGATAAAAGGATCGAGTTCGACCACAGGGCACCGGTATGACCCATGAAGCCGACTCCGAACCCTTGGACCACCTCTTATTTGCGCGTGAACTAGCCATCCCTCGAGTCCACGCGCCACCTTCTGTGTAGCTCCGAGACGATTTGGACGATAGCCGATAAAACGGCGTTCCAGCCAACTTCATCTTTACACATCCTCCGAACTAGGTTGTCCGGTAGTGTCCAGACCACATGTGGCAAGCATGTGGTCACGCATTGTGCGAAAACGCGGGCACACGAACAACACGTGTTCCGCCGTTTCCTCTAAACCAACGCACACCGGACACTCAGGCGAGGCCGAGTGTCCGAACCGGTGTAGGTACTGTCTGAAGCAACCATGGCCTGTAAGGACCTGGGTCAGGTGGAAAGTGATTTCCATGGCGCCTCTTGACCCACGTACCTATCTCCGGTATCAACCTATGTGTCCATCTACCCTTAGTGGAACTGTCCCACGCACGCTGCCATTTGACCATTGAGGCCAACCTGACAGTCCTGCGGATGCCTCTCGTGCCGCGCATTTCAAAGCACTCTATGTCTTCACCGATAACGATGTCAATAGGCATCATACCGGTGATGACGCAGAGTGCATCGTGCGACACGGTACGGTACGCGCTCGCAACTCTTAGGCACATGAGCCTATACGTACTTTCTAACTTCGTTCTGTAGCAGTTAATACGCAGGGCCGTGCCCTGCTGGCCCCCATACCTCAGTATGGACAGAGCAACGCTAGCCAGAAGCTTGCGCTTGCTGGCATAAACCGCAGAGCTATTGGACATCATCCGGGACAATGCCACTATAGCTGTGGAGGCACGCTTGCAGGCGTAATTGACGTGGCTACCAAAGGTGAGCTTATCGTCGATTATTACCGCCAAGAGTTTGATGGAGCGTTCAGAGGTGATCGTGCAGTTGCCTGCCCTTATCACCGCTTGCTGCTCCGACTTTCGGTTGTTAACAACAACCACCTCAGTCTTGTGGTGAGCCAGTTCTAACTTCCTGGAACTCATCCACTCCTCCACAATTGCGATCGAGTGGGCTGCAGTCAACTCCACCTCTTCGATCGATTCGCCGTAGACCTCCAGCGTAATATCGTCAGCGAAGCCGACGATTACCACGCCCACCGGGAACTTCAACCTCAAGACACCGTCATACATGACGTTCCATAACACCGGACCCAGTATGGAACCTTGCGGAACCCCTGAGGTTATGTCAACGCACTTCCGACCCGCCTCCGTGTCGTATACCAGTACTCGATTCTGGAAGTAGCTTCCGAGAATCTTGTACAGGTACTCGAGAATTCCAAGACGCAGGAGCGCATCTGCAATAGCTGCCCAACTGGCACTATTGAAAGCATTCATCACGTCGAGAGTCACTACTGCACTATAGCGAACTCCCCTCCTCTTACGCTGGATAGCTATCTCCGCGGATTTGGTAATCGACAAGATAGCGTCTACGGTCGACTTACCCTTTCGGAAGCCAAACTGGTTACTCGATAGACCATCCGCACCTCCGTGCGTATCAACAACATGTTGAGGATGATCTTCTCGAGTACCTTCCCTGCCGTATCAAGCAGGCATATTGGTCTATATGCCGACGGATCCCCCGGGGGTTTTCCCGCCTTTGGCAATAGGACCAAGCTCTGCCTTTTCCATGCATCAGGGAAGACTCCCTCGTCCAGGCATCTCTGCATGACAGATCTGAACATCTCGGGAGCCTCGGCAATGGCCGCTTTAATGGCCAGGTTCGGAATACCATCCGGTCCAGGCGCCTTACCTACACTAAGGGACTGTGCAATCCCCGCAAGTTCCGCCACAGTTACTCTTCCCTCGTCGACCACCCTGGCTCCTGGCAGCTCCACGAAGGGAGGCCAGGGGCTTGGGTCGTGACGTGGGAAGAGCCCCGCGATGATCCTCTCCAGCATCTCTGGAGACCGCTCTGTAGGGGCCATCGCCCCACGTGTCTTGGCCATTACGACCCTATAGGCGTCACCCCATGGATTCGCGTTGGCACTTTGACACAGGCCCTCGAAGCAGGCTTTTTGCTTGATCTAATCTCAGTCTTCAGAGCGGCTCTAGCAGCCACGAACGCCACCCGTCGTTCAACACGCTCCTCTTCTGTGCGTGCTCGCTGCATCCGCCTCCTTGCCCGTAGGCAGGCGCGGCGCAGGTTCGCAATTGCTTGAGTCCACCAGTAAGCCGGTGGTCTCCCATTCCTAGGGTGGACTTTCCTAGGCATGGTGGCATCGCATGCACGCGAGAGTACTGTTACCAGCTGCTCGCCACTCAGACCGAGAGTATTGTGCTCGCGGCGGAGCGCTTCCTTAAACACCTCGTCGTCGAAGTATGATGTCTTCCACATACGAGGACTAGGCCTCGCCCTTCTTCCGTCCGCTGAATGCTGGTCGTATAGTCGATACTGTAGCGAACCGCCAGGTGGTCGCTGTGAGTGTAGCCATCATCTACCCTCCAGTTCGAACTACTCGTTTGGCCAGGGCTCCAGAACGTAACGTCGATAATCGACTCGGCACCGTTCCAGCTGTAGGTATTTTTGGTACCGACATTAGCCAAGTCCACATCCAACATGGCCAGTGATTCCAGCAGGATTTGCCCCGTTGATTCGTGGATCGGCTTCCCCATTCCACGGCCCAAGCGTTGAAGTCCCCCGCTATCACCACCGGCCTACGCCCCATCAAGTTAGCCGTCAAACAATCTAGCATTCGACCGAACTGCTCGATCGACCATCGAGGAGGCGCATAGCAGCTGCAGAAGAAGACCCCGTTGATTTTGGCAATGACGAAGCCCTCGTGTGTCGAAGACACCAACTCTTGAACTGGATGCTTCCACGTTGTCCATATCGCCGCCATTTTAGACTCATCGGTGACCCAATTACCGTTCCTGGCGGGTACCCGGTAAGGATCTGCTATGATGGCGATATCCGTCCCTCATTCAGCAACTGTCTGACACAGCAGTTGCTGGGCTGCATCACAGTGGTTCAGGTCTAGCTGCGTTACCTGCACTGTGATTTTGCAGCACGCTTAAACGCCGGGCACTTCGAACTCCCCATGGGGTGCTTGCTGTTCACAGCTTTGCTGGAACAAATCAAACAGTTGGGAGGGTTCGTGCAGCATTGTGCCTTATGTCCCTCCAATCCGCAGCGTCGACAGAGCTTGCTTCTGTCAGGGCCTTTGCAGTCCCATTGCTTGTGCCCCGGTTCCAGGCACTTGAAGCAAACTTCGGGTTGCTCGTATATGCCCACAGGGCATACCGACCACCCCACCTTGACGCTCCCTAACTTGACTACCTTGGAGGCGTCGAGTGTGTGTGTGTGTGTGTGTGTGTGTGTGTGTGTGTGTGCTCACCAAAAGAGCAAAAACTTTAGCTCATTTTTTTTCACTTACCCCTAACCCAGCGGTTCTCAACCTTTTTCTTGAGAGGTACCCCTTCGAACTTTTGCATGATTTGAGGTACCCCCTCTCGAAAGTAGGCTTCCAATCCTCTTGAAAACATAATTCCGAGCCCTTTGAAGGGAAGCTCTTTTAAGCTTTTGAGTCCCTTTAGAGTAGGCTTCCGCGCCTTTTTATTAGAGGCTTCTAAGCCTCTTGAAGAGAGGCTTCCGAGCCTCTTGAAAGAAGGCTTCCGAGCCTCTTGAAAGAAGGCTTCCGAGCCTCTTGGGAGGAGGCTTCCGAGCCTCTTGAAAGGATCCTTCCAAGCCTCTTGGAAAGAGGCTTCGGGGCCTCTTGAAAGGAGGCTTTTGCGCCTATTGAAAAGAGGCTTTAGAGCCTCTAGAAAAGCTCTTGAAAGGAGGCTTCCGAGCCTCTTGAGAGGAGGCTTCCGAGCCTCTTGAGAGGAGGCTTCCGAGCCTCTTGAGAGGAGGCTTCCGAGCCTCTTGATAGGAGGCTTCCGAGCCTCTTGAGAGGAGGCTTCCGAGCCTCTTGAGAGGAGGCTTCCGAGCCTCTTGAGAGGAGGCTTCCGAGCCTCTTGAGAGGAGGCTTTCGAGCCTCTTGAGAGGAGGCTTTCGAGCCTCTTGAGAGGAGGCTTCCGAGCCTCTTGAGAGGAGGCTTCCGAGCCTCTTGAGAGGAGGCTTCCAAGCCTTTTGAGAGGAGGCTTCCGAGCCTCTTGAGAGGAGGCTTCCGAGCCTCTTGAGAGAAGGCTCTGAGCCTCTTGAGAGGAGGCTTCCAGGCCTCTTGAGAGGAGGCTTCCTGAGCCTCTTGAGAGGAGGCTTGAGGCCTCTTGAGAGGAGGCTTCTGAGCCTCTTGAGAGGAGGCTTCTGAGCCTCTTGAGAGGAGGCTTCTGAGCTCTTGAGAGGAGGCTTCTGAGCCTCTTGAGAGGAGGCTTCTGAGCCTCTTGAGAGGAGGCTTCCGAGCCTCTTGAGAGGAGGCTTCTGAGCCTCTTGAGAGGAGGCTTCTGAGCCTCTTGAGAGGAGGCTTCCAGCCTCTTGAGAGGAGGCTTGAGCCTCTTGAGAGGAGGCTTCTGAGCCTCTTGAGAGGAGGCTTCCTGAGCCTCTGAGAGGAGGCTTCCGAGCCTCTTGAGAGGAGGCTTCTGAGCCTCTTGAGAGGAGGCCTGAGCCTCTTGAGAGGAGGCTTCTGAGCCTCTTGAGAGGAGGCTTCTGAGCCTCTTGAGAGGAGGCTTCTGAGCCTCTTGAGAGGAGGCCTGAGCCTCTTGAGAGGAGGCTTCCGAGCCTCTTGAGAGGAGGCTTCTGAGCCTCTTGAGAGGAGGCTTCTGAGCCTCTTGAGAGGAGGCTTCTGAGCCTCTTGAGAGGAGGCTTCCTGAGCCTCTTGAGGAGGAGGCTTCCTGAGCCTCTTGAGAGGAGGCTTCCGAGCCTCTTGAGAGGAGGCTTCTGAGCCTCTTGAGAGGAGGCTTCCGAGCCTCTTGAGAGGAGGCTTCTGAGCCTCTTGAGAGGAGGCTTCGGAGCCTCTTGAGAGGAGGCTTCGGAGCCTCTTGAGAGGAGGCTTCGGAGCCTCTTGAGAGGAGGCTTCCAGCCTCTTGAGAGGAGGCTTCCGAGCCTCTTGAGAGGAGGCTTCCAGGCCTCTTGAGAGGAGGCCTGAGCCTCTTGAGAGGAGGCTTCTGAGCCTCTTGAGAGGAGGCTTCTGAGCCTCTTGAGAGGAGGCCTGAGCCTCTTGAGAGGAGGCTTCCTGAGCCTCTTGAGAGGAGGCTTCCTGAGCCTCTTGAGAGGAGGCTTCTGAGCCTCTTGAGAGGAGGCTTCCAGCCTCTTGAGAGGAGGCTTCCTGAGCCTCTTAAGAGGAGGCGTCCGAGCCTCTTGAGAGAAGGCTTCTGAGCCTCTTGAGAGGAGGCTTCCAGCCCCTTGAGAAGAGGCTTCCTGAGCCTTTGAGAGGGGGCTTCCAGGCCTCTTGAGAGGAGGCTTCTGAGCCTCTTGAGAGGAGGCTTCTGAGCCTCTTGAGAGGAGGCTTCTGAGCCTCTTGAGAGGAGGCTTCCAGCCTCTTGAGAGGAGGCTTCCAGGCCTCTTGAGAGGAGGCTTCCAGCCTCTTGAGAGGAGGCTTCCAGGCCTCTTGAGAGGAGGCTTCCGAGCCTCTTGAGAGGAGGCTTCTGAGCCTCTTGAGAGGAGGCTTCCTGAGCCTCTTGAGAGGAGGCTTCCAGGCCTCTTGAGAGGAGGCTTCCTGAGCCTCTTGAGAGGAGGCTTCTGAGCCTCTTGAGAGGAGGCTTCTGAGCCTCTTGAGAGGAGGCTTCTGAGCCTCTTGAGAGGAGGCTTCTGAGCCTCTTGAGAGGAGGCTTCCTGAGCCTCTTGAGAGGAGGCTTCCTGAGCCTCTTAAGAGGAGGCGTCCGAGCCTCTTGAGAGAAGGGTTCCGAGCCACTTGAGAGGAGGCTCTGAGCCCCTTGAGAAGAGGCTTGGAGCCTTTGAGAGGGGCTTCTGAGCCTCTTGAGAGGAGGCTTCTGAGCCTCTTGAGAGGAGGCTTCCTGAGCCTCTTGAGAGGAGGCTTCCAGGCCTCTTGAGAGGAGGCTTCCAGGCCTCTTGAGAGGAGGCTTCCGAGCCTCTTGAGAGGAGGCTTCCGAGCCTCTTGAGAGGAGGCTTCCGAGCCTCTTGAGAGGAGGCTTCCGAGCCTCTTGAGAGAAGGCTTCCGAGCCTCTTGAAAAGAGGCTTCCGAGCCTCTTGAAAAGAGGCTTCCGAGCCTCTTGAGAGGAGACTTCCGAGCCTTTTGAGAGGAGGCTTCCGAGCCTCTTGAGAGGAGACTTCCGAGCCTCTTGAGAGGAGGCTTCCGAGCCTCTTGAAAGGAGGCTTCCGAGCCTCTTGAAAGGAGGCTTCCGAGCCTCTTGAGAGGAGGCTTTCGAGCCTCTTGAGAGGAGGCTTCCGAGCCTCTTGAGAGGAGGCTTCCGAGCCTCTTGAGAGAAGGCTTCCGAGCCTCTTGAGAGGAGACTTCCGATTCTCTTGAGAGTAGGCTTCCGAGCCTCTTGAGAGTAGGCTTCCTTCCAAGCCTCTTGAGAGTAGGCTTCCGAGCCTCTTGAGAGTAGACTTCCAAGCCTCTTGAGAGGAGGCTCCGGAGCCTCTTGAAAGGAGGCTTCCGAACCTTTTGAAAGGAGGCTTCCGAACCTCTTGAAAGGAGGCTTCCGAACCTCTTGAAAGGAGGCTTCCGAACCTCTTGAAAGGAGGCTTCCGAACCTCTTGAAAGGAGGCTTCCGAGCCTCTTGAAAGAAGGCAGCCTAAACACTTGAAAAGAAGGCTTCCTAGCCTCTTGAAAAGAAGGCTTCCTAGCCTCTTGAAAGGAAGCCTTCGAGCTGCTTGGAGGAAGGCTTCCGAGAGGCGTAAAAGGATGCTTCTAATCCTCTTGCAACCGAAGCAACCGAGTTTTAGTGAAAAAAAAAATCATTTTGTTCATTCGACGTTTTGTTCGTTTGATCTTTTGTTCCACAGGCCTTCATACATTGTGCTGGTTGTGGAAGGCAGGATTCAATTGAGATTTATTGATCGCATTACATATTATGTACAATATAAATTTTTGAAATAGAAAATACACAATTATCAAAACTTCATCAATGAATTTTGATTGAAATTGTAATATGTCCGCCTTTACGCATTTTTGTCCGAGGTACCCCCTAGGACCAGCGAAGGTACCCCCAGGGATACATGTACCCCAGGTTGAGAACCGCTGCCCTAACCGATTTACTCGCAACTGGTTGCATTCGAGCTCACGTTTAATGCACTTACCCTAAATGGATTCCCTCACAACAGGCTGCATTCGACGCAGTATCCTTCCCCATTGTTTCCTATTGAAAATTAGACGGATCGGACGATGGACTTGGTAGTTATGGCCAAAATACTTTTTTCTCATAAAAAAGCGCGTAAAAAAGTGAAGCTCACTTTTAATGCACTAACCCTCAACCGATTTACTCGCAACAGGTTGCATTCGACGCAGAATCTTGTCTCATTATTTCCTATTGAAAATTGGCCGGGTCGGACTATGGGCTCAGAAGTAATGCCCAAAATACTTTTTCTCATAAAATAACGCGAGAAAAAGTCTAACTCACTTTTAATGCATTTACCCTAAACCAATTTCCTCGCAACAGAACAGATTGCATTCGACGCAGAATCTTGTCTCATTATTTCCTATTGAAAATTGGCCGGATCGGACAATGGGCTCAGAAGTAATGCCCAAAATACTATTTTTTTATTGCACGAGGAAGGCATCATCACCGCTAGGTGGATTAATCTGGCTTTCTTATTTATGTTAGTACATACTTGGATTACGTCGTTATTCTTCTTCATTGTTGTCGACAGTAACAACAATAATGCCAATCAGGAGCAAAAATTAAGTATAACTTTTCGAATAGGAAAATATGCTTACCATTTTAATCAAACCGGAAGCATATGACCTACTCTGTTCTGTTCTTTTCAGATGAACTGAATTGCGCTAATCCAGCTGTGGAATTTTTTCCCATCTTGAACTTTCGAACTCTCGACATTGTAGGGGAGCCGGATGCTCGACTGATTGCCAACTAGACAACAACCATGCAACAACAACAAAGCTAAATCCATTTTTTTTCACGTTCTATTAAAATGTGTTCCCAAATGCCAAAGAAGGCCAATCACCAAGCGAGAACGGAAACGAACTCGACTCTATATACAGTCTGTCTGAACTAGTCGACTCGGTTCGGGGTGCTGTAGAATAGGTAATCTTCTTAACTCGCCTCGTCGCGAAAAATAAAACCCTCTTCCAAATTGAGGGTGGTGTTTCGGATGGAAAAAAACGAAAAAAAAAAAGATGAAATAGATGCGACAAACGGTTCTCGTGTGCCCGCATTTGTCCGCGGTCGGGACTGTGGCAATAAATATGGCTGAAAAATGGTTGCAATTTTTGCATCCTAATTCGAGTGGGCTCTTCGGGGTGTTAGCGTTATATTTTGCATTTTTTTCTATTCTGTGTCCGACCGACAACGATATCAACACTGCTGTGGAAAACTCAGTCCAGAAGCGGGTCGAATAGGATTAGGGGGAATTTATTAGCTCTCGGAAAACTAGTTGCCGTTGCCGGGCGGATGTTGGGAAATTCTGACAAATTGTTGCCGTTTTGTGTTAAACGTGTTCGCTGTTTAGTACTTCAGAGAAAGAGTGAAGTGTACTATCACTACTAGCCAGGATTTGTTTCAAAACAAATAAATCTGTTCACGACTCAAAAAGTGCCCAGATTATGGCATCACAGAGTTCAGATTGTACATTTGAAGAGGCTTTTGGATTTCAACCAAAACTCAAATTGAGAAACAATTCGGATAAAAAAATTCGAAATTGGCCACGTCTATTTATCCTAGCTCAAATTCTAATCAGTACTGATTCAAATTGTAATCCTTACGAGTGCGACTCTTCTGCGGCATTATATACGAATATGTTTGAGCTGTGTTAATCGGAATACACAGTCTAAAAAGAGTGCTGGTAGTTCGTTGAATGTAACTAATTTCGATCATAACGGATAATGAATAGTGCCCAATGTACCATATTTTTTTTTTATTTGCACCATTTCAAATGTAACCTTATTTCACCCAAATTTCGTAGTGATGGCAAAGTTTCACAGCACCTAGAAATAAAGAAAGACAGAATAGGCTTGATGGCTGCTTACCATAAAAGTATTTCTCTGATTAAGTAACTTCTTATTCAATTTGGTTAGCATGCTAAATATTTCTTACGCAGTGTGTTTTGCATTCAGAGCTTCGTACTTTTCACAGAACATTGCTTCCGTTCCACCAAAGTTAGCCTTTGTTCCTCCGAATCGGATAATTCTCTATAACCCCTTCAACAAGTTTGTTCAGGCCCAAGCCTGTGTTTTTCTTTCCTTTCGGACGTGACTCTGCGAAGTTAATTTATTCACTTGATAGATTGACTGGTTCGGGTGTTCCTCACATCCGACGCACTGGCTGCTCGAAATGGAAATGGGTGATTGATCGATGTATTCTAACATCCTATTATGTTTGTCCCGTTGGGACCTAAGCCCATTCTCGAAGGTCGTGCCTGACAAGTAGGATAAATGGTGTCGAACATATCTCCAAACAAGTAGATGGAAGCTATAGTTGACATTTTGAGGGTTATTGTTTGTTTTTTAAATTGTTTTCTTTTTATTTTGGCCTTCACAGAAAAACAAATATGAATTGTGTTTAGTAGTACGGAGCATAAATGTCCAAACATGATTTAGAAATAATCAAATTTCTAAATATGACGTGAAGATTAAAAGATTAGAAGCTTGATTTCGATAATTTTGTTCTTCAACAAACAAATAGAGATTTTTTAAAGTGTTTACACAATTTTTCCAATGGATCCGTATTTGATAGGCTCATTCATCATTTAGGCATCACGGAGCCAATTTACCATGATTTCCCTTCCCTCCTTTTATTTTATTCTTAAATGCAATTTCATTATCTCCTAAAAAGAGATTCGTTTATAGGACAGCACGGAAAATAAATCAAGCAGCTCGTTGCAATCTCGATAATGTCATTTTGTGTTATTTTATGCTGTTCTTATTCCAACTAAGGCATTATTATTTAAAGTAATACTCACCACATTGAACCGTACCAGTTATAAAACATTCATATTTAAAATAACCGGAATGAAATCGATTGCAATGCAATCGTCACAAAAAAAAACACTCCGACAATTTGATTTTCTTCCCTTTAATATAAACTGTACCGAACAATTTCCATCCATCTCGAAACCGGTACGTGCCTATGTTTCAAAATTGCTCTCGTTCACCCCCACAACTGGGGTTGCGTTCCACCTACTATAACACCTAACCGACAATCAACAGCAATCGACGCCACCGAACCGGCGACGGTTCGCTGCGACCCGGCGGTGAAATGTTTTATAAATTGATGTTTTTATTACGCTTATTTGTTTCTCAACTGGGTCGCATTTCGAGACTAACTCGACGGCAACAGCCAGCTGGTGGTGTTTCCCACGATTGAAGCTTCGTCTGGGAGGGACAGCGAAAAGGATTTCATGCAGCGCTCTAGGACCTGTTTCATATGGAGGCGTACCACCACCCCGGTGGTAGTGAGGTAAATTTATTCATATTAGTTTTGAAAATGGTACAGTATAGTGCGAAAGTTTTTATCTATGATGATTCATCAAACTACATCAAATGGAAGTTTTGAAGCGTCTTCGAGGAATGTGTCTTAGAATTGCGATCTTGGTTTATCACGGTGGTCTGATTCTGACAAAGATAATCCAGATAGATGACTATACTTTTACACATTGATACAAAAAATAATTCATCATTGGTTAAGTAGATGAAATTATTTCATTAAGTTAAAGTTTTGTCATGCTCTAGAAACATGTTTTTATACATACTTATGATACCGCATCGATTACATCACAGATTATTATACATATATTAATCCTCTTCCTACTGCTAAGCTCACACTTGATTTTGTTTTTGAAGCAGTCGATTCAGATCGATATTACCTCATGCATTCTTTTCCCATTCGATGCAAGTTCCAGAAAAGGTTATAAACATGCGAGATAATCAAATTGTGCATTTAATTAAATGAAACCTTTTCAAAACATTATTATTTCATCGCTGGCATTGATTTATGAATCAATAATTAGAAAAACTCGTTCAAAACGTTCGTTTTCCGAACCTTGATTAATCCACCTATTAGTGCTCCGGCTATATTGAGTCTATTAAGAATTGCGAGAAAACAATCACCCAAATAAATCATCAGAAAAACGAACAGCATAAACTCTTTCCTCACGGCCATAATTATCGCTCGCTACACCATAGCGAACAGGATGGCCGAGCTCGCATCTAATTAATTAGTGTCGGTGTTTTCTTCGCACCTGGTAGCCGGGCATTATCGTTCGTTTCCGCTTGCACCGCGCCATTGCCGCCACGCCGATTGTTCAAACGGGTCCATCAGGGGGGCGAACCGTGGTTCGCGTTGAACAAACATTTCTTGCTGACATTCCGGCTACTACCTACCGGTCCATGGATTGAAGGTTTATGTTCGCGGATCGAGCGGCGGGATGAGAACGTGTAAAACATTTTAATTAGCTCTAATGGGAATATCGTTCGATTCTGGGACTCGGTGAGGCATGGGCCGAAATCGTTTCCAAAAGGTCACTTTGTTTCGAGTTTGCGAGTGAAAAATAAAATGCGTAGGAAGAGATTGCCACGATTTTTCTGAAATGGCGGCTTCCAGACACGTTGCCGGTTGAAACATGTCGATAACTAACAGTTGAAAAAGTTTTCTCCCGAGCAACTTCAGCTAATTAACTTCGTTACTACAATGTTGCAAGCTAATCAAGCGTTCGCCACGGTGTAAAATATGAAGGCAGACAACCCTGCACGATGATGGTTATGTGCCGGTTTGCAGTTTGCTCTGTGATAGGTTGTTAAAAATGCTCGACAAAGGTACGGAGGAACAATAATTGCATAACTAGAGTCGTACACGAAGGTAAAAACGAACCAAACAGCTGTTCTTCTGGTTACATGTTATGAAACGATATCATTGAAATAAAAACACTATTTTATTCATTTAAATAATATGGAAGAAGCAAAATTTTGAATTTGTAAACAAATTTTGTATCATAAATAGTGTCCTGATGTAATGGCACATGTTAAAAAAAACGCTGAAAATGGGGCAAAAACATATCTCCGTACTCGTACGACGGACTAAGATTACTATTTAGACTATTTAATACAAAATCCATCCTAATCCATTGAACGGTGTCTGTTTTTTCATAGTTTCAAAAGTTTCTGCGCGAGCGTGGCTTAGTGGTGAGGACGTAAGTCGAGGCTTCATTCCCACGATATCGAGGCTACTATTCACTAATCGCACATCTCTACAGAATGAACCTGCTCGTTAGCAATCTATGCAGGTGTGGAGCCGGTCACGATGACATCGATCACATAGTATGGTATTGCACGGAAAATGACGCCTCCAGAGAGCGACTTTTGGGTACCCGTGTGGCCCGTGGCATACGAAGTAAAAGGCGTTTTGGAAGATCGCGATGTTTTTTCATTTGTTTTTTGCTTTCTCAGTTTTTTTCTTGTCTCTGTCTAACTGTTCTATATACCAAAGCCACCCGCAAGATGCTCCCTGAAGAACCTTAACCCGAGCACGACGCTACGCCAAACTAGTCATGACGTTAAATACCCGGATGAGCAGCTTAAATCAGAGCCGTAGAGCCGTAACTATTTGCAAAATATGGTAAGATATGTTAGGAGCTTCGCAGAGTCGTGGGCATTTCTGGATCCTCGTATGGAATCTGTTGAAGCATCCAGGCTGGAAGATCATTAAAATGGCTGAAAGTAATTTACTTACAGTCCTAACGGCTGTTTCTTGCTTTTAATGGAAGGAACTGACGTACTTGCAAGTACTTCGCAGAGAAGGGGGATTTGAAAATCGTGACAAATCATATACATATGTTAAATGGTTGGAACACGAGAATCCAACTCTGAAATGGATCGGTCGATGATCGAAATCGTTATCGGATTTTGGATCAAGTAAGATCCAACATAAGAATGGGTTTGTCAGTGGTTTGGAGGTACGTTTTTGGGTCGATAAAATCCAACTTTGAAGTGGGCGGAATCGACATCGGAAGCAGGAGGCCGTCACTTGACCATGATTAAAAATTTTCGGACTAAATGAAATTTTCTGAATGAAATGAGCAAATTTGCCGATATAAGTCATTAGAGCAAAAGGTCTTTCGCAATTTTGGTCAACAGTAATTGTGCCCGAAAGTGGAAACAATCCGATCCACAAATTGCAAATAACTTTCTGAATATGAAATTTCTAGACTTTTTCTTAGCCCCTTGTAACCGGTTCCGAAAGGCTCAGACAAACCGGAATGGCAGTCAAAGCTAAGACCAAATCATTCGACTTGTTTATTTGAAATAGTAGAAAGATTAGATTTCTTGAAATACAGGGGTTAGACAAAAAGGTTGAGATAGGTAAAATTATGTCGAAATTCAAATCATCATAACTTTGCGTACAATAATCCGATTTTGATAAAATTAGGACCATCAGAACCGTACGCTTTTCTAGTATACTGTCCCTCTGCAAAACCTCGGATTGGTTCTTGGCCACCGGAGATGTTCCGGGTTTTCCAAAGGTATGTTCAAGATGCATTTTTTCCACTGCTTGGAATTTTATGTGACGTTTACTTTCATCATGTTTTATGCTTTTTCCAAAAACTAGAACTAATATGCCGACCAATGGTGGCTGTAGATCAAGAATCCATCAAAACTACGTAGAGAAATGGTCATTTCCGTAAAAACGGTTCCGGGAACATGATGAAATGATAACAGATCGGAATAATGCAAATATGGGTATCTATCTTCATGGCTTTGCGAGACGATGATTACAGAAACATTTCCAGAATGATAGTGTCCACTGCCACCCTTATAGCAGGTTCCAAGGGCGTTCCAGGAGGTGCCGGTTTTGGGACCGTTTTGAACTATGCATATATGGGTGTCAAAATTCATGTTTTCCCAAGACGATGAAGATCCTATACTTTATTAAAGATACATTATGATGACTGTAAGACTCTCTGGCTAATTTGTAACAGGTTCCGGGTGTTCTGCGAAAGTGACATTTGTTCAGGGTGTATGGCCAATCCCGTACCGATTTTACGAAAATGGCCATATCTTTGCGTATACCTAACGGATTTTCGATCTGCAGCCAGCATTGGTCAGCATATTAGTTCTAGTTTCCAGGGAGAGTATAAAACATGATGGCAGTAAACGTCAGATAAAACGACAAGCAGAAGAAAAAATGCATTTTTAACATATCCTCGGAAAACCCGGAACATCTCCGGTGGCCAAGGGTCGATCTGAGGTTTTGCATGTGGACAGTATACTAGAAGAGTTTCCGCGTCCGAAGGTCCTAGTTTCATCGAAATCGGATCATTCTACGCAAAGTTATGCTGATTTGAACTTCGACAAAATTTTGCCTATCTCAACCTTTTTGTCTAACCCCTGTATCTCCGCCATAGACCTTTGGACTTTGTGGTTGGTTTGTTATTATTTGGTAATGTAACGAATAAAACTGTTCTGTTTCCCATACCGTAATTCTTGATTTCGGCGCCCCCCTGAGGCCTGGCGTCCTTGGCGAGGGCCAACCCGGCCAAACGTACGCTACGGCCCTGGAAATACCTCAAACCTGAATCCCAACCTGAATTCCCCAAACTAACTGTAAATAATAATGATATCAATTGTAAATGTAAATATCAAAAATAATCTCGGCTTGGTTAAGTGTTATATTCGCATGAGCCTGTCAAATAAATGCAATAGATAAAAAAAGACATTCCTAATCCAAAACGACACAAATTCAAATTAAATCTAAATCCATTCTATGGCCGTCTAAAATGCAATCCGAATCTAACCCAAATCCCAAAACGCTCCATATTCTATCCAAATCTAATCAAAATCTATACCAAGCCCAAAATCCAATTCATATTTGACCCATTTCCAATCAAATCCAAATGCAATCCGATTTCAATTCAAATCATATCTAAATCAAACCCAAATCAACAGCAAATTAATATCCAATCCTAATTCCACGTCCAAAAGAAATCCAATTTAAATCGAAAATAAATCGAATCCAGGTATCAGGTATCAGAACGTCGGCTCAGGAGGCACGTTCCCCTCAATTTGGGAGATTCGTACCATCGCCTTCACAGGCCTTTCTCATCATTTACCTGACGGAAAAGGAAATGAAAAGGGGAAAGGGAAAGTGGAAGTGAAGTTGGAAAGGAGAATGGAACTGGTTTCTGGAGAAGGAGAATTAAATCAATAATACTTACATACATACGATGCATTTTGTAAAACACAATGAATAAGTCACACAATGCAAATGCATATGATATACCATTTATAGGAAAGCCAATTATGTAGACTCACACGCATTAAGCTAGGGACTAAAGAGAGGTGTCACAAAAACATTGAGGACGTAACAATGGACGAACGTCAAAGACGAAACACAGAGTGCACTGTGAAAAACGCATAATGCGAATCCAAATAGGTGACAATTTGTTGAAAAACTAAGTAAATAAAACATATTCATAACCCCACCCTTATTTAGCCTCAAGTAGAGATTAAACAAGAGTAGCCAAAGCCGAACGTCAAAGACGAGACACAGAGTACACTGTGAAAAACGCAGAATGCGAATCCATATAGGTGACAAATACAAAGTACATTGTAAAAAAACGCATAATGCGAATCCATATAGGTAGCAATTTGTTGAAAACTAAGTAAAACACATATTCATAACCCCACTCTTATTTAACCTCACGTTGAGATTGAACAAGAGCAGCCGGAACCGAACATCAAAGACGCAAAACAGTGTACATTGTGAAAAACGTATAATGCGAATCCATGTAGGTGAGAATTTGTTGAAAAACTAAGTAAAACACATATTCATAACCCCACTCTTATTCAACCTCACGTTGAGATTGAACAAGATTAGCCGAAGCCGAACGTCAAGGACGAAACACAGAGTACATTGTAAAAACGCATCATGCGAATCCATTAAGGTGACAAACACAAAGTACATTGTAAAAACGCATAATGCGAATCCATATAGGTGACAGTTTATTGAAAAACTAAGAAAAACACATATTCATAACCCCACACTTACGTTGAGATTGAACAAGAGTAGCCAAAGACGAGACACAGAGTACACTGTGAAAAACGCATAATGCGAATCCATTTCATTTAATTTATTTAGTTTTCATCTAAACAGATAACACTGAATCAACAATTTGACGCCACAATACACGGTTCGAGGCCGCATCTCTTAATCCTCGGATACGCCCCACGCTCACCAAGTCGTTTTGCACCTGGTCTGCCCATCTCGCTCGCTGCGCTCCACGCCGTCTCGTACCTGCCGGATCGGAAGCGAACACCATCTTTGCAGGGTTGCTGTCCGGAATTCTTGCAACATGTCCTGCCCATCGTATCATTCCGGCTTTAGCTACCTTCTGGATACTGGGTTCGCCGTAGAGTTGGGCGAGCTCGTGGTTCATTCTTCGCCGCCACACACCGTCTTCTTGCACACCGCCAAAGATGGTCCTAAGCACCCGTCTCTCGAATACTCCGAGTGCTTGCAAGTCCTCCTCGAGCATTGTCCATGTTTCATGTCCGTAGAGGACAACCGGTCTTATAAGGGTCTTGTACATGACACATTTGGTGCGGTGGCGAATCTTTTTCGACCGCAGTTTCTTCTGGAGCCCGTAGTAGGCCCGACTTCCACAGATGATGCGCCTTCGTATTTCACGACTAACGTTGATGTCAACCGTTAGCAAAGATCCGAGGTAGACGAATTCCTCGACTACCTCGAAGGTATCTCCGTCTATCGTAACACTGCTTCCCAGGCGGGCCCTGTCGCGCTCGGTTCTGCCCACAAGCATGTACTTTGTCTTTGACGCATTCACCACCAGTCCAACTTTTGTTGCTTCACGTTTCAGGCGGGTGTACAGTTCTGCCACCTTTGCAAATGTTCGGCCGACAATGTCCATGTCATTCGCGAAGCAAATAAATTGACTGGATCTGTTGAAAATCGTACCCCGGCTGTTACACCCGGCTCTCCGCATGACACCTTCTAGCGCAATGTTGAACAACAGGCACGAAAGTCCATCACCTTATTACCCGGCGCGATTCGAACAAACTGGAGTGTTCGCTAGAAATCTTCACACAGTTTTGCACACCATCCACCGTTGCTTTGATCATTCTGGTAAGCTTCCTTCCTTGGTAAGCTGTTCTCGTCCATAATTTTCCATAGCTCTACGCGGTCTATACTGTCGTATGCCGCCTTGAAATCAACGAACTGATGATGCGTTGGGACCTGGTATTCACGGTATTTTTGAAGGATTTGCCGTACAGTGAAGATCTGGTCGGTTGTCGAGCGGCCGTCAACGAAGCCGGCTTTATAACTTCCCACGTACTCATTCAATAATGGTGACAGACGACGGAAGATGATCTGGGATATCACTTTGTAGGCGGCATTAAGGATGGTGATCGCTCGAAAGTTCTCACACTCCAGTTTGTCGCCTTTCTTTTAGATGGGGCATATAACCCCTTCCTTCCACTCCTTCGGTAGCTGTTCGGTTTCCCAGATTCTGACTATCAGTTTGAGCAGGCAAGTGGCCAGCTTTTCCGGGGCCATCTTGATGAGCTCAGCTCCGATACCATCCTTACCAGCTGCTTTATTGTTATTTAGCTGTTGAATGGCATCCTTAACTTCCCTCAAGGTGGGGGCTGGTTAGCTTCCATCGTCCGCTGAACTGACGTAGTCATGTCCTCCGCTGCCTTGACGTTCACTGCCTGTACTCTCAGCGCCATTCAGATGTTCCTCGTAGTGCTGCTTTCACCTTTCGATCACCACACGTTCGTCCGTCAAGATGCTGCCATCCTTATCCCGGCACATTTCGGCTCGCGGCACGAAGCCTTTGCGGGATGCGTTGAGCTTCTGATAGAACTTGCGTGTATCTTGAGAACGGCACAGCTGTTCCATCTCCTCGCACCCCGCTTCTTCCAGGCGGCGTTTCTTCTCCTGAAAAAGGCGGGTCTGCTGTCTCCACTTCCGTCTATAACGTTCCACGTTCTGCCGGGTACGGCCTTCTCCTCCAGAATCTGTCTGCACTCTTCGTCGAACCAATCGTTCCGTCGACTTCGACCCATATACCCGACGTTGTTCTCCGCTGCGTCGTTAATGGCTGCTTTGACTGTATTCCAGCAGTCCTCAAGAGGGGCCTAATCGAGCTCACCCTCTTCCGGCAACGCTGCCTCGAGATGCTGCGCGTATGCAGTGGCGACATCAGGTTGCTTCAGTCGCTCTAGGTCGTACCGCGGCGGTCGTTGGTACCGAACATTGTTGATGACGGATAGTTTTGGGCGCAGTTTAACCATCACCAGATTGTGGTCAGAGTCGATGTTAGCGCCACGATATGTCCTGACGTCGATAATGTCGGAGAAGTGCCGTCCATCAATCAGAACGTGGTCGATTTGTGATTCAGTCTGCAGTGGTGATCTCCAGGTGTACCGATACGGGAGGCTGTGTTGGAAGTAGGTGCTGAGAATGGCCATATTCTTGGAGGCGGCGAAATCAATTAGTCGTAGGCTGTTTTCGTTCGTCAGCCGGTGAGCGCTGAACTTTCCAATAGTCGGTCTAACCTCTAGTCGGCCAACCTGAGCGTTCAAATATTCAATACATAGTCTATCCAAATTCCATCCATATCCAATCCAAATCAAAATTCAAATCAAATGCAATACAAAGTCAATACAAATCCAATTCATATTCGATACAAATCCAGCCCAAAACCAATTTCAATACAATCCTATTCCATTCGCAATCGAATCCTATTCTAATCCAGATTCAAATCCAATCCAAATCGAACCCAAATGCAATTCAAAAATAAATCTTGTCCGATCCAAATATAAATACTGTTCAAATCCAAATTCTAACCAAATATAATCCAAAACCGATCTAATTCCAATCCAAATTCATTCCAAATCTCAATTCAATCCAAATCAAACTTAATTCAAATTCAAATCCATTCTTATTTCAATTTAATGCAATCCAAATCCAATTCAAATTCAATCTGAATCCAATCCAATCCAAATCCAATTCGATTCCAATTCATATCCAAATCCAATCCAAATTCGATCCGAACCCAGTCCAAATCCAATTCCTCAAGTTCAAACCAAATCCAATCCAATTCCAACCCATATCCAATCCAAATCCAATCCAAATTTTTATCCAAGTTCAATTAAATTTCCATTTGATTCCAATCCAAATCCAAATCGATTCAAAAGCCAATTCAAATCTAAATCCAATTGAAACGCGAACCAAATCCAATCCAAATACAACTCAAATCAAAGTTCAATCCAATTCCAATCCAAAACCAATCTAATTCTTATAAAAATTCAATCCTATTCCGATTTAAATTCAATCGAAATAAAATTCATATCCATTTCATATCAAAATTCAAATACAATCCATATCCAATCCATATTCAATACTTAGTCCATCCAAATTCCATCCATATCCAATCCAAATCAAAATTCAAATCAAATGCATAACAAAGTCAATCCAAATTTAATTCATATTCAATACAAATCCAGTTCAAAACTAATTTTTCATCCAATCCTATTCCATTCGTAATCGAATCTAATCCAGATTCAAATCCAATCCAAATCGAACCCAAATGCAATTCGAAAATCTTAACCAAATCCGATCCAAATATAAATACTATTCAAATCCTAATTCTAACTAAATTCAATTCAAAACCAATCTAATTCCAATAAAAATCCGACCCAAACCCAATCCAATTCCGATCCAATTTCAATCGAAATGCAATCCATATCCAATTCTAACGAAAATCCAATCCTTATCCAATACATAGTCCATCCAAATTCAATCCAACTCCTATACAAAGCCAATTAAAATCCAATCCATGTTCAATACTGAGCCAGTCCAAAAGCAATCTTATACCATTCGTAATCCAATCCAAATCGAATCCAATTCCGATCTAAATCCAATCCAAATTCAATTCAAATCCAAATTAGACCTGTGCGCCGAAGTATTTGTGAACGGCGGCGGCGTAAAGCCATTTTTACACCAGCGGCGGCGGCGTCGGCGGCGTCACGTCGTAAGCAATGTTCGGCGGTGGCGGCGGCGTGAGTCGGCGTGAAGAATTTTGAGCTCAGAAAAAAAGTTTCACGCAGCAAGCCATATGATGTTTTTTATTTTTTTTTTTGTACAATAACTAGCTACAGTCAGACTGATGGGGTGAACATCCTAATAGGTGTAGCTTGTATGTCCATAGCAAAAGTTTACATCACATCCTCCACTAGGACATTGCCGCATCACAGCACATAATTGGAATAGCATACATTGGAAAGTAATTTGGATCCAGAAATTCTTTTGGAAATTCCTCAAGATATTCCTCAGAAAATTCGAAAAAGGAATTCTAAGCATTAATTAAGATGTTCCCTAATGAATTCCTGCAGAACTTCTTCTAAGAATTCCCTTGAAAATTTATTTGGGTATTTCTTCGAAAATTCATTCCGAAATTTCTTCAAAAGTTCCTTCAGGAATTTCCTTGGAAATTACTTTAGGGATTGTTTCGGAAATTCCTTTACGGAGTCTTTTGGGAATTTCTTTAGAAATTCATTGGAATTTTTTTTAGTAGTTCCTTTGAAAATTCCTTTAAGAATTCCCTAGAAAATTCCCATGGAAAATCTTTCAAGAACTTCTATAGGAATACCTACGGACACTGATTTAGGAATACAATCGAAAATCCCTTTTGGAAAAAAACCTTTGAAATCAGACTTAGGATTTTTTTCTTAGAAATTCGTTCTGGACTTTGTTTTTGGAATTTCTTATAAAAATTCTTCCAGTAATTCTTCAACAATTTCTTTTGAAACTCTAGGAAGATATTTTTGGTATTCTCTCGAAATTTCCCTCTGGAACTTATTTAGAACTTTCTCTAGGATTTTTTTTTTCATTCCTCCGGACATTCCTCCTGAAATTCCTTTAGCAACTTTTCCAGAAATTCCTGTAGATCTCCGAAAATTTCTTTTAAAATTCCTCTAAGAAATCTTTCGGGAATCTCTTCTGAAATTCTTTTGAAAAACCTTCGGAAATTTTGTTTGTAAATTCATTCATTTTTTTTAAATATTTGTTTACGTGTTATTTTTTTTAATTTAAAATAAGTCTTACACTCAAATTCTCTCAGGAGTTTCTTCGAAAATTCCTTTAAAAATTCCTCCATATTATAATTCATTCCGGAGATATCCCTGCAGAAATTTTGTATAGTTTACTGAAGGAATTTTCTAAGGACTTCCTGGAGGATGTTCCAAAGGAGTTTCTGAAAAATAAATAAAAGGCCTTTCCGGAAGGTTTTCTGACGGAATCCCTGGATGAATGTCCATATAAAATCCTGTGGTTTTTCTAAAGAGATTTTCGAAGAAATTCCTGGAGAAACTTCCGACTCAATTCTTGAAGGATTAACTAAAAGAGAACCTGGAGAGATTTTCTAACAGAATTTTAAATGAAAGAATTTTTTAGTGAATGTTCTAAACGAATAGCTATTGAAATTTAAATAGAAATTCCTATATTTTTCTGAGAATTTCTTCGAAAATTTGGACAGTAGTAAAACAAACTCAGTTTTGACTCTATAATCAAGACTACATGCCAAGATAAACTTGAAAAATATCGAGATTGTGGATATTCAGCTATGCTCAAGAATTTCTTGAGAATTTACTGCAGGAGTTAGCATAGCAGAGCATATCTGACCGCACACTATCCTGGGTTGGCTGTCGATAGGGACGTTAGATGCGCCAGAAAAACAGCCTGGGGCTTGGCATGTTTTTCATTCAATGATCCCTTTGTTCAATACCTGGCCAGGTCCTTACGATCAGTGGGGATTTGAGTGGGAAGTGTTGATTAGATACCTACTTAAGAAGATGCGGAGAACTCGCGCGACCTTCATAGGTATCTGGAGTTGGAATTTGGATGGGTTATTAAGGGGTGCTTTTCTTGGCGAAAAAGCGTGATTATATTTTTATTGGTATTGATATTGTAAATGGTGGTGTTTTGTTCTTGAATGTAATATGAATGAATAGATTTTGGCAAAACAATTCCATTGATTTTGCATTCTGCAGCATATAACTGAAATAATAAATTGCAGTAATATTAGAGTGTGATGTAATGTGATGCGTCTTCAGAATCTACGTCAGCACCCAATGTTTCTGAAAGTGAAGATAATTGTCATTTGGTTAGGTAAATCGTTTATGACAAGAAGATTGTTTATAAATGTTTATGCGAGATTATTTAAAATATATGGAGCTCCATGATAATTTGAGAAAATGTATGGGAATATTAAGAATAAGTGTATAAAAAACGTAGAAATTTATGAAAATCAAAGGAGAGCAAATTGATCCTTGGTGTGAAACAAACTTCACCAGCAACACTTGTTTCAGCTGAAAAGGAAATATGAATATTTAGATTGGGATTACAATATTTGAAAAATAGTTCACAGTGTCCCTGACCGAAGGACCTCAGCGTCACTAGATCACCGTGTGTCAAAAATTATAAAAATACAAATGGTAAAAATTATTAAAATAAATATGTTTCTTCTATTGTATTGGAAATGTTACCTTTCCTTTGTATCTTGTCAGTTCCTCCCGTTTTTCTAAAGTACGTATTAAAACGTATTAAAATTTTGTCAGATAATAACGTCTTAGGCAAATGGTGCCCTCTCGATCTTCCCGTATTTTTTAGTAAATTTTTAATAAATATTTTAACGAAAATGTGGAAAAATAGATATTAGAAAATGTGACAATATGAAGGGATCAAAATATGTATATATGAAAATATGAGAATATGAAAATATTTAAAAAAAAATTATATGAACATTTGATAATATAAATAATAATGAATATGATAGTAAATAAAAATATCAAAATATGACAATATGGATATATGAAAATATAAATCATGAATATATGGAAATATGTTATATAACTGAAATATGAAATATAAGAAGTAAACAGTGAAACAAGCAAAATTATGAGAATATAACACATGAAAGCATAAGAATAAAAAAGTGTGAAATATGAAAATAACTTCACACTTTCCCACTATTATATTCAAATGCTATAAAAATGAAAATATGAGAAAACGAAAGTATGAAAATATAAATGTATATGAAAAAAATTATATATGAAAATAAAAATATATGAAAATAAAGATATATGAAAATATAACTAAATGAAAACATAAACATATAAAAATATGAACGCACGAAGAAACGAAAATATGAATAAATGATAAAATGAGAACGTGATAGTATGAATACATATTTGAAAAATATATAAATACAAATATGAAAATATATAAGTCAAAAATAGTGTATGACAGCATAAAAATACAACATAATGAAATTATGAAAGCATGAACATAAAAAAATAGATGGAGATAAAAAAATAGCAAAATTTGAAAATATGGGTGTATAAAAATATGACATTATGAAATTAATTAAATATAGAACATATAAATATGGAAAAGTGAGGAAATAATTATACGAAAATAAGAAATTATTCAAATTCCAAATTAATGAAAAAATGAAAGTGGAGTAAAACTCATGTTTCTTTTGAAATTACTGTCCAGATTGCTATCAGAAATCAAGGTAGGTGTAGTCCTTGATTTCAATCTAAGACAAAAATTACAAAAGCGTGAGGATTACTATTCCGTACTACGCCCATCTGTACCGCAACTAGAGGAGGGAAAGGAAATGTTGATATGATACTTAAAGAGATGCTCTTCCCTCAGCGACACCCTCATAAGTACCACGGAGTTGGATATTGGGAAGGTATTCGTTGGGTCAGGATTTGCCTGTAGCTGGCAATGTGACCGTGGTAGATCTTACCCCGTATCACACCACGTAAAGGTGTCTACCCAGCGTTACGGGTAAAGAATTTCTTGAGAATTTACTGCAGAAGTTCCATCGAAAATTTCTACAGATTTTCTTTAAAATACCTTAAATAATTCCCTAGAAAACATATTCAGGAAGACGGTAAGACATCAAAAAACTCATTATAATATACCTTCAAAAATTCTGTCAGGAATTCCATCGGGAATTTCTTCAGGAATTCCTTCAAAAAACGTCCACAAATGAAACTTGCTTTTTCTTTGAAATTTCCCTTAGGAATTGCTTCGGAACTTCTTAGGACCATAGGAAATATCTTAAGGAATTCTTCTGGAAATTCTTTTAAAAAATCTTTTAGGATTGATTTTAACAATTCCGTCAGGAATTCCTTCAAAAATTCTTTTTGGAATTCGAAATAAAAATTTCTACCCATGTAGATGGGTACACTCCCCACAGTTGTAATGGATTTGAAGCTACCCCTCGAAAAGCTCAAAAAGGATTACGAATTCAGTTATTAGTCTGTTGGATTACACTGATGAAAGGAGATCCCGCGGGCTTCGCGTAATTGTCTCTGCTTATGGGTCTGCCGCCTCCGTTTTTGCCCTTCATACAGTAGTGCATTGAAAGCAGAATTCTTTAAATTCGACTGTAATATTGGGAGAAGCCGTATGCAGGGCAAGACTCAAGCCAGAATGATGGATAACTGTACATACACACATACTTTTCATTAATAAAGTTAAAAAACACGCAAACTTTTGGAAAAAAATCCGAAATTATTTTAATAATTCCTCTGAAACTTTTCCAGGTATTCCATAAGACATTCCATTCCTCCGGAAATTCATTTAGTAATTCTTTCGGAATATCCTCCGCCATTTCCTTCCAAAATTCTAGGACAAATTTTCAGATATCAGATATAATTTCCAAAGGAATTACCGACATTCTTAAATTCCTTCAAGATTTATTTTTTACATTCCTCCAAGAATTCCTTCTGAATTTTCTTCAGGGATTCCTTCAGAAAATCCTCCAAAAAATACTACGAAGATAGATCCAGAAATTCCTCAAGACTCTAAGAAATTTCTTCAGGTTCATTCCTTCAGAACTTTCTCCAGGACTTCCTTCGAAACCTATTTCAAGAAAACCCAGAAATTTATTTGAGTATTGTTTATCAAAATAAAGTATTGAGTATTTTTTTATTAGTCTGTTGGATTACACTGTTGAAAGGAGATTCTCTCTATCTTCGCGTAAGTGTCTCTACTCTGCCTCGGATATTCATCTAGTATTTCTTTCGGAATTTTCTCCGCCATTTGCTTCCAAAATTCTAGGACGAAATTTCGGATATCTCCGTACGAATTCCAAGAGAACTCCTAAAGAAATTGCCGACATTCTTAAATTTCTTTAAGAATTTTGTTTGACGTTCCTCCAAGAATTCCTTCAGAATTTTCTCCAGACAATCATCCACGGGGATAAATCCAAAAATTTCTAAAAAATCTAAGAATTTTCTTCAATAATTCTTTCAGAACTTCCTCCGGGATGTCCTTCGTACATTATTTCAGGAAAACCAAGTAATTTCTTTGGGATTTTTTATAAAAATAAATTAAACCCGTTTTTTAGAACAAATCTGGTAATTTAAGTATACAAGGAGGAGTGAAGGAAACGTTCAATTTGATGGGTCACGTGTCCCATCGTGCTCCAGAAGCCAAGTTACCATTTTTGCATTCGCATATCACGAAGCTATCACAATGATACTCCATGCTCAGGGAATTTAAAAAAAATTCTACCAGACTGGGAATCCAAATTCAACTTTCAACACTATGACTTGTAGCCGCAAATATAAGCACTAGACCAATTAAGATATGTAACATTCAAATCTTTGAAAAGATGATGAACCACCCAATGCGACCAGAATGAGGTTATTCCACATGAAGTTACATATGAGATTAGAAGTTCATTGCTACGCTCGTTGATTTGTAGGTCTGTTGCCAAGAAGTTCTTGGATGGCCTAGCATTTAACACGCCAATGCCGGTAAAAGTGACAGAGATAAAAACAAATCTGCTAAAGGTATAACAACTTTTTAATCAATGCCTGATAGGTTGCCTTGGTCCGGTAGATGCAAACGCACTACATACTGTGATTTTTGTGTTGGCCAATCATCGGCGTGAAATACGAAGTTCGGCGGCGTGGGGCCAATCGGCGTATGGCGCGCCGCCGACAGCTTGACCGGCGTCGGCGTACGTCAATAAGTGTCGGCGGCGGCGGCGTGGCGCGGCGGCGCACAGGTCTAATCCAAATCTCATTTATTTCCATTTCAAATCCAATCCAAAGTTAATACAAATCCAATACTAGTTCAATCCATTTCCAATTCCAATAAAAATTCATTCTAAGGTCAATTCCAATTCAATTTCATGTCCAAGCTAAATCCAATCCGAGCCCAATCTAATTCCGATCCAAATCCAATCTAAATTAAATTCAAATTCAAATCTAATTCATATCCAAATCCAATCCAAATTCAATCCAAATCCAACCCAATTCCAAGCCCAATCCAAATTCAATTCATGTCAAAATCAAAGCCATATCCAATCCAATCCATATCCATTGTAAACACAATCCTAATTCAATGAAAATCGATTCGTAATCCAATCCAAATTCAATCCAACCCAATCCAATTCCGATCCAAATCCAATTCAAGTTCAAAGTCAAGTCCAGATGTGATTCAAATCCAATTTTCATCTAAATCCAATTCAAACCCATTCCAAACTCATTTCAAATGCATTTCATACCCAATACAAATACAATCTAAATCCAATTCAATCTGAAGTAATTTTAAATCCACATCAAAATCTAAGCCATATCCAATCCAAATCCAATCCAACTCCATTCGTAGTCCAATTCAAACCTTATCCAAATGCAATTCAAATCCAATCCAAATTTATTTCAATTCCAAATCCAATTTTTTAATTCCAAATCCAATTTATTCCAAATTTATTTTTTCAATTTCGAATCCAAATTCAACGCAATTCCATTTCAAATCCAATCCAAATTCAGTCCAAAGTCGATCCAAATCGAGATCTAGACAATACTTGCGGAGGACCAACGTGCACTTTGGAAGTAGTCTTTGAAAGAAAGGTGCTGTGAATTATCGGTGGCGGAGAACCATCCTTCGTTGAACCGCGAAAATCGGACGACTTTGTCAAGCCCAGTACGTAGCCAGAATGTCGGACTATAACCTGGTGAGAATGGTTTTTGATCCTACGGTTATTAGAAGGCTAAAGGCGCAGCGGCAAGGTGTATCGATGAGGTAGAATATTATTTGCGGACCCTCCGGACAGCCCACACCCGTATACCATAATTGTAAAATGAAATTAGAAAAAAAGTCAACTCAGTATCCATTGTAGTATCTACTTTTTAAATGTTTAACAAGTTCAACTGCAATTCTAAAATATTGATTATATTACCTAATTGGGTCCACATTAAATCTACACATGGTTAGATCCTAATCAAATTGAAATACAAGTCCAACTCTGCAACGAGTTTATCATAGCTTTTTTATGATGTTACTTTTCAATCGCCAATTTTTAATGCCATTTTTATTCCATTTTTTTCATCTTGTTTCAGGTAGGTGAAACTAACGTGCACCATTAGTGGATTTCTATAGACCACGCGTCGTACCGAACCGGCAACGGCTTTTGCAATCACCACCAACAAGGTATGGTTCTCGTTCATATTGGCGCTCTTTTCCAACCCAGCTTTGAAGCTTTGCGCGCTTCCAAGAGCGCAGTAATTAGATTTTATTGAGTGGCATTTAATCCGGATTTATCGACGGTGGCGGCGATGCCGGTGTCGATCCAGTGCAGGTCTAATTGCTGACCGCTGGCTGCTGTTTGCTCCTTTTGGCAGATATTCTATTTAATCAACTTTGTTGAGTGAAAAAAAAAATGGTAGCGGAGCACAGTTTTATGTAAGATGTGCGGTGTGGAGTACAGCATGAGAAATTGATATAGAGTGGCTTTTACTTGCTAATTGAATCCATTGGATTGGTATTAGATATGTGAGGTTCATCATAATTTGCTTTAGCCGTATTTGATAACTGGTGGGCATTCGGTCTTAAGGAAATGTGGTGTTGCACATAGTGCGGGCTGGAAATGCGATATCGTTTATGTAATAAGCGTTATTCATGACTCGGTGTATTTTAACTACTAAAATTTATAGAAATTTAGTTGGATTGGAATGACTTGTAGCTATAAAAAAAATCACGACTGTTCCATTGCATTTTTTTTTTTGCGACCAATTACCACTGGTTTAATTGACGACTTTTACCTTTGTTGAAGTATCCATCATTTTCGAATACTGTTTGGTTGAAAAATGTTTGACTAAGAAGTGTTTATTCTTTCTTAACATCCTAATATAATAAGAACAATTTGAAAGCAATTAATATAGTTAAACAGCAATATGATATTTGCATATCTCTCGGATTTACAAATGCTCTAATTGAATTAACATAAAAAATCGATCTGTACAAATTCAACCCAGTGGCAGCATTTAAGCTTGTTTCTGTGTTCAGAACTCGACAAGATGCAATCTTGCAGTGTTTAATAACCTCTTGTCACGAAACCTGCGGTTTATACCGCAAAATCTCACCGCTCCAGTGGCATCGCCAATACTACGGCCACGAAATAGCAGCAACTCTCCACATATTTCGTAAACGTAATGGAAAATAGCACGAAAATAAGCTCGGTCGAATAAATCAAGTTGAAGTTTCTTGCGTTTACCAACAAGGAATCCACATGTTTTCCCCCCAGCAACATTCGGATTGGCTTTTCGAATGGATGTGGTCCAAGGGTTAGCATTTCTTCTTTTATCGAGTGAAATTGAGTGCAGTCACAAAACGGCACCGACGTCTTCACAAGGACAACACTGCGACGACGGCGAAAATCCTAAACCGAAAATCTGGAAGGCAACTGATCGAATATTGGTTCATTGATTTCCATCTCCCACTGGTGGTTGTTCCCCCGCTGCTGCACCCTTTAGTGACGTATTTCAGCGGAACCGGCAGCTTTACAAGGATATGTTCTACCCCAGGGATTGTTGAGCCTGGGGAGACTGACATTCCATATTCGGTATGTCGAATATGGTTCTGGTGAAATAAGGTTGATGTTTTCAATTTTCTCTTTTTCATTGGTATTTACACACAGATAAAAAATAACGAGAAATTTTGTAAATCAAAAACTACTCTTTGAAAATATTTTACAGAGGAATAGAAATTAATTACAATCACATTGCTCTACCGATCTTTGTATTTAAGAAATCTCTGACACGACAAGGGCACAAATTAAAATTTTATCAGAATTTTCTTCAGTGTATCTTGCACCCGTACGGCAACAGCCTAACTTTGATTTTATTGCAAACATATTTGTAAGCTATTCGATTTCGAAAACCTCTGGTTCGGAGGAATACTTGAAGATTGTCTTAGTCAACAATTGACGTCTATTTCTTGTGAATTTTCATCTGTGCAAGAACGTAACATAACTGCTTTTCCATTCACTTCATGTAACTACCTTATAGTGTGTAATGTACATCGATGTTGTCCTTCTTGTGTGCTATAAGAGATAAAACTGGTATAGCGTCTGACACACGGAGTCGTCATGGCTAGCCGGCAATGTGACGAACGTTCTCTTCGTCGTCGTCGTCGAAGTGCGGGATCTTTATTTATGAGTTCGGGTGGTGTTGAGATCAGACATTTCCATTTCCCCGAAGATGTTCTGACGCTTGTGTTGGTTGCAAATGCGGCCTGTAAGGAAACGAATCTGGAACGATGTTATCGATGAACTATGACTTTTCTAAGTATGTTTGAATCAATTTTTTTTCGGTCTGCTGGTCTGTTTGAATTAACTTAGCTTCGGGATAGAATACCTCGAAGGTTCCGCATAAAAAGTCAGATTTATGGATTTGTCAATTTGAAATTTCCTTTATGTTGCTTCCATGTGCCACTCGATGTCAATTACAAGATGTCATAATTTCCTATTAAGTTCTATCTTACTCACCTGTAAATCACAATTTAAAACACATCCAAACTTTCCATCCAGCCGAACAAACAAACGACTGAAACAACAAATTCCAACTTGTAAACGGAATTCCCTCCTCAATTTAAAGTTTGCCCATCTGTGAAGTCCGTCCCAGGAACGATTGAAAAAAAAGCCCAGTCCTTCCGGGCGGCGAACTCAACTTTCCATGCCATTTCCCTGGAAGGCAATCAAGGACATAAACACGGAATAGACATTTTTACGAACCAGCCCAATCTGTCGGTCGGATCTAAATTGACTTCTCAGCACACCCGCGTGACTCCGGACCTACCACCAGCGTATCTGTCGTGCTTCTTCTGTTGGAGTCGACTTTTTTTTTCGTTGTTGGTGCGCATCCAAGCGACTACAAATTTATTGCTCTGCGCCTAATAATTCACCAATTGTCGACGCTTATTAATCTGCGATCCGGAGATGCAAAGGGAAAAAAAAAACTTCACTTGAAGCTCGCTTAACGGTCGATATGTTTCAATAACGGAATTTTTATTGCGATCTTGCGCCGTCAGTGTTTGAATGTTCCAAAATTTGGAGAAATCTTTTGAACAAATTTCGTAGACGATTATAAAAATTCAGCAAATGAGCATAAGCAGGATGGCCACACAGTTTGTAGTTGATACTCTGTGATTGACAGATCAATCAAAGTTGTCCTAGCAGTTGAAAGGGGATTTGCTTCTTATCACCAATGTGCACAATTCGAGGGTTCTATTTTTAAATAGATAAAAACCTTCATATCGATTTTAGATTTGCTTACAATTCTGAATAAGATCCTACTAAAAATTGTTAGAATATTGTTAGAAAAGCATGCAAAACTGTAAGGTCGCATACAATATGTTTACAAGAATCTAGCAATTTTGCATATGCCTAGTTCTTATACAGATTTTGGTAAGTTCTTATACAGAATTGTAAACAAATCTAACAATCGCCGGTTGGGTGTACGCGAGAAAAAGAAATAGAGAGTTAGAAATGTGGGATCCGCGACGTTAGACATTAGGCAAAAAGACGTTAGGCATAATTCTGTCTTCTTTATGTCATAGGCTGTTCTTTGGGTCATTTTATGTCTTTCTGCCTACAGTACTTATGCCTAACGGTAACGAGGTATACTCAGAAAAGTGAGCGAAAGGAATTGAGAATAGGACTGTATCGAATAATAAGGATTTAGATCCGTCTAAAACCCGTTCGCCTTTGGCAAAGGGACTGATAAATCTATCCTCGACACCAGTGGCGTCTGGTCGGCCTGTTCAACCTGTTCATTGCACAGGTAGGCAAACTAATGAAGATTATATTTTGATCATGTGTTCAAAAACATAGTTGCACTGGTTAGCAGAAAACAGAGCTGTTGCAACAGCTACGTTCAATTTTGTTTCTGAACCAGTCCACACATTTGAATTATAGGCTAATAGGTAGCCATCCTTTTTGTATTCAGACGTTTGGTGTTTGTATCATTCCAATGCACAAAAAGATACTCTTGCATCAAAACACGTGCTTTTTTGTCTCTGCCCGTCTAAATGTAGAACACGAAGCGATGCAACAAACCTTGGAACGAAACGGCGTCGCAGTTCGTTCAAGTTTACGACGTGAACGAAGGAGAAAATATGAGAGAGAATGTTGAGGAACATTTTCTCTCTGTTCGTCTGTTTGGGAACGAACCGCTGCAACACAATGCGAGCATAATATCGACGCCTTCTCACATTTCGTTGCAACTTGTTCAACTTCAAATTTGAACGAGCAAAAGACAGATTCTTCTGTCGCTTCAACTAATATGGAATGCGCGGAATACAAAACTACACATGATACGGATGTCAGTAGTAACAACAGTACATATTTGACTTAGTCCGTGGGGAGCAGCTTGGTTCAGCATAGTTTATTTGAACGTAGGTAGTTGATTGATTTTGTTCAGCATATTACGTGGCCGAGTTGCTGCTCTTCTATTTCAATAATGCTTGTTCAAGTTCATACATTACGAGGATGTCTGTGCATGTGGAACATTGTTTTACTAATAATCTGCAATAAAATTGTATCTTGTTTAATATGTGGCTCAAATATAGGTGTAATGATCTGCATAACCTCACTTTTTCAATGAAAATATAATCGGTTACATGATGCTTTTCCCTTGCTAATGGCCACCAACGAAAAGTGAGCTTTATAAAGATATTTTTCCGATAATCACTGGTGGCGCCAGTGCCAGTCATAGTTATTTGGTAGGGTACACCTTGGTGCAAGAACGTTGCCTTTTGAAACAAAGCGTGGTAGCGCCCCACCTCTTAAACCACTGGTGTACAACACTAACGAAAAAACCTCATACGAGCGAGCCTGCACGGGCGTTTCAGGACCGCGCACATGCTGAAGGGTTAATAAGAATGTTATTTGATTAATGAACATTTTTGAACAGGTTCCCAATTATTCCACGCGACGCCCCTGCTCGAAACAGGAAACAGGAATTTTCGGGTGGCTCAAGTTGAAGATATTAAACTACGTGATATAGTCCTGTATCCTTTAAAAAGCAGATGAGCATCGTCTGGTTGCGTGTCCCGATTACTACCCGGGATTCTGAGAAGCAGTGCTTCCCAACCTTTCAATGTCGCGACTCCCTTGACCATTATCCTGTGGCCCACTGCCCCCTTGATATGTTATGCTAAAATCAAGAACAAATATACCTTTTTAAGTTATTTTATTTCAATATCTTTTTTCATTCCAATATTGAGTTTTCCAGCAATAATACTTTTAGGGGGTGATGTTTGTACTTGTATTTGTTATACCAGTTTAGAATGTTGCTTGTTCAATCTGCTTCTTCCTTTGGTCTTCATCTGGAGATGTGTTTAAAACCCAATCTTGTATAGGTATGTTGAAGCAAACGGAATTAGAATTTTCAAAGAGGTCGTTCAAAAATGACGTCACACGTTGAAGGGAGAAGGGAGGGTCGTTAAGATTATGTGATAGTATACATACTACACAGCAAAATATATTTAAATTTCAACGACATGTAAACAGGCTCAGTCGCGAAAAGGCAGTAATTGAATTCGTTATTCGATTGAACTTTCCATCGACCAAACTGGCACAACCTCACACAACCCTACTTCATTGAGCGCCGTTGCTGATGAAGCAAGTGTGTAGGAGCCGGACAATACTAAATACTCATCCTACTTGGTTGACATGTGTACAAAAATACATTTGAGAGAGTTAGTTCTGAAAATGTATTGCGAGAGATCGGCTGGTACCTGGTGCTGGGAATTTGGTTTCATCAGTACCCGCTAAGCTGCGGAGGACGACGGAGGTCCTTCGTAGCTTAGTAGGGAAAGCACCTGTCATGCGAATTGGGGTCGTGGGATCAAACCCCACCGAAGGGGCGGTTACCCTCGAATACCTTTTCCGAACTAAATCTATCACATGTTGAATATTTAATATTTAATTTCTGACAAATATAATTTAATATTTATTTTGCAGCCTATTCGTTTGACCTTACGGCTCTGAATTCTGGTTTGAGACCATTCCGCGAATGTTCTTCTTCTTCTTGGCATGACATCCCCACACTGGGACAGAGCCGCCTCGCAGCTTAGTGTTCATTAAGCACTTCCACAGTTATTAACTGCGAGGTTTCTAAGCCAAGTTACCATTTTTGCATTCGTATATCATGAGGCTAACACGATGATACTTTCATGCCCAGAGAAGTCGAGACAATTTCCAATCCGAAAATTGCCTAGACCGGCACCGGGAATCGAACCCAGCCACCCTCAGCATGGTCTTGCTTTGTAGCCGCGCGTCTTACCGCACGGCTAAGGAGGGCCTCTTCCGCGAATGTGTTTTGGATAATTAGATATTCCTGCCTGATTTAACTGGGTCACTAATAATATATATTATCATATTGAACCAATTGATATATTTGATGTGATTGTAAATATTTGTAAACCATTTATTATAATTTAAGCGTAAAATAAAACAGTTAAAAATGAAACATCATTCAATTTTAGGATTATTTGTATTTGGGAGTGGGCAGTGGGAGCGGGCGTTGCACAATGGTCGGAACCCGTGATTTGATGAACTTAATTGTTTTGTGCCCAAACGGCTGATGTGATCTAAATAGTGTCTTCAGAGAAAAAAATCACAAAAATATTGCCCATATTTGAGTGGATTTTATTTTTCAATAGTACCTACTATTGAAAAAGTTGAAAATCTAACTTTTTTCACGAACGTGATAAAAAAAAGTTTCTTCGGCAAAGTTGTAGATCTAGCAAAAATATGACATTTTGCTATAGAAACTTTTTTCCTACGATGAATACTTTTGGAGATATGAGCGTTTTTTATGGAAACTCCCTTAAATTTAGAATTTTTGGTATAACTTTTTTTCTAAACAAAACTCAGATTTGTGATGTTCTACAAAAATGTGAGCACTAAAAAACTACGCGTTTTGATAAATATAAAACTTTGCTACGACAACTATATCAAAAGTTATGAAGCTTTTAAAGTCAATTTCACACTGATTTCAATTGCGTATAGGGGAGAAGGTGGCAAACCGAATCACAATGTCAAGTACTCTTCTGAAAGTTCAGACTTCATACTATAAAGTAGTGAAAGTTTCGTGAGTGCCAATTCATAAACGAAGAATTGGCGTAAAACAAAAATATGGAGTTTTCTTTAGAAAAATACACTATTTTCCAATAAGATGCGTATAAGGGAGAGGGTGGTACACCGGGACACAATGTCAGGCACATTTTAGAAAGTTTTTACTTTATGGTTTGAAGGTGGGATGATTCAGTGAGTGCAAATTAACACACAAACCACTAGGGTCGGCTTCGACAGTACCTGAGAGAAGCTCTCGAAACGCATAAAATTAAATAAATACTGTCGTCAGACAACAATTAAATTAAAAACAAGAAAATAACAATCAATGTGTGCGCCACCTGAAAGGCCAAATTTTGTTCTGCGTTGTTATGTTGCCTTAGAGAATTGGCTTGGACTGTCAGCTAAATCTCGGCTCAGCTTGACACGCACATTTTTTAAGGTGGTAATACAATCTGAAATAAATTTCATAGGAATCATCAAACACCTTCGCAGTATTGCGGTATTGAGTTACCACGGAACCTGATTTTGATGCTTCTTCATAAAATTCTTCTAAAAAATTTGTCTCTGGGGGGGGGGGGGTTATGTTCAAAACCACCCCCTGGCTACGCCACTGACCTGAACCAATTCTCACTGTCCTTATACTTATGTAAGGTATAATATCTCTGGGGTTTTTCAGACACACTCGTCCCCATGTCAGATTTTTTATACATATTTTTTTTCTATGGAGCGCGAGCCCCCTCCCCCAAAAGCTTACGTTATTACTGTACGGCCCCTTACAACAATATGCTTTGAAAAGACCTTATAATGCATCTAATTTGAAACAGGTTATTATCCAGACCCAACTAAACTTTTGCTAAGTGCAAAGTAATCTGATGATACTCTAGCACTGGGACAAATATGCTTGGAATTATCAATTTTGTCTTCAATTTCGCAGCATAAATGTCCCACTGAATAAATTCCACTTAAAAAACAGTGTTTATCCTTTGAAACATACTAAGCCATTAGAAATACACTATTTTCATCGATATACGTTTATTAATCAAAATTTCATGGGGCAATTTAGCTACAAACTGAAAAATATGTTTCCACCTTAAATTGCATTTTTCTCAGTTGCATATTTTTCGACATGGGACAGATATGCTTGACACGGCAGTGTAGCAGATATAAGAAAAGTTGCGAACATAAATTTACAAATAAATAATTTTGGTTACGACCATTTGAAGTTACATCGCAGTGTTTACTTTTTCGGTTTGCAGTGACTGGTTCGCGGTGACATTAGGATGAACGTAAATAAAGCGAGCTGTCTTCTCTCTCTCAGGTATGCAGCACTTTCCTTTCGATAACTCCCAGTGCACGTTGGTCCTCTACGAGCATCGTCCAGGTCTCGTGTCCGTAGAGAACTACCTGTCTCATAAGCGTTTTGTAGATAGTCAGTTTGGTACGGGAGCGAACTCTATTCGATCGAAGCGTCATAAATCCCGCCTGGTACTGCCCCACGCTGACTTGCAATTGGAGTTAGTCGGCGGCATAAAATTTGGGAGAGTACCTTGTAGGCGGCGTTCAGCAATGTGATTGCGCGGTAGTTGCTACAATCCAGCTTATCGCCTTTTTTGTAGATGGGGCACACGACACCTTCCATCCACTTCTGCGGCAGAACGTCATCCTCCCAAACCTTGGTAATTACCCAGTGCAGCGCTCTAGCCAGTGCCTCACCACCGTGTTTAAACAGCTCTCCTGGTAGTTGGTCAACTTCAGGGGCTTTGTTGTTTTTCAGCCGGCCGATCTACTCCTGGATTTCCTGGAGATTCGGAGCCGGAAGTCGCATTTCCTGCGCGCGTGCTCCTAGGTTCATTTCCATACCACCACCGTTGTCTGCCACATCGCCATTCAGGTGCTTTTCGTAGTGCTGCCGCAACCTTTGGATCACCTCACGCTCGTTTGTAAGAAGGTTTCCGTTTATGTCCATACACATATTGGGACTGTGGCACGTGACCCTTACATGAACGGTTTAACTTCTCATAGAACTTTCGTGCGTTATTAGCGCGGTACAGTTGCTCCGTCTCTTCACGTTCTTGATCTTCCTGCTGGCGCTTTTTCCTCCGAAAAATCGAGTTTTGTCTGTTCCGCGCCCGTTTGTATCGTGCCTCGTTCGCCCTCGTGCGGTGTTGCAGCAATCTCGCCCATGCTGCATTCTTCTCCTCAACCTACTGCTCACATTCGCCTTCATAGGGGAGGAGGTTCGATTGTGGGCATCCTTTTGTGTTTGGTCCATAACTTTGGCCCTGGTTGATCTTATGCCGACATTTGAATAGCAATGGAAAGCTAGACGAATAACCTTACTACTAGCAAAGAAATTTGTATGATTTCATCGAACTGAAAAACAATATTGACAATTTAGAAAATTTGACATTTTTGGACATTTCCATTTTGTGGTTTGGTTGTGGGCACCCTTGAAAACTTAGCTAAAAATAAAGAAGCTTGAATAAAAACCACCCAGCTTTAAAGACAATGAATAGTTTATTCATTCTAATAGCCAGGAGACACTAAAAAACTCAAATCAATCCACCTAGCAGTGAGGATGCCTCCCTCGGTGCATTAAGGAGGATGTTGAAAAAAATCACATAAGAAAGGTCTAAAATAGCACTTTAGGTAAATTGGTTTAAATTTTTTATTGATTAACGTCTTATTGGTATGCATCACAGTCAAAAAAATCCTGATTAATCACCCTACTGGCAATAGTGCCTTTCTCGTTCATTACAAAAAATAATATTTCGGCCAAAATTTTTGATCCCATAGTCCGATCTTACCAATTTTCAATAGGACCAATGGGAAAGGATTCGGCGTCGTTGCAATAAGTATGTGTATAATAACTAGACATTTCCAAAAAACAAAAATATTAACCCTTATGCGGCCAACAAAAAAAAAACCCATGTGGATGGCCGACAGGGTACCCGTGTTCCTATAAATTGATATTCTCATAACTTCAACAATTTTCAACCGATTTGGATAATTTTGACAGATTTGGAAACAGAAACTCATATACTTTTTGCCCATTGTCAATGTTTACAACTTGTGCCCATGGTTATACAAGAAATCTTTGAAGTAAGGCTTAAGAGTCTACACGCGTAACCAAAGGCCATTCAACCAGTTTCAAATATGCTTCGGGTAATGCAAAAATCCCTGAAATGAGGTATTAGTCATCCGATAAATCTCTGGAGTAAAGCCTAAAGATCTACTCGCGTAACCAAAGGCCTATTTTGCAAATTCAAATACGGTACATGCTCTTTGTGGTACTTAGCATTGAATGCGTTCACAGTATATGTTCCGAGTCATCCAAGAAATCTCTGGAGTAAGGCCTTAAGGTCTACACGCGTAACCAGAGATCTTTTAGATTGTTTCAAAAGTGGTGCATGCCCTTTGTGGTATATAGAAAAGAGCGCTTTCATTGCATATGATTATGGTCATCCAAGAAAATCCTGGAAAAGGCCTTAAGATCTACACGCGTAACCAGAGATCTTTTAGATTGTTTCAAAACTGGTACATGCCCTTTGTGGTACATAGAATAGAACGCCTTTATTGCATATGTTCATGGTCATCCAAGAAAACCCTGGAAAAGGCCTTAAGATCTACACGCGTAACCAAAGATCTTTCAGATGTTTTCAAAAGTGATACATGCCCTTCGTGGTACATAGAATAGATTGCATCCATTGCATAGGTTCATGGTCATCCAAGAAAACCCTGGAATAGGGCTTTAAATCTGCATGGGTGCCCGGAGATCTTTTGGCTTGTTTGAAAAGTGGTACATGCCCTTTGTGGTACATAGAATAGAATACGTCCATTGCATATGTTTATGGTCTTCCAAGAAAATGCTAGAATAGGCCTCAGGATCTTCACACGTAACCAGATACCTTTCGGATTGTTTCAAAAGTGGCATATGCCCTTTGTGGCACATAGAATATACCGCTTTCATTGCATATGTTCATGGGTATCCAAGAGAACACTTGAACAATCCTCAACAACTTCACGCGCAACCAGAGTTCTTTCGGCCTATTTGAATAGTTATACATGCCTTTTATGGTACTTAGAATAAAATGCACCCATTTCAAATATTCATGGTCATCCAAGAAAACCCTGAAGTAAGGCATTAGGATCTACACCAGAGATCTATCAGCCTGTTTTAAATTTGGTACATGACTTTGGGGTCCATGAATAAAATGCGTTCATGGCATATGCTAATGGTCATCCTAGAAATTTATTGAGTAAGACTTCTAGGCTTACACGAATATCTAGAAGGTCTTTAAGGTCACTCCTTACTGAATCCAAGTTTCAAAGTGCTCGCGTTTTCGGGGGCACACCACTCGATACGGAAACAACGCACAACTGTCATTTTTATTATTTCACGCATGTTGCGACGCAGCAAAACTAAATCAACAAAAATAACAGTTGTGCGTCGCCTCCATATCGATTGGTGTGCCCCCGAAAACGCGAGCACCTTGAAACTTGGATTCCGTGAGGAGTGTCCTTAATCTAATTTTAATATGGTACATGATCTTTGCGATATTAGCCCGTTTTTCCCTCACGTTCTCGGCGTGAAGTTGTATCGTTCCAATTTATTTACATTTTGCATTTCCAAAGAATAGACAACTTCATATTAGTGATATGAATGAAGTTTGTAGACTACCTGGAACCAACAACAACAAGACAACAATAACTACTTGGAATGCTAATATATCAAGATGAGGTTTCACATCTTGTTTATTCTTCAATAACTGCCCAGAGCTAATGACAACAACTTGAACTACTTGAAATGCAAACATATACCAATAGCCTTCCGTTCGTGGGTTGATCTGCAGATCATTCCTATATGGAGTTCATAGACTACCTAGTACCATGGCAAAAACAAAAACTACAGCAGACGTTCGATAACTGCAAGTCATTTAACTGCAATGCTTTTTAACCGCAATTCGATAGTTGCAACAGTTTAACAGTTATCGGACCGCTAAACTTCAAACCGATGTCAGACTCAATGACAGCTGCATTGCGCTACACATTAAGATGCACTTTTATTGCATCTGACGTCGATTGACAACCGTTTGACGTCTAGAGTGCGTTGTAGTTATCGAACGGCATTCGATAACTAAAAAGTAAACATTTTGCAGTTATCAAACGGCTACTGTACTAGGAATGCGTACATTCACTCAGATGAGGTTGACCCGATTTTGTCACTCCCAGATTTTGTCTACCCCTGATTTTGCCTAACCCGATTTTATCACGTTTTCGACCCAATTTGCCGCAAACAATAAAGTTTTTCATTAAATAACTTTAACTGCCTGTAGCTTATTACACACTTAAAATAAATCGCCGAATTCGGTAAAATTTTACTTAGCGGGTACTGATGAAACCAAATTCACAGCACCGGGCATGTAGCCGAACTCTCGCAATACATTCTCAGAACTAACTCTCTCATATATGTTTGTGTACAATGCCAACCAAGTAGGATGAGTATTTAGTATTATCAACGGCGATCGATGAAGTAGGGTTGTGTGAGATTGTGCCGGTTTGTCGTCAGATCCCAACCCGACCACATAAGCGAAGAGAGATCGCCTTTCGAGTTCAGTACATTCAAAGTTAATTGCCCATTTTCCGGGTATTGAGCCACCCGGAGTGGAAATTTATTACTATGTCTGAAACTCGATTATGCATATGCACAACATGTGATAGATTAAGTTCGGAAAAGGTATTGGAGGAAAACCACTACCTTCCGTTCCTCCCAGTTGTTCTTCAATAACTGCATCTGTTACGGAGGTTGATCCACCGACCTTGACTCTATGGAGTTCGTAGACTACCTGTAGCCCACGACAACAAGAACTACTTGAAATACAAACATATACCAAGAAGGGGTCACAAAACTTGTTTATTCTTCAATAACTGGCTCCATTACGAAGATTGTTCCACAGACCTTGACTCTATGGAGTTCGTGGACTACCTGGAACTAATGACAACAAGAACTACTTAGAATACAAACAAATACCATGAAGGCGTCACACAACTTGTTTATTCTTCAATAACTACCTCCGTTACCATGGTCGAACCACATACCTTGACTCTATGGAGTTCGTAGACTACCTGGAGTGCTCGACAACAACAAGAACTGCTTGGAATACACACATATACCAAGAAGGGGTCACGCAACTTGTTTATTCTTCGATAACTGCCTCCATTACGGAGATAGATCCGAAGATCTTGACTGTATGGAGTACGTAGACTACCTGGAACTCACGACAACAACAAGAACTACATGAAATACAAAAATATACCAAGAAGGGGTCACACAACTTGTTTATTCTTCAATAACTGCGTCCATTACGGAGGTTGATCCACCGACCTTGAATCTGTGGAGTTCGTAGACTACCTGGAGCCAACGACAACAACAAGAACTACTTGGAAAACAAACATATATCAAGAAGGGGTCACAAAACTTGTTCATTCTTCAAACGCTGCCTCTGTTACCGAGGTCGATCCCAGACCTTGACTCTATGGAGTTCGTAGACTACCTGGAGTCCATGACAACAACAAGAACTACTTGAAATACACACATATACCAAGAAGGGGTCACGCAACTTGTTTATTCTTCGATAACTGCCTTCATTACGGAGATTGATCCGAAGATCTTGACTGTATGGAGTTTGTAGACTACCTGGAACTCACTACAACAACAAGAACTACATGAAATACAAACATATATCAAGAAGAAGTCACGCAACTTGTTTATTCTTCGATAAACGCCTCCATTACGGAGATTGTTCGGTAGACCTTGACTGTATGGAGTTCGTAGACTACCTGGAACTCACGACAACAACAAGAACTACATGAAAAACAAACATATACCAAGAAGGGGTCACAAAACATGTTTATTATTCAATAACTGCCTCCATTACGGAGGTTGATCCACCGACCTTGAATCTATGTAGTTCGTAGACTACCTATAGCCCACGACAACAACCAGAACTACTTGGAATACAAACATATGGGGGTCACCCAACTTGGTTATTCTTCGATAACTGCCTCCATTACGGAGATTGATTCGAAGACCTTGACTGCGTGGAGTTCGTAGACTACCTGGAACTCACGACAACAACAGGAACTACTTGGAATCAGACATAATGCACGCGTACAAAAAAGGATGAGATTGAGCAACGACGTCTACGCGCACATAAAATTAAGCGCACGCGTGTCTCACGAAGCTTGTGTACCTCACATTAACATTGATGAGTCGCATTGAGACATCTCAATGCGATCAGCTCATGCGCTGTTTGCCATGGCAAACCTTTGCAAACAACAGCGGAGGTGCGTAAAACAGCTTAGGCGGGAAATTTTCATTCAATAATATCGTCGCCTAAGTAACGCCAACTATGCATTCCTAGCGCATGAGATGAGTCTCATGAGACGTAATTTGAGACACGCTCACTCAGTTATTTTATGCGCGCTAGCTTCTCTCGTCGCACAGAATCGGTGCTACGTGAGCTTTTGTAGCTCATGGCACACTGTCTCATCCATGTATATACGAGAATTAAGAGACTCTGCTTGGAATACAAACATATACCAAGAAGGGGTCATGCAACTTGTTTATTCTCCGATAACTGCCTCCATCACGGAGATTGATCCGAAGACCTTGACTGTATGGAGTTCGTAGACTACCTGGAACTCACGACAACAAGAACTACATGAAAAACAGATATATATCAAGAAGGGGTCACACAACTTGTTTATTCTTCATCAACTGCCTCCATTACGGAAGTTGATCCACAGACCTTGAATTTATGGAATGAATGGTATGGTAGACTACCTGGAACCAATAACAACAACAAGAATTACTTGGAATACAAAACAAATACCAAGAAGGGGTCACACAACTTGTTTATTCTTCAATAACTGCCTCCGTTACTGAGGTTGATCCACAGATCTTGACTCTATAGAGTTCGTAGACTACCTGTATCCCACGAAAACAACAAGAACTACTTAGAATACAAACATATACCAAGAAGGGGTCACGCAACTTGTTTATTCTTCGTTAACTGCCTCCATTACGGAGATTGATGCGAAGACCTTGACTGTATGGAGTTCGTAGACTTCTTCTTCTTCTTCATTGGCATTACATCCCCCACTGGGACATTGCCGCCTCGCAGCTTAGTGTTCAATTAGAACTTCCACAGTTATTAACTGCGAGGTTTCTAAGCCCTAAGTTCGTAGACTACCTGGAATTAATGACAGCAACAAGAACTACTTGGAATGCAAACATGTTTTAAGAAAAGGTCATTGGATGACCCGGAACATACATATACTGTGGAAGCATTATATGCTAAGCACCATGAAGATCATGTACCGTTTTTGATTTTACACGATTGACCTTTGGTTACGTTAGCAGACCATAAGATCTTATTCCAGGGATTTTTTGGATGACTTAGGCCTTACTCCAGGGGTTTTTGGAGACCCAGAATATATACTGTGAACACCGACTATTCTAAGAAGCGCAATGAGCATGTTATATATTTGAAACTGGTTGATAGTCCTTCGTCTACGTGTGTAGACTCTTAAGCCTTACTTCAAAGATTTCTTGCATAACCATGAACAAAAGTTGTAAACCTTGACAATGGGCAAAAAGTATATGAGTTTCTGTTTCCAAAACAGTCAAAATTATCTAAATCGGTTGAAAATTGTTAAAGTTATGAAAATATCAATTTATGGGAACACGGGTACCCTGTCGGCCATCCACGTGGTAAAAAAATCAGATGCCCCTCCCCACGTCCCTCCTCACTGTATCAACGTGATTTTCTCACAGATGCTACATTTTATGGTTCTTAGATGTCACCGAGTTTTAGCTTTCAGCTATAAAAATTCATTGAAATATCACCACTTGAATTTGAAAAAGGAACACGGGTACCCCGTCGGCCGCATAGTCATTTTGCTCTCGACTAACAGATTTCGCCGCTAACAGATTTTGCTCTCGACTTTTTCAGGAGGATTCTCCAGAAAAATAATACTTTCGCTACATTTTAAGTAGAAACTCCATTATGTAGATCTAAGATCCGACCGCTATCACAAGCCTGTAGAAGCTCCATTCTTGAGATCCAGGATCCGAATGCTATCATAATGGTAGAAACTCCATACATACCATCAGTTTCTTCTAAATGTTAAATGCTTGATTATGCAACACATTGAAATAAATATTTTTAATAAAACATCTGTTTATCAGTACGGTTGGAGCAAGAATGGCTTTTCTATTTATTATTTATTGCTTAGAAACATCCAAGAATCTTAGCTAGCACAACATTACCATTCCATGTGCAGAACTTCACTGAACCAATTATCTCCGAAATGGTAACCCTATGCCTTAGTGTTCCGTTCTTAGGCCATTTTTTACGGCGTTCGAGTTACAAGAAGTATACTCGTTCTTTAATCACCATTTAAAAACAGTATCCCTAACAATGTATGAAAAAAAAACTTCATGATTTGACGAACGATTTGCATTATTGCAAGATATGTGTTCTTCTTTGTCAAACGCAATGTATTGACTAGGTAAACAAGATAGTGCGTCTCGATTGAGTTTTGGTTTGACGCCTTTTAGAGCAAAATCATGTTTCGGAAAATTAGCAAAACGATGCGATCCTGTACGAAAAACTCGCACATAAAATCTTGATGATTAAGATTTGAGTATGATTCAACCAACACTGATCCCTATATTGATTGCGCGATGACATAAAGCTATTTAAGTAAACTTCTAACAATTTTATTCCCACCGTAACTCTTGATGATTTCTCGCTTAACTTTTCAAAAGGACCTAAGTAACATTTTTTTCATGAATTAATTTAAATACTGCAAACAATAGCTTTCATGTTGTTCTGTTGATTGCGCTATTCAAATTAATTCATGAAAAAAATGTTTCTTAGGTCCTTTTGAAAAGTTAAGCGAGATTTGTTTATTCATTCGTTCGCTGTAAAAATCTACTCCACGGTGTTACTGCATAAACGAGGCAAAGGACGAAGGATGAAGTTATATCCGTACTGCTTTTCGTAGGACCAACATTCCGCACATTGTCGTCGGACGGAAGATTCTCAACTCCGAGTGCGGTTGACCGTCGCGCTACGAAATAAATTCAGAAAATCGTAAACGGAGAGTGGCACATCACATGACTTTTGTTGATCTTCTGGTTTGTTCATGTAGCTTGATATATTTTTATATCGTTGTAAATATTTAACAAAACAAACCCAATGGAAAGGCAGATATACCATAAGACGTCAAGCAAGCCAAAAGAAAGCGATTAGGTATCAAAGAACACTTTGGCGTTGACATTTCTCAAATTTCTTCTCATTTCAGAATAAATCTTTTGATTTAAAATCCATACATGTTTTTCTTATTTGGTTAGCGCTTTTATAAAAAAAAACTACCAATACACAGATCAGATGCAACACACTTTGAAAAGGGCATATCATTGCACAATTAGTTTGAACTTCTCAAAAGTTGTGTTGCTAAACATTCCAAAAGAAAAATGATAAAAAATGCTTTTCGCAGAAGTACGGTAATTGATGGCGTGACATCAATCAAAACCGCCGGCACGTCTCTAGTTTTCCAGCATGCCAAACTCACTTTTGATAATGACGTAAACTTAATTGTTTAATTATTCGCTGTCGGAACGCACCTGGGTGAGCACGAGGCTCGAGTATCGTTCCGTGTCGTAGATAAATGAATAGAGTACAAAAAAGCCACCTCACCAGAGAAGGTGGGTGTAAAAGATTTATTCATGCTGTAAGACACGGTTCTTTACAAAGATGGCTTGCTGCTTTTTCGCAACAACCGCATCAAAGGACCACCACGAGGAAGATCGTGGAAGCTGGTCGTTGGAGGCGGGAAGCTTTTATGAGTCGATGTATACGTAGAACATGCCACACCACAAGCACTCCGACCAGCGACGATAAGAGTTAGTGCAGAAACACTAGCGCCGGATACTTCAGTCTAATTAGAGCAATTGCCTGCTTTTGAAACACATCCTGACAGCTGCACTAAAAATGAGAAGTGTAGCGAGGCGGCAGTGCCGCTGCCGGCGGTTGTTGTTGATTTTGATGATGTTTCGCGTAAGAGAGCCCGTCGTCGTCGGTTTGTGTTTACTGTTTTCCTACCCCTACGCCGTTGTTAAATAGTTAATGAGTAAAGTGAAGGAGATTCCGCCGTAAGAACACGAAACCATCTTTGTCGTCGCCGAAGTCGGCTCTGCAGCCGGAGATCAGCTTTCACCCGTCCGCCTTCGCAGTCGCAGTCACATTCGCACGTGTCGTTGTCGCGTCGGACCATCTCGCTCGCTTATGGGGACGGTAAATATTTTATGAGACCTGGCTTTACAACGGCTTTAGTGGTGGACCCAAGTGGGTCCCACTCCAGATGGTAAATAAATCATCTTCGATGCTTTTAACAGACGCTGCCACGTGCGACGGTCGGGCCAACCAGCCAGGTAAAGAGGTGACCTTCGCCCAGTGCAGCCCAGTGAGCAACCATCATCGTCGGGGAAATGAGATTGACTCTGCAATCCACCAGACACGACGGTGTCGAAGGTGGGATGTAGCTCAGTACCAACATAAAACAGTCATTTGACGCTGGCCTCTCTTGAGGTATTGGGCACTATGTGGTTAGAAGAGCTGAATGACAACCAACAGCACAGAGCTAGGTGGTAAAAGTGGGTGGAGGAGACATCACTCGAACACATCAAGGTAAATGTTTGACGATGTCAATAAAGCGAGTTACATGATGACTGACTTTCCAGGAACGGAGAGCGGCAATCGAAGGCAATTTGTTCAGTGGACTTGATAATGGATTTGTGATGTTAATCGGCTCTAAACAAATTTCGTTGAAATGACAAACACATGAACCCAATATCGATGAGCTAATATGAATTGATGAAACTAATATTTGTTATTCAGTTCATCAATATCTTAGCATCGTATAAAGTATCTTGAATATCAATAAAGTCTCTTTTACAATTCAAGTGATAATAAATTCTTGGTATGTCTTCATCGCGAAAATGCGAAGTGTAGTATTTTCTGAGAACAGAATCTCTTTCAAAATTTCCGCCTATCCTACACAAAATTGATCGAGATTGTTGTCATATCAATGCCTCTCATAATAATCATCATTCATTTCATCAGCCAGCCTGAAGGCATCCATTCCCATTCACGTCCGAAATGAAATCACGCGCACAAAAACATCACCATCGATCGTCAGCTTAGCGTGTTCCCGGAAAAGAAGCAATTCAGAAAGCGTTTTTTCGTATCCGGTCAACCCAACTGCACCCCACCGACGGCTACGTCTGCTTCTGCTCGCCAGCCGCAACGCAAACTTCACTGGAAATCGGCTGAGGAAATTCGTTTCGCTTTCTCGGTTCGACTTTTCCCTCTTTTTTTACTTCACAGTGGATAAGGGATGGAACAACATCACGATGTTGTACACCGTTCTGTATCGCTATGCAGAGAGAGGCCCCCTCCGGGCATTCCAAGGCAGAAGCACTACAAGAACGACGTCGCTGCTCTTCGCTCTGTCTGAACGAATAAAAACTTAATTTATGATTTTCACATTGTTTCTCAATTTCAAATATTCAAAACGGATGCCCGGCGGAGGGTTTTCCTATCTCTGTTTCGTGCGCGGGTTGGTGAAGGGTGAAAGAACTCCGGAACGTGGAACGAAGCAACAGCGCGGATAAAGAAGGGTGCGAAATAAAAGCTCGTTTCTTCTTTACTTCGCCTCGGTGGTTGGTATCGGTGGAGTCGAAATTGGAGTCGGAAACAGCGAAAATATCCCCTCCAGATGGGTGGCCCCCATCCATCCCGGTCTACATCCGGAGAGAAATCAAGTTGTTGCCGCTGCGGCTTGGCCGCCACTCCGTTTGTTAAGACAAAACGTGTACCGACCGTCCAACTGATATCGCGTAGCCCTGAGCCGGCGCACTTTCAGGAGATTCCATCGGGGTGTTGGAAGATTGTTCGGCACCGATAGGCGTCCCTTCAGCAAAAGATAGTACGAACACGATGGAAGAAGCTTATAATTTCCTCTTCCAATCAACTTTTGCAAGGGTTAGCTTTAGGTTGGCCGCGATTACATGAGCAGATTTTGTTAACCCCTGACTACGCCGCCGGGGTGCTGCCCCACAAGTCAAGGATCGCTGCAGCAGGCGGAAATCATAAAATATACCCTCGTCTGACAGGCTGTTCTACCATTGCTGTTCGGTGATAACGAGCTACGAGGTTGAAAATTGCTGCGGATCGTAATCTGCACCAATGAGAATTCAATTCCTCCGACCAGCCAACAAAACTAATGGCGAGAAGGGACCCGGTTGACATCTTTACAATGGTGTATCAATTTAGGCCCTAGCGCGCTTGCCTTGTGCGAGCGCAAATAGGACCTTTAGCGAACAGAGGTCGGCAATTGCTTGGATCCAGCATTTTACGACCGCAATAAAGGATTCAATTTCTGCGTTCTTCAGAAGAAATATCAGGTCCTTCCAGAGTAGGAATCTTCGGATTGCTCGCGAAAATCAATTCATGCCCTGTCGGGCGGAGAGAATGAAACCATTCAGTTTCGTATGTTTAGCAAACAAACAAAGAAACAATTCTTGATGTGGAGAAATAATCACACCTTAACGCCAAATGCCGAAACTGTTTTCATGTTTATTCGGTAGAAATGGAAAGGCATGGATTATTGTGGGCATGCAGACATGAATGTTTAGTTCATTTGCCGACTGATCCCCTGTAGGTACCACTTGGCATAATAAAGTAGCGAAGAACGGATGATATTTACGAACGGCTCGAAAAAGGCGCGAAGTTTGGAATAGGTAGCACGCATAATCAAAATAACTCTTCATGCCTACGCAAAGCTAACCTTTCAAGTGCCGCTTGAGGCAACGGCATCCATCATCACGTTGTTATGAATTTCTTGGAATTGCTTTATTTAGCGGATACTCCCATTTCCATAAGCAAAATTAACGAGATGTTAAAAGCTGTCATAGTTTGCTGAGCTTTTCACAGATTTTGGTGTTACTTGCATTAGAGTTTCATTTATGAAAACGTAAGTTGTGTTATGTATCAATGCTCCTGCTGAAACTTGATTAGTATCTGACTTGTTCTCATTAAGTCGCATTTCAATTCAGTCGCAAAAAAGATTTTTCAAGAAGAGCGGTACTGCTTATAAATGAATGTGAACAAATGTTAAGGGGTTAATATACTCTGGATGCCTGGGAAAGGTGAATTTCGGGATTTTTTTAAAAGATAACTACAAATGTACGAAAAAAAAATCGAAATACATACAGTCGAGACTCTCTACATCTCAATATTAAAACCAGAGGCGTCGCGTGATCAATTCTTCAACCTGTGCACCGTTTGATTGAAGTTAAGTATTTCGAGAAAAACGCATATAAAAGGGACCTGAAATGACGCATCCGGTCCGCAACGGGAGAGGTTCCCCATCCGGGAAAAGCTTTCGATTTATTACATGCTTTTTCAATGCAATCGTTCACATCAAACCGCCGTGCCGTGCCCAGGGCGACACTGGGGGTGTCATACGATATTTTGTTTCCCCGGTTGCAGCCCGGTGAGTAGCATACTTTTTGTTAGTGAATGTATGCGTGAGCGATGAAAGCTCTTATCAAATATGACAGTTTGTTTTTCACTCGCGCAGTCAGCGAAAATCACAGAGGTTAATCAATTTACATTATTTTCTCTAAAATAATCTAAAATATCCGCTGACTTTGATTTTTGTCAGATGCCATCGCATAATGACAGATGTTCGTGGCTCCCTGTTTTTGATCCCCTTCTGTTCACACCTTTTTTTTAATCGATCAAGTTCCTCAGCAACAGGCATTGCAATGTTATTGATGGCCTTTTCGTCCTGAGTCCTTTACAACTGGTCGCAGCAATTAACAAATTAATATAATTTTTCACATTGACTTTCAATATCAGGTTTTCGAGAGGATCGTCATCAAACGGTAACATAAATCCTCGGGAATTCCTATGAATATTCTTTCATAATTCTTTCCGAGAATTCCTACAGGAATTCTTCTCGCAACTTGTCCAAAATGAATTCATGGAGGAACTCTCGAAAGAATTCATGGAGAAATTTTTAGAAGAACTCCCAAAATAATTAAACGACGAACCTATTTAACTTAACGGTTGCAGTATGAATCGATGATCGTAAGAATCAAGAACAGGCTTTCAAGCTGAATACCATCAAATGGAAACAAATCCTCTAGTAATTGCTACAGGAATTCCACCGAGAATTCCTCCGGGAGTTATTCCGGAGATTCCTCCAAGAATTCTACCGGAAGCTACCCCAGGAATTCCTCCGTGAATTCCAACACCAATTCCTCCAGGAATTTCTCTGGGAATTCCTCCGACAATTCCTACTGGAAGATTTCCTTTAGGAGTTCATCCGGGATATCCTGCACGAATTCGTCCGGGATTTCCTCCAGGAAATCCCAAATGATTTCCTCCATTAATTCCTCGATGAAATTTTTCTGCAATTTTTCCGAGAATTCATCCGAAAATACCTACAGGAATTCCTCCGGAAGATTCTTCATGAATTCGTCCGAGAATTCCAATAGCAGTTCTTTAGGAAATTCCACCATGATTTTCTTTAGGAATTCTGGAATTTCCTTCAAGAGTACCTCAGAGACTTCCTCCTGGAATTCCTCCGGGACTACCTCAAGGAATTCCTCCGGGATTTCCTCCATAAATTCCTCTATGAAATCTTCCAGTAGTTCCGCCAAAAATTCATCCGGAATTTCCTCCAAGAATTGGGAACTTCTCCAGGAATTCCAATACGAGTTCCTCCAGGAATTCCTTTGAGAATTCTTCCGGGAATTCCTCCTGAAATTGCTCTGAAAATTGCTTTGAAAATAACTACAGGATTTCTTCCAAGATTTCCTTCAGGAGGTCATTTGTGATTTCCTCATTTCCTCCAGGAATTCCTTCCGCATTTCCACCATAAATTCCTCGATGGAATCCTCCAGGAAATTCTCCAGGAATTGCTCCGGGATTTTCCCAGGAATTCTTTCGGGATATCCTCCATAAATTGCTTCATGAAATCCTCCAGGAGTTACAACAAAAAAATATTCGAAAATTCCTCCGAGATTTTCTCTGAGGATTCATCCGGAAATTCCTTCAAGAATTCTACCAGGAGCTTCTACAGGGATTTCTCCGTCAGAAACATTTACGAAATCTCCTCCAGAAATTCCTCCAGATGTTTCTCCTAGAATTCATCCGAAAATCCTCCAGGAATGCTTCCTGTGATTCCTCCTAAAATTTCACGAGTTTCACGGAAGTTTCTCCAGAAATCGCTCCGGAAATCTTCCAGCACCTCCTCCGGAAATTCCTCCAGAAATGCATCCAAAAATTACTTCAGGAATTCCTTCTGGATATTCTTCCCGGAGGAATTCCTGTGGCAATTCCCGGAAGAAATTCTGGAGGAAGTCCCGAAAGAATTCCCTGGAGAATTCCAGAAAGAGTTTTCGAAGGCATTCCAGAATGGAGAAATTTTGAGAGAAATTCTGGGAGGAATTTTAGGAGGAATTCCTGGAGGGATTTTTGGAAGAACTTCTAAAGGGATTCCCGAACGAACTACCAGAGAAATAATGAAAGGATTTCCGGTGCGATTCTCGGTGGAACTCGTGGAGCAATTCCCGGAGGAATTCTTTGAGCAATTCCTGGATGGATTTCCAAAGCAATTCCTGGAGGGATTCCCGAAGCAATTTTTGGAATGATTTCCGGAGGAATTAGTGTACAGTATTTCTGGTGTGATCCCCGGAGGAATTTTTAGAGCAATTCTTGTTGGAATTCCTGGAGCAATTTCCGAAGGAATTCCTGGTGCGATTTCCGGAGGAATTCCGTTAGCGATTGCCGGAGGTATTTCTGGACCGATTCTCGGAGAAATTTTCAGAGGTATTATCAAAAGATTTCTGGAGCGATTTCCGCAGCAATTCCTGAAATGATTCTCGGAGGAATTCTTGGAGCAATTTCAGGAGGATTTCCTTAATGGATTCCCGGAGGAAGTTCTAGAAGGATTCCCGGAGGAACTCCTGGAACGACTCCAGGAGTTCCTGGAGAAAGTCGTTGAGAAATTCCTGAATGAACTCCCGGATGAGCTTCCGGGTGAATACCTGAAGGAATTGCTGGAATAATTGCCGGAGGTATTCTCTAAGGAAGGAATTATTAGAAGAATTTCTGGATACATTCATGGAGGAATTCCTGCCGAAAGTCATTTTGGAATTCTGGAGGAATTCCCGGAGGAAATTCTGAAAGAATTACCGTAGGAATTTCTGAAAGAGTTTTTGTTTAGAAATCGAATAAAGCAATCAACGTTTGCTGCAAAATGTTATGATAATTTACAATACAAGTTCCCCGGGTGTATCTAGGGACATCTCAGTTATGCTCACACTTCTAAAATGCTGAAAAATCTCCGGTAGAACCAGATTCAGTAGGTAGGGGAAGTGGGGGTAACACGCCCATAGGGGTTAAAACGCGCCACCCCTGAATAAGGTTAAATATCCCCATTGTGATTATTTTAAATAGTCTATACGATGAATCAATGAAAAATATTGCCATTGGATACATATATTTCATGATTTTTCTCTAGTTACACATGAAAAACTCGAAAAATGATTTTTGCGTGTTTTGATGCAATTCTAGCTCGGTGAAATTTAGTCTTTCTATCGCTGTTATTCATTGGTAAATTGAAAATTGAGCCATGAGCCATGCTGCTTACTCGTGTTCTTTATGTTCCACACGAAATCGTCGTCAAAATTGGTCTTAAAACGATTTGATGGGCCTTCAAACTTCTGAGGTCGGTGTGGGGCAGTACGCCCATGCTCATTTCGTATGACCGAAACAGCTGAAACATTCGGTTAATTGCCTTAATGTAGGCAATTAAAATGAAAATCAGTACGATAAACACATGCGCGTTTTAACCCATCCACTGGCGCATCTCACCCCGCATGGTTTCAAAATCAATATTTTTCGGGTGCTTTTTAAAAATCAAATTTCTGTGCAATAAAATGTACAATTAGATATCTGTCATCGGTAGTCAGTCGCAGATATGCTGTTCTTTAGTATGCGCTGATGAAAACTGGCTGAAATGGTGGTTTTCATTGATAAAAATGGCATTTTCCTTAACGTGGGCGTCCTACCCCCAGTTCCCCTATATCATTTTCACTGAAAACTATGCATATGATGTTCCTTGCTAGGTCTGCAGTCTTTATCAACTTGTAGTCTGAATTTAGATCACAGCAAATTGGATTTTATTTGAATTTTTATTAATTTCTATAAATTTGATCTCTATAAATATGTATTTTTATCTTCATTCAAACTGCTTCTTCGCATGTGCTTCCCTCAACTGTTGTACTGGTTCATTGATTTTGTATGTTCAGAGATTTTCACCGGGGTCCTTTAACCTTCTTCAATCGCGTTATAGCAGGAACAGTTAGAGCTGCAGCTGCTTTCCAATTGTGTCGTACCCATTCGGACTATAGACACTATAGGTTCCATAGACGAGCGCAGGCACGGTTGGGTTATTTCGATTAAGTGTGTTTTTCCACTTTTTCACAGTGTACCACGCGAATTTGACGTCACACGCTGCGTTGTTTGGGTTGCAATAGTGAAGTCATGCTCGTTTGGCTACACTAACTGACAGTTCGTTTGGCTACACTCGCCTTCGCCTCAGCTCGTCTATGGAACCTATAGTGTCTATAATTCGGACGACATAGACGATAATTAGCAACCTTTTCGTAAAATTTCTCCGATTTTCATTTAACTTCGACTTGCAAATTAGGTGAATTACCTTATCACACATTTTTCTCTAGAATAAAGTAGATATTTAACCATTCTCACTCTTCCAAAAATTAAAAATCAAACTCATAAGCAAAACAAGGCGATAATCAACTGTTGTTCCAGCAGATGCAGGCGATTCCAATTACAAAACTAGCTCCAGTTCATGGCAGTAAATATTAATAAAAGCATTCTTGATGGCTAACCAGTGTGGCCATTAGGTTTCCGATTGGAAGGATGATTATCTTTGGCCGTATGATCCGAATAATCCGTGGAGCCAAGGTTGTGGCTGCCTGACCAGAATCCAAATTGGGGACCGTCGTGGAACAGTGGCGCCACCTTCAAAAGTTTAGAGAAAAATAGGATAAACGTAAACAAAAGTCGTGCAAAAATGTTCGTTTTTGTTTCGCTGATTTTACTAGAAAAATCACTTGAAGTCCCATATAATGTTCCGTAAACACAAAAAACAGCTTTCGTAGTTGCTTTTTTCACTAAATCCAAGAAATATTTGTTTCGTGAGTGGTGTAAATTCGTGTTTTTAAGATATTGTTCCTAACAACAACAATCACAATATGATAGTTTCACAAAGATTCATACGTAAAATGTGCAGTTCGGTCATGTTCCAAGAAAAAAGGACCCGGAATTTCACTCCACCCGGATATTCCCGGATATTAAAACGGATCAAAACATTTACAATGAATGGTGTTCTGCGTTAGAGTTGACATGTAAACCATCAGCATCTGCTAAAGTGACCATTTCGATATAACCGATTTCCATACGATCAGTAAGTTCAAGCTGAGGCATTCCACGGGGGCATGTCAGTCGATCCTGAGCGACCATTTCGAAAATATTTGAAACTCTGCACAGTTTTTCAATTTCATCTAAATCGTCATTTTTCGATATCAAATCTTCATATTGAGTCACGACTAACTTTTCAAAAGGGTGTATGTGAAAATGGTTCAAAAATATTTAAAAAGCTGCACAGCAAAAACGGAATGTTCGATTGTTATGATTTTTTCAGCAAAGTTAGACAACTAAATGGTGATTCTTAAGAAAATGTGCACAGTAAAAAAATTTTTTTGCCTTTAAATATATCATTTTTGTCACAAAACTCAAATATCTCAAAACCCTATCTTTTTCGAACGTAATTTTTTTAGGGAAAACGGTCCATTATATTAGCTATCTACCATAAAAATTTGGTGATGGTAAACTAATAAACAAAAAAGTTATGACATTTCAAACATTTCACAATTTTCACATTTAGTAAAAAAAATTTTTTTCTGTGTGAGTTATTTCGAGAATTGCAGTTTGATGCAGATTTTATTGTTAAGGGACGTGATTTAAACAAGTTGTTTTCATGATATTTTGATTTAATTATTCATAGCATCTATAAGAAACTTAGACACGATCCAGTGTTGTGATCAAAAGTATTGATAGTGTCATAATTTTCATTGCACGTGACTGGCGAAAAATTCTTTTAATAGTGTTGAAACCTGTTGATAATAACGTTGATAGAAACATATCAGAAATGTTATTTTTAAGACAAAAGCTGCAAAATCAAAGATTTATATACACGTGTACGTCTATAGTTTACCTGCAAAAATATACCTCTTAGAGAATAGACTTTATGATCGGGAGGAAACGGGTATCTTCAACAACAACAAATGCATGATAGGTACATACCATGACAATGCTCACGAAAAAGCAAAAAATTACTACTACTAAGGTTGTTAAAGATCTTATAGTAATTTTTTCTTCAGTCAAGCAAATGACACCAAACTAGTCAGTAAAAACTTAAAAGTGATTTTGTTTATTGAAATATTACGAACAACATGAGTAGCCGCTTTCTCAACTGTTGTAGGCCGTTTGATGGAAAAAAGTGTTCAAAAGAGTTACGAAATCTCACCGAAAGCACCATAGATAAACTGAAAGCGACTGGTTATGCTCCAATGTCCACATTGAATACAAATTTACGCATTTGCACGTCCTGCCGTCTAAACGTTGACAAAAGAGCAATCTGTATATCATCGGTTGAGCAGAGCGCAGGAAGTTCGAAAACGACAGCAACTGAGGAATTGCCAGATGTATCGACAACAACTGAGGAATTACCAGAAGTATTAAGTGCTGAGAGCCTTGCCACCGTACCATCAGCGAAATCTGTTTCAACAAATCAATCGGAAGATGAGTGTATCCAAAAGGTCAACATCGAACGCTTTAACGAGGGCATAGCTGGGATAAAAGTGACTCCGATTAAATGGAGTAAGATGGACTACGTTTATTACCCGGAGAAAAATACCGTGAAATAAACGAAGCTGTACGAAGAAACCTCTTCAAATTAGGACCTGATGATGTGGAAAATACAGACTACGATGAGGTAATTATAAATATGAAGGAAAGGTTCTCGAATGCAGCCACGACAAGGAAAGAAAAATTATTGATTTTGTCGATGCTGCCAAGTTCGTGGTCTATTCAGGATGCCATTGATGAGTTCAAAACCAATAGAAATACAGTAAAGAGGCAAAACAATTGAAGAATAACTGTCTTTCAACCAAAAATACTAGGTCTAGTACTGCATTAACAGATGAGACAAAAGAAATAGTAGTTCAATATTTTGAAGATGATGAAGTAAGTCGAGCTATGCCTGGTCAAAAAGATTAAAAATGATGGAAAAAAAGATGGAAAGCGTCAAGCAATCCAAAAACGATTAATGATGACGACTTTGAAAGAAGCGTACACACGCTTCAAGGAAATTCACGATAATATTAAAATAGGTTTTTCCTCATTTGCAAGCCTTCGGCCAAGGCAATGTAAGCTTCTTTCCAATTCAGGAACACATAATGTGTGTGTGTGCACAACCCATGAGAATATTAATCTTATTTTACATAGTTTGAAAAGAATCAATTTAACAAAGGATATTAAAATGTTAACTGGTAGTCTTTTGTGTGAAAATACAACATCAAATTGCTATCTACGATCTTGTTCGGATTGTCCAGATTCTTCATCATTGGAAAATACTTTATTCGCTGAGTTTGAAGAAAAATATATTGATCAGTTATCATTTGAGCAATGGGTGACCACGGATAGGTGTGACATAGAAACTATTGTAAAACCTGTAGATGAGTTTGTGTCATATTTTTGCTTGAAATTGGAAAGTTTAATCCCTCACGATTTCATTAAAACAGAACAATCCAGCTTTTTAAAAAATACGAAAAATACATTACAAAATGGTGAATTTTTAGTCATTTGTGATTTTTCTGAAAATTACAGCTTTGTATTGCAAGATGAAGTGCAGTCCCATCACTGGAACGTACAACAAGCTACAATTCATCCATTCGTTATTTATTTTAATGGAAGTACGCAAATTGAACACTTAAGTTTTATTATAATTTCCGAAGATTTAAGACACGATTCAGTATCCGTAAACTTGTTCATTGAAAAATGATTAACTTTTTACGCGTTGATAAGCATAAAGAAGTCAAAAAGATATATTTCATGTCTGATGGAGCAGCGTCGCAGTACAAAAATCGTAAGAATTTTTCGAGCCTATGTCAATTTAAATCAATGTACGGAATTGATGCAGAATGGCATTTTTTGCTACATCACATGGCCAAAGGTCCTTGTGATGCTATTGGAGGAACAATAAAGCGCATGGCCACAAGAGCAAGTTTAGCCAAAGAACGTGAGCATCCAATTAAAACTGCGAAAGAACTTTTTGATTAGGCAAATCGTAGAAAAGAAAAAGATTTAACCAAATTATCATTTTGTTTTACTACTACTGAAGAGTACGAAATAAAGGCTTCAGAGCTCAGCGAGCAATTTAATAACGCGAAAACGATCCAAGGAACCCAAAAATTTCACTGTTTCATTCCATTGTCGGAAAATAAAATTAAAGCAAAACTATACTCAAACTGCGCTGATAATAATTCAAAAGTGTTCGATATTTTAAAAATTTGAATAAAATAAATAAAAAATAAGTATTAATAAACTGTTTTCATGATATCATAACCCATACCAAAATTCAAACCCAAAACTCTTAGAGTTTCTATAACAACATTATTGTAACTGCCACATTTAATTTAATACTTAGGATAATATTAATTCATTTTTATTTATTTATACATATAATATTTATACATATAATATACATAATATCGATGAATACATAAATATGGAATATCATACAAACAACTTGTTTAACTCACGCAAGGCCCTTAACAATAAAATCAGCATCAAACTGCGATTCTTGAAAAAAATACACGGAAATTTTTTTTGTTTACTATATGTGAAAATTGTGAAATGTTTGAAATGTCATAACTTTTTGTTTATTAGTTTACCATCACCAAATTTTTATGGTAGATAGCTAATATAATGGACCCTAAAAAATTACGTTCGAAAAAGATAGGGTTTTGAGATATTTGAGTTTTGTGACAAAACGATATTTTAAAACAAAAAATTTTTTTACTGTTCACATTTTCTTAAGAATCACCATTTAGTTGTCTAACTTTGCTGAAAAAATCATAACAATCGAACATTCCGTTTTTGCTGTGCAGCTTTTTAAATATTTTTGAACCATTTTCACATACACCCTTTTGAAAAGTTAGTCGTGACTCTATATGAAGATTTGATATCGAAAAATGACGATTTAGATGAAATTGAAAAACTGTGCAAAGTTTCAACTCAATAGAAAATCATGAATTAAAAATTTTCTTAAATTTTGATGTTGTTGCTTGGAATCGCTCTATTATTAAAATGTCGTCCAACAAAAATACCAGCAAACTGTCCACTTTATCCGTCAAAATGCTAAAATTTTTCAATCGTTGAATAGCTTTTTCAACATGCACTCGTGCTGCAGCTATGGAGACGTTTGCGCGTGCTTCTTTTGTAGTCAGTTGGTCTTCGAATAGTATTGGTGGTCGAATCAGGTGCAAGTTGTGTTCAGATAATTCCTTAGCAATAGCAAATCCTTTATCTATCATGGCATCGTGTTCTTCAAAAATAGAAGCCATGTCACATCCATTGAATATGAACTTGTCCGATGCTTTTCTTCTATACCCAGGTCTGAAGTAGCTGAAACATCCTCCCGGAGTTACCGATACTAAGTACTTGGCAGTTTATTTTCCTTTAAAGTGAGAATATGTTAATATGTAAAATGCAAACAGGAGGACCATTGTATCGGAACTTCGGTACAATCCAGCACCGCCCGAACGTGTTTATACTTAGCGAAATGATAGGGAAATCGAAATCGTAAATCGTTTGAAACCATTTCAGTGCTTTGCCAGGGCATAGCAATCCGCTAAACATCTGCTAGGATTGGAACAGCTGTAATAAAATATCGAGATGCAGTTCTTGGCGAGAGGTCGTACATAGATTAAATGCAGCGGAATGACAGATTCATTTTCAGCTTTATGAAAACCAACATTACCACATTTTTCAGCGATATTACCCATTTCGACAAAATTGATGATTCAGGAACCATCTGCAGCGCTTCAGTTATCACATCAATCATTTTGAAATTACTTATTCCTGTCCAAGCAGTTAATTGTTCCTCACTTTGAATTTCGATAACATTTCGAACTTTTTTCAAGAAAAGTATCAACTTGAATGGAGGCATCTTGTGTTTCAACACGCACTGGTTCCACTAATATATCATGATTTCCAGATGTTTCGACCTGCCATTCATTGGACAATCCACAAGCGGCCGTCGCTTCCGTTTGCACTCTGTGATCTTCGTGTAGGAGCTGGAAGCGCTGATCTTCTTTTCCTTCCGTTCTGATATCCTGTATTGCCAACTTCAGAATGGCACCGCGCTTCAGTATTAGCTTACGTTGATTGGATGACTCTAAAGTATAAATTAAATGTTCGTCATTTGTATGTACAATAAGGAAGCTGAGCGATTCCAAGCAACAGCATCAAAATTTAAGAAAATTTTTAATTCATGATTTTCTATTGAGTTGAAACTTTGCACAGTTTTTCAATTTCATCTAAATCGTCATTTTTCGATATCAAATCTTCATATAGAGTCACGACTAACTTTTCAAAAGGGTGTATGTGAAAATGGTTCAAAAATATTTAAAAAGCTGCACAGCAAAAACGGAATGTTCGATTGTTATGATTTTTTCAGCAAAGTTAGACAACTAAATGGTGATTCTTAAGAAAATGTGAACAGTAAAAAAATTTTTTTGCCTTTAAAAATATCGTTTTGTCACAAAACTCAAATATCTCAAAACCCTATCTTTTTCGAACGTAATTTTTTAGGGAAAACGGTCCATTATATTAGCTATCTACCATAAAAATTTGGTGATGGTAAACTAATAAACAAAAAAGTTATGACATTTCAAACATTTCACAATTTTCACATATAGTAAACAAAAAAAAATTTCCGTGTATTTTTTTTTCAAGAATCGCAGTTTGATGCTGATTTTATTGTTAAGGGCGAGTTAAACAAGTTGTTTGTATGATATTCCATATTTATGTATTCATCGATATTATGTATATTATATGTATAAATATTATATGTATAAATAAATAAAAATGAATTAATATTATCCTAAGTATTAAATTAAATGTGGCAGTTACACAATGTTGTTATAGAAACTCTAAGAGTTTTGGGTTTGAATTTTGGTATGGGTTATGATATCATGAAAACAGTTATTAATACTTATTTTTTATTTATTTTTATTCAAATTTTTTAAAATATCGAACACTTTTGAATTATTATCAGCACAGTTTGAGTATAGTTTTGCTTTAATTTTATTTTCCGACAATGGAATGAAACAGTGAAATTTTTGGGTGCCTTGGATCGTTTTCGCGTTATTAAATTGCTCGCTGAGCTCTGAAGCCTTTATTTCGTACTCTTCAGTAGTAGTAAAACAAAATGATAATTTGGTTAAATCTTTTTCTTTTCTACGATTTGCCCAATCAAAAAGTTCTTTCGCAGTTTTAATTGGATGCTCACGTTCTTTGGCTAAACTTGCTCTTGTGGCCATGCGCTTTATTGTTCCTCCAATAGCATCACAAGGACCTTTGCCATGTGATGTAGCAAAAATGCCATTCTGCATCAATTCCGTACATTGATTTAAATTGACATAGGCTCGAAAAATTCTTACGATTTTTGTACTGCGACGCTGCTCCATCAGACATGAAATATATCTTTTGACTTCTTTATGCTTATCAACGCGTAAAAAGTTAATCATTTTTCAATGAACAAGTTTACGGATACTGAATCGTGTCTTAAATCTTCGGAAATTATAATAAAACTTAAGTGTTCAATTTGCGTACTTCCATTAAAATAAATAACGAATGGATGAATTGTAGCTTGTTGTACGTTCCAGTGATGGGACTGCACTTCATCTTGCAATACAAAGCTGTAATTTTCAGAAAAATCACAAATGACTAAAAATTCACCATTTTGTAATGTATTTTTCGTATTTTTTAAAAAGCTGGATTGTTCTGTTTTAATGAAATCGTGAGGGATTAAACTTTCCAATTTCAAGCAAAATATGACACAAACTCATCTACAGGTTTTACAATAGTTTCTATGTCACACCTATCCGTGGTCACCCATTGCTCAAATGATAACTGATCAATATATTTTTCTTCAAACTCAGCGAATAAAGTATTTTCCAATGATGAAGAATCTGGACAATCCGAACAAGATCGTAGATAGCAATTTGATGTTGTATTTTCACACAAAAGACTACCAGTTAACATTTTAATATCCTTTGTTAAATTGATTCTTTTCAAACTATGTAAAATAAGATTAATATTCTCATGGGTTGTGCACACACACACATTATGTGTTCCTGAATTGGAAAGAAGCTTACATTGCCTTGGCCGAAGGCTTGCAAATGAGGAAAAACCTATTTTAATATTATCGTGAATTTCCTTGAAGCGTGTGTACGCTTCTTTCAAAGTCGTCATCATTAATCGTTTTTGGATTGCTTGACGCTTTCCATCTTTTTTTCCATCATTTTTAATCTTTTTGACCAGGCATAGCTCGACTTACTTCATCATCTTCAAAATATTGAACTACTATTTCTTTTGTCTCATCTGTTAATGCAGTACTAGACCTAGTATTTTTGGTTGAAAGACAGTTATTCTTCAATTGTTTTGCCTCTTTTACTGTATTTCTATTGGTTTTGAACTCATCAATGGCATCCTGAATAGACCACGAACTTGGCAGCATCGACAAAATCAATAATTTTTCTTTCCTTGTCGTGGCTGCATTCGAGAACCTTTCCTTCATATTTATAATTACCTCATCGTAGTCTGTATTTTCCACATCATCAGGTCCTAATTTGAAGAGGTTTCTTCGTACAGCTTCGTTTATTTCACGGTATTTTTCTCCGGGTAATAAACGTAGTCCATCTTACTCCATTTAATCAGAGTCACTTTTATCCCAGCTATGCCCTCGTTAAAGCGTTCGATGTTGACCTTTTGGATACACTCATCTTCCGATTGATTTGTTGAAACAGATTTCGCTGATGGTACGGTGGCAAGGCTCTCAGCACTTAATACTTCTGGTAATTCCTCAGTTGTTGTCGATACATCTGGCAATTCCTCAGTTGCTGTCGTTTTCGAACTTCCTGCGCTCTGCTCAACCGATGATATACAGATTGCTCTTTTGTCAACGTTTAGACGGCAGGACGTGCAAATGCGTAAATTTGTATTCAATGTGGACATTGGAGCATAACCAGTCGCTTTCAGTTTATCTATGGTGCTTTCGGTGAGATTTCGTAACTCTTTTGAACACTTTTTTCCATCAAACGGCCTACAACAGTTGAGAAAGCGGCTACTCATGTTGTTCGTAATATTTCAATAAACAAAATCACTTTTAAGTTTTTACTGACTAGTTTGGTGTCATTTGCTTGACTGAAGAAAAAATTACTATAAGATCTTTAACAACCTTAGTAGTAGTAATTTTTTGCTTTTTCGTGAGCATTGTCATGGTATGTACCTATCATGCATTTGTTGTTGTTGAAGATACCCGTTTCCTCCCGATCATAAAGTCTATTCTCTAAGAGGTATATTTTTTGCAGGTAAACTATAGACGTACACGTGTATATAAATCTTTGATTTTGCAGCTTTTGTCTTAAAAATAACATTTCTGATATGTTTCTATCAACGTTATTATCAACAGGTTTCAACACTATTAAAAGAATTTTCGCCAGTCACGTGCAATGAAAATTATGACACTATCAATACTTTTGATCACAACACTGGATCGTGTCTAAGTTTCTTATAGATGCTATGAATAATTAAATCAAAATATCATGAAAACAACTTGTTTAAATCACGTCCCTTAACAATAAAATCTGCATCAAACTGCAATTCTCGAAATAACTTACACAGAAAAAATTTTTTTACTAAATGTGAAAATTGTGAAATGTTTGAAATGTCATAACTTTTTGTTTATTAGTTTACCATCACCAAATTTTTATGGTAGATAGCTAATATAATGGACCGTTTTCCCTAAAAAATTACGTTCGAAAAAAGATAGGGTTTTGAGATATTTGAGTTTTGTGACAAAATGATATTTTTAAAGGCAAAAAAATTTTTTTTACTGTGCACATTTTCTTAAGAATCACCATTTAGTTGTCTAACTTTGCTGAAAAAATCATAACAATCGAACATTCCGTTTTTGCTGTGCAGCTTTTTAAATATTTTTGAACCATTTTCACATACACCCTTTTGAAAAGTTAGTCGTGACTCAATATGAAGATTTGATATCGAAAAATGACGATTTAGATGAAATTGAAAAACTGTGCAGAGTTTCAAATATTTTCGAAATGGTCGCTCAGGATCGACTGACATGCCCCCGTGGAATGCCTCTATTTGGTCACTTTTTCGTCATCGTTGGTTACTAAAGTCACTATTTTGAACGGCATTTATCTCGCTTCCAGCCCTACAACAAGACACGTCGACACTTTTTCACTAAATCATTATCAATTTGTCCATTTAAACATGTGCTGGGTCTCGCCTTGCGAGCAAAGGCCTGGGATTGCCAATCCTAAGATGGAGAGTTTGATTATTGATCCGCTCCATGATGCTTTTGGGTGTGAAAAATTCTTGGCTCCCTACATTATATTCTCGTAAATATTTTCAAAAAATCATAAGGGTTGTGTACAAGACACGACCGCCCGACGTAAACTACGTAAAACAGTTTGGTGAAATGAAGAATCTAGTGCCAGTGCAAGAATACATATTTGCAGCAGCTCTCTACAATACGCGCTCGATATTCTGCTACGAACGGCAACGTAATTCTGCTTCGACGTCGTACTTCGAACAAATTCGTCTCGCCTCAATCTTCCTATGTTTAAAATGGTGTCCATGAGAAGAATCGATTAATTCCCAATAATGCATATTTCGAATCACTAACGACCACACGAGCCACGCCATAGGCTGGAATAACAAAACCAAATAAGAATCTTGAAAGAATTAAACTTTCGAAATTGTAGCATCTCCCTCCGACGCGCGCTCGTGATTCTGCTACGGACGCCAGGCAACTTTATGGCGTCTCCAAGCGGTTAATTTGCACTTTGAGAAAAGTTCGCTCCGCCTCAATCTTCCTTTGTAAAGAATGGAAGCCCTGAGAAGAACCAATTTTTCCAATATCCCATATGTATTTGGAATAAAATTTGCTCAGCAACTCCGCCGATGCTTGCCCGACTAGAAGGTCATATCAAAATTATATCATCCTATGTTGTTATGTCATACTAAATTTTTATAACAAAATTGGTTAGAAACATGGTGCAGGATGTTGTTAAAATATCTAAATTTCTATCAAATACTACACTACTGGAAACGAAAAACTATCTAATTTTGTTACAATTTTATCATAAAAATAACATATTTTGTTAGAAATTTATAACAGAATCAGATACAAAATATATTGTTTCTGTGCAGTTGGAAATTTTACAGATCGTGATTGGTCTCCAGATTGTGATCAACAATCAGAAATTTTTGTTTTTGTCTGAGCAAGAATATTTTCCAAAAAAAGGAAACTAACGACATTACAAATAAGGCAACCTTTTCAAATTATATCAGCGTTGTGATATCTATGGCTGGGAGACTTAGCTACATCTATTTTAATTGCCTACTGTTGGGCAATTCGGTGTTAAGCATTTTTCAAATCATATTATGATATAATCCTGTTACAACATTTGAAAGATAAAGGCTACTGAGAACAAAATTGTATCAAAATAAGTTATAAATATCACAATATGTTAAAATTGTGTTCAATTTTTGTTATGCTGTTCTAGTCGGGTAGAGATCTCGTAAAATCTCGATTAATCGATTAGTAACTAATCGATTACTCTCGATTCTTGACGCTTATTGAATCGAATCATCGTTGAGTAGTAATCGAATCAAAATTAATCGATTATCATAACGATGAATCGATTAATTGAAGTAATCGAAATCTAATAGTTGTCGTAAAATCCCGATTAATCGATTACTCTCGATTCTTGTCGATTAGTGAATCGATTAATCGTTGGGAAGTAATCGATTTTAAAATTAATCGATTATCACAACAAATAATCGATTAATTTGCGCCATCTCATTTCGTTCGAGATGTCGCGAAAAGCACATCGTAGTCCCACCATCGGCTTCGGCGGAGCTGCTACCGGAAATTTCATCGATGGTGTGGTTCATGCGGTCGTTCGCGCTCAGATTAAATTTTCTTGTCTGAAGTACTAATGATTGGCTACCATCAGAGAAAGTAGCTCTTAAGTCACAACTTGAGGCGAGATGAATTTTGTTCAAAGTAAAACTTAATTGCTTAGTGATGGCAGATTGTTTTCCATCGGTAGCAGAATCACAAGCGCGCGTTATAAAAAGACGCTGCCGATAATTATTCGCGTGGATAGCGTTAACTGTCAAGTGAAATTTCCCATCAAGATTATAATTCTAGTAGGTAGCCTGCTACTTGTTTAAGGTTTTATTTCCATCCATGCGAATACATATTTGCAGCTTCTCCTTCTGACGCGCGCTCGGACCGGCAGTAATGCTATGATTCCGCTACCGATACCAAACAATTATGCTTTGTTCTATGAAAAAAGTTCGTCTTATATCAACTTTCTCAATCACTTATCAATCACTGAATCATTGTTCAAAATTAAATCCACAGCAAGAAGAGTAGTTAAGTGCTAGACAAACATCATATAATTGAGCTCAGAATCACGCTAAAATATTTCACTGAAAAATTTTCTAGTTCCTAGCGGTTACACTATAGACAAATTATTTCAATTTAACCTTCCTCCCAAACATAATGGTGGTTCTGAAAAGATCCGATTCATTCCCAATTATGTGCCTCACCAACAACAACTACTGGACTGCGCGACAGCCATCTGATGATTCGGCTCTACGCACGCCGTCAATTGCCAGATCCAAAAATGCTGCTTGTAACACGGATGTAAAGATGTACTGCTGTTGCCACGACCGCCACCACTATCGAATGAAAAATTTTCATCCGCACCACCACAGCCGTTGTCGCTAGGACCGCTTCTGGACGCCTTGGTCCGCTTTCCATGAAATCCAGAATGAAAATGACGCGAGTACGCGAAACACGGGACTTTTCATACACAGGAAAAACGAAGCAGTGGATCAAAAGGCCCGTACCTTACTGCAATCTGATGTCCGTGTTGGGGATTTATGAACGGAATTGAATTTTTCACCCGGTTTGAAAAGAAATAACATTTTTAATAGTTTACCGTTGATAATGAATATTTTTAATACAATTAGCAAATTGGTGGAAAATTTCCGAATCTATTAATAACAAAATCTCGAAAATCCGTCGAAAGATAAAGTCACCATTACCGTTTGAAATATGACATGATTTCGTGACGGTCCCCAATTTGGAAATTTCGGTTTTGCACCCTGTATCCGAGGCTTCCCCTTAGCCGTAGTTAACGTCAAAATGCGCGAACAAAAAGCACGTCCGTACGTGCTGCTGTCTCGAACTGGAACGGGACACGCGCGCGCGGGAGAGCAGTTTTCTTATAATCAATAAAGATGGCTCATTAGTCCCGCCTCTTTGTTGTCCGGTATGGCTGCAAATATTGTGTAACCGTCACACACCCCTCAAAGGGGCGTGGCTACAGGTTCAACTTAATTGATTACAAGAAAGCAGCTCTTCCGCGCGCGCGAGCCATTTCGTTCGAGATGTCGCGGAGAGCAGACTGTGGTACCACCTTCGGCATCGGCGGAGCTCCTACCGGAAATTTTCTTCCCGGCGATGGTGTGGGTCGCGCGGTCGTCGTCATTAACATTAGCAGCGCTCAGTTTAAATTTGATTGTATGATGTAGGAGGAATGACGGCTTTGACAGGTTTTGTTCTATTATTGTCAGGGGGGTTTTTGTTTACAACAATATTCTTTGATATGCAATGATATGATATGATATTTGATATGAAGTACTAACGATCGGCTACCATCAATGAAAGTGGCTCAGGTGACTCGGGGAGGCACTACACACCGTGTTATTTTTCCTATCTTTTGACTCTTTCTAACATTGTCACCTCGTAATTTTGGAGTGGCGTATTTCGGTTTTCAGTTGTTTGATGTAACTGTAAATGTATCAGCATGTAGATTGCGAGTTAGCACGCGCCGGTGATACTTTTTCAAAATCATATTTGTTGTAAAAAAAAAATTAAGCATTAATGATAATCAATAGTATCAATAGAATTGGCAAATTGCTGAAGGGTTTCCGAATCGATTGATAAGCAAATGTCGAAAATAAAATAAAGACGCTATGAGCGTTGGAAATCTATCCTAATTTTTGTGACAGTCTCGAATTTGGAAATTTCCGTTTTAAACCCTGTATCTGAGTCTTCCCCTTAGACGAAGTTTACGTCAAAAAATCTGTAGCAAACATCAATACTGACGCCATACATTTTTTTCAGTCATAATGCGAATCAATTGTTTGCATGGTCTCCTTCCGATACTTGCTTGGGATTCAACTACCAACGTTAGCGTTGCGCTTTGAATAAAGTTCATCTCGGAACCGATTATTTTTTCAATCAACAGGAAAAATACAAAATTAGTCTCGCGGGAAAATTTCATGTTGTGCCGACAACATCCAAATCGTTGCAAACGCCACATTAGTGAATAAATTGTTGTAGCAATCTTCCGATGGCAGCCTTTGCTCGGACCGGCACTAATGCTATGTTTCCGCTACCGATGCCAAACAATTATGCTTTGTTCTATGAAAAAAGTTCATCTAATATCAGCATTCTCAATCACTAAAATCATATAACTCCGAATTACGCTAGAAAATTTCACCGAAGAATTTTCCAGTTCCTAACGGTTGCACTTTAGGAAAATTATTTCAACTTAACCTTCCTCCCAAATATAATGATGGTCCTGAGAAGAACCGATTAATTGCCACTTATGTGCCTTATTAACAGCAGCCACTGGGCTGCGCGACCGCCATCCGATGATTCGGCTCAACGAACGCCGTCGATTGCCAGATCCGCCGAAGATGGGACACGGATGAAAATGATGTGCTGCTGCTTCCACGACCGCCACCACCACCGACCGAAAAAATTTCATCCGCACCACCACACCGCTGAGACAGCCGTTGTCACTGGGACCGCTTCTGGACGCCCTGGTCCGCTCGCCGTGACATCCAGAATGACAATGACGCGCGCACGCGAAACACGGGGCTTTTTATACACAGGGAAAACTATGCAGTGGATCAAAAGGCCCGTACCTTACTGCAATCTGATGTCCGTGTTGGGGATTTATGAACGGAATTGAATTTTTCACCCGGTTTGGAAAAAAACAACATTTTCAATAGTTTAACGTTGATAATCAATAGTATCAATAGAATTGGCAAATTGCTGGAAAGTTTCTGAATCGATTGATAAGCAAATGTCGAAAATCCATCGAAAGATAAAGACGCTATTAGCGTTTGAAATCTATCCTAATTTCGTGACGGTCTCGAATTTGGAAATTTCGGTTTTACACCCTGTATCTGAGTCTTCCCCTTAGACGTAGTTTACGTCAAAAAATCTCAATTAAATGATAAACCTCGTTATACAATCAATTTATATAGTCTTGAACTGCAAGTGCAACCCATTTACACCATTTTTTTCGAGAAACTGGTTTATTTGATTAGAAACCGTTATTAAAAAAGTTATTTGTTCTAGCTTTAATAGGTATTGGATTTATGATCCGGTTTTCAAAATTGTAGGTATTCATAAATTACTTTATTTTTGAATTACTTCTTACATATGAAAAAATTACAATGAATGAGAAGTGTTCAATTTGATTGTGCACTGCATTTTATTGTGTACTCAATCTTACGGTTCATGCTTTCACCTCCCCTCCTGTGGAAATTTCATCAGCTTGCTATATGTATCATGCTGCAGCAAATATACGAACAAAGTGGAACACCACCGGAGGGACTTTTGGCTTGTATCCATCACACAAACACCAAGTGCAGGAAGGTACGTTATGTATGGTGCGCTGAAAAATGTAGGAAAAAGGCCCCACAAAGCAAAAATCATTCCCATCCCCAACGGTGGTGGTGATAGTCAAGTGAATAGATGAACGAACGACCGTACCGGCAGAGGACGTAATCTGGAACGCATCTTATCGAGGAGAGCGCATATAACGATGCCCTCAAGGGTTCGAGGATGGCCCGGTATGTTCCGATCGCCGGAAGAAAGCAAAGTGCGGACTGGTCTCCAATCGAGCGTTGAGAATAACACAGGATACACCGTAAAAAAATTAACGGAGATTTCGGTAATTTGTAACTTGTGACCCTGGGCTTGAAAATTTTTCACCGTGCATTTTCTGCCATCACATCGCATCCGGAACCGAAGGAATCCCGATAAGGACGTAACACAGCACGGTACAGTCTACAAAGGGAAAATTGATATATTCATTCAATTATGAAAGCGGAGACCTGGACCCTCTCCTGGCTTCGACGTCATAATCTATGTACTTCGTTCCGACCGTCGACGGTGGCGGTTCATGAGCTCGCCCTACGAGGACGATAAAGAAGATAGATTGAATATCTTCGGTGTCGTAAGGTTGATGTGACGTAAAGGACGCGCCGAGAGCGTTAACTGCATTGTCATAAATCTCCGAATCAGGGAAGGTGCTGCTGGTTCTTCCGGATGGATGGGGGTGGAGGGCGACCGGCAGAAAAGTCGAGCTACTATGAACGATTTATGTGAAATTTATAAGACGTACGAAGGTACATTATGAGCTCTGGTATACGGGGTCTATCTTTCGATCGGAGGAAAGCACCGAAAAACAGGATAACAAAACAATGGAGCCCGACGAAAGAAGCCCGGAATGAAACGTGGAGCAGATTTTTCAGTTCATTAGTTCGACAATGATAAATTGGATAAAGAAGCAGTGCAGTCGGGAAGTGAGCGAATGCAGTAAATCACGCTGATAAAGTCAATCGTGAAAAATTGGTTCCATTGGATGGCTAACGACGACGCGATGGTTGCTGTTATAAGGATTACTTTTGAAAACAAAAAAAATGGATATGGTGAGATAAGATGGTTTATTTATTCCTCCAAAATTGAGATGAGTGGCTGCGAATCTTCCATAGCTCAGTGGCTTTATTCAAAACCAAATGCAATTTAAGCTGCAGATAGGCAGTCAAATTTAGGAAATTCCATATTAAGAAATAGTGGTGGTAGTAATAATTTAGCAATGTTCAATGTTAAATGCATATGCTAGGAAGAATGTATTTATCTTGCTTACTTTGTTTGTTGCTTATTTTGATTGATTCGTGGAAAAAAATTATTTTGTTTTGGTGAAAAACTGAATTTTTCATAAGAGTACTTATTTCTTTTAAATGTATGGAAAATGTTTTATGACATCTTTGTAATTTCTGGTTTGTTGTCGATAGAGAATCTTACAAAAATATTTGATATTTGCTTTAGTACTACTTCATTTGGCATCATTATATAATACGGAGATGATGTTTTCCTCAAATAATGGAGTACTTATGTCAATTTGTATGCAATACAAATTTAACTCAATGAGCAAAACAAAATTCCAAACTGAAAACAAACAAAAACGATTTGTTCCGTCTATTTAAAATTCGTTGCATCGTCGTTAAAAACACATAAAGTATATTTGCATATCGATAGCTCGAAGTCACACTACAAGTCTTTCGTAAGGCAAATTCAGTTTCAAAAGTGGTGGCAGTTTTTTTAAACACCTTTTGAAGTCATCCAAGGTCATTTTTTATACTGCAAATAATATACTTCTTATTTCGATCTTCTTTGCTATGCGTACGATTCAAAATGTTGTCTAATCTGTGGCGAAACTTCTTTAAACATAATCACTAAATCCGTTCTATTCGGCTAAGTTCGAAGGCCCTCGTTTATTCGCTCGAATTCACCGACGGCCATGCCAACAAAACAGCACTCCCCGAGCTACATAAGTTGCTAATGAAAATGTTATTCAATTTCCACGCTGCAGTAAACACCCTTCCCAGGTGCAAACGACCAACTTTTGCACATCGCGCCGCTCGTCCGGCCAACCTGCAGGAATATTGGTGTGCGTTTTCTAGTCATCAGATGTGTTTTTTTTTATTTTCAATGTCTCGAGTCCTTCGCCATATCCCTCGGAAAGAGTTTTCACATTTTGTTAAGCACCGGGCGCAGTTCAACAGGAACTATATTTCATCTCATTTTGGGACAATTTTCATTTTAAAACTTTCACTTGTGTGTTTACCACCGTCACCACTCCAGACCACGAGTTTGTCCGGTGATGTGTGTGTATGTATGTACGATTTTTGTGGCAATGGTTCCATCGTGGAAAGTTATGACCCGACGGAAACCGTGACAACAACGTTGGTTGCACACAAATAGTAGTTTTCGCGAAATAGTGGGTAGCCGAAACTCTCTGCAGGATTCCAGCAGGCTGCCACCCTCGATCGCTGCAGGGAAGATGATTTTTCTATCGGAACAGTCCAGTGGTGAGAGCGAAAGTGGAAAACTGTGAGGCTAGTTGGTTGGCACCACGGTATAGAAGTCTCCAGAGGGCGTTCAAACTTTTCCAATTACGTGAAACGTGTGATGGTCGCAAATGATGTCCGAAATTTTTGGTAGCAGTAATATAATAGGCAACAGCGATATTAGGATAGAGGGAATATGGTCTCTTGTGCAATTTCGAATATGACGACATTTATTTTTGTTATTTCGAAGATTTTTATGGCATTGCTCTGCTCCATATGCAGGATGTCGTGGATTTAATTCATAAGAAATGAGCTTCTAAATTCCAAAACAAACAAAAATATCAAGATGAACCCGTCACGTCATAATTTACATTTGTTGAGAGCGCCAATAACTTCTCGATTTGCAAATGCTTTCTCAGTTCGGCAGCAAACCTATGTTCTTTTCACTCCCCAAGTCTTCACTTGGTAGGTGTGATATCGGGAGAATATCAAGTAAGCCATGAATGAGGAGGAAACAAGAGTTTGGATTATGAAGGAGTCTAGCTATGAAAAGTGTCAATAAATATATTGCGTTGCCTAGTAGTGACAAGTGATTGTGTATCCAGATTTCCCCAGTCTTCGGTATTACATTGGCGACGAGGAAAATGTGAGTACACTTGTATAATAATTGGGAAATGCACAAAGTATTGCAAAATTAATGCAAGCCCTTAATGAAAATATTAAAAATTTTGGCTAGACCATGCAAAGGCTTGACGGTGAAAAATTTTAAACTCCACGGTTACCATGGCAACTGATGATTTTGCACCCGATAGAATTGCCGTCAGTTCATGATTAGGTTTGAAAGCAAGGTTAGTGTGTACCTCAAGTTCTGGGATCTGTAATTCTGTTGGACTAATTACAGTTACAGTAGGATCCAGTTTGGCAGTTACAAAGGATCCAGTTTGCTTTCGATTTTCATTCTGTAAGTGATCGTGTTTTATAGTGCTATGTATTTCATTTTTGTGAAAAGGTGAAAGTGCTAGTGGGTAATGAAATTTATTATCAAACAATTCGCTGCTATACGTCCTGGCCCGGATATTTTCTAAAAGATAATTTTGAGTAAAACAACATAGGGGCCGTCCAGAAACCACGTGGTCATATATAGGGGGAGGGGGGGTTGGAAAATGACCACGATAAGCCACATGGGGGGAGGGGGGTGTTGCTCTCGAACCACGTGGTTTTTTTTACACGAAAAACTTTTGGTGAATAACAATAGCGGTTTAAAAAATACAAAGCATTAAAATTTAATGATTTAATCATTAAACGCAAAGCACATATTAGAGATGATGCCCACGTAGCGTCTTTTCAACTCAGCGTTAAAAAGACGTAGGTGTGCATCGGGAAAAACCGGTAACGCAGCGTCGTCGCAACGCCGATGCATATCTGCGTTATTTGACCATCTTAGCCTTTGATCCTATTTCCATAAAAAATAAACGAAAAAACAGGTTGCGATTCAGTCTTAATTTCCACAAAAAAAATTGGAAAGTAAAAATGGAAAAATATTTTTAAAAAATTTCGCCGCGCCACGCCACACTATGGGGGATCCCCATACAAGCGAGCGGTCAAAAATAAAATTGGACTTTTAAAGTGATTTTCCACTTAGTTTTAGCTGTGTATGGTCGAAATAGCATGAATATACAATTTCCAACCCCCCCCCCTTTGGGGATCGTCTATGAATTACGTAATTATTTTTTTCATAGGTTCGATTAACGTGACAAAGCAAACCTATTTGGGAAGTTGAAATTTCGTGCGTTTTCTTAAGGAGAAGGAAGGGGGCTGTACAAAAACTAAGTTCAGCAATTTATGGACATTATGGCGGCGATCATGTTAAATGACATTAATTTCATGACATTCCGTGATATTTTTTGTTCTCACTCTCATGCCTCACAATTTGTATTTAGAACAATTTGTTTGACAAAGTACTAGGATCTGAAGGATCATAAAGCATTAAATGTTAATCAAATAATCAGAATTGAAAATAACTTTTGAAAAAGGGTATTAGCAAATTAGAAATCGCAATCCCATGACATTTTTACGTGTACAAGTTATTCAAAAATGAGATTAATATATTCTCAAAAAATGTGGACATTCATTGTGGAATGTAAGAATGCTCCATTCTTCCGAAAAGCAAAATTCTTTTAATTTAAATAACAACACTATTTGAATTACTTTTGATTTGTTTTCATGATTTCTACAAGTTATATACAGCATCATTCTTTTTCTGTGTCAAGGTTTAAGTCTTCAATGATATTTTCTTCAATTCCATCAACGATGGAAGATGAGATAAATTCATCTAAAGTATTAGAAGATAAAGAACTTTTGAAAATCTTCAAATATTACAAAATTACGCATGGCATAAGAATAACTAAGTGAAAAATTTTTTCCAACGTCTCCTCGTTATCCAAATCGAGCTTAAAATGGATCTGATTCATGTAAGGCACGAAGGAAAATGTCAACATTTGCCTCTCTTGATCATTTTCTTGCATTATGAGTTCTAAATTTCTTCAACTGTTTATATTGACTTTCCGCTGGTTGTTCAGCCAGTGAACCTCAAAGTGTAGATGAGTGAATAAATATTTCCCTACCATTAGCCAGACATTCATGAACACTAGCAGGAATTTCATACGCTCCGTTCTAACTAAGATATTGTTCGTCTTTACTTTTGCAATAAACATGTCGGGAATTATTGATTCCAGGAGATTTATAAATATTTACATATTATGAAATCTCATATTTAGTTCTCCATCAGTAGCTAATGAATAGCTCAGAAAATTAGGTTTAGAGAATGACTCAAACCACTCAAGCCCCAAACGCATTTCAGCGGAATGGCGACGGAAACGGTAAAATTTGACAGGAAATATGAGCGAACTGTTAAATCCTTCCGTTACCGTTGTGCTGCATTGCATTGGGGTTTTATTCATTTACTCCTTTGAAAAGTTAATTAAATGAGCTCAAATGGTTATAAATAAAGTCGAAGTTATTACCAATAAATGTATTTTGACCATACCCTTTGAGCGCATAGTTCAGTCTGACCCATTTTCAATAGGAAACGATGGGACTAGATTTCCGTCGAATGAAACTTGTTGCGAGAAAATCGGACACAAATAAGTGTCAAAATGGCGATTGCGTTCTTTTGCGCACATACATACAGACGCGCATGCACACACATACAGACATCACCTCAATTCTTCGCGCTGAGTTAGTTGATATATACCACTAGGGGTCTCCGGGCCTTCTATCAAACATTCGTTTTGGAATGAGCATTAACCTTGGAGTACAGAGAGGCAAAACACGGTAAAAAAACAAATGAAAAAAAATCAGAGTGACTTAACTCTGTTAATTGCAAATACTGGCAAGAAATTCTTTCGGGACATTTTAGTCGAAGCTTTGTCCTTGATGTGTATCATAAAAGAACCTGGGGATTCCTGAGGAAAAAAGTTCTTCACTATCAAAGTTGAAAATAGCGTCGTTTTTGGAAAAAATATTGCTTCCGCATTTTTTCAATTTTTTCACAGTGTAACCATTAGTTTTTGCACACCATTTAAAAGCTTATACAATAACCTTTGTAATGATGTATTAACATTGAAGAAAAAACATTTAAAAAATATTTCAATAAATAGTTGAAAATAAAATATTTTTTCAGAAAATTTGCTAACTTTTTTACCCATTTCTGACTTTGCCACCTTATATCTTTGGAACTAGTGCACCTAGAGACTTCAAATTCAGAATTTCTCTTAATTAGAGTATTGACAATGGAGAGAAAATATTTTAAAATAATTCGGAAGACATGACATTTTCGATTAATGACCGCCCGAAATCCTATAGTGCGCCACCGCCACGGGGAAATGTAAAAAGTCAATAAAATACAATTTTGGATCAGCTGTTGAGGAAAACAAAACAAACGCACGGAAATTGATCTAGAGTGCGGTGCTGCAAACAGTTCATTGTGACATTTGCAACACCTGGGCAATGCTGGGTTTCTTTCACATCAATAAAGAGCAATGAAAAAATAAGAAAATTTACATAAGGAAAATACTAAAAAGTAATCAAATTGATAACATTCTCCATGAACTTCAAACGCTTTTAAAGAAGAGGTAATCTATGGAAAAATGCTCAATTTATATATTATTTTATATTCTTTAATGGAAAATTTCCTTTTTTTAATGCTCTTTATTGATTTTTTCGTGGAAAGATTTTAATTTTTGGTAAAAAAATATTTATTTTGTGGAAAATTTTGTAATTATTTATTGCTAATACTGATTTATTTATGGAATGTTTGTATTTTTTTCCGTGAAACATTTCGATTTCTTTATGAAAAATTCTTCCTTCATAATTGCAATTTTTGGTTTTAAAAGTGTTAATTTATTTTTGTTTTGTGGAAAATTCTTAATGGCTTATGAAAATTTTGCATTATTTGTAGAAATTTTTTTTTATTGCTCATACCATGATTTCTTTATTGAAAATTTCCTAATTGTTATGGAAATTTTTTATAAATTTTTAAGCAGGGTTTCTACTTCAGATGATATCGTATCTTAAAACATCGACTACTAAAACACTAAAACATCTATTGTAGATTGTGAAAGTAATAAATGAAATCGCATCGGCTCAATGGACCTGCTTGGATGCTTAGCGATGTACGGATACATCGTTCAGCACTTGGTTGATCGGGTCGTTTCAAAACTCCGTAATATCATGTCTCATGATTACATAGATATTTGTGGATATATTCTCAGCTTAGGACATTTTGTTTCTTGGCATGATTTTTGATACTTTCTAGGATATGTACTTCAGAGCAGTTTGGCCTATGACACCCGAAAAAAATACGACTTTTCAGTTCTTTCTATACTGGTTTTGGCAAGATCGAGTGGAAAACCCTAAATATGTACGTTAAATCCATGTAAAAAAATCGTCCTGAAAGGGTTAAATACCAAAATATAACAATAAATTCTAGAATACCAAAAGGAACCCAAAGATATTAAATACTCTAGTTTTAAAATGAAAACTAGCATTTTATGCCAAAAAATTTAAAAATATAGGGATAAATTGGAAAGTTTCTATGCCATTACAAATTTTTCTAGAAATTTTTAGAACATATTCGCGAGTCCACATTTTTTTGTATCCTGATGCATCGCAAGTGTGCGAGTTCTAGATATCCTAATACCTGATACAGATTACAACATGATAACATCATCAAAATGTTAGAATTCATGAAATTTTTTAATTTCCATGCTGGGTTTAGTTTGATTTTGAATCAGTTGAAATTCTTGTTTTTGTCCATCTTCAAAATTGATCGAGTTAACCATATGTTTTAGTTATATAAGGTATTTTTTCTATTTTTTTTTGTTCTTAAAAAACCACGTGGTCAAAGGGTGGGAGGGGGGTGGTCTGCCAAATGACCACGATAAGCCACATGGGGGGAGGGGGGGGTTAAAAATCTTCAAAAATATGACCACGTGGTTTCTGGACGGCCCCATATTCGAATCAATTCGTTTTTCATTCAACACGTCCACACAATATTTGTGATTGATGTACTGTAAAGTTAGTAAAAAAAATACGAGAAAGGCAAAAGTGTTACAAAAGAATGTTTGGATGAGATATTATGTGTTCATGGTGGATACACGAATAAGTTGTTGAATGGAAATTCTATTAGATGCATTTGAAATTGACGATAGATTTATTTTGTATGACATTGTCATAGTTAGTTTCACGTAGAATGTAAAATATTTACTACAGCTTTGAAACACAGTTTCGTCAATGAAAAAAATAGAGTCATAATATCTGAAGGCGGTGTTCGTCATAATTTGGAAAAGGCGGTTTTCGTCACCATTGAAAGAAGGCGGATTTCGTCATTAAAAAAATAGAAGGCGGTGCTCGTCACAATTCGATGAAGGCGGTTTTCGCTGCTGCTCCGCGAGCAGCAGCAAAAAGCGAAGGGCCAGACACTGGGAAAAAATGAAACTTTCTTCGAATGAGAATGCAACCGTTGTTCTGGAACGACATTCGCCTAAGCTCAGTGATCTTTGCTCAAAACATAAATGGTCTGCCGTTCAAATGTTCCGTTACCTATTCGATGAAGATTTCGTTGGTTTTATCACTACAGAGACAAATAAGTACGCACTGCAAAAAGGAGACACACGATTCCTTGTGACCGTACCGGAAATGTACAAATTTCTGGGAATCGTGCTCGCTTCCGGATACGTAAAAGTACCAAGTAAGCGGTTCTACTGGGAAGCAAAAGAAGATACATACAATATGTTGATTGCCAACGCTATGCCGAGGAATAAATTTGAGCAAATATTGAAATATCTGCATTTCAATGACAACTCACTCGATGATGGGTCAGACAAATTATACAAAGTGCGACCTTTGATAGAACGATTGAATGACAAGTTTCTAAACATGGGACAGCCATTGGGAACTCATTTCTCTATCGACGAAGCTATGGAGCCTTACTATGGCAGGAACTCTATGAAGCAATTCATCCGAGGAAAGCCTATTCGGTTTGGCTACAAATTTTGGTGCATTTGTACTCATGATGGATATCTCATCAACTTCATCCCGTATAAAGATAAGAAAATTCATTTAGATTCTATTTGTTTGGATCAATAATGTTTTTTGGCATACTTTGTAGGGAAAACGGATCGTGATCCTGGAGAACCATTGGGATCGAAGGTTGTATCCAACTTGAGCAAAGATGTTGTTACTGAAGGAAGTTATGTGTATATGGACAACTTTTTTACCAGCTTGCCCCTTCTCGAAGATTTCGGCAGAAGGAACATAAATATTATTGGAACCATCCGTGGCAATAGAATTGAAAAGGCGCCATTAGATTCCCTGAAAAAAGAGGCTCGAGGATCATACGACATTGTGCGTGACAACAAAACAAATATTACTATTTGTCGTTGGAATGATAATAATGTTGTCAATATGGCTACAAATGTGAAAGACGATAACATTGCCCTACGTGGAGGAACATGTAGCAGATACATTAGGGCTGAGAAAAAAAGAGGAGTTTTATTCCAACCCCATCTTTGTAAAATGTACAATAAAGGTATGGGTGGTGTTGATCTCTGATGCTCAACAAGGGCTATACCGCTGTCCCATACGTAATAAGAAGTGGTATTGGCCCTTCATTCGATTTGGACTGAATGGTGGAGTTGTAAATCTTTGGCATATCTACAGAAAGAGTCATGGAAACGGACCATTGATCAATTTTGTCAGATCTATTTGCGAAGGACTTCTAAGTGACATCAATCCAGCAAGGATCGAGTTCATGCAGATCAAGCCTAAACACTCGAAATCATCAGAGGCTAGGTTCGACGGAATACATCATTTCATCAACACGAATCCGACTAGGACCCAACGAAGGTGTGCATATTGCAACCGCTGCACGACGTACATTTGCTTGAAGTGTGACGTTGGCTTGCACCCTTCGGAGTGCTTTTTCCAGTACCACACTCCGTGTCACTGAATCCAGCGTTCGAAAGTGTTAATAATTCATAAATATAATTTTTGAAGTTGATTTTTTTTAAATAAAACCATTTTGTTGGATTTTCAAATGTTTTCAATTTTTGGTACTGTGTCTGCCCAGCGTATGAAATTTCATACGTAAGATATCTCAACTTTCAAAGAATTCTAAACGGAAATTTAACAATTCCCCCCTATTTTAAGACATACCTAGATGGACTAGATAGTTTCATCCCATTTGGATCAAGTTTTTGTACACCTGGGCAGTAATGGGTTAAAACAAAATAGATGGCGGTGCTCGTCACAATTCGATGAAGGCGGTTTTCGTCATAAACAAAAAAGGAGGCACTCGTCATAATATCTGGAAGGTAGTTTTCGTCGTAATTCAGAAAAACCAGTTTTCGCATTATCAGATAAGGAGGTATTTGTTATAGTCAGACATGGTAGATCTTTGCATTATTGCAACACGGCGATGTTAAAAAAATAGAGTTTGACGATACTGTGGAAGCGAATTTCGTCATACACTGATGGATGGCGGTTCTAGTCTTTTGATCGAAAAGAAACATTTTTTATCACTAATGAAGCTTTTTGTTCTTTAAAAAAAATACTGAAATTGTAAAGTATTCGAGTTTAGCAAGGAATGTATGGAAGCGCAATCTTGAATATTATTCTGAATCTGAGAAAATACAGGGGCATCATGAGAAACACTCAAAATTGCTTCGTTTTGGTGCCTCACGTCTCTAGATGGGCATTTCAAGCCGTATCGTAGACTTATCTATGAACGGCATTTGTTTCGTCAGATAGTAGAGTACATAGTAGAGATTTGTTGCTAAATGAAGATGAAATCTTTAGTACAAGTTTGAAAAGAAGCGATCGAAAAATGCAGGAATTTATGAAACAAATTTCACATGTTTTCGATCAGAATGCCAATCAGAGCACGGGAAACGTGATTGGATTGATATAAACAATAATTTTATTATCAAATCAGGATTTACTATTATGGACTAGGTTTAGCTGGGAAACAGCAGCTTTTACATCGTATAATTCCAGTATGCACGTACAAAACGTAGGCATGTAAGGGGTTCATAGTCATCCAGTTAGATCGGCGTCAGTCCTGAAATGTGAAAGTGTTTTCCATTGTGCCAACAAAAAAATATTGGAAGAATATATACGAACTTGGTTGACCTTATGGAATAAAAATATAAATGTATGCTGATGAAGCGTTTGTTTAATCCTTTTTACTTAAATGTCGTTGAATCGATTAAAAGATCGTATACAATTGAAAGATCTAAATCTAAATCTAAAGATCTGATCCGTTTTGGTGTTGAACTTAATATTAAAATTAAAAAAATAAATAAATAAAGAAGAAGAAATCTGATCCGTTTTTATCATCACTAACGGTTGGAGAACCGTATATGGGACATGATTGTTGATACCAACAAAAAACTTGAATTGTTTCGCTTTCATTGAAACGAATTTAATGTTGCAAAGGACGGACATCAATATCTTTTTGGCAATGAAATTACAAGGCGTTACAGGTCTTAAATGTTGGTTTCGATATCAGTACAGTCTTCAAATGTCCACAATTTGAATCACCAAAATTCCGTGAAAATACAGTATCAGTTCAGGAAGCATACCGTCGTGCTCCATATCATTTTCCAAAATTTCAAATTAGAGCACATTCCACCAATAATGTATTTAATTATTCAACTTCATCTCCAGTATTAACTGTACAGACTGGTTTAAGACTTAAAAGCTAACTTAAAATTTGCCTTAAGTTGATTTAACGTTCAAGCGGGTGATTCAGCCCAAACCGATGCCCAAACATTGTGCCTGACATACTGGAAGAGCTGACGTTGCCGAGAGCAACGAGCTGGAACAGGAAGTTGGCTTTCTGCAAAAACTCTGGACAGTCCAGGTGGCTGTTTAGAATGTCAAATACAAAAACCCTCCGCAAATATACGCGTCGCTGTCAAAGGGTTTCGAGTCTAATCAGTTGGCATCGCTCTTCGTAGTGCGGTAATATGGATGGATCAATGGATTATTCTACGGTAATCGTCTGACGACAAAACGAACGAACTGCGTTGGACCCTTTCGAATCGCGTCATCTGGATTTTGTGATTAGAAATACCTGAAAGATCTCGCTCCATTACTACTTAAAAAAAACGACCTATAGATTTATAAAACATATAGCGGCAGATATAGGAAACTTAAGTTTAGTTTTAGTTGTGCCCCATAAATCGTTCATAAGACAATGAAATTATTCTTGACAGAGTTTAACGGAGTCATCTGAGTGATATAGTAGATTTTGGGTTATTACAAGCAGCATGAGAGGTGACTTCAAGCTGTTCAGTGTAGGTTACAGCAATATAATATTCTCTTAAACGATGAAATAAATATTCGACGCGAAGGAGATTGAGTTTTCAAGACACTTACAAAGCGAAAATAGTGTCAGTTCGACCGTAAGCCGAGTCATGGACCGAGTATCGAAGCAGAGTTGAGGAGTTTCTTTAGTTATAATAACTATTGTAGGAAGATGTGTTCCATCGCACCAGCTCTGATCAATCACGGAGTAGCAACCATTGATATGTAAAGTCAGTCTAAGCTAAGCTAAGCTAATGTAGGAAGATGTGTTCCAAACTTAGCAGCTAACGCAGAACAGTTGAGATCTCTCCTTCGTAAGGGGTTTTTATTTTGAAGGAAGGATAACTAGCGTAGGGTATATGAGGCGATAAGGAAGTAGTAGGTGACATTGGTTAGCTGTTAGATGTTTCATTGGCAATATAACACTTTCGCATCAACTTGCTTAATGAATCCTTCAATTGCGAGGTGAAGTACGAATCGAGTACGAACTTAGTGCTACAAATTTAGCTGACGATTTTTAGAAATAACAAGAATATTTACGATAACACAGCGGAGTCTTACATTAACCACTTATTGGATAATTCATTTCCGATAGCTGTAGCCCTCATAGCGAAATCGACAATGGAAGGTGAACCATAAGCTAAATGAAGGGTAAGAATGTTTCAAATCAGAAATAGTCTCAGCCAGTTTGACTAATGATTATTGAAGCAGCGCTTCAGGTAGAAATGTTGGTGGCCAAGAATAGATAAAAGTGTATAGAAAATCGTAAAACACTGCGAATGAGGCACACTGGCGTCCACTCAAAGCTTCGTACCAGAATGCCTCCAGAAACATCTAGGTGTGATGTGGTCATTGACTCTTCTAGTACGGATTGGTTATATAAGCAGAATCACGAGCAAAAACATTATATGAAATCTTTATTCATTCCGTGCCGATAGTTCGAACGAGCCAGACGTGTGTGCTGTGTCTCATCGCGGGTGTTGTTCGGTAGTGCGAGTCTATTGTGTGGTGCCTACCTACGGATCCAAGGCGATCACTGTCGGCGAGCGAAGTAGCTGCTTCTGGCGACGCCAGTAAAGCAGGCTATTGTTTCTGCTGCTACCTACAGCAGCAGCACAGATAAGTGGCAGATTTTGTTTTATTGTTCTCCCTTTTGGAGCGGGACTGATTGAAATCAATTGAATTAGTTTTTTTTTTCTGATTTGCTAATAGTTTTAAGTTAGTATAAGACAGAATTGTCCTTCCACCTCTCGGGGTGAGAATGGAAGCAGAGACTATGGGAGGCGGTGAGCCACCAAAAGAGGTTCGCACACGGTTTTACCAGGCATCTTCGCCTGGCCCTTGGGTTGTTTACTTTCGGCAGAAAGCGAAAAGCCTAGATTTTCTCGGCATCAAACGAGACTTGACGCGTCGTTTTACGAAGCTTGAATTCAATCAAATCAACAGAAACAAGCTACGCATCACCGCACCTACATACCAGGTGGCGAATGAAATTGCTGGCGACAGGGCGTACAACATTGAATATTTAGTTTATGTCCCTCGCGGGAGGTCGAAATAGAAGGTGTGATCAACGCAGCGAGCTTAACTTGCAAGGATGTGCTTGCAGGAAAGGTCGCTTAAAGAATGTTCTGCAATCTACCGTGGATATCCTGGACTGCAAGGAATTGCATTCAGCAACCACAGTAGATGGTAAAAAGGTATATGCTAAGTCAGGCTCGCTTCGGGTGACGTTCGCCGGTTCGATGCTCCCAAAATATGTAGATATCGAGAATATGTTGTTTCCGGTGCGTTTGTTTGTACCAAGGGTATTTAATTGTACCAACTGCAAACAATTAGGTCACACTGCCGAGTTTTGTGACAACAAACCACTTTGTGGTAAATGTTTCCAAAAGACATCGGGAGGATACCTACCAGCAACAAGCCACAAAATGTGCTTATTGTGGTTTGGATCCTGCCCATGGTTTGCAAGATTGCCCGGTGTACAAACGACGCACCCAAAAAGTGAAGCGCTCGTTGGTACAGCGCTCCAAGCAGTCTTATGCGGAAATGGTTAAAGCGCAAGACACATCCGCCACTGCCACCGCAAAGACTGCTTTTTCAGCTGCCGTTCAAGTAAGTGACTATTATGATTCCATCTCCATTGATGAATCGGACTCTGACGCAGCCGACATGGATGATTCTTCGGAGGTACACGCGCCCGAAAAGAGGAAGCAACCGTCTTCCCCAGGATCGCGCCGAAAGAAAACAAAAGTCATCCATAAAGGCTTGGCAAAATCTGAAGGTAATGGGGGATTATTTAAAATCCCGAAGCAACCAGTTGTCACTGCAGATCCCTGCTGCTCTAAGACATTCCCGCCATTGCCTAAAACCGATGTACCTAAGAAACATCCGGCTAGGATTATCAATGAAAAGGAAAATGCTACTCGCACTTCCGAAAATAGAATCTCGTCCAAGCAAGGATTGATATCCTTTAAGGACCTCGTGGACCGCTTTTTGAATCTTTTCAATATTCCGGATTCATTGAGGCCAATCATTGACCTCTTTATTCCAACAGTAGAAAGTTATCTGAAGCAATTGACTGTTTCATGGCCCTTCTTGCAGAAATTGTATCTTTCGATGGATAATACGGCCATACAAGATACAATCACTGTGCTGCAGTGGAACTGTCATAGTCTAAAAATAAATTGGACGTGTTCAAGTTTTTGATTCGCAATTCCGATTGTGATGTATTTGCTCTCTGTGAAACATGGCTTTCTTCTGAAGAAGAAATCAACTTCCACGATTTTAACATTATTCGCCAAGATCGGGATGATCATTATGGTGGCGTTCTTTTGGGGATCAAAAATGCTACTCCTTCTACAGAATTCCATTCCGACTGTTCCCGGCTTAGAAATCGTCGCTTGCCAAGTAAATGTGAAGAATAAAGATCTTTGCATAGCTTCAGTGTACATTCCTCCAAATGCCTCTATTAATCGTCGACATTTTGGAGCGCAGTCTCCCTTCTATCATCTCCAGTATTGATATTGGGTGATATGAACGCACATGGTATTGGATGGGGCGAAACGTATGACGATTATAGAGCGCCTATTTTCTATGATTTGTGTGACGATTTCAATTTGAATATTTTGAACACTGGTGAAGTAACTCGAATAGGACCAAATGGTCAACAAAGCCGTATTGATCTGTCTTTATGTTCTAATTCACTATCGATAGATTGCACGTGGAAGGTTATCCAAGATCCCCACGGTAGTGACCATATGCCGATAGCCACCACCATTAAAAGTGGCTATCAAGAATCTGAGCCAGTTAATGTTCCTTTCGATCTCACGAAGAACATTGACTGGCAAAAATTTGCATCGGCGGTAAAATTGGTATTGAATCAACTGATATTCTTCCGCCACTGGATGAGTATCGATTCCTTACCGAATTGATTCATAAAAGCGCACTGGAAGCTCAGAAACGACGCGTTCCAAGTACATCTGTCATAAGAAGACCAGCCACTCCTGGATGGGATGATGAATGTACTAAGTTGTATTCTGAGAAATCTGATGCCTTCAAGGCCTTTCGTAAACACGGAAGGTCCGAGCTTTTTGAAGAGTATTTGAGGCTTGAAAGAAAGCTCAAAAATCTTCTCAAGGCTAAAAAACGTAGCTACTGGCGACGTTTTGTTGAGGGACTATCACGAGAAACCTCAATGACAACACTTTGGAAAACGGCCCGCAACATGCGGAACCGCATTTCCACCAATGAGAGTGAAGAATACTCCAATCGATGGATATTCAACTTCGCCAAAAAGATCTGTCCAGATTCCGTGTAAGCAGAACCGCTATTTCGAGAATCAGTCACTGATCCCGGTTCTTTGTGTGGACCATTCTCAATGCTGGAACTTTCTATGTCTCTTCTTTAATCGAATAACTCTGCTCCGGGATGCGATAACATCAAATTCAATCTTCTGAAAAACCTCCCAGATATCGCAAAAAGACGATTACTTGACCTGTACAACTGTTTCATGGAGTACAACATTGTGCCACCTGAATGGCGACAGGTCAAAGTAATAGCTATTCAAAAGCCTGGGAAACCAGCGTCTAATCACAATTCATACCGACCGATTGCCATGCTATCATGCATGAGAAAATTATTGGAGAAAATGATCCTTTCAAGAGTCGACCATTGGGTCGAAGAAAATGCATTGCTTTCAAATACTCAGTTTGGATTTCGAAAAAGGAAAGGAACAAACGATTGTCTAGCGTTGCTTTCTTCAGATATACAACTGGCCTTTGCGCACAAGGAGCAATTGGCTTCAGTATTCTTGGATATTAAGGGCGCTTTTGATTCAGTTTCCATAGAAGTACTGTCAGACAATCTGCACAGTAGTGGATTACCCGTTATATTGAACAATTTCTTGTACAATTTGTTGTCAGAAAAACAAATGAATTTCACACTCGGCACTCTGACAACTTCCAGAAATAGCTACATGGGCCTTCCCCAAGGATCATGTTTAAGTCCCTTGCTCTATAATTTCTATGTTAAAGATATTGACAATTGTTTGGAAGGACAATGCACGCTCAGACAACTTGCAGATGATGCCGTGGTCTCTCTAAGAGGTCCAAGTGCAGCTGTCTTGCAAGGACCATTGCAAAGTACCCTAGATAATCTGACTGTTTGGGCCAGACATTTGGGGATCGAGTTTTCACCGCAAAAAACTCAGTTGGTTGTGTTTACTAAGAAGCGGTACCCTGCTCAACTGAAACTAAAGCTGTTGAATGATGACATCAACCAATCTTTATCTTCTAAATACCTTGGGGTCGTGTTTGATTCTAAATGCACATGGAGACTTCATATTGAGTATTTGATAGAGAAATGCCGGAAAAGGATCCATTTTCTACGTTCTATCTCCGGAACATGGTGGGGTGCTCACCCGGAAGACCTCATCAAACTCTATAGAACGACTATTCTCTCTGTTTTAGAGTACGGCTCCTTCTGCTTCCTCTCAGCAGCTGATTGCCACCTTATCAAATTGGAACGAATTCAATATCGTTGTTTGCGTATTGCCCTTGGCTGTATGCATTCAACGCATAACATGAGCCTGGAGGTGCTTGCTGGAGTCACTCCTTTAAAGCACCGTTACTGGGAGCTCTCATTAAGAATACTAATCAAATGTGGAACAAGTAACACACTTGTCTTACACAACTTCGATAATATGCTTGAACTGGTTCATCGGTCAAGATTCTTAAGAGTTTATCTCAACTACATATCGTCAGATCTTTGTCTTCCATGTTATACTCCCCCTCGAGTTGACTTCACCAATGACAGTTTCTCAATTGAATACGATCTGTCCATGAAACACGCTATTCAAGGAATACCAGATCATCTTCGAAGTCTTTCAATTCCCTCCATTTTTTCTGAAAAATATGAACATGTCAATTGCAACAACAGATATTTCACTGATGGTTCTCGCATTAACGGATCCACTGGCTTTGGTGTTTTCAATGTAACTTCAACCACCTTCCGAAAACTTCAGGAACCGTGTTCGGTTTATGTTGCTGAGCTGGCAGCAATTAACTTCGCTTTGGGGATAATTTCCAATCAGCCCGTAGACCATTATTTCATCTTCTCGGATAGTCTTAGTTCTATCGAGGCACTCCGGTCGATGAAACCTGTTAAGCACGCATCTTACTTTCTTTCAAACATAAGAGAGCAGATGCGTGTTTTGGTCGAAAGATCATTCAAGATTACCTTTGTTTGGGTCCCATCTCACTGCTCAATCTACGGCAATGAGAAGGCAGACTCGCTGGCAAAGGTGGGCGCACAGGAAGGTGAGGTTTATGATAGACAATTCTCGAGCAACGAGTTTTTCCCATTAGTCCGTCAGAGTACTCTTCAAAGTTGGCAAAGAAATTGGACACACAACGAACTTGGACGGTGGCTATTTTCTATAGTTCCAAAAGTTTCTGGGCGAGCGTGGTTCAGAGGTGAGGACTTAAGTCGAGGCTTCATTCGCGTGATGTCGAGACTTATGTCTAATCACTATTCACTAAACGCACATCTGTACAGAATAAACCTTGTCGATAGCAACTTATGTAGGTGCGGAGCCGGTTATGATGACATCGATCACGTAGTTTGGTTCTGCTCGGAAAACGACGTCTCCAGAGAGCATTTATTGGATACCCTAGTGGCCCGAGGTAAACAACCCTTCCAGGAGATAAGAGGTGTTTTGGGGGATCGTGATGTGGTCTATATGCAAGCCATTTATAGTTTTCTTTGTTCCTCTGACATAAAAGTCTAATACTTTTGTTTTTTTTCTTTTCTTCAAAGTTTTTTTTGTTTTGTCTCTGTCTGTCTGTCCCGTAGAGCGCCGTAGCTCTGGCCGTCCGGAAGATGCTCCCATTCGAATCATTCTTCGAGCACGACGACACACCACATCGTCCCCGACGCCAAATGACCGGATGAGCTGCTGAAATTCCTTGATTATGATGATTCCCTGATTCCCGAATCCTAATCCCCGTCCATCCTTAAACATTGTAAACCTAACCTCGAGTCACCACGAGTACGTTGGCTTATTTCCCTCTCTTACTAATTTAATAATAAGATTATGTCGATTGTACATATCTCAAAGAAACGTGGCTCCGTAAAGTGTTATACACGCCTGAGCCTACCAAATAAACGAAATTGGAAAAAAAAATCTTTATTCGCTTCGGAGGGTCTGAAACTTTGAGATTTGATAATGTGCACGACTTAATAAGACTTTTTTTTCGGGAATTTGGTATTGACCATAAGAAAACTACGCCCTATTGGCCTCAGGCAAATGGAGGAGTAGAGCAGATGAATTGTACAATCCTAAAGCGATTAAAGTGTGATCTGCGTACTTGTATTATTCCTCCCAACATTCTCCGACAGGAAAAGTCCTACCTGGTGTAGTGTTCGAAAGAAATCTCGAGACAAAATTCTGAAATGGATCTGGGGTTGAAGAAACTAAAGGTCAACAATTGGGAGAGTAACAGTAACAGTAAAAGTAACGGCAGCAGAATCAACAGTCATAGAAAAGCAGAGTGAAATCAACTACAGGAAGAGGACATTGTGAGAGCATTCATCGGAAGCTGGGAGAAGTGCTAGCTAATATCAGCTGGATCACAAACATTAGGACCCGATCAGGAGACACAACCATCACCACCGGTTCTGGAAAATCAAACTGAAGAGCCATCAATCATCCGCCGTAGACTAAACGTCCTGATCACCTGAAAAACTATATACAAACATTATTACTAGATTAACACTATTTGTAAGGGGGGAGTGTGATATCGGGAGAATATCAAGTAAGCCATGAATGAGGAGCAAACAAGAGTTTTGATTATGAAGGAGTCTAGCTATGAAAGTGTCAATAAATATATTGCGTTGCCTAGTAGTGACAAGTGATTGTGTATCCAGATTTCCCCAGTGTTCGGTATTACAGTAGGGTTTGGGTTTGGTATTTTTATATCTTTGATTTGATTTTACATGACATTAAGCATACTGCTTCTCAACCATCTTCAAATTTGCATTACACTAGGAATAAACGTTGTCATCAAAGGAAAAGTAGAAACATGAACATTTTTAAAGGTCAAAGTTTAGCCAATTAAATATAAAATAATTTAAAAAACGAATTGAGATATTTTTTGGAAATGATTTATAACACGAAGATAGAATTTCAGTAAACATCAAAAGTAGTGGTTTCTCTGGGATCATTTCAAGAAAACATATCAGTCAAATAAATGTATGTAAATTGTACAATATAGATAATCAAAAGTCCAACCTCGTGTATCAAATTGTTTTCAAGTAAATATTTAGTAGGGTTTTGGTCACCGTGAATTTTTATATTTTTAGATTGTTGATTTTTTTTTAAATATATCAAGTAAACATTGTTTTGAAATTTTAAAAACTATTTGAAGAATCGCATCCCATATCCAGCTTTGGATTTTTTTTTTTCAGGATTCTACTTTTCCTCTTGAATGCAGCGTTCATCCTTCTCCTAGCGTTTAAAGCAGTCGTTTACCACCAGTGTGGGTTTCAAACTGTGTGAACCGAAAAGTGTGTGTTTAATTTTCACCGAAAAGTGCCTACAAATTGAAGACATATTTCTCAAATTATTCTGCGTTCTGGCGTGATAGGGACCGATGTTGCCGATATATTTGAAGAATACATGGCTATTCTGTCGTTGTAGAACCCCTGACTGGTGTCAATCGAAACCTAGTTCAAGTTGAAGTTTTTTACTGGTACAAGTAACATTTTAAGTTTTATAATGCTTATTATTATTATAATCTTTATTAAAGAGGTTTTTAGCCCAAGGCTAGTTCACCTCCGAGGTTTTATAATGCTATTGAAGACCATAATTTACTCTTCAAGAGTGTTATAAAACCAGCATGAAACCAAAATGTTACTAGGGATATCATGAGGCACAGAAAAATACAAAAAAATGCTAGGTGTCTAACTTTTTTTAATTCCAAGTACAAAGTACCATTGTAAACCCAAAAGTCGCGAAGAATAAAAATTCGATATGAAAAAATGATCATACTGGTAATAACAAAATTGGAATACATTCATTCAAATGCCCTTTTGCCTTTCTCGTACAACAAAGTTGTACCGAAAGGCTATCATTTCACTCCAAAATCGAACTTTTTATAGAAGTCTCAGAGACCCATGATGTTATATACCAATCGACTCAGCTCGGTGAGCTGAACAAATGAATGTCTGTCTGTCCGTGTGTATGTGTATGTATGTGTGCACACGAAAACCGATAAACATTAGCCACTTTTTCATATAGTAATTCTTAACCGAATTTCTCGCAACAAGTTGCATTCGACTTGTTGTTTGACTTGCCTTGTTGATCACTATTGAATTTGATAACGATCGACCATTGCGTTTGAAAGTTATTAAGAAAATAGAATCGAACTATATAAGCGCCATATAAGGTTTGTGTCTTGGCTAAATGCGAGAAAGGCAGTATCACCACTCGGTGAATTAAGTTGGGTTTTTTTACTCAGTTCATCCAAATTATTCTTGGAAATTCATCCGAGTTTCCCTTGAAAATTCATTCAAATTTACCTTTGGGTGATCATTCGGAAATTTATCCAAACTTCCCTTGGATTTTTTCTTAGACCTACACACTTAATTTTTTTACCGGGATCTCAGCAAAATGTTGAACTTTTACCGAGAATCGCACAGCCGTGCCCCAGCAAACATGTTTTTTACCTAGATTGCTGTCAAAATTGCTGGAAATCAGCAAATAATTTGCCGAAAATCAGCTAACAAACGCTATTTTTGCCGGAATATCAGTTATTTATTTTGCTGGCGCACGGCTGTGCGGATTTTTGCCGAGCTGCGGAAATAAAAACTGAGTGTGTACATCCAAGATGTATACACCACTAGGTGATACAAGCTGCCAAATTTATAGAAGACAAGAAGGCGGGGGTGAAAAATTAATTTTCAGTGCAAAACGTAAACAAACTAGCTGGCTCTTCCATACTAAAATCCAAGATGGCTGAATCGTGAACTTGGCAGATTGGAACACCTATAGTGGTGTATGTCTTGCATACATCCATGTTTTCCTTGAAAATTCATCCAAAGCTCCCTTGGATATTCATCTGATTTTCTTGTTGTAATTCATTCCGTAATTGCTTTGGAAATTCATCCACATTTTGCTTTGAAATTTATCCAACTTAGATGCTTCGAAATTCATCCAAATTATGCTTAGCATTTCATTTGAATTTCTTTTAGAAATTCATTCGAATTTCTCTTCGAAATTCATTAGAAGTTCATCCGAGTTTCGCTCAAAAATTCATTCGAATTTCCCTTTGGAAGATCATTTGAATCTCCCTTGGAAACTCAATCAAATTTCCCTTAGGAATTCATTTAAATCTCTCTCTCTCTGAAGTTACCTTGGAAATTTATTCCCGTTTCCCTTTCCCGAGGCAGCGTTGCCGGAAGAGGGTGAGCTCGATGGGGCCTCTCTTGAGGACTGCTGGAATACAGTTAAAGCAGCCATTAACGACGCAGCGGAGAACAATGTCGGGTATATGGGACGAAGTCGACGAAACGATTGGTTCGACGAAGAGTGCAGACAGATTCTGGAGGAGAAGGACGCAGCGCGGGCGGTCGCGCTGCAGCAAGGTACCCGGCAGAACGTGGAACGTTATAGACGGAAGCGGAGACAGCAGATCCGCCTTTTTCAGGAGAAGAAACGCCGCCTGGAAAAAGCGAAGTGCGAGGAGATGGCACAGCTGTGCCGTTCTCAAGAAACACGCAAGTTCTATCAGAAGCTCAACGCATGCCGCAAAGTCTTGGAACGTGTGGTGATCGAAAAGTGGAAGCAGCACTACGAGGAACATTTGATTGGCGCTGAGAGTACAGGCAGTGAAAGTCAAGGCAGCGGAGGAGATGACTACGTCAGTTCAGCGGACGATGGAAGCGAACCAGCCCCCACCTTGAGGGAAGTTAAGGATGCCATCCAACAGCAAAAGACTTATAAAGCAGCTGGTATCGTAGCTGAGCTCATCAAGATGGGCCCGGTAAAGCTAGCCACTTGCCTGCACAAATTGATAGTCAGAATCTGGCAAACTGAACAGCTACCGGAGGAGTGGAAGGAAGGGGTTATATGACCCATCTACAAGGAAGGAGACAAGCTGAAGTGTGAGAACTTTCGAGCGATCACCATCCTTAATGCCGCCTACAAAGTGATATCCCAGATCATCTTCCGTCGTCTGTCACCATTAGTGAATGAGTTCGTGGGAAGTTATCAAGCCGGCTTCGTTGACGGCCGCTCGACAACGGACCAGATCTTTACTGTACGGCAAATCCTTCAAAAATGCCGTGAATACCAGGTCCCAACGCACCATCTGTTCATTGATTTCAAGGCGGCATACGACAGTATAGACCGCGTAGAGCTATGGAAAATTATGGACAAGAACAGCTTCCCTGGGAAGCTTACCAGACTGATCAAAACAACAACGGTGGATGGTGTGCAAAACTGTGTGAAGATTTCGGGCGAACACTCCAGTTCGTTCGAATCGCGCCGGGAGCTTAGACAAGGTGATGAGCTTTCGTGCCTGTTGTTCAACATTTCGCTAGAAGGTTGTAACGTTTTACGTTTTTGCGATCAATTTTCGATTAAGTCAGAATAAGAATTTATGACGTTTTTCTCTTTTTAAGTAAAATCATAAATTAAAATTATTTGGAATTAATTAAATAGTGAAACATTACGTTACGTTAATAATTTGAAGACCGGACGAAAAGAAATTTGAATTTTTATTTGTATGTCGATTACGAGGTTTGTGTCTTGACTAAATTATTATCCAAATAGAAATTGACCATGTACTGTTGTAGTGTTCTTATGTGCTCGTTTTTATCGACTCACCGAAGGCGCGCACTCTTTGTCGCCATTTCAAATTTATTTGGCGCAAATTTAAAATAATTGACGACTTTTCAAAGGATAAGTTTCTTTATAAAATTCAGACAAGAACTCGATCATTTCGCTAAGTGAACGGCTGGTGATTACAAGTGTTTGCTAGTAGGCTACGAAGTTTTTCAGTATTTTAAGTTGAGTTTGGCTAGTTTGACTAATAGGTAAAGTGTGATTGGAGTGAATTATTCTGTGTCTATTTTAATCAAATTTCTAAAATTAACAGTTAACGTAGCAGACGTCATTAGGACGTGTTTTTTTAATTCCGCGAACACCGAGTTAGTTTAGTGAAACGTACAAAAAGGTAAAACGAATTTAAATGTTTAATGTAAAGTTTTGTTAATAAAACGAATTCGCGTTGGACTTTCCAGCGCATTGCGCTTTTTGGTACGGGCTGGATTTCGTGTATTCGACCGGAGTCGGGTACGGGAATACGTGTGGCGTCTACAGGGCCCGCCATTTCGTCCAACGGACATCGAGAGCTCGAGCGTGCGTTAAGGCCCGCCTGTAAAGGTAGTTAAACGGAGGAGGAGTGAAGTCGCTCGTCTAAAAGCGAAAACTCGGCGGTCGCCAATCAACCGTCGAAGGTAAGATCCCCAAGCCAATTCCCGTGGATCAGTCCCGAGAGTGCGGTCCCCGTACGTCGTCATTAATCGTACGCTGGACCGAACCCGAACCGACGGTTAGTAGTCTTCCTTTTAGTCCTCGCTCGGTGAACCGAAAAGGTACGCGAAGCCGGGTCGTTAGAGAAAGGAAGCTACTAACTTGAGGGAACGGTTATTCCTCTCGATTCCGAAATCGGAAGCCTTCCGTCCAGCCGCCACTCCCTCCGCATCTTTAGTTTCGGCCATATCGCTCGAGCTCGACCTCCATCGCTGCGCGCCAATCTGCAGCATCTGCGGCAAAGCCAATCGGCCGCCATCGCCACAACCTGGTCGGAGGACATCGTCGCCATCTTCCCGGCGGAGTATTCGCATCAGTGCATCGAGAAGCAAAACCCTGCGCAGGTATGTGAGCTTGTATTTTCATGGCCATGATTAGCTCTCTTTTTCCATTCCGTACCGATACGTCCAACCCGAATTAGAGAATAAATTCCGTTAAGTAATTTGAAGAAGTTAGCTTGAGTTTTAGTTGTATTGCGTTTCACGGGGCTGGGAGAATTCACTCCCATTGCGTTTGCCGTGGCTACAGTTTAAAGTTGTCTTCGAAAGTTGCTTTCCGTTCTTTTTCAGTGGGTTGAGCGAGTTCAGGTAGGTGGGAAGTGGGGAAAGAATATTAAGCGTAAGTAATTTTGGAGCCAGCGACCGTTCGAGAGTCCCCAGAGGTAAAGGGTCTGTAAAAGTCGGGCAAATAGGGAACACGACCGGTGGTCTCTCTTCGAGAGTGGCGCTTAAGCCACCGTGTTTAAAATCACCTCGAAACCATTCGCGAACGGTTACAAGGTGTCATACGGAGAGCCGACTGTAACAGCCGGGGTACGATTTTCAACAGATGCAGTCAATTCATTTGTTTCGCGGATAACATAGACATTGTCGGCAGAATATTTGCAAAGGTGGCAGAACTGTACACCCGCCTGAAACGTGAAACAACAAAAGTTGGACTGGTGGAGAATGCATTGAAGGCAAAGTACATGCTAGTGGGCGGAGCCAAGAGCGACAGGGCCCGCCTGGGAAGCAGTGTTACGATAGACGGTGATACCTTCGAGGTGGTCGAGGAATTCGTCTACCTCAGATCCTTGCTAACGGCTGATAACAATGTCAATCGTGAAATACGAAGGCGCATCTGTGGAAGTCGGGCCTACTACGGGCTTCGCCACCGCACCAAATGTGTCATGTACAAGACCGGTTGTCCTCCACGGACATGAAACATGGACAATGCTCGAGGAGGACTTGCAAGCACTCGGAGTATTCGAAAGACGGGTGCTTAGGACCATCTTTGACGGTGTGCAAAAAGACGGTGTGTGGCGGCGAAGAATGAACCCCGAGCTCGCCCAGCTCTACGGCGAACCCAGTATCCAGAAGGTAGCTAAAGCCGGAAGGGTACGATGGGCAGGGCATGTTGCAAGAATGCCGGACAGCAACCCTGCGAAGATGGTGTTCGCTTCCGATCCGGCAGGGACGAGACGACGTGGAGCGCAGCGAGCGAGATGGGCAGACCAGGTGCAAAACGACTTGGCGAGCGTGGGGCGTATTTGAGGATGAAGAGATGCGGCCTCGAACCGTGTATTCTGGCGTCTAATTGTTGGTTCAGTGTTATCTGTTTAGATGTAGATTAAATAAATGAAATGAAATCCTATTGCCCTCATGGGGCCCTCCTTAGCCGTGCGGTAGGATACGTGGCTACAAAGCGAGACCATGCTGAGGGTGGCTGGGTTCGATTCCCGGGGCCGGTCTAGACAATTTTCGGATTGGAAAATGTCTCGACTTCCCTGGGCATAAAAGTATCATCGTGTTAGCCTCATGATATACGGATACAGCAATGGTAACTTGGCTTAGAAACCTCGCAGTTAATAACTGTGAAAGTGCATAAGGAACACTGCGAGGCGGCAATTTCCCTGTGGGGGATGTAATGCCAATAAGAATAAGAGGATCCAATTGCCCTCATTCAATTTTACCTTAGAAATCCGCCCGAATTTTCCCTTGAATTTCATTTAAAATTTGCTTTGAAAATCAGCTCAACTTTTGCCTTTACATTCGTCCGCATATCTCTTGAAATTCTTTTAATTTCCATTAGTATTTCATACAAACTTCCTTTTAATGACCATCTGAATTTCCTTTGGAAATTCATCTCAATTTAGGAGATTCATTTGCTAAATTTTCATTCATCCAAATTTCGGTTTGTAATTCATGGCAGTGCGTTCGCACATTTTGCTGTGAAGTTCATTCGAATTTTGTTTTGGAAATTCATCCACACGTCATTTTAAAAATCCTCCAATTTCTATTGAAATTCATCCAAATTTCACTTCGAAGTTCATCTGAATTTCGCTTTGAAATTAATTTCTTTTGGAAGTTTATCCAACTTTGCTTTAGAAACACATCCTAGCTTGATAGATCGTGTTGAAGTGCGACCGGTTTCTGAGTTTTTTCTGCGTTGCGGAATAATCCACGGAATAAATATAAATTGATAAATCGTAAAAAGTGCAAGTGTGTTCGTATTTTGTGCTGGACTTGGACCCAGTTTCCAGTGTATGGGCGAGTAAACTGGAAAGTGAAACAATCAATTCAGTGCAGATTTGTTCGTGTTATTTATTGGACGTAGAACGATCGGAGATCACGTCCAGACATGTTTTCTTCAGTAGGCAGAACGATCGGCCGGTCATCAACATTTTGTTCTGCTTTGTGTGGTAAGCAGAACGATAGGCCGGTAACCGAAATTTTGTTCAGCTTCGTGCGTGTGTGTAAATTAATTAGAAAGTAAAAGTTTTAATCGCGTCTAGACATGTTTTCTTCAGTAAGCAGAACGATCGGCCGGTCATCATAGTTTTATTCTGCTTTGTGCGGAAAGCAGAACGATCAGCCGATCACCGAAATTTTGTTTTGCTTTTTGCGGCTTTAAAAAAATGAGTATTGTTATCATCGATCAAACTACACGCTATACACGGCATACCGTTTACACTCCCTACACGCTTAGAATCAATAACACAGAGATGTGTTTGCTTCACACAAAACGGACCTAATGCAGTACATCACCTAGATGAGCGACAGTTACACAGGCACAAAAATAACGGTCGTGATAACGGTCCTTTTCAACATGTAAACGTTTGTACAGATTCCTTGTTTCATGAGGAACCAAATACTGTTGAAAATATTGAAATCCAAGCTTCAATAAAACCACACGAGCTATTTTTGTGGCTGTGTAACTGTCGCTCATCTAGGTGCTGTTCTGCATTAGGTCCGTTTTGTGTGAAGCAAACATATCTCTGTGTTATTGATTTTAAGCGTGTACCCCATATATCCAACATCCTAGTGATCTCTCGTGGCAGTGCAGATGACTCGTCGGCTTCTATCAAAGCGAGTATCACGTCAACAATTTCCTACCTATTCCCCAATTGACCTGCATACGGACACGGCCGGCGCTGGTATTGCTTATTTTTTGGGCCACCAGTTCTTACACATTGAAGGTAATGTGAATCCCAAACTTCATCTATTGGTTTCTCTGTGTAACTGCAGCTGACCTGGCAATAACGGAGTAGCAACCGTGGACGGTCAATCATGCTCATGCTCATGCTCATGCTTTGCTTTAGAAACACATCAAAGTTTGTTTAGGGAATTCATCCAAATTGTACTTGTAAATACCTTCAAATTTCCTTTGCTTTCTAATTCACAAAAATTTCTTTATGAAATTCATCCAAGTTTAACATTAAAATTCATCCGGATTTCCCGGCCAAATGCATTCGATATTCTTTTGTCATCCTTGTCATACGAATTTCTTGGAAGTCTTCAAAATTTCCTTTGGAAATTCTTCTGAATTCACCTTGGTAATTTATTCGATTTTCCCTTGGCAATTCATCAGACTTACCCTTGAAACTTCAATTCTCCGTAGAAAATCATTAGAGGGATGTTTATTTGAATTATATATCGCGGAAATTTATTCATGTTTCGCGTGGAAATTACAGGGGAAATATTTCGAATTTCCCGTGAAATTTATTTGGATTTTTTGCCTTTTTTCTTATTTCCCTTGGAATTTTTTTACATTTTCTTAGGAAGTTCTTTCGATTTTCGTTTTAGAAATTCATTCAAATTCCTTTTGGTAATTCATTCAAATTCCAATTGAACATTAATTCGTGTTTTCGTGGAAATTCATACCCATTTTCCATGAATAATTTTATTTTCATTTCCCTTGGAAATTCATTCAAATTTATTCTGCAAATTCATTCGAATTTCCCTTCGTAATTCACCCTTATTATCCTTGAATGTTCCTCAGATTCGCATTTTTTGCGAATATTAATTCGAATTATCCAGGAAAATTTTATTTGCAATTCCTGTGGAAATTTATTTTTGCATTTCTCGTGGAAATTTTTCGAAACTTCTCGTATAAAGTCGCCCACATTCCATTGGTAATTTATCCAATTCTACGATTGGAATCTATTGAAAATTATTGCTTATTCCACACATTTGTCATTCCAACTTACTCCAACAACAAATCAACTTAACAATTTACTATCTCTATTTCCAGGTTCGCACGCACTGCCATACATTTTCAATTTGAAGCATGAATTAACTGAGATTGAGGTCCCTACAAGGTATGCTAGCTGTACAGATTTGTGAGAGAATATATTGACTTCCCCATTTGAGTTAAATGAATCTATTTCGATCCTTTCACAGCATAGTGCACTATGGGATATCATGCGAAGAGGATGCCATAATATATGTTATTATTGTTTTATGACGCCATCAAATCTACGAATGAGTAAAATAATAATAAAGTCAAAAGTTATGCGTTTAGATCTATCAAGACTCAGAAAATTAAATTTCATATCTCGCTTAAATTTTGAAAAAGAAACAAGTAACTACTAAATAGTTCTCTTAAAAAGCACACCTTAATTTTTTTTGTGAGTTGACTTACCGATAGCAACAGAACTGTTTACATATCAGTCAAATTAAAGCAATGTGCTTTCAATCTATAGTTTGCTTGCACTACAGAAAATCAAGTTTATTTTATTGTCGGTGTTTTCCTGTACTAATAAATTTCGTCTTTTAATTTGAACGCTGAATAATCAGCCAATTAGCCAATTAGGAGATTTTAATCTGTCAATTGATAAATGGGTCATTCGAATGACAGGTGGTGGAATAAAACCGAAAATGGCAGCGAAAAATATTTCTGATTTCCCATGGAATATATTACTATAGAATTGATGCTTGTGTCAATTGCGGCAAATGTTGCTCTAAAAAATAGTTTTAAGGCAAGTTTTCGAACTGACATGATCAATTGAATAGACAGCAACTGCTCGATTTTCGATTTCACATCCAATTGAGATTTACGTAGACTAAGTTTACATTCAGGGTAATAAGCTCATTTCTAGAACAAAAATTTAAAAGGGCCAACAGCCAGAATGCAATCAATCTTCGACTTTATACAAAGCTTTATACATAGACGAACAACAGAAATGATTACATTTTGATGTTACGTCCTTTATCTTTACCTTACGAATGTGAATATCATTGACAATTTTAAAATTACATATTTGATGTTTTGAAAATATTTTCCAACTACTTCCATCAATTGTAGTAAATTTCCGGATTCCGGAATCCCGTTGTGCTCGTTGGTCCGCTCAATTGCGGCACCCGAACCGGGATTTAAAATTAATTAAACTGTCTTACAGGCTTTCCGAAGGTAATATTCAAATTCCGAGCCTGTCAGACTCGACCGCGCCGCGTATCCTGAAATGAAACTTACATCGACCCTCGCAGCAGACTCAATTGGTCGTCATAAATTTTAACGCTCGGGAGCCGCTTCCAAATAGTAATCTATTGCGATCGTTGTGGGGATCCCTGGCAGCGTTCGCCGGGGCCCGCTATCCGTGAGAAATGATTAACGACCGAACCGGATTGCAGTTGATGGCAAGTTGCTGTTTCTGACTGCACTCTGGTGCCCGGGTTTCGACCAATGTGCCACTACTCTACTCTGCGCTGACCCATGTTGGGTGTCATGTTCTACACCCGTGTTCCGTATGGACCAGAACCAGAAACGGCGAGCTCGCTCGGCGGTGGTGGTTCAATCAAACGAGAGTTATTTTTTTCGTCTTTCTCTCTATGATAGCGATGATGATGGTGGTCGGTATCGAAATCAGGATCAACAACAGCGGTTCGGCCCGCTGCTGTCGGTATCATATCTCTCCATGGTGGTCGCCGGTCTCACTTGTTGGATTGGTTTGGTTATCGCACACATATGCGAGGATAGTTTGGGGTTCACACAGAGTGAGCCTGTCAAAGGCAAATTTATTGCATTTTAGTTTCGCAGCGTCCAGCGTGAGAGTTGGGGAGAAAGTGTATTTGATCGTAATGCCGAAGTTCAGAACAAGTGTACTGGAGTGGTTTTTAATTTAGCCTCGGTTAGTTGGTTCCAATGTGATTTATGGTAGCATCCTCCGTTGAGGCGGCTTATGGCACACAATGATTGTAGTACAATGTTCTTATGCACGATTATAACGATTTTCGGAGTTTTCGCGGATTCTGGCAAGCACCATAAAAGTTACTGCAAAGGATGTTACATCTTCTCCTTCTCCAATGGCTCTACTTCCATCTGGAACTTGGCCTGCTTTTCAACTTAGCATTCCATCAGTATTTCATCAGCTATTGATTGAAAGCCTTTCTATGCCCGCCATTACATAAGTATGTATATTGTGTGGCAAGTACAATGGATACACTATGTCCAGGTAGTCGAGAATGTTTCTCAAACGAAAACATCCTAGACTGGACCGAGAATCGAACACGCCATCTCTGGATTGGCATCCTATACGCCTTTATTCGCAAGGCTAACTGTAAACCCCAAAAGAAGGTTACTTCACGTAAATTAACAAATGAATCTGAATTGACAGAATTTACAAAAACGTGTAATTCATCCATCTAGCGGATGAATTACACGTTTTTGTAAAGCAGATTCGATAGATATGGCGAATTGACTGTTATCCCATCGTTATTAGCTGGTTATGGAACAACTTCTCGCAAGGGCTGCTGTTGTATAATTGGTAATACGTCCGTGTACTTAATGGAATAGTGTGGGTTCAAGTCCCACCGGCAGCCGAATCTTTTTTCTCAATACATATCTCATAAAAACACCCTAAAATGGCAAACTCAACTATGTGTATCAAAATTAAACATCTTTTCAAAAAAAAGTAAAGATCTGACTTCACTCACAAGCCATCAATCAAGAGAAATATCCATTATTCTATTATGCAATGATCATCAGCGAAACGAAAACTCATTCAAATCACACTGTCATTTAAACGGATGATATCGTGTCTGATTTTTGATTCATGACTTTGTCGAGTTTCTACTCGTATTTGATTTGTATCATCCCTGAGTTTCATTTTTTTCATCGTTTCAGTACGTTTCACTCATTAGAGAAACCCTCTTTAGCAATGATAATAATAATGAAATGAACAACATTCATAACATAATGAAATCTAAGATAAAACAAACTTATTGTACATATGTGTTGCAATATGTTTCCTATTTCAAGAGTATCGAAAACCTTGAACTATCCGTCAATTCTAACTAAACGGCTAAATCGGATCCTTTTTTTTCGCTCTGCATCATCTTTCCGTTGATTGATTTGCTGTGTGGAAAAAGGGTTTTCTCCCCACTGATTTATGCATGTTCCGCCTCGGATGGAAAATCTATTTCCGATCCGAATGGTGCAAGTTGGCTGAGATTGAGATTGGCAGGCATCCGCCCTCGGTTTGCTTCGTTTCACGTTCGGACGCTGCTGCTGCCCGCTGCGGGTGGCGGTGGCGGTGGTTGTGGAATGTTCGATGCGGTGTCCGCTTACCGGAAAGGTGATTGATTGGGTCGATAGGTAGGCAAATTATTTGCTGTAGGGTCGGACTGATACTTACCACTTCGGTTGGGTTTGGGCGGAGGTTTGACTGGTCGGTCTGGTGAGCGAATAACTGGCGGCACGCAACAGGTTGAGCAGAGAACGTGAAAATTTGACCGGGATTGGCATCCGGGGCGATATTGATGATGATAGAAGGATCTGTGGTTATCTGGGGTGAAAATTCATTGGATTTTTGTGGTGGTGATGTTACTCCGGCGGTGATGAATCCCTTTTTTGCTTAATGGAAACTTTCCGTAGAGAATCGCTTCGAAGCAAATCCAGATATCAGGCAGCAGGGCATCTCTTGGTTCCTTTGGACTATTTTCAGCTTTGTGTGTTGTCTACTTTACTCTTTTAGTTTATTTTAAAATATTTGAATATTTCCCTATTTGAAAATTTCTTCATTGTTTTTTTATTGGTCGAGTTTGATATAGTAGAAGTAAATGCTAGAAATTTTTTTTTATCTTATAATTATTGTCCGTCAATAGCTTCCAATTTTCGGGGCCCACGGTTTATTCGAATAGAATTAAATTAAGAAGTTTGATGATCTCAGTGCGAATCATATCGAACATGTTTGAAGAGTGTGGTTAAAACAAAAAGTTGTTGAAACCCTCTTAATTATACTCTTCGATGTCACGAACTAAAAAGTTTTACATTTATTTATACCCTGTCGTCCCATATAGAACTCCACATCAATATATGTCACTCTTCAGCAAAACCTGTCCCCACGAGAGCTTCATTCAATTTTCGATGACACTCCATCATTTTGCATGATGAAGCACCGACGGACGGCGACAACCGCGATCTAATTTCTGATTCTGATCCAATGGCATCCGAACGGATGTCATATTGGATTTGCTCAAGTAGGTATTACATCCCTTGCTTTGATAGCCACATCTTGAAACTGTCGTCAAAGACATCCTGATTGATTGTAAGTGTAACCACTTGAAGCGAGAACGGCTGCGACCGAAAAGAAGTGTGGCTAGAGAAAAAACTTTTTTTTCGAATGAATAATTTTCATATGGAAGTAAATTCGTGTTTTTTTAAATATTTTATTCCGTTATAGGTGTAATTCTTTTGCGCCTGTATACATAAATGTATGAATGAACTACTGCATATGAAATCTTTAATTGTTGAAATCTTAAATCTACGAACTTCCTGTTGTTGGTCCGACAAGCCAACAACTTACTTTGACTTGAACGAGAGGCTCCGGTCAACGGAGACTCCGAGAACTTCCACAATCTCTTTGTGAATGCCCGGTCCGGATAGCTGATGTGCAGACTGTCATAGTAAAGCCTACTGAGTTGGCCCAACGGAGAATGACACCGGCAGTGGAGCTTCGTGGATCTCTGGTTCCTCCGGAAAGGTCCTCAAGCTTTGATTACCAATCATAATATGAAACGAGCCTTCTTCATCTCCAAGGTATGGGCAATATGTGCCCGTGTCGTATCCCGGCATCGGCTTCTAATTTGTCCATGAGCCGCCGTTTCACAAACCTCTTCATGACCTTGGAGGAACAAACGGTCAGTGAAATAGGCCGGTACTTTGTGACATATCGGGAGGAAAGGTTGTTCTTGGGAACAACGAGGCTTTTCCTTCACTTGTACGGAAAGATTTGATCAGACCATGTTTGGTTGATCAACTCCAGAAACCTGGATTTTGGCGGAGGGAAGAAGGTTTTTGATCATTGGATAACCAATCCCATAGGGACCTGATGATTTCTTGACTTCCCGTTGCTCCTTGAAAGGGCGAAGGACAGCTCAGGAGCGAAAAGAGGAGAATTATATCGGCGTTTTGTAAATCTAGTAGGAGCTCGAAAATTGGACAGAGACGAAGATCTGCTGGTGATGGTCCGCTGAAACTCAGCTGGATATTTGTTGGCGAAGACTAAACCGACAAAATAATCTCCGATAGCGATGATCAGGGAGATTGGAGAAAGGTACAAACCGGTAGTGTGTCGAGATAGATGGGCTTACCACTAAGTGCGTTTACTTTTCCCCAGAGGTAGACCGCAGATTGGTCGAGATTGACCGAGTCGAGAAAATTTTCCCACTGGTTTCTCTTTGCTTCTAGAATCAACGACCTGCATTCATAGTTTTTTTTCTCTTATTAGTCCTGGAGGGCACTTACCTTGTTGAGATAACTAGCGGGAAGTCTCCGCACCGCTCAGAAGGCCTTCGTTCTCGATGAATTGGGAAGAGTTATGGATGTATTTTGGGGTAGCAGGGACTATGTCCAAGGGCTGATCCGTAACGCTAGGTAGACACCTTTACGTGGTGTGAAACGGGGTAAGATCTACAATGATTACATTGCTAGCTACAGGCAAATCCTGACCCAACAAATACCTTCCTCACTATCCAGCTCCGTGGTACTTATGAGGGTGTCTCCAAGTCAGTGGCCTCTCGTGAAGTAAGTACCACATCAACACTTCCTTCCTTTTCCTAGTTACGGTGAAGATGGGCGTGGCCAGGAATAGTAATCTTCAAGCTTTTGTTATTTTTTGTTTTAGACTGGTATCAATGACCACTCCCTTTCTTGATTTCTTATAGCATTCTAGATAAGGATGGATAAGATTCTAGGATCTCAAAAGTAAAACGTCAGTATCACTAGTGTCCAATCTACGAATTACACCGTAACAATGCTAATGCCAATGCTAGCAGGGACTATGTCCAAGGGCTTAGCCAGGCCATCTGCGAGTTGTGGTGCCGGCCTAGGATGTGATGGGATTTGACAGTGGGCTCTGTTAAACTTCTAGAAAAACCACTAGCAGGATCCGCCAAAGCGACCATGAGCCGCACAAAGCGCACAAGCGCGAGTCCTGGTGTTAGGTGGGACGCCAAACAGACCTGACACGACGGCTCTCCGATGTGACAGGAAGTTTGTGCAGGCTCAGTAAGCCGCCTGCAACCATTACGAACGACATAGAAGATAATACGACTTGATACAATCGGCAACGACCTAAAGGCAACTAATAAAGGATCATGATTGGAAGCTTGGAACATGGAACTGCAAGTCGCTAGGTTTCGGGGGTTGCGACAGGATAATCTACGATGAATTACATCCTTGCACCTTCGCTGTCGTAGCGCTGCTGGAAATCTGGTGGACAGGACAGAAAGTGTGGAAAAGTGGGCATCGAGCGGCTACCTTCTACAAAAGCTGTGGCACCATAAATGAGCTGGGAACCGGCTTCAAATTGTTGGGCAAGATGCGACAAGGCGTGATTGGGTGATGCGTTGGGTTATTGCTCCCCGAAATCGACGAGAGAGTCGTACATGTCCAGATTTGGTATTTCATCTCCCCGTCGTCCATCGGTGAAAAGTAATGTGTCCCGAGCACGCCCAACAGGAAGCGTTTGAGTCCTCCGGACAAGCAGTGACTTGAAGCCTTGCGTTTGACAGTTGACTTGCAGAGGGGAAGTGTCTAATTCTCGAGCGCCTGGAGGTATTCTGCACCTAGACAGGCTTTTCTTGCTGGATATTTCTTCGTACACTAAGTGCCGGGGTCGACATGTAGACGAGGAATCTAACAGAATAATTTTTGACTGTTATGCGCTTCTCAAATGTTGGTCTAGAATTATCTCCTCTTCGAAGCAGATTTATTTTCACTGACATTTCGAATGATAACACATTCGATCGCGCACTAAGCTCTTCGAAGCAGTTTTTCTTTCACTTCGCGGTCGACCCGGCGTTCCGATTGATAACACGTTCGAACACGCACTGATTGATTATCTGCGCTTTGAGCCAAATTAATTATCTGCTCTTCGCAGCAGATTTTGTCCCTTCGCAGACGACCCAAAGTTCCGAAAGATAACACGTTCGATCGCGCACTGATTTATTATCTACTGCTTTAGGTTGTAACGAAAGTGGCTTTAGCGCCACTCTCGCGTGTGAGAGATGACCAGTCTGTTGATTTGCTTGACTTTCTCTTTTTCAATTGGTGCCCCTCGTACTTCCTTAATTTTGTTCTACTCAATACCCACTTACCGAAGAGGAATAAAAGTCGGAAACAACCAATCTACCAACGAAATGATCGAAAACGTACGAGAATAGTGTATTCTAAAACGTATTACTGAAAATAAAATCAATAATAATTGCTGAAAATAAACGAGTTTATTCGGGTTGGACGATATCGCTATCGATATCGTTATCGCTTATGCTAAACCTGGGAAAATTGCATGGCCATGATAACAATGTTTCCTCTTACCTGCGCAGAATTTTTGTAGCGATGACAGGCGGGGTGCCGAAGACGGATGGTTTCCGGTGCGGAGGGAGTGGTGGCTGGACGGAAGATTTCCGATTTTCAATCTTCGATTGCGTCCGGAATACCGTCCCATCGATATATTTTTTTTCTCATAGATAAAGTAGAACGAGGATATGTTCTGATAAATTTAGACTGATGGTAGACATTTTACGAAAGGACGGCAAATGAAACAGCAGAATTACTTTCGAGGAAAGGATCACATCCATCAATCCAGGCAAAGGGCTACTTCCAAAAAATAAATCTTATTTCTCGTTGATTGATGCCGGTCAAACAGAAGAAGGTATCAAAACCATCATTTCCTCAATCCAGGCAAATGCCTATTTTCAAAGAAGCAATAACACAAACTAATGCCTTATTCCGGGCCAACGCCTATTTTAAAAGAATGGATTAAATTCATCAGTGCTTTATTCCAGGAAAACGCCTATATTTGAAGAAGGAATCGCATCTGACTTTGTTATAATAAGATCAAACGCGTATTCTGTAAGAAGGGATCACTTTTAAAGCGCCTACTTTTAAATAAGAGATCACAGATCTTGAGATCACGCAGTCCGCAATCGTCCTCCACCTGATCGATCCACCTTGCCCGCTGTGCACCTCGCCTTCTTATTCCCGTCGGATCGTTGTCCAGAACCATTTTCACCGGATTATTGTCCGACATTCTGGCTACGTGCCCGGCCCACCGCAGTCTTCCGAATTTCGCGGTGTGAACGATGGATGGTTCTCCCAACAGCTGATGCAACTCGTGGTTCATTCGCCTCCTCCACGTACCGTCCGCCATCTGCACTCCACCATAGATGGTACGCAACACTTTCCTTTCGAAAACTCCCAGTGCGCGTTGGTCCTCCACGAGCATCGTCCAGGTCTCGTGTCCATAGAGGACTACCGGTCTTATAAGCGTTTTGTAGATAGTCAGTTTGGTACGGCGGCGAACTCTATTCGATCAGAGCGTCTTGCGGAGTCCAAAGTACGTACGATTTCCAGCCACTATGCGTCTCCGAATTTCTCTGCTGGTATCGTTATCGGCGGTCACCAGTGAGCCCAAGTACACGGATTCTTCAACCACCTCGATTTCGTCACCACCGATAGAAACTCGTGGTGGGTGGCTTACATTGACCTCTCTTGAGCCTCTTCCTACCATGTACTTCGTCTTCAACGTGTTGATGACTAGTCCAATCCGTTTAGCTTCGCTTTTCAGTCTGATGTAGGCTTCCTCCATCCTTTCAAAGTTGCGTGCCATGATATCAATGTCGTCGGCGAAACCAAATAACTGGACGGACTTCGTGAAAATCGTAACGCTCGTGTCAATCTCTGCCCTTCGTATTACTCCCTCCAAAGCGATGTTGAATAGCAGACACGAAAGACCTTGCCGTAACATCGGAGGTGAACTAGCCTTGGGCTAAAAACCTCTTTAATAAAGATTATAATAATAACCTTGCCGTAACCCTCTACGCGTTTCGAAGGGACTCGAGAATGCCCCTGAAACTCGAACTACGCACATCACTCGATCCATCGTCGCCTTGATCAACCGTATCAGTCCATCCGGAAATCCGTTTTCGTGCATTAGCTGCCATAGCTGGTCCCGATCGATTGTATCATATGCGGCTTTGAAGTCGATAAATAGATGATGTGTGGGCACGTTGTATTCGCGGCATTTCTGCAATACCTGACGTATGGCGAACACCTGGTCTGTGGTAGAGCGTTCACCCATAAATCCCGCCTGGTACTGCCCCACGAACTCTCCTGCAATTGGTGTTAATCGGCGGCATAAAATTTGGGAGAGTACCTTGTAGGCGGCGTTCAGCAATGTGGTTGCGTGGTAGTTGCTACAATCTAGCTTATCGCCCTTTTTGTAGATGGGACACACAGGCGAACAGGCATTTCCAAAATATAAGTTCCAACCCCCCAGCGATCGTCACTCCGATTCGGCTGGGGGGGCTTCGACCTACCCCATCCACAACTGAACCTCGCCAAACCAACAGCTAGACACGCCAATCCGTATTCGAAATTTTGTCATTCCTTCATCGAAGGATATCGATTAAAAATCATCGAGCATTTTCGCAGGCTCCTTCCGAATTTTTCGGAATCTGAATACTGCCACATTACAAAGTGGCGTTCTGATCCTTTCCAAAAAGAAATGTCGAAAAACAAAGGATTTCTTGTAAATTGGCAAAATTTGGCGAGGATCTTATGGATAATGGCCTCACCATAACCTCAATCCTTCAGAGGCAAACGTTACCACTGGAGAACAGCGCATCAAAAGGGACCACAGCAGGACATTGAGAAACGACCAAATATCAGCAGGTGCCCTAAAGGAACCAGGCGAATGCAGTAGTCGTAGGAGAGCAGAGCAGGAGGTTAACCCTCACAGGATTGACCAGCACCAAAATGACCCTATCCACGTCGGAACGCCCGTGTCTAGCTCGGCTTTTGTGTAGTGTGTCATCATTTTATTTCTAATTGTTTTCAACCGTGCTTTTTGTTTTTTTTTTTATTATTTTACTGTTATGCTAAAAAAGTGTTAGGAATAATTAGTTTTAGTAAAATTATAACGCCAACTGGCAATGCCCTTGGTTGACACGCAGGGCGGCCCCTCTGGCCGACCCTCTCTTAAATTCAGCTCTGCTACATCACCATCGGCAAGACCCAAGGTTGGCCCGCAAAGGAAACCCCTCAAGTTCCCTTTCATCCCTGTGTTGAACTTAATCCTAGAATTAAAAAAACACATAAAAAAAAATTTAAAACAGTGTATCTTTATTCCTTCCCTCCTGTCTCTTCGTACTTCATTCTGCCTTTTTTTCCTTTTTCATACTTTCTGCTTCCATCCTTCATCTTCCTGTTTCGTTTTTCCTTTTCTTTCGTCTTTCTTTCTTCTTCCTGTTTTCTCCTTCCATCTACCTTCTTTGTTACGATTTCTTCCTTCTTTTTTCTTACTTTTCCCTTTTTCTTCTTCCTTTTTCATTCTTCTGCTTCCATCCTCCATTTTTTCCCTCGTTTTTCCTTCTTCTTTCTTTCTACCTCTTCTTTCGTCGCTCTTCCTTCTTTCTTCTACTTTCTTTCTTAATACTTATCCTTTCTTCCTGTTTTCTCCTTTCATCTTCCCCCTGCCTTTTTCTTTATTTCTTATGCTTTCTTCCTTATTTTTTCTTACTTTTCCTCCTTCCTTCTTTCCTCTTATTTCTTCCACATTTTTCCTACTTCTTTCATCCACCTCCTTCCTTCTTCTTTCTTCTTTCTTTCTCATTTTTTCTATGTCCTTCCATTCTCCACCTTTCTTATTTCTTCATCCTTTATTTTTATACTCCTTTCACAATTTTTCTTTTTCTTCCTGCTTTCTCCTTCTAAACCCAAAACAATATGTTGTGACATTCTTTGCAATAGCCATTCTTTCAAATCTCTCATACACGCCGCTCAGCGAATGGTATATTGGTTATGCTAGCTCATTGCATTAAGTCGGTTTAGTTGGCTTCGATCAATACATCCTGCTCTCATTGGTTCCACCAGCAATAAATATATGACTCGTGTACGGCAGTAGAACTTTGACTCACACGATCTTCCCGAATTCGTTAAACTTGAGGACGGACAAGGACCCAAATAACCATAGCGCCAAAACCATTAACATCACCCATTGCTATCTCTATTAATCTTCGTCAGACGAAAAGCGCTAAGCTAGATAGAGGGACTTTCTCGTGACCGGAGATTTAATGCAATTGCTTGCAAAATTGACTCAATGCCATCTGTGCATGAAATTAATGCAAGATTGTAATAAAACCATGGATTCTCTGGTTGGGTGTACTTTCCTTTTTTCTTTCTTCTTTTTTTCTTCCTTTCTTCTGCTTTATTTTCTCTTCCTTCTTCATTTTTCCTTCTTCCATATTTTTCCCATCTTTCTTCTTCCTTCTTTTTTCTTCCTTCTTTTTTCTTCCTTCTCACCTCTTTTGTGGTCCTTTTTTAATTTGTTTTTATTGGTCGATTTTTTAAATACATTTTACTCATTTCTCGATGAAACAATATCTTGTAAAAAAATGATTTTTTTTGGGAAAATTTTTTTTTTTGCGATTTTTGCACGAATGCTATTTTTGCTCAAATGTTATTTGCAGGAAAACGTCTTTTTCGGCAAAGTCTCATTTTCGGAGATAGAGGGAATGACGGCTTTGGCAGGTTTTGTTCTATTATATGCAGGGGTTTTTTATGTTTATGACGTAGGACTACGTCTGTGTTTACTATATTGGGGTACACTTTACGATTGCGAAAATCACGTCACGAAAATATGAAAGACTTTAAACTTTAATATCTAAGCCGTTTCTCGATGGATTTTCAATTTTTTTGGACCATTCGATCAAGGATGAGTCAACGCTTCTTCGTATTTATTTGAAAATACTGATTTTTAAATATTTATTATCGATAAATGATAAAAAGTTTGGAAATAGGTCCACCAGCCAATCACGTACATGCATCACTAGCACAGACATCAAAAATCAATCACTTGCTGGTTTGGATCTAATCCTCAGTTTGAACAAGGTTTCACGCAGAGCAGACGCATCAAAGCGATCGCTGCGGAGCGGACACAGCATCACGGAGGCGCTAATAACATTTTCAAAGGAAATCCATCGCATTGGTGGTGGTGCTCGATGTGTTGCTGCAGATCATTCAACCTCAACGAACCAGTATTTCATATGAAGAAAGGGTTGGCCATAAAAATAGCACAGTGGCGATCCCGCACCGCCAGTGCCGATGCTGAAAATTTATTACAAATTGTGGTGTCAGCTAGTTAGAAAGAAGCATTGGGAAAAGAAAAATTGGTTCTTGTCAGGACCAACATTTTATGAAAAGAAAGAGTTAATTGCGAAAATGGACTGTTTCGGTGGCATCGGGTTTGGCGTGGTAACTTGTTTGCTGTTAGTGATCCCATCCATTAAAATTTACTGCATCATCTCCTTCCGACGCGCTATCAAATTCGCTATTTACGATTGAGTTTTGCACTTCGATGAAAGTTTATTTCGGATAGTCGTATCAACCTTCTTTTGTATAAAATGGTGGCTTTTGTATAAAATCAATGAAGACGCCACCTCAGTGGAAACTATCTACAGCAACCACCCATCGGTGAACGTCACTCGGACATACAGATGCCGAAAGATAATGTTTTGTAATATGAAGAAACTTCGTCTTGAGTCAAATTTCTGTTGTCATTCCTCGCAACAATACGCATCTTAGATAAACAACATCTCATAACCAAATTCAGAATCTTTCGAAAAAATTTCATAGGATTCCTAGAATTTGTCATCCTCCGAACGGTCCGTTGTCTGCGGAATCCCGATCGAAATGGCTCGCGTACGTCGAAAACAGCTTTCTTATATCTAATGAAGTGGGGCGAAGGGGCGGGGCTACCCTTCGTTAATCGTTATGAGTGCACATTATATTTACACCTATATCAGATCACAAAGGGGCGGAGCTAACGGACTTAATTTATTGAATACAATAAAGCTGCTTTCCAGCGCGTGCGAGCCATTTTGATCGGGATTTCGCAGAGAGCGGTTGAATAAGATTTTACGCAGAGCTGTCGCAGCGGAGCGAACACAGCTGCACGAAGGCGCTATGGTAGCATTTTCAAAGGAAAATCATCGAATTGGTGGTTGAAGTCTGCGTTGGTGGTCGTCATTCAACCTCAACAACAAATCAAAATCTTGTGGGAAATTCCATTTGACTGCTACTGACGCCATCCATTTGAACAAACTCATTGCATCATCTCCCTACGACGCGCTTGTGGTTGTGTTGTACTGCCAAAGGGCAACTTTCTATCGTCGCCAAGCGATGGTAGCCCGGAACAAATCAATATCATTTCTATTGACTAACGAAACGAAACCAAAGAATCTTGCCAAAAAATTCGTCACGTCACCTTTGCGTACAACCCGATTGGGCTGCACCTTTGAGTTTTTTTTTTTCAAATTTGGCCTAAACGTTCTTTGCATATCAAAGAATATTGTGGCCAAATTTCATAAAATTTGGTCGACAACCCCCCTGCCAATAATAGAACAAAACCTTCCAAAGCCGTCTTTCCCCCTACGTCATTCCGGGAAAATAGATAGAATAATATAAATGTACGATTCTAAAGTAACTCGTATAATATAAAATGAATGACAATATTAACCTATGCCTGTCATACATTAGACCTCACGTCACGCCCACATTTTTCACATTTTCCTTTGAAAATTCACCTTTCAGATCCCGAACATTAAAAATAAATATTTGCATCCGCCTGGATACCGAAAAAAGCGAACTGCATTTTATTGACGTCGTTGAATTGATTCGTTTCGTTTCGACGGATCTATGATTTCCAATTTTTGTTTTCGCTCGTCCAACAGCCGTCGTCGCAAAAAGGGAAAACAGCAAATCGGAAATATGCATATTGCACATCCCCCTCGCCAACGTCCATCCTTCATGGGCTTGCGTTATCTCAAAAAGTCAATAGTTGAAAAATAGGATCAAGGCAAAAAAAATCCATCGATATAAATCAATTTGAGCATTTGATATTGCAACCACAACTCACACGCGGACGCCCCGACCGGACCGGATGTGGCACACCGGTTGTAGTCCAAGGATTGTTTCATGGGTTATAATATTTTTGATGATAGGTTGAAGTTGATTGACCGAAAGGCGGAAGGAAAAAAAGATCACAGCGGTGGAAAATTGAGTACCTGCTCAGAATTGATGAGCTTTTGACGATTCCGTTTCAATGCGGTTAAATAAGTTTCAATTAAATTGAAAGGTTATGGATGGGTTCGGTGATTGGCTGTTTGGTGAACAGTGCTTGGTCTTGGCACAAAAAATCAAAGTTTATCAATCAATGTGCATGTGTCCACCATAATCGAAACATTTTTTTTTCTTAAATCAAACTACTCAGTTTGATTGCGCCCAGTTCACAAAAAATGAGATGAAGGAGGATAAAATCAACTAGTAGTATCATACACAGCAGAAGAAACTGCAACAGAATGCCGCACCCCACAGATGATGACTTTTCATTAATTAAACTTTGAAACATTGTGGTTTCCTGTTCGGAGTCCGGACCGTACCGAATCGGCTCTGGGACAAGATCACTTTTCATGACAGTGCACAGAGTGCGGAAAAAAAGATTGTTTCTCTTTTTTATCCACGTTTTTTTTCGTTTTCCACTCAGCAAGAAAGTTCAAATGCAGCAGAAACTGAAACCCAGTGGATAAAGCAGCCAACGAGGTGAAGAGAACCGCAGAGAAACCACGATTCAGTGGGGCCGTTGCGCGCTGACGTGAATCCTCCCTTTGATGTGTTCTTGAAGATGATTCGTTGTTGTGCAGATGGGATAAAAACCAACTGAAATCGATTGCCTGGTTGACGTCTACGATTTCGAACTATATTGAATTTGGGGAAAATTTACATAATTATTCAAATTGTGATTCATTTATACAAAACTTGAATTTTATTAAATAGAAAATTTTCCATTTCTCATTGCAATTTTGACTTTGAATGAATGTAAATTATACTTTTTTATAAGCTTTCCCGGTTGAAAAAAAAATTGTCTTGCTAACAAAAAATGTTCCATTTTTAAATCAAGTACACATATATTTCATTTAAAAACCTAGTTTTACCTTTGCCTAATTAGAAAAAAATCACATTGAAGAAGTTAAGAAAATTATTTTGAGCTTTTTAGTGGAATGTCTTCACTTGTCATAAGACGAGTTTGTACAATCCCATTGAATTCCACCACTTAATTGTATCTTGACAGATACGTATTTCGACCTCAACAGTAAGGCCGTACACGTATATAATACGTATCTGTCAAGATACAATTAAGTGGTGGAATTCAATGGGATTGTACAAACTTGTCTTATGACAAGCACATTGAAGAAGTTTAATTGGAAACTGCCGCTACTAATTAAATTCAGCGTGATAATTGCTTTTGTCAATCTGACAGTACGAACAAACTTGCACAATTTTGTGAAAAAATGACATCAAAAAGCATTCATCATACTTAAGTTGGTCACTCCCGAGTATTATGGTTTTTGTTTCTACAGCAATTTACATTTGTACGATGCTTCCACGCTTGGAAACCAACCGATTCTGAAAATGAACGGTCCTTCCTATCGGAATGTCCCTAATACTACCAAGTCACGCAAATTCCCATCGAACCAATTAGCCATCACTTTGTGCGATAATCCTATTAGATATCCTCGCAGCCCAACCCAACATTCTGCTGGCTCGCTTTCAACCCACAGGCTTGGGGGGTCGGGGCTGGACCCAGCTGGATGAAGCCCCTCATTTCTTCGGATCACAAGTGCTAATACCGAAGGCTACGGCAAAGTAAATCCGATAAAACGCCTGTCACCAATGGCTGCGTGGCATTATGTTGAAAAATTATCCTCCCTCATGATATTGCCGGGTACGCAAATGTGTTCCATCCATTTGAGGCTTGCGTGACGGCAATCTGCCTATTTTCTTCGAACTGGGCGCAATACGGAAATACCTTCGGTGTCAGAAGCAGCAGTTCATTAGGCCAGGATTTGTCGGTTGATTTGGCTGCGGATGGCCCAAGAAATAGTGTCGATTGCCACCACAACACGAAGTTTCGTTTCATAAGTTTTGGCATGAAAGTTTTTGGAATGAATTATGAAAAAAGTGCTTTCGCTAAGTGTGTTTTTGTTAAGTTAATTTGTGATTCAAACCTTCCGTGCTACTAATCCTTGCTTAATTTATTGTGTTTTAATTGTGGTGGATTTGATTGCACGAAAATTCAATTTAAAGTGGATCCATTCTCTTCAATATCTGCAATCGAATGTTATATTTTTCTTTTTTCGCTATGATTCATGACACTAAAATGCACTTTCCACACTTTGAGTGACCAATCTCCCGTCCGCAGCCTTTCTCATTAACTGGATCATATGCCACCGCACCGCCATCGCATAGCCATGTCGATGTCACGTGTAAAGCAGATGAAAGCACTTTCCGCTTCATTTATATTAGCGCACCTGATCCGGACAGGTTGGATAATGGAAACCATGTTTTCCGATGGGTTCGTGTGTCCAGTGCACATATGAATCCGATCTGCGGTATGAACGAGCGCACTTTGAATTTCTGCCTTATTGATGATGGGATTTTTTCCTGAATCCGAGCTTAATGATGATTTTCCCTTGTCAGAAAATATATGGGTCTAGGTGAAATAATAATGTGAAAATTCTGTGCTTCGTTTCCCTTTTAGTCAAACATGGAACGCCATAGATGTCCAAAATTGGCTCCAACAACAACGCTAATCTGTTTTAGTTGGTAGACTATTGTTTTGCCTTTCTCGTACACGTAATGTAAGAATTTTATATTTAAATAGTGGAGTTTGTAATGATAAAATCAGGGAAAGCACAAGTCGTCCTCAATTAGTAATATAAGACGAATAATGATATTGATATATTGTGAGAATACTTGGTGACAATGTGAATCACCTATTTTTCGATAGACACCTATAATAATCAAAGTATACTTATAGATCATTTGATAAGGGATTGATATACGGCAATCGGAGTGATGGACAATTGTAATGATTATGATACTACTAAGTGTTATAACTATATGAATCAAGGTAGTTTTAGTTCATTAGTTTTATTGAATTTTGGTGGTTATGATATTTCTGCGCACATGCACAAATAATCTGTTGAGAAGCAATTCTTTGAAAAAGTAAAAAAAAATACAATTCTTGAACAAATCCCAACCCACGTATACCGTGCCCCAATCAGCTTCACAACTGTTACAAATGATGTCGTCCACTTAAATCACAATTTCTTTCACTTTGACATGATCGTAGACCATTCACACATTTACGAAAATGCCACAAGCTTTTAACGTGCTACCACCGGTGTTTTTTTCCTCATTTTCCCCTTTCATCCGACATTAGCAATTGCATTTACACATCCTATGTCGTACTACGGTTTCCCGATTTTCGAGGGTCTGTATAATGGAACCCCTGAAAGTGGAGGAAAAAGGGACTCCCATTATGATAATTTTATGTTGCTACCTATTCCTCGCTTTGATCGTCGAACTTTTTCTCCCCGCTTATCCAACCGGGCAGGTTACACGCGATTCAAAATTTGTTCCTTTGAATGATATTGCCCGAACGCATGCAATCGCATTCGAAAGGATTTTCAAGCGGACTAACGCCATTTTTTTTGTTTTCCCCTGGCTGTAGTCAATAAATCTCATCGCCATCACACACAGTGCAGAGAGATTTCCATTTTTTTTTTCGGAATACTGGCGTTTTATAGCACTAAAACATGTGAACACGAGGTTGCGGCGGCTGCGATTGCCGCCAAGAAGTGCTCGATTTCACTTTTATCACGTGCAACACCGGTGTCAATATGGACCTGATGATCATCATTTTTACGGCCGATTTATTTGTACGTTTATCGAACTGTTTCGTTTTATTGTGCTTCATTTTATACCCCGGCAAATGGACGTATCTGATTTCACTGTAAACACTTTATGGGAATGTTTGAGGAAGTGAACTTCGTCGGACTACCCACCGAGATTGGAGCAAAGTTAATTTCAATGATTGTGTCTTGATTCAACAAATTGTTTTAGGAATCAAGAACTTTTTTGGAAGAGGTTTGTTTTGTGTATCCTTAGAGAGGCTAGGTCACCTCTAGAGGAGGTTTGTTTCGTCAAGATTTTCCAATATTTGTTGTGGATTTATTAGTGGAAAACATCAATTGTAGACAATCTTAGCCTTCCACCAAATTGAAAGATAAATAAAATGAATATTCATCCTAAAACAAGGATGAGACTCAACTGGTATACACAGAACTCTGTTTTTACACAATTTACATTTTCTCAATTCGACGCTATTCCTAAATGTTTACCGTATATCAATTATCCCCTGATTTTTCTTTGCATTATTTATGATTTTTAAAAACATAATGCATATATTGTAAATATCGTGTTAAGACAGAATCTTGTGTACATTTGTATGCTCTTCCTTTTATTAGCAATGCAATTTCAATTGTTGATAATAAAATTGTTAACCCTTAAAGTCACAAGGCGAGTTTTTTTTTCAGAAATCGTCGTAAATATTTTCAACGTAAACTACCATTAAAATTATTAACATTAAACGTATTTTTGGTTGGTTATTTTAAAACAACATTGCGCATTTAATGGTTAATTTGCCAACCTCAATAAAAAAAACTGGCCTAAGACAAAAATGTAGTTTGTAGCCTTGACATCAGTCATGCACGCAGATAGGCAAAAACATTTGAACGTATCGCAAAATAAAGTCAAAATATGTATAAAGCTACTACGGCGTGGCTATAACTTTTGATCGAATTTAAGGGCAGTGTAAAAATCATAATTATGTTTCAACAAATTATTCAAAGTTTAAAATAAATGTCAACCTCGGCTATGTTGTGCGTAGTTTGCGTTGAAATTAAATCGCAAACCATTCTGTGTGGAACCGGTGACTGGTTCCCGATTCAACAGGAACGGTACCAGGGTAGAAGAAAAAAGTAACCACAGCAGAGTGGACTGGCACTGGCCGGTCAAAGCTGGAGCACGATGATGCATGTGACCCACCAAATCGAATATTTTCTCTGAAATTTAATTATATACGCCAAAATTGCTTAAAAAAACTGGTTTTCCGAGAATGTGTTCTGTTATGTTTTTTTCATAAAGAATTTTTGGATAAATGTTGGAATTTCTTTAGAAATTCTGATAGGTATTTCTTCGAAAATTCTATTGGAAATTCCTTCGTAAATTCCCGTAAGAATTCCTTCGGAAATAATTTTAGAAATTCCTTTAGAAATTTCTTTGCAAAATCTTTCCGAAATCTTTAAGGTTTTGCTTTGGAAATTTGTTTGAGAATTCATTCTGAAATTTCTCCAGAAATTTCTTCGATTTTTTTTAATCCTTCCGAAATTCTTTCCACTCCAGGAATTCCCTCCAGGAATAATATAGAAAATTACGCCATTAACTCTTTTTGAAAATCCTCTGAAAAGGCGTTTGTAAATTCGTCCGGATATCCTTCGTAACTTCCTCTTGCTTTTAGTAAAACCATACAAAATTCCTTTTACAATTTCTGCAGCAATTATACCGAAAATTGTGTTAGAAATTGTTTTCCTCAAATTTATTAAAGAATTGAATAGAAAATCCTAAAGGAATTTTTAGAAGAGTTTCTAACGGAAATGTCAATGGAATTTCCAGATGAAATCTCCGACGGAACTCTTTAAGGAATTTCTGAATGATTCCTAAAAGAATGTCTGAATGAATTTCAGATTTCCAAAATAATTTGTAAATGAATATTCGAAAGCCTTAAGGAATTTAAAATTAATTTTCATGAGCAATTTTTAATTAATTTTCTCTTATGAAAATATGCCTAAAAGATATTTCGAAGTTATTCCGAGAATAAGAGCAACAGTTCCGATCTCCATCTCACTAAACATATATTCATCTCATCGCTAAACAAGCAAATACGGCACCCATTTCGTGCTTACTGCTAAAAAAATCACAAAAATAATAAACGAATTAAATTCCTTTTCATTGCTTGGTTTGTGATGGGAGTTTCCTAGAAAGGCATTTCTCAAGGAATTACTGGAAGAATTTGAGAATTTGAGAAAATCCTGAAATAATTGCTGATGAAAATCAATTCAAAAAATTGGAAGGGCTCCTTATTAAATTTCGGTATGAATTCATAAAGCAATTTCCAAAAGAGTTCATAAAGAAATTCAAAAAAAGAATTATTCTAAAAAAGTTTTGGAAGGTTTTTCTGAAACAATTTCCGTTTGTATTCTTAAAAAGATTTCTGAATAGGCTTCCGTAGGAATTCCAAACAAATTTCTAAAAAAAATTATCGAAAGTATTTCTAAAAAATTTTTTGGAAACAACGGGCTTGATGGTCATATGGCTACCGCTTCTGCCTCATACGCAGGAGGTCGTGGGTTCAATCCCAGGTCCGTTCCATTCTCCTACTTTGTATCTTTTCATATATTTCTCATGTTCTAGACATAGCAAGAACTAGAAATGGGCTTTCATACCGCTTCTATCTTCTATCCCCTATAACTACAACTTGATTGGTTCTAGCAGGAACTGTTAGAATTCAAAATGAGCGAAAAAGTTCGTTTCGGCATCCAATTAGAATACTACACCACCCCTTCATTACTATCACATTGGCAACCCGTTAACCAAGACGAACCTCTGCCATAAAACCTAACTCCAAATTCCAATAAAATTCCGCAGGAACTCGTGGCGAGTGCACGGGTGTTCTCGGCTTGCAGTGGGCGAGTGACTGCATCATCAATTCCTTCCCATCCCCGATGACCGCGAGGACGTGGCCAGCGCCGTTATCGACCTTCCAAAATACTAGAGCTCTCGGACTGTGCACATTGAGGTTGGAGTGCAAATCCCATGCTTCCATCCATTGGTTCCCTGTGCAATTGCGATTGTGTTCTGGTCGATCACGGAGTAGCAACTACGAAATGCACGGTCATCATGCTCATGCTCATGCTCGAAAGTATTTCTAAAAGAATTTCGGAAACAATTTTTAAAAGAATTTGCAAAGGAATTTATAAAGGAATCTCTAGAAGCGTTTCCGAGGGAATTTCTAAAGGAATTTTCGAAGAAATTTCGCAAGGTATTTTCGAAAATAATTTGGACTTTCCAAGGATTTCCTGAAGAAATTTACGAAAGATTTCTCATAACACGATTTCTAAAGGTATTCCAAAAAACAATTTTCGTGGGTATAAGGGTTTTTCATGGATATTTCCGAAGAATTTTTTAAAAAACGGAATTTCCAAAGGAATTTCTAAAACAAATTCGTAAAGGAAATTCTTAACGGAATTTCCATATTAAATTCTGAAGCAACTTCCGACATTCTTAAATTTCTACAAGAATTTCAGCCCGCCAGAATGACGCTGTCAGTGTCGCCAAAATTATTTCATCATTATGCAGTTTACAATTGCTTTAGAATTTACCGTAAACGGAGAACAAAAGGATTTGGCAGTGGGGAGAAAAATTATCACTCATGCAGTGGTTCGGCGAGAGAACAGCAGCAGCGCCGACCAATCACGCAATGAGGAGATCAAAATAAAAAAACTCCAGCTGGTTTTGAAAAATGAAAACATGAGCCGTTTCTAGAACAACATTAGAAAATATCTTGAGAGTATTTCTGTACAAGGTTTCCACATAAGCTTTGAAAAGGATTTGGGTAATGACAGTGGTGCTGGTGTAAATAAGAAAAATAAGACAAACAAGACGACCGCATCGTGCTTTCGTGCTGTGCGGTTCTTTCTCTCTTTGCGGAAGGAAGTTTTTAATACTACCCGAAGCTATTTTAATTTCAACAGTGCTTCTCAGCGCTATTTGTACCCACTGATCCCGTTACGATCTTTGCAAGGACCCGTGCCTTCGTTTTACGTTGGACCCGTTTGCGGAAGTAAAATTCCGACAAGCGGTGGTAATCCTGCAGGGACACCGTTCTGGGAAAAACCCTCTTAGAAGGTCACGTCTCCACGCTCAGCAATGAGTATTAACAAAAACAAGAGGAAGGGGGAGTCTCTGAATTCTCCACTTCCTTCTAAGAAACAAGGTTTCAAGACCGTCCTGCCAAAGCGCGGAAAAAGTAGAAGGAAGCTGGTGAATTCAGATATTCCTTCAAACTCTAATGTCGGAAATATTTTTTCTCCTATCGAACTGAGCAATCAGTTCGATTTGATTAATGATGATATTGAGCAAATCGAATCTAGCCCAGGTGATTCGATTCATGCGAAAAAACAAAGGATTCCGCCGATTGTGGTATCTGTTGCCGAGTTTTCTGGCTTTACGAATGAGATTTTGTGTAACCTTCAGGGGGTCAAGGTTTCATTTCAGATTGCCCGGAAAGGTGACTGCCGCGTTTTGCCGGGATCCCTTGACGATCGCAAACGTCTTCTTCAGTATTTAACTGAGAAGCGCCATAAATTCTTCACATACGACGACAAAACTGAGCGATTGTTCAAAGTCGTATTGAAAGGTCTCCCAGTGATGACAAATCACTGGATGAGATTAAAATTGAAATTTCAATTACTTGGATTATCACCAGTCCAAGTAATTAAGATGAAAAAGAAATCCCATTCTGGTACTTCCCAGAGGGCATTTCTCAAGAATTTTATTTAGTTCATTTTAACAAAAGTGAACTAAATAATATGAAAAGTTTGGAAAAGGCCTGTATTATGTCCCATGGGGGGAAATTTCCAAAACCCCACCCAGTGCCGTAATTGCCAAAAGTGGGGTCATGGAACCAAACATTGTCACATGGATGCTAAATGCATGATTTGTGGTGGAACCTCTCACGCCAAGGACGCATGTCCTGTGAGAGAAGATTCCAATAAATTTAAATGTGCTAATTGTGGGGCAATCATAAATCCAATTTCTGGGAATGCCCTTCACGCAAAAGTTTTGAATTCCCGTGCAAAATTGATGACGGAAATTCCAATCGGATCCCAGATTCGACGGGTAGAAATTTTTCAAACGCTCAAATTTCGAAACCGGTTACCGGTCGAGCAATTCATACCCACCACAATTCACAAACAAATTTTGCCGCTCGTCAACGGGTAGCAAGCACTTCAGTAAATTCCAATTTTTCCAATGTACCTACGTATGCAAACATCGCTGCTGGTAGACAAAATTTCTCTTCTCAAAATGAGGTTTATACCCATGTCCCAACGGAAAATAACGGTCATGTTGCCGATTCAGGTAGCGTGACTGCTTCCGATTTTGATTTTTTAACTGAACAATTGCATCACATGATTGATGCAATGTTCAAAGCAAATACCATTCCTGAAGCTGTTCAGGTTGGTATAAAGTACACACAAAAAATTGTTATCGGACTCCGTTTCAATGGATCCAAATAATTGTGTGAAAGTTCCAAATTGGAATGCCCGCTCTCTAAAGGGTAAGGAAGATGAATTATTCAACTTCCTTTCAGTTCATAATGTGCATATTGCCATTATAACTGAAACGTATTTAAAACCAGGACTCTCCATTAAAAGAAATCCAAACTATTTTATGTACAGAAATGATCGTCTTGACAGTGCCTGTGGTGGGGTCGCCATTGTCATTAATAGACGTATCAAACATAAATTATTTTCTTCGTTTGAAACCAAAGTTTGAAACCTTGGGAGTTTCTGTTGAAACAAATTTTGGACAATTTTCCTTCATTGCAGCCTACTTGCCTTTTCAATGCAATGGGCAGCAAAAGAATTTGTTGAAAGCTGATCTTCAAATTCTGACTCGCAACAAATCAAAATTCTTCGTAATTGGTGACTTCAATGCCAAACACCGTTCATGGAATAATGCTCAAAGCAATTCCAACGGCAAAATTTTATTTGAAGATTGTTCTGCGGGATATTATACTATTCAATATCCCAATGGCCCTACTTTCTTCCAGTCGAAATCCTTCTACAATTGATTTAGTTTTAACGGATTCAAGTCAGCTGTGTGGCCAATTGGTAACTCATGCTGACTTTGACTCTGATCATCTTCCTGTGACATTTGAAATCTCACAAGAAGTCATTTATAATCCAATCAGCTCTACTTTTAATTATCATAGAGCTGATTGGGATTTATATAAAACGTATATCGATAGGAATTTTGATGTTGATATTCCTCTCGATACCAAAAGTGATATTGATAATGCTCTCGTATCTTTGACAAATTTAATTGTCGAAGCCAGAGGCATTGCAATTCCTAAATGTGAAATTAAATTCAACTCCATTATTATTGACGACGATCTTCAGCTACTGATCCGTCTTAAAAATGTGAGAAGAAGGCAATACCAAAGAACTCGCGATCCCGCGTTGAAAGTTATTTGGCGAGATTTGCAAAATGAAATTAAAAAACGTTTCGCTATTCTGAGAAATACCAACTTTGAGAATAATGTCTCGAAGTTGGATCCCAGTTCGAAACCCTTTTGGAAATTAACAAAAATTCTTAAAAAAACCTCAAAAGACAATTCCAGCGCTTAAAGAGGGAAATAAAATTTTATTAACAAACTAGCTTTATGTACCCGGCCTTGCTGGGAATTTTCAGTTTGATTCGCAGTTTTTTTCACCATCGGAATTGGAATAGGTCAAAGGATAATTGTGTCTTATTATTGATATTTCATCATTTGATTAAAAGAAGGTAGATTACATTTGAAAACATTGACTGATTTTGAAAATGGGATCAAACCCAAAATCGCTTTATTCCGGGCAAACGTCTATTTCTAAAGAAGGAAAAACATACACCGATGCCTTATTCCGGAAAACGTCTATTTTAAAGAAATGATCACATTTACCGTCCAGAAGGAAACACTTTAATCATTGCTTTTCTCTGGGCAAACCATGATTTCGATGAAGTGTTGAGTTGATCGATCCCTGTCATCTTCGCCTTCTTAAGAAAAAGAATGTTTGTTCCAAATTTGGTTGAAATCGGGCAAGGGGTACAGAAGTTATGCTGGAACATTGGATCATTGCATACCTTGCTTTTATTTATTAATCTTGAATCATTATCATATAATTATCATACCTTTTAAAATTTGGAATAAAGGTTACTCGATTATGGATCACTATGCAATTTGATCATTCATAATCATCAATCATTAATCATATCGATCGTTAATCATTAACCATACACATAGTGTGTCAACATTTAATCACGATCGGTAATCGTTAATCATAATCCAACGGTTTTTTCATCTATTATTCATAATCGTTAATTATTGTCAAAATGAATTTAATCATTAATCATTATCAGTCATCATTTTCAAAAATTATAATTCATTAATCATAATCTTTAATCATAGAGTTGAATGATTTAATCATTTAATCTGCTTAGAATTGGTCCTGGGGGTCAGGAGTTACACTGAATTGCCCGTTTTCTAAAGACAACCGCTTTCCTTTACCCTTCCTCTTTTCTCAACGGCCATTTCACCCCTTTGTTATCTTCTCCTAGGGATAGAAAATGTTTGTACCAAATTTTGTTGAAAGCGGTACAGGGGTTCATAAGTTACACTAAATTGCCCGTTTTCTGAACAATACCCCTCCTTCAGACCCCTACCCCCTTATCCAAATTTCCCTCCCGTACGGCTCCTCATAGTGAATATGAGTACAAAATTTGATTGAAATCGGTCCTGGGGTTGGGAGTTACACTGAGTTGCTCGTTTTCCAAAGACAACACCTCCCCTATACCCTCCCTTTTTTCCAATGACCATCCCATCCCCTTTGTTATCTTTTCCTTATGATGTAGAATGTGTGTACCAAATTTGGTTGAAATCGGTACAGGGGTTCATGATTTACTTTGAATTGCCCGTTTTCTAAACAAAACCCTCCCTCCAGACCCTCCCCTTTCCCAAATCCTCCCATATGATTACCTCCTCGTAGTGAATATGTGTACAAAATTTGGTTGAAATCGGTCCTGGGAGTTGAAAGTTACACAGAATTGTTCGTTTTCTGAACAAACCCTCCCACCACCCCTCCCCTTTTCTACATGACCATCCCACCCCTTTGTTAACTTCCTCTGAGGATAGAGAATGTCTGTACCAAATTTGGTTGAAATCGGTCCTGGGAGTTGAAAGTTACACAGAATTGTTCGTTTTCTGAACAAAACCCTCCCACCACCCTCCCCTTTTCTACATGACCATCCCACCCCTTTGTTAACTTCCTCTGAGGATAGAGAATGTCTGTACCAAATTTGGTTGAAATCGGTCCTGGGAGTTGAAAGTTACACAGAATTGTTCGTTTTCTGAACAAAACCCCTCCCCCCACCCCTCCCCCTTTTCTACATGACCATCCCACCCCTTTGTTAACTTCCTCTGAGGATAGAGAATGTCTGTACCAAATTTGGTTGAAATCGGCCAAGTGGTTCAGAAGTAGTTAGCGAACATACATACATAGATTGATTTTTATATATATAGATGGCGAAAAGGCTCAAAAACTTGCTCAGCAGTTTGAGAGTGCCCATAATTTTAGTCTAGATCTCACTAGTCCAATTGAGGATCAGGTTACACGGAGCTTCGAAGACATTCTCAATCAAGAGAATGTTTTTGACCCTTCGTTGGGAACCAATTTGGATGAAGTGAGATCTATTACTAGAAAATTTAAAAATATGAAAGCCCCGGGTGATGATGGTATTTTCTACATACTTATCAAAAACTTCCTGAGCTCTTTATCCTTTTGGTTAATTTATTTAACAAATGTTTTCAATTGGCATACTTTCCAGATAAATGGAAAAAAGCCAAAGTTGTTCCTATTTTGAAGCCGGACAAAAATCCAGCTGAGGCTTCTAGTTATCCTTAATCAGTTTGCTTTCTTCAATAAGCAAACTGTTTGAAAAGATTATTTTAAATAGAATGATGGTTCATATTAATGACAATTCTATTTTTGCTGATGAGCAATTTGGTTTTCGCCATGGGCATTCAACCACCCATCAGTTATTAAGAGTTACGAACTTAATTCGGCTCAACAAATCTGAAGGATATTCGACTGGAGTTGCTCTTCTTGATATAGAGAAAGCATTTGACAGTGTTTGGCATGAAGGTTTGATTGTAAAATTGATGAATTTTAATTTTCCTCTGTACATCATTAAACTGATCCAAAATTATTTATCAGATCGCTCACTGCAGGTAAACTATCAGAATACTAAATCTGATAGATTACCTGTAAGAATAGTGTCCCCAAGGCAGCATACTGGGGCCCATATTACTTCTGACTTACCTGATTTACCACCAGGGTGTCAAAAATCTTTGTTTGCAGATGACACGGGCCTTTCAGCCAAAGGGCGAAGCCTTCGTGTCATTTGTAGTAGATTGCAAAAAAGTTTGGATATTTTCTCCACTTACTTGCAAAAATGGAAAATTTCCCCGAATGCTTCCAAAACTCAGCTTATAATTTTCCCACATAAGCCGAGAGCTTCTTATTTGAAACCTTCTAGCAGACATATTGTCACTATGAATGGGGTTCCAATTAATTGGTCTAGCGAAGTTAAATATTTAGGACTTCTGCTAGATCAAAAATTAACTTTGAAAATCACATTGAAGGCCTTCAAGCCAGATGTAACAAATATATTAAGTGTCTATACCCACTTATAAACAGAAAATCAAAACTTTGTCCTAAGAACAAACTTTTGATTTACAAACAAATTTTAGACCTGCCATGTTGTATGCTGTGCCAATATGGGCTAGTTGCTGCAATACCAGAAAGAAGGCACTCCAGAGGATTCAAAATAAAATTTTGAAAATGATTTTGAAGTTGCCTCCGTGGTATAGGTACCAATGGACTTCATAGAATTTCTAATATTGAGACATTGCAACAAATGTCCAACAAAATAATTTCCAATTTTAAACAAAAATCGTTGCAATCTTCTATTGCAACGATTAACTCCTTGTACCCTTAGTATAAAATAGGTTAAGTTTAGTTTAAGTTGAAAACATTGTAATTCCTACATGGTTCAATTCAACCAGAGGAAAAATTCTAACTGCCAGAGGCAATTGAAATGTATTAATAATAACTAAAAAGTAACATAGCAAATAAGGATGATAGTGTTAAGAAAACACGGAACACCTAGTCTAAGAGATGAATGCATGTATTAGATAATTAGCAAATAAAATTAGTTAAAAAAAAAAAAAAAAAAAAAAAAAAAGACAAACAAGACAAATGAGATAGATAAGACAAATAGAATAAGTTCCTCCAGGATTTCCTCTGGAAGTTCCTCCGGAAGTTCCTCCTTGAATTCTTTCGGAAATTTCTACGGGAATACCTCCGGGAGTTTCTAAGGAAGTTCCTTCCGGAATTTCCCCGGTATTTTATCCAGAAATTCTTCCGGAAGTTCCTACAGAAATTCCTTCGGAAGTTTCTCCAGAAATTCCTTCGGAAGTTCCTCCAGAAGTTCCTTCCGAAGTTCCTCCAGAAGTTCCTTCGGAAGTTCCTCCATGAATTCCTTCGGAAGTTCCTCCAGGAATTTTTTCGGAGGTTCCTCCAGGAATTCCTTCGGAAGTTCCTCCAGGAATTCCTTCGGAAGTTCCTCCAGGAATTCCTTCGGAAGTTCCTCCACGAAATCCTCCGGAAGTTCCTCCGGGAATTCCTCCGGAAGTTTCTCCGGGAATTTTTCCGGAAGTTCCTCCAGGAATTCCTCCGGGAATTCCTCCGGAAGTTCCTCCGGGAATACCTTCGGAAGTTCCTTCGGGAATTCCTCCGGAAGTTCCTTCGGAAATTTTCCGGAGGTTCCTCCGGGATTTCCTCCGGAAGTTCCTCCGGGAATCCCTCCGGAAGTTCCTCCAGGAATTCCTCCGGGAATTCCTCCGGAAGTTCCTCCGGGAATACCTTCGGAAGTTCCTTCGGGAATTCCTCCGGAAGTTCCTTCGGGAATTCCTCCGGAAGTTCCTCCGGGATTTCCTCCGGAAGTTCCTCCGGGAATCCCTCCGGAAGTTCCTCCGGGAATTCCTCCGGAAGTTCCTCCGGGAATTCCTCCGGAGGTTCCTCCGGGAATTCCTCCGGAGGTTCCTCCGGGAATTCCTCCGGAGGTTCCTTCGGGAATTCCTCCGGAATACGGAATACCTGTAATATTTTTTTTAACTGGATGTTTTTGGAAAAAAAAATCAAAGATTTTTTCTAGAAACCTTTTTAATGAGTTAGACGATTGTTTTGCACGTTATAAAGGTTAAAATGCAAAAAAAATCGAAATATTTTAAATTTCCTGACCATTTTTTAATTGATTTATCGCTAGACTGATTAAGCCCTCAATTGTAGTTCTTACTACTGACACCAAGTTATAGATGAATCAATTACGCCAAAAATTCTGTTGCCCCATTATTACCAGAGCTCTGGTGCCGTAGTGTAGTGTGGAACGGAGAACGTGGATCGGAACGATATGCCGATATTCTACGGACTGTCAGTTGCGCGTTGTAAAACACTGCTTTAGTGTCCAGGCCCACCACCTGCAATAACCGATAGGGACATTTGCTGTCAAATAATATTACGGTCGCAGCCAGGTGGAACTTCGAGGATGTGCTGAACGATGAGACTTTGTAATGGGAAACAGAGCTTAGCGTAGCTTAGCTCTGTCTGACTACACATGTCTATGGTTGCTACTCCGTGACTGACCCAGATCAGTGAAATTGCACAAGGAATCAACTGAATGATTGACTGGGATTGTTCAAGCATTCTAATTGTGCAAGTGACTAAAATGTTCAAATGATCAATAACGGCGCCAGCCACGTCCTTGTAGTCAGTTCGGAAGAGGGAGTATTAGTAGGTGTTTTTTTATTATTTGAAGACACGTCTCCACAAAAACCACAGGAAGGATTATCAGTTAGTTGGTAGGCATCATTGGATCTGGATTCCCTCTGATTAGTGATGCTACCATGCTAGTTTTTCTACAATGATTTTAACGAACGATAGGCCGCACATATCAGAACATGAACAAACTTAACTGGTGGAATTAAATGGACAGTACTTAATTCGTCTTAGACGGTTTAATACATTCCACTAAACGAGCTTAATATATTTTTCTGATGAACAAACTACCTGCATAACGAGCAGGAACACGATCAAACGCGTACCAACTGATTTACTTTTCAACCGCAAAGCACAATGATACCGGATAAGAACCGAGCGTGTACACGATCGAACGCGCAATCCACACCATGAATGTCTGGTGACAGATGCAATAAATGAAGGATCACTTTATGGACGACCGAAACGACGCGTTACACTAACACACGATCCTCCAAACACTAATCAATTAGCTTCGCTGTTCCTCGGGAAGAAAATAGTCACTTCGGATTGGCAATTCTACGTCTTTGCTCACAAAGTTAAATCCGATTTCAAATCAACCTCACACTTTCAGGTGCTTCTTCTTTTTCTTATTGGCTCTACATTCCCCACTGGACCATTGTCACTGAAGCTAACACGATAATACTTTTATGCCCAAGGAAATCGAGAAAATTCTCCTGATCAAACCGGGAATCGAACCCAGCCACCTTCATTTCATTTCATTTCATTTCATTTATTGTCCAGTAGTGTAAGATATAAATCTTTTGATAATTACTACCTCCGATTTGGCAAACGATACAAAAATAATTTCCTAATAAAAACATAATCATTACATACTAATTTAATTATTTGTAACATCAATTATCTAAGGCGGTTCCAAAAATCGATGCAGCCTCTCTTGAAACTTGCTTCCGACGTAGAACGTTTTACCGCGGACGGTAACGAATTCAATAAACCACACCTCGGACGAACAGTGAACTGCCATAACATAACGTTCTGTTAGCTGGAACAACTAGGTTCTGTAAACGACGACCACGGGACTGAATAAGCCTTTCATGAAGAACCGCTGGAGATTGTGTAAGCATTAGATTTCTCAGAAAAATGCAGGAGCGATGCGCATAAAAGCTTTGTAGTGGACATCCAATAAGGTTTTGTTGTAAATGGCTTACATGATCATAGCGGTCTAACCGATAGACATAGCGTACACAGCAATTGAGCGCCACTCGAAGTCGGTCTAAAGAGTTCGCACTAGGACAGACATGCAATATATCACCGAACATAAAATGCGGCAGGATCAAGGATTTGAAGAGCTTCAGTTTTATAGATGTCGGGGACGCGGAGGTACAGCAGTACAGCGTGCGCAGGCTGGCGTAGATCTTTCCACGCTGTTGCGAAACAAGTCCATCCCACTGCAAATCATTTTGAAAGACGAATCCGAGGTTATTTGCTCTTTCTGACCAACCAATGCTCTGACCATCCATCTCAATTCCAGGGACTGGTGGGGTAAAATCACCAGCAGTACGACGTCTACTTGTGATAAACAATGCCTTGCTTTTGCTTGGATTAACATGAAGATTATTTCTCCGTGACCACTCTGCGACATGTTCAAGGTCCATATTCACCATCCTGACGAGTTCTCGCGTGCAAGGGCCAAGCCGAGCTATATAAAGCTCTACATCATCAGCGAAAATTTGTATTGAGCAGTATTTCAGTACCGTTGGTAGATCGTTGATATGACAACTGAAGAGTAGAGGACCAAGGACTGAGCCTTGCGGTACACCAGATGGCACTCCAACACTACTTGAGCAGCAATCGCCACAGTAAACCGTTTGTCTCCGGTTGTGGAGATACGACACCATCAGATTCACAGCGCTAGAGGAGAAGTTGAACTGGTCTTGTAGTTTATTCACTAGTTTGTTGTGAGGGATGGTATCAAAAGCCTTAGAGAAGTCCAGCAGCAGCAATATACCAGAGCCTCGTTTATCGATCTTGCTTCCCAAATCATCGTACACTCGAAGCACAGCGGTTTTAATGCTCTGCCCTCTGCGAAATCCGGCTTGCTGTTCCGACAAAAGTTTGTTATCTTCAATGTATTCTGTCATTTGTTGTTTGAGAAGCTTCTCAAAAGCTTTCGACAAAGCGGATAGTATACTGATTGGACGCAGATTAGTGATGCAGTTTAGATGAGGTTTCTTTTTCAATGGAAGAATCTTTGCATGTTTCCAGCAATCCGGGAATGTAGACGTATGAATGAGCAAGTTAAACAAATGCGTTAATTGTTGGACAACCAGTGGTAGGATGATCTTGATGAAGTTAATGGGCAACTCATCATACCCTATTGCATTTGATTTAATATCCCAGATGACGTTGACGACTTCCCAATCATGCACAGGTCGAAATGAAAAACTGTATGGTGAGGGCGGTCGCACTGGTCTTGCCCTACATTGCGCACTCGAACCAGTGAAGTTAGCAACAAATGTACGATTAACTTCATCCGGATGAAAGCCGCACGGTTGCGACGATTTATCCTTGCCGATACCAAGGCTTTTATACGTTTCCAAAGAGTCTTAGAAGGAGTTCGGTCATCCAAGAAGCGGTTCAGGTACTGTTGTTTGGCTTGCGCGATTTTTGTATTTGCACGGTTCCTCATCATTTTGTATCGCTGTCGTTTTTCATCCTTTAAGTGATCGGCTGCTTGCAACCAGTCTTTGTAAGCCAGGTCACGTTCGAGAAGGGTCTGACGTACACTGTCAGAAAACCAAAAATTTTGCCGCCGACGTCCGGAACAAACACGGAGGGGGATGCATAAATCGTGCACCGTTTTAACGTGAGCATTGAAAAATTCCGAGGCATCATTTGCATTTACAATGTCATAGAACATATTCCAGGGAACAGAGAGAATAGCATTTTCCAGAAGGTGCGGATCAAAATTGACATAATCACGGTATGTGTAGGTACTGACTGGAGGTCCGTGAAATGTCGAAGTCAACCGACGCAAAAATCAGGTCGTGTTGCGATAAACCAGGAAAATTGACCTGTCCGAACCGCAAAACCTTCTCTCTGTTGTTGGTTGTCTCTCTGTTGTGAGTGAAGAACGTTGGTTCATCACTCACGGACGATAACGAATAACTGGAAAGCATCTATTCAAACTGCGCACGATACCTTCAGCATGGTCTTACTTTGTAGCCGTGAATATTACCGCACTAATTACCCTTCAGAGGCCTTTGTGCGAGGGGCCTTCTTAAATAAATATAGAAGCAAGATACAAGAGCCTGCGAAAAATCAATTTCGCTGCGTTACAGCACGCCCCAATAAATTATTTTTAGATTTGTTGGCCATCATTTCTTGAGATTTGAACCCCCAATACATGAGGTAAGTGTTAGGTTAGGGCGGCCATTGGGGCAGCTATTTTTGGACTCTATCGTGATTGTCCCTAAAACCCTGGAGCTGTTTTTAATCCATTAACGTCCTGCGCTGCAATTTTCAATTTTCGTAGAGAGATGTCACGCGAAATTTATGTATACCTCCTGATTGCTGTAATTGGAATCAGGCACAACGATTTTTAAAATTTTCAAAGATTTTTGTTTCATGAAAGAGTACCAGAGTATTGTAAACAAGTTGTGCTCTAATAATTTAATTCCTGCAAGTTTCTTCAAATACCATGCGCCTCCATATAGATTTATTTCCGAATCCCAACAACTACATCAGGCTAAAATAAATAAGTTTTCCATCTGTGCTACTAACATTTCAAAGCGCATCACCCCTTCGGTTTTCGCAATGTTGATATTCAAACGTCACGGTTCTTTTCGTTTGATCGTCCTCCCTTCACCAACAAAACAGTCCCCAGTACAGTAAAGCAATTCTTGGACAAAAGGCTTATCCATTGTTCCGCACAAATGCCCTAACACGGTACAGCCGTTTTGATGCTCGTCTTTTCAGTTGGTATAGTGCAAATAGTTGAGAATAAAAAATGGTGGCAAAACAGGTGACAGTAACAAACGACAGGAACAGCTGGACAACAACATACACAAGCTTTGTACGTGTAACACCCCTTGCAAAAGAACATTATGCAAACGGACGGAACGGAATCTGTTGTCTTTCGGTTCTGGTTGAACCGTTACATCCTGTTGTAGGTCCCGTTTGCGGACACACCTATTCCTTGTTGATTATAAAAAAAAGCTCAACATAAATCAACTGGTGGTGATAAAGTCTTTCTCATTGTTAGGCAAGTGCAGCTAAGGTTTGATTTATCTTTTTTGAAATCTTTTCCTAATGCAGCAACCAATAATGCAACGTGGTTTGTTATTCATAATACGAAAGCGAAATTTATCATAAGTGGCAAAATACATATAAAATGATTTAAATGTTCAATACGTGAAACATATAGAAGGACTCAGATTATCACATGAATTTATTGATAATGTTTTTGTTTCGTTATTGTTTTTTTCCTCCAAAGTTATATTTCAGTTACATATATGAAATATTAAAATTTATTGGAATTCGAGCCAGCCAAGTGATCTAATTAATCGTCCCTAAGGCACTGATTGCATTAGTTATTCAATTTGACTTGGATCGTCAAATATATTCCAATCAAATGATACGCGCGCTGCAAGTTAAATAACAAATATTGTATTGTATGACGAAATATTCACAAATGTATAATGTCTGTATTCCTGTGGCTAAAAATTATTGAATCAATGAATTCCGAAGAACACATCCTATCAATAACAATAACTAACACAATACTGCTAATCTAAACAATGAACCCGGACAATAGTTGGAAAATGGCACGAATCCCATGCACTGTAAATTCCTCCGATGACGGCTGTAGCGGCATAGTCGAATCGCCCACCGTTGACGTCAAGTGGATGCTGCAAAACAATGAAGTTTTCCACGAACGATGAACTACCGACCCACATATTTACATTTCCCGCGTTTCCCATCCAGTGAAACTACAGCCGTGCAAACAAGTTTCCCGCATGCAAGATGGCATCCAAGGGTTTGAGAAGTGTAAGAACCCGGCGCCACTTCCATTTCAATTAATGCAGCAATTGAATGGAATATTCTACCATCAGGATAGCAGATGGAAATTTTGCTGGAGAAGGGGAAACTCATCGCCGAAATTGAGTTTGTCATGGTGTGTGCATGTGTGTGTGTGCTGAACTTGGGCTGCAAACTTTTCAAGTGCTTATCGGTGTGTTCTTGAGATTGATGTTCGGAAGTTTTTAGGGCGGGTGTTTTCAGGAAAACTCCATCGCTTTCAATCTCTTCCGAAATTCGACGAAATTTTGAATGTAAACAAGCTCAGATATTACCAGTACTTCGGTAATATGTTTCGAGAAGAAAGCGAGGCATATATACTGAAAGAATATTGGTACTTCTTAAATTTAAATATTCATTCTATTTGGTTTCACAACTTGCTTTTAACTTTACAGATGCGTATTTCATCGTCAACCATAAGGCCGTCTTCAATGTCTCATAATTGACTCGACTAAAATAAATTCAAAATTATATCGCTAATTCGTTCTCTTCCATCGCGGGCAATTGGCGTGTTTCTTACACGATATCGTCGGTTTCCTGTTGAATTCTTTCAACCGAAATTCGAATTACTCTAGCGTATGTTATATGCCTAGAGGCCTAGCCTTAGAACATATGCGCACAGGAGGAGTGCACACAAACAAGGTTGATATTTCGTGCAGCATATGCTGGACGTACCAATCTAATCAATTTCATCGGAATTCCGATTTCAAATATTATTCGCAACAGCTCATTTTATTGCATTTAATTGTACACTGCTTGAAATCAATAAATAGTTGGGGATTTGGCAAGTTTTATTCCTAGAATTGAATTTGGAATTATCCGAAGGGTGAACATCTGCTCTGTCGTTCATACACTCACACGACCTATTTGATATTTGCCGATGAGTGACTCATTATGCGACCTCATCCTAATTAACCTAATGCGTAGCAATATTTTGTACGCCTGTTTTGTTATCGGCAAGCTGTAACCTGCGTTCTATTTTGTAGGTGGGACATATGAGGGCATCTAACCAGCTGAAAATTGTATACATTCAAAGGATTCTTTTCGGTAGATTTAGAGCAATCTGAAATTACGTGCATTTTATTATGTCTAAGTAATGATGAATTATAATTACAATTTATGTTGTCTTTTTTAATAATAATAATTTTTCAAATTTCTTGTATTCTTCCAAATTTGTAAATCAATTTCTCGATCTTATCTTTCAAGTTCTCTGGTCATTCATGTTTTAGTAATCAAGACCACATTCCTAGATCAATATTCCAAAATTTGCGTTTGCAAAGATCAGCAGATATCAGTAAGCTAAATTAAATGACGAATAAATTTGGCACCATTTGGGTCCACTTTAGTGACATCCTATCCCATTGTCATCGGATTCCCTAGCAGTCCATGTGACGATGGTAATTCGAAAAGAATTTCCTTCCGCATTTTGCTCACCCGGTTATACACAACCTCGATCCTTGGCTCTATGAATCGTTTCAGGTGGGTCACCGGTAGCCGGAACTGTCGAAATCGCTCGGGCGACATTCTGTTCGGTTGAGTTTCTGTATTGTGTCGAGCAACGAGTGCGAATGGCACAGGTGGAATGCATTTTCTGGTTTTCACACTCACCCGGTTCCGGTGCCCTTTGTCGTCGTTGGTGTCAACCGTCTTCGGTTCGCAATGGAGAACCCAAACGAGAGAAACACGTCTCATCCTTCGGTAAATGTGTCTAATAATGTTGGCACTTTAACCAGATGGCCCCTCCCGTCGCGTCGGCGTCCCCGTCCCGGGACAATCGGGGATCGGTTGAGTTGAGGTGAGAACCTTCTGCCAGTTTAACTCGAAGCTTCCGCTTCCTTTGGTTCAATGCTTTTCGTCTGCTGGTGCTCATCGGCCAACCAACCAAGAAAGCACCCAACTGTAGACGGTTTCACATTTACCCATTTAAATATTAGATGTCGTAGCTGTTCCATGCTTCAGTCCAAAGAACAAAAATGCCAAGATGAAAAGACATTTGTCGCAATGCTGTGCTCGGTTTTATCCTGCCTGAAAGCTACACCCCAGTTTTTTTATTATTATTTTTCGAGTAGGTATCAACAACGTGTCAGAAATCGTAACGACGACCAACAATGTCACACGCGAAGAAAGGTAGACGTTTTTTTCCTCGGCAGAAAACGATGCGATACTCCGGATCCTTAGCATTGGCACAAAAGATGTTCCGAACCATGAAGCGTGTAAAAGAACTTGCGAGCAGAAGTGCAGCTTCAAACGAGTTCTCTTCTGACGACATTCGTTTATGTTTACCAAAGGGGTTCAATGGTCTTTGACTGAGCGTTTGTAGGGGGTTTCCCTCAAGATTTTTCTTTGTATGGTTGTTAGATAATCGCTGACTGGAACGGAATTTCACAACACATAATTAATTAGTCTTTTGGGGTGATTTTTAATTTCCCGTAATACTTCATCTTAGGCGAATTCAAGTTATATTAGTGATTCTGTTAAAGCACGAACCAAGAGAACATATATTTGAATTTTCCCCACAAATATACTTCAATGTTTTTTGTTGTTAATTGCTGTACAATTCCTATAGTTACACGTTTCTTAAAAAAAATCTTTCTTGAATCTCTAATTGGAGAATTACAGCCAACTACACTTCCTGGATTTCTTTTAGAAAAACTCCTAGTTTTACTTCACCGGAGCTCCAAAATTTTCCTCCCCAAGTGCCACTCAATTCGGATTTTCCTATGGTTGTTTCGGTGGCATCGGTTGTTTGGCGTGGCAGCTTGATTACTGTTAGTGATTGGAAAGGCGCTTTGTTAAAATTAAATCGGTCCATTTCAAAACCATTATTAAAGACTATAGTTCATTATATGGAATCAGTGCTTTTTGTCGGTGGTTGGTGCAGCAATTTTATTTGCATTGATGGCGCATGCGGTGATTTTGCGGTAAATCTTATGAGTGCCGTCGTCTACAGCAGCAGCAAATACTGACCCAACGAATTCCTTCCCCAATATCCAACTCCGTTGTACTTTTTCTAGGAGTCACAGAGTTGGATGCCTTTCGTTAAGTAGGTACTTCATCAAAACTTCCTTTCTTTCTCAATTTACGGTGAATATGGGCGTGCCCAGGAGTAGTAGTCTACAAGTTTTTTTTTCATTTTTGTCCTAGATTGAAATATAAGAATATACCCACCTTGATGTCTGATAGCAATCTGGGTAGATTATTACTAGTGTTCATTCTACTAAGTACACTCTAGCTGTGCTATGCTATGCTTAATTGTCAAGGATACGGTCATCTCTAAATCTTACTATATCAAATCCTTTGATAGCCCAGATATAAATCATTAGCCTTTACTAATCACATTAATTGTATTTCTCTTTTTCTCTTACAGGTTGGTTCTGGAAGTACTTTCCCATATTTGTGTCAAGGTGACAAATCATTTTATTTGTTAATATTCTCCTATACTGAATTATTTTTAGTCTTGAAAGGTAATATTCAAAATTAGGCTCCTGTTTCTTATATTTATGACAAATTCTTCATTTTTAACTTAAATTAAATTAATATTTATGTCATGGTTGGTCATTTTATATCCCTAATAATAAAATTTGTATGGGAGGTAGTATAGGTAGTATTTATAATTTTGTAATATTTGGGCACGTAAAAAAATCTCAATTCTTTACTTCTCATTCTTTTTTTCACATTTTTAGTGAACTTTTTATAACTCTCGCTACTTTATTTTTCTCCGCCAATGTATGCTTACAATTGATATCAATTTCTCTTCTTTCAATGTTGATTTATTACTCGACATTCTCTAGGTTGAAGTAATTACCCAATACATTTTCACATCGCTAGCTTGATGTTGCCAAAATCCTTTCACATGCGCAATATATACGATATCGGGCAATGTCGAGCCATTTAGCTAAATGCCATTTGGTCGAATACCAAATTGAAAAGTAATGAGAAGCGTTTAGCCAGTATTAGAAGAAATAAGAGAGAAATAATATATGAAACGTGAAAAGTGAGAAGTGAAGACACAAAGAAACAGACGCCTCACTTAGCACAAAATGCAATCAAAATCATCGTCACGGAAGCATTATCGCCCAATGCTAAATACACTGTGTGTGACCAAGCAGCAACCATATGGCGGTAGTGTGCAAACGTCAAACACAAGTAAACCCGATAGAAGCGCCGATTGTATAACATTTCGCCGAAAACTATTTCGCGGAATTCATTTTCACGGTTGAAAATTTCGCGGAATAACATTTGGCGGTTTGTAACTTTTCGCAGTACGACATTTGGCGGTTTGTAGCTACCTTTTCGCCGAATAATTTCGCGGAATATTAATAATAATAGCTTACCCGAGCAACATACTTGTCATAGACGAGTTTATGTGCCTTATGTGCAACCAAATCAAGTCATAATAGAGTTGCTGCAACCAGATCAGTCTGAATTGTGCTGCTAGGGTAGTGTTCATTCACCTCCACAATTGTAACCAGCAAAGTTTCTAAGCCACACGTACAACACGAGATTAACACGTTGAAACTTTTACACCTAAAAAGTCGAAAACAAAATTTGTTTCGATAAATTTCCTAGACCGGGCTAGAAATTGAACCCAGCCTCCTTCAGCTGGGTTGGCACCCAAGCATCATCCCGCACGGCTAAGGTAGGCCTCCCAAAATATGTGGGAGTAGTTTTCAAAATTTCAATTGTCCCTTACAAATCCTTTATACTATCTGGCAGATGGGCCAGATATTATAAAGGGATGATCTCCTCTCTTTACTTTGTTACGGATAGACGTTTTTATGAATAATCCTTTATTTCTTCTTTTCGCCTTATACCGAAAAAAACGTAGTCATTTAAATATGGCATTACATCCTCCTTTCGCTTTATACTGGACAGACGCTACCATTTAAATAAAGTATTACCTTTTCCTTTGCCTTATACCGGGTAGGTTTTATCAACTTATTTTGCCTTATACCAGTCAGATGCATCCATTCAAATAAGGCGTTACTTCTTCTTTCGCCTTATACCGGGCAGACGCGTTCTTTTAAAGAAGGAATTATCAACTCCTTTCGCCTTATACCGGGCAGATGCATCCATTAATAGAAGGCGTTACCTCTCTCTTCGTCTTATGCCGGGCAGAAGCGTTCTTTTAAAAAAGACATTATCAACTCCTTTCGCCTTATTATGAACTTAATCTGTAGATTAAAAAAACACTTTGATAAAGTTTTAAAAAAATTCGCCTTATACCGGGGCAGAATAGAGGTAGTCGGGTTTTGGATTTTTGAAATCCTAAACCCGACGGGTTCGGGCTTGAAAAATTAGTACAATATCGGGTTCGGGTCGTGTGCGGGTTTGTGAGATGAAAAAATCGGGTCCGGGTCGAGTACGGGTTTAAGAAATGAAACACTGAATATTATTTATTCAGTTTTGTTATTTGTGCTTACATTTTTTTCGATTTAAAAGAACAAAAAAATTCTAGTTTGAATTTTCGGGCAAAACTTATGTGCGGGCTTAAATAAATAAATTATGTCAGGTTTGGGTCGAGTACGGGTTTACAAATGCAAAAATTCTCGGGTACGTGTCGTGTTCGGGTTAGATAAAAAAATTATTCGGGGTTCAGGTCCGGGTATGAAGGAAATTTACGGGTTTGCAAAATGTGAAACAGACAGACAGACGCATCCATTCAAAGTAGGCATTATCTTTTCCCTTTATCGGGCAGATGCGTTAGTTCATAGAAGGGACTACCTCCATTCTTTTCTTTATACCGAGCAAACGTGTCCATTTCAAGAAGGAATTGTTTACTCACTGTGCGTTATACCGACTGAATCGTCTTCTTCTTATTAGCATTACACACTGGGACAGAGCCGCCTCGCAGCTTAGTGTTTATTAAGCACTTCCAAAGTTATTAACTACGAGGTTTCTAAGCCAGGTTACCATTTTTGCATTCGTATATCATGAGGCTAACACGATGATACTTTTCTTTTATGCCCAGGGAAGTCGAGACAATTTCCAATCCGAAAATTGCCTAGACCGGCACCGAGAATCGAACCCAGTCACCCTCAGTATGGTCTTGCTTTGTAGCCGCGCGTTTTACCGCACGGCTAAGGACTGGATGCGGTCATTCATAGAAAGCATTACCTTCTTTTATTCGGCAATCGGAAAATATTTCAATGATAATTATTCTAACTGAATTCCGCCAAATGGCATTCCGCGGAATGTCTTTCGCAAAAAGGTGCATTCTGCGGAATGTGTTTTGGAGAGTTGATACATTCCGTGCAGTGGCGTAGCCACGGGGTGGTTTTGGACATAACCTCCCTCCCCCCCCAGAGACAACATTTTTTTTTCGAGAAGAAAAATGTTCAGAACCACCCCACCCCCCCAGACCAATTTTCTGGCTACGCCACTGATTCCGTGGAATGTCGTACCGCGAAAAAAATTCCGCGGAGTGTTTTTCGGTTAAATAGTATACAACCGGAAGTGCCATGAGTGACCGATTGACCACCTACAAAAAATGAATCTACCGTTAAAAAGGAAAACGATGGAACCTGTGTTGAGTGGGAGGTCTGTTTCTCTGTGGTAAAGAGTTTTAACTGAGAAGTTTGAAGTAAGATTTTTTTTTTTCATTGTCTTTATTTATGAGGCTCAGCTGTTTTATTAAAACTCTACGGAGCCAAGAACAAAAGAAATTATACAAATGTAACATAAAATATAATTAATAATATGATTTACGAACGCATTTTTTCTTCGGGTGTGTTGTTGAACCGGCACTTGAACCAGAGCCCGACGCAGACAGTTGAGCCCGTCGCTGCGTCGCTGGTGGATGAGCCAAAGCTTCCTTTATGGCGATTGCCACCTTTTCTAAAGTAACATCATCTTTCTTCCTTCCATTTTTTCCCTGGATGTGTGTTTTCACGAACCACCGACTACCTCTGGTTTTCTGATTTCGGATTTTCTTCTGGAACTTACTTACTTACTATACTTTTTCCGACTTGTATACACATGTATACACCACGGACTCCAGTGCATAGGTGCCCCAAGGGGAACTTTTCTCGGACGAGCCGATCGACTTTCCCAAACAATCCGAGAACCTGGGATAAACTTTCGTCTGTAACTTCCGGAGGCAGATCAAATATACGGACGTACCGCATATTGATTCCTGCGATTTGCATCCGTACTTCAACCGACGTCCCACTCGAATAGACAAACTTCTTCGGCTCCGTGTTCTTATTCATCGACTCTTCCAGTGCATCGCGGGAAACGAATTTAACGTACAGCGAACGGTCGTGTGCTGTATCCAGCTTCTTCAAATAGCTGGCGATTTCAGCCCACGATAGCCGGCGACTGCCCACTGGGAAACGAAAATGAATAGTATTAACAAACATTTTGTCACTCATTACGTTGGTTTGATGCCGGTGCACCACCAACAAGCGAAAAGAATGCGTACGACCGCGCAAAAGGAAGCAAATGCGCGTTATTGTTTGCTATACTGATAGCTACAAAACCACAAAAGCTGCACAGAGCACAACTCTTCCGTCTGCACCCAACGACGACAGTGACTCAACTCGAGAAGTAAGATATTTGAGAAGCTACAACAGCGAAATGAGAAGTTAAAATAAAGAAGTGAGAAGTATGAAGTGAAAATTGAAAAGTAAGAAGTGAGAAATGTGAAATAAAAAGCAAGAAGTGAGGACCGAAGAGTGAGAAGTAATCGGTGAGGTGTGAAAATTGAAAATTGTTTAATGAATCCTTTATCCTTATAACTTTCTTCTCCTTTCTTCTTCTTCCTTTCTTTCGTTTTTCTTCCTTCTTCCTTCTTCATACTTCGTTCCTTCTGTGCTTCCACCTTCGTCATTTCCTTTCTATTCCTTCTTCTTACTTCATTCTTCTGTAAGTCTCCTTTAGTCTTCTTCCTTCCTTCATTCTTCCTAATCTTATATATAAAAATGAAATGGTCTGTGTTCGTATCCGCATAACTCGAAAACGGCTGGATGGATCTTCTTCATTTCTTCAGCAAATATGTCCGTTATCGTTTCCGACGGGTTTATATGATATTTTCTTGTGCGAAAATCACGAGTAAGGTTGAGTAAATCGTGAAAAACTAAAATAAAGATTCGTACGGATATTTTGCATCGTGCATTTTCGCCTACTATGCAGGACAACGTCTGCCGGGTCGACTAGTTTGTTCTAAATTTTGTCTTTATCCTTATTATTCTTTCTTTTTCCTTTTCTCTTACCCCTTATTCATTCCCTTCCCTTCTTTTTTACTTTTTTCTTCTTCTATCTGCTATCTAATATCTCACCATTCATTTCTCACTTATCAAAATCCAGCCTTCCACTTCCCAATTATCATCTCTCACTTCTTGCTTCTGTTCTCCTCACTACTCACTTCCTACTTCTCACTTCACAAGTGTCAGATCTCACTTCTCATCATTCGCTCGTCACTTCTCATTTCTCACTAGTTATTGTACACATATCACTTCTCAGTACCCTCTTCCTTTTCTCACTACTCTGTACTCACATCGAACATCTCATTTCTCACTTCTCAATACTCACTCTTCACTATTTACTTCGAACATCTCACTTCACTTAATAAGGAAACATATTTAAACTATTCGGCCGAACAGCATTCGGCCAAATAACCCTTTCATCCAAATGGCATTCGGCCAAATGATTCTGAACCATTTTTCTACATGCACAATAGGAAAAAGGAGGTATTTTTATTATTCATGCAATGAATGGTGGTATTCATCATAAAAACATAGATAGATAAGAAACATATGTTTTCTGTGGCTTTAATGGAGTATGGGGCCAATTTTTCGCATAGTATCGATTTTTGTCATATTCTACAAAACCAACGGAATTTGGTAACTTTTTGACTTGATGTTTGATGCTGAATAAAATACTAACGGCCATATGAAGGTTTTAACAGTTTATTAAAGTCACAGACAAATTGATGCAACACAGATTTCCTAAAATGATCAAAAAAGCACTATTAGCTTCTGGTGTTGAAAATTCACTGAGTAGAACTAACAAGGAAGGTAGAATAGATTCATTAAGCTTCATATTGTGATATCAACGAAATAGAATTTAATTTATTTGATATTAGCGAAAATCACCCAGCTTTGCCTGGGTATTTGTGATGCAAATGTCATATTCTGAACTATTTGCAGCACCGCACTCTAGATCAATTTCCGTGCGATTGTTTTGTTTTCCTTAACACTCGCCCCAAAATTGTATTTAATAACTTTTAACCTTTCTCCGTTAAATTCAGCCACTTTTTGTATATACAAACATTGTGAACCTCAAACGAATCAATTGGGGAAAAAATATTGCAAATCGGTCAATCCGTTCGTGAGGTAAATCGTCAGGAAGGAAATCTCAACTCATTTTTATTTAAATAGATTTCGATAAGATTTACTTAAATTATAAAAGGTATTGTTGCAATGAGTTATTCACACTATTCATCCTACACGTTATGATTAAGTCTATAATTCGCTTCTATTGTGTAGTAATGACGTAATGTTAAAATTGTAATTTTGAGCCCCTTCCCTTCTCACTGCGTAAACCTTTTTGTATGAAAGGTGTTTATTATTAAGTAACTCAGATGAAATTTGAAAAAAAAAGTTTACCAAAAAACCTGATTAATCCCCTAGTGGTAATGTTGTCTTTCTCCTGCATTATAAGAAAATGTATTTTGGTTATAACTTTTGAGCCTATAATCCGATCCAGCCCATTTTTGATAGGGAACGAATGAAGCTTGTTGCAAGTACATCGGTTTAGGGTAAGTACCTAAAAAAAGTTAAGATTATTTTTGCTCACATTCATACAGAAATTCAAACGCACTTATACACATACATCACCTCAATTCGACGAACTGAGTCGATAGATATACAACAATGGGTGTTCGCGCTTTCTTTTAAATGTTTTTGAAACGATCATATAGCTTCTGCGTATACTTTGTATTCAAGAAAGGCAAATAAATGGGAATTTTTCAAATTCATGTATCTCACAAAATGATTGGTGAATTTAGGCAAAATTTTCTTCATGGTTCTCGAAGCCTAAGAGTTCAACAGTGTAGTGCATGATGTTTTACTGCGGGGTACCAAACTGTTTTGTTCGTTAAATATTGCGTAAAAAATGCTTTTACAAAACTACTAAAAACTAAATTCTGAACGGAGCTATTATTACATTATTAAGACTGTTGCATAGATCTGTTTAAGAGCTTTGTAACGATATATAAATATGTTTCTTTTGAGACGGATATATGGCAAAGCTGCCCGTTTTCCCAAAAACGTAAAAATGTCATTTCTAGGAGGGACCAGTTTGAACGCCCCTTGCCCCTCCCTACAAAAAAAATATGAAAACCAAAACTGTCTTGATTATAAAAATATAGGTTATAACTGTGTATTCAACACATTTTACACGCTTACTGGCCTTTTGATAGTCTTGGCCACTCCTTCATATAGGGCCGTCCTATTGTGACATGTTAGGAAAAGTGTTTGATATTTTGGAAAAAAAAAAAAAAATCTTTTCTATCTCAATACTTCCCTAACTCGATGGTCCCTTCAATATCGAGTAAAGGAGAGTTGACTGTAACATGCTACAAAACTCCCGTAATCTGAAAAAGTGACGTAAGCGCCAAATTACAATATACATGTTGTTGACGCCAATAACTAACGATTGCTGGTTCTGGAAGGCACCTTGGCTTCTGTGGGTAATCTCCTTTTGGACTTGTACACTGGACAAATAAAACACTGATAGATGTCTGTTCTCTGGTAACGATTCGATACAACTCTCTCTTTATTACATTCGATAGCTTATTTATACTGGTTCACTCGTAGGAATTGGCATGGATCTGATTACAAAGGATTATTATATATAGGCATTATAAAACAAGGGTTTTGCGATGCCTCTATATTTTTTGTTCTTGACCTATTGTTGGTACACTAGAGATATCTAGTTCAAAGGGCTTTATAATAAATGGAACTCAAATTAGGGGAAAGTGGCGTCAACATAGACCGCCCCCCTTGGAATATGTATATTCCAACAAATTTAACTTTTATGTTTGTTTTTACTTCAACTATTTGTTTTTAAAGCGCTTATTTCTAACATAACGGTAGTGTTCACTGGTTTTTCATTGATTCTTATTTATTTTCTGAACGATGTGTATTCCCTGCTCCACATTTTGCCACTGCAATGAATACTTGATGGAAGCTGACTGCCTCCTAAACTAGTGGTTCTTCGAAGTCTTGTTTCTGGCCATGTTGGTATCAATCATGTCTTTCCTAGTACACTCATAATGGATCCCAAGTGACTGGAAGGAAACATACAACCCATCCAACAACTGGTTTGGAATGGGAGCCACTTGACCGTTGGTGTTTTGCCTATTGCCGTCAGACAAACCTTCTCTAATTCTTCCCGTGAGTGCCCGGAAAGAATATTGCATGCTTTCACTGGTGCACACATAACCATCTCTTTATACTCGACTTTGGTAAAAAGAGGTCGAATGGAACTCCAGACGTTTGGAGCAATCGATAAAGACATGATGATTCAAAATGGATGAACAATGTGGTGAATCCGATCCAAATGTAGCACTAGTAGCTTCTTACTTGATGACGTGATGATCGGACCTTTCAGCATATGGATACTACGCTCTTGATATACGGTCTAGGACGTAGATAACCTTGTGGCAAGTGAGCAGGGATCTTGGTGGTAGTACATCAATGAATGTTCGTGTCGCGATTTAGGAAAACTCCAAATTTATTTCCAAAGAAAATAATAACAAAAAATTGCCACAATTCAATTTGGCAGAATGAAAGGTCATGATTATGGCCTAATCAAATTCAAAATAATGTTGAAAGCAATGATTTGTAAACTCTTGCATTACTTGCGTAGTACAGATGGTCTAAATACTAGGTGCAGCAACGAATGGTGTCGTTCTCCACAATGACGACAGTTCTCGGGATGTTGACACTCCCTGGTTGTGTGTCCCGAGTGCAGGCAGTTCACGCATAAATGGTTCTGATCCACTAGATTTTTCCGATCAACCGGTTTCAGTTCACCAAATCGGTCGCACTGGAACAATAGATGTCCGCTTTTACAAATTACACATGACAAACGTCGAGATGCTTCAGCTGCCAATCCAATCGCCTTCATAACGTCGTGAATAATGGAAGCGTGTCGGTTACCACAATACACACACACTTGTTCACTTCTGCATTCGGCTTTGCTGTGTCCGGACTGAAGACACAAAAAACAGAGGGCATGATTCCTCATGAAATGGCGCTTTTTCCATGATTCCATTCGCTTAAACGTGATGCACTGTGTGAGGCTGTGAAATTCAGGACAAATTGAGCACTTCACTACTTTCTCTGTCGGTGGTTTCTTCGCAATAGAATTCGTACTTTGCACTGGTGCACTGGAAACGACGGGTTTACAGTCTGCTTCAACAAGGTTTCCGGCATCTGGATCCTCCACTTTTTCTGCAACCATCAAATCACGGTAAATGTTGATGGATACTTGCGACCAAACACGCAGAAACTCCATCTTGATGAGTCTGACCATAGTGTTCGGTTGAAACAAACGAATGCCATCCAAGAAAGCACGCCGCAAATTTTCGCACCGGTCAGCGATGTGCATCAAATCTGATTTCGCACTAGTTCTCCGTAGGTTAACTTCTGCGTCCAATAATCGCACTAGTTGGAAATGACGCCGTAGTGCCGATGGTAGAGATTTTTCCAGCTTGCTCACTTGTGGTATCACTTCCATTGTAACTGGTTTCGGAATTCGTTTTTGACTTCGGTATTCACTTGTCTGAACAATGCTTTGCAGAAAGCGACGCGTCCGTACCCCGAGACAATCAAACTTGCACTGCTGTCTTCTGCTGCTCGTACTGCTTCGTACGCTTCTCACTGACTCATGATGATCGAAATGATGGTTTAACACAATCGATCATATGGTTGTGTGTCGTGTTCAGGTATGAGTATCTGAATAGCGCTTGCTAAATGTTAGCACAAAAACTGTTGCTTTTCGCGCACTTTGGGTACAGTTCATATATCTATCACAAAACAGGTGCCTTCGCAATCCGGCTCCAAGGACCAATGTTGACGCCAATAACTAACGATTGCTGGTTCTGGAAGGCACCTTGGCTTCTGTGGGTAATCTCCTTTTGGACTTGTACACTGGACAAATAAAACACTGATAGATGTCTGTTCTCTGGTAACGATTCGATACAACTCTCTCTTTATTACATTCGATAGCTTATTTATACTGGTTCACTCGTAGGAATTGGCATGGATCTGATTACAAAGGATTATTATATATAGGCATTATAATACAAGGGTTTTGCGATGCCTCTATATTTTTTGTTCTTGACCTATTGTTGGTACACTAGAGATATCTAGTTCAAAGGACTTTATAATAAATGGAACTCAAATTAGGGGAAAGTGGCGTCAACACATGTTTTTCATTTTTCTTTTGAAGATCTCGATGAGTACAACTCATTAACATCGTTTTTGGAAAATGGCATATTCGTCGCTTTGCCAGAATACCGCAGAAAAGGAATGATATTTGCACAAGGAATGATTCCAGCTTAATATCTGTCGTTTTTATTGTTATCATGCGCGCTCACTATTGAAAACATCACAACAAATGCCTTTCTTAAAAATATCGTTCATCGCCGAACAAAAATTACAATGCCATTTCTCCAACATATCCCACGTGCGGCATCTCACTCGAATTTGACTTTTTTTTTTAATATAAATAGTACAGTCCAATCTTTTTTGTTTTGCAAATGACTTCTACACTATGTAGTTGGATCCCTATCAATAATTAGAGTTTCAATTTGTTTTGAAGAAATATCGATTTTAAAAACCCAGATTAATCCACCTAGCGTTGGTGGTGCCTTTCTCGCATTTAGTTAAGACACCAACCTTATATGGGGTTTATATGGTTCGATGTACCATTTTCTTCATAACTTTAAAACGCAATGACCGATCGTTATAAAATTCAATAGTGATCAACGAGGCTTTGTCCCCTGTCGAATGAAACTTGTTGCGAGAAAATCGGTTAAGGATTTCTATACGAAAAGTTGTCTAATGTTTTTCATAGCTTTTGTGCACACACATACACACACATACACACGGACAGACAGACATGTGCTCAGCTCGTCGAGCTGAGTCGATTGGTATATAATACTATGGGTCTCAGAGGCTTCTATAAAAAGTTCGTTTTCGGAGTGAAATGATAGCCTTTCGGTACAACTAAGTTGTACGAGAAAGGCAAAAAGGTGTTGCATCTCGGCTTTACCCTAATGCGCCTTAAGGCCTCTTCACCAAATTCACTCAGTTAATCAGCCCTGGTTTCCCCTAATATTTGGGAAACTGATCATGTTTTGTTTAGTTTAATTTGAAAAATTAGCGAAGACAATTTTCACCATCCGATAGAACTAGACAAGCAAGCTAAACCGATGCATTGCTGAAGTTAATAAGAGGGTACACTAATGGAAAGTAAGATGTTGCACTCAACCCATTATATTACTATATTACGCAGATGCAAAAGTTCATTGAAATTTATGATAAAAAATAATGCACATGAAAGTAACGCCATTATCAGCGTAATTCCACAGTCCATATTGTAAGCAAACTTGTTATGTACTCTGGTCCCTACCATTTCAGTAAACTTCTGCAAATTTTACGCACAGTTTACTTTGCGTTTTTTTCGGTTTATTTGCAATTTTTATCGCGTCTGTAATAGAGATCACCACCGAACATATTCAACTAGTGAACAGAAGGAAGATCGATTATAGCTCTGATATTTGAATATTCAAAGTTGCCTAATCGTACAAGGTTTTTACTCCCACAACAGTTCTTTGAAATTAGAGAGGGTGCTGCCATTTCCGAGAACGAATTTGTGTGGAATCCTTCCTAATTGCTACTGCAAGCAAGATACAAACTACAGTTTGTCTAATCTATCACACCCACGCAAAGTTACACCCCCAAACAGGAAAGCAAGGTGCTTCACTTGATAATGGTGTTAGCTTGCGTGGGAGTGCTAAGAGATTTTGCAAATTTATGTTTGATTCACTGTTCGTGAGAATGGATGGGTTGTTTTTGTTATTTGTTTCCGACTTTCCAAATAATTACGATTCTGCTGAAATGTGATAAACTCTATGCAGAGCTTAAAATATTCATCTTCATGAAGCAACTTCGGTCCGAATATTGACAAACATCGCATGAATATTCAAAACATAGAATGACATAGTCAGACGACTACTCCAAGAACTCATTCATTCGACTGTCACTGAGTGTGTTTACTATGTGCAGAAAAAAACATAATTAGCATTGTTTATGTTGATGGTTACCGTTGAAAGTGCCTCGCGGATGAAAATCGGATTCAGTTCTATGTAATACATTACTTTACTCATTTGAAACGTGTTCAGATTTCAGATAATTTATCAATTTGTAAAATGTGCATAAATATTCAATGACTAATATTCAACTGAATATTGACTGTCCAGAGCCGACTATGAATGTGTCGGAAGTGAACTGACAAATGAAGAAAAATGGACTTCACCAAAAATTTTCGATTATTTTACACTCTGACTCTATGGCATCTTGCAGAACAACAATTAATGGAATCAAACGCAAATGGATGTAGGTGACAAAAACAAGGTTTTGAGAAAATGGATTGCAAAGTTGTTTAATCTTTTCATTTTTCGTTTCATACAAACAGCAAAATCAAAGAGCAGAAAGTGTAGGACAACACTGTATACAAATTGTACGTACGATAGAAACAATCAGAATTTTTGTGATTTTTTACATTTAATATATGTAAATACCGTACAAATCATATCAACATATTGCCGCAAATTTTTTAAACCAAAGCATTTTTTGCTATACTTAACTGATATTTGACGAAATTGTACTTGTGGTCCTCGGCTTCTAATCCCATCATTTGTAAGAATTATCCCTTAGGAGCTCAATACAATTAATTACCCTCTTTACCTTTACTCAGAATTCTGTTTTTATACAACTATTTTTGACGTATTTTTGATTGAGTGGCACCAATGTATGACCAACATATGTGAAAAACATAATAAGTGAATATAAGCAATTAATATGTGTTGAATAATTTAGATGATCAGGAAAAAAAAGCAAAATTGCCACGCTCCCGACGTAAAGATAACAGCCTTTCTTTTCAAAAATCATCTTTTGAGATTTTGATACATAATAACGTTTCTATTTTGGCATCAATCCACAAACACGAGAGAGAATACAGTCGAACAAATAAAACATACCATTGACAAACAAACTCCATACCAAAAACTTCATTTATGGCCACCAGACGTCTAGACGGTTTGAATGAAAAACGTTTGTAAAGCTCTCAATCGAAAATCCGATAGACACCACTCACTCCTCCACGGCGGTAGTGACGTACAAATGTTCTGTTGTTTTGGGACTCGGCATCTCTTTTCTTTTCGTGGTGCATTTTCCTGCAAGATTTCAATCTTCAAAACGAAATCTGCTTTCTTTTTAAAGGGTTGAGCCACTTTTTCCGCACAATTTAATCTCATTTGTTGGCGAACGGTTAAATTGGCGCCCTCCCAAGGTCATTCCTCTCACAGGACGGGATAGCTGACATCTATTCCTGGAACTTCCCACCGTGGCGGGGCAGGTACGCTTTCGAATAATAGAGCAGCCCCCCGATCGTCATTAATATTTAAATTGGCACTTTTCTTCTCGGTTGGAGTGGTGGTGGCCCAACACGGGCGCGAAGAATAAGTTCCTGCTGTCCGACGGATGTTTCGCGAACGCGAAAAAAAGGAGCCGGAAAGCTGAAAGAAGCCGGGACAACCCGTCTCGACTCGATTTCAGCGTCTGCAAGTGAAAAGCGAAGAAAGGTAAAAGGACTCACAATGTTCCATTTGCATAGATTTTCAATTTTATGAATATAACAAGTAAAATGGATAACATGTAGTGTAGATGTATATATTGCGTCGAAACATAATAATGTAGGGGAACTGTTCCATTTTCCATCTCACTGAACATATATTCATCTCATCGCAAAACAGTGAAATACAGCACCAATCTTGTCGCTTCTTTTTGCTAACATGCGTGCTCACTGCTGAAAAAAAATCACAAAAATAAAGAACAAATCAAATACCTTTTAATTGCATTGTTTTTGATGGGATGGAAATGGGTGCTATGAAATGAAGTGCCGAAACATTCCCCTATCTGGAAACTGAATTTATTCAATTTGTAATTTTATTTCTAACGTAATTAATCCGAATTAAAATTCTTCATTCTTAGTCCTAATTTTCTTTTTTTTTTTTCTAATCTCAGTGAACATTCCCTTCGCTGCCTCGAAATAATCGCATGCTAGTGCTGAAAAGCAATTCATTGTGCCTGGGCTGGAAATGGAGTTTTTTTTTATTTTCGTCTGCTGGCTGCTAGGAAACTGCTCAACCCGGAAGACATAAACTATAAGATCCCATTCCGGACCCGGAGCAACCGCTTGCTTGATGTGTTTCGAAGCAAACACTAAACCGGACTGCCTGCCAGCAAGAGAGAGTGGATGGATGGCGAACCGAGCGAACGAACAGCCATTGTCTGGAGGACTTTTTAATCGTGTTTGGGTCAAGTTTGTGCCCGCCGGTAGCTGGCTATCCTTTTCTTTTTATGGCCTTTGTGCAAGTGGTTCTTTTGGTTAACTCGAATGACTTTATGATTCTCTGGAAATGTTTGCGAATGATGAACTTCCCTCGTGCAGAGTATGAAGTATGAATTGGAAGGAGTTGAAAGCATTTTCAATTTTTCCATATTAGCAAGTTTAGAAATTGACACGTAAATTACACTTCACAACAGTCTATGTAAGTTTATTCTAATATACTACATACAAAAAATTATCCATTTTATTTGCAATGGAATAGTACACGTTGAAGACTGGAATAGAGTTCCTGCCCACATGGTAATTGCCCATATTTCTCCCTTCAATTTATTTGAAATGCTAGTTTTCGTTGATTGCTAATAATTTTGATGCATTACATTTTATGAAATGGATAACCGACAGTATGTATGTATGCATGTAGCATATTCCTTCCTAATGCGGAAGTTCTTCCATGTATTCCTCCAGAGGCTCCTTCAGCAATTCCTGATAAAATTACTTCAGCTAATCATTCGAGTAAGTTCTAAAATAAAAAATCCTTTGGAAGTTCTTTCACAAGGAAGTTCCGGAAGAATGCCTGAAGGAACGTCCGAAGGAATTACTTAAGGAACTTCCGAAAGAATTTCTGCGGACCTTCCTGACGAATTCCCGAAGAAACTTCCGGAGAAATTCCTAAAGAATACTTGCGGAAGAATGGCTGGAAGAACTTCCGGAAGGATTCCTGGAGGAACTTCCTAAGGAGTGCCTGGAGGAAATTCCGGATGAATTCCTGGAGGAAATTCAGGAGAAATTCCTACAGGAACTTCAAGAGGAATACCTAGAAGATCTACTGAAAGATCCGTAATTACTGAATTACTGAAGAAATCTGGAAGAATCCTCGAGAAAAAAATCTGAAAAAAAACTAACGAAGACTCTCGTATGAAATTACTGGTTACTGGGTTACTGGAAGAAATTCTAAAAGATTTCGCTTAGCTTGGTTCACTGCACACATCGTAGTTGCTAGTCGTGATTGACCGAGAAACAAAACATATGCACAGATAAATAGTCCTTGGGATTAGAAAGCTATTCTCACTGTACATGATTTGGGGTTCCATTAATTCAAGGCCAATAACGATTCGATTTAGGATAAAGAGAAGAAAAATAGTTCGACATACAGAAATAGTCTGCATCTCCGTGAGCGCCACAGGAAAGCAATAGTTGAGAAGACAATTCATGGGAAGTCACCGTGGTAAGCGACTATATATTTATTGTAAGCAAAGTTTTTTTAAATACACGAAGGCGGAAACCGATCCAACGCGAAATCAATGTGATTTATTCAATAAAAAATCAAACAATGTTCGACGGAAAAAATACAAAGAATTCCATAAATAAATCTTTTTTTTTTATTATTCGTATATTTATTTGGTAGACAGTCTGTGTTCTCAACCGCTACTGTGCTGAGATCTACTGTGATATTCTGCTGTACAGAATCCACACAGAATCTATTTTTAGATTTTCATTATTATTTTAATGTTGTCGTTGCCAGTCCATCTCATCGTGAGTCCATTGTGTCCGATTGTCCATGCCGTGCATCCCATGATCGTTGCATTTGTTTGATTGCCATTTATCCGGGTAACATTGGAGGAATTCCTCCGAGAAGAACAAGTTGTCAGTCGTCATCAGGCAGCCGAGGTTGACACTTCGTTTGCAATCCAAATACTTGATTTCGAGCCATCCAGCGTTGCACGTATCAGTCTAATCAGTTTCGCCGGAAAACCATGTTCGGACATTATCTGCCACAGCTCATTTCTCTTCACTGAATCTACGCTGCTTTGAAATCAATGAACAGATGGTGAGCCTGCAAGTTGTACTCCCGGAATTTATCAAGAATCATCCGCAGGCTATACATCTGATCCGTCGTTGATCGGCCCTCACGAAAACCTGCCTGGTATTCGCCGACGAAGGACTCCTCAAGCGGTCTCAGTTAAACAGTTAAACCTGTTAAACAGGATACGCGACAGGATTTTGTACGCCGAGGTCAGAAGGGTGATCCCTCTGTAATTGGCACACTCTAGTCTGTGCCCTTTCATCCTCCTATATTGTCTGGATAATGTGGTGGATTGATTGATGCAGCTGCTCACTTCCGTCCGCTCGACTGGTATCTTGTCCTTACCAGCAGCTTTACTGTTTTTCAGCTTGTTTAGAGCCTTCTTTACCTCGTCCAGCGTTGGTGGTTCCACAGCTTGACCGTCGCCGACTATGTCCATCCTGCTCCTTAATACACCTTTATTTTCACCGTTCAACAAATCTTCGAAATGCTCCTTCCACCTGGCTGCCACCATAGTCTTGTCTGTCAGCAAATTCCCCTCTCGGTCATTGCACATGACGGGCACTGGCGCAGTCTTATGCCGCGCGCCATTGACAGTTGCGTAAAACCTCCGCATATCGTTTCTATCCATGTTCTCCTGCGCTTCAGCTATCACACTCTCTTCGTGTTGCCTTTTCTTTCTGCGGTGGATTCGTTTCTCTTCTGCCCTTGCTACACTGTACCGCTCTCTAGCATTCGACTCCTAGCAACATTTTTCTCGTCCGTCACCCGCTGGCACTCCTCATCAAACCAACCATTTCGTTTGTAACTCAAAGCTAGTGTGGGAATGCATTCTGGCTTTGAAAAACTTATCCATACGCAATCGAGTCTACCTATATTGGATCCCAGGACATACGGGTCTAGAGGGAAACGAGATTGCTGATGAGCTAGCCAGGAATGGATCTAATGAAAGGTTCATTGGCCCTGAGCCCTTCTGCGGGATCTCAGACTGCTCTGTAAAAATGGAACTGAACAAATATATGGTCAGTCAAATCACATCAAACTGGAATGCACTTCCCCATACGAGCCAATCCAAAAGGCTCGTAACGATTAACCCCAAGAAAACCCAACAACTATTAGGTCTCAACAAAAGGGATCTCAACATCTACACCGGTCTAATAACTGGACACTGCCCCTGCAGATACCATCTACAAAAGATCGGAGCAATCCAAACCTCAAATTGCCGCTTCTGTAACGAGGAGAGAGAAACATCAGAACACATCCTCTGCTATTGCAGTGCACTCACCCAACGTTGGTTCAATGTTCTCAGCAAGCCCTTTTTAGGGCCTGCTGACATATGGATCTTATCCCCCAAGGACGTGGTTGGCTTCATAAAGCTAGTCTCGCCAGAATGGGGGAGTCACATACTGTAACTCAGGATCTCTATTCATCAATAATAGATGGTCTTGAGTTCAGTCGATACCAAGGTATCTCAGTGACAAACATGTTACTGAGATAACTTGCGTATTTCACAGTAAAAGGGTATATCACAATAGTCCTAAAATCTGGACGCAGTGATCTTCACCCGACAAACGAGGAAAAAAAAAACATTTCGTTGGCGTCGCTGTGCAGTGCCCAACAATAAATAATTTAATAATATTCCAACCTAATCTCAATTTGCAAAGTTTTAATTGTGTGGCCTGTGACCGTCCAGTTGAAGCAGAGTTGCAAATATTGTTTTATTGGCCACTATCAGCAGTTGTATCATTTTGGCTGTGATGGTGTCACAGCGAATAAAAGGACATTTTCTGGTGCTGTCAAATGTGCAATGGAGGAGGAAAATGATGACTCCGGTTCCTGCTGCAAGAGAAGTTGAAGGAACTTGAAAAGAAGAAGAAGCAACAGGAGGAACCGGAAAAGGACAAAAACTTGCATCAGATGTGCCTAGAGTACAATACGAAGAAGAAACCGTACGAAATGCGGACGAAGATGGAAGAAAAACTCGAAGTACAAACAACAGCAGAACGGCGAGTGAGGACGTGAGTGTGAGGATAAGGTCACGTTGAAGTACGTCGGCCTGGAGAACAAGTAACAGAAACGGCGTTGGCCGCAAACCATTTCGTTTGTGACGTCAATCCTTCCGAAGAGTGTTTTTTAGTGTAATAGAGGTTCTGCCAATCGAGCGAGACTGGTTCAGTCCAATACTGTACTCTGCTTCAACCCGGCTCCATTACTGCAGTGACGCGAGCAAAAATCCTAACACACAGATCAGCTTTCATACTATCCAAAAAGCACCCACACAGTCCACTTTTGAGAGTTCCAACATTTTTAAAAGACAGAATCACCGTCTTCGACCAGAGGTCGCACAGACTGAACACTTTACATCTAGTATGAGACAACGGACAGGACATTTACACAACACCCAGTGGACCAGTGGAGAGTTTTTCGCTTTACGAAAAGTTTTCTCCTTACCGGGGTGGGAATCGAACCTACACTCCACAGCACATGCGTCTAGACGATTGAGGACGCTAACCGCACGGCCTCGAAGCTCACTATTTTGTTTGTACTTCGAACCTGGAAGCCGATGAACAGCAAAGTAATTACCAATACAGTACTGTCCGGTATCCAGTAAGCATTTGTGCCCTCCTTAGCCGTGCGGTAAGACGCGCGGCTACAAAGCAAGACCATGCTGAGGGTGGCTGGGTTCGATTCCCGGTGCCGGTCTAGGCAATTTTCGGATTGGAAATTGTCTCGACTTCCCTGGGCATAAAAGTATCATCATGCTAGCCTCATGATATACGAATGCAAAAATGGTAACTTGGCTTAGAAACCTCGCAGTTAATAACTGTGGAAGTGCTTAATGAACACTAAGCTGCGAGGCGGCTCTGTCCCAGTGTGGGGATGTAATGCCAAGAAGAAGAAGAAGAAGTGTCCTTGATAGAGAAGCGAAACCTGCAGAAAATGAATCCAGTAAACGAGGAAACGAGAGAATCCTAAATTGAAAATCAACCATTAACCAAACTATTGAACACAAGTAAACCTTAACAACAAAGTGTACCAAAATGCCTCCTAAAAGAACGCCAGTGATAAAAACTTTTGAGACAACAAGCGTGGTGATGCTGCAGACCAGGAACTTCAGCTGTTAGTTCATAATCGTGGATTGACAAAGCGCATTGTGAGTTAATTTTAAACCATCCTGGAAAAATGAATGCCGGAAACGCTGAAATGAAAGTGTACCAACGAAGTGTGCCAAGCTTCATAAGGCAATCATCTCACAGGTTCTTCCAGTAGAATGCGAAAAGCAGGAATATAGGGGAACGGTTCGCCACTTCATCTCATAGCTCCTATTTCCATCCCATCAAAAATAAAGCAATGGTAAGGAATTTGATTTTTTTCAGCAGTGAGCACGCATGTTGACAAAAAGAAGCGACGAATTTGGTGCCGTATTTCTTTATTTAGCGATGAGATGGATATATGTACAGTGAGATGGAGATCGGAACATTTCCCCTATATAAATCGAATTCGAATTCTATACGAAAAAGTGTCCATTCTGCTTAAGAACTGATCAGAGAAACTCAACACTACACCAACTCTTCAGCCACAACATGTGGAAATCTAGCAACCGCAGATCATTCAACCATCCCACCATGGACGATGCTGGCCACCTCCTTCCAATCAATTTAGGATTATGAGACGGAAATTAGCTCGAAACTCATTGCTACAAGAGATCGAGGAATCCTCTGCATCTCCGTGAGCGCCACGGAAAAGAATTATTTGGTGAGTTGAAATGGTAATTAACCTTGGTAAGCGACCAAATATTGATGGTGAACGAATTTATTTTAAAAGAATAGCATAGCATATGTGATTGTACAAATCGCAAATTGTACAATTGAGCAATCTACTGTAAGGTACACCGGGGCAAGTTGAAATGCGGGGTAAGTTGAAACGGAAGCTGTAATTCAGATAGGAAACGACCGAATGCTCTGGTAATTTTTTTTCAACAAACTACTCGCCTTAACGCTCCTTCTGACTGCCATTCCCGAAAGATTGCAGCTTTCAAAAGCAATCCCTGCCATTGTTTATTTTTCGCCCTTTGCAAAATCCAAACCAACTATTTGACGTGCCAATGAAACAGGTCTCAAAACGATGTTTGGAAGAGTTTTTTCATCAAATTTTCACGGTAGGTAATCATTCAATGTTGAATAAGCATAATGATTATGAAAAATCGATGAAAGACCCGTTTTAATTTTTGTTTTTTGGTTGTTTGATATTGCTTTGTATGTTCAACTCATCGGGGCAAATAGAAATGCGTGGTGCGGGGCAAGTTGAAACAACGATTCAAAACGTCACCCTCGCAATTAGAAGTATTTTTTTTTCAGAATTCAACATGGTCCGTAAATACATACATTAGAAAATGATAAATTTATAAAAACATGCAAGCTTCTAAACATAAATTTAATAAATTTCCGCCCAGTCCGTCATGAATGCACCCCTCCTACAATCTCCACTAGAATGAGAAGGGGTCATGTTTAAACTGCAGTTTTGATATTCTTAATCTACTGAGCACTGACTCTCAGAAAAATAAAACATAGAATATGTAAACATTTCGTTAACTCCACCTTTCACTTCCCCAGCTGCCTATTTCTCTAATCGAAGAGTGTATGGGAGATATGATGGCTGGTTAATTAATGTGCATTTATGAGGAAGCGACAGCCGAATTAATCAACTGCGCAATATACAAGTGAATCAAATAATGAAGCATCCTGAATAGTAATCCGAGTGGTCACCAGTAGGAGGAAATTAATTTGATAAATTTTCAGCGTAGTGCGTTCTCCAGAATTTGGTCTCTGAAAATACGCTTGTGGTTTTGTTGTACACTGCCCTTATTCGCATAGGAGTCTCATGTCATTTTCGCCGACTTGAGTAATTTCCCGTTGAATTTATCAAACTTGTTTTACATGGAGAAATACAAAAAAAAATCTAATAAATTGAAAAAAAATGGTATCTTTCCAAAAAGTTTACATAATATTCTTTATCCGTGTTAATTGTCCCACAATTAAATGGACCATACTTAAGTTTATTTTTTGTGTAAAAGAAATCCTATCAAAATCTGGAATCTGATTTTTTGAGAGTAAATATCAAGATGAGACAACAAAAGTGGGATTTGTTTTCCAATTTCTAAAACAAAGCCTACTATTTTATCAGTTTTTTTTTAACAGGAGACAATTTTAAGCTAATTACTGAATGAAAATCAAAATCGTCAAAAACTTACATGGGACTCTTATGCGAATCCTTGCAGTATTATAGTCACCTTTACAACCTCGTGCTTCTTGAGTCTCACTGAGTACATACATTTTGTTATTAATACGGCAAAATTTGCTTACGTCTGAATATAACGCAATATTTCAACTTGCCCCGATTTGCGGGGCAAGTTGAAACGATGCATATAAAAAATAATTTAAATATAAAAAAATATTTATAGAAAAGTTTGTTAAGGTTGCTTATTTTTTATGTATAATATTTGGCCCGAACTAGCAAACACCGCAAACGGATTCAAAATATATCAAAGGGTGATTTTTTTACAGCGCTTCGAATTTCAACTTTGAAAAAACCGTTTCAACTTGCCCCGGTGTACCTTATATTGTCACAAATTGGTACTTGGGATTAGTACCTTTTCTCATATAGTAACAGTTGTATACCTGGCCTCGTCCTTACAATCACGAAAGGAAGGGAAGGAATGTTAGTTCAACATCTACTAGTGCAGGGAACCCATACTACCTTCATAGATGTCTCGGGAAGGAAAATTTGTGTTAGTGGGTAAGGCTATTCGACAATATAGAGCGTTTCTCAATAATAGTATATGCTGAAAAAATATTAAAATAATATATTCAGCTTCCACACTGATATTCTTCCCTCCCCCTTCATACGGGAGCTTGGCAGAGGGAAGGTAGTGCGAAATGTGCCATCACAAATATTGCCCTCCGCTCGCTTTCAAATCGACTTCTATAAAAACATTCTTCATGCCTGCCGTATCCTAACGGAACTATCAATTCTATACTTTAGCCTCTAATTCTATCATGAACATGTACGTCTAAGTTTGGAAGATGATATTAGCATTTCCATATCATATATTCATTAATTTACTTACGAACCGCCCAAAGCAGAACAAAGTAATCCGGATCTTGCAAATGTTTCACATCATATGCAATACACGTAAAATCGCACACTTATTCACCGACCTTTAAAAACAGAACCACAAACTCGGATTTCACGAATGTTCTGCGCAAGATGAATACACAGCTAGGTGTTGCAGTTTGCCCAATTTATGGACGAGAAGAAGGCGGGGGTGAAAAATTCATTTTCGGTGCAAAACATAAACAAACCGGCTGGCTCTCCAATACTAAAATCCAAGATGGCTGAATCGTGAATTTGGCAGATTGGAACACCTAGTGGTGTATTCATCTTGGTTCTGCGTCCTACCTAAAAACCGTCCTAAAAACGTCCGATCGCGCACCAATTATTTACTCACTCGACCGCGTGAACTATCTGCTTACTGAGCAGAAACACGACGAAATTGACAAATCCAATAGATAAAAAGAAGAAGACATAGGATAGTGAGAAACAACAAAATTGTCCATGGCGAAGTATACGGCGGCGGTTTTAAAGTGAATTTCATACTGCATTAATTTTGATTTTTTCTGCAGACTCATAATCTCTTTCTGACTTAAAATGTGATTAATTATCTCCACATTGAAGGCACATTAAAGATGATTGTTGTCGTGAAAACGTCAAATATGAAACGAAACGAAGTTAGGGAAAACCGATCGTGTATACAGTGTATCGTGTATAAAATTCACTTCAATCTTTAATTTGTTAGTAGGTATTCAATCGGAAACCTAATTTCGACCAAATGACTATTCGACCTAATATCCAGTGCTACAAACGACACAAGTGCTCCGAATCTTGGATCAGAATCGAAAACTATATCAATGAAGAGCTATGCTGGATTGTGGTTCACAAGTTAGTTTTAGAACGCAATCATTGGCCAACGCATTAGGAATTCCTACGCTAGAGGTGCAAGCAAATCCTCGAATATGACATTTCCCCGGAAGTGACATTTCACCGAATATAAATACATCTCGAAAATACGTTACCATGAAAATGACATTTCACTGAAAATGACCTACGATACCTTTCTCCGAATATGACATTTCCCCGAAAATAACATTTCTCATTTATCCGAGAATTTCATTTCTGCGGTGAGCAACTGGTTCAATAATTTTGTGATTGTAACAGCGACTGCGAAATCGATCTGGCGATTCCAGGCAAGACTGGGAGCGTGCAACTAATACAAAATAATAAAAAATCAAAACGTTTTCCAATCTAATTATTTTTAAATGACAAATTTAAGTTGTCATGTTGCTCTTCAATCTGGGCTTTTGACACTAAGATAGTTTTTATCGTTTTACCATCCTATTGGCATAATAAACCAATTTTCCAGGGACTCTTATGCATGCACTTATTGCCTCATTGAATTGGATTATCGCACCCATGATGGCACCTCTCGATTCCAGCTGTGAGGGCTCCAATGTACCATTGACACAAAAAAAAGTGGGTACGACACCCATCGTAAGCAGTAAAAGAGGTCACTCACAGCGCGAGTGTGGTAAAAACTGCCAATAATATTCATCAATCTGTTTCCTTTTTTCGTTCTCTCTCTGTCGGATCAACATCATTACCACCAATATCCAGCGAAGTGGGGTTGAAACCCTTGAAATCCATTTAAACCCATCCAAATTATCCTTTAATCCGATTCCGACGTACACGCTTTCGTACGGTCTCTGCCTCAGTGGGGGAAGTCAATTCAATGCTCGTTCACGTATGTTCCACGTGTTCTGGCGATCAAAATGGATGGGTATCGCTTTTATGCTTCTGTTCTATGTTTGTTGGCGACTTTTATTTACGATGCATCGATTGCTTTTTTTATGTGAAATTGCATGAAAATGCATTTGTTGGGCGGAAATCTAAAGCAGATGTGAAAACTAACAAAAGTAATGTAATTGATAGTTATAAATATGAACTAATTCTGAAGCTCCGTTTTGTTCTTATCCTCTATGATAATTCGTAAAGTGGAATTTGGAAATTTTGAATTCCAGTCCAAATAAATCTCCCGTTTAATCATACTTAAAAACAGATCACGACCATTTACTTAAAATCAATAGCAATAATACTCGTTCCAAAGAACTAATCCGTTCGGACTGTTAATGTAATAATACGAGATTATAACTCGAAGCAGTAAAACAAAGTTTCATAGTTTCCACGTTAGCACTTCTTCGAAAAGGGGAAATCCATCTCTGCTACTCGGTAGGTATACCCATCATGATGATGAGATGTTTTAACCCTGGCGCCAGATAAAAGAACGAACAAACTCTTCTACCTAATAGAACTAATTTAACTTGACACCTTGTTGCCACAGGGTTAGCACTCGGAGACCCGGGCGGTCATTTGAAAATTGCTAAGTTCTACGAAGATAATTACACAGTTGAATAAACTGCTGTTGGCACATGGCACTGCTAACGAAAGGTCAATGGGTATAATTTTCATCTCGAGAAATTAAAATACTGCTGGATAATGGGTACAATTTCCAACTGAAATGAATGTAATGATTAGTTTTTATTTTTTCCTACGAAATCCTAATTCGTTTGCAATTCGTGAATCTGAATGATTTACAAACGAAATAATGGTATAAAGTAATCTGAATCTTCACATTCTCATTCCATCATTGGATAATATCTAATAAATTTATTTTTCTCCTCCATTACAGGTAATGCATCAATCAGAATAGTATCAGAATTCAACAGGTAATCGAAAAAACCGCAGAATTTTTCAAGAATAATAAATATTTGATCGAATTGGAAATTTATGTCCTCACTAGGTCTTCAAATTGATTTCGAACGAATGTCATTTATCAGCCAGAAATCTTCTTCTATTCTCTAAAACGTACCTTTTTTTTTAGTTTCCCGCGTCGTCGGTGTGACCAGGATTGACAAATTGCTAACCCTTTCAAAGCTCCGTGCAATTTTCGCACATTTCTCGCAAAATCCATTTCCGTTAATAGAAGTGGCTTCTCCATCGTGTTCTCGTTTCTTCGCCCGGAGGCCACTTCTGACTCCTGATCTGCTTTTTGCCCAGCTTAGTTTGCTTCCGGAATTGAATGTGGTGGACCTGCTGCAGTGCACTGCACGCCTGCATCGCACTAAGTGCCCCATCATCCAGGGTAGGTGATTTATTTGAATAAAATTGAAGGTTTGCCCCGTTTTTCTTTCTTCCTCCTGTCGAGAATGACGAAACCGGAATGGAATGAAAATGGAAAAATCGACTTCGAAATGCGCGCGAGAAGTACAATTCATGCTTTTCAATGAGAGCACTTTTCTGAACTTGTGTCAATTGGAGCTGTCATTGTTACAAAGAAGAAACTGACTTGAATGGAAGCAGGGTCGAGTTTTTTCTATAGGCTACCTTCGTTTATCATGTTGGTACCTAAGTTTATCTAAGTAAGGCCGTTATATATTTTTCAATTATGCCATAATGCTTTTCCAAGATAAAGCGGCTGGAAAGTAAAAATATAAATAAAGGGAAACAAATAGAAATTTAATTGTTGACCCTTCAAAATGGTATGCTCGTCCTGAATAATTCATTAGTAATGTGAAACAAAAGATTGATTTTTGAAATCCAAAACTTTTAATATTGTTACAGGTTTTATAGCGATTCCTTGAGAATTCAATGCGTCATATTTGCCGGAGGAAATAAATATTCATATTTTTACCTGTTGCATGGAATCAAATAGCACCCAGTTTATAACCCTCGTTCATAAACCAACACTGGCACTGTTTTTCCCGAAATTGAATCATAACCATCCCAATGTTAACTACTGAATCCAACCGAAACAGATCCCAAGTACGCTTCATCGGGTGGCCACCCCGCCTGGCCACCCGATGGTAATTTAGAATTATTTACAGTTTCTAAATACATCTCACTTTGGGTGGCCAATGAAAATCCATTGTGTAAGCCAGCCAGCCAACCACCCGCCCAGCTTGATTTATTACTCCCAAAGTGCATCCCCAAGGATCCATCCATTTAGTACGTTCCATGCATCCATAATAAATATTGAAGGCCTTCCATTCTGTGTGTTTGTATTCGTTTATCAGTAAAAATATTTAAAACACAACAATACGATGCGTGACACTTTGGACAAAGACTAGCCAAAAGTTTGCGTGACGTATTGAATGAATTCCCCACAGAAAATGTTCTCTATCTCTCGCCCCATTAGTTGCCCTGCCTGGTCGTAATTCAGTTCGAATCAATTCACCACAACCCATCCAGATTGAACTGTTGTGCTGGTGCTGAAGCTGCCCTGCTGGTGGATACAATGGGGATTGGGCACGAACAGGAGAGAGGTCAATACGTATGCGTTTCGGCGAATAAATCATTTTCATGGGTAGGAATCCTCGACGGCGGTGGTTGCGGTAACGAAACGATCCATCGGAGAAGGATGTGGGAATACAAATGAACCCAAGTGCTGAGCAAATTGCATGGGTTTTTGTTTGGAATAGACTCTGGAAAATAGATGCTAGGAAAATACTGGCGATGGAACGCAATGGAGCGAGTGTTTAACGTGGTAATGACGGCCTTTAATTTACATTTGATATTTTTTCCATATATTTACATAAAAAATAAACAATGTTTCACTGGATACGTAGGTTCTAGTCTTACCGAAGGATAGTAATTGTCTATTTTTCGGATTACATTTAAGTCAAATTTTAAACAAAATTACTCTAGATTAAGACTTAGTCATGTTGCTCATTATCTGAATACGGTAATAGTTTTATTATGGCACTAAATGTTTGAGTGATAAACGTGCTCAAATTCGTATCGAGCGACACGGCGTTATATTGTCGGGTGGGTGGATGGGTGATCCATATCAATATTTTTCTGTCTGTACCTACCACGAATCCCTTCGAGGCAACTTACGTTGATTATTTGAAAATTGAAACGACTCTCTGTTATAATTCCATCCACAAAATTCTTTGGGAAAATCATGCGGAAATCCTCCGAAGAACACTGTTCCTGCTGGAAATTTTCAGGAGATGCCAAATCTGCTTGAATTCCCTATTTCTTAAAGAGTTCCCGGAGGTATTCTTCTTCTTCTATGGCTCTACATATAAATTGGGACTTGGCCTTCTTTTCAACTTATTATTCTAATAGCATTTCCTCAAATCCGACCGAGAATCGAACTCGCCATCTCCGGATTGGCAATCCTATGCCTTTGCTCGCAAGGCTAACTGGAAACCCAGAAATTTCCAGACAGGCTTCCGCTGATATTCCCTAAAAAACTTCTTAAGGGTCTTCCGAATAAAAAACCGCAGAACTTGTCAGAGGATTATCGCAGAAATTATAAAGGGAATAATGGCAGAAATTTTTGAGATAATTTTCAGAAAAATCTACATATAAAGATGAAGGTTTGCACGATTCACATAGAAAAATGCCACAGGAGTTGATGAATTATTTCCTCAATAAATAGAAACTAGTTTACGCAGAAATTCCCGAAGGAATTTCCGAGGTTTTTCCCGCAAAATTCCGAAGATATTCCTGAAAAAAGTTCTGAAGGAATTCGCAAAGAAATTCCACGAAGAGTTCTTTCGTACTTTCGTACTTTCTTTATGAAATTCCTTACGAAGGGCTTACTGAAGAGCATTCGGAACACAAATTTTAAGATATATTTGCGGGAATTAAACGATATATTATTCTTGAGGATTTTTTCGCAGGAACTCCTGCGGAGTAGCTCCGTAGAGATTTTCCGAAAGATTTTATGTAGGAATTTCTGCCAGAATTTTAGTAAGAATTGTATACCTTTTCAGAGAAGTTTCGCAAGAATTGGGTAGTTTAGGCGTATACATGTTTTTACATATTCTAAACCTGCATAAAAACTGAGCCAAACCCCAATTTTTCCGAATTTTTGGAGCCCCGGAACTATTTTTAATTTGCATTTTAAATGTATATGGCTAAAAATTTGTTCTTATGCTGCATGGGCCAACTGTCATTCTATGTGTCATTCTAACGATTAAAATGGCTTATAGTTTGCTATATAAAAATGTAAATAAAACGTTTACAAACAAAATAAAAATATGTTGGAGATCAGAAAAGCTTGCTCTGTTCGTTAAACTATAAAAAACCTCATATTTTTCTTTGCTAAACAACCCAACCCAAATTTCCACAGAGTATTCCTAAAAAAATCCGCAGATTCTCTTCACCGACCGGAGATATTCAGAAAAATAGAATTTTTCTTAGATAAGCCTTCGCAGCACCTCTCAGATGATTTTTTAAATCAATTTTGATTACCTCGTTAACAATAATTTCAGTAGGTGATTGGACTTACTCTGAACCTCTCGGAAGATTTTTCAAGGAAAATTTCGAAAGAATTAAGGATTCATGGATTGAATTTTTGATGTAATTGCCTAAATAATGTACACAAGAATCCAGAGATTCCAAAGAAATACTTGACGTAATTGCCAGAGATTTTTTTCAATGGCAGAAGGAATTTTCAAAAGAAATCCTAGAGAGATAAACGAAAACATTTTTCGAAGATTTTTTATATCAATTCTTAGATGTTTTCCGAAATTGCGAAAGCCTAAAAAATCCACCTAGTTGTGATGGTGCATTTCTCGTTCGTTCAAAAGATTTGAGAAGCATATAAGAAAAGTGTAAAATAGCACTTAAAGGTGGATAGGTTTTATGTTTCACATTTGTTTTTATTCCTTGTAAAATTTTCTGCTGAACACAACATAAAGCCTGCCCACGTTAAATTTTCGATATTTAGGGGCCGTGCATATATTACGTACGCACTTATGGGGGATGGGGAGTTCGTCATTTCCTTACGCACCATATGAATAAAAAATCATTTGTATGAAAAAAATCTTACATGGGGAGAGGGGGATTCGAAAACCCCAGAAAAAATACTTACGTAATATGTGCATTGTGCACGACCCCTTAGATAATGTTCAATTAAATTGTCGCCATTTCATAAATTTTAACAGGATCTAAGACATGCTGAAAGCAGCAGTAAAGCGAAGAGATTGAGCTATCATATCCAAGCAAATCTAATGAGCATAAAGTGCAAACAAAGTGTTTTTCGTATATAGGTTTTGAAATTCATGTTTTGGACATTTGGCTTTTGATCCCATATTCTTTTCTATCATTCACACGGCGAGCCTAATTTTCGATGCCTCAGCAAGTAAATCTTGTTATCATATGGAGTTTCCATGGTACACTGAGAGAGTCATTATCTCACTGCGTTAGTTAGCATAGACGATATAAAATTTCTCCGCGATACAAGTAGCACGTGCCATCAAAGCATTCATCACCTCGCTCCATTATGTGGCGGACAAATTTTTAAAAATTGCTCTGGCCGACAGTAAAAAAAGTTTTCGGATGGCTTACTTGCAGCATTCATACTTCATGACCTCAGAAATCGACTGGTTACTGCAACGACGTTTATTCCCAAGATTATTTGATTACAAAATATTTGGGGGTTCGTCGCTTGTGATTGTTCTTCATTTTCGTTAAACTTATTTGCAACATTTATGATATTTTAACAGTCATTGTTCATTGTTATGTCCCCGTAAGTGTTTTTCGATCAATGCAGCTACGCCCTCATGATAATGTGCAGGAGTTTGAGCTTAATCGACCACCCGTGGTTGTTACACCATTATAACTACATAGATCAGCTGTTCTTGTACAAAGAACCAACAGATGTTTGCTTGGACTCATCTTCAATGTACAAGTACTGGTGATCACATTTGTCAGGTCACACTAACGCCTTCCACCTCAGAATGCATGTCAATGTAGGAAAGAGAGAGTACCTTGTAGGCGGCGTACAGCAATGTGATTGCATGGTAATTGCTACAATCCTGCTTATCGCCCCTTCCATCCACTTCTGCAGCAGAACCTCCTTCTCCCAAATCTTGGTAATTACCCAGTGCAGCGCTCTAGCCAGTGTTACGGGGCTTAAAGAATTTTTCATGGATCTCGGAATTGATCCATGAAAAATGCTGTGCCTTGTTGGAAGTTGTGTTACGATTGCTTTTGTTTGAATAGTTATTAACATTCGATTGAGTCTGAGTCATTTGTGTTAGATTGCAATTAAATGGTAAATAATCTCTGCTCCAGACACAGACATCGAATCGTTAATGCCAAATGCCACTAATTGATTCGAGGTGCCCAAATAGGATAATAATACCACACAAAAGGTCAGCTATGAATACAGCAAACAAACAAGGACCGAAGATATCATATGAAACCTTGTCATATCCCGTAGTGGGCACCACCTAGACGTATCGCTTTCGGGGCGCTAAGAGAGAACGTGCATTATTTTAATTTGTTATTTGTGTCATGTTAATTGCGTATCTTTATGTTAGTATAAAATGATTGTGACGTGGAGCATGTTATACGTTGGCGCCAGTGTAACAAGCCCCACGTTGGGCGCCAGTGTTGTGAAACAACCTCTCCGTATCAAAAAGAGGATTAGTCGGTCCGGCTAGCAACATTCCTCTTCTACTTCCCTATTCTCCTGCTCACTGTGCATGCTCTTCTTCTTCTTTCGTATTCTATTCTCATCTTCCTAATGTTATCAATCACGTCCACCGCACTCGTCTCTGCCTCCCGCCAACCAACACCAAAGACCTCTTCCTGTCGCGTGGTTTGTCTCTTTTTCTTTTAAGTAATTGATCCTTACCCTGATCATTCAGGGCCTTGAACGATCCTTCACCACGTTTGCCAACGCCTCTCGGTGCATTGTTTGGAGTATTCGTTATGCGCTTGCTTCCCCAGACTGGGTTGGTTGATCCCGGTCTTCGCGCACTGCATTCAAACTGCAAAAAAACACAAAAGAAGAGCCCTGAGGCACGTTTCTGGTCATAATGAATACGACCAATAATTCTTATTTATTCTTAGAGGCGATTCAAATATGACGTCCACTACTTTTTGAGATTTCTATACCTTAGACCCCCTTTTTACTTTACTTACTTATGAATCCTGTACACCTCCGGTGGTGCAAAGGGCCGACTTGAAAGATCTCCATCCTAAGCGTTGCCCGGCTATCGCTTTAACCTGCTGCCAGGTTAGATTTCGGTCGACTTGTTTTATTTCTTTATTGAGGCCTCGCCGCCTGTGGGTCTGCATCTGCTACGATGTCCCGCTGGGTTCCAGTCTAATGCTTGTTTACAGATTTAGTTTCCGCCCCTACGAATTTCTGTTGCTATCGGCCTCTGGTGATAACGACGATGAAGCTCGTTGTTTGAGATCCAGTTGTAAGGCCATCAGGCCGGAATTATATACCGCAGGCATCTGTTGATGAACCCCTGCAGCCGTTGAGTGTTCTCCACTGATACGTTTCGCTAGCGTATAACAGCACAGATTTCACGTTAGAGTTGAAAATTAGTATTTTGGTGCGTTCACTTATCTGCCTGGTTTTCCAGATATTTCTTTAACTCGCAAAGGCAGCCCTTGCTCTCTTGATCCGTGCCGTCTGACCCCATTTGGCTACCAAGATATTGGAAGCTTTCAACATTCTCCACTGTTTGCCCGGCTACTGTGAAACTGGAAGGAGTCACCGTGTTTACATCCAACGATTTGGTTTTGTTGACGTTGATGACTAAACCTGCCGAAGAAGAGCGCTTTGCAAGGTCGTTGAGCTTGCTCTGCATATCAGAGCGCCGTTACGCGAGGAGTGCAACGTCATCCGCCAATTCGAAGTCGTTTATGTACTCCATGGTTATAGGCTGCCATAACAGCCCGCGGTTTGGTTCACGGTCAATCGTATCTACCAGAATCTCGTCGATTACGATGAGGAACAGTATCGGGGATAGAATACATCCTTGCCTCACACCAGCTACGACCCAGATAGGGTCGGACTACACCCCATTGTGAAGCACTCTACACGAAAAGGCCTCGTACTGTGCTTCGATGAGGCCGATGATTTTCTCAGGAACCCCCTTGCGCCTCAGGGCGCCCCACATATTCTCGTGATTAAGACGGTCGAAAGCTTTTTCGTAGTCAATGAATACCAAGTAAAGGGACTCTTGGAATTCGTTGACCTGCTCCAGAATGATGCGGAGCGTAACAATATGGTCCACACATGATCTTCCGGCACGGAATCCGGCCTGCTGCCGCCGGAGAGTCGCATCGATCTTCTCCTGAATCCGGGCTAGGATAATTAGAACTAGAACTTTGAACTTTGAGAACGGTACACAGCAACATAATGCCTCGCCAGATATCGCATACAGTCAGCCCGAGCAGCACATATCAGTCAAAAATGGTTGCAGCAACTTAATTGTAACCAAATCTGGTCACATATGACTTGCAGCAACCTACGTGGAACATGTGTGCTGCTAGGGAGGTCACCCTTGTTGGGCACCTTCACTAAGATACCTTGCATCCAGTCGACCAGGAAAGTTGCGGTGTCCCATATATTTCGAAATAAACGATGCAGTAGTTGAGCGGATGTCATGGGGTCAGCTTTGATCATCTCGGCTGATATGCGATAGACCCCTCCTGGGGCTTTATTCGATTTCATGCTTTGGATGGCTGTTTGAATCTCTAGCAGTGATGGAGCTTCGCTTGACGCGTGTTATACGTCGGATCCTAGGCAGATCATGCCGAGGTGGTGATGGCCTGGCCGGGACTTGAAAAAGTTGCTCGAAGTGCTCGAACCAGCGTTTCAGCTGATCAGTTGGGTCGGTCAATAACTGATCATTCGCGTCTTTCACAGGCATCGTTGCATTCATCTTTGCCCCGCTTAAGCGTCGTGAGATATCGTAGAGGAGGCGAATGTCCCCGGTTGCGGCGGCTCTCTCTCCTTCCTCGGCCAAAGAGGCTGCCCACGCTCGCTTGTCCCGTCGACATGAGCGTTTTACTTCCTTCTCAAGAGCCGCGTATCGTTGACGGGCTAAGACTTTGGCTCCTCAGGTTTTTGATCGCTCTATTGCGGCTTTGGCTTCTCTTCGCTCCTCTATCTTCCTCCAGGTCTCATCGGTGATCCATTGTTTTCTCTGGATGCGCAGTTCGCCCAGATTGTTCTCGCTGGTGGCGATGAAGACATTCTTGATGGCGGTCCATTGGTCTTCAACGCTGCCACCTTCCGGAATATATGCAGCACGTGTCTCCAGTTCTTCAACGAAGGACTGTTTCACCGTGGCATCTTTCAGTCGGCGTGCGTTGAATCGTCGTCCAACTCTTTCCTCCTGCCGACGAATCCGCGCAATGCGCAGGCGTATCTGCCAATGAGGAGGTGATGATCAGACGTGATATCGGCACTACGTTTATTCCGTACATCAAGAAGGCTCCGTTTCCATTTTCGGCAGATGCAGATGTGGTCGATTTGATTTTCTTTAAAGCCGTCACGGGAGACCCACGTGACCTTGTGGACCGGTCGATGAGGGAAGAGCGATCCCCCGATCACCATGTCGTTATTACCACAAAATTCTGCGAACAACTCTCCGTTTTCGCTCATTTCTCCGAGACCATGGCGTCCCATAATGCGCTCATGGTTCGCGTTGTCGGATCCGATCTTCGCATTGAAGTCGCCCAAACAGATCTTGATATCACCCTTCGGAATTCTATCTACGAAGGCATTGAGTTGACTGTAGAAGTTCTCTTTGTCTTGCAGATCGGCAGCATCGGTTGGCGCATAACATTGGATTATAGTAAGGTTTCGGACCCGTATTCTAAATCTGGCAACGATTATCCTTTCACTTATAGGTTCCCACTTCATAAGCGCAAAGTGTGCCTGAGCGCTTAGTAGGAAGCCAACTCCGCGATGCTGTGGAGCGTGTTCACCTCGTAAACCAGAGTATAGCAGAACTTGTCCCGAACGGCGTTCTCTGTTCACCAAAATTTGGCCAACGGACTTCACTCAGTCCCAGGATCTCAAGCTTCATGCGGCGTGCCTCATTGGCAATTTACCCTGCTGGGCTAGGGTTAAAACGTTCCATGTTCCTATTCGTGTCCGTTGTTTCGCGCTAAGAGTCGTCGCCGTAAAATCAGTCCGTATTCTTTCATTATCGGATTCTCGAACAAATTGGTGTTTCGGGAACAGTAGGTTGTTGGCTCAAGGTTCCCTATTCACCAGGATGGGGCTGCCATCTTAGGTATACCTTCTGGGAAATAGCATTTCAAACTCAGCCGCTGGATGCCAGAATAGACGCTGTTGGAGCCGCACCTCCTTGGTGAACAAATGCTCGATCAGTCGGGTCAAATTTGTTTAAAGTCCCACCCAACACCAGGACTAGGCTAGTGCGCTTTGAGCGGCACACAGGGCCTGCTTGGGGACATATGCAGCTTTTTATAGAAGTTCAACAGAGCCCACTGTCGAATCCCACCACATCCTAGGCAGACCCCACAGGACGCACCCTCTCGCTCTAGCTGATGTCAGAAGGACAGTGCCCAGGCTACACTAACAGCTAAGTACGCAACCCATAGCTGACGGTCAATTGTCATCGGAAGACCCGTGGAAGCGTAAGTATTGGAACTTGTGAGGACCAGAGCTATGTTAGGCGCCCCTTCGCGGATGTCAACTCACCATTTCGTAGCCCGCTCAGGAGGCGCGTTCCCCTCAATTTGGGAGATTTGTGCCATCGCATTCACTGGCCTTTCTCATCATTTACCTGACGGTAAAGGAAGTGAAGAAAGGAAAGGAAGAGGAAGTGAAGTTGGAAATGATAATGGAACAGGTTTCTGGAGAAGGAGGATACATTTAATAATGCATACATACGATGCATATTGTAAAACGCAATGAAACGCGAAGCATAAAATATACTGGATGAGTCACACAATGCGAATGCATTGATATACCATTTATAGGAAAGCCAATTATGTAGGCTCACACGCATTAAACTAGGGACTTAAGAGAGGTGTCACAAAAACACTGAGGACGTAACAATAGACGAACGTCAAAGACGAAACACAGAGTGCACTGTGAAAGACGCACAATGCGAATCCATATATGTGACAATTTGTAAAAAAAAACTATACTATCTCAGGTGAAATATCTGTCTTTGTTTATATATAAACACAGCCGAGCTCAAGACGAATCGATTGGTGAAAAAATAAGAAAATCGTTTGGGAGTTATATTGCCTCAAAGGAAATGTAAACACATTTTTAAACTTGTCATAAGACGAGTTTGTACAATCCCATTGAAATCCACCACTATTTTGACCTCAACAGTAAGGCCGTTTTCAGTGTCTCGTACTTGACTCGACATTTTTAAATATAGAAAAAAAAAAGATAAGAAGAAGAAGGAGAAAATAACAATTTCCATGATCTTGGAGAAAGAAACGGTGTGTGGAACGGTATGTCTCTAAACCTTTTCAGAGGAAAGTGAACCTTTAGGAATGTTAGTTAACTTTAGAACCTGTTAGTTAGTCATTCCAAATTCCAAGATAACACCGAAACACAGCTGTGTGTGTGTCTATATTGGGTGAACAAAGATTGATGTTAGACACGCATTTCGAATCAATGATGGTAGGCCTAATCGCAAATTGATGGAGAAGTGTGTTCAATAAATATATAATCTGTCTCACAAAGTTTCCTCGAACAATCTCGCGCTCTGCATTCACACATACCCCACACGCTTAAAATAAATAACACAGAGATGTGTTTGCATCACACAAAACGGACCTAATGTGGAACATCCCCTAGATGAGCGATAGTTACACAGCCACAAAAATAGCTCGTGTGGTTTTATTGAAGCTTGGATTTCAATATTTTCAACAGTATTTGGTTCCTCATGAAACAAGGAATCTGTACAAATGTTTACATGTTGAAAAGGACCGTTATCACGACCGTACGAGGCATTTTTGTGCCTGTGTAACTGTCGCTCATCTAGGGGATGTTCCGCATTAGGTCCGTTTTGTGTGATGCAAACACATCTCTGTGTTATTGATTTTAAGCGTGCACGTATTCCTTGTATTATTCAGCCAACATGTTCAAACAAGCGAAACGTTAAATATGTCCCACCGGGACTGCAAAAGGTGATGATGAAGCCGATGGTGGTAGATGAACTGCATACATCCGAATACAATGCCCTGACAATCACACGCAACGTGTTCAGCTCTGTAATAAATTGTATCGATTTTCGTGAACGCATCCTCCCTTCAAACCGCCGTTCCTGTTTGCAGTGTTTGCATTTGGCCCGGTTTGTGTGGCCTTTGATCAAACATGTGCTTCCCCCAACGGTAATTGATGCATTTGCTCTGTCTGCCCTGAGCTATGTACATGTCGGTCCCATTTGGAATTGGAACGGTTGGCCGTATTCAATTGCACTGTTCGATGCTACGCTTTGTAAGTTAGTATTTCATACATTTGTTTCAATACTCATAATCAATTGTCAGGTAACATATTTTTCAATTCATGCCTTAAACAAAACAAATTTGTGTTATTGCACAAATTATTGAAATGCGAAAAAACTACGGCACATTATTCGAACAAAATATAAGAACTCCAAAAACAGAGTATTTCAACCTCAAAGTTGAATCATTCCAATTCTTAACACCAGCTGAACATATATCGTTTTCTGGTTTTGCTTCCTGTAGCTTTCTGTTTGCACAGTTGGCAGATACAAACAAATATCTAAATGGGATTGATATGAACTTCTGGACTAGACTGGTAGGTTGTTTCGAGTATTTCTCGAACGAGAATCAATTATTCCATCTTTATTGGATTAACTAAATTGAATTGTTCCATCAATTAGGTAAAATATGCAACCTTGAATAAGACAGATTTGCGATTCGCGGCAGTTTATTTCGCTGTCAGCGTAATAAATAAAAATAATGGCCTTGCACTGTGCGTCCTGATGCGAGAATAATGTGACGTGAGTAATCCTGAGCTGTTCTAAATTAGGCTAATTAATTGACCGTTGAACGGCCTTTAAGTGGATTGAAGGTGTCCCGATTGAAATTGTGAAATAACTATGAATCGATTTTCGAGAAGTGTTTGATACTATAATTAAATAGCTGTTTGTGCTTTAAGAAATTAAATTAATCTTAACCGCACTAGAATTCTAGCACCATTCAATCAGCAGGGAGATGTTTTGAAATTTTCCCAAAGGGGAGGCAAAGTGTAATTAATCAAAATCTTGACGAGATTTTACGCAAACTGTTTCTTGCAAATAGTTTTTTTTATCGCCACATGCTCGTGGCTCTTTATTCAACTTTGCTATCATTGACTCTAACTTTAGTTAACTGACGAACTTGCACACAGTACGATCAGAGGTCCTTCTTCGTTATATTCCTATCTGTTGAGCAATGAGGCAGACTGTCTGTGGTGGCTCTCGATGTATTTAGTAGTTCGCTTTTATAGCACGGTGCATATCGTATCGCATACCAGAGCAAAGTTTATCTTGCGGTTCCTGTTGCTTCCGGATGCTCTCGGAACTGCATTGGTTCAAGCCAAGGAATAAAAGTCTGTTGGTACGGAAGTGGAAACTCGGTTCACCATACTCGCCCTATGTAGGATGAGATCATAGAAATATTTGTTTGACTAGTAATGACACAGCCCGGAATGGGATTTAATTAAATTGCAAATAAAAAAAACCTTTCGAAATTGAGCACATTAGCTTTCATTCCCAAAAATAGAAAGAGAATGGAAGCGTCAATTTTTCTTTCAAGGTTTATCATTGCACCACTATCTGAATGACGAAGAGTGAAAAATATAAACGGTGCTTTTAAAATTTGATTATTTTCAATGCATTTATATAAATTTAACATACATAAATTTAAATTTACGAATTAAGCTAAACTGAATATTTATGGCTTCTCATTGTTTTCAATTTTACCTCAGAGGTGCAGCATAAGTTTGAAAAACATATTAAATTTGTTCTTCTTCTACTTCTATGGCTCTACCTTCCAACTGGAACTTGACCTGCTGTTCAACTATGTATTCTATTAGCATTTCCTCAGTTATAAATTAAAATTCTTTACGCTATTTTATTGCATTCTGGAAGTGTACTCGAACTTATTAATCAAGATGTATTCAAAGAAATATCGTGCAGATCGCTTATTATCTGGATGCTTGCAGGCATTTGTGACATAATGAGTAATGCTCGATTAAAAATATGTTGACATTTAGGAATTCTGCCACGACCGAACTATACATATAATGAAAGAGGATACAAATAAAAAAGAGGGCCCTCATTTGCCTAGGGGAAAGCTGCGCAGCTATAAAGACCATATTGATGGCGGCTAATACTATATCCTGATATATTTCTAAAACTATCCAGATAATCTGCCTTCGGGTGAACATCGAAGTGCCACTCATTATTGGTTTGCAAACACCCTGGGTAGAGGAGCATAACAGAATAAAATCAAAGCAAGAGCTAATAATAGATATTCATATGCTTCGAGGAAAAGCACATGACTAAAGAAATTTGCTATCGTACACGGGTAGACGATAATAGCTCATTAACAGTAAAACGTGATATTGATAACAAAACATGATATGAACTTGTTTAAAATAAGATTATCAAATAACAAAAAATTGCACCGAATTTTCATAAAAAATATTTGGTTTTGCTTCTTATCAATTCCTTGAGCTATTAGTTTGTTCTTATTAATAGCAAAATCTGATATTTTTATGACATTTCGGTGCATTTTTTGTTATTTTCGCTTGTTATTTTTAATCTTATTTCAAACAAGTTCATATCAAGCGGCATTGGAGTAAAACGAAGTCTTGCAGCTTTGTGCAGTGAACTTAACCACCTTTGCACGATTCCCCAGAAAGTTCTTCATGCCCATACCGAACCGAGATATTGAATTTATTCGCGCTGTGGACAATTGTTTCCCATTGTGCGCCTTTCGCCTTTTTCGCGATTAGTTTTTATCAGTATTGTCAATTCCCACATCTTTTTTTAATACCTTCTGATTTTTCTTCATTTTTTTATGATTTTTTTTTTGAGGTCTGCTCAATTTTTTAATAATTCCGAAGGCCAGCAAAAAAAGGATAAATCATATAAAAAGCGACCGTGTATGTCCAAGATTGTTTCTATAAACGCATTTACATAAAAAACATGGACATTGGTTGTAATTTTGAAAACATTGTTATCATCTTCAACTAGTAGAAATGACTGAGTGGTAACACGACGGACTCTCACTCAGCGAATGTGTGTTCGAATCCCGCCTGAGTTACATTTTTCGTTGTTGTTCTTAAAATTCACTTATATATTTACAACGATTTATTTGTTATTTGTGTTTTTGTTTTTATATATTTTTTATTATTCCTTGACAGCATTGACTGCAATGATAATATCCGGGAAATCAACTTATATGCACAGATCTGCCCACTCCGCAATTGTTTACGGTTACAACAGACTTCTTAACAGTTGCTGCATAATGACGTTATGTGATATGTTTGATTTTAATTAAAGTTATCTTTTCTTCAAAAATAGAATTAAACTGTAGTATCCCGAGCCGCACAAGTCAGACAAAAATGGTTGCAGCAACTTGATTGCGACCAAATCTGGTCACATATGAGTTACAGTAACCTATGTGGAACATGTGTGCTGCTAGGGATGTGTGCTTTTGAACCATAGATGAACAAAATGAATTAAAATGATAACTTTTCTAAATTGTCTTGTTCTGAATTACCCCGTAAAATTGTTGTCAAATTTTTTGCTACTGAATTCCCTCGGAAAAGTTTTTCGAATTTTTGCTGCGGATTTTTTTGAATTCCGATGATTTTTTTTTTAAATTTACCTGTAAAATTCATTTCAATTAGCAATTCCTTTAAACTCTCTAGGGAAATTCTTCCGAGTTTCAACAGTTACTTCCATTAACCAATTCACCATTTCTCAGAATTTCCTACATACGTTATTCTGAGTTACCAAGAAAAACTGTTCTCGTTTTCTAAGAAAAATTATTCTAAATTTCCAAGCAAAAACATTTTAAGTTTCTTAGGAAACTTGATCCAAACATTACCAGGAAATTCTTCCTAAGTTCGAAGGAATATTCTGAATTTCTCCGAGAAATTTTCAGTAAAATATATTTCCAGGATTTTTGCACGAATTTTTCTGAGAAATCCTCATTAATTACAACAGTTTTTTTTTCAGAATCTCTGGGAAATTCATCGTTTCCTAGAAATTTTCTTTTGATCTAGCAAGAGAAATTCTTCTGAAATTGCTAGGGAAATTCTTATGCAATTTGTAAAATGTTTGTAATTTCCCAGATTTTTTTTTCGCGTTTTTATCAATTTCTTTTTAATTTGTTCATTTTTCTAAATTTTTTTTATTTTTCCAGTTATTTTTTCTTCTGCCAAACGACTTTTTCACGGTCTTTTCGGCCAACCGACTGAGTTGCGATTGAACGTGTTTCGTGGCAGATTTTTTAAGTGCTGTTTTGTGCGGTCGGAAAATAAATCAATTAATTCGTGATTGAACGTGTTTCGTATTTAGACCCCGTTACCAACAGCAGTCTCAGAGATAAAACATAATTAATGCAGGCAGTTGCAAGACTCGAATAGCTCTCGTTTGAGGTTAAACTGTTTGCAGCGGAAGCAGCTTTTTAAGCAATTAGTTGAGAAAAAAACCTCGGTACCCGGTCCTAGGCTGAACTGACTGCTGGAAAAATTGAGTTAGGGGCTTAAATACGTACTAACTCTTCATGAACTGGAGCAATGGTAGTGAGAGGAACACACCGAAGTTCTTATTACTAAGCAAATTCTCTATCTTGAAATGGGCTTGTAGACAGATCTTAATCCCGGGTTGTCAGCGTTGTACCGGTGATATTCTAAAAGCAAGACAGACAGGCTAGGGCTCCGATGCATGGCCAAATAACAGTATTACTGTTCTGTTTTCTCAAAAAAAAGATTGATTTCCTATTGTCAAGGGCGTGCCTTCATCGGACGCAAATCCGTGTTTTTCGTTCTGTTTGGAGCCGTAAACAATTTTTTCTGGGTTTTTCAACCCCCCTATACAAATTGATTTTTATTTATATGAAGCGTAAGAAAATGACCGACCCCCCTCCCCCTATAAGTGCTTACGTAATTAGTGTACGACCCCTTGGTGTGGTCATAAAGTGAAGAGTGCGCGTTTGCTCGTGTTTTCCAAGCAGAACGATCGCGCGATCTTCGAAATGCTTAATTTTTCTTTGTGCGGGTGAGTAAATTACTTTGACGTCGTGCAAAACAATTATTCAGTCATCTACCAATGCGACTTCCTATAGATTATCTTCTCATCTAACCAACTCTCCCTTTCCCGTGGCACTCACGGGGATGCAGAGGATTCTTCGGTCTTTTGTAGCAATGAGTGTAGAACTAATTTTCATCTCCAACCCTCCAAATTAATTGTGAGGACGTGGCCGACATCGTTTTTGGTATTGAATCAAAGAATTTCCAGTGAGAGATCAGTGAGGATAGTTTTCTATTTCCAAGAAGCCTATTCAATTGATGAGCTGTGCATATTTGTTGTTTCTCGGCCAATCACGACTGGCGACAGTCATTGAAACTTAGCTAAAACTATTTCCTATTTCCTATTTCCTTTTCCATTTCCAGCAATCACCGCTTTGTCATATTGGTTCTAGCTCTCGCTAGAACCGAAAGGGATGCGAAACCATTTCCATACTCTTTTCATAACCCTTCAAGCTTATCCTCACTTCAACACCTTTTTAGCGCCAATCCGTTAACCGACGAACCTTTGCCATAAAATACCAGTTTCCTAAACCTATAGAAAACCGCATGAGTCCGCACAAGTGCAGAGGTATGTTCGGCCACTGACCGAGGGCAAATGTCTTTTCAATTCCTTCCCTTTTTACATTCATCTGCATTCAAACGTGGCACACGTCAGTATTGCCAAACAAACTAGATCACCAGCGCTTGTACATTGAAGATGAATATTAATCCCAAGCAATCATCATCAATAATGGAGTAGCAACTAAAGGCGATCAATCAAGCTCAATCTCGAATGACCTGTTCGGCCAACGGACTGTTTCGGCTAAACGGCATTTGCCTTTTGGCAAACGCCTTTTGGACCGAAATATCAGTTCGGCCATATGTTCATTCGACAATACCGCCATCGGAGGTGACTATGGGTTTTGGGTGAGCATGAGTCATCGCTCTCACCGGCAGCCTGGAGGTCGGATAGCAAAATCATTCGAAAAGTTGTCTTATATTTTGGCCTTCTTCCCCTCAGATACATTCAAGCTAATCTACAAGCATTTCAAGTTGTTGAAACCATGACCCATTCTCACCCCCATTTGACCCATTGTCACCCCTAACTAGGGTTGGGTACCGGTACCGAAAATACCGGTACCAAACACAAATGAGAACCGGTATTTACGGTACCGAGGTACCAGTATTTGGAATAAAATATAAATATGGAGAAATGCTTGAAAGTGACCAAATATTTCTAGAAAAACATGATTTTGACTTATGTTTTCAATGGAAAATTGAGCAGTTGTATGTCAATTTGCCCAAATAGGATCGCAATCCAACTTTTTGCTATAATTAAAGTGGCGCTGCAGCAGTTGACCAAGAATGAAGTTTTAGATGAGATACGTTTACGGGATTTGATTGATAGACGTTTCTCGAAGAGGACCAAGAGCGAACCCCGTTGGTTTTTTTTTCACTTATTTATGTGTTTTAGCTCATGCATGGTGATTGTGCCTCAGTATATATTGTGCTTTTGTCAGCAAAGTTTTAGAATATCTCGAAGCATTATTTTGGTCAAAAATGTCTCCTCTGCGGTTTCTCAAACAAATGGCCTTTCCCTAGTAACATTTTGGTTTTATACTGGTTTTATCACCCTCTTGTAGAGTGACTTATGGTCTTCAAGAGCGTTATAAAACTTAAAATGTTACTTGGGTTGGCAATCAATTTCCTAAATTATACTATTGAATAAATTATTATGTGCCGTTGAAAAATTTAAAAAAAAATTGTTCGATCTAATTTTCCGCGCGAGCTTCTGATTTGGCGTTTGTGGAGGTCCACTGCACATGATGTGAAGAGTATTCTCAGCAATGAATTAAATAAAGTGTGGATAAAAGATAAATTAGTTACAAGATAAAGATTGTCGTTGTCGTCGCTGTCCGGAATTTCTTTTGCTGGCGAGCGCCCTAAATTTTGATCTACGACTTAACAGTTAGTACCCAACATATTTGTGTAACTTTATTAAAGTGATTCCAAATTATTATTAAGCTGTTTCGAAGAGCGGAACAGGGCGAACAGAAACGACAATCTTTATGTTGTAACTAGAATATATTTGGTGTGGATCTACTTCATCAACACCTTCTTATTTACTGCTTTGGACAGAATAAAGGTGCAGTTAACCTCCAAAAATGTCGAATCTGAAACTAATCCGCAAGTAAACTGGCGGCCATTACCGCTTGCGGAAAACAGTATAACATACATGACTGGACGTACCTCTTAGTTATTCTAGATTTAAGGTAAAAGGAGCAAATTATTCAGATCATAATACAACATCAATAAAAAATACTCTTGTACCGGTATTTTCCCGGTACTACCGGTACTGGACTTTCTTAGTACCGGTACCACAAAAAGGAGCCGGTACTAAGAACCCTACCCCTAACGACGGTATGTCGTTTTTGGCCTAATTACATTTTCGGCCAATCTATTTTCGTCCTAATAACCGTTTCGGCTAAATGGAATTCTGCTGCATAATTTTCGGCTTAACGTGTTATTAGGCCAAGTGGCATTCGAAACAAATGGCTGTACGCTAAATAACTTTCGGCCAAATGACAAAAAGGGCCGTTTGGCCGAAGTTTTCCGATAGTTGTTTGAATCATGTCGTTATGCTGAACAAAGCCTTAGGCCGAAAATATCAAATAGCCGAAATTGGCATACGGTTGATAATGTCGTTTGGCCGAAATGCACGTTTGGCAGAAAGGGTCATTTGGCCGAAAATGTAATTTAATCGAAACGGATATACGGCCGTAAATGTCGTTCGGCTGAACCGATCATTTGGTCGAATAGGTTATGTGGCTGGAATGGTCGTTTGGCAGAAAGCCATTTGGCCGAACGGATCGTATATTTTGGCCATATTACTCTCGTCCAGCTTATGATTCTTCCTGCTGATCGACCATTTCGGCTAAACGGCAATTGAGACCAAATGGCCATACCGGCCAAACGGCCTTTTCGGCTATATTATCAGTATGTCGCTTTCGGTTAAATGACATTTTCGGCAAAACCGTGTTCGTTTTAATAGCCGTTCAAAAGTTCACTCAGTAGGTATGAATCGTTTGTTGGTTCGCTGTTGGGTTATACTAAGGACACACCTGTGGTACTTGTACCATGGTACAAGAGAACAAGAAAATTATTCCAAGACTATCTTTGATAAAGACAATAAATGGTATGGTACTCATTTCAAGATTCTTGTACCATGGTACATAGCATTCATTTTGCAATCGTGTGTTCGCTGATGGATTGGGATTTTAAATCGGTGTGGTTCGTGTGAGTGAGTTTTCCCATAGCTGTGGACAATATGCTAAATGACGAATTTCGCGCCAACCCATCTCAGAATCGAATGAAACTTGGTGGGCATAAAGTGGGCATTTCTAAAGCCACTCTGCATACTTAGTTTTTCAAAAATTCTCAAGAGTAACATTTGATGAGGGCCTATTTTTTTAAATATATTTTTTTAAATCTATGTAACTCTATAATGACAAGGCCTACGAAAAAGTGTTGTATGGCGGACTGTCGTGAAATTCCCTGAAGTTTTTTGGAAAAATTAGCATTAGCATTGAGCAATTCGCACAAATTCGTAGGTGGTACAAGCCAAGACTATTGTATGAGAGTAGCATCACTTTCATCCGTTAACTTAAGACAGATATTGATTTGGGATTAATCACTATCTCTTAGATGGAAGTAATGTACCCTCCAATAGTCGAGATCTGTCCTGGCCACGTCCTTGCGAATGCTGAGGAATGGGAAGGATGGTTAGTTGGACATCTAATTAAGAAAGATGCAGAGAACTCTACGACCTCTCATAGATGCCACGGGAGGTTTTGGGATTGTGTGGAAGGTTATGACAGTAGGAATCGTTTTTGGTAGAACGTGAAACACAGAAAGAACTACGATAGAAATTCAAAGTAGGAAAGTGACGAGCCTGGAATTGAACCCACGACCTCCTGCTTATAAGGCAGAAGCGGTAGCCACTAGACCACCGAGCTCGTCTTCTGAAGTTCTCTGGAAAAATATCCAAAAAATAAAAAAAACGATTTCTACACTGAAAAAAAGTTTTAAAAATTAAAATCGATGTTACAAAAAAACCTCATCTCAGAAATCGATGAAATTTTTTCTGCATATAGATATTTTAGTTATCTAACTTTTCTGGGAATAATGTTCCTGTGACATTTTTATGGAAAAAAAGAAACAACAAAAACAACCATATTGACCAAACACCAACAAAAACTTTTTCCATGACCATATTGAGTGAAAAATTATCAGCGTGTTTTATGCCTACAGCGTCAAATATAGGTTCAGCAGCCTATCATAAACCAACTACACATTTTGGACGTATAAAACATTGTTTAGGAAGCAATTTAGCATAATCTAATATATTTATGAACCAACATTTGAAATGGGCGTATATTTTCCTAGATTTCTTGACACACAAATGACCAGATTTACAAAATTGTGATGTTTGATGGACTATTGTAAATTTGTCTGAACTGCAAAATCTGAAATATAAAAGAGCGTATCGCTTACCAAGAAAGTATAACAATGAATATAAATATTGAAATTGGTTTAATTTTTTTTAATATTTTTTTTTTTTTTTTTTTTTTATATATCTTTATTATAGAGGTTTGCAGCCCTAGGCTGGCTCACCTCTTAATTGGTTTGAGCTTTCCAAATAAAATTTAATTTTCAAAATATATTTTGCGTGGAATAGTGTATGAAATCAAGGAGCTGACGTCATAATATTATATTAACCATAAAAAAATTTGAATTAAAAGTATCCGTTCCATTGAATAGATAGAAGCTAGATGTCTTATCTGTTATATTAAAAAGCATAACGATTCTCATGGTGGTATTTTTTTTTACGCACTGTCACTTTAAAGTTTAGTTTCGATAAATGGGACGTGGGATGGAAACATACGGGAATCACGCTTGAAGATGGATCATTTATATGGGATATGCCATTTCAGGTCTCTTTTATACGTGTTTCTCTCGAAATATTTAACTTTAATCAAACGGTGCACAGGTTGAAGAATTGTTTACGAGACGCTTCTGTAATGTGGTAAATCGTACATAACTTTTGACAGAAATATTATACACCTGAGATTTTTGGACACGAAGCTTTGCCAACGATGAATTAATATTCGAAATCGGTGATTGCGAACGTAGCAAAAAATAGTTTTCAAAAATAATTGCGAGATGGCGGCCAAAGGCCACACTCTTTCTCTTTCCAACGGTTGGTTGAGAAATATTGGAGTTATGACAGTTTTGGGGAGTGATTTCTTACATAATTAGCGAGGGGTCCATCTTTCTTAGGAATTTAACTCAGATCCTTCATATACTCGTTAAAAGCTTTCGAATGAACATAAAATTAGGCATTTTGAGAACCTCGTGCAAATAGTGGACCGGTCTCAGCGAGAATTACTCGCTCCTGAATTTTGTCGAAATATCTTCTGAATTCTCACAGAAAATTCTTTTTATTTCTACGGAAATTGTGTTGCAATAAATCACAATCCTTCTCTATTAGGTACATATCTTCCAAAACAATCAATCTTGTGATTCTAATGAAAATGAAATAGGACAATTGAAAACGGTCTTGAGTTTATTTTCCACAGCAGACAAATCAAGCTTTCTGTTTCATAGGCTCGTGCCATTCTAAAAAGTACAACATCATTGAAACTGCGATTATTTTTGTTAAGGTGACCTATCTTTTGATGAAAAAATAGAATTAAAAACCACCTTGGATATACGGAAATTTCAAGACAAATATTGCTTAGAAAAAAACGATATAAAGTTTCTTCCAGAATTGACGTAGATTTGATAATTTTTATGTGAACAAATGCTCGGCTCTCCCATCTTATTTGGAGCCAAGCCTCAATGCGGAATATCACAATCCCATTAAACATATGCCTGCATACGAAATTCGCTGCACGTAGTAGATGTCAGTTTTCTTTCCTCTAGTCGAAGCTACTGCACCAGGATAACGACGAGTAAGCTGCATGTCACACAGTGTGGAACACAATGAGGAAAATTCCCAGATAATGACAGCTATAAAGGCAAACGTAGAGACAGACAGGCACACTATGCCAGTGACAGTTCGTTTTTTTTTTCGTTTTCGAATATTATAATGGCACTGCCAGGAAACAAGTGATCATCAAAATGAAAAACTAGGAAATGAGCGGGAAAACTTCGAGAGTGGGTCCCCCGTCACTTTGCGCGCATCGGGGACGGTATGCTCTTCTGTTCATTTTGCTGCGAGGACGGCACGGCACAGCACGGAAGGTTAGATACGACACGTTGACGATCCCGCGAAGCAGGCGATGGGGATGGAAGTCATGATTTTTCTTTAATTATTTTTGCACTTGGTTCCTCGGAGATGCTTCTGCTGTATACTAGTTGCAGCTTTTATCTCATATGGGATGGAAAACTATCTGTATGGGATTCTGTGGTATATAAAGCTATTTTTTTTTTCAAAAATGTGTGAACATACCAATACCAGTATTTCATGAATGTGTTTTCAATTTTAAACTATTGTATTACGCCAAAATAGAGAATAATGGTTGAAATTCGATTAAAAAAATAATTGTCATGCCATGAAAAGTAATTTGACTGCCTTTGATTTCTATTTTCGTACCGATGCCTTAATCTACATTCCACTGCATTCAAGCGATAATTACGAATCTTTTCAACGGAATCAAATCCCGTGAAACACGTACCGCACAGCTTAATACTTCGTTCGTGCATCGTTTCGCCATAAAAACTGCAATCAACCGCAGCCTGCTTCAAATCTGCATTCCGCGATTTACCGACAGCAAAAAGCGAAAATTCCGCCGGCAGCGTGGTTTCGACGGTGATGGCGAGAACATTTACGAATGCCTTCGCCAAGCTTGTTAATGAAGTGTATTCAAAACATTGATGCTTGCTTTCTAATGTTCTCTAAGCGTGCGCAAGCCATCGATTATAGGGTGTGCTGTTAAAAGTATGATGCACATTTGTGTTTTGGCTGAGCAGCAGCATTTGTATTTTTGCTTTGCAACACGTTCTCCATGAAAGTGTGGGCAGCAATGCTGTTTGTTGGTATTTCGTCAGAATTTGAATAAATTCAATAATATGAAAAAAAAACACGAAACGTCGTATCCAGTCGTATCCGTAAATGAAGTGTCTGCATTTTTTCAAACTAATAAATTCTAACAAAATACATAAATTGTTTCTAAATCTCCCGATTTCTTAAAACTATTTTTATGCTGAATTTAATTTTATTTGAAGATCTTCTATTGAATCACAGATTCTTTTTCATCTAAGTCTTCATTCTCTACGTCTTCTTCGCAGTTATTAACTGCGAGGTTTCTAAGCCAATTACCATTTTTGCATTCGTATATCATAAGGCTAACACGACGATACTTTATGCCTAGGGAAGTCGAGACAATTCCGAAACCGAAAGTTGCTTAGACCGGCACCGGGAATCGAACCCAGCCACCCTCAGCATGGTCTTGCTTTGTAGCCGCGCATCAGCAAAAAATTTTTTAATCGAGGTTGATTCACACGCAATCGAGATATAGATCTCCAAAATTGACCATTTTGTATGAAAAACGGCAAGGGGGCTTTTTATTATGCCGGTCACTGTATTTTCTAAGTTTCGGACGATAAATTGGGCCTTTTTCAAGAATATAGACTGTGTAAATGATTTATGCTTTTTTCAAAATACTTCCTTCCACCCTATTGTCACATTTCGGTGCCTTTCGCGGTTTCGGAAAACTCACGCATCCCGTTCCGTTTCGAGGGCGATCGTTATGACAAGGTGTGGTGATTTCTCCAGCCGCAAACGTCGTGTCGCAGCACGACGATGATTAGAGATAGAGCGCGGAAAGAACGAACGTGCAGCATAAATTGCATAAATTCAGGATTCAGCAGATCTACATAGTATCCAGTCACTAACAGCGTGGGACGCGCGCAAGCAGGTCCGAATGCTGTTGATTGCATGTTTGATTTGCGGGCGTTGTTCGAGTCAACACAATTTTTCGGATCACCAGAATTCGCCCGGAAGTGGAATTCCAATCGCACTGCGGACACGGCCACGGATGGAGCACGGAAAATAGGCGGGTTAGGCATGCTGGCAGTGGATAATAAAACAATGGATATAGGCGTGGGATAAAACTTTCCCTCGCACGTGACTGGAATTTGCCGTTACGTTTGATGGAAGTAAAGGATGGCCGCCAGCATTAATGGATTTGGGGAATTCGGATAGCTTTATGTGCGTTACTCGAATCAGAAATTCTGCATTAGAACGTTCCAGATATCGAAGGTAGCGCAAAGTAGAACGCATATAAATTGTACTTTATTTTCTCCTGTCCTTATTCATGCATCATATAAGTGTTGACTTTCAATTAGTACAATTAAAAAAATGTGTAAAAACCATCTGAAATTCAGTTGGACCTTGCTGCCCCTGCCTGAAAGCTTGTTACGATGCTTTTAGCAAATCACACGGTTGAGCAGGGATGAGAGTAAAATGATAAATAGGTACGCGGCAACAACTCATCCGACAGTCAGTTCGTTACAATAATGCTGTGCTGCACAGGAAAAGTTCGTTCCATTGTAGCGAAATTGCCCGCCACAGTTGTCGTCAACCTACGACTACATCGCCAGTTCACATAGCAGCAGTCAGCATGCTGGTGAGTGATAAAATTTTATTGCATGTTATCTGTCAGTTGAAACTGTTATGTTGGATAGTTTGGAAAACTGTTTGTGTTTTTTGTTATGGGAGCAATATTGTACCGCACAATAAAGTAAAATGAATGCACTTTTGGTCAATGGAAAGGGTAATGGAGGAAAATTGATAGTGAAAGATAGATTTATGGATTGCGCCATAAATGCCAATGTTAAACTGAACTGTTGTCAATCGAAAATAATATGTATGGCTGATTAAAAAGCAGCCATTTTATTGTTTATAGTTTATCTAAAGCAGAGAATGCAATTATCGTCCCGATAACTGAACCATAACGAATTTCTGAACAATGTTTTTTCCTGCATATTTTGAGTGATAAAAATTGAAGAGCACCATCCGCCGAATTGAGACTCAATTACCTGTTGATCATATGACTCTAGTTGAGTTTTTAAATGAGTTACAGTTTTGCCCTTTCTTGCACGCTATCCTCCTTTGATCATTCGTCAGTGACGTCGAATCATCACTGATCATGCCGTATGCAAATAAATCATCATATCCAATGGTGACCAAAAAAATCCAGTACAGTTGTACTTTGTACACCAGGCCAAACTTTTTCCATCTGAGGACGTTGGTAACTCGGAACGGTTGGTGTCCGGTTAAACGACCTCCTCGGTAGCTAAACTGTTTCTCAAGCGAGATGTGATGTTCGGCAGAATCAAGCTTTTTTTCTTTATTTGAGTGATTTTTTATAAATTTCGAATTATGTTCATTACTATTAAAACTAGCAGGCTCAAGTAGATGAATCGCCAATTTTTGCTTTTCTCGTACAACAAAGTTGTACCGAAAGGGTATAGGATTACACCAAAACAGAACTTTTGATAGAAGGTCCGAAGACCCATATACCGAACTACTCAGCCTGACGAACCGAGGTGATGTCTGTATGTGTGTGTGTGTCTGTATGTGTATGTGTACAAATTTTGTACACACACTTTTTGGAACTTAGCATTACTCGATTTACTCGCCACAAATTGCATTCGCAGGAAATGTGGTCCCATTGTTAACTATTGAAAATTGGCCCGATCGTACATTGCATTTCGGAATTATTGAAATATCATTGTGTTTTCCTACGAATCCTCCCTTGGGAAAAAAAATTAGGAATCGAAAAAAAAAATTGAATTGGTGGCAATGCATATTCATTAATGCGAAAACATGAAAAACGATAAAAAAACATGCGATATATTTCCCTAGAGTGCTTTTTTGACCTTTCCAATGTAATTTTTTTTAATACATTAGATATATAATGCACGACAAAGGCATCATCGCCGCTAGGTGGATTAATCTGGGTTTTATCAGAATTTTGAGATTTGATCGTTTTCATTGAAAATGAATTACGCGATTTTTTACGTTTTTTTTTCTTATCGGCTTAGGGCTCTAACCTATTTTTTACAGGAACTATGAGATTTACGTGGTTTATGAACAATATTAAAATAAAAAATACTAAAAAAAAATTGTGTTGTCAATATTGAATGTTTTTTTTTGCCAAAACCGAATGTTGCCAACATCGAATTGGGTCTGTTCGTTTTTGCACTTTTCTCGCGAAATGCTTCGGAATTTCCTAGACAAATTTCTCGTAAAATTGTGAGGAAATTCTTCAGCATTTCTTCCACTAGTTCGTCAAAATTTATTTGGCAATTTCTTCGGCAATTTACTCGGAAGATTCTTCTTCATTCCACGGCAAACTTTTCGAAATTTCCTCGACAAATTCGTCAAAACTCTTTTCGGCAATTACTTCGAAATTTCCTCGTCGAATTCTTTGGGATATCCTGGGCAATTTTTGCAAAAATATTTTGGGAATTTGTTCGGAATTTCCTTGGCAAATTGCTCAAAATTTTTTCGGAATGTTCATCAAAATATCCTTGGCACATCCTTCGAAATTTGTTTTGCAAATTCTTCGAATTTTTCTTGGGATATTCTTTTCCTGGGAAGATGTTCGCTATTCTTCGGAATTTTTCGAAATTTTCTTCGAGAAATTCATCGAAATTTATTCGGCAAATTTCTCAACGTTCCCTTCGATTTTTCTTCGAATTTTCATCGGTAAATTCTTTGGAACCTGGTGAAATCCTTTGAGATTTTATCCGAATTCTTTAAAATGTATTCAGGAAATTTTACGGAGTTGTTTTTATTGGAATCAGTGGTGCGATTTCTCAATCTCAGTGACTGAAATTTGTGGGATATTGATACCATTGCCTCTTCACACTCACTTCGTAGCAGTGAAAACTGAAAATGGTTAGCAGCAACAATCAAAGATAAAGTAAACAAAAGACTTCTTTTCTCATTGCACACGCAGCCCGCAGTGACAGTCCATTCAGTTCACTCGCTGCTGCGTGAATGTGACGGCCCTATATAAATGCATGGGTGAATACTATCACTTGAAAGACAAAGACAGGAAATTTGTGCCGAATGATAATCAGCTTCAGCCCGCTGTTGGCAAACCGAGTTGGCTAAGCTACTCCTGCTTTGTCTTTCTGACTGAAAGGCACCGTCATAGGCAAAGAGGAGTAGAGAAAAATACAAAACAAAAGAATCACACTCAGCAAGCACGCAAGGGTCTTGATATAGTTTTCTAAGTTATTTATTGATTTGCTCTACTATATATTTTAACTTCATTTAAATATAGGGGATATTGATCAAAATCAGACATTACTCAGCTCCCCGTTAATTAGCTAAGGCCGAGGCTAAGGCCTTATTTTATTATTCAAGTGATTTGCTAAAATTAGCACAATTCACAAAATTCTCTCGAACTGTAATTGATGTTTTTGTGCATTAAAAGAATTTCAATGTATAGGGGGTATTAGACAGAATGAGACACTGGACGATGCACTCTGAAAAGGAAAAAAAAACCTCTCTTTAATATGTCCACTAATTAAGCAAGGATGCTAATATAATTTTCATAGTTATTAATTGATTTGCTCTATCTGATTTTAAAATTTCATTCAACTGTAGGGGATATTTGGAAAAATCAGACACTATTCAACCCCCTAGGAAAGCCACATTTCTTTTTCCAGATAATTCGCCGATTTTCACAAAATTTTCTCGAGCTTTAAATTTGTGTGTTCTGATAAATTAAAAAAAAAATGGATCAACGTATAAGGGATATTGGACAAAATGAGACACTGAAGGGACCCTGCAAAAAAGGAATAGCTTTTTGATATGCCTACAATAGTCTTCAAGGATCTTAGTACATTTTCTTAAAATGAAAATGAATTTGATGTTATCTTTTGAAAATATTTTTAAATTATAGGGGGCATCAGACAAAAACAGACACTAAACAGATTCCCAGTGAATTGTCCGAGGATAACACTACTTCATCGTCCGGAATTCCATAACTGACAGGAACTCATTTGATGATCTCCTCGAATCTTAAATGTGTATCATCTGAAGCATTTTATAGGGGGTATTAGACAAAATGAGACACTTATCCATGTTCAAAAATATATGGGAGGCCTATTATGATATTTCCATAACACAAGTCAAGGTTTTCCCTGTCTTTTCGATTGATGTGAACATATGCATTAGCAAAAACGTCTATTTGTAGGGGAAATTGGACAAAATAGGACACTTCCAGTATTCTAACGGCAAAGGGGTCGGCACCATCAGATTCTTTGGATTTTTGTGATTTTTTTAAGGTAATCTCCAGAAATGTACATACCGTGGTTGAATTGCGTCCGTTTTTTGGCTCGAATTTGCACACTGTGCACTGCTACGGGCTCCAGAAGAAACTGGGTCGAAAAAGATTCGCCACCGCACCAAATGTGTCATGTACAAGACGCTTATAAGACCGGTTGTCCTCTACGGACATGAAACATGGACAATGTTATCTGTTTAGATGTAAACTAAATAAATAATAAAAATAATTATTGATAAAATCACGCATATGAACACAATAGGAACTAATAAGCATGAATCGCATTTTATTAATCTTCCAACTTTTCTTTAAAGTTCACTTAAAGTTCATTCAACTGTGTCACCTATTAGAGGGTAATCTTGCAGAGCATACAGCAGACATTCTTGAAGGAGATGGGTAAACCAATCAAGGACTCTTACAAGGTGGTTTTGGAGCCAAAAAAATGTGCCGACCATGCTGCTAAATAAAATGGTTCAGTATCAGAGGGTGGATTTGTTTACCGCGGACTACGACGTTCGGACTTTTGACGCAGAGGAAGTGGCCATCACTGAAGATACCTGATTTCGAGAAAGCGGCATAGAATGCGTAAATCCGTGTTGTCGGATCGGCATAACGAGGGTGAAGATGAAGGACTGAATGATCAGGTCAATTTGGAATATTTGCGATGAATATTCTTCTGTGGAATATTCAGGAGAGAGTTTTCAAAATTTCCACGACAAATTGTTTGAAATTCTTTGAAATTTCTTCGGGAATTCTACTGAATCTCTACCGAAATTTATTTTCAAAATTTCTCATTTGGTGTTGATAGAACACGTTATTGAACAATGCAGACGCCTAAAAAATTGACCGGTGGGGAAATTAATAGAAATTTTAACAGCGACGCGCCGCTATCGGAGTAATATCTAAAGCTGTCGGCGGTGACGGCGCACACCTCTAGAAGAAGTAAGAAGGAACAAGGAAAAAAGATGAAGAATGAAAAATGATAAAGGAATACTGAAAAAGGAGAAGAAAAAGAGAGAAAGGAGGACAGAAGAAGAAAGGAAGAAGAAAGAAGGAGAAAGACATAAGAAAGAGGAAGGAAGAAGAAAGAAAAGGAGGAAATAACCCGACGTAACATAAAAAACTGAACACAATTATAACACAATGTCATATTTATAACTTATTTTGATAACATTTTGTTCTTAGTAGCCACTATCTTTCAAATGTTGTAACAAGATTTTATCATAATATGATTAGCTCCATAAAATGCTTAACACCACCTTAACAATGCTTACTTAATAAAAGAGTGTAGCAAAGTATTCCAGCCATAGATATATCACAACGCTGATATAATTTGAAAAGGTTGCCTAATTTGTAACGGGCTTAGTTTCATGTTCTTGAAAAATAATCTAACAAAAATAAAAATTTCCAACTGCACAGTAAACAATATATTTTGTATCTGATTCTGTTATAAATTTCTATTAAAATATGTTATTTTTGTGATAAAATTGTAACCCAATTTGAAAGCTTTTTGTTACAACAAGTGTTATTTTTGATTTAAATTTAGTTATTTGAACAACGTCCTGCACCAAGTTTATAAGATATATATTTTTTTTTGTTCGGGATGAACCACTGCGTCCATTTCATTGAACTTTTGAAGTATACCCGTGTCATTTGTTTAGTACATGTCTTTCTGCTCCATTTCTATTGAGAAGAAATGAAGTAGTCGTTTTTTATTCAGATATTTTCTCAAGCTTAATGTAAGTCCTCTTTAGATTAAGGTACCGCTATTTATACCCTTCCAGAAACGGCTTATACCAACTCTCAAAGGCGCGCCTCAATCAGTTTCGGCTCAACAATAAGTGGGATAATACTGATTTTGACCATGCATCGGTACTGCAGTTCAAACATATTGTTGCGTCTTCTTATGAGTTCCGGATTCGTTTTGTATAGAGATCTGATTTCTTTGCGTTTGGCATTTCTGAATCTCACCTTCACACAGAGCTCTAATCAGTCAAAGGGCTCAGCAGATCCACCAAATTCGTATCCGCTTCTTTCCTAATTAATCAGCGCTCTGGAGCTTTGAGATTCATGTCATCAGCTTTAAAACCAGCCTAAGATTGAGTTACGTTTTTATAATTTACTCCATTGACTCCATCCAAAAGTGGCAAAAGATGGGTCATCTAAAAGCAGATTATAGTCGTTCCATACTCTTCCGACCATCACTCATAAGTATTAACAAGAATAGTAAGAACTAGAGCACAGTGTGGTAGATCTTTCTCCGTAATGCACCACGAAAAAAGGTGTCTACCCAGCATTACAGGCTCCGTTAACTGCCTGGCTAATTGTTTCACCCCCCAGGCCATTCATCCCCTCGGCACGGGTCGCCTGACACCTTGGGATTCGGGGTTAGGGACGTCATATTGTCAGTTTCAGTGTTTAACCGAGCCTGGCGAGATGACCGGATTTACACCGTTACACACTACTTCAGAGTATCCATATCCCAGCGTAACGGGGAATATTTTGTTATAGGAACTTAGTGTAAGATATGACCTTCTAGTAGGAAAGACGAAAGAAGGAAGACGCAGATTTCATTCAGCAGAAAGAAGAAGGGAGATGGAAGGAGAGAAAAACGAGAAGGAAAAAATCAGAACGAAAAACAAAAGAAGGAAAACGAAAGAATAAGGAAAGAAGAAAGAAACGAGAAAGAAGAAGAAAAGAAAGTAGGAAGATACAAGAGGCATAAAAGAGGAGAAAAAAGAAAATAGTTAGAACATGCAAGGAGGAAGAGACAAGCAGGAAGATAGAAGAATGAAGAAGGAAGTATGCATTAGATAAAAAAGAGGAAAGAAGAAAGAAAAAGGAAGAACAGACTTCTCACTTCTCAGAACGGCTTGGCACAGTCTGGCGCTGATCACTGTTCCGTTTGATTAAAAAGTATATTTATAGCACAACGCATTAACTGAAACTTTCATAAAGTGTATAATTCAGAAAAATCTAATAAAAACTCCCGTACCTCCTCTATTGGTGCTACTTCCACCAAGGGTACGGTTACCCTATTGCCTGCGAGTGATAGACGGATCAAATTTTTGGTGTGTGTATCACTAATTTGGGGGTGTTGCTTACCTGACGATCAAATGGAACGAATCAACGCATTGTCGAAACCGCTGCCAATCCACTCGATAACAGTTTTTCTCTTGTTGATGATGGTTCAGCGCAGAGCCCGCTTCCCGCCACCACCGGATAGTGAACCGAGCTGAGGTCCTGATGGACGAGCAGCTGCGAGCTTCTCCTTATTGGCATTATATCCCCACACTTGGATGGGAAAAAGCCGCCTCGCAGCTTAGTGTTCATTAAGCACTTCCACTGAGGCTGAGGCTAACACGATGATACTTTTATGCCCTGGGAAGTCGAGACATTTTCAAATCCGAAAATTGGAGGAGATCAAAGGTTTTATCGTATCATATGAATATGCTTTATCGATGTGAACTTGGTTTGCGGTGGTTTGATTGGCCATTTGGCATATAAAGCACTAGTGCGACAACTGGTGCTATAGCCACAACTGGTACATCTAGCCTATTATAATACACTGTCAATCAACTGTAATTTTTGAAAAGAGGTAAAACAGTTTAAATCCAACAAAATGATGCCTATTGTCAAAGCTTCTCGAATTTCGCGTAAACATAAGTTTCCCAACACATTTTGTATAAGCTAAATTGACAGTTAAGAAGTATCAGTAAGAAACACACTGTCATTGATTTGTCGATATCCAGAAACATTAGAGCCTGTGGCAGCCCAAAAACGGGATATAAACGGTTTTAGCTGTTGAAAATCCAACAAATTGAGATTGTTATAAATATCGCAAACTTCTGAGTTAGCATTGTTTCGTTGATAATTCGATTTCATGTCTAGAAAGTCAGATAATATATTCTACGAACCAAAACAGATTTCTTAAAAGATTTATGGTTTAAAAAACATCGATAATACAACGTGTCCTCTTTATAAACTGAACAGTCCTTATTTTGATGCGTAGTATTTTTGGCAAACATTAATGTTGTGGTAGAGTTTTTTTTTGTATTCAACCTGCTCCAGCGATTCAAAATAATAGAATGCGATCACAAAATATGTTCTAGGTCCTCCAAGAAAACCTTGTAGTTAATGCCCTTTGGGTCTACATGCGTATCCAGTTCGTGTCCAGAAGCCGAAATTAACACACGTATGGTTCAAGTGGTCGGAGATAGAAATTAAACTGATAATTGAGTCGATTGTGTCTATTGTTCTAATATAATACAAACTGGCTAGTTCCGCATCCTGGCAAAATGGAATCCAGACAAGGTAACTGTTAAGATTGTTTTTGAGGCAAAATTCAAAATGCCTGCAGATCAGGAGATTTTTGCTTTTTTTCGAAAGCGAAATTGGATCAATGACATGTTGAACGCCAGGGAACCGAAGGAATATTCAGTCTAAGTAGTGGACAGATGAGCAAATGAAACAGGAGTTAGTTCGAAGTCTGAGACCATATCCGTTCCAGTATGACAAGGGACAAACTACATCGGTAGCTTTGGAATCAGCCCGGGGAAATTTCAAGTATGTACGAGTTTTTGGTTTCCCAGTCGAGATCGAGGATAAACACGTGGCATCCGCCATATCCAAGTATGGAAAGATACAGCACATGATATGAGAGCGATACGGCGCTGACGCTGGATACCCCATCCTAAACAGAGTGCGCGGCATACACATTGAACTCACATCAGAGATTCCAGCGCAGATTTTCCTTTCAGCATTTTCAGGCCAGAGTATTTTATGACGGATTGAGAAGTAAGTGTCTCGTCTGCGTAAGAGATCGTTCATTAATTACGTAAGCATTTTTCTTAGTTTTTCGGACCCCCTCTCCCCTAGTAAGTTTTTTACCCATACATTTTTTTTGTTTATATGAAGAGTAAGAGAATTACAGGCCCCCCCTCCCCCGATATGTGCTTACGTAGTTATTGAATGATCCCTAAACACTGAACATGTCAAAACGAATTGTCCAAAACGCGTCACTGTGAACGATCGCTTTGAGGTAGCAGCAGGTAGATCATACGCTCAAAGTGTGATAAGAAGTCCATCGCAATAGCCGTCGATTGCAGAGGTAGGCCACAGGACCAGAAGTGAATCAAGTCGATCCGAATGCAGAGCAAACACTGAAGACGTACCTGAGGGCAAGGACATGGAAGCAGATGAGGGTAAGGTTGAGGAAGATCCAAAAGGTAAGAAAAGGCTAAGAAACAAAAAAAGCCATCAACGAAAGCGGAAGAAATCGCTGGATCAGACTCGTCTGGCTCTGGGTCAGATGACATGGTTCCGGTGATTAAGAAAGTTCTTGTGACTCCAGAGAAGGACCTAACAGCGATGCAGTCTTCTCGACTCGCAAAAAACAAACAATAATTTCCACTTGCAAACCGATACACAATGGATTACACATTCAATGTAGTAACAATTAACTTAAACAGTACTAAACTAACAACCCAATTCATAAGTCTTTATTGAAAGATTTTCTGCAGAATCATGACATAGATGTTGCACTTTTGCAGGAAGTTATATACGAAAACTTTATATACGGCACCGGGAATCGAACCCAACCACCCTCAGCATGGTCTTGCTTCGTAGCCGCACGTGTTACCGCACGGCTGAGGAGGGCATATTTACAATGTAGTAAATTCCATAAATCGAAATATCTTCAGTAAGTCTAAAATAATGATCTCATATATACCACCACCTAGCGACCAAGTTCTAAAAATAATCAATGCCTCATGTCAAAACACACGCCTTCCTGCATAATCTTTTTGAAAAGGTGCAAATCAGCAAAAAAAACTGTTTTTGTACCCTTTTTTACAAAAAACCCTCCTCTTGAGATACCAACCCACCTATTATCAATCTTAGGTAACGTCCTGAAAGATGATTAAATTATGGTTTGCAACAGCCCAAAAATCAAAAATTGGCCAAACAATAAAAAAGCTATAGTTATTTCAATTTTGGGTTAATATGACCCCAGGGCACAGATATCAGATATAGCATGAAATCTAGAAGCATATTTTTCGATCTTTGAACTAGAATGAAGCATATTCCCCGATTCAAACAAGGCAATTTCTTGATGAACTATTTCCTTTCCAGCTCTTAAGACAAACGAGGGCTAGATTGTATTAGTGTATGTACGAACTTTCTTCTGGAAAGAGATTCTCTAGTCATCCCGTGGATTCGCATAAGTGTCTCTGCTTATGGAACCACCCCACCCATTTTTGACCCTTCATATAGGAGTATGATGAAATACAAACAATAGTATAATCATGATCAAATCGTTTATCAGATTTATTTATATTATTTAGTTTATGGCGCTATCGGCAGGTGCCTTGCTACAATAGATGGTAGTATCATCATCATCATCAATATGACTCCAGGGCACAGACAACGTAAGTTTTTGGTGGTTCCATGGCTTCAGTTTTAGAGTGATTTTACGACGATTTGTCCGCCGGTTGAATCGAGAATACAGTTGGGGTGACTAACGCGGAAGACACTGAGAGAGTTCTAGTTGATTGCGAAGTCTGGAGGGGTTTCGGATGAATTTGTAATGCGAAGCAGAGATGGGAGCAGATTTTTGAGAAACCGGCATCTAAAGAAAGTGACTAACTTATGGATGTGTCTTTTGATGAAATGAAATAATCATTTAGATGAAATTGTGTTTTCAAACTAATCAATAACTAATACAATTGCATGATTTCATTTCTGCGCTTTGTTCGCTAAGTCGCTTCTAACACCAAATGGTTTCAGCTTATCCTTAGAAGGAGAACTTAATAATATCCGATTTCTATCCTTTTTTTCATTGTTGTGGATCTTTTCGCTTCGCATGTAGTTTTATTTCGGACGAAAATACGGGTTTGACATCAGAACTTGAAGCTTCATATGCGTACTCTTGCCCCACACGTTCCTGCGTACTTTTACTCCACAGCCCCAATATATATACAGTTAATGATTTTGACCTCTTGGAAAACCAACCCAATTGATGTTCTGAACCATACAATAGGTTATCGAAATGGTATAATGTTCACCTGATTGAACGTATATATGGTATGGTAATGGAATACTAGTTGCGAAAACACCATTATGTTTAGCAAAATGACCAACAAATTATCTTACTTCATATCTCCCTTGTTGTTTATTCAAATCGTTCACAATTACACATGATAATAGTTGGCCAGAATACCTGTTAAACTGATGCAGTGCTGCTAGTTTACCTTTTTTTGTAACTTCAAAAATCGAAAACGTACTCTTACCCCACGCTCACTCTTGCCCCACTCTACTCTATAACGGGTTAAGCCAATATATGCATTGCGTCGAGTGAAGCTCATGGCCAAAGCAAAATTTTGGAAAAATAAATACTTGCGTAGAGTTCCAGCTCATTGTCAAGCAGTAAATCGGAACAAACCAGTATATGCATTGTGTCGAAGGGGCAGAAGAAGACGTAGAAGCATTGCGCCGAGTAAAACTCATGGCCACTGCAAAATTTCGAGAAAAACAAAATGCTTGCGTAGAGTTTTAGCTCATTACCAAGCATGAGAGACAGAAAAATTCCAATTCCAGTTCATGTATTGCGCTGAGAAAAGCTTACAGCCAATATATGTTTTGTAAACTTATATGCAACTTACGTAGAGTTTAATGAGCTCATTGCCAAACATTGATATCAGTTGAGATGTTGAATACCAATGCAAAATAAGTAAATCTTTAGTAACGAGACCGTTGCTTTGAGCTAATCACATCGGGAATAAAGGTGTATAGCGGTGTATATTTGCTTCAATGAGCTCCGAAAAGATCAACCCTATAACATTTCCAAAGAATCGTTACCAAGATACGGAGACCTTTCGTTCAGAAGACTTGGTCCAAACCCTGAGCAGCTTCTGATACGGGTGGATCCAGCTCCCGCCCTAGTGGTACTCAAGCGATGACTGTGGTACCAGAGTCAGAGGAGAAGGATGACTTTGAGCCTTCGTAAATTGATCTCGAGCACGGAGATGATGTCGATTGTGTGGTATGTAGGCATCCCAACAAAGCTGAACTGTTTATGGCCCAATGCGTAAACTGCAAGAGTTGGTTCCATTTATCGTGTGCAGGTGTGGACAAAACTACAGTTCGAGGGTGCCTTCTGGTAGCTTTCTGACTGTTGATTCCAGATCTTTAAGCGCTCGGAGAGCCAATATTGCCCGGGAACTCCGAAAACTGGAAGATGAAAGGTGCTTACGGGAAAAGCTTGAAGAAGAAAGGCTGCGAATAAAGAAATCGCTCGTCGAGAAGATGATGAACGAGAAGCTGGAGCGAGAAAAGTAACACTTGAAGTACACCGGACCCAAACATTCGGTAGTGTTTCGTTGTTTGATATAAGTGTAAATTCGTGGATGTCACAGTAACGTCTTGTTAAAACTACTGTATCCTTTGATCAACCGTCGATCGTCATTGTCCTTGAAAAATAATCTTACTGTCTACAAGCAAATCATCCTCCCTGTGATCAAATATGGAATGCCGGTCTGGAAGAGCTGTACTAAAACTCATCATCTGAAACTCCGAAAAGTGCAAAACAAGTTCTTGAGGATGATCCTGAACACTCCTTCTAGGACACGGAGTTCTGAAATTAAACAACATTAAAAAATTAAAATCTAAGTTGGATGGCCAAGTGATGAACTCTTCCAATGTTGAAAAATCACTTTAAAAAGATAAAAAATAAAATTGGAGGGGCTTGTCCGATCACTTTACATGTTTAAAAATAATTTTAGAACAAACAATGTTTAAATAAAGAAAATTTTTATTAGTAGATTGGATTTTTAAAAACTTATTCTTCGTTTGGCTGTTTAAAATTCGCGGCACTGATAGCTGATAGATAGATAGCTGAATCTACACTTCTAATCTGATAGTGTCGACTCGGCGTTACTTACGGAAACGGAACGGAACTTCATCATTTCTGCATCTTATGATGTTTTTTGCAATCAGTGTATTGCGTTAACACTTTTCTATGTTCGTATAATATTTGTTCAGTCTTACGAATTCTGCTATAGGAGAATGATCCTGTCTTTCGAATGTGATCAAGGAATGCAAATGCAAACATGTTTAGTGTAGGGATAATGTTGGAAAAATGGTAAGTAATTTATGATGAATCATAAATGCATTTCCAAATATTGATTGATTTCATTACTAAATACGCGCCAGGATCAAATAATTGATTTTTGATCCAGGAAGTATGAATGCACTTCAGATATCCATATGATATGTGGGTGTAATCACGCGGGGCTTATTGTATACGACTATAGCTTCGGAATGCTTGCGTTCTTGAAATGGGCTTTAGGAGTCACAATAGAGCTATCACCTTCTTGCTCCAGGATCTAAGATTCTTGCAATTATATTAAATTAAAATGGTTGCACGAATATTTTATCCATAATGCCACTGCCAGACAGTGGGAGTTAGATTGTAATAACACACACACACACACCGGCATCTAAAGAAAGTGACGAATTATGCTACGTTTCGGCTATGCAGTCTTGGTGATCAAACGATAACACTGACTTTCCCCTGTAGAAGACCCGAAAAGTATTCGAAACGTTTGAATAAAATCAAAATTATCGTTTGATTGCATTGCAGAAACGTAGCATAATTACCCCGATCAGTCGAACTCCCATTACGAAAGTGATGAAAAAATCACTTTAATAAAGTTCTAAAAAAACATTGCCAATTTCTTATTAATGGAAGGATTCAACAAAAGTAGTGTGAAGCAGTCGCCTGTCGTAGAACATTGTGTCTAAGGCAGGCGGTAGAGCTCCCGAGAAACCATTAACTTGTTGAAGTTACGAGGCTAGTTCTTTAACCTTCCGGGACTCGCACCGTTGTAAGAAGTACAACACCTTCGAAAAAAGCACGCTTAACGTTCACAAGGGCAGCGAGACTGTGAGAGTGATCAAGGGTTATGCGAGTCTCGGAAGGTTTATTATAAAGAAGCATGCATTATTTATTTAGTGAAAAAAATGTAGGCATGAATTTCTTTATTAGCATTGCATTCTCTGACTTGTACCTTGCTGCACTAAAATTGATTTCAGATGAAACGATAGCATTCATTAGAAACACCACACGTTTCTGTCCTGCTCCAATTGTGTCGAGCTACGGTAAAATAGTGATGATTTGCTCGAACGCTGCTGTCACTAACTTTTCGTTCCCACAAATGTAGATATATTTCCGCTTCAACACTCGCTCGATACGTTCTGCTTTCGAAGCAAGAGAAAGAATTGCTTCATCCGTGCTACAACTCCCTGGCGACAAACTCATAATTTGTACACCTTGTCTTGCTGAGTTTCGCCATGCACCTAGCACCTAAGTCACTTCCTTCTCAGTGTCGCCTGGATTCGTCGGTCGGTCGGTCGGTTGGAGCTCTAATAGGTAGAATATGAACCTTTCTGACTGCAGCAGCATTCCAACATCTCATGGATGCTGGTTCTAACAGAGTGCATCCTACCTCAGTATATTCTGCATATCTGGTGTGCAACAATACGTGCCAATGTTGTGTGCGTCTCGTTCGTTGGCAGATAGCACCAGCAGCAGAAACAGCAAATTGCAACCATCAAACATATGCACACTTGGGTGGCAGTGCATTGCATGTCTGGGCCTTGGCACAGGACTCCCCGGGAATAAGAGTAGGAAAACTATACTTCCGTTCGAATACCTTCAGTTGGTTAGTTTCCCGGGCGGTTTTGCTGGTCGGTGTGTTGAGGTTATGCAATTTAGATTATCATTTTATGTTTATGAATTCTTGCGAGCCTTGTTCGATGCTGTGTGGTATTCTTGTTGACTTCATTGGACGGTACGTAAAGCTCCCTTTAAAGTTTGATGAGTTTGAAATTTGATACTGCGGAAAAATAACAAGAGTTTCTCTGTATAATATTGCAATATCACTTCGAGGTGGAACAATCTGGGTTTTGAAATGCCTTTCAGTCGACAGTTAATCTGTATTTCAGTTTTTTTTTTCTTTTTAAGTTTGACTTCCTTCAACATTTGTAATAACAAGCTGATGATTTTCGATGACGCCACTTTTGCATAATTTCCCCACAAATATTCAGAATTCGGAATTCAAAAATCACTATTCCATCATTCCTACTTAATGTCGCTGCCACCACTTCGCTACAACCACTTACTTCGCAATAACTTTTCGTATGCCACCGAAGGAATTCCACTTGTTTTGCATGATCCAGCAACAATTTGCCGTTGTTACTTCCAGCGGAAACGATCTCTTCCCTCCGCCACCAAGCCAAATGCATAATCGCAGTAGCGAAAACTGGAAAATGGAAAAAGAAAAACTTCCTCCACTTTGCCAGTAATGGAAGAAAAATGAACTTGCAATCCACCGCTGCGCTGCTGCTGCTGCTGCGATGCAATGAAATGCAGTTAGTGATGGAATTTGCATTTACTTGCTTGCGCTGCGCTGCGTGCTGCTGTGGTGGTGGTGGTTTATTTTTTCAAGCAAGTCATGAATTCCATTCGAGATTTCTTCCGAGCTCGGCGCGCTATGCTGCGGTCTCTGGACACAAGAACGAGATGTTGGTCATCATCGCAGCAGCTACACAGGCAATCAAGGTGAAATAAATGCGGTTTTCAAAAGTGCATTTTCCTCTGCCCAGCGATGCTTTTAAGCATCCTAGGGATGGAAGTTGCACGTAGTTTCACCTTTCCATGTCATTATTTAGGAAAAGTTGAGTTTCAGATACATGTGCGGTTTTCTTTAACTTTAGCCTACATCATCTTATATATTTAAATATAGTATTTAATATATGAATGAAACTTTCCAATATATGAATGAAACCTTTCAAGCAAAGTTAATACTGTCTGGCGGAAGGATTCGATTTTCTTCCATAACGACCAACTTGCCACCGTAGTGTAAGCGAATCGATAGCCAGCAGTTATGCTCAAGTGGCACTTTTCCGCTCGATTGTGACGATTCAGTGTTTGCAAGTGAGTTCTACCATTATTGCATTGTTCGATAGTGCAGCAATATTGCATTCATCACTTTCAATGCCTAAGACTGAAACTTCTCATCTTTGAACAAGCTTGCATACAGAGAAGCCGGTTTTCTCTGGAGGAAAGTTCGAACATATCTTTTCGGATGGATTGTGGTGCAAAATTTCCCCTTTGTTTTCCATTCAAGGAGGCTTGTGGTATGTTAATAGAATCCAGGCAACACTGGGCCGAAGCTGTAGTTTCAAATAAATAGGATGAAATAACGTATCGCAAATGAAACTTTCATCAGTCATCATCATCTACTATTTGAAAAAAATACTTTGAAGGCTTTTCCATAATACATATCTGAGTTTCTGTTTCTAATATTTATGACTACAATGATGAATCCTGAATACTAAACTTAAGGTTTTTGAAAATGTTTGTAATTCTCTGGGATTCTTTCATATGAAATGACCCCGAAACCGAAACCGGCTGTTCGTTAATCATTGTACATTAGACCTCTTCATGTTTTCAAAAAGTATCAAAAATTCAACCGGTCAGCCCAGAATCACAATTCTTATGCTAAAATAAGTCTCCTGTCGTATAGATCTTGTTGCGATAGTTTTCGATGTTTATATCTGTAGTTAGATTTTTTTCAAAATTGAAAATAGCCCAAAAACACTAAATCGACTTTAGCCACCTCGAAATTTTATCCGAATTAGCTGAAAATTTGACAGAAGACTTATTTTAGCATAAGAATTGTGATTCTGGGCTGACCGGTTGAATTTTTGATACTTTTTGAAAACATGAAGAGGCCTAAACTGGCCGCCAACATATATACACAAAGTGCCAACTTGCTGTTTTTCATACAAAATGGTCAACTTTGGAGCTCTAGATCTCGGCTGCCCGTGAACCGATTTTGCTGAAAATTTGATAAAAGTTCATATAACTTGAATCTTGCCATACCTAAGTTTCGATCATATTGATTTTTAACTCTATGATTTTTTTGTAAAAAAAAATATTTTTTAAATATTTTGAATTCTATAGGTATACTGATGACATGTTTGCTGGAGAAACCTATACATTAGGAGTTTTAGTTTTCAAAATATTTGAAAATCATTTTTTTGCCAAAAAACACCTTGTTACAGTAAAACCTCCATGAGTCGATATTGAAGGGACCATCGACTCATGGAAATATCGAGATGTGGAATGGGAAATCTTTGGAAAGCTCTTTGGAGGGACCATCACAGTAACCCAGAAAAATTTTTTTGATATGGAATAATTTGCTTCCTTGAGTCGATATCGAGTCATAGAACATCGACTCATGGAGGTTTGACTGTATAACAATTTTAAACTCTGAATCAATATGGTCAAAGTTTCAGCAAAATCGGTCCACAAGCTCCAAAGTTGGCGCATAAAAAACGGTAAGTGGGCACTTTATTATGCCGGCCAGTGTACATAAAAATGAGCTTCTGTCTGTATGAACCTTATAGACTCGGTAACTTCTGAACCGATCGGCGTGAATTTTTTTTTAATTTTTGTTTATGTGTTACAGTCGACTCTCTACGTTTCGATGTTCTATATCTCGATATCTTTTCCTATCTCGATGGTTTGCTTGGTCCCTTCAATCTACATACATTTTTGCTTTCTACATCTCAATATTCTCCCTATCTCGATATTTCTCTATCTCGATGTGTTCTGATCATATTTTGTTCTGGATTCACTCTCCTTATCTCGATGTGTTGAATTTTTTAGGCTACTAGACCATCTTTGAACAATAACAAACACATCAACAACAAGAAATGACATTTGTTTTGTTGTCGTTTTTCATGGCAACGACCTTTTTTAGATCTAGTATCCATTTCAATTTTCCTTCCATTCCTCGATCTCTCCCTATCTCGATGGTCCCTTCAATATCGAGATGTGGAGAGGCGACTGTATTTTTAATCTAGATCAGCGGTTCTCAACCTTTTTTTTTGAAAGGTACTCCTTTCAAGCTTTTGCATTTATTGGGGTTGCCCCCTATTTTTATCGCCGTTATGAAAATAATAACTAATAAGATATATGAAAAAACGGACCTGAAAACTAAAGGCATATATGGCTCTTCATTATTCACATGGTTTCTATCCAAAAAGTTGTTTGAAATTTTCGTTATTCCGTGAAACTTTCCAATTCAAATTAAGTTTATACATCAAGCTTCCAAGCCTTTCGAAAGCACGCGTTCGAACCTCTCGAAAAGAGATTTTCGACCCTATTGAAACGATGCTTCCGAGCCTCTTGGAAGAAGGCTTCTGAGAATCTTTAAAGAAGGCCTCCGAACCTCTTGAAAAGAGGCCTCTGAATCATTCGGAAGGAAGCATCTAAGCCTCCTGATGAAGGCTTTCGACCCTCTTAAAAGTATGCTTCCGAGCCTCTTGAAAGAAGGCTTCTGAGAATCTTGAAAGGAGGCTTCAAAGCCTCTTAAACGATGCTTTCGAGTCTCTTGAAAGGAGGACTCTAAACCATTCGAAAGGAGGCCTTTAAGGCTCATCAAAGGAGACTTCGATCCTCTTAAAAGGAGACTTTCTAACCTCTTGAAAACAGGTTTTCAACCCTCTTGAAAGGACACTTCGGATCCTCTTAGAAGAAGGCATCTGAGACTCTTGGAAGGGGCTTCCGAGCTTCTTGGAAAGAGGCCTCGGAACAATTGGAACCTCTAAGGCTTTTGGAAGGAGGTTTCCAAGTCTCTTGAAAGATGGCTTCCAAGCCTCATTGAAAAGAAGCATCCATCTTGAAATTACGCAATCTAATCTTTAGTTGCCACGAGTAATGGGGCTTCCGAGCATCTTGAAAAGGGCTCCCAAGTTTCTTGAAAGAAGGCTTCTGAGACTTTTGAATGAAGGCTTCCGAGCCTCTTGAAAGGAGGCCTCTGAACATTTAGAATGGGCATCTAAGGCTTTTGAAGGAGGCTTCCGAGTCTCTTGAAGGAGGCTTCTGAGCCTTATTGAATAGAAGCATCCGAGATTCCTAAAAGGAGACTTTCGAGCCTATTAAAAAAGGATTTATGAGAATCTTGAGAGGAGGCTTCCAAGCCTTTTAAAAAGAGGCGTATAAGTAACTTTAAATGAGGCTTCTGAGCCTCTTGAAACGGGATCCTTAACCTCTTGAAAGAAGGCTTCTGAGACTCTTCAAAGAATGCTTTCAAGGCTCCTAAAGCTTTCGAGGAAAGAAGCTTTCAAATCTCTTGGAGGGAGGCTTCCGAGCCTCTTAAAGGGTGGCTTCTGAGCCTCTTAAAATGTGACTTCCAAACCGCTTGAAAGGAGGCTTCAGTGCTTCTTGAAAGGAGGCTTCCTGTATCCTGAAAAGAGGCGTCCAAGTCTCTTGATATGAGGCTTCCGAGCGTATTGAAAAGTAGCTTCCGAGCCTCTTAAAAGTAGACTTCGGAGGCTCTTGAAAGCAGACTTTCGAGCCATCGAAACCTTTGAAAGGCCTTTTGAAAGGGAGCTTCCAAGGCTCTTGAAAGGAAGCTTACGAGCCGCTTTAAAGGGGACTTCCAACCCTCTCCCATACAAAGTTTAAGAATTAATTATGAAAATGGAACCAAATTAGGCAGGAGGTTTTGGAAGACAAGAAATGTTTTTGTGGTAGTTCGAGAGCCCTCCTCCTCCTCCAAATAGAACAGAAATTTCTGAATAACTCGAGAACTAATCAAGCAAACGGAACCAAATTTGGTTTATGAAGTTGTTTCGATGACAAGAAATGTTACTATGGTGGTTCGAGACCCCTCCCCCGAAGAATCAAATGATCAAACATTATCTAAATAAAAGGCGAATGTAAAAAAAAAATAAGAGAATTAGTCAATTTTAGTCGAAACGAAGTTCGTCGGGTCTGCTAATATTGAATAAAACGATCTTATACAATGAACTGGCCATGGTGCTGCTAAAATAGCATTGCTTGTATAGTGCTTAGGCAGAGATTGTATAAATTAGACCCCTGCAGTTCTTGCAAGCAATCTTCGGTTTGGTTGTAGATAAAAACAGTTTCTCAGTAATCTTAACATAAGTCTAGGAGAGCACATTAGTAAGGATTGTGTCAAGTTAATCAAAAGTTGTTTTTTTTTTAATTTTTCATAATAAAGCACACATTATAATATTACATTGTTTGCAAGCCAAAACGTGCATTACATATGCTTGTCTGTGGGAGCAACGGTTTTATAAAGGCGTGTGCCATAAATAATTTTATTCATAATTTTAAAAAATGATAAGTGAGAGAAGAATTGTGGAAAATGAAAAACTAGAAGTTATGAGTGATGGTGTGTGAAAAGTGAGAAACGATATTTGTGATATGAGAATCAGAACATGATAGGTAAGAATTAGAACTGAAAAATGTGGAATTAAACGCAAGCAGCTAAATGAGAAAGGAGGAGTGAGAAATACGAAATGTGAGAAATGTGAGAAATAAAAAAATAGAAATAAAAAGCAAGAAGTGAAATTTGTGGATTGAGAAATGAGGTGTAAGAAGTGAGAAGCGACTTTTTAGACGAGAAAGTGGGATCAAGAAATGAAATTAGGAGCAAGGAGCAAAATGTAAGAATTGATATGTAAGAAATAGTAATGAAGAAAACTCATTTCCTCAAAATTCATGCAAGTTTTAAATCAAACGCGACACTGAACTCATAATAGAATCATCATCATACTTAATGGGCGTGATTTTACGTGTTTTTTTTTACTGAAAGCATTAAAATGGATATTTGAGAAGTAGATATAGCGGATTTGAGCATCTTCTATACTTAAACACTTTTAAGAAGCGAGTTGCCAAAAGATAGAAATTAGATGTGAGATGTAAGAAGGTAAAGGCAAGAATGAGTAGCAATAAGTGTGAAAAGGAAAGCGAAACGTGAGAAATGATAAAGGAAATTGATAAATGAGAAGAGAGCACTGAGAACTGAGAAGTGAGATATAATAAAAGTGAAGTAATAAATAAAAAGTAATACACGACTGCAACTCGGCTTCGAATGCTTGAGAATCGAACGCAACCAATTTACCCTCTAGCACTTCAAACTTCTGATTTCTAAAACCTGCATCTATCTGACTCGTTATAAGCTGGCGCTTTTCCGCATCTTCTTTAACTGGTTCAACCAAATTTGGCACACTTTTTCCAGCTGTTTCATCCCTATCGATAAACGAATTGCGCTCGTGTTACTCATGTTAATAGAATGAGATTATTAGAACTAACGCAGAGGCGAAGGAGCGGCGATTGTGTTTTTACTTATGATGCACTTCTGACAAGTGAAACTCTCATTTGTAACGGTTATCATCTACTTCACCGCAAGTGAAGTGTGTAAGTCATTCGGCCGAAAGCTATTTGATCGTGTGCTTGTCGACCGAATAACACGTGTGGTCAAAAATCATCCAGCCGAATTCCATTTGACCGAATTGAACGTTTGACCAAAACGATTAGACGGGAAATTGATTAATCGAGAATGTCATTTGGCCGAAAGAAACATAGGGTTGGAAATATAGTTCGGCTTAACTAATCATTTGGCCGAAATGGTCGTAAATGTCGTTTGGCTGAACAATAGTGAATGTGAAAAAGTAATTAATCATAGTTGAGGAGTGATAAGTACAAAATGAGAAGTGTGACGTGAAATATCGGAAGTTAGAAATAAGACGTAGAACTTCACACTTCACAATGCTCCTTTCTCACTACTCACTGTGAGAAGTAAGAAATAAGGAGTGAGATGTTTCATTTCTTACTTCTCATTTCTCACTTATTACTTCAAATTCTAATTTCTCACAGTGAAAATGAAAACTAGAAGTAACAAGTCAGAAATGAGAAGTAAAAAACGAACAGTGGGTAATGTCTGTGACATAACCGCTAAGTGGACGTAGGACTTGACTTGACCATGCCTTTAAGATACATAATATGTCCGAATTTCTCACATCAACTATTTTGGATAAATAATCGGCGTTACATACCATTCCTTAACAAAATCTTCTCATCAAACCAACACATAAATCAAATCTACCTCGAACAAAAATCATCAAAAAAAAATTCAGGGAGTATCTGTCCGGTCACGAAATATTAGCCTCGACAGTGGCAACCTTCCCACTGAAGGACTGCCTGAAATAAACCACAAGTTGGCTGAGCAGGGGATGTAGACTGTATCTCAGCCCTTCCACTGAAGGGCCTTCTAATCCGTGCGATAGCGACTGAAGGAGAACATTATTTTTAACTCTTAGAGCCTTGAAAAAGGCTGTTTGCTTCGGCTAAGTGCAAAAAGTAAGAAAAGGATCTTTTCAAATAACCGCGAATTTCTAGTGATGGTATAAAAAAAGACTGAATGTTCTGCGAGCGAATGCACTTTTCTTTTATACTACTTAATTTTGAATCTTCTCTGCTTCCCAATTGGTGGGCCAATCAGCTAGTGTCTTGTATCCCGCTTCTTTGTCAGCCAAAGCGTCATCATCATCAACGCGTTCGAGAAGGGCTTCTTCTTTTTTACGCTTGTTGCTCGCTGCTGGCGTCTATTTCTTAACGGGACTTTTCGCTTGATACAGGCCAATAAGCCGGGCATGCAAGCTTAGAATTGCAGTTCAGGTGGGAAGTAGGGTGTTCTTTTCTGAGATAACATTGTTAGTAGTAGAAGGAAGGAAACACCCGGACATGGGATTTCGGGTGATAAGATTTAGAATTCAGTCACGTTCGCTTTGTGTGCGGTCAGTATCAATGTTTTTCTACATATTTTATTATCAATGCCAATATTGCATTGATCAATACATTGATATTTAACGTGTATTTGCTTAGAATTTAGTTTTAGGTCGCGCGGATTTGGCGCAGAATGGATTTTGATGTCGCGCGGAAATGGCGTGGATTTGATTTTAGTCGGCGCGGATTTGGCGCGGAAAATATTTCAGGATCTCCGTAACAACCCTGCAATTTCTATCCCTAAGGGAATTAAAAGCTTTGATATTGATCTCTATCATTGGCTCTCTGAAGAACCGTTTGTTTTTTAGATATACATGCTGCATCATGTGGCTTTTCTTCAGCCTGTCTCGGCTCATCACCGATGCCGGCCGGTCTCGGCTCGACTCTGCTGCTGCTGCCGGTATCTGCTCAGCGTCAGCATTGCTGCTTTGTCGGGTCTGTAGGGTGGACTGCTGCTGTACTGGCTAGGTTTCGGCTGATGATGGTGGCTTCGATGACTTCATTCTCTGCTAAAAGGTGTGAGTGCTGTTCAATCGATGATGCGGTTGCTTCGCTTGTCCCGGTCAGAATGAAAGGAAAAAATCGCGTTGCGCTATTTTATGGCTTCTCGGCAGACCCAGCGGCTGCTCATTCGCTGGTGTCTGCACCAATCAGAACGTGGTAATGGAATGATGCAAGAATTATGCGGTACCCATATTTATAGGCTCCCTTGATCTCAATGTTTTTCGTTGAAAACAGTTTCATGCCTATTGAAACAATTTTTTCGAGTCTTATCAAGCATGGACATGAAAGGCATACTTGAAATCTGTCGATTGAGGGGCTTACCGCAGAAATTCGTCCACTGAGACGAACGCTATTAACGTTTAAAATCTTTCAACACAGCGTAACGCGGTCGATTTGAATATTTTGAAATGACACCCGGTATAGTAAAGAGAGACGTAAGTCCTACGTCAAAATAACGTCTCACTTCTTACTTCTTTTCACTGACTTCTAACTGTGAGAACTAGGAGAATCACGAAGAAGCAACTACGGAATGCACGGTCATAATCATTCTCAAGCATGCTTTGCTTATGCTCCAACTGTGAGAAATGAGGAGGATAAAGTTGGAAATGAAATGTGAGAAATGAGACATATGATCAAACGACATTTTCGGTCGTATGACTCATTCGGTCAAATGACATTTTCGATCATCTGACCTGCTCGGCTAAACAACATTTTCGACCTTCCTGCCAAACGATCATTTCGGCAAAAATGACATATTCAGTTAAACGAGTTTCTCAGCCAAATAACATGTTCTTTCAAACATAATTTTCGGCCAGATAACCAGTTTGGCCGAACAACATCATTAACCTAAAGACTTTCACTTGCAATCAATCCATCAATCAATCGTTCATCACCAGTGTGGTTTTTAAAATGAACCCTCCTCAATCTGTGCATTCTTATTGTAAACGTAATCCGCTGATTACCGCTACGCAATGGACTCGCCAACACAATGTAAGAACTGTATATGGTCCGGGCTCTGCAAAACCACACCAAGCGGACAGACTTGCGATATTTTGTTCGAAGAAAACAATTTATATAACAATTTTATAAAATATTACATAAAGATACACATTTTTCTCAAATTTATGTGGTAAAAATATGTGGATTTTTCTCAAAATTGAGCCCAAAAAAATTTCGAAATAAAAATTGGAACGAAACCCAATTTTAATCTTATTTGATATGCATTGATGAAACTTCAACGAAAAAATTTTGTTTTATTTTAAAAAATCAAAATGTTTACTCAAGTGCATGGTATGCATCGGTCATAAGTATGGGTTCAGATTTTTTAAAGTTTAAATTTAGGCAAAATAAACATTGAAGAAAGTTTGCAAACAAAACGTCAAGAACTGTTCTTCAGACAATATTTGGCTAAAATTCAATTAAATCGCATATCCGGAGAGTGAACCCAAACTTATGAGTTATGACCGGTTTACCATATAGTGGATGAACCCAAACTTTTGGCCGATGCATACCATGCACTTGAGTAAATTTTTTTTTTTTAAATAAAACAAAATTTTTTCGCCGAAATTTTATCAATGAATCTCAAAGATGATTAAAATTGGGTTTCGTTCCACTTTTTATTTCGATATTTTGTGGGCTCAATTTGAGAAAAAATCCACATATTTTTACAACATAAATATAAGAAAAAATTGTACCTTAATGTAATATTTTAGCATATAAAAAATGAAAATTGTTAGTTTTTTCAGTTTAGTTAGTTTAAAATTGTTAGCAAGATCTACTCATATTCTTTATATTGAGATAACAATACGCGAAATCGGATGTAAGACGGCGTAAATACGACCAAAAACTTTTGCCTGTATTTTTCGAAGGTGAACCCAAACTTTTGGCCGGGAGTGTATCTGCTAGAAGAAAACTTGATCAAAAAATGGGTTATTTTTTTTTTGGAGTTTGGTGTGATTTGGCTTAGATGCCGTATCACGCGTCTCCACCAGTTAGTAGTGAATCCAATGAATCTTATATTATCGATTTTCGTTGAAATTAGGCTTCGTATCCAACATGGTTATTGCGCGTTTGCTATTCGACAAGTCTGGAAGCGCCTTGCAAAAGCATGTTTCAAGTGAACAGTTTGACGAACTTGCATCATTGTTGCCATCTTTCTAGCTACTCAAATGTTGTGCCTCCGAAACTGCGGTGCATGTTGAAGTTGCTAGAAAAATGGCTCCTAATTTAAGTTTTGATGATCCTGAACCAATACCCCGCCGACGCATCACACCTGTAATATATTTCACTTTTGTTGCAACCTAGCAGGAAGCGTAAAAACAATAAATATGTCTAGAAAAATGGCCTTCGACATATCTACTTTTTGCTCAGCTTGTAAAAAACACAGAAAATCAGACAGGGAATCATTTTGAACTTTACATTCATAACGGGGTTTACATACGGATAACCCTTCGAAAGTCAAATACGTAGAGTGACGGCTTTTTGCCGGAGTGAAATACAGTCCTGCTTTATACCAAAGGGAGATTCAACTCTTGAAAATAGTGTAAACAAATTTTAACAGCTACAAATCACTGATTTGAAATGCAAATAAGAAATGTCTTAGCCAGTTGCTCTACAATTGAGCATGTAAATTGACTAGCATGAAAATATAGAAACAATTACGTTCGAACGTGTCTAACCACGTCATGTCTACAATTTACTGTCAATTACAGTTACTCAGTCGGAGCATCAATCATTATTACATGATCCCCTCCGTAAGTCAGTGACAAAGGTACATTGTGGCTTCTGCGACCAAATCCCTAAATCCCAAAAACCAGCGAACCGCCACTAAACAGATTGGCGATCATAATTCCCACGAGCTTATGGTGTTTAGTAGTGCCATCGGAAAGCTCTCTCAATTGGACCCCTTTACGCCAGATCCTGGTCCCAACAGATGCATTCCATTCCCATGCTCAAATAGTTCCGTATCACCTCGTAGAATGCTTTTCGCACAGCCTCCCCCAAAGCAAATGAGAACGGTCCGGCGACGCGACGCGCCAACTGAAATTATGGTGCCTATCGTGCAGTCACAACTCCAGCGTCCGGATATGGTTCACAGGGAAGGTCATTCAGTCCGTTCCGTCATACCAGAGTCTAGAACAAAATCGAAGGCAACAGAAATCACGCCAGTATGCATTTGTGTCGAGTATTCATGTTCACGTGCAAATTCTAATAAATAGGATCAGAATGGCGAAAACAACGCTTTTGGGAATTAGGTTTGTGACTTTTGTGCGTGCGGATTGCACGACTAACCATCGTCATTGGCTTTTGGGCTAGAATTTGTTGTTTATCAGGTTGATGGTTATGCGTGAATTGTTGTGAAACAAAACAATTTAAGAATTACACGTTAAGTTTATTTGTAAACACAGGATCTGCTTTTATATCAATAGACTTCAAGCTTGAAATTTCTTCAAACAAAATAAAAATAAGCTTTTTCTTTATAATCGAGCAGGCCCTACTCATACGCCGCCTGTAAATGTATTCAAATAATATACAATACAATTCGATGAGTATAACTCGTTTGTGATTAAACTGATAATTGGGTTTAAAAAGTTCTTGTTATAAATGACACTGAAAGCAAAGAGCGAGCACGAGTTAACACTTTGAAGTGATTCGTTCATTTGTTCATCAGTGCTTCTTGTTGGAATCTTCGAGCCTATCAAGTATCGAAGTATAGCACCATAGTCGTTCATATTATTTACAAGTAACTCGAGAATCTCGCTAACAAGTAATTCATATGTTACTCATATATTGTGCATCATTGATGCTAAAAAACAACAAATGATTCTCGAACGAGTTACTTTCACGAAGAATCGCTTCACGCTCATGCATTATTAAATATGCCCATAAGTCCCACTAAAGAATAATAGTATTCTAACAAAATTCTGCTGTATCTGGTCATTTATTGTTCGTTTCAAAAGGTGCCCATTAGAATTCATCTGATAGTAATGGTGCTCACAGAATCAAACACCATATTTCGTAATTAAATTTCCAGAAAGCTCCTGCTTCATATGCCCCATTGGCGCGACATGTGCTCCGATGATGACGGCCACCGTCGTACCTAGTTGGGCTTCCGTCGCGCCATCGGCTAGTTAGCACCCATAGCTGTCGGAACTGACACACCATGCAGAGGCAATTGGGTATTCAAATCATCTGTCGGAATTTGCGTGCATGTTAAAATGGTTCCCTTGCTTCCCTTAGAAGCACATGGATTCGATTCATTGGGAGGCGAGATTTTGGCAATTAAAATCGCAGCTTTGGGGCTTCCATGAAGCTGTCGAGTGTAGCTGTTACATGGTGATAGAAGTGTGAGTTTTCAGAACCGAACAAGGCGAGTGAAATCTGTATTAAATATTTGAGCTCATTTGGAAACTATAACTTAGTGGGAAACGACAGAGCGGAATTTATTGCAAGCTCAATGGTATTGAAAGTTTTCATTCACTGTTTGATTGACTTCGTACTCAGTCTCAACCAAGATCACGACGGTGATGAATTTTATTACCAATATCGAACAACTACGGCGAGTTTTATTTGGCTATTCAAGACTCAATTCGAGAGTGTCGTCTGTCGTGGTGGAGATTAATTGATCGTAAAAAATGGAATGTAGTGGGTGCTGTCCGAGTCTGATTGTGTCGCCGTGCCATAAAATTGATGCTAATTTTCTATTAACTCGATAGGTACGCTTTGATTGTCCATTTCGGATTTAAAGACCCGAATTATGGTGTCCGCTGTTTGGGGGATTTAACTGTTGAATTTTATGTGTTTGAATCAGATACGACAAGAAATATTTTATCAGAATTGATTGATGGCTTAGTTTAGTGATAGCAGCCTCTAATAGAGGATGTGGCTTACCATTAGCTTTTTGTGATTTGTTTGATTCAAAGTAGCAACTCAAGAAACCACATTACTTGGCCGTCATTACAAAATAAGTGGTATTCAGTGATTAGTAGAAACAAGCCTTGTGTCGTTTAGTAGAAAAGGTTTGTGTCGTTCTCATAAGCTATTTTTGGAGGTGGTGAGCATAGAGTTGAACGACTTTTTATGCCAACCTTAAATTTCTCTTCGAGCTTCTAGAAACTATTTTTGCAAGAAGTGTAGTGGTGTGTCTCAAGTTTTCGTTAGAAAAATATTACTCTGAATGACCCTAAAATCTGTAGTGAAAGATTTGTAAATTGTTTATTCGTTGATTTCACATTCGTTGCCTCAGAGTTCCATTCAAATTACAATTTGAGTCTTTCAAATCAACCGTTTTATGACTTATTGTTTATCTATAATCTTTTGAAATATCAGATATAAACAGTGTCAATTGAATTTATAAATCCATTTATAAAACTGAGCATCCAGTTTTTATTCAAGTATCCAGTGTGTACCTAATCATATTTCTCACTGTGGTAAACCGAGTACACTTTCAAACGCAATTGAGTTTTTATCTCTTATCCGGGAGTAACAACTTTTGTTCAAACTTTCTCAGCCCCCGACATGGTTCCGCCCCGTTCTCGAGTAATGCTAACCAGAAAATAAAAGTTATTTATTTGCACTTTTGCAAACAAACTCCGACGCATTTTTATCGTACTTCTGCTTCCTTAGTGTCTCTACCGCCCCAGCTTTTCCTGTCAATTCCATCCGTGATTGTTGCTGTCCACAGTTGGTCTGCATTTCATTACCTTTTGTCCACAACTGGCAGCAGATGTTCGCTGGTTTTTTTTGCTTTCTTCTTCCTACTATGTAGGTAGTAGCTGGTAAGAACTGAACAAAAAAGCTTCCAGATGGTGGAAAGAAATTGTTGTAAAAGTACAAGTTTGTTCTGATTCAACACAGTTGAATGAATTCCGTATCTGTTTTGGTTCATGAATAGCCGGGAAAAAATTTCTTTAAAATTAAATGTCTTTTAAATAAAAAAAAAACATTTTTCTCGTTAGTCAATTTTTCAGACTAACGTCAATAAGTAGGATTTCATATATTTGAAGAAGAGTCTAACTTCCCAAATTGCATCATCTTGTAAAATAAACATTTTATTTTAAATTTATAATTATTTTGTGTATACCGAGTTCTTTTAATGCGGGGGCTCACAAATGATTATTGGTTTCAGCTACTTTCCATTTTGCGACAAAATTTGAGTTATAACTTAGAAAATGTGGTGGCACGTTTACCCGATCCAGGGCATTTTATACAGATGACTCTCAGTTAAATAAAAAAAATGTGGATTAAATTTTCCTTTTTAGATTGTAAATTTGAAAGATCCACAAACTTCTGAAAAATGTATAAAACCTCCAAGCGGTGTTCACAGTTCACCCTTTTCTTGACAAAGAACCGGTCATTATAACAGGTGACTTCGACGTTTGGGCGTTTGACTGGGACAGTTGTTTGACAAACGTCATGGGTGAAATCTTCTTAGAAACGCTAGCGAGGTTGAATGTGGTTCATCTGAACGATGGCCAATCATCGACGTTCGGTGGATCAGGGGGCGAGTCGTATATCGACGTATTGTTCTGTAGTGTAGGATGGACGTCCGAGCCTGGATGGAGGATTGGAGAGCAGTATACGTCTAGCAATCATCAAGAGGTTTGCTTCTATATTGACCATACTACTCGTGGAATCACAAGGCAGAAATGGGCTGTTGATTCAGGATGGAGGACGTCCCAGTTAGTAACCCGGAGCTACTCGTAGAAGCCGTGTGCTTGGAGGTTACCATGCATAGGACTAAGTGATGAGGAGTTGACCGCTATACTGAGCTACTAAGAGAGTGTGTCCAAGTGTCCATGCTCATAAGCACGTAATATAGGAGTGGAACAACACGATTGCATGCCTTCAGCTAAAGTCTAAAAGAAGGCAGCGACGTACCAGGACAGATGAGTGCAGATTGGGGTGATGGAAGATATTCAAAGACGCCGAAGCGAGTCCGTTTCCATGAGATATGTAGAATAGTGAACTAAAAGAACCGCCACATGGCTTATCGATTTGGCCTCCTACACCGAGTCCGCCGATGTAGTACCGTTCTTGAAACTGGGCATGGCGTGTCCAGATGCGATCCTAAGCATTGTCCTCAAAACAAATGATAATTGCTGATCCGGATATGTTTAGGAGTTGCCTACAACACGCTATCTGGACGAATGTAACTTTCCAGAATGTTGGAAGAGAAAGAAATTGGTGCTGTTGCCGAAGGCTGAAAAACTCCCGAATGAAACTGAAATTTCGATGAAATTTCGAAGAGTTTCTCGATCAAATTTCAATGATTAAATCAAGAGTTTTCCGAGAAAATCCTGAGGAATTTGTCAAAGTAATCCTGGAGAGTTACACGAGGAATTTGCCGAGGGAATTACGAAGAATTTTCCGAGAAAATTGCCGAGGATATTATAACGAATTTGTCGAACTGTCTGCGGATATATCAAAGAATTTCTTGACGAAGAGTTTTCGAAGAGTATTCCGAGGAGCTTCCGAAGAATTTCTCGAAGGAATTGTGACGAATTTCCTGAAGTAATTTTGAAAAATTTGGTGAAGAAGCTCTGCATAACTTTCCAAAGAAATGTTGAAGAATTTTTCGAGGAAATTCCGAAAAATTGCCCGAGAAAATCTCATAAAATTTGCTGAGTAAATCCAGAAGAAATTCTTGTGGATATTCCGAGAAAATTTCAAAACTTTCTTAGGCTATTCCAGAGCATTTACCGAAGATGTTAAAAGAATTTGCCGATGAAATCTCAAAAAAAATTACTAAAGAACTTTCTGAAGGAATTCAAAATAATTTCCTCAAGGAAATTCTCAATATAAAACGATGAACTATTCAAAAAAGGGTATATGTTTCATATTTAAAAAAGTTCCAGAAAATTAAATCCTGAAAAAATCTTTAAAAATGTACTGCAATCAAGTGTATAAAAGTTAGGAGGAGTTACTTTTAGGATAGAATACTATTGTACGACACCGATGCTGGTCGGAAATTGATTACAGTATGGGCTGGGGTTCCACAGGGATCGATCTTCGATAGAGTGTTACGACAGAATGTCCCACCTTATGTAAAATAGACAGGTCTACGGGTGATGTAATGCTAGATGTCGCTGGAGACACTCTCGAGGAAGTCGTACTAGACTATATAGTGTAAAGGGTTTTGGTTTCAGTGGGTTGGGTAGCTGGGTTTTCTTCTCCGGTGTCTGTCTGTCTGATTTTTATTCTCCCTTGCCAAAACAATCTTTTAGTCTTCAAAACCGAATAGATTGCTAGCATTAAAAAAAATCTTGTGTAAAATTTGGTTTTGAGAAAAAAAACGATTAACCTTCGGCGGATCGCAAATACAGAGGATGTTTTCGGGTGGGAAATATTTTCGACTCCCTGGGCATAGTGTATCCATTGTACGTGCCACACAAGATACATACTCATCCAATAGCGGGTTTAGAAAAGTTTTCAATTATTACTCAAGAAATGCTGGTGGAATACTGAGTTGAAAAGCAGGCCAAGTTCCAGTTGGAATGTGGAGCCTTAGAAGAAGAAATAGAATGCTCAATTCCAATCCCTAATAGCAAAAGTGAAAATTTTAGTTGACTGCTACTGATGCCAATCATGAAAATACATTTTCTGACTAACGCTCCACTATCGTTGGAGCCATGGTCAACTCTCCACCTAACAATCACCACGGTGCTAGCTGCCGATGGAGCGTCGTGTCCGCTCTCCGTGAATGCTCGATTGAAAATGGCGCGCGCCCGAAAAACCTTTTTATGCACGGAGAAAATGATGGGATGGGCTCCGCCCTAACAGTGAATCGAAATGTTCGCCGGTAACGTTTACCAATGGGGCGGGGCTAATGGTTTTACTTTATTGGATACAAGAAAGCTGCTGTCTGGCGCGCGCGTGCCTTATTTCTGTTCACACTAGCGTCGCACGCGATATTAGGCAGAGATATGGATAGAGATAGACCAGACACGCACACCCACCAGTCCCCTAACATCATAATGGCTGGCCTTGGCAAATGATGCAAGAGTCTTGGGAAAGGAGATGTCAAGCGAAGGTGTAGGAAGGTGTAGCGTTGTAACATCCAGGGCATCTCCAAGCCCGCAATCGCTGGGGAGGGGTCAAGCGTATGTCCGAGCTCATCTGCTTTGAAGGAAGTTATTCTCGAGTCAATTTTCCATTAATACGCTTTTTCAATAATACGCTTTTCGAATCACTAGCAGCACGTAACCAAATTCAAAATCTTGTCAAACTTTCACTGGGCGCTAATAATTTGCCGGTCACTAGTGGTTGCACTTGGAACAAACAATCTCAGCCTTACAACTTTCTTCCCAATGTAATAATGGTCCTCGGAAGAACCGATTTATTTCCAATTTCCTATCGGACCGCAACCGGACGAAAATTTCACTCGATTTCACTATCACTGCGGAAAGTTGTTGTCGCTAAAAACGACTCCATAGTCTGCTCTTCGCCCGACAATCGCCTCCGATGTTGCGATGTTGGCTCATGGCTACCGATGGACCGTCATGTCCGCTCTCCGTGAATGCTCGAACGAAAATGACGCGCGCTTCCGAAACACGGATCTTTTTATGCATAGAGAAATGGAGCGATGGGCCGAAAGGACCGTAACTTACATCGAATTGATATCCGTGTTGGGGATGCATGAACGGGATTAGTTCTGAATTTTGTATTGGATTTGGAAAGGACAATTGAATGTTGACAATCAAAATTTTCAATAAAATTTGCAAATTGATGGAGAGTTTCCGAGTCCGTTTAATATTTAGGGTGACATGGTATTTTGGACAGCTGAATATATTTTGGACTTTTGGATATTTTTTGTTAATTTTGTTACTAAAATATAGCTCGACATGTGATTATGAATGAGGCGAAATAGACATACACCTGTGTTCAGAATAATAGCAGCGGAAGCCGTTTTTCATACAAAATGGTCAACTTTGACAAGCTGTAACTTTGTACCCCGATGACCGATTGAGCTGAAATTTCGGCAGTGAACTACAAATATGTTGAAATTTACACATACCAAGTATCAATTTTTTGTAATGACGCGTTCAAAAATTACGCACTAGGTCAAATTGTTCAAAAAAATAGCAGTTTTTATTTTTGATATATTGGCCAATTCAAATGTCAGATTCCCCAATTTATATTTTTTGAATAATATACTTAGTGTCTCGCAGCACCTGAATTCAAATTGATAACATTCCAAACAATTGTTTTCCTGATATTTCCAAAACAAAAACTGCTATTATTTTGAACAATTTGACCTAGTGCGTAATTTTTGAACGCGTCATTCGAAAAAAAATTATGCTTGGTATGTGTAAATTTCAACATATTTGTAGTTCACTGCCTAAATTTCAGTTCAATCGGTCATTGGGGTACAAAATTACAGCTTGTCAAAGTTGACCATTTTGTATGAAAAACGGCTTCCGCTGCTATTATTCTGAACACAGGTGTATTTGTTTAATGAAAGGTAAATAAAAGAATTCACTTGGCATAAGACGAATTAATACAATCCTATTGAATTCCACCACTTAATTGTATCTTGACAGATACGTATTTCGACCTCAACAGTAAGGCCGTCTTCAGCGTCTCGTACTTGACTCGACTTAGTCGACAAGTCGAGTCAAGTACGAGACACTAAAGACGGCCTTACTGTTGAGGTCGAAGTACGTATCTGTCAAGATACAATTAAGTGGTGGATTCAATGGGATTGTATTAACTCGTCTTATAACAAGTGAAGACATTCCACTAAAAAGCTCAAAATAATTATCTTATAAAAAAATTCGCTAAATATAGCAAAAAGTACAAAAAATATTCAGGTGTCTAAAATCCATGATTTACCCTAATCTTGAAAATCCATCAAAAGATATATGCATTATTAACGTTCAAAATCTTACATGATTTCATGGCTGTTCCCTATTCTGAAATTTTCATTTTACATCCTGTATCAGAGCTCGATGCTCGGACCGGCACTGACGCTTTGATTCCGCTACCGACGCCAAACAATTATGCTTTGTTCTATAACGAAAGTTCGTCTAAAATCAACTTTCTCAATCACTAACATCATGTAACCGAACTCAGAATAACGCTAGAAAATTTCATTGGGGAATTTTCCAGTTCCTACCGGTTGCACCTTCTTTCCAAATATAATGATGGTTCTGAAAAGAACCAATTTATTTCCACTAACAGCAAATACTGGACCACGATGCACTACTGTTGTCACGACCTCCACCACCACCGTAGCGAAAAAATTTCTGCTGCACCACCACCACTGGATGCCCCGGTCTGCTCTCCGTGAAATTCTGAATGAAAATGACGCGCGTACGCGAAACACGGGTCTTTTTATACACAGGGAAAACGGAGCAGTGGGCCAAAAGGCCCGTATCTTATATCAAACTGATGTCCGTGTTGGGGATGCATGAACGGGATTGATTAATTTTGATTTTTTTACCGGGTTCGGAAAGATTAGAAATAACATGTTCAATAGTTTAACGTTGATAATCAATAGTATCGATAAAATTTGCAAATTGCTGAAGAGTTTCTGAATCGATTGATAAGAAGATCTCAAAAATCCATCGAAAGAAAAAGACGCTATTAGCGTTTGGAATCTCTCCTAATTTCGTGACAGTCTCGAATTTGGAAATTTCCCTTTCACACCCTGTATCCGAGTCTTCCCCCTAGGCGTAGTTTACGTCAAAATATTCAGGACATTCGGTTTTTATTCCGATCTAAATTACAGCTCCCGTTTCACCGTACCCCGCATTTCAGCTTGCCCCGATGTAAATACTCAGAAAGCTCTCCGATCAGCCTGCTCTAATGTCCATGTTTCATGGTAGTAGAAGGCCATCGGAGGAATCAGCGTACTATACAGGCGTGAATTTCTTTTTCGCTCACAGACTACGGGACTTAAGCTGGTTACGAAGTCCGCAATAAGCCCTATCCGCAGCAGCAATAAGCCTTTTCTCCTCGCGGGAAATCAATAAACATACAGATTATGTATCTGCAAGTTGTAGTTCCGGAATTTATCAAGGATTTGTCTCAGGGTAAACATTTGATCCGTCGTTAATCGGCCCTCACCTGCCTGGTATTCGCTGACAAAGGACTTTTCAAGCGTTCTTATTGGCATTACATTCCCCAGTAGTGGTACATTGCCGCCTCGGACCTTAGTCTTCATGAAGCAAGTTATTAACTGCGAGATTTCTAAGCCAAAGTTACCATTTTAGCATTCGTATATCATGAGAGGCTAACACGATGATACTTTTATGCCCAGGGAAGTCGAAAAAAATTCTAACCCGAAAACTTTCTAGACCGGATGGGGAATTGAACCCAGCCACCTTCAGCATGGCTTTGCTTTGTTGCTGCGCATCTTACCCTAAGTCTGTTACTGTTTGTTCAATCCAGAAATGATGTATAAATTTGTATCTTCAATGTATACCTAAGCGGATCTAAAATTGGCAAAAACTCTGTGACTCATGACATTTTTTTAAAATTATTTTCAAAATTGCTATTTACAACTAATGTTCTTGTAATTCTACTCTGGTTGCACTGTGGTCCTTCAACATTCTTAACACGTTTACATTTTTTTCTTCATTTTCCTTTCCAGACCAACAAGCTTGTCAAAAATGGACGGGAAAAGTTGTGAAAACCGGAGCAACTTCCCTTTATGCGGAGACAACACAACGGCGGCAGCAACAACGAAACTAGTTTGAGCTAAATCAGTGGATGAAGTTTGACCGGAAAACCCGTAGAATCAAGTCGCATAACATTGCCTCGTCGGAAGCTCTAAGCTCGGTGGAGACAGAAACCGGTGCCCGTGTGTGTGAACGCCTTTGTTTTGTTTGTTCCAGCCGTGAAGCCAAGTGTTGAAAAGAAATCTGACAATCGAGCGAAAACTTTCGGAAAAGTGGTCGCCGCATCGTGCTGCAAAGAATGCAGCAGACCCGGCACTCGAGGATGATGAACGTTGACAGTGTGGGTGAAAAGTGCGCGGCGGGTGCACATTGCTGGTGGTAGCGCGCTGAGGCGGATAACTGTATTGTTTGACACGGTGAAATTACGGATCACGCAAAGTTCGACAGACACTGAGTGGGTTGGGGGAAAGATCGGAGGATAAAGTTTTTCCGGTTCAATTTGCTGGAAGCTGTTTTCTAAATATACGTCCCGGGTGAAGCGTTTCGCAGAACATAGTGTTTCGAAGCTTTTTCGGAGTACAGGGAAAGGTGAGTTGGGTAATTTTATTGTTTGTGGATTGGGTGTGGGAATTTTTGGAAAGTTATGTTGAATTTAAATTTTGAATCGGTTTTTGTATACAGGGGAAATCATTGCTGTTTTAAATTTATTTCTATTTTTGCAAGAAGTTTTGTAGATCAACATTATGAAACTTGGGCATTAATGCACATTCTGAGAAATAGTAATTTATCCTAGCTTATTAATCTCAAGCCTAATTTCAATTTGATATAAATTCTGGGTTTATGGTTTTACCATTTTTATGTGTTTACTGGCAGTAACCAGTAAACAAACAGTTTTATACTTGTCATAAGACGAGTTTGTACAATTCTACCACTTGATTGTATCTTTGACAGATACGTTTTTCGACCTAAACAATAAGGCCGTCTTCAGTGTCTCGTACTTGATTCGACTTACTTGTTTCAGTTTCAGTTTTTAATATCGCTATATACATAGTATAATAGTAGTGTACGAAAAGGCCTCGAATTCAGCTTCCGTCCCGTGTCTAAGTAGACTGTTGTCGGCTCAATCCCACAATGTCCGTTTTTAAACTTAATTTTTACTGACCGGTTGTTAATGGAAGAATAAATTCCCATACAATTCCTAAATGGCATGTTCTAAAAAATGAATGAGATAACAATTAAGGCCGGACCAAACACAATAGCTCTATTCTTGCTGTAAATCTTGGACCAGTAAAAATTTTAGAGGGGTTGTATACGTAAACCACGTAAAACTTCTTAGTGCAATGAGAATCATAACATCATGTCAATATAAGGTTGTATACTATACATGACACATTCACAAATTTTAATCAAAATTATGTGAAGTGTAAAATACTTACCTTACAAACAGATCGTAATCTGTTCTGTGCTGTGTTTTGTAAACAAAACATGTTCTCGGCATTAAAATTCCCTTCAACCACCACATCTTCTCAATTCAATTCAGAAAGCTGTTTTTTCACGCGTGTTTGCCTTTTTTATGGAAATCAGCGTTTAAAAATCTTAGTGAAGCAGGTTTGTCGGCAGCGTGTGAAAAATTGGAGAGAAAATTACACTTGCAAAATTCTGCTATCACTGACGACAGCCACTCAATGATTTGCCGCTTATTTATTACAGACGCCATCTTTGTGAATAATTTTCTGCAGCAACTACTCGTTGACAGCCGCCACTGGCAAAAATTCTTTTCCAGTCACTAACAGCAACAAAACGAAAAATAGAATTTGTCCTACAATTTTCAATACGACAAACAAAACCTTCTTCTTCATAAAATGATGGTCCTGAAAAACGACGGAATTGGTATGCGAGAAAATTTCGCTTCAGTACTGCTACCACCGCCGATGGCCATCATTGTTGGATGAATTTCGAAAAAATCTTTATGATATTGCTGACGACGGTCGCATCATTATTTACAGCAAACCGACAATTACGCCATAGAACCAATTAGGTCGACGATGGCATTGCTCTCCGAAGAATCTCGAACTAACTGGCTCGCGCGCGCTGAATGCTGGTTGCGGTGCTGGTACCGCGTTGGACCGCTCTCTGTAAAATGTCAAACGAAATGGCTCGCGTGCGCTGGACTGCTTTTTTGTATCTAATGAAATAAGAGGTTATGGCTTTCAGTCTTTTTTGGCTAAAAAACGGGTTTTACGTTTTTATCCGACGTTTCTGTTCCATATATTGTACCTTCATCAAGGAGTTAACTAAGTCCCGTTTTATTGTTTACATTTGTTCTTAGCGTAGAACGTTTTTGTCACAACTTTATGTACAAACGCCCTTCTATTGCTCGGTAGGGGCATCGGTGGTGGTCGTTAGAGATGGTCGGGTTTCACATTTTATCAACCCGAACCCGACCCGAACCCGATTTATAAATTCTTTTCAAACCCGGACCCGACCCGAACCCGGAAAGAAAAACCTTATCAAACCCGACCCGTACCCATTTTTTGCAGTCCTAAACCCGAGCTGGACCCGAGCTGGATCCGAACTAATTTTTTGGCTGTAAACTCAAACTAGATATTTTATATTACAGGCCCAAACAACGAATAAGCCTTAAAATAACCACAAGTGAACAAAAAAATATTCAATATTTTATTTCTTGAGATTTAGCAACGAATCACCCAACTCAGACCCGACATTTTATCATCTCACAAACCCGTACCCGACCCGAACCCGACATTGTTCTAATTTTCCAAACCCGAAACCCGACCATCTCTAGTGGTCGTCGGCGTGTTGTTGCAGAATCATCGTCTCGTGGCCTTCATAAGCAGTATTCATGAATTTTTCTGTGAATCGTGGTGAATAGACTGGCCCAGGAAACAAAAGGTTGTCGAATTCTACGGGGCACCCCCCAGGATTGTGCCTTTGGGTAAGAAAATCAATCTCTGAAAATTTCAGCTCAATCGCTTGTTGCATAAGCTGGCGCAATTGATTTGAAGTTTGTATGGTGGTTTCAGCCAAAATGCATAGGAAAATACACCCCCGTCACTCTTTCGTTCAGGAAATTGGTTCGGTATGCCCGATTGAGCTCAGAATTGCAACAAAGGCAGTTGATATGTTAAAGATCAATTCCACAGAACATTATACGATGATCAAATGACTTTTTATTAAGTTTCGGATGATTTATTAGGAGTTCAGAAAGGGTAAGGGCGCGTTCTGCCAACTTGGTCGAGGCAGATTTCAAGTGTGAACAAGTTACTACATGGACGTTCTAAAGTGCCTGAATGAAATGTGTAGCTTGTGAGGAGCCCTTGAAGATGTGATGTTGGATCAGTATCTTGATATTAATCAGAATTTATAATGTAAATTATTATAATTTTTTTAATAACACTACTTTATTCCGTTACGTATTTAGTATACTTGAGTTTTAACTAAAACACAATGTCAGTTTTGATCACAAATACAATGTCGGTAGTAATTACAAACTTATACTTATCAGTATTTTTACTTGATTCGCGATCCTTATTAAAAACTCCGATATAATAATATTCATAGTTTATCGCGTGTATTCAGAATGTTTTGTTTAAAATTACAAGACCTAATAATGATCCATAATTTACATCCGCTGAACCATTCTGAACGGCCGTATTGAGAATATCACCTATAACATCTTCTCTGCTTAAATAACAGACGCGAGACGCCTGATGCTGGATTATCTGATTTTCCTTAATCTCTGATGCTTGGCCCGGTCCCGGTGGAACTTATATTGAGTATCCTTCGGAAAGAATCTGTGCCCAGGATGGGGGAGTCAATTAAGGCAACATTCGTTTGAACAGTGACTTGTCTTTGTGGGCGGGGACTCGAGCTCGAGTGTCGATTTCGGGAGTCTTGTGGCGCTTTCGCGCGGACCAGCACTGTCAACAGGTAGCAGAGACCCTCGCGTGCGTGTTGATGGTGTTGGTTTGCATGGGAGAGCTGTTGGATTCGTCGGGTCGTCGTTTGGGTCTTTGTTTGCAGCAGCGTATGGGTAGTTTTGAGACTTTGGTGTTGAAATGATATTCTCAAGCATTTGACTTACATTATTTCTCCCTCCCTCGGATAGGTTATCTTGCCGCGATGGGTGGGCTTACCCCATTAGTACTGAGATGGCAAGCAAAGACATATCCTGTCATGGTGATATCACATGTTGACTATTTTTGTTTGATGCCGCGTCACATATCTGGCATTGATGCACTGATTTTACGCATGTGCATGTGATTCAACGGACATCGTATCTTGGGGCCTTGAAAGGTGGTGCAGACAGGTAGAGGTCCTTTTCATCAGTGATAATGATCTCTGCTATGCGGCAATACTTTTCTGAGGCGTTCCCTGATGATGCTGAGTCGTAGCCACGCTTAAACATAGCTAAGTAGGAATTAACCAGTAGAAAATATCAACAAGACATTCTGCATTTTTTCACGTTTGCTTAACTCTTAAGCGATGCTTACTTATACGCTTGAACTAGGATAGAGGAGGTGACCTTTAGCAATAGAGATAATGAACTGACATCAAAACGTAACATAATCTACAATGAGTATAGAATTGAACTGAATAACGTAGGAAACATAAAATAACTAAGACAGACAGAGTAATAATGACACAGTGCGAAACATTCGACATAATTATGACTAGATTAACAGTAGATCCATAGACATAAAGATATATTATAGGCCTTCCTAAGCCTATCAAAATTCGAAGCTCAAGACATGTCTGTAAAATTACTACCTGTTGAATTTTTCTTCGGAGGCGATTTCGAAGCGTTTGAAGACCAACAAGCCCATAGCAACAGTATTCGGTGTTGTTAAGTTGAGAATTTTTGATGATTGCTGGGCGCACGGTTCTGAAGTGTGGCCTGGTAAATAGACTAAATAGATTCCAAACTAAATTTTAAACGAGTCATATTTATCAAAATCTAGTGCGTTATTATTGTTTCAAAATGCACTTCTATTCGAGTTTTCTCTCTTTGTCATCATATCTACAATAAGACTGACTCTCGCGATAGATTTTAAGCTTATTATTTTTTGAGCTTCATTTGTTTGATGGAAACTGTAAATTTAGAAAAAAATGACTGACTAGTTTTAGTTTGCGTTAACATTGTAATAGGGATAGTAGTGATAATTGCTGATCTCGGTGAAATTGTGAAAAAATGGTTGATATGAAAATGGTGATGTTGTGTGGTTATGCAAGTGTTAGTGAAAAGGTTATACACAAGTTGGTATTGGTGGTGTAGACATAGTGACAGAAGAAGCTAGGTAAAAGATAGAGTTGATTTGGGATGGGAACATGTTCGCAGTGAGTATGAAGAATGAAAATCAATATTGAGTTGAGGTGCTAGAAGTGGGAATTATTTTATAATTATACTAGAAATAATGTAAAATATTCGGTACATGTCCAATGAAAGCTAGTAGAAGTGTCGGTTCTTATATGATATATAACAGCGCTCGAAGATCGATTCATTGTGTGTGTGTTCATGACTGTAAATAAGATATTGGTGATGACAGGGACAATAGTAATTATGATAGTATGGTGGTGAAAACGATAATAAGTGATACTACCGAGATTATTTTGTAGAAAACTATTTAAAACAGGCCTTAACAGTGACCATTTGAGCAACGTAGCTTAGAAACGTCTGTTAATGATCAAAAATAGAGGCTCGTAGAAGCAAATTTAATCACCGGATCAACAGGGAATAGACCTAGTGTTAAGTTGGAGTGATGAGTGATAGTTATAATGGTGAAAACAGTGATCATGTTATTGAAGGGGACTATTTAATAAAACTATTTGGATCAGACCTTAATAGTGACCATTTGAGCAACGTGGCTTAGGAACGTCTGTTATTGATCTAAAATAGCGGCTCATAGAAGCAAATTTAATTACCGTGAGGAAAAACAGGGATGGACCTGGAGTAGAGTTTGAGTCGAGAGACTGCCAACGGGTTACACAAAAAAAAAAAAAAAAAAAAAAAAAAAGAGCCATCAGAATCCGAATACCAATCCAGGAGGTTGTGGATTCTAATCCCTCCAAGACTCGTGAATTCATTTTCGCAAATTTAGTATCAATTTGCCCATGTTGGAAACATGTGCTGTGCAGTTATTTAACAAAAAGATGATTTTTCGGCGTTTGAGCTGCCAGTCAATGAAATCTTAATTAACCTAATATCAACATTCTCTCTATTCGTTCTCCTATTCCAGACATCCTTTCGTATCCTCTGTCATCAGCCAGTCAAAATGTAATCCAAAATTACATCACATCATCGGATTATTCACTACCCGTCGTCGTCCATCGACCACTGGCGGACAGCGTCCAAGGGGCGCTCGAGTAGACACTTACATTCTATTGACCGAAAAATAACCGCCTAAAAACGTCAACGATTCCCCGAGAAAGACAACGACGTCGGCAGGTCACACGCGGCCATCGTAGGCCACCATGAAAGGATCCGACTCCAGTGCGAAACTATGGAGCGCCTCACCAGCCAGCAGCAGCAGCAGCAGTCAACTCGATTTAGCAACGACTCCAACCGCAACGACGTCGACCACGACAAACAGTATCCATCTGCAGCAACAGTTTGCAATGGAAAACAGTCGAAACAGTACCAACGGCGCCGGGCAGTACGAGGACAGCAGGACGGGATCCGCTGTGAGTTTGCTGCCGGCGGGACGCAGTGGGAGCCCTCCTGGGCCCGGCGGCGGTGGAGGCCTGAAACTGACGACTGGAGCTGACAAAACGAACCACATCCCATCGAGCGGAGGATATGGGGCCCTACGGTCCGGCGGCGGCGCGTCCTGCACGATTCACGGCTTCAGCGGTGAATCGGAAATCGGTAGCAGTGCTGTAAATAGTCATAGCAGTAGTAATAGTAGCAGTAGTCATTTCGCGAACGGAGGCAACAACGGCAGCAGTAAGGGAAATTATTTTTTCGGCGGGAATTCCACCGGATGCCATCATCACTCGCAGCAGCGGCAGTATCATCACCATCATCAGCAACATCACGGCTCTTCCGGCGGGAGTGCGACAGTGCTGGCCCGCTGCTGCCTGTACCTGACTAAGGGATTGAACCTGCGGTTATGTGCCGGTGCGCTAGTTATAGTTACGATAGTCTCAATGCTGTGCTACAATTACTATATGGACAGTTCGCCGATTGCGAGGTAAGTAAAAATGGTTGTGGTTACAGAGCGATTAACCCAGAAGTGTCACGAGCAGGGATTTTATGAAGCCGAGTCTATGGGTTTACTGATAAGGTTATTCAAAGTTGTTTGGCGAAACTTTATTCACATATAAAAACTCATCAAAACATAAATTATACAATTTATGAATTGCTCTGCTCTCTTGAATTACCACCTTAACTTCAGTGCTTGGTCATAAATAAAAATTCCAAATCGTTTTCCACGTGCGAATAGAATACATTGGGGCCATGAGCAACACCGAAAAATTCGAGATACGAACTTATGTAGTGATTTATTGCTAATTTTCCCCCCTCATGTATGCTTACTCCGAAGCTTTCTGAATCATCGAAAATCCGAGTTGTGCTTAGAAATCTTTGTTTTTGCATTGAATTGTTTTACGCTTTTGTGTCGAAAATCGCGGAGAAATAATTACGATTAGGGGTAAGACAACTATCTACTTTGCTATGCATAGTAGTCTTGGGAATTTTTTTTTCAATACTGGAAACTAGTATGTGAGGAATTATAGCAACTAAACAAGAATACTTTATTAAAATAAACTAAATTTGAAACACGCATCCTAACACGCGAACAATGATTTCAATAATGAAAAAACAGAAAAATGTAACGAGCCCACAGATGCCAGATGCAAACCGCCAACATGACAGCACAGCTCTGTTGGTAAGAGCATCTCGATCGTTGCTCCTTCCAATACTCCTCCTCAACGATCTTCGACGGTCAATCCCAACATACCGTCTAACTTCCACAGTTTTATATGTACAAGCGCTTTTGGTAAGTATGTCTGCAACCATGTCTTCGGTGGGGCAATACAGCAACTCCAACAATTTCTCATCACACAACTCTTTAACATAACACTGACGTGTCTCTTTGTGTCTCGATCGCTTCGCTGTCCGCTCTGAACTTACAAATTTGATGCAACTCTGGTTATCTTCCCACAGCGTGACTGTCTTGAACGACGGCTCTCCAAAATCTTCAAATAGGTTCAACAACCAAACCGCTTCTTGGCTTTCCTCGCTTAGCGCCACATATTCCGACTCCATCGATGACAAAGTTACGAAATCCTGTAGACGGCTTGTCCACGAAATTGCTCCTCCGCCATACATGTATACAACTCCGGTGGTAGACTTCCGAGTTTTCAAATCACCCGCCCAATTCGCATCTGAGTATCCAGTCAGCTCACCTTCAGGATCTCCGTATTGTAACTTCCACTTTTTCGTTCCTTCCAGATAGAGAACCACACGTTTAGCAGCTACCCAATCAGCCTCTGTCGGTGAACATACACTTCTTCCCAAAATAGACACACTTGCTGAGATGACTGGTCTAACACATACAGCGATGTACAACAATGCTCTCACTAGACTCCGATATTGCGTGTTTGTTTTTAGTAGAGATCTGTCCTCCCGAGTTTTAATAAATCCATTCTCCATTGGAGTCTTTGCATTCTTGGCGTCACCCAATTTAAACTAGATCATTTAAACTCGTCCAATATAGCTTTCCAGACAAATTCCGTATTTGCCATCTTCTTTGAAGATTTCCATCCCAAGGAAATAGTTCGCGTCTCCTAGATTGGTACCATCTCAAAATCTTTCCTCAGGACCAAGTAAACCTTTTCGATCTCCTCCTCGCCCTCGCATCCAATCATGATGTCATCGACATATACTAGAAAATATAAACGTTTTCCGTTCACAATCATGGTGCATAGGCATGGATCAGCTCGATTCTGCTTGAACTTCAGCCCTTGGAGAACGGCATGCAGCTTATGGTTCCAGCAACGAGCCGACTGTTTCAACCCATAAATGCTTCTTTTCAACCTTTCCTTTGACCCCGAATCCAGTTGGTTGTCGCATGTAGAGCTCCCCCTCTAGATTTCCATACAGGTATGCAGTTTTCACATCAAACTGCTTGAAGATCAAATTCCGTTTGGTCGCAATAGCCAGTAGTGTTCGTAATTTCTGCTTTATTACTGGAGCGAAGACCTCGTCATAGTCCTGCCCATACTTTTGACAGAAACCTTGGGCAACTAGACGAGCCTTGTACTTAACAATGTCGCCAGCAGCATTCCGTTTCATTTCGTTTACGCCCAGCGTGGAGGTCTACTAACTCCCATGTTCCGTTCTCCACGTGAGATCGTAGCTCCTTTTTCTTGGCTTTCCGCCATTCAGCACTCTTGCCACAGCTGAAAGCTTCACGAAGCGTTCGGGACTCAATCTCCTCCTCTAGTGGAAGAGTGTCTGTCACAAAAATCTCCTCTATCAGCCGCCGAGGTGCTAAGCCTTTCGTAGATCTTGATGATCGCCTTGCGATTTCATCCATCGGAAAACCATGGAATGATGAACTTACTTCGGATGTACTAGCATAGTCAGAAATATCCAAACGATTTTCTTCTTCATCACTGACTTCAACTTCTCCATCACTGTCTTTTAACTTCCTGCGTTTTTCTTTCGGTACATGAACGTACGCATCCGAGCCAAAATAACGCAAATGCATATACGATGGTTTCTTGCTATGCCATAACTCGTATGGTGTCTTCTCCAGAACTAATGACGGAAGACGATTTTGGAGGTAGTTTGCCGTGCATAGAGCCTCACCCCAGTCCAATCCTGACTCGAGAAGTAAACATCGAACCATTTCTACTTCATAGCGATTTTTCCGTTCCGCTTTGCCGTTTTGCTGTGGTGAATACGGCGCAGTTTGTTGCAAAATAATCCCATTATCAGCCAGAAAACTCTTGAACGCCGTGCTGGAATATTCTCCTCCTCCATCTGACCGAATGATTCGAGGATACCGTCCGAATTGATTCTTTACCATACTGCAATATTCGCGAACTTTTGTGTCAACCTCTGCCTTCGCTTTCAGCAGGTATACTGCCGTGAATCGCATATCTGTCCCATCTTTGCTGGGTTTCCTATTCAAATGGGACAAATATGCGATTCACGGCAGTATACCACTGTGTAACCGCTGAAATAGTCACGTAGAAACAATTACCGCTGGGTGTGGTAACCTCCATTGGACCTCCAACGTACGAGTGCACAAGATCTCCTACCGTAGACGATTTGCTCTGAAACTGTTTCGGAAACGAAATTCGGCTCATTTTGCCTTGCATGCAAACTTCGCAAACGCGTACAACAGTACAGTTTTGTAGTTTAAGACCGAAGACCAACTCTTGACGCACAATCTTTGCAATTGCCTTCGGATCCCGGTGACCCAGCCTACGATGCCACAAATGTTCACACAGCTCTGAATGATTCAGAGTGGTTGCAAGAACTCGCTTCGGAAACTGTTTTAAACGATATAATCCTCCACTTCTCTCGCCTACGAGTACATACTGCTTCCTTGTCGCGTAGGACTGGACAGCCAGTTTTCTCGAATACTACACTGTACCCAAGATCACAAATCTTACCTACGAATAACAGATTTCCTGTGAGAGATGGCACATGGTAGACATCGTTGAGTGTCACGTTCATCTGCTTACCACTTCCAGGATACTACCTTCCCGGTATCTGACCCACCGGACTTGATGCGAGTATCGTCAGCCAAACAGATCTCCACACTTTTGCTTCGGTTCACGTTGGTCAGCATCTTTGCTTCACTTGTCATATGCGATGTTGTACCGGAAATGTCCGGATTGGTGGCAGTAATGACAAACCACTTCCTTCTTCTTCTTCTTCTCGAATGTCTTTTTACCACTTATGGTCTTCAGACACCCTGTTCCTTGCTCTCTATATCGCTCCCACACACTTGACGACAACGCCACTCTTCGCGCAATTTGCTTTTTAAAAACTTCACTGTTACCTCCGCCTCCGTTAATCACGTTAATGAGAATTCCATACGACATCGGAAAACTAGAACATGCCATGAACACTCTGTCTTTCAGTCCTTCTCCCATCACCTCCAACTGATTGTGCAATGTCGTCATATCATTCAGGTGTTCTAACAAATTTCCCTCCTCTGATAACCGCAACGAACACAATTTCCGCAGTGCATGCAAAGTAGATGACAGGGATAACTTCTCGTGAATTTTCTTCAACTTGGCAAATGGTGAACACCTGGTCCGTGGTGGAGCGTTCGGCCATAAAACCCGCCTGGTACTGCCTCACGAACTCTCTTGCAATTGGTGTTAGTCAAAGGCATAAAACTTGTAGTACCTTTTTTTTTTTTTTTTTTTTTTTTTTACAAGGAGAATGCATTTACACACTAACCCAGTACACGTGCATTGTAGTTGCCAAACTACCACACGGAAGTGTACTGGAGTGTCGGACTCGACCATACCGGTAATACCGACTAAACTCCCTTGGCTCCACCATCGTTTCCCCAGGAACTACCTCGCAGTACTACTTCTGGGGACGGCAGTACTAAGCGTACTCACTCATTATCGCTCACACAGGCACTCGTCCCACGCAAGACTGACTCGCACCCCATTCACTCCATTTGAGTCTTACTTGGATGCTCTCCCGGACGCTCCGCTGCCATGCCTCGAGGTGTCAATAGCGGTAACTGCCTGGGCCTACAGATATTGCGCTACGACACTCTGCCTCAGCACGAGCAGATCAATCACACCACTGCCGAAGCAGACCATACGCTACCCTGCCGAAGCAGGGACACTCCCCATGCACCACATGTGCACAACTGTAGGTGTGTGGGTACAACCCACTGCTACCCTGCCGCCGAAGCAGCTTCTCCAAAGACCATTCGCTCCATGTGACCCTTTTTCAGGTGCTCACTCTAACACTCCACTGCAATGCCTCGAGGTGTCGATGGGATACCTCGACTCCTGCCACAGCATGTGCAGTCCATACTCAGACTTCTGCTGCGCTTTGAGGTGACAATAGCGGCGGAGACACGCTATGACACTCCTGCCTCAGCACAACCAGATCACTCACTCCCTGCCGAAGCAGCTCACGCGCTACCCTACCGAAGTAGGTACACTCCACAACTTATTCTAACACTCCACTGCCATGCCTCGAGGTGTCGATAGCGGTAGCAACGCTACGACACTCTTACCTTAGCATGTGCAGTCCATACTCAGACTTCTGCTGCGCTTCGAGGCTGCCATAGCGGCGGCGACTCGCTATGACACTCCTGCCTCAGCACAAACAGATCACTCACTCCCTGCCGAAGCAGCTCACGCACTACCCTACCGAAGTAGGGACACTCCACATGCCAGTTGGCACTCCCTCCCTGGGCTTGTGCTTTTGAAGCGGCACACAGTCGCTTTGATAGAGTCCGCTTACGGGCACTTGTGGTTTTTTGGGAGGGATTTTAGCAGAGCCCACTGCTAAATCCCACCACGCCCTAGGCAGTTCTCCCTGACTCGCAGACAGCTGGGGAGGGGTCGTCAAGCCCTTGGACATCATGCTGTCCCTGCTGTCCCTGCTGCCCCAGGTGTTTAGTAGGGTACAATTTAGAGTTCTTCTTGATATAGGCATTACTTTAGTTTTCTTGGAATTTATCGGTAGAAGCTTTTGTATTGACCAAGCAAGAGTACGATTCAAATCTTCATTTTTTAAATTGGACATAGCATCAAGAGACTGATCCGTAGAATAAAAGTACAACTGAACGAACATCATGAGCGAACATATGAATGCTACAATAACGCAAAACGGATGGAAGATCATTAATAAACATTGACAGCAGAAGGGGCCCTAAAATTGACCCTTGCGGAAGAATGGAAACAAGTTTCGAAAAAGTATTGAATATATGAACTACTTGATCTTGGTTTCTTTTTAATTGAAATTATTTTTTCAAGATTTCGGGTACTTTGAGGATGTTAAAATCAAATTAGGGCCGTTTTCTTCACCTCCGCTTAACTCTTAAGCGGTGCTTACCCATACGTTTAAACCGGGTTTAAGCACTAAGCGGAGGTGAGAAATCGGCCCTTAAATATATGCCGAATTTAAGAAATAAGAATTGGTAATTGGTAATAATTTAATAAAATGTAGAGGAATCAGATCCATACCCATATAATTAATTGAAATTAATATAAAATAACGGGAATTAGTAAATGAAGCTTTATTTCAAAATATAGACATAAAAAATAATCGAAAATAAACATTATCATGACTAACTTGAAGAAAATCGTAAAAGTCAGTCATAGTATCATACTAGATTATATTCATCGGTCAGCATCCAACAAAGCAGGATTTATCTTCAGCAGCAGCCCAACAACAGCAAGAATCCAACGACAGCAACATTCCACCGGCAGTAGCAGCATTACGTTACACCTCCATATCGTTAAACAATGCATCATCGTACCGATGATTAGGAAGGAAGGAATCATTGGAACATAATGAGAGAAGACAAAGGAATAATTTGGAAGGAACATTCAAAAGCTAGCAAGAAAAGGTTGGGGGCAGCAGGGACTATGTACAAGGGCTTGACGATCCCTCCCCAGGTCATCTGCGAGTTGTGGCGCCTGCTTAGGATGTGGTGGGGTTTGACAGTGGGACCTGTTTACTTTTTATAGAGGTTTACTATAAAAAGCTGCATGAATCCGCAAGTAGGCTCCGCCAAAGCGACCGTGTGCCGCTCAAAGCGAACAAGCCCAAGTCCTGGTATTAGGTGGAACGCTAAACAGCCCTGATACGACGGCCCTCCGACGAGACAGGAGGTTTGCGCAGGCCCAATAAGCCGCCTTTAAAAACAACCATTACGAACGACATAGAAGATAATACGACTCGATACAATCGGCAACGATCTAGGCGACAAATAAAGGATCACGATTGGAAGCTTGTAACATGGAACTGCAAGTCGCTAGGTTTCGCAGGTTGCGACAGGATAATCTACGATGAATTACACCCCCGCAACTTCGACGTCGTAGCGCTGCAAGAAATCTGCTGGACAGGACAGAAAGTGTGGAAAAGCGGGCATCGAGCGGCTACCTTCTACCAAAGCTGTGGCACCACCAACGAGCTGGGTACCGGCTTCATAGTGCTGGGAAAGATGCGCCAACGCGTAATTGGGTGGCAGCCAATCAACGCAAGGATGTGCAAGCTGAGGATAAAATGCCGTTTCTTCAACTATAGCATCATCAACGTGCACTGCCCACACGAAGGGAGACCCGACGACGAGAAAGAAGCGTTCTATGCAGAGCTGGAGCAGACATACCATGGATGCCCACTGCGGGACGTCAAAATTGTCATTGGTGACATGAACGCTCAGGTAGGAAGGGAGGAAATGTAGACCAGTCATCGAACCGGATAGTCTGCATACCGTATCGAACGACAACGGCCAACGATGCATAAGCTTTGCAGCCTCCCGCGGAATGGTAGTCCGAAGCACTTTCTTCCCCCGCAAGAATATCCGCAAGGCCACATGGAAATCACCTAATCAAGTAACGGAAAACCAAATCGACCACGTTTTAATCGACGGTAAATTCTTCTCGACATCACGAACGTACGCACTTACCGCTGTGCGAATATTGAATCCGACCACTACCTCGTTGCAGTATGTCTGCGCTCAAAACTCTCGACGGTGTACAACACGCCGCGGCTAAACATTGGGCGGCTACAAGACGGTAGACTAGCCCAAGACTACGCGCAGCAGCTGGAAGTGGCACTCCCAACGGAAGAGCAGATATGCGCAGCATCTCTTGAAGATGGCTTTAGAGATATTCGATCCGCAATTGGAAGCACCGCAATCGCTGCACTAGGCACGGTGGCTCCGGATCAGAGAAACGACTGGTATGACGGCAAATGTGAGCAGTTAGTTGAGGAGAAGAATGCAGCATGGGCGAGATTACTGCAACACCGCACGAGGGCGAACGAGGCACGATACAAACGGGCGCGGAACAGACAAAACTCGATTTTCCCCAGTTTAAAGCGCCAGCAGGAAGATGGAGACCGTGAAGAGACGCAGGAACCGTACCGCGCTAATAACGCACGAAAGTTCTATGAGAAGTTGAACCGTTCACGTAAGGGCCACGTGCCATAGCCCGATATGTGTAAGGACACAAACGGGAACCTTCTTACAAACGAGCGTGAGGTGATCCAAACGTAGCGGCAGCACTACGAAGAGCACCTGAATGGCGATATGGCAGACAACGGTATGGTAATGAACCTAGGAGTACGCGTGCAGGATATACGACTTCCGGCTCCGAATCTCCAGGAAATCCAGGAAGAGATCGGCCGGCTGAAAACCAATAAAACCCCTGGAGTTGATGGAAGGTGTCGTGTATCCCATCTACAAAAAGGGCGATAAGCTGGATTGTAGCAACTACCGCGCAATCACATTGCTGAACGCCGCCTACAAGGTACTCTCCCAAATTTTATGCCGTCGACTAACACCAATTGCAAGAGAGTTCGTGGGGCAGTACCAGGCGGGATATATGGGTGAACGCTCTACCACAGACCAGGTGTTCGCCATACGTCAGGTATTGCAGAAATGCCGCGAATACAACGTGCCCATACATCATCTATTTATCGACTTCAAAGCCGCATATGATACAATCGATCGGGACCAGCTATGGGAGTTAATGCACGAAAACGGATTTCCGGATAAACTGATACGGTTGATCAAGGCGACGATGGATCGGGTGATGTGCGTAGTTCGAGTTTCAGAAACATTCTCGAGTCCCTTCGAAACGCGTAGAGGGTTACGGCAAGGTGATGGTCTTTCGTGTCTGCTATTCAACATCGCTTTGGAGGGAGTAATACGAAGGGCAGGGATTGATACGAGTGGTACGATTTTCACGAAGTCCGTCCAGTTATTTGGTTCCGCCGACGACATATCATAGCACGTAACTTTGAGAGAATGGAGGAAACCTACATCAGACTGAAAAGTTAAACGAATTGGACTAGTCATCAACACGTCGAGACGATGTACATGATAGGAAGAGGCTCAAGAGAGGTCAATATAAGCCACCCACCACGAGTTTCTATCGGTGGTGACGAAATCGAGGTGGTAGAAGAATTCGTGTACTTGGGCTCACTGGTGGCTGCCGAAAATGATACCACCAGAGAAATTCGGAGACGCATAGAGGCTGGAAATCGTACGTACTTTGGACTCCGCAAGAGTCTGTTCTCTACGGACACGATACCTGGACGATGCACGTGGAGGACCAACGCGCACTGGGAGCTTTCGAAAGAAAAGTATTGCGTACCATCTATGGTGGGGTGCAGATGGCGGACGGTACGTGGAGGAGGCGAATAAACCACGAGTTTCATGAGCTGCTGGGAGAACCATCCATCGTTCACACCGCGAAAATCGGAAGACTGCGGTGGGCCGGGCACGTAACCAGAATGTCGGACAGTAATCCGGTAAAAATGGTTCTCGACAACGATCCGACGGGAACAAAAAGGCGAGGTGCACAGCGAGCAAGGTGGATCGATCAGGTGGAGGATGATTTGCGGACCCTCCGCAGACTGCGTGGTTGGCGAAGTGCAGCCATGGACCGAGCTGAATGGAGAAGACTTTTATGTGCAGTACAGGCCACTCCGGCCTTAGTCTGGTAATAAATAAAAAAGAAAAGGTTAAGTCTGAATTCTGAATTTTTAGGAGTGGAATGTAACATGGGAAAATTTGGAACGTGATACATGGGTCATTGTGAGTAGAAAAGGAATGCAATAATTTTAATTTGTGATTGTAACTAAAATCTCCAGTTCTTCAACGGTCAACTTCAAATGCGGTTGATCATCCGGCGTCCTTTTGATGAAGATGAATCCATCCCTGCAAAGACACTATTCAGTTGACCACTTTTGTTAAGCTTGATAACCTGTGCTTTGATTTTACGGGCCAGAATAGATAGATTCTCGTTCAAGTAAGGTACACTGGGGGAAGTGGAAAAAGGGGGTAAGTGTAAAAAACGAGCCTAAAAATTGGAATTGTACATACTTTACAGTTTTTACCACATCATAACATTATGCAAGAATATACTTTGATGCTCACACTAATACTATGTTGAAATTTGTATAATACATACACTAACACGGTTAACGCTCAAACTGTAATTTTAGGTTTCGCGAAAAGTTGATTTTTGCATTCATAAAATCAATTCTTATTTGCACCAATTGTCCTTTTTTCAAGTGAATTTATATCACAAGGGACCGTTACAATACAATTAAACTAATCCCATTCAATTGGTAGTGGTTTGTACCAAGAAAGCAAATAATTCAAAGATTTTACACTTACCCCAGGTATCAAACACTGCGGGGGAAGTGGTTAATGTTCTAATTACACATTTTTTTTCTTCTCTCCAGGGTTTATTTTGATAGCTGTGAATCTTAATATGTAACTTCTTTGTTATCATTGTGATTCTAGTGGTGATTGGACTAATATAAATGAGAAAATGTCTGAATAATCCACCTATCGGTATTGATGCCTTTCACATGTTTTACATATGAATAAAAATGTATAAGAAAGTTAAAAATAGCACTGATAGGTAAATATATTGTATAATTCACATTAATTTTTATTCATAACAAGTTTCGCCGTTGAATGCAATTTTTTTGCGAACAAATTGGTTAAGGACAAGAGCTTAAGAATAGCTGATAATTTTGTACGTGCTTTGCGCACACACATACATACAAATACGCACATACAGACATCATCTCAATTCGTTAAAATAAGTTGATTAGTTTATAACCCTGTAAGTCCCATTTTTCCTTTAAAAAGTTCATCTTTGGGGCGAACATATAGATTTTACCTACACTTAGTGTTCGAGAAGGCAAAACCAGCCCTCCCCTAGCTATTACGAGAATTCCTTGGGGATCTGTTCCGTTAGGTTGATGAAATTGGGCTATCCACAAAGTACGTCACGCTCCTGGGGGGGGGGGGGGGTTCCAAGCAGCGTGACGACTCATACAAAATTTTTAGAGTTTTAATACAAAAAGTGTGACGAAGGGGGGAGGGGGTGTCGAAAATCGCCAATTTTTGCGTGACGTACTTTATGGATCTTCCCTTATTCAACAAAAGATACTCAGAGCAATTATCATATTGATTTGAGTTATATGTAACTACTCATCACTATTGAAGGTCAAGATAACGTGGGTTTTCCACTTACCCCATTCCTCTAGGGTAAGTGGAAAAACAACTCCTAATTTTAAAAACTATTTCCATAAATTTCAAGCGACCAAAATGGTATGAATTACCGCACAGTTGGTGCAAAATTGACTGTCTTTGATAGCCCATTTTGATTGAACGCATTTAGATCATTTAAACTGGTTTTTCACTAATTCAAACATGTACTATCGATTTTTCCTTTTCCACTTCCCCCAGTGTACCTTATATGCGCTTATTGACATTAAATCCTAGATGAATCAGCGACAAGCAGCGTGAAGAGAGATACATTTGATAAAAGTCGTCTCGTACGTTCTTGAAGGCAAATTGTAGCACCACTGGTGGAAAATCTCCTGCTTCTATTGTAAGACGCGCCAAACGTTTCGCATGATAAAGCGGTATTCCGTGTTCCGCGAATCCTAGTACCATAGAAACCAGTGTAATGTAGGAAGTCAAGTCTTCATTCGGCTTGTAGGAAACACCACACCACAACTGTAACTTGTTCTAACAATTTTGCTCGAATTGACGCACTTCCTCACGTAGCTCAGCGATCTCACTCCGCAGGTCAGATCTTAGAGTTCGTTCCATTGAACATCAGCTGCATCCGAGATAGAATATCGTCCAGGTTTTCAACGTGATCGTCCGACGAATCCAAATCTTCTTTAGAGGATTGGATTTTGACTCGCACGTTAATGCAGAATGTGCGTTTGTTTTGGTTTTGCCCATTGTGTATGAACAAATTGATTTGCAGGGCGGATGAGTGGAATGAATTAGTTTGTAAATCAAACATTTTATTTTGCTTAAGTGAGTGCCGCTTTTTGGTTCACGTTCGCCTTTAGCAAAATAGACTAATGGCGAACAAAGCAATATGGGCGTTAAAAAATAGGGGAAATATCAGCCAACATTCAACTTTCGTAACTATACTTCATAAATCCCGGGAAGAACACTTCTTACTTAATTGTTGGATACCGAAACGACATCAGCAAAACAGGAATTACATCAAGTTTCGTCACTTCTGATTGTTTCACTCTCGATTCCACTTCATCCTTATCAGAAATCCATTATTGTTCATTAAATAAAACTACTACCAAATCAGGGGATTATGATTCGAATCAAATTGTTGACTACTCACATTAAGATTTCTGTGAAGGATTCAAATAAAACTAGACTGTTCCGTCCCTTTCGTGCTTGGCTGCTCGACACTCTATAGTAAGTACTTTGTTTTGGATGTATTGCTGATCAGACCATTCCAATTTAAGCTTCTATTTTCATTCTGAGGCAAACTGTTATTATCTTGTCTAAATTACGTACCATACTGTAAACGATGCTAAGTATCTGTGCAGAACACTCGTGAAATTCTATTACCACGCAACCCGATTCATGTTCCTAAAATCCAAATTACGCACATTCCTGATCCATCATCGCCTTTACTAACCGCTGGTCTGGAAATTCATATTTATGCCGAATTTGTCACAACTAGTTTCTCTTCAGCTTTCAACAAAGTATGAATAATAGTCAGATGATAGTTGCCTAGCACTATTTTCACGGAATACCGCTAATAAACCGCATGAAACATATTCGACAGAGGTAATCAAAAAGGTATGCGCACTCGTTGCCGACCAATAGATTTACAAAAACAATCGATCGGTTCCGAATTGCTATTTTCCCATCCAATTACTGCAACTAATATCGCCACCCCTGCCCCCTCCTCCATCAAACTAAATCGTGACCATTTTCATTTCTAAATGTGCTCCATTTGCATCACTAAATATTCGGACAGATTTTCCGGGAATGGCAGTGCGGTTTGGAACTGTGGAAGGATAACGACGGTACAAACTGACCGAGCTGTCGCTGTCATCCACAAATGTCAACTCTGTCTTGGGCGCATTACACAATTCACTCAATTACACACAAATATAAAACCGTTCCCGGTTTCCCCTGTCAGTACAGCTGGCGGTAATGGTCGACTGTCGAATTGTTTTTATCTCTTCACACTTTGAAACCAGGACAATATTCGGACTTCAACCCGGTGAGGTTCGCTGAATAGCGAACATTTGTTCTTAAAATAAGGTTCAATCGCTATAAAATATATTACCTCTAGATCTAATAGTAAGTGTGGACAATTTTGGCCAACTATTTTCAATGATATCCCACCATGACCCGTCCGATATATATCAGTGGGGCAGTGTCTGTCGATTATAGTTCTCCGGAGTTGATAAAATAATCAACAAGCTTCGTTGGACGAGGATTGCGTGATGGTGGAGGGTTGTGTGACCGGTGACCATTTAGTGTAGGTCTGCGCTGGACGGTAGCGTAGTGTTCAATCTCCGAGAGCCCGTGCGAAGGGGTGGAATCGCGCCAAGCAAACAATCCTAACTATTTATAACTAAAACTGTATACGACCATCCCGAGCACTGTTCAGTGTCGGTGCGAAATCGTCGGGGAGGCCATTAAGTGCACTGGAAAATTCACCACCACCTACCTCGGCTTTTCCCGGCCAGCATTTACAAGTTACAGAGTTCGGCTCGGTTTATTATTGTGGGCTGTGTATTTCAGCGCATTCTGAACTCAATCATAAATAGGGGGCGGATATAGCTATCGTCCGGAGTGAAACGATGGATGGAAGGGGGCAATAGAGCTGCGAAAGTTCACAACGCAAATAAATGACCGCCGTTTGTTTTTATTTTATGACAGACCACGATTATTCACTAAGCGTGATGAAAAATTGGTTCAACTCGGTCCGCCTCGATTCCCCGCGACCGAGCGTCGCTGCTGCTGCTGCGTTGACGGGGGCGGTGGGGTGTCGCCAATGAACTAACAGATGACCGACGATCGGAGCAAAGTGGCATAATGGTGCGAAACAAATGGGACGGAAAAAATGGTTCGAATCGGAAAATATTTATTGTCCTGTCTCGTAAAGCTTATAGCAGGCATTTTTTCTCTGTTATTTGCTGGTTTATTTATAAACATGTTGCTGAAAGGAGGTTGTAGGCGCCCATTTGCATGATGTGTGCCACGGCTCGGTGATTAACTGATAAGCTCCAGAGTAATTTGTAGACCGTTTAAAGGATTACAACTCAGGAAATGGCACGAAATATGGGGTCTTTTGATTTTTATGGAAATTTATGAGTGTAAATAAAGTGTTATTTTTATGTTCTTTTTTGAGTAATTGCCGTAGGCGACGACAGTTAAGCTGGAATGGGGAACTGTTTAAGCTTATCCTCTATATTCATCGTTGTTTTAGCATCTTAGTTTATTTGGATAACTATAATTCGATGGCAAAAATGCTCAACTCATTTCTCAATTTCATTTCACCTCAGCTTTCAATGAGCTTTCAATTAACTATAATAATTTTTGTAGGAATTAAGTTAGAATCTTCCATATCTCAACGATAATAAAAGTATGGAGCTGGACATTATGACTAGAACTCCGTGCAAATCCCCGTTCTACATTTCATTTGATTGGCCGGAGAAATTTTTAAACACCAGATGTATTAGGAACTTATAATTTCAGGTCTAATACAAGGCTAGAAGCCATAAGCTGAATAACAAAATAAGTTATGGATTCGATTGATGTGAAAGATAAAACAATAAGATACAGTGTCAACATTTTCCACAGAAATATTTAAAAAATATCAAGATTTGCTATAGATAATAACAAACTAATGAGGTTAAGGTTTTCATCAGCAAAACGTGACATAGCCATGATGTATCAGCGCAAAATGATGGATGATTGTAGGATCGTGTAGACAGTAGATTCTTGAAAGGAGGCTTCCGAACCTCTTGAAAGGAGGCTTCCGAGCTTCTTGAAAGGAGGCTTCCGAGCCTCTTGAAAGGAGGCTTCCGAGCCTCTTGAAAGGAGGCTTCCGAGCCTCTTGAAAGGAGGCTTCCGAGCCTCTTGAAAGGAGGCTTCCGAGCCTCTTGAAAGGGGCTTCCGAGCCTCTTGAAAGGAGGCTTCCGAGCCTCTTGAAAGGAGGCTTCCGAGCCTCTTGAAGGCTTCCAGGCCTCTTGAAAGGAGGCTTGAGCCTCTTGAAAGGAGGCTTCCAGGCCTCTTGAAAGGAGGCTTCCGAGCCTCTTGAAAGGAGGCTTCTGAGCCTCTTGAAAGGAGGCTTCCGAGCCTCTTGAAAGGAGGCTTCTGAGCCTCTTGAAAGGAGGCTTGAGCCTCTTGAAAGGAGGCTTCCAGGCCTCTTGAAAGGAGGCTTGAGCCTCTTGAAAGGAGGCTTCCGAGCCTCTTGAAAGGAGGCTTCCAGGCCTCTTGAAAGGAGGCTGGGCCTCTTGAAGGAGGCTTCCGGGCCTCTTGAAAGGAGGCTCTGAGGCCTCTTGAAAGGAGGCTTCCGAGCCTCTTGAAAGGAGGCTTCTGAGCCCTTGAAAGGAGGCTCTGAGCCCCTTGAAAGGAGGCTTCTGAGCCTCTTGAAGGAGGCTTCCAGGCCTCTTGAAAGGAGGCTCCGAGCCTCATGAAAGGAGACTTCCGAGCCTCTTGAAAGGAGGCTTCCGAGCCTGAAGGAGGCTTCCGAGCCTCTTTGAAAGGAGGCTTCTGAGCTCTTGAAAGGAGGCTTCTGAGCCTCTTGAAAGGAGGCTTGAGCCTCTTGAAAGGAGGCTTCCAGGCCTCTTGAAAGGAGGCTTGAGCCTCTTGAAAGGAGGCTTCTGAGCCTCTTGAAAGGAGGCTTCCGAGCCTCTTGAAAGGAGGCTTCCGTGCAACTTGAAGGAGGCTTCCGAGCCTCTTGAAAGGGGGCTGAGCCTCTTGAAGGAGGCTTCCAGGCCTCTTGAAAGGAGGCTTCCAGGCCTCTTGAAAGAAGGCTTTCGAGACTCTTGAAAGAAGGCTTCCGAGCATCTTGAAAGAAGGCTTCCGAGCCTCTTGAAAGGAGGCTTCTGAGCCTCTTGAAAGGAGGCTTCCAGGCCTCTTGAAAGGAGGCTGAGCCTCTTGAAAGGAGGCTTCTGAGGCCTCTTGAAAGGGAGGCTGAGCCTCTTGAAAGGAGGCTTCTGAGCCTCTTGAAGGAGGCTTCCGAGCCTCTTGAAAGGAGGCTTCCGGGCCTCTTGAAAGGAGGCTTCCAGGCCTCTTGAAAGGAGGCTTTGAGCCTCTTGAAAGGAGGCTTGAGCCTCTTGAAAGGAGGCTTTGAGGCCTCTTGAAAGGAGGCTTTCGAGCCTCTTGAAAGGAGGCACCAGGCCTCTTGAAGGAGGCTTCTGAGCCTCTTGAAAGGAGGCTTCCGAGCCTCTTGAAAGGAGGCTTCCGGAGCCTCTTGAAAGGAGGCTTCTGAGCCTCTTGAAGGAGGCTTCCAGGCCTCTTGAAGGAGGCTTCCGAGCCTCTTGAAAGGAGGCTTCTGAGCCTCTTGAAAGGAGGCTTCCTGAGCCTCTTGAAAGGAGGCTTCCAGCCTCTTGAAGGATGCTTCCGAGCCCTTGAAAGGAGGCCTGAGGCCCCTTGAAAGGAGGCTTCCGAGCCCCTTGAAAGGAGGCTTCCAGGCCTCTTGAAAGAAGGCTTCCAGGCCTCTTGAAAGGAGGCTTCCAGGCCTCTTGAAAGGAGGCTTCCAGGCCTCTTGAAAGGAGGCTTCCAGGCCTCTTGAAAGGAGGCTTCCGAGCCTCTTGAAAGGAGGCTTCCGAGCCTCTTGAAAGGAGGCTTCCGAGCCTCTTGAAAGGAGGCTTCCGAGCCTCTTGAAAGGAGGCTTCCGAGCCTCTTGAAAGGAGGCTTCCGAGCCTCTTGAAAGGAGGCTTCCGAGTCTCTTAAAAGGAGGCTTCCGAGTCTTGAAAAGAGGGCTTGAAAAAAGGCTTTCGAAACTCCTGAAAAAGGAGACTCCGAGCCTCTTGAGAGGAGACTTCCGAGCCTCTTGAAAGGAGGCTTCCAAGCCTCTTGAAAAGAGGCTTCCGAGCTTTAAAAAGTTTGGTCTTCGTAGTTTGGTCAAAATAGGTGGTAGCTCTCTCATCTTCTAATGGTTCATAGTTCATGAGCCTTTTTTATGAACATTTTCTTATTTGCACGCCACAACGAGGAGCGCATTATGCAAGGTAATTAAAGGGAAAACACAAACTCGGCATTATTATTAGGGACAGTGATATTGCTTTCATCGCCTTCCCAATCAGTCATTGACGGAAATAGAAACCCTGCCGGTTAATTCCATCGTTACCCTATATCCACTCCAAACTTTTCTTTCAGAACGTACATAGATATCTATGATAAAGCACTCCAATTCCACTCCAGCAGACAATAAATGTACAACACAAAATTCCTCGGTAGGTACCAAACCCCCCTTACACGATTCTACACTCACTTGCATCTTTCACGAAAAATGCAAGACGACATCGAGCGAACGAACCTGGAAGCGTTTTCAATCCCGAAACGGAGTACCCCGGCGGAGTATACCAGACAGATCTAGCAACAGGACCCGCCGCGCTCCGAAAGCTCGCAGCACGCTGTATGCAATAAATGCTCTTTATATCTTTTTCCGTTTGGAGCATTCCTTGTGCAACCTCGTTTTGTTTCCGGGGAGGGAGGATGCCGTGGCGGATCGAGGCAGATATCGTAAATGAAATACTAAACGGAAGTGCTTCTCCCCGGGACAGAGAGTGCACCCGAATATTGAAAAATAGATGCACAGAGACAAATCGGTTGAATGGGGCAAATCGTTGAAGCTGCTTTCTGGCCGGTGCGGTGCGGTGGGGGCGGTAACAAAGTGAATGAAATAAATAATACATGTGCAAATTTACATTATGTCCGGAAAGGAAGCACCGCTTTAGGAACAAGGTTTGGTTCTCCCTTCCTAGATGGGGAAGTATGCACAAAAAAAATGGGTGCTTCTCCGCTTCCTGGGAAAAAAAGCTTTGAGCAGGCAGCTGCTGCAGCAGAGCCAGAGAGGAACTGAACGATCTCCATCCACATATTGTACGTCTTGTTGCATTTGTGGAGATTTGTGTCATCTTTTTTGGGGGGGGCAGTGGTGTTCAGAACGAGGAACGAGGAGTGAGTGCATTCTTTCCCAAAAAGAAACGATATTTCCGGGTGACGGCCTTCTCCGGTCGTTTGTTCGTTGCCCAGGGACCCTGGCCCAGGAGGAAGAAATCTCGGATTTATTATTCATCCGCTTCGGGGTTATTTACGACGATGTTGGATGATCGGCTGTAGCTGAGGGCAACAGCTTGCTGGTGGGGTGGCGTCTTGGCGGCTCATGAAGCATGCCGAGCTCGTCGCCGAGGAAATTGATCGTAAATTTTTGTCCTGGAAATGGACTGATTAAAGTTTTATCGGATATTGTTCCGGATGAGGATGAGGGCGCAAAAATGATGGGGGTAATAACTCGTAAATTATTTTTTCCCAGTAGATTTGGCGATTTGTCTGCACTTTTCAATTACCGAACGACGATGATGAGGGTTGTATCATGTGCGATATTGATTGTGACGATAATTCACTTGGATTCAATTTATTATATCTATAAAAATATTGCTTGGCAACCATCTCACAAGAAACTGAACCATCGCGAGAAAATCACTTACCAAAGGCAAAGAAGTCATTCCCGCGGCGGAGCTGTCGGTGGGCTTGGATGAGACGTCTCTGATATAGCCTAGCCCCAGTTGATTATCCTCACCATCATCCGTTATGCTTGCGCGCTTCGTGCTTTCTCGAGACTGGACTGAACCGAGCGTATCCACCAAGTTGTGGGAGGAATCTTAAAACTTGAAAGACTGATAATGGGTTCATGGTGGTGCTAATTGCTGATCATGACAGCACGACCAGCGAGAGAGCAGAGAGTAAAATATGAATTTAAACTAATTATGCCGTAATCAAGTTGGTTCCACCCCACGGAAAGGACATCGAAGATTTTCACAGTAGGGCAACAATGCGTAAAAAGGAAAATGGCGTTTATAATTATTCGCAGATGTCGATGGCAGTTGAATTTATTGCACTTTGTTGGGCCAAACTGTTTAGTGAACTTCGACAGCATCCAAGCAGCGAAATAATTAGTTTTTGGTGAAAGTATAAAACTTTAGGATCTGTACAGTAAGAATTCGATAAGCTCCAGAGATGCATCGATTTTTTGAGTGCTATCCGGTGTCATTGGTGTCATTCAAATTTCGGTGAAATGAGAATTGCCAACAAGCATTTATTGGTAAAACACCAATTGAATATTATTATCAATTATTAACAAACTGAAAATTCCCTCAAAATAATTAGAAAAGCTAGACGATGAATTGAAATGTGTTTCCAAAGACAGTTTGTGTAACAGTAAGATCGTCGTAATAATAAGCAGAATACATGTCCATTTTGGTGGTGGTGACTGATTGGAATTGATATGGCTGGAAAGGAAGCAAGCGCAAGTAAAGCCGCAAGCTCGGCGGCAAAATTAAAATTGTTGCATCGTCGCCGTTCGAACATTTTGGGCTCGGCGATGATGATTAATGACTTTAATCGGTCATATGAGCCCACTCAACAGGACCAGTTAGCAACACAAATTGCTTACCTTGATGAGTTGTGGCGTGATTTCCTTTCCACACAGAAGGAAATTGAAGTTTTAGAGGACAATGAGGAACATTTTTCGGAACAAAGGCGAGAGTTCCAATTGTTGTACCTCGAACTGAAGGGATCTTTACAATGTAAATTTCCCACTGTTCCTCCCCCATCACCCCGCGCATCATCGTCAGTTTGCGCTCAACCGGCTCCGCCGATAACAAACGTACGGCTGCCGGAGATCAAGATTCCGGTATTTTGTGGCAAGATTGGCGATTGGGTCGCATTTCGCGATCTTTTTGTTTCGCTGAATCATTCTTATCAGCAATTGACAGCAGTACAGGAGATGCATTATTTGTGAGCATCGTTGACAGACGAGGCCGCTCGTGTTATTTCCGCACTTGATATTTCTGCCGACGATTATCAAGTTGCGTGAAATCTGTTAAAAGATCGTTACGAGAATTCAAATATGCTCATTAAGCGACATATATCAGATCTACTGGCGATCAACCCATTGAAAAAGGAGTCCGCTTTGGGACTGTCAGAGTTGGCCGATAGTTTCGATCGTCATGTTCAGTTACTAAACAAACTCGAGACAGCTGAAGAGCATTGGAACTCGTTTCTCGTCGAGCGTTTGAGCAGTTGCCTAGATCCTGGCACACTGCGAGAATGGGAAACCCATGTGGATGAAGGCGAGCGACCAACTTACAAAGAACTCCTTGATTTTATTCACAAAAGATCGCGAATTATAAAAACACTGATGCTCTCCCACCCAACCAATACCCAGTATGAACCCAAATCGTCAAAATCTCGCAGATAACACGAAGAAGTGCACCTATTGCAAGCAAGCGCATCTCTTGTTTCAGTGCAGTGGTTTCCAAGGCCTGATTCCGCAACAACGATTCGAGTTCGTCAATAAGCATGGGCTTTGCATAAATTGCTTGAAGGGTACACACATAGCGAAGGATTGTTCCAGCAGTGCCTGTAAACAGTGCTTCAAGAAGCACCACTCCCTGCTGCATCTCCCACCGTTTATGTCTTCTACGGTTCCTGGGACATCTGCAGCAGCACCAAACCAATCAACACCAGCTGTAATTGGTCAATCGGCTGAAGCAATCGGTTCGCCATCATACCAAATCTCGCCACGCGATGTGAACACCGCAGTACGCCAACCCTCGGTTATGTCTAGTGCCACACAACTCGCGAGTTTGTCGTTTCGGTTGCTTCCACAATCGTACTCGGTCGGTATTGCCTCCACCACTCCGTCGTCGGTTGATTATTTCGTCGAAACTAATTCGCCTTCCTCCAATTCCTGTCAAAGTGCTAAATAACTGGCCATTCGCACCAACAAACGGTCGTGCTATCAACGGTAGTGAACAAGGTGAAGGATGCCGACAACAATGACCATTTCGCCAGAGCCTTGCTGGGAAGTGGTTCCCAACCTAGTTACATCTCTGAATCACTCCGCCAGAAACTCCGATTAAAGCGAGTCAAACTGAATTCACCGGTTAGTGCAATTGGTCAGTCCACCGTAAACGTTCATTTCGGTGCTACCATTTCGCTTGCATCACGCTTCGGAGATCATCGTTTCGTTCTGGTACTGCCAAAGCTAACGGTGTCACTGCCCAGTCACCATGTCGACGTCACACGTTGGCATATTCCACGCCATCTCTCGATGGCCGATCCTCAGTTCAATATAAGCCAAAGGATCGACCTCATCATCGGTGGTGAACTGTTCTTCTCTTTGCTGGGACAACAGCAAATTATGCTCGCTGCAGGATACCCGCTCCTACATAAAACCGTACTGGGCTACATCGTCTGTGGGAAAGTCGCGGATCCAACCAAGGAGTCCAGACTAGTCACGCTTGCACAGACGACCTCCTCGACAAACAACTCGAACGTTTTTGGGAAATCGACAACTTCGACGTCGAGAAAGCCTACACTTCCGACGAGAAACACTATGAAGATCACTTCAATCAAACCGTTGGATGAGACTCAGACGGGAGATACATCGTCCGTTTTCCGCTGCGAGAGGAAATGCTGCCGATGTTAGGCGATTCCTACCAACTCGCACTTAATCGTCTCCAGTCTATGGAGAAAGGGTTCGCTCTTGATGAATGTCTTCATGTCGCATATCACGAGTTTTTGCAGGAGTACGAAAGTCTGGGTCACATGGAGGAGGTGAATTCACGTCCGCCATGCCATCCACCGTCCTGAGAGTTCCACTACGAAAATACGAATCGTATTCGATGGATCCTGTCGTAGCTCTACCAGTTTGATCGTTCTTTTTGTCGGACCAACAGTACAGCCATGTCTGCACTGCTTCTGCGATGCATAGAAAGCAGCATATGGCTGCTGCATCTACGTTGTCTCAACTGACGAATTCGGACAATGCCATAGCCATCTACTGACAGCCAAATCTCGTGTCGCTCCCCTACGTGGGCAGTCAATTCCTCGACTTAAACTGTTCGCCGCTCTGCTCGATAGCCGGTTGGCTGACACTCTTCGGAGGGAAACCGATTTCGTTTTGGGTGGACTCCAGCCTTGTTTTCCACTGGTTGAAATCTCAGTCGAATGTCTGGAAAGTCTTCGTATCGAATCGAATCGCAGAGATCCAGCGCCTAACGAATGGCTCCAAGTGGAGGCATGTCTCGTCGGAACTGAATCCAGCTCATCGTATTTTTCGAGTAATGACGGCGATTTGTGGTGGCATGGACCAAGTTTTCTCAAGGACCCCGTCGACAGTTGGCCCGAGTGTGTGGTTTTGATGCCGGATGCTCATCATTTGCAGAAAGAAGCTTGTCCAGTGCACTTTGTGCACAGTACCATTATCGACTTAACAATCTTTGATCGTTTTTCGCACCTAGTCAAGCTGGTGCGGGTAGTAGCACGATGCTATCGATTCTTTAACAATGCCAAACTCCCTCGAAGTGATCGGATCGATGGTTCATTGAACCCTGAAGAAGCTGAACATGCACTCAAGATCCTCGTACGACAAGCCCAACGGGATAATTTCCCGATGGAAGTTCGTCATTATAGCCGCATACAAGGTACGCTGCTACAGTTTTGCCAATGTCGAAGTCACCACTCAAAGACCTAAAAATTGTTCAGTTTGGATTGCTCAGATTTTGCGGAAGACTTGCGGACATGAAGACCTGCTTCGACACTCGCTTTCCGATACTGCTCCCATCTGATCACCGACTCAGTTGGATCATCGCCCGATCGTGATATATTCGAACACATCACGGCGGTCCCACGCTCACACTCGCAACCATTCGTCAGCGATTCTGGCCAGTCCGGAGTCGACAACTAGCACGCAAAGTGGTACGTCAATGTGTTACCTGTTTCCGGTATCAACCATGACTAGGTCAACAAATAATGGCACCTCTTCCATCTGTTCGCGTTCATACACTCAGAGATGGATTACTGTGGACCGTTTTTCGTACGTCCGTTAAGTGGTCGGGGCGCGTCGGTAAAAGTGTGCGTCGGACTATTCGTGTGCCTCATGACTAAAGGTTCCCCCAAACACACGCGATGCGACAGTCGCGACGCGATTCTATCGCTTGGCGACAGCGATTTTGTCGCCGTTGGTATGGAAGCGTAAATAGCACATTCCCTGCAGCGACCCAACGATAGAATCGCGACGGCTAGTTGTCGCCGTCGCGGCGATGAAATCGCTTAGGTCTGGAGGAGCCTTAAAGCTGTGCACCTTGAAGTCGTCACAGATTTGTCCTCCGTTGCCTGCATAAACGCCGTCAAACGTTTCGTGGCTAGTCGCGTCGTGTGCTCGAACTGCATTGCGACAACGCGACTGCTTTCGTCAGTTAATGCTTGACTGTGCATTTTATAGATTGATTACGGCGTGTGCTATAAATGATTTATTTATAAATCAGCATTAATCAAAAAGTAAAAATAGCCTAATTATTTTCTCAAAAAGTAAGAAAAGTAAGAATTGGAATGTGAGAAAATAATCACGAGTGAGAAGGTATGAGTGGTGGGAAGTTGAAAGTGAGAGACGACAAGTAATCGAAGCAGTAATCGAAAATTCCACTAAAAAGCACCAAATAATTTTAAAATCAATCGGGAATTGTAAACTGAAAATTAAGACATAGGAAGTTAGAGGTGAAATGGGCGAAGCGACAAGTAAGGATGAGATTTGAAAAGCGAGAATCGCCATTCAAGCAGTAAGAACTTGAGTGCCAGCGAGTGATGGACGAGAAAAATGCTGCTAGGAGTCGAATACTATTGGCTATTTAGTACCCATTCCAACAGAGAGCGGTACAGTGTGGCAAGGGCAGAAAAGAAACGAATCCACCGCACAATAAAGGCAACACGAAGAGAATGTGATAGCTGAAGCGCAGGAGAACATGAATAGAAACGATATGCGGAGGTTTTACGCAACTATCAATGGTGCGCGGCATAAGACTGCGCCAGTGCCCGCCATGTGCAATTACCGAGAGGGAAATTTGCTGACAGACAAAACTGTGGTGGCAGCCAGTTGGAAGGACGACTTTGAAGATTTGTTGAACGGTGAAAGTGAAGATGTATTAAGATGCAGGATGGACATAGTCGGCGACGGTCATGCTGTGGAACTACCAACGCTGGACGATGTAAAGAAGGCTCTAAACGAGCTGAGAAACAGTAAAGCTGCTGGGAAGGACGAGATCCCGGTCGAGCTTCTCAAACACGGAAGTGAGCAGCTGCATTAATCGATCCACCACATCAACCAGAAAATATGGGAGGATAAAGAACTGCCTGCCGGCACAGACTGGAGTGTGCCAATTACAGAGGGATCACCTTTCTGAACTAGGCGCGAAACTGATTAGACTGATAGTGCAATGCTGGATGGCTCGAAATCAAGTCGGATTGCAGAATGCAGACGAATCGTCAACCTCATTTATGTCCTTCGATGAACTGAAGCAGGATGATACACTTTCGAATTTATTGTTCAACATTAAGAGATCTGGCGTGCAGAGGAACGGCACCACCATCACACGGTCGCATATGATCCTGGGCTTTGTGCACGACATCGACCTTTTTGGAATCGATCGCAGAGCTGTAGTGGAGGCTTTTATCCCACTGAAGAGGGAGAGGGCGAGGATAAGCTTAACCCATTAACTCTACCCAGACAAAGGACATGGTGGCTTGTAGAGATAAGGGAAAACCTAGTGGTGTTGGTGCTGTGGTAGTGCTTGATGGGGATGTGTTTTATTTTATTTCTTTATTTATTAGGCACTTCGTGTTACTTGACCGCTAATGTGTTGAGATCTACTGTGGTATTCTGCTGTACAGAATCCACACAGAATCTATTTTTAGATTTCCATTATCATTATTGTTGTCCTTGCCAGTCCATCTCATCGTGAGTCCATTGTTTCCGTTTGTCGATGCCGTGTATTCAATGATCGTTGCATTGTTCGGTTGCCATTTATCCGGGTAACGTTGGAGGAACGCCTCCGAGAAGAACAAGTTGTCAGTCGTGACCAGGGCTGACAATAATCATCGTCGCAGCACGAAATGCCACAGTAAACGACGATCCGAATCCGAAGAATCCGCATAGGTGTTGCGTCGTGCAATGTTATGACGAAGACTATATTTTTTTCGATTTCGCTTTAGACGAGAATGACTATTGTCAGCCCTGGTCGTGACGGAAAGGCGCGTCTCTCAAACGTTCTCAAGTTCTTAATCATGCAAGAAATCCGTGGATAGGGCTTTAAGATCTATCCGCGTCACAAAAAATCAATCGAGCTGGTTTAATTATGGCATACGCTCGCTTTGAAGTAATAATAGAATTAATGACATGGGTTCTCGGTCATCCAAGAAATCCCTACAATTGAGTCTTAAGGGCAAGCCTCCCGGAATCCAAAACAAAAAAGCAAGGGCACCCCATTCAATTCGGAAGCAAAAGCAGCGCACAACTGTTATTTTTATTATTCCAGCTTTGCCGCGTCGCAGCAAATAATAAAAATCGAGAGGCCTTAAGATCTACATGAGTAACCAAAGATCAAGCCAAGCTGTTATATGCTTTTTTGATGTAGGGGAACTGTTCCATTTTCCATCTCACTGAACATATATTCATCTCATCACCAAACAAAGAAATACAGCACCAATATCGTCGTTACTTTTTGCTAACATGCGAGCTCACTGCTGAAAAAAATCACAATAATAAGAAACAAACCAAATTCCTTTTCATTGCTTTGTTTTTTATGAAATGAATATAGGAGCTATGGGATGAAATGCCGAACCGTTCCCCTATAAGCTTGTGTTCTTGGTTATCTCATTATATCTTCACGCGTTACCGAAAATCAATCAGACTGATTTAAAATGGTACATGTCCATTGGGATTCACAAAATAAAATGAGTTTACAAGATATTTTCCTGGTCATTCAAGAATCCGGAGGAAAAACCGCTAATTTACCAAATTAATTATACTATGCACATAATTTGTATCCACACTCTAGCTTTTTACACGACAACTTTACAAAACAAAGCTTTCATTTGAAATAAAACGAGAATAGGACTTTGTTTCTTCTAATTGTTAGTTGATTCTTTTGTCAGTTACATTGCTGTTTGATTACCTTTTGAGGCTGGCGCGTTTCACGCATCATTTTTTGAATTCACACGAGAAGGTAGCACTTTCAAATGAAGTCGTTTTCTAGTAATAAAATTTGTTTTTCGTCCACATTTTTATTCCGTATACCGAAAGTACATACATTTCAACATTTATCATTTTCAAATTCTGATATTTGCTTAGGGGCGCTATTGTCCGTTGTTGCCCTTCTAAAGCTTGGTGATTTTTTTCTCTTTGACAAAAAATACGGTTTGAGCTTTGTTAAAAGATTTATATGGATTGAACAACAAGCACTCAAGGCCTACGCACTTGTAGTTTTATTCTTTTTCATTTATTATTATCTATACTTCCACTACAAACGTCGACATATTTATGATTGTTTTCTAGCTTGGCTGTGCATCTTTGATACTTTCCTTTTGTCTTCCACTCGTTCAGTGCTTGAAATAGAGTAATGATTTCATTTGAAAAAGTTAGTAAATACTATATTTGACATGAAAGTAACGTTCCAAATATTGTTCAGCACAATGTAGTCCACAGGTCAAGGAAGATCGTCATTCATCAAAATTTTCGTCACTTTCCTCGTCACTCAATGAGATAATCACTTATTAATAACTAACACATCATCCATCGCCAGCTAATGATCACAACAAATCACACACCACCAAGAACTTTGTTATCTACCACTCGTTCTTCCAACTTGATAACACTCTCATTCAACCGTTGCACTAGCTCCCTAAGCTCCCGGTTCTCCTGTGCCAGCTTCAGCAGCTGTTCCCGATCGTGCCGCAGCTCTTCGCCCTGTGCTTGGAACAGAAAATCGACAACCGTCCGGTAGCAGCAGATGTCCCCCACCCAAAGGTACCGGCAGACGGTGTCCTTCCGGGCGATCTGGATGCTTCGGGCTTCGATGTGGCCCATTGAGAACTCCAACCAGCGGCAGTTCCAAGGGTTTTTGCGTAGCGAGATGGCGTTCAAGGCCGGGAAGGCTTCCGCGAAGTACGGGATGAAGGATAGTTTGTTCTTGCTGAGCGATAGGGTTTGAAGGTGGGCGAAGCGGAGCCCCAGCTTGGAGTCTAGCGTTTTGATGAAGTTGTCGTACAGTGAGAGAACCTTGAGGTTGGTGGCGTTGGTGAACAGTTCCAGGTCAACGTACTCGAGCGAGTTGTTGTAGAGGAAGAGTTTTTCCAGACCTTCCAGATAGCGGATGTTCTTCGGGATGACGCTGATGGCGTTGTGAACGATGGTGAGCGTCTTCAGATTTCGGTATTCGGTGGGTTCAACTTCGAACTCGAGAAGACCATTTCGTTGCAGATTAATTTCTGTGAGATTGCTGACGGCTATCAGAAACTTCCGAATGGCGGTATTGTTGTACATGTGGAGTAGCCGCACTCCGGAAAAGTGGGTATACATATCCTTTGAAAAGTTCGGAATTGAACCGGATTTTATGAGCAGGATTTGTTGTTTCGGAAATTCCAAGTGCTGGGCACTGATGGGATCGTTGACGATGACATTCTCTAAGAAACAGAAACCAGCTTCGTTGACGATTGAGCACTTGTAGCTTTTTGAGGATGCTAGCGACAGATAGATTACAATCAGGATAGTTGATGCCCTGGTTAAAAGTATTATTCTATTAGAAATGGTTTCAAGTCAATATTCTCAACAATTTACCAATAATTCATAGTGAAGCGTGTGACTTCAGCACACAGTGAAGCGAACGATCAGTTTCAAATGATAAATGAAGCAAGACTGAAAGAATGGAATGTTTTTCCCCAGACGCACAGAATCCACAGATCCGCCTGGTTCTTATCAGTAGCTTTACGTTCTACTGAACTGATAATCATTGTTGTTGCTCTATTCCCAGCAGTAGCGGAGGCAGTGAAGAGTGATGGATCCCTACAGCTTCCGGTTGCGCCGAGCAGTGCCGCACAGTAATGCCTCGTTTGGGCAAATGTGGAAAATCCGAATCAAGTGATTGATTTTTATACAATTTTTGTTACCAATAACTAGTGTTAGCCTCGTCGTAGATTCCTCACAGTTGAACAATTTTCTACTTTTCAACAGTTTTATTATTAGAAACTCAATTTGATTATCTTATCAGCCAGAAATTTTGAGTTTGTCAGATAATAAAAAATAGTAGAATTGGAAAATTAGTTTATGTATTACAATTTTGAAGCAATAATTTAAAATTTTAATAATTTATTTCCGCTGAAATAACAATTATCTCTCGTTTTTTAACCTGTATAAAAAATTGACTAAACAAGCTTTAACGGATTTTCTCATATTGACAATTTTGTCCGTCGGATCAATTCGCTTGAAGCACTGTGTGGTTAACGCCCTTTACCGAAAAAAAGAGAATGGAACGCAAATTCATTATTGCCATCGAGGTCGTTCGTTCATTATCACCATCGCTGGTCTCGGGTTCAAACTGTGGCACTGACGTGATACATTCTATGCAGTTGTGTGAATTAATCAGCATACGACGGGGCGGGTACATAGAAATGCAACCACCATCGAGCTATGTAGGTCTATGTCAGGAGGCAGACGGACGGATGGATGGTTGCGGAGACTCACACTTTGGCACAGCATCTCTTTGATGTTGGGAAGCCGAGGCGTCGAATCATGCAATTTAGTGATTGGCTCTGATTTGCGCATTTTGAAGCCAATTTGGCCGGGCATGACTGGACACGCACTACTGTCTGGGTCGTTCAGTGGTGCTGAATAATTAATGACACTCTGGCCCCGGGTCAACAGGAGCCGCCTGATGAATAGATATTACAAAGTTGATGGTCCGTGTGTGGGCAGGAAGCCGTTTTGCGGTGCATTCGTGCGTGCGGAATGCTATTATATTGGGTAGGAATATGAATGGGCCGGTTCTAGTACAGGAAACCGTCTATTTGTGTGGGTAATTGATCTCTATGTTGCAAACTGTGTGCCCCATAATTTCAAGCTGATTATTGCAATACAGAACGGAGAACGTTGTTTGTTATCACAATCTACTAAGATAATAGTAAATGTATTTGTCACTTTAATGGATGCCTTCTGTCCAAAGTCCTGCGGATTGTGCAACACGCATCCACGGTTTGGTCGACGATTATCGCATGTTCGCGCCCTATCCAAACTGAGAAAATTGGTGTATTGTTGAGACTTGCAGCTCATCTACCTCGTAGGAGAAGACTAGCAAGAAAGACGATGTAAGATACGATGATCTGGTCGATTGTTTATATCAGCGCGTGCGTATACTCAATTCCGGCAAGCCAGATAGTTCTATATCTGCCTTGCCAAAGGCGGCCGACTTCCAGCAGAATAGCTTCAAGCAGAAAATGTCATCCAATCTGCTTCCCTGTCGAAACACTCTTTTCATTCGTATTTGTGCGGTGTTTCTTGGGAAGAACGTCAGTCAGGACCAAAAGATCATCGATCCAAGCGTTGGCCGCAGCGTTAGTCGCACGAATAAGCACAACAGAGTTAGTCGTGTCATCGAAGTCCGCTGTATAGTTTCCTCCATTCAACAAAGACATTTCGCACAAGGCTCGTACCTTCCCTGATTCGGCTCCGATGTTGAATTTCATTTCGAATCCACTGACGAAGAGCCCCTTCAGTTGCCTTTTCTCAGTGGATGTATCCGTCGCAACATAGGATGCTTACAACAACAATCAGATCTGGAGATCGAATAATCTCGAACAGCTTTGAGGCAATTCTCATCGGCAAATTGGTGAATCTGCTGCAAAGACCTCAAAGAACTGAGGCATTCCAGGGTGCAGTTACCGAGAGGGCCTAACCTTCTTCCAGAAGTGGGGCACGGCTTAGCGATGACGAGACTATAAGCCGTCGTGGAAATACTCGCTTCACAAGTAAGAAAAGAGTATAATTGGGCCTACAAAAAACGCTGCATACGCGCGAACCTACTGCCTACAATTTTCCGGCGCTTGCTTTGTTCAAGAGTATGGGCAGAGCAAAGACATAAATTATGGCGGTATTTTGTTCGCGAGTAAAAATCATGATCGCGAGTTTTTGTGGTTTCTTCAAATAGAATGAATAAGCGGGCTTGGTAGTCATATGGCTACTGCTTCTGCCTCATACGCAGGAGGTCGTGGGTTCATTCCCAGGTCCGTTCCATTCTCCTACTTTGTATCTTTCTCTTTATTTCTCATGTTCTAGCAATCGCTAGAACTGGAAATGGACTTCCATACCGTTTCCATTACTATTCCTATACCTTCAACTTGAGTATTCTAACAGTAATCTGCTAGAATTGGAAATGAACTATAGAGCTCGTTTCCTACATCCAATTAGAAATTCCATCAGTTACCTTCTCCTATCTATCACATTGGCAGCTCGTTAACCAAGACGGACCCTTCAACCTTACCCAGAAAATCCAACAAATTCCGCATGAACTCGTGGCAAGTGCAAAGGTATATTCGGCTTGCAGTGGGCGAGTTGCATCATCATTTCCTCCCCTTCCCTACATTGACTTGCATTCTGACGTGGCAGGCGCCAGTATGACCTTACAAATGAGATCACCAGTACTTGTACATTGAAGATGTGTGCTAGTCCCAAGCAAACATCTGTTGGTTCCCTGTGCAAGAACAGCTGATCTGGTCATAATGGAGTAGCAACTACGAGCAGTCAATCAAGCTCAAGCTTTCTTCAAATAGAATGAATAAATTTAACTTGAGATAAACACAATAACAATAAACAAGTGTATTCTTGTTCGAACATTCGTGGGAAACATGTTCTGAGGTTGTTTTATGGGGCCGTCCAGAAACCACGTGGTCATATATGGGGGGAGGGGGGGTTTGGAAAATGACCACGATAAGCCACATGGGGGAGGGGTTTGGGTGATCTCGAACCACGTGGTTTTTTTGCACGAAAAACTTTTGGTGAATAACAATAGCGGTGTAAAAAATACAAATCATTTAAATTCAATGATTTAATCATTAAACGCAAAGCGCATCTAAGGGCCGATGCCCACGTAGTGTCTTTTCAACTCAGCGTTAAAAAGACGTAGGTGTGCATCGAGAAAAATCGATAACGCAGCGTCGGTCGCAACGCCGATGCATATCTGCATTATTTGACCATCTTAGCCTAAGATCCTATATCCATACATAAATAAACGAAGAAACAGGTTGCGATTCAGTCTAAAATAATTTGGATAGGAAAAATGGAAAATATTTAAAAAAAAACTCCGCCGCAGATGGCTTTTGGCATCACGCCGCCGACACTTTTTCAGCTACAATTTTGAAAAATGTTCATGTTTTTACAATAATCCAAGAAAAAATCTTAAGAAGAAAAATTCACAAGAATTTCTTGAGGATATTCAGGCAAAATCAAGTAAAGAAATTTCCTGTAAAAACTTTGACATTACTTCATACAATCCTGATAAAGTGCTGGCATTCAGAATTTTTTTTGAACAATTCTCTCTGAAAATTTTTTCTTGGAAATTTTGCTACAAATTGATAATGAAAGAAAAAAAAACAAAACATCTTCAATGTTAATTTTGAAAATTTTTTCCTTAAAACTCCGAAAAAAATTCCATGTGAATTCTGTCTGAAAATTAAAAACAGTCCCGTGGGAGTGCACTTCAAAATGTTCAGTCTCCAGTTAGCCAGTTCGATTCTCATTCCTGTCTAGGATGTTTTCGGGTGATGTTTCCCACACTCGACACTCTAGGTACAGTGTATCCATCGTACTTGCTACACAAGATATATAATCGTGCAATGGCTAGCATATAAAAGCTTTCAATTTATAACTCAGGAAATGCTAATAGAATATACTAAGTTGAAAAGCAGACCAACTTCCAGTTGGAATATGGAGCCAATGCCACAACACTTTGATATTTCCGTTGATTCTTTTTTTTCAATTTTGGAATTTTGAAATGAAAAATTTTCGGCATATTTTTTTACGGTCTTTATGAGTTCTATCACATTTTTTTTTAATTTTCTTATTGTTTTTATTCAAGGCATTATCATATCAAGGATTATCTACAATTTTTTTTGGATTTTCAAAGAATAAATCTTTAGAATTCTCAAGGTTCGTGTTTTTTGAATTTGAACCCGAAATCATTTCAAAATTTCATCGGGAATTCATTCTTCTTCGGGTTGTCATTTTGATTTCTTTGTAGGTTCAGCTAAACATTGCTTTAAATCCTTACCATGCAAAAATGCACAGGAAATGATTTAGAAAGTTTAAGGAATTTTCACATCAGAAAATCTTCAAATTTTTTATTTAATTTTTAAGGAATTCCTACTGGAAATGCTTTAAAAGTACCACCTTTACAAGTACTACAAAAGTACAATTTTTTCGTTATTTCCACTTGTAATAACATCGGAATTTCCTCGGGAAATTCATTATTTGTGATTCAGATGAACTTTTTTCGATTTTCAACTGGAAAATCTTAGGAATTTCCATCGGAAATATTTTGGCATATTCCGAACAATTTCTTTTGGAAATTAAAAAAAAAACTGCTGAAAATTTCTAAGAATTTCTTTTGGAAAACGAAAAAAAATTCCATTGGAAATTTAGAAGAATTTCCTTTGAAGATTAATTAAAGTTGCCCAGGATTTTGAAAAAAATCTTTAGAGATTCTGTAAAAAAAATAAGCTGGATTTTTTTTCTAATTTATACTGAAAATTCTTCGGAATTTGATGTTTAATGGAATTTTTATCGTAAATATGCATTTCGGATCCTTCTACGGATTTGTCTAGTTCTTCAAAATTTCTACCGAACATTTTTCGGAACTCTTCCACAGAATTTCGGAAAAAAATGTCGTTGAAATTGTAAAGATTTTCCGGGGAGACTCCGAAAAATTTCTTATCAATATTACCAAGGTTTTCCTTGCAACTCCAGAATAATTATTCTTGAAAATTAAGAAGATCTTGGAATTTAAAATAAATCCAAGCAATAAATGTAGGCAATAATTTAGGCTTAAGAAGCCTAGTTTTTATGATATTGAATAATTATCATAATTGATCGAAAAAATTAATAATGCACCTAAATGTTCTAAATCCACAAAATTCTAGTAGTGCGCATGAAAAAGGTTATGACATAGAGAAGTTTGCATTTAAAAAATCAACATGAAATTCTAAATAAAATGCTTTTAAATTCATGAAAGGGTCTTAGAACTAAGGAGATTCCGGCGATATGAAAAAAGTGGCAGTGTTCCAGAAAAAAACTCTCCAATTCCTAAAACAATCTAGGTTAAAAAATAGTGTTATAATAACGATTGAAATTGAATTCCAAAACAAATCTCAACCCTTTCAGGAATGATGGGTCATATATGCCCAGCGTTTTAGATTGTCTATAAAATCACAAAAGAGAGCTAGGCCACCATTTTCTTCAGTAAAATTGTTCATCTAGATATTGGCTTTACAGAAAAAAATGGGAGCTCAAATTTGACTGACCATGAAAACTCAGATATCCGAAACCTTGGGAAGATTTCGATTCTAAGAGCGTGTAAATAAAGTTTAAATGTTTGAATCATTCTAAACAGATGGGTGGTCAGATAAGATGGGTCATCCTGAACGTTAAGCCAAGGAATACGAGATGCTCAAGGTACTTCAAAATGCTCTCAAGTTCAACCCACGAATCTACCAGATCAATCAAGACATTTGCAATGTTCTCATCCTCGGTATATTCCTAATTCGATGAAATAAGCATATGACCCTAATTTCCATTAACATGAGATCCAAGAGACAAGATACCCAAAATTATCTTGAGTCAACAGCAAGTTGCACAATGACTATGAGGTTTGTTCGCAAACTGTTTTTGTAGGGCCTTAGAAGCACTGGGTTCACGGTTCAAGTAGTTCAAACATTACGACTTTCAGGACGTTTTGTATAACCTAAAGAGTCTGTAGTAGCTTGTATAAATAATAATTGAAGTCATATCAACCCAATGGACCTACTGAGATATTACATCATACATCATTCATAAGTTGGTTAATTGGATAAATCGAATGATCCGAACTCCTAAATAATAATTGGTCTATAATACATCCATTCCTCTAAGAGTCGCTTATGAAAGAACCATTGACTGAAGCATATTCGAGATGTGGAATAGAAGTTCCTTGGAAAATTATTCGAAAGAACCATCTGAGTGACCGAGAAAATAATTGTAGTATGGCATCATTGGCTTCCACGAGTCGATATCAAAATAAAAATTGAAGAATTAGAAATTTTGAGAGATGAGCCAGCTCTGGATTGAAAATCTCTTTAGTAGAGAAAAAATTGAAATTTTCCATAATAAAATAGGCAATTGCCAATAAAGAACAATAATACACACAACAATAATAAATTAGCACTTGTAAAATCAAAAATTGCAATTATGAAATAATAATTTTCCATAAAGAAATCAAAGTGTTCAACGAAAAGATGCAAAATTTTCAAGAATAAATCAATATTAGCAATGAACAATCAAAAAAAATATATATAATAATTTATTTCTAATATTGATGACTCTGAAAACAATACTGAAATTTCTACAGGAATGCTACTCAAAAGAAACAACAGTAGGAGGTTTTACTTGCATCTCTAAGATTGCATATTAACTTTGTGATTCTCTGATAAACCTTTCGTTGTAGGTGTTCAGTTCAGATGCTTCGCTGAGGTTAATATTTTAAGAATTTCCAGTAGCTTCAGAGCTATGGAAGGTCCCAAACACTCTAAGGAATATATAGGGATATTCAGTGATGAGCTTTATAGTTATTTAAAAAAAAAACACTAATAAAAAAATTAAAAATATAGAGTCCACATTTTTTTGTATCCTCCTGATGCATTGAAGGTGTGCGAGTTCTAGATATCCTAATACCTGATACACATTACAGCATGATAACATAATCAAAATTTTCGGCTTCATGAAAATTTATAATTTCCATGCTGGGTTTAGTTTAATTTTGAATCAATTGAAATTGTCCATCTTCAAAATTGATCGGATTAACCATATGTTTTAGTTACATAAGTTTTTTTTTTAAATTTTTGTACTTAAAAAAAACCACGTGGTCATGGGGGGGAGGGGGGGTCTGCCAAATGACCACGATAAGCCACATGGGGGGAGGGGGGGTTGAAAATCTTCAAAAATATGACCACGTGGTTTCTGGATGGCCCCTATGCCATTTTGTAAATTAACCCGAAAGACTCGCAAAGCTTCACGAACATTTTTCGGCGTCCGTTTTTTTGTTTTCTCTGCAACTAGTGGCTGATCAAGAATGCATAATAGAATTTCCCGAAGAAACTCCAAAGAATTTTGCGAGGAAACTCCAAAGAATTTCCCGAGGAAATTCCAAAGAATTTACCGAAGAAATTCCATAGAATTTCCCGAGGAATTTCCAAAGAATTTCCCGAGGAAATTCCAAAGAATTCACCGAAGAAATTCCAAAGAATTTCCCGAAGAAATTCCAAACAATTTCCCAAGCAAATTTAAAAGATTTTCCCGAGAAAATTCCAAAAAATTGCCCGAAAACATTCCAAAGAATTTCCCGAGGAAATTCCAAAGAACTTCCCGATGAAATTTCAAAGATTTTTCCGAGAAAATTTTGGAGAAATTTCCGAGAAAATTTCAAAGAATTTCCCGAGGAAGTTCCAGAGATTTTCTCCAAGAATTTCCAAAGAATTTTCCGAGGAAATTCCAAAGAATTTCCCGAGGAATTTCCAAAAAATTTCTCTCGGAAATTCCAAAGAATTGCCCGAAGACATTCCAAAGCATTTCCCGAGGAAACTCCAAAGAATTTGCGAGGAAATCCCAAAGAATTTCCCGAAGAAATTCCAAAAAAACTTCCCGAAGAAATTGCAAAGAATTTCCCGAGAAAATTCCAAAGATTTTCCCTAGGATTTTTCAAAGAATTTCCCGAGGAAATTCCAAAGAATTTCCCGAGGAAATTCCAAACAATTTCCCAAGCAAATTTAAATGATTTTCCCGAGAAAATTCTGAAGAATTTCCCGAGGAAAATCCAAAGCATTTCCCGAGGAAGTTCCAAAGATTTTCCCCAAGAATTTCCAAAGAATTTTCCGAGGAAATTCCAAAGAATTGCCCGAAAACATTCCAAAGAATTTCCCGAGGAAAATCCAAAGCATTTCCCGAGGAAGTTCCAAAGATTTTTCCGAGAAAATTTCAAAGAATTTGCCGAGGAAGTTCCGAAGATTTTCCCCAAGAATTTCCAAGAAATTTCCCGAGGAAATTCCAAAAAAAATCCCGGGGAAACTCCAAAGAATTTCTCGAGGAAATTCCAAAGAATTGCCCGAAGACATTCCAAAGCATTTCCCGAGGAAACTCCAAAGAATTTTGCGAGGAAATCCCAAAGAATTTCCCGAAGAAATTCCAAAGAATTGCCTGAGGAAATTCCAAAGAATTTCCCGAGAAAATTCCAAAAAATTTCCCGAGGAATTTCCAAAGAATTTCCCGAGGAAATTCCAAAAAAATTTCCCGAGGAAATTCCAACGAATTTCCCGAGGAAATTCTAAAGAATTGCACGAAAACATTCCAAAGAATTTCCCGAGGAAATTCCAAAGAATTTCACGAGGAAATTCCAAAGAATTTCCCGAGGAAATTTCAAAGATTTTTCCGAGAAAATTTAGGAAAAATTTCCGAGAAAATTTCAAAGAATTTCCCGAGGAGATCCAAAGATTTTCCCCAAGAATTTCCAAAGAATTTTCCGAGGAAATTCCAAAGAATTTCCCGATGAATTTCCAAGCAATTTCCCGAAGAAATTCTGAAAAAATTCCCGAGGAAATTCCAAAGAATTTTGCGAGGAAATCCCAAAGAATTTCGCGAAGAAATTCCAAAAAAATTCCCGAAGAAATTCCAAAGAATTCCCGAGAAAATTCCAATGAATTTCCCGAGGAATTTCCAAAGAATTTCCCGAGCAAATGCCAAAAAATTTCCCGAGGATATTCCAAAGCATTTTTCGAGGAAGTTCCAAAGAATTTCCCGAAGAAATTCCAAAGAATTTCCCGAGGAAATTCCAAAGAATTTCCCGAGGAAATTCCAAAGAATTTTCCGAGGAAAATTCAAAGAATTTCCCGGAGAAATTCCAAAGAATTTCCCGAGGAATTTCCAAACAATTTCCCAAGCAAATTCAAAGAGTTTCCCGAGAAAATTTTGAAGAATTTTCCGAGAAAATTTCGAAGAATTTCCCGAGGAAGTTCCAAAGATTTTCCCCAAGAATTTCCAAAGAATTTTCCGAGGATATTCCAAAGAATTTCTCGAGGAAATTTCAAAGAATTTCCCGAAGAAACTCCAAAGAATTTCCCGAGGAAATTCCAAAAATATTCCCAAGCAAATTTCAAAGATTTTTCCGAGGAAATTCTGAAGAATTTTCCGAGAAAATTTCAGAGAATTTCCCAAGGATTTCCATAGATTTTTCCTAAGAATTTCCAAAGAATTTCGGACAATTTCCTTAGTAGGGTTGCTTAAATTGGAATGGAAAAAACTTTTTTCAATTTTTTGGATGGGCCGCCATCTGATTCGTTTCTATTTGATGCCTTGATGCTCTAGACAAAATTTTAGTCAAATCGGGCAGTGCTTAACTCGTTTGAAGTTTATATGCAGAAATGTATGCAGAAACATCCAAAAACAACGATTTGCGAAATTTACGACGAAGAACTATGATACTCATTCAGAACATGAAGAATTTAATAAAGAATGTTAAACGCGAAAAGATTAGTTTTTTCCCGGCGAAATTGCATTTCTCTGAAGTGAGTTCGGTGCGTGTTTTCTGTTGTTTCGGAAAGCAGAACGATCGCGTGATCTGCCGAAATACTGTGTTCTGCAATGTGCGGCCGGTATGTGTCGAACTAATTTTCCTCCCCTTATCCTAATTGACTGTGAGAACGTGGCCGGCATCGTTATTCGTCTTGAAATAAAGAAACTCAGAAGCATGTAGAGCAAGTCCCGAGAAAACTATTCAATTGGTGAACTGTGCATTATTTGTTGTTTCTCGGCCAATCACGAATAGCAACTACGATGGGTACAGTCAATCAAGCTAAGCTAAGCTAAGCGAAATTGCATTTCTCTGAAATGGGGTTTGAGCAAATTTCTCTTCTTTTACCTTTGAAAAGAAATAAATTCACCCATACAACACTCCAAAAAAATGTTAATATCTTTGCCTAATGAACTCTAATATTTTTAGCATAACATTCTGCATTTAATTCTACAAGAACTGAATGAGTATCATAGTTCTTCATCGTAAATTGTACCGTCCAACTGAAAATCACTGATTTTCGCATACATTTTTCCATATAAACTTCCATCGAGTTTAGCTCCGCCCAAACGTTGACCGATTTGGCTGAAATTTTGTCCAGAGAATCAGGGCGTCAAGTAGAGCCGAATAAGAAGGCGGCCCATCAAAAAAATGAAAAGTGTTTTGTTGAGTGTTAGTTAGCGAGGACGGATGATTTATCCGTAGAAGAATTTTAATTCTACGACAAATGTTGTGGCGTCATCTTTTTTAATCACCACTCTATTCGAAAATATTTCCCGTCCTAATATAGCAGTGGAATATTAGTATACTCAATCAAAATCGAATCGAAATGGTCCTTTTTTGCTATTGTTTGAAATGGATTAGATCGGACATTTATTCCGATGTTGAAATGGAATTTCGCCTCTATTTTTCAGAGACGTAATTATATGGATCGATTTCTCTTAATCGATGTTATATTTTGTTTATAACTCAATTGTTTCAAAAGCTACAACCGTGATTATTGATTCTGGTGTAAGATACAATAATCCTTTATCATACCAAACCCTTAAATCATCGACAAACTAGCGCAATTCGGTACAATAATAAAAAGAAAATATCGACGAAGAGAAATGAATGAAACTAGGCGCGAGATTTATTAATGGTGGCTACGTAACCTTGAGGCTGTGGGTCTGTCTCTGCTGCGATGATCAGCTAAGCTCCAAACTAGGCAGACTTTGCATTATTGATGCGTGCGCCTATGCTAATCTCGGTATTTACCACCGTCTGTGGCCATTTTTGGCTACCAATATCTAGAAAGCTTACAATATTCTATTGTGTTTGCACGTCTATTGTGAAGCTGGAAAGAGTTGCCGTTTTCACATCCAACGATTTGATTTTATTGACGATGATGAGCGTTCGCTAACGTCATTGAGCTTACTTTGTATGTTTTTGAAGCATCGGGAAATTTTGTTTAGCGCCCTGAAGATTTCTGTCGAAAATTCTGAAAACATCCGACATACATCCGACAAACATACGACTTCTGTCGAACGCTCTTCTTTTAAAAATCTTAACTATTTTTAAACTTCTTTCGGAATACTTAAGTACTTTTGTTAAATGCGTACATACCAACGTTTTCTAAGAGACTTCGAGGATTTGGCATATTATCATGTGTATGATTAGCATAACAGCCTAATATTCCCAAAGATTTCATAAGCTTTACCAATTGATATATTTCCAACCAAACAAAAAAAAACAATAGAAATGAAGAAACTTACCGTATTCTTTGATATATTCTATTCTTCTTCCTTGAAATATTTTCAATTTACCTTTGTTCACCTGACAGAGCTTCTCTTCGGAAACTTTCAATGCGGTTGGACGCTCTCGCCGAAAATTATTGCCACCCAAACCTCTTTCATTGTAACAATCTGGGAAATTCCATTCTGGAACTATTTTTAATTGAATTTAATAACATCCAGCAAGCATTCGTCGTTCCGGAAACGAAACTCAGCATTCAATGGAGGGGGTTGGACGCCGGCAGTGGGAAACTTCTCCATTTTCAAGCCAAACGAAGCTACACAAAAGTGCAAGAGTATGCCATTTTCGCCTACACTCCGACCCGCCTCCCATACACGTCCCTCTCGAGTCAGAAATTACATTTACTGCTCCGTATTAAAAAGCCATATTCGTACTCGAGTAAATCAGGGGCATGGGGGGTAAACAAAAACTAATTCCGTCAGGTTGCCCCCTCGCTCCCCCTACTTTCACGCAGAAGGAAACCGCCGAATCTTTTCGGCAGTCTAAAGTTTTTTACACGGTTCTTGTGATGAAAGAGGCAACGAGGGTGCACCGAAAATAATTTGGTTTTGGCCAACTCGTTTAGTTTATACCACGAAACGGGCGATTACTATACTGGAGAACGAGCGATAATGTGTGCAAGTAATTTCTGACTTTTCCGCTACCGGGTTTCGTCGTCGTTGTCGTCGCAGCTTCACACAAGATGCACCGTTTCAGCAGCATAAGGCCGTAGATTGTATTTAGTACAGCGCTAGTCGTGGGGGGAAGTTGCGGAGAAAAGTTTAAACGAGCGAAAATTAAAATCAGTTAGGCAGCGCTGGCATATATAAGCTTAATTAAACTGACTGATTCTAGTTAACTCCTATGGCACATAATAATCGAAATAAAAAAAAGTTTATTTTAGTAGTTTGAAAATGATTTTCATCAAGCTCCTCTACTATGTTAACGTTCCTCATAATTTGAAGATAAACAATCAAATGTATCTCTGGGAAATGTCGGAAATTCAAGTAGAAATCAAAAAACTCAGTTCACCATGAAGAGAAGTCTAATTAACTTTTACTTTAATTCTTTAAATATACCTATCAAAAATATGCTAAGTAATAGGAGTATAGAAGATTTATGTAAAATTTCAGAATACTGTCCCATTTTACGAGATTTTATTTGGAAGTTACTAAAAATTGCTAAAATTTTTCGATGTTGATCCTGAGAACTTCGACCAACCCCCGTAACGCTGGTGTCTGGTGCGTTGTGTGTTACGATATAAGATCTACCATGGTCACATTGTCAGCTACAATGTGGTACTCATTAAGTAAGTACTACATCCACACTTCCTTCCCCTCCCAAGTTACGGTGAAGATGAGCAGGAGCAGTAATCCTCATGCTTTCGTGATTTTGTCCTAGAATTAAATCAAGGACCACACCCACCTTGATTTTTGATTGAAAAATATAAGCATCACGAGTGTTCAATCTACTAACTTCGACCAATTGCTAAACAAGGCATACAATCCCAAAATTGGAAAAAAAATCAAATAAATTATAATCAGCATGCTCCTAAAAGCCCCATCTATCAGAGCTTAATAATTGTCTCTCTTCCATCTTTCTTTTTTACCTCCCACTTTGATTGAGTCTACCCTCAAGAGTGCTCCCAATTTCCTAGCATGAAGCACCCTTATAATATGCCGAAAAGACAATTGCCTACTGGAACAGCATGCAAAATAATCTCTCCAAAATTAAACCTAAAATCCACTTTACTCTCGGCAGATGCACCGACCGTAATAACCCATTCCCATGAAAGTCATTACAGAGCGCACGGCTTCCCTGTTGAATTTTCGCAGTTTTTTTTTCCTGTGGAATTGGGGTAATGTGAGAGAATCAAATTAAGTCAGCGGAGAGTGAGGCACAGCTATTCTTGAAGATTCTCGATGCATTAAAATCTTTAAAAAAAACACTTGTTATTAAATTTAAAACATTTTGTTTTTATTTATTGCTTAGGTTTATAATGGACCAATCCACAAATTCTGTAAGAACTTGTTCTATTAATCCTCGGCCAATAATAGAAAGAAAAAAATGTCTAAGTAGTCATTTCTCTTCATTTTTAATATTTTTTCTCAAGATTCAAAATAAGTATCCTTTTAGTTACACCTTGGTACAGTCAGTAAAAGTTCAGGAATCGCTAATGTGCTACTGCTAATGTAACCTTTTCATTGATCTCGAAACCTTTCGGTACAACTAGTGGCGCCGAAAAAGGTAAAAATTGGCCACCACCGAACATTGTGCCAAAAAGTAATCTACACACAGCTACATGGAGCGGCTGATTGTGAACAGCCGCCAAAAATCATCGAAACTGAAAGTCCCGCGCAAAGTTGCAAAGTTGATCGTCGTCTTCGCCATGCTGCTGCTGTCATCGTCGTCGTTGGAAATCCTCTTAGGAAATTGGTTCCGCGATTTCCATATTAGTTGGAATGAGCTTTTCTTTATCCATTTTTCCTGTTACGGTTCTTCCGCTACGTCGTCGTCGTCCGGGGGTCGATGTTAACGCCAATGTATGTACAGCGTACAGATAATGAAGTCCCGTGCAGTTCTAGATTGGATCGGTGCCAAATGTGGAGCTTCGTAACGATGCGATGGGGGAAAAGGTGTATGAAGGTGGCATCAACGGTGACCAGGTTCGGCATTGTCTTGAATGTTTTAACAGAATCGAGAGCGAGGACGAAGAATTTCGAATTAGCACAATTTTCCGAATGAGAATTTATGCGGAATAATTTGGAATTTTGGCATTTATAGTTTTTTAGGAAAGAAGTGCAAGCTAATACACAAAGTGAGGTGCCCATGAAAGAGTTGTTTATGAAATGTTACACAAAAAGTATCGGCTGTATATGAACGTGTTACCAATTATACAATTATATCCAGTTTATATGAATCAATGTGGGGCCCTCTATAGCCGTTATTGCGAGTTGCGAGTCTGCAATGTCCCAGTGGGGAATGTAATGCCAATGAAGAAGAAGAATAAGATGAATCAATGAATCAAATGCAGTGGTTGATTTCCTATTCATCCGCAGAAGTATATTCGCGAACAGCAGCAAAGTTAACCGTCAGAATATCAAACGCGGGTTTTCTCAAAAGTAGGAACTTTTCAGGAAAAGTTGTTTGATACCAATTAAATACACACCAAAAAATTATAAATATTACAGGTGACGCATTTCAATAAAATGACACAAAACCACATGACATAAACAGAATCATATATTCTTCAATGCCAGATGATTTAAAATTACATTGCAGGGAACCTAAACACAGCAACCGGTGCAACGCACCTAACGCACAAGCAGTCGATGATTTGATGCAGTGAAATACTTGTTCAGTGCAAACCGTGGAACCTGTTTTACTGCGATCACTCCTCTTTCAAGAAACTTAAATAGCTGAGTGGTAGCGTTTTGGGCTCTCACTCAGTGGACTTATGTTCGATTCTCGTTCAGATCCATTAACTTTTTTGTCAAGTTGTGACGTAAAATTAAAGTACCACCTAATTTTACGTCAAAAGTGACGCTCGTAAAAAGTTACCTGCTACTACGCCGCTATCAACATGCTCAAATCGGGTAGTTTATTCCCAGTATCTATCAAATAGCGCATTTTTTTTTCTTTCGGCGATTGAAAGGTGTCTTTTCAGAAATATAAGTTTGTGATCATTATCCGTTCGATGAATATCTTCAGAATCTTAAGACTTTCTGCATTTCTAAGTCTTCAAACCCGTTCCTTTCCTGCCTCAAAATAAAGAGATGTAACCAATTTGCGACGCAATACGTTTGACCAAAAAACTCGCTCTTGACAACTGGGTTAAGAGTGTCCAATAAATTTATACAAAAAAAAAACGTTCTAGAGAAAAATTATGCTTTATTCCTCAACATTGCTTACTTTTTTTCAAAATCTTTATTTATGTTTTTTTTTTCAATTCTAAAATTAAGTTCAACACCAGCAATTTGTACGTTAATATAAAGATTTCCAAATTCTTAGATTTTTCCAATTGGATTTTAAAATTTCTAGTTGTTTGCAGTTTTAAAATTAATTCTTCTTCTTATTCCTCAATTGCTCTACATCCCAATTGGGGAACTAGGCCGAAAATGTTTCCCACCCGCAAACATCCTAGACCGCACCGAAAATCAAACTCTCTTTCTCCGGATTGGCAATCCTACGTCTTCGCTCCCAAAACCAATGAATTGTTAGTTTATTTCTTTTTGGATTTTAAGACTTTTCTAATTTAATTTTTTTTTCGATTTTAATTTATTAAATTTTAAAGTTTTTAGATTTCCGGTTTTTAGATTTATATTTTTGAATTTTTAGATTTTTTGATTTCATAATTTTTAAATCTCTAGATTTTGGATATTTTTTAGATTTACAGATCTAAAGAATTTCATTTTTTTTAAATTGATGTTAAATATTTTGATTATTTTAATTTTTTTCATGTTTAGTCTTTTATATTTTAGGATTTTTGGATCCATAGATTTAAAAATTCTTTGATTTTCAGGTGCTTAGATAAAATTTTTAAATTTTCAGGCTATTTAGTTTTTAGTTTTTCTTGTTTTTTTTATTTTGCAATTTTTGAAGTTTTAGATATCTGAATTTAAGATTTTACATATATGTATTTTGAATTGTAAAACTTTCAGTTTTTTTTATTTTTGAATTTTTGTTTTTAATAGTTTTATTATACTCGGCGGTAAACAGGAGAACGGTATCTGGCGGCGTCGCATGAATCACGAATTGTACCAGGTGTATAAAGGGCTGGATATTATTAAGCTTATACAACACGGCAGACTACGGTGGGCTGGTCACGTTGTTCGTATGCCGGAAGAACGTCAAGCGAAGATAATATTTAGTAGAGAACCCGGAAGAGGCTTCGTGGAAGGCCGCGTACACGATGGCTTTTTGCAGTTGAAGAGGACCTGAGGGCGCTCAATGTTCAGGGCGACTGGAAGCGATTGGCCCAGGATCGAGTCCAGTGAAGAAAGATACTCCATTCGGCGTAGGTTCATCGAAGAGCTTTAGCCCATCAAAATCAAATCAAATCAGTTTTATTATATTTTTCAATTTTTGGACATTTGAATTTTTAGATTTACAGTTTTTGAAATATTTTTACATTTTTGGATTTTCCATAGATTTATAGATTTGGATCAAATCCATTGATTTTAGATTATTAGTTTTTCCGGTTTTAAGATTTTTTGTATTAAATTTGACTTGAACATTGATTTACAATATTCTGAAAACTCAGATGGGAATATGTACATTATGTGGAAGATTTATTTATTTATTTATTTATTTATTCTGTCTTCGACAAAGTCGTACAGACTACTGCTTATAAAATAATAGTAACAAAATAATAGATATTGAAAACATAACTACATTAGATACATCAGAATTTCAAATATACACAACGTAAACACGTATTAAGAACATTTATGATTTGAAAAATGTATTGGAGGTAACCACTTTCCCTTCGATGGGATTCGAACCCACGACCCTCAGTACGCTAGACTGGTATTTTAACCAACTAAGCTACGAATGACCTCCGTCGACGTTTTCGCAACTTAGCGGCTACTGAAGTGATTGAATAATTCGACTATGCGTCCAATTTGGGAATCTCGGGCTCATTCAGTAGCCGCTAAGTTGAGAAAAGGCCGACGGAGGTTTCTCGTAGGTTAAAGCACCAGTCTAGCGTACTAAGGGTCGTTGGTTCGAGGCCCATCGAAGGGAAAGTGGTTACCTACAATGCATTTTTCAAATCAAAAATCTTCCACATAATATACATATTCACATATGAATTTTCAGAAAACTTTAATGTTTAATTTTTATTTTTTTATTTGTAATTTTTGATGAAATGATGATGAATGGCGGGAACAAAAAAGCTTACAAATAATAACTGAGGATATGCTATTTTATGTTCTACTAAGTTGAAAAGCAGGCCATGATCCAGTTGAAGGAATGTAGAGCCATAGAATAAAAAGAAGAATTTTAAATTTTTAATTTTTGCTTTCAGTTTTTAATTTTTTTTTTTAATTTGGCTTTTCAATTTTTAATTTTTAATTCCTTTTATTCTGTTTTAAATTTTTAATTTTTTATTTTCTATTTAATTTTTTGTTTGTAATTTTTATATTTTGAATTAAAATTTTTATTTATATTTTTTTAATTTCTTTTTTTTAATCTAAAATTTTAAATTTTGAATTTTAATTTTTTAGTTATAAATTTTAAATTTGTATTTTTTATTTTTAACTAGCTGACCCGTCGAACTTCGTCTCGCTCAAAATTAATTAACACGATGAAGTATTCAGAAGGGGCAAATGTAATCGCAGAGCAAACGTCAAAACTTCTGTTTTTCCTTATTGCAAATTGAAACACAGTTGCTGGATTAGTTCTCGAGTTATGCAGCAATGTTTGTTATATTTGTATGTATGGGAGGCTCCCCTTCTAGAGCGGGAAGGTCTCGAACCATCATAGAAGTCTCATCAGATAGTATTAAAAAAATCTCCTCATGGCAAATTTGATTTCATTTGCTTGATCAGTTCCTGAGTTATGCAGAAATGTATTTCATTTTCATGAGACCCCCGCCCTTGCAGAGCTGGGAGGGGTGTTGAACAAGCCTACAATCAGTTCAAAAACCTACACATGCCAACTGTGGGTCCATTTGTTCGATTTGTTCTCGAGTTATGCAGAAATGTGTTTTTCTTCTGTATGGTAGACACCCCCCCCCCCTCTAGTGCGGAATTTCGAATCATCTTGACCCTTTTCTTCCCACGACTTTTTTTCAAGGATCTCAATAGAAAGTGAAATGTGAAAAATGGTAGAACAAAAATTATTTGGCATAGCAAAAATTAGTGGAAAACGAAAAAATACTTTTTGATTGTAAATCATTTGTTACTCGATTGTTTTCAATAGGTTCATTATTTTAACGCAAAATTGATTGTATAAGCTATCCAAGCAAAGAAAAAGAAGGAGAAGAAGAAGCTATCCAATGCGACCATAAAGATGTGCTAAATATTTCTAAATATATGTTTTCTAGATTTATAGATTTTTAAATTTTGGATTTGAGGACTTTTGGAACTTAATATAAAATGAAAAAAAAAAACACATAAGGTTTAAAAAAAATAATTCTTAGATTTTTGATTATTATTTCATCTCATTTTTATGTTCTACATATTTGTATTTTTGAAATTTAAGATATTTTTTAAGATTGTTAGAAACTTAAATTTTTAAATTTATAGATCTTTGATTTTTTTTTGTTTTTATATTTTTTGATTTATGTGTTTTTGAAATTGTAGATTTATAGATCTTAGATTTTTAAATGTTCATTGTTTTAGATTTGCAGGTTGTTGAGTTTTGATTTTTGAATTAGATGTTTGGATTTTTAAAATATTAGATTTTTTGGATTCAAGATTTTGATATATTGTTACAATCGTTAAATTTAAAGTTTATTTGAGTTTATGCCCTAGATCCAATTTTGATATAAATAATTTAAAGCTAAAGAAGGATTCAATAATAAATTACTTTGATGTTTCCATGTGTTTAATTTAAATGCACCCTTCGCGAGTTAATTTTACGCAACTATTTTTACGTAGATTTTCGGATAAACATGTTTTTTTACGCGGATTTTATATATTTTTCAAGTGGGTTATCGAAATCGTCAAAAATACAACGATTTTCGTTGAAGTCGTTTTTACGCGGATTTAGGGATAATTAGAGATAGCATATTGTCTAGAAACTATAGAAGTAGGTATACTAATGACATTATTTATTCATTCAAACATTTATTCTCTTCAGACACAGAAATAATTACAAATATAATTAAAAACTTTCAGCAAGAAATGACTCTCGAACAACATTTGAAAGCTACAAAGGTGACGAGCGTTTTTCATTCGACTTGAGTCGTTTTCCAGTGTACTATCGTGTATCCATAATGCCAAAACATTTCGTTATTATTGTACCTCCTCGAGCATACTCGAACGATAAGTCGTTTTCGAGATCGAATCGAAAGTCGTAATACCAAACATGTTCGACTCGATAGAATTTCGTTCGAATCGAGATGCGCAATGCCACCCCAGGTCTTTTGGTCGAATTTGGTCGTTCTGCAGACAGGATGATTTGGCCGAACGGGTCGTATGAAAGAGAATGTAATTTGTCCGATTGAAAATTTATTCCAACTTTTGTGTAACTGTGAATATCTTACCTGGCACAATTTTGTTGTTCCGAATTTAATTCTGGATTGTTGTTTGTCCGTAAGGTGATTTTTCTAAGATCCGTAAGTTGGTTCATCTTCCACATTTTTTTTTCTTTACCGCGGACAGCTTTTTCTAGGGGACAAAGTGAAAGCTGATAGCTCGTCATATGTGACAGTTGTGATTTGGCTCGATAATATTTCGATATATACGAAATGTACGGTCGTTATTATCATGCTTTTTTCTCAGCGAAAAAAATTACCCTATTGACTGGCCCGGTCTGCTACAAAGTACAAACCGTGTTGGCCACTTGATGATGCTACTATGATGACTGCTATGATGATTAAGTTTAACGTTAGATATCGATCCGGATGAAATGAACTGCCGCCGATGCATAGGGACAGTTGTGCTTATGGATTATCTTATTAATATGGGAAAAGCAGAACTAGGTATTTCGATGATCGTATGATCATTCTGCGTCGAATAGAAATTGAGAGCAAACGCTGACTCGACTAAATTTTTGCTCCTATACAGCGTCGTATTTGCAAGTTATTGTGAAAGTTATGCTACCACATGAGTCCATCTGTCTGTGTTGCATCTATATTAGACCGCGCAGTCCCGCCGATATTTACGCTTAGCACGGTGAATCCCTTATGCGTCTCCTCGAGTCAGCTGACCCTCGTGATACCATGATAGACATGGGCAATTACAACCTTCCTAATTTGGCCTGGGAATTCTACAAAATGCCAACAACCATGGTGGAACCCGCAGCTGCGCAGACTACGGAACCGTCTACGTAAGGCCCGTAAACGTTATTTTCGTTCCAGGTCAACTGAGAATAAGTATTCTGTTCAACTTGCGGAAGCTGAGTATGTATAACAGCGTGCATGAAGTTCGTTTCCATGAGTACATTGAACAAATGCTACGAAACCTCAAAAAGAACCCTTCATTGTTCTGGTCTTTTGTGAATACTCGCAAAAGGTCAGCTGGCATTCCGAATATCGTCTTCTATGGTAATCATAATTCTTCCGCCGACAACACTTCTGCAAATCTCTTTGCTGAGTTCTTTCACAGTGTATTTGAGTTAGATTACCATTCACCGCCACAACAATATTTAGATGAGTTACGAAGCTTCAACATCCATCTACCGCAGCTAAACCTCAGTTTTGACACGGTTTTTAACGCTCTTAATGCAGTTGACGTTTCGTAGGGACCTGCTCCAGATCAGATTCCACCGTCGTTCATAAAAACTGTGCAGCCTCGCTGGCTGTCCCAGCCCTGACAATTTTCAACCGATCACTCGCGGATGGCGTGTTCCCTGATGCCTGGAAGCACGCATCAATTACACCGATCTTCAAATCTGGCAACATACATAGCGTGGAAAATTATCGACCCATTTCGAACCTGAACTGTTTGGCCAAAGTACTCGAAAGACTGTTGCATGACAAGCTTTATCCAGCCGTCAAATCCGTTATATCAGAATTCCAGCATGGATTCATGCAAAAACGTTCGACGATCTCTAATTTGATGAGCTTCATCAATAGTGTTATTGGATGCATCGAGAAGCGGCAACAAGTAGATGCTGTGTATATTTACTTTTTGAAGGCATTTGATAAAGTTCTGCATGATCTTGCTATTTTGAAACTGAACCGTCTTGGTCTACCGTCGTGGATCATCAACTGGATTCATTCGTACTTGACTTCAAGAAAAGCCTTCGTCAAGGTTCGTGACGCCACTTCCGATGAATTCGAGATTCCGTCTGGCGTTCCACAAGGGAGTCACCTAGGACCTTTAATTTTTGCGCTATTTATCAACGACGTTTGCGATCAGCTACACTCGTGCAAGCTGCTTTTTGCGGATGACCTGAAAATTTACCGAGTCGTGAAGTCAGCTTTAGATTGCTGTGCACTTCAAGCCAACATTGTGCGCTTATCATCGTGGTGCCAGATAAACGGAATGCAAGCCAACGCAACCAAATGCAGAATCATTACTTTTTTCCGTGTTCACTCACCAATCAGATTTGACTATTCGATGGACCAGTTACGGCTTATGAGAGTTAACTCCATAAAGGATCTTGGCCTTACCTTGGACAGTAAGCTTAGGTTCAACGAGCACATCTCAAAGACAATCTCCAAAGCCAACACTATGCTTGGCTTCCTGCGCCGCAACTCTGCACAATTCGATGATATTTATGCTTTGAAAACATTATACTGCTCATTGGTCCGAAGCATTCTTGAGTACGGAGTTCAAATATGGGCTCCTTACCATGCGATTCATGCATCACGCATAGAAAGCATCTAGAAACGTTTCGTCAGATTCGCATTACGACAGCTGCCATGGACCAATCCCGATAACCTGCCACCGTATGAGCACAGATGTACGCTCATTGGCTAGTAAACACTCTCCAAACGCCGAACATATTTACAACGACTTTTTATTTTTGACATGATCCATGATAACATTGACTGCAGTAGCGTGTTCCGGAAAATCAACTTCAACGCACCTAGCCGCCGATTACGCAATCCACAGTTCCTTTGGACCCCGGCGCATTGCCTCTCCAAAAAGCGAATAGAATTGAAAAACAATTTAATTATTGCACATTCGACTTCGACCTCCTCCTGAACTCAAGAATCTAAAGCCAACCGAAAGTGTTGTCACCGTTGCTTGATAGTTCATCATTCGACCATTGCAACGCGCTAGCGACGACTTGACTTTATAAAAGTCATGTTTTAAGAGTCCAGAATAATTTAGGTCATGGTGATAACTCTTTCTGGAGCTTCGTAAATAGTAAAAGAACAGACAAACAGAAATAACACTTGTGAAATTCTCATCGTTGAATGATTTACTTTATTTAAATAATCATTGATTGGCTAACCGATCACTCGTGTCGCGCACATCGGATTTGCTCTAGTTTGACGTTCGGTAACTACCGCTATCTGGTTCTTGATTTGCCAAACTTAGTGAAAACAACAGATGTCGTTAAAGTATGTACGATGATTAATTTGATGAATGAATGTTCAATGCGTTATGTCTGTTTGTCTGTGGTAAGGGGGTGATTGAAGAACAAAAGGAGTCGACGAGTGATTTTGAAGCGTGCGATTTATTCGTGAGCATCTGTTTTTTTGTCAGAATCAGTACTGTAAAAGGTCGTGATTGTCATAAGGGTTGTAGGACAAAAGGTCGAAGGTCAAAAGGTCGAAGGACAAAAGGTCGAAAGGACAAAAGGTCGAAGGGTCAAAAGGTCGAAGGGACAAAAGGTCGAAACAAAAAATCTGAGTCAAAAGGTCGAAAGAACAAAAGGTTGAAAGGACAAAAGGTCGAAAGTCAAAAGGTCGAAGGTCAAAAGGTTGAAAGGACAAAAGGTCGAATTGTCGAAAGGTCAAAAGGTCGAAACAAAAAAATCTGAGCCAAGAGGTCAAAAGGTCGAAAGGTCGAAAGGTCAAATGTCGAAACAAAAAAATCTGAGCCAAAAGGTCGAAAGGACAAAAGGTCGAAACAAAAAAATCTGAGCCAAGAGGTCAAAAGGTCGAAAGGTCAAATGTCGAAACAAAAAAAATCTGAGCCAAAAGGTCGAAGGACAAAAAATCGAATGTCAAAAGGTCGAAAGGTCAAAAGGTTGAAAGTAAAAACGTCGAAGGACAAAAGGTCGAAAGACAAAGGGTCGGAAGTGAAAAAGTCGAAAGACAAAAAGTTGAAAGAACAAAAGATAGAAATTGCGGTTGTTGGACAAAAGGTCGAAGGTCGAAAAAATTGGGCAAAACGTCGAGTGTTGATCAACCATTCCTTGATATTTCATTGTTGAATTTTTCCTTCTTTTAGTCATAGGCCGTTCTTTCTTGATTCACATATTTATATTTAGGGGAACAGACGGCTTTGGCAGGTTTTGTTCTATTATTGGCAGGGGGTTTTCGTCGACCGAATTTTATGAAAATTGGCCACAATATTCTTTGATATGCAAAGAATGTTTGGGCCAAATTTGAGCATAATCAGTCATAAAAAACCCCCTGCCAATAATAGAACAAAACCTGCCAAAGCCGTCATTACCCCTATTTGTGTTTCGCCTGATTATATTTTATTGTTGAATTTTTCCTTCTTTTAATCAAAGGCTTGTCATTCGAGTTTCGCACATTAATATTTATTTGTGTTTAACCTTATTTTCATTGTTGATTCTTTCCATTCTTTAATTCATAACCTTTTCTTTCGAGTTTCGCATTTTTATACCGCATATGAAATACCAACACTTGAAAACATTTCATTCTAAAATTTTCTTTTTGTTGAAACATAGGGTATTCTTATTTTTATCAAAGTATTGCTAGGCTTTATTAACTTCCATTTTAATTCATGAAAATAGTTCTTCACTCATTTTCATCAAAATGATGATTCAAACTTATAATTTTAGCTTAACATACCATCTTCTAATGACAGTAATTTTATTTTTATGTGCTCAAAAGATAATACGTTTTGGTTCACAAAATTTGTTTTTATGTAACTATGCGCGAATGTACAAAATGTACATTTTTTTCATTATTAGAAACCGTTACGTTACGCTGTCAAGTATCAAGTAAGTACGTTACGCTGTTAAGTTGGGAGGGGTATGGAATTGCCAAAATTTGCATTAGGGAAGATCCATTAATTACGTAACGCAAAGATAGGGAATTTTCAACCCTCCCTCCTGCTCCCCCAATGTCTGACTTTTTGTAAGAAACATCTGAAAATTTTGAATAGGTCGTCACACTTTGCTCAACCCTCTCCCTTTCGTGATTTGTGAATGTTTGTGTTTCATTTTGAAGTCAACTAGTAACCCTCTAACGCCCAAGACCGCCTTCAGACGGGAAACCTCTTTTTCATTCAACCTTCTGTTATTTTTTCGACCCTCTTTTCCTTCGACATTTTGTCATTTTGACCTTTTGTACTTTCAATTTTTTGACTTTGAAGAGATAATTTTTTGACTTTCGATCGTTTGACTTTTCGACATTTTATCCTTTCGACCTTTTGTTTTCGACCTTTTATCCTTTAGGTCTTTTGTCCTTTCGAACTTTTATCCTTTCGACCTTCTACCCTTTCGGCCTTTTATCCTTTCGACCTTTTGTCCTTTCGACCTTTTGTCCTCTCGATCTTTTGTTCTTTCGACCTATTGTCCTCTCTATCTTTTGTTCTTTCGACCTTTTGTCCCTTCGACATTTTGTCCTTTCGATCTTTTGTCCTTTCGACCTTTTGTCCTTTCGACCTTTTGACCTTTCGACCTTCTGACCTTTCGACCTTTTGACCTCTAGACCTCTAGGCAATTTTCGGTTTGAAAATTGTCTCGACTTCCCTGGGCATAAAAGTATCATCGTGTTAGCCTCATGATATACGAATGCAAAAATGGTAACTTGGTATAGAAACCTCGCAGTTAATAACTGTCGAAGTGCTTAACGAACACTAAGCTGCGAAGCGGCTCTGTCCCAGTGTGGGGATGTAATGCCAATAAGAAGAAGAAGAAATGAAAGAATCGTGGGTTCTTTGATAAATTTTGCATGAACGGCAGTCATGAAAGGATGTTGTGCTTTACTTAAAAATTAATATTTCTAAATTATTTAGAAAGATGCTTGCGAAGAATATGTAGTGACCAGTTGATAAATTGATTATACATATTCCTCAATTCACCGAGTTGAAAATGGTAATGAACACAGAAATAAAGCAGATATTGCATACTTTCATGCCCTCTCACGGAACAAATATTTTTTAAAATTTTTGCAGCATTCATCCTTCGCGTTTCTATAGATATTAAAAGGGGCAGATATGTAAACATCGCGTGACATCTCTTATTGAAAATTCAGTACTGGTCAGAATCATCTTCTGACATTGAGGCTGAGTTTGCTACGTGAAATGTTGATTGTTGTAAATCTGAATAGGGTAAATGTTCCAATAGTGGAGGAACTAAGCACGTTCCAACACTATTAATTTTCCCAGAATTATTCCAATACTTATTCCGCTTACCTTGGATATATATTCGATAGTTTTCCCCATCTATTTTAATGGAAATATGCTTCCGTCGCATGCATTCCATGTTTTCCGCCCTAAAATGACAACTCCAATTATTGGTACACTGCTCCAATAGTTGCGGTATTTTTTAATTCGTGTTCCTATGGTTGCGAATCCCATTGTTTTCTTATGGGACTCGCAACTATAGGAACACTACCACAACTATTGGAGCAAAGGCGAAAAATTAGTAAGGTATTTTGAAGATATTTACCAGTTTATCAAGATAATCAATGCTGTTTTCACTCTGTTTGTATTCTGACATATCAATTTATTATTGGACGTAGTGGGTTTCTGCGTTTGATCCGATCATTTGCCCTACGTTTATATTATCGCCTGCGATGGTTATCCAAGCCGTCAAAGAGCTGACCCTTTGTCTCTTGGCCGGACATAGCATTCCTACTGTTATACTTCGTCGTGCTACTGCTGTTGCTGAACCGGTTGCCTTTGTTTTTAACAAATCTTTCCCCATTATTATTGCCGATAAAATGGCAGCAAAAATTTGACGATGCTAATTTCAATATCAACTTACTGGGGGGCATGGAGTGCGATCCTCTCGTTTAATAAACAATGTGCACTCGCTTGGCTGTGGGTATACAATAGTAAAGCACATGTGGAGATTGGACAAATCAAGCATCCGAAAGATATTCAATTTGCAAAAAAGAGAGCTAACCGCGGTGGAGGTTGGTACTCGGATTCTGATGGCTTTTCCGCAAACGTGACCTTTAAGTGGTCTTGTTGTGTAGGGGTTATCACGCCTATCTAGAGAGTAGGAGGTTGAGGGTTCGAGTCCCTCCAAGACACGTGGATTCTTTTTCGCAAATTTCATATCAATTTGTCCATTTCGAAACATATGCTGTGATATTTAACAAAAAAATGGTTTTCGTACGGCCGAGTTGCCGAATAATATGCAATTAATTGATCAACTTCAATGTTTAATTAGAAAATAAGCTTAAATTTATTTCATTCACAACAAGCATGAACTACATTCATAAGCCATGAGATCTTCATTCTGTCTATGCGGACTGCATTATCACTGGTGTATTTCGCTTTGAAGTTCCCATTTTTTATTTCAATGAATAAGAAAAGCAAATCAAATTTACCGTCGAAAATGCACTGAATCCACCAAACTGAGGCAGACTCGACCGGGAAAGCCGGCATCGTGAAAAGCTTGTTTGGCGCGGCTCTCAAATGTACAACCACCCGTCAGTCAGCCAGTCAGACACTTGCAGTCACTCAGTGCTCGCAACAGAAAAAAAATCATGTTTTTGACTATAATTTTTTCCTGTCCCTTTGCTGGTTTTGCATTTCCTCATTCAAAAAGGAAAAACGGAAACTGCAAAAATAAATTTTAAAGCGTTCTTTTTTTCCGAACCGTACATTTACAAATACCGGAGTGATACAAAAACTGAAAGCAAACTATACCGGTGGAGATTGATGGATGCAGGAGAAAGGCTTTCTGTCGATAACTTCGTTATTATGTATAGAAAGATGTGAAGTTGCGCCTCTTTCAGAACTCGAAACAATATTGTTTCAATTCTTTTTGTTGCCTATACCAAGTCATGGCCTCAACATGCAAATTCAAATTTTCACTATGCTACAACATCCAACACTCAGTTCATACTATAGTTATTTTGTTCTCCAGGTGGTACGAGAGAATCTTGGCTGCATGAATTATCAAATCTTTTAACGTTATATTGCGAGGAAACGAACGAAGGAAGATTTAATTTTCTTTGCATTGGAAACTCGGATAGATTTGCTAGTAGAAAAGGCAAATACACGTAGAAGTTATTTGTATATAATGTTCGTTTATATCAAGCGAAATGTTTTCAACGAAATGATGCTATCTAGTTGAAATTGTATGCTCTTTAAACCATTGCACACAGATCAAAATCTTCGGTCAATTCGAGATGATTTTAATTTATACAACCATTTCTTAGATAATAACTAAAATGCCCATATGAAACTCTCATTTCTTCTAATAATCCCTACCGCTAGTAATAAACTCAATATGAAGCTTTTCTCATGCACATCATGCACCTCGCATGGGACTCCTTGTTCCTGAACACATTGCAAACGTATCGAATTTTAATTAAATTTATCACACACTTTACTCCACTTAAGCTATCAATTTTGATTAAAAAACCCCGAAACAAGATGCAATGAAATTTGGTCGGCTGGTTGGTTGGCCGTTCGGTTGATACAGCAACCATGTTGCCTAGACACTCCTAGTCGGTACTGCACACTCTCCTCGACTCCGGCCGGGCACGGTCTGCCGGTGTGGTGGTCTGTATCTGTGGAAGAAAATGTTCCATGCAAAATGCATCACCGATCGACCGGATCGAAGCAGGACCGGAACCAAACCGGACCACAACTCACGAAAGCAACAAGCACTGGCTGCTCGGAATGGGGATGGTTAGACAGGGGTTTCCAATGATTGCAGAATATGAAGTCAGTTCTAGTAGGGAAAAGCACGAAAAATATAATCTTCGAGGTAGTGAAGAAAATAACTTTAAGAAGCCTTGTGCTCTCGTTCTCTATAAAGCTTAGTAGTCCTAATTTACAATTATTTATGCGGAGTCTAAACCGATGATATACTTTTTAATATACCTTACCTAGTTGTGACGGTAAATATATTAATAATAATAAAATTCCATCACGAAATCGAAAACTTCAATGCGAGCTCATATACCGCCGGAAATAAGTATAAAGACAAGCATGATTTTCATGCATTTTCATCATGATTGAGGAACGATATCTCGATTCGTAGCGATTCGATTTGGCTGAAATTTTACTAGGCACCTGTTTTTAACTTGAACTTTCGATCTTTGAGTAAATTGTATACATCTCTGTTGATTTTGACCTCAAAATCTGGAAATAATTATAAAGACACCACTTTTTTATATGGAGCTCCATACAACGGAACTGTCTTTATAATTATTTCCAACAGAAACGCGTATAACCAGAATATATGCATAAATGTAACTATCATTGAATAAAAATTCAAGTCATTTTAGGCTTGTAGGCAAAAAATCAGCCCAATCGAATCGCTAAGAATCGAGATATCGACTTCCCAATATGGCCATTTTGTATGGAAACCGAGCTTGTCTTTATACTTATTTCCACCAGTGTATAATAAGTTTAATGGATTTGTCAGCCAACTGGTTAACAGCCATGATGCTCTGTACCCATTATTCTGTATTTTTATTATTTAATTTTCCTATGTTATCGTCTTCGGGGATGAGAAAATGCACTGCTTCAAGAAATTATGAAAGACCTTTTTGACCTTTTTGAAATCCGACCTTTGAAGCGGGGTCGAGTAAGCATTGAACAGGCAAAATCTTTTTTTCATGGTGTTTTTTTTTTTTTTTTTTGAAAAGAACATTTTTGCAACGAATGAAATGTATTCAAGTGCTGACAGTAACCTCTGGGTGTTTTTATCAAGTTTTCTGAAACGGACGTTTGACACAAATCAGCTAGATATTAATTTACTTTCCAAACACAAGAAACAGCACTAATCGCCTGGATGTCGCGAAAGTTGTGTGCCGGTACGAAAACGTTCGATCGCGCACTCTATAGGCCGAAAATGCCGCTCGGCCGGAACAGTTGGATGGCAAAAATAGCCATTAGGTCGAAAATGTCTTTCGGACGAGTTGGTAATTTCGCGTCGTTTGACCGAATAGGTCATTTGCCCGAATTGTTCGTTTGGGAGAAAGAGTAATTTAACCGAACAGGCGATTTGGATGATAATGCTATTTAGCTGAAACAGTTCTTTGGTAGAAGGGCCATTTGGTCGAAAATATCCTTTGGCCATACGGCCGAAAATGTCGGCCAAACGACAATTTCGTCCAAATTACCAATTCAGCCTAACGACTTTTTCGACCCAATGTCCATTCCGGTCAAATGATATTTCCGTCAAAATGACTTTTGGCTAGATGGATTTCGGCTTTATGGTTAGTTCGGTCAACTAGCATATTCTGACAGATTACTTTCGACCTAGTAGCCTTTGGCTTTTAGCCATATGGCACATTCCCAATAAAATGAACAGATTTGTCCGCCGGTTCAGAAATCGTCGGCGGCGTCATTTGTCGTAATTTTGCTCGGTGGCGGCGGCGTTTTCGGCGTCCCGCCGGGATAATTTTAGTAAATGTCGACGATGCGATGCCGTGAATATTCACCAAAACATCCGTTAGACAATCCTACGGAATTTACTCTGCAAAATTTCAGAATTTCACTCAGTCGATTCTTCGGGTTTTTTTTCTGGAAATTCTTCGGAATTTTCTCGGTAGAATGTTCTTTGGACCCTCTTAAAATGAGCTAAGGTTTTGTTTTTCAGTGATTGCCATAATTTTTATGATTTCTTTTTGTTCAATTAGTCATAGGTGAACTTTTGTTCATAGTCATGATGAACACAGAATTTCGACCATTTACTTTGAACATGCCCGCGTTTTTAAATCACATTTACCATCTATCTAACTTACGCTGTGAGCAAATATACCGATTCCGTCTCACTCTGAAAAGCTAAATTAAAAAAGTCCAAATTATCGAACAAATCATTTAACGCTTTGTCCCCATCCGGATGGTAAACTCGCCCGGATTTGGGAACTTCTCTGATACTTTTCGGGCTGCGTCATGTCCCCATCTCTGCGGTTTGGCCGTATCGCATAAACCAAGCAAGGCAGTGAAAACCATCCGGAGCGATTCGGTCTCGTCGTACACATTTATCCGTTCCGTTGCGTTGGTTGGAAGCTGCATCTGCTGATTATGACCATCGGTACCAAAACATACACGGAACTGGTCAAGACTTCCGGGATGGGTATCAGCCAGCCAAACGACCGCCTGGTGAGAGTGAAGACAGCCGTATAAAATGCAATTAGATGACATGATGCGGCAGGAATTTGAGTGCGGCGCTGAGAAACTGAAAGTGAGACACTTGTACTTGTCCGTTCTGCGGATGGGTGTGCAGCTTCTTTCATATGGATATGTTCGTTTGTGCGGTTTTCTGCCTAAGACATCGACCGTTCCAAAGCAGAAGCTCGAATAGGTCGATCAATAAGTTGTAAATTATTCCTAACATGCATTTAATGTCAGGTAGGAATTTAATTATCCGGTTTCCCTCAAGAATGATGTGTCCTCCGACGGACACACAATAGGAGCGCATAATTGAAAAAGTGTGGATAAAATAGCTAATAATTTTCTGAAAATGAAGAAGTTAATCATCTTTCAGGGTTTCGGCCTTTCGGCTGTTTTCTTGACACAAAAATTAAGTATATTTTGCTTCCCAGTTAGATGGAAGTTCAATCGATGAGCCAAATTAATTCATATGTGCCTTACATTAACTATACGAATGACTATACGACTATACATGACTATACGAATTTTACAGTGCTACACAGATAGAAAAAGTTGTTGAAATTTACACGAAAGTAATGCACATAAGGGAATGCCAAAAAGAGCGTAAATGTAATTTATCTGAATGTATGCAATTTGTATTGCATTATGACACTTTTTATACGAATAAGTGTCATAATGCTATGTATATTGCATACATTTAGGGCGAACTTGTTGGAAAAGATTCATGTACGCTCAGAATAGTGTAATTTTCCGCGTCTTTATTATTTACGCGTCGATTACTTTTCATTATTTCTTTCTGTGTACTAAAAATAATAAATTTGTAGTTTTGGAGTCTTTTTACACAATTCCTCCTGCTGTGAAACATAGCAACATCGAATCAACTGTTCTGTGCAGTGTGGAATTTTATGATTGGCTAAATTGTAGTCTATGGTGCAGTAAGGTGTGGTTACTCGTGTGCCAAAACCAGAGCTTCTGGGTAAGATTTACCTTTGTAGAAACTTGATTGTGAGGCAAGTTGCTCTCGCATCTGTCTCTGAGGAAGGATTATCTTACTTCTTTGTTCATTCTGTGGCATCATACAATTGCATGCCGGAAACACTGGGAAAAGCATTTAATTAGCTGGATTCGAACAGATCCCTGTGCGTGACAAATTCACAACTGGTGGTTTAGTTTCCACTGGAGAAACGCTCGCCGTCCAGATTTTAATCCTATTCACATCAACGGAGTTATCTGGACATTCAGCAGCCTGCCGAGTAAATCGCTTTGAGAAGAATACTAACCTCGTTCGCTTTATCTCCTTTCTAGCTTTATGCATCGTGACACACGACCGGCTCCGCTGATACACTGCCGGATGCTGAATGGGAAGGCCACCATCGAGGCCAGCGCAGCGCCCGACCATCGGTCCGAGGCGCGACTGCGGATCGATCCAAAGGTGCTAGTTTTTGTTGAAACGACCTACTCCCGGCTGGGAAAGGACATCGCGGAGCTGCTGGTGTACAATCGGATCAAGTAAGTGGCAGTTTGTAATAGTCTGATTGGATTGTCTAAACATCGTATTATTATTTTTCCAACAAGAGCATCTTAGTAGACTTCAAATCACAATTATAAGAAAAAACCACATTAACGTTTGGTTGATTACTCGTATATTAGACATGTGATACTAGTATACTTCATATAACACTAATGCTTAAAATAAAGCACACCACTAACCACACACACATATGTGAGAAAGATGACCGGAGGCAGCATCAAAATAATTATACTGGCCAACTATGAAAAGAATGTTTTGAGCTTATGGACCTACAGGACCACAGAAATTGACTGATGATTGTTGTTTGTTCACCTATCCAGATGGCAGATTTTAATACAGTTCTGCATAAAAACCTTGCAAAAACTGTATAAAATTTTGGCAAATTCAAATTCGGAAGATTTCAATACAATCGTTCTATTAAAATCTTTGGATTTTGTATTATTTGAATACAGCATCAGTATAAAAAAGCTTACATTTTTTAAATTAATATCTAGAAGAATTTGTTTCATTTGTTACGTGAAAACTTCTTCTAATCCGTTGGCTTTCAGCCATCACTCCTATATGTAATCAAATTGAAATTGGTGGCTAGCGCATGGGTTCACTGTGACGATGCTTGAAACAAGCCTAGGTTTGATTCGAAGCCAGACCTAAATACTTTTTTCATTAAAATAATAACATAACAAGAATAACAGGGTGCAATAAAAACTAAATTTACTGTGTGATGAATAATCGTAATTCTTCAAAGCAATATTATGCAGGGTACTGCGATTAAGTCTTATACAATTTTTGTATATGCCAAGTTCTGATGCAATACCCAGCATGTGAAAAATGCAGAACTGCGTTAAAATTTGACATCCTCTGGTTGGGTGTAGTTGTTTTCTGTTTTATATTCCATTTGCTTATGACATAAAAACCCAGCGAATATGAAAGTCTGACATGGGGGCCATCCAGAAACCACGTGGTCATATTTTTGAAGATTTTCAACCCCCCCTCCCCCCATGTGGTCTATCGTGGTCATTTGTCAGACCCCTCCTCCCCCTTTGACCACGTGGTTTTTTTCAAGTACAAAATAAAAAACCCTATGTAACTAAAACATATGGTTAATCCGATCAATTTTGAAGATGGACAATTTCAACTGATTCAAAATTAAACTAAAACCCAGCATGGAAATTATAAATTTTCATTATTTCGAAGATTTTTATGATGTTATCATGTTGTAATGTGTATCAGGTATTAGGTTATCTAGAACTCGCATACCTTCGATGCATCAGGAGGATACAAAAAAATGCGGACTCGCGAATATGTTATAAAAATTTCGAGAAAAAATTGTAATGGTTTAGAAATTTTCCAAAATATCCCTATATTTTTTAATTTCTTTATTGGTGATTTTTTTAAATACATAATTGCAATTTTTGCTTTTACAAGTGCTAATTTATTATTGTTTTGTGGAAAAATTTCAACTGTTTATGGAAATTTTGCATTATTTGCAGTAATTCTATATTTATTTAATACTCATACCCTGATTTCTTTATTGGCAATTTCCAATTCTATTATGGAAAATTTCTATTTTTTCTCTAATAAATAATCTAGAGCTGGCTCATCTCTCAAAATTTCTAATTCTTCATTGAAATTTTATTTTGATATTGACTAGTGGAATCCAATGATGCCATACTAAACATGTTTTCTCGGTAACTCTGATGTCTTTCGAATAATTTCCCAAGGAACTTCTATTCCATATCTCGAATATGCTTCAGTCAATGGTCCTTTCATAAGCGACTCATAGAAGAATGAATGTATTATAGATCAATTATCATTTTGGAGTTCGGATCATTCGATTTATCCAATTAACCAAATTAAAAATGATGTATGATATAATATCCCATTAGGTCCATTTGGTTGATATGACAATTGTTATTTGTACAAGCTACTACAGACTTTTTATTCAAAAAATTTATTTTGGGCTTTTTAGTGGAATGTGTTCACTTGTCATAAGACGAGTTTGTACCTTCCCATTTAATACACCACTTGATTGTACCTCGACAGATACGTATTTCGACCTCAACAGTAAGGTCGACTTCAGTGTTTCGAACTTGACTCGACTTAGGTTATACAATACTTTTAGGTTTCAAAAAACGTCCTGGAAGTCGTAATGTTTGAACTACTTAATCATTCAAGTCCGTGAACCCAGTGCTTCTACCCTAGCAGCACACATATTCCACATAGGTTACTGCAACTCATATGTGATCGGATTCAGTCATATTCAAGTTGCTGCAACCATTTTCGTCTGACTTGTGCTGCTCGGGTAAGGCCCCACCAAAAAAGTTTGCGAACAAACCTCATTGTCATTGTGCAACTTGTTGACTCAAGATAATTTTGGGTACCTTGTCTCTTAGATCTCATGTTAATGGAAAAAAGGATCATATGCTTATTTCATCGGATTGGGTACATACCGATGATGAGGACATTACAAATGTCATGATTGATCACCCGAGAGCAATCACTGGCTTAACGTTCAGGATGACCCATCTTATGTGAGTGTTCAGAATGGTTCAAACATTTCAACTTCATTTGCATGCTCTTAGAATCGAAATCTTCCCAAAGTTTCGGATAACTGAGTTTTCAGGGTCAGTCAAATTTGAGCTCCCATATTTTTTTCTGTAAAACCAATATCTAGATGAACAATTTTACTGAAGAAAATGGTGGTCTAGCTCTCTTTTGTGATTTAATAGACAATCTAAAACGCTGGACATATATGACCCATCCGTCCTGAAAGGGTTGAGATTTGTTTTGGAATTCAATTTCAATCGTTATTATAACACTATTTATTACCCTAGATTGTTTTAGGAATTGGAGTGTTTTCTCTGGAACACTGCCACTTTTTTCATATCGCCGGACTCTTCTTAGTTCTAAGACCCTTTTATGAATTTAAAAGCATTTTATTTAGAATTTCATGTTGATTTTTAAATGCAAACTTCTCTATGTCATAACCTTTTTCATACGCACTACTAGAATTTTGTGCATTATTGATCGAAAAATTTAAAAATGCACCTAAATGTTCTAATTAGGTGCATTATTAAATTTTTCGATCAATTAGCCTAATTATTCAATATCATAAGAACTAGGCTTCTTGATCCTAAATAATTGCCTACATTTATTGCTTGGATGAATTTTAAATTCCAAGATCTTCCTAATTTTCAAGAATAATTATTCTGGAGTTGCAAGGGAAACCCTTCAGAATAGTTAGATGAAATTCTTCGGAGTCTCCACGGAAAAATCTTCAGTATTTCAACGACTTTTTTTCGAAATTCTGTGGAAAAGTTCCTAAAAAAGGTTCGGTAGAAATTTTGAAGAGCTAGAAGAATCCGTAAAAGGATCCTAAATGCATATTTACGATGAAAATTCCAATAAACATCAAATTCCGAAGAACTTCCGGTATAAATTAGAAAAAAATCCAGCTTACTTTTTTTACAGAATCTCTAAAGATTTTTTTTCAAAATCCTGGGCAAATTTAATGAATCTTCAAAGGAAATTCTTCTAAATTTCCAATGGAAATTTTTTTCGTTTTTCAAAAAAATCTTAGAAATTTTCAGCAGTTTTTTTAATTTCCAAAAGAAATTATTTGGAGTATACCAAAATATTTCCGATGGAAATTCCTAAGATTTTCCAGTAGAAAATCGAAAAAAAGTTCATCTAAAACACCAATAATGAATTTCCCGAGGATATTTCGATGTTTTTACAAGTGGAAATAACGAAAAAAATTGCACTTTTGTAGTACTTGTGAAGGTTGTACTTTAGAAGCAATTCCAATAGGAATTCCTTAGAAAATTAAATCAAAATTTTAAAGATTTTCTGATGTGAAAATTTATTTCTTGTGCTTCTTTGCATGGTGAAGATTTAAAGCAATGTTTAGCTGAACCTACAAAGAAATCAAAATGACTTTCCGAAGAAGAATGAATTTCCCATGAAATTTTGGAAGAACTTATGGTGCCAAATCAACACGAACCTTGAGAATTCTAAAGATTTATTCTTTGAAAATCCAAAGTATTTTTTGAAGATAATCCATAGACTCTTCCGTGGAAATTCTAAATAATGCCTCGAATAAAAAAAATATTTGGAAAATTTAAAAATGTGATAGAATTCACAAAGAGCGTAAAATTTTTTTTTCAAAATTCCAAATTTGAAAACAAAATCCAAAAACAAAAAATCAACGGTAATATCAAAGTGTTTCATGTGGCATTGGCTATTTAATTTCTCATGAAAATTCAGAAGATTTTTTCTTGAAAAATTTAGAAGTCTTCTTCTTCTTCTATGGCTCCATATTCCAACTGGAAGTTGGTCTGCTTTTCAACTTAGTTTATTCTATTAGCATTTCCTCAGTTATAAATTGAAAGTTTTAAATGCCAGCAATTGTACGATTATATATCTTGTGTAGCAAGTACGAAGGATACATTATACCTAGGGTGTCGACAATGTTTGAAACCCGAAAACATCCTAGACAGGAACGAGAATCGAACTCGTCATCTCCGGATTGGCAATCCTACGCCTTTGCTCGTAAGGCTAACTGGAGACTGAACATTTTGAAGTGCACTCCCTAAAATGTTCGAAAAACTTATTTTGGAAATGAAATAGAATTTCTGGTGAAGATTCGGAAGAACTTGTCGAAGAAATTCATTAGAATGTAAAAAATAATATGAAAATATGAACATTTTTTCCACCGAAAATTATATGTATTTCCCACGAGACTGTTTTGAATTTTCAGACAGAATTCACATGGAATTTTTTCGGCATTTACACTGGAGATGTTTTGTTTTTTTTTCATGACCAATTTGTAGCAAAATTTACAAGCAAAATTTTCCAGAGAGAATTGTTCAAAAACATTCTGAATGCTAGCACTTTATCAGGATTATCAGGTCAAAGTTTTTACAGGATTTTTGTTTACGGGATTTTTCCTGAATATCCACAAGACATTTTTTTGAAGATTTTTCTTGAATTATTGTAAAAACTTGAACAGTTTTTAAAATTGTAGCTGCAGTCCGCTGATGCAAAAGTGTCGGCGGCGTGATGCCAAAACCATCTGCGGCGGAGTTTTAAAAAATATTTTTCATTTTCTTTCCCAATTTTTTTGGTGAAAATTGAGACTGAAACGCAACCTGCTTTTTCGTTTATTTTTTTTTTTTTTATGGAAATAGGATCTAAAGCTAAGTTGGCCAAATAACTCAGATGTGCATCGGCGTTGCGACCGACGCTGCGTTACCGGGTTTTCTCGATGCTTAATGCTAAATTCTTTTTAACACTGAGTTGAAAAGACGCTACGTGGGCATCGGCCCTAAGATGCGCTTTGCGTTTAATGAATAAATCATTAAATTTTGATGATTTGTATTTTTTACACCGCTATTGTTATTTACCAAAAATTTTCGTGTTAAAAAAAACCACGTGGTTCGAGAGCAACACCCCTCCCCCATGTGGCTTATCGTGGTCATTTTCCAACCCCCCCCCCTCCCCCCTATATGACCACGTGGTTTCTGGACGGCCCCATGTTTGTTTTTGTCCACACAAGTTTTCTATGAGGCAGTAGTGTGAGATTCGTAGATATGTTCATCATCATATGAACATCAACATTCTAACAGATGGAGACGCTTGGTGCGTCAACTGGTAGGGGTTCTGCAAAACCGAGCCAGCGAATTTTTGACTGACTTGTGTCCAAAACATTCCGCTTGAACTCGTGGTAAGTGTAGCGGACCTGCAGTGGACGAGTGATTGCATCATAATTTCCTCTCCCTACATTGCACATTGACTTGCATTCTGATTTGGCAGGCGCCAGTATGACTTAACAAATTAGATCACCAGTACTTGTACATTGAATATGAATGCTAGTTCTATGCAATAATCTGCTGTTTCTCTTTACAAGATGTGCTGATCTGGTCCTTACGAAGTCGCAACCACGGACGATCAATCAAGCTCAAGCTCATACCGTTTTGACTCAAATCTTGAACATGACTCCGAACGCTGATGTTTTACCGCCCTTCTACTTCTTCTATGGCTCTACATTCCAACTGGAACTTGGCCTGCTTTTTAACTTGGGATTGTATTACTATTTCCTCAGTTATTAATTGAAAGCTTTTCTATGCCCGCCATTGCGTTAGTATATATCTTGCGAGGCAAGTACAATGGATGCACTATACCCAGGGTATCGAGAAAGTTTCCAACCCTAAAACATCCTAGAACGGACCGAGAATCGAACTCGCCATTTCCGTATACTTCTACTATAATCAATGAATATTACAAATTGATTACCGACCGTTTCAATCACGAGAATATGTAGGATGCCCTGAGACGCAAGGGGGTTCCAGCGAAAATCATCGGTCTTATCGAGGCAGAGTACGAGGTCTTTTCGTGTAGAGTGCTGCACATAGGGGTCTTGCTCGACCGTATTGGTGTCGTAGCTGGTATGAGGCAAGGATGTATTCTAACACCGCTACTGTTATTCATCGCAATGGACGTGATTCTGCTAACTGCGATCGTGACCGTGAACCAAACCGCAGGCTGCTATAATCATGGAGCACCTAAACGGCCTCGAATTGGATGATGCCGTTGCACTTCTCGCTCAACGGCGCTCTGATACGCAGAGTGAGCTCAACGACCTTGCCGAGAGCTCCTGTTCGGCAGGTTTATTCATAAATGTTAAAATAATGTTAAAAGCTTTCAATATCAAGGTAGACAATTGGCGTCAGATGGTGGTATCATGATCGACATAGGCGAACGGATCATGAAAGCAACAGCTGCCTTTGTGAAAAATATCTGACCGTCGAAGTCGAGTCAAGGACGAGACACTGAAGACGACACACAGTTGTGGTCGAAATCTTCTTCTTCTTCTTATTGGCATTACATCCCACCAAGGATGTTATCGATCATTTAATAATCTGCCTTCGATCATTTAGTAGTTTGTCAATAACTCATTCCAGAGGCTAAATTTCATTATGTGTTGTATGGTGTACTTCTAGTGCAAAGGTTTATCTACAACTCTGCCTAACAGTTCGTTGTTTGAATTTCGCTAATAACGGAGCTTTAGCGCTAGTAGCAGTAACTTAAACTAAATGATTGCATATTTTATTATCATTTAGTATAAGTATAGCAACTAGCACCGTAACTCCTTTAATAGTGGAATTCGAACATCCACCTGTTAAAGAGAGTTGTAGAAAAAACATCGTGCTAAGCGTCCACCATACTACACATTTTGAAATTGGGCCTCTGAAATTAGTTATTGACAAACTACTAAATGATCGAAGGCAGATTACTAAATGATCGATAACATCCTTGATCCCCACACACTGGGACAGAGCCGCCTCGCAGCTTGGTGTTCATTAAGCACTTCCACAGTTATTAACTGCGAGGTTTCTAAGCCAAGTTACCATTTTCGCATTTGTATATCATGAGGCTAACACGATGATACTTTTATGCCCAGGGAAGTCGAGACAATTTCCAATCCGAAAACTGCCTATACCGGCACCGGGAATCGAACCCAGCCACCCTCAGCATGGTCTTGCTTTGTAGCCGCGCGTCTTACCGCACGGCTAAGGAGGGTCGAAATACGTATCTGCAAAGATATCGAAATAATTGGTGGAATTGAATGGAGTTACTTAACTCGTCTTAGACGGTTGAATACATTCCACTAAAAAGAGCTTAAAATATTTTTTCTAAAAATATCTGGAAAACCTGATAAGTGAACGCACTTAAATCCAAAATGTGTGCTGTTATATGCTAGCGAAAGATTATGTGTATCAGTAGAGAACACTCAACGACTGTAGGTGTTCTTCAACATATGCCTGCGGTACATGTTTGTGCCTGGTGGCCTCACAACTCGACTGGAGCTCCATCGTCGTTGTCATCAGATGATGAAAGCAACATAAGTCGGTCACGCCACACCATAGGGGCGGAAACGAAATTAGTACAAGCATTATAGATTGGCACGCAGTGGAACATTGCAACAGAGGCAGACCCAGAGGGTTTTCCCATGGGAAAACTGTCAAAACGCACGCAAACGTATCAATTGTGTTTGACCCATAAACGTTCCCATCCCGATAAACGTAATGACATCCATGAAAAATAGTAAATTCAAAATTTTAAGCGTACGAAAAGAACAGATCTTGCAATACTGATAAACAGACTACATCATTCCCATCACGACGTTAACCATGTTACACAGTTCGAAACAAAAATCAAACAACATCTCATATGTCTGGATTAAAGACGCTCGGCAGACCATTTGATACAAACTCTTACCAAGGTTTGGGAGGAGGAAGTTTTGCCGCAGGAGTGGATGGAAAGTGCCGTGTGTCCCATCTACAAAAAGGGCGATAAGCTGGATTGTAGCAACTACCGCGCAATCACAATGCTGAACGCCGCCTACAAGGTACTCTCCCAAATTTTATACCGTCAACTAGCACCAACTACAAGGGAGTTCGTGGGGCAGTACCAGGCGGGTTTTATGGGCGAACGCTCCACCACGGACCAGGTGTTCGCCATTCGCCAAGTACTGCAGAAAAGCCGCGAATACAACGTGCCTATGCCCACACATCATCTATTTATCGACTTCAAAGCCGCATATGATACGATCGATCGGGACCAGCTATTGCAGCTAATGCACGCACACGGATTTCCGGATAAACTGACACGGTTGATCAGAGCGACGATGGATCGGGTGATGTGCGTAGTTCGAGTTTCAGGGGCATTCTCGAGTCCCTACGAAACCCGCAGAGGGTTACGGCAAGGTGATGGTCTTTCGTGTCTGCTATTCAACATCGCTTTGGAAGGGGTAATACGAAGAGCAGGGATTGACACGAGTGGTACGATTTTCACGAAGTCCGTCCAGTTATTTGGTTTCGCCGACGACATTGATATGGCACGTAGAGGACGTAGAGCACTTTGAGAGGATAGAGGAAGCCTACATCAGACTGAAAAGCGAAGCTAAACGGATTGGACTAGTCATCAACACGTCGAAGACTAAGTACATGATAGGAAGAGACTCAAGAGAGGTCAATGTAAGCCACTAACCACGAGTTTCTATCGGTGGTGACGAAATCGAGGTGCTTGACGAATGCGTGTACTTGGGCTCACTGGTGACCGCCGATAACGATACCAGCGTCCCGTTACGCTGGGATATGGATACTCTGAAGTAGTGCGTAACGGTGTAAATCCGGTCATATCGCCAGGCTCGGTACAAAACTGAAGCTGACAATATGACGTCCTCAACCCCGAATCCCAAGGTGTCAGGCGACAAGTCCTGAGGGGATGAATGGCCTGGGGGGTGAAACAATTAGCCAGGCAGTTAACGGAGCCTGTAATACTGGGTAGACACTCTTCGTGAACCCTCTGACTGATTAGAGCTCTGTGTAAAGGTGAGATTCGGAACTGTCAAAAGCAAGGAAATCAGATCTCTAAATATGTTTGAACTTCAGTACCGATGCATGGTCAAAATCAGTATTATCCCACTTATTGTTGAGCCGAAACTGATTGAGGGGCGCGCCTTTGAGAGTTGGTATAAGCCATTTTTCGAAGGGTATAAAGGGTATAAATAGCGGTACCTTAATCTAGAGAGGCCTTACATTAAGCTTGAGAAATATATGAATAAAAAATGACTACTTCATTTCTTCTCAATAGAAATGGAGCAGAATGACATGCACTAAACAAATGACACGGATATACTACAAAAGTTCAATTAAATGGACGCAGTGGTTCATCCCGAACAAAAAAAACGTTGCCAGCAGAGAAATTCAAAGACGCGTCATGGCAGGAAATCGTATGTACTTTGGACTCCGCAAAATGCTCCGATCGAATAGAGTTCGCCGCCGTACCAAACTGACTATCTACAAAATGCTTATTAGACCGGAAGTCCTCTACGGACACGAGACCTGGACGATGCTCGTGGAGGACCAACGCGCACTAGGAGTTTTCGAAAGGAAAGTGCTGTGTACCATCTATGGTGGGGTGTAGATGGTGGACGGTACGTGGAGGAGGCGAATGAATGCAGATGGTACGTGGAGGAGGCGGTTGAACCACGATTTGCATCAGCTGGTGGGAGAACCATCCATCGTTCACACCGCGAAAATCACACGACTGCGTAGCCAGAATGTCGGGTGAAGATGTTTCTCGACAACGAGCCGACGGGAACGCAGCTAGCAGATTTGTATATAGAGATTATCTTCTTCTTCTTATTGGCATTACATCCCTACGCTGGGACAGAGCCGCCTCGCAGCTTAGTGTTCATTAAGCACTTCCACAGTTATTAACTGCGAGGTTGCTTGGCCAAGTTACCATTTTTGCATTCGTATATCATACCACACGATGATACTTTTATGCCCAGGGAAGTCGAGACAATTCACAATTCGAAAATTTATTGTCACATGTCACATGTGTGCTGCTCGGGATGACACCCGGATATGATTCTGGTGTAAGTTCCGAGGCCCTGAGAGGATGTTAGCGAAGCATCAAAATTGGCCTTTTTCAAAATGTCACAAATTTCGGCAATATGGGTATCAAACTTCAGCATTTTGTAAAACAAGTAGGATTATGACATAAAGATATAATTCTGGGGTCATTGGCCACTCTGAGGTCAGTTCCGAGACCCTCAGGGGAACTTCCAGAAGCATCAGAATCAGCCATTTTCAAAATGTCACAAACTTTGGAAACATTGATATCCAAACTTCAGCTGAAAAATGCAAAAACAAGTGAAATCATGACATCCGGATTTGATTCTGGGGACATTGGCCACCTTCAGTTCCTAGGCCCTTGAGGAAGCCTCCGGAAGCATCAACATCAGTCATTTTCTGGCATGCGAAACAAATGACAAAGGAGAAGCAACGACAAAGCTTTGTTTTTGTCGGAGATAATAATGACAAAGATTAGAAATGTTTTGTCAGCTACAAAAAAAGAAGACAATTTTGTTGCAAACTTTTCATCCCGTTATTTTACATTATCTCTACAGCAAACTTCGGTTTTATGCTGTCGTAGTTTCTGCTTTTATGGAAATATTCGAGAATCTAACACTGATTAAAAAATAGCATCGTATTCTCGGAAATGTCAGTGGATGCAAGACAAATAATTCTTGTCATATTGTGTTCTGGTTCTGATAAAGGCTAGTTGCGAGGTGCGTTTGGCAGTATAAAACTCTGTTGATGACAAAGAGTATATTGTTAGGCGTTGCTCGAATATTGATCCCCTGGAAATGTCACAAACTTTGGCAATATGGGTATCAAACTTCAGCATTTTGCAAAACAAGTAGGATCATGACATCCGGACTGATGCTCCTTCGAGGGCCTCGGAACTGCCTTCATGTTGGCTAATATCCCCAAAATCATATCCGGATGACATTGTCTTGCAAAACGGTTAAGATTGATACCCATATTGCCATAGTATAGTATTTTCGCACAGTCAAGCCCCAGCGAACATGTTTTTTGCTAAGATTTCTGTCAATGTTGCTGAGAATCAGCAAATAATTTGCCGTAAATCAGCTAACAAACGGGATATCAGTTTTTTTTATTTTGCTGGCGCACGGCTTCCGAGAGAAACGTGAATATTATTTGCTTCTTGAAGTCGTATTTTTTTTTCGAAAGAATCGTTTCAAATTAGAATTGAATAGAGTTCCAATTTGAACTCTGTACTATCTGGCCTTTCTAAAATATGAACTCTACACCTGAACATTGAATAAAATCGTTTTTAAATAAAAAAAAATGAGTTTTCTGAGGAAACATCGAAAAATCCCGGGATCCCGGGATTTCCCGGGATATACGAACAAGTTCATCCCGAATCCTGGGACAACGAAAATGGCTGGGAAATGGAAACTCTAATAGCCGCTAAGGATAGCCTCTATCTTTGCTTATCTTTCATTTTTATCAAAATACAAATAAAAATCCCACACAAAATGCTTGCAAAATGGATCAATTTCGCATGATTCGACAAGAAATCATAAAAAATAGATTTTTAGGGATTTCCGAATTTTGAACTGAAGACTTTTTTACACGGAACGCATACCCTGTGTATAAAAATAATCGAGTGTATTTTAAATACCAGTTTATATTCTTACAAATTGAAAATTCACAAAACACTCTTTTTAACTAAACGAGACCACAACCCGAACACATAACATTTTTCCACATTTGAATTGCAAACATCTTTCGGATACGAACAGAATCTCGCTTGAGTAGGAAATATGGATATTTAATCCTGCCCCGTTATTTGCCTTGAGCCCTCGGAAGTAAGTTACGGTCACAGAATCCTTCCTTCTGTCTGTTCTATTCCTGTACAAAGCCCAAGTACCAGAACGCTGTTTTCCTAGCCTGTAACATAATGGCCTCCCGTGGCCTCATCCTAAACCTCCAGCCTCTCATTTTCGATTGCCACTGGAATACGTTGCTCCAACTGATTCAAACTCAAACGACGACGATGAAAACGACCGTCGGCAATTCCACATGTTGTGCACGAGAAGAAGCGGGGGCTCAAAATACCGTCATGCACTTCCAGTTCCAGCTGCGCTGCAAACGACGGCCAATCGAAAGCACAAGAGGCTGCTTCCCCCCTGACTGGGTGCGGGGTGAACTAACTCCTCGGTGCAAAGATAAAGAAAATTTACCCACGCAAATAATGGGGACCACGGACTGCTGGAAGACCGGGGCATGTTTACTTGTTCCCAGTTCATTGGTGAGGACATTGAGTCGAATCGAGTCCAGTCGAGTCGTTCAAGCGGACAAAGTCCCCTGGATCAACAGAACCCAACGACACACTTTGCGAAATGGCACGGCAACAAGGACCGTTGCACCCGGGCTTGGCTCTTGTTCCGTTGCATTTGCCCGGAAAGGCAATCAAGTCCATTACGCAAACAGGGGAAGAAGTTTTCCGAAGCTCATTTGAACCCACCCGCGCTCTTTCGCCACCGCCGTTGTCGTTGTCTCTTAGCGTCGGTTACATCTGCCCCTCAATTGGTTTCCGAATCGTCCGGATTCCGGAATATAATAGAGGATGTGGTTTTCGAGGAGCGTGGTGGCTGTAAACGGCCAGTGAGTGGGACAACGTGTAAAGAGCTCATGTCCTTTATTAATTTGGAACGATTTTGCGACGAGAAATGTGAAAGTTGCTTGGGATTTCGAGCCGCCGGAATCACAGCTTGGTGAGGGAGAGTTCTGAATACAAAGTAGCAAGAAAGCGTGCAAATCTTTGTGGTCTCAGGCAAGCAACTGTAATCTGGTGCTTTTGTTGACGTTATGTTCTGGAGGAGAATTAGTGTGTCTAGTATTGGGATTACACAATTTAATCGTTTTTGGCTAGTTTTAGAGAACAGTAGAAGCGTATTTTGTCCTATATAGGGTTTAGTGATTTGACAAAGCATTGCTAGTGACAGGGCTTTGATAGCAGTGTGATTGGTAGTTGGGTTCAAATTCAAATATTTTTTTTATTTTCTAGAAAACCTACTAAGACTGAAAAACATTTCTTATTTCGCTTGAAAATTCAGGAATATTTCCCACACAAAATTTATAGCAAAATCCTGTGAAATTTTTCGTGGATATTTTTTGTCTAATATTCCCTGCTGAATTAGAACTCTAACGGACTTCCTAAACTTCCCCCTCAATTTTGTAACCGTATACATTTTCAGTAATGCATTTTTTTTTCAAGTGACAGTTACCTGTCTAATGTTTGAGCTGCTGTACACTTTCTTTGTTATAAATTGCACTCTTATCCATGATTTATCGATGCGGATTTCAGTCAGTCTATGCAATGAAAACAGAAAGTGTCAAAACTGTTTCAATTATTCATTGTCGGATGTACATTGTCCACATGATATGCTTAATTGACAGTTAAAAATGTTAGCACTGTGCGGCGAGAAGATTTTTTATTATTGATCAATTCCATATTCGTGATGTGAAAAGTTCAAATTGCAGCAGACCTCAACTAGAATACGGTCAGCTGCACTCGGTGCTGGCACACTTGCCTCAATCGGGTCATCAAAAACTTTTCCATATAGAACTGCAACTATGTGCCACATTGACATTTAGTTCGAGCAGCAGTAAGGAACTGCAATTATTTGCAGACAATGTTGTACGTCGAACGGACGGGTCGTTTAACCAATCATTAGCACTCCGGCCTCGAACAAACAATCACACTGCAACCGAGCAACGGATCGAGCGGGAAGATTCCCATTTATAGACAAGCTGGAAAGTATAATCGAGCACCGAGTGTGGTTCCATTGTGCACTAATTTGAGTCAATATGTTCGTACCGTTTCGTTTTGGACGGAACTTGGTTGGAACCACCGGGAAGGAAGAAGAAGGATAACCACCAGCCGGTCGACTTGCCTTCGACGGAGTGGAATTTTACATTAATCAATATTTTGCCGGAAAATGGATTCGTTCGAATTGGTTCTCGCCAGAATTGTAGTTGATTGATTGATATCGGTAGATTTTTGGGTTTTCGGTTTGTTTGATGGGTATGATTGGGGAAAGCATTTTCGAGACTAAAAGCATCATGGCAATGCAAATACCGGGTCCATTTGTTCGAAAGCATTATTTGGCTGGGGGATATAGATTGCATATTTATGTAATCTACACTTCAATTGGTGAACCTTTAACAAGCACGATGTTTCCTAGTAGCGATGGGCTTTATGCGTTGTGGTTATTTGGCACAAAATTGAAATGGAGCTTCGGCAACCCTCGAGAGTTCGTATCACTAGTTGTGGCGAATACTAAAATATCATTGAGCTTTGCAAAAGCCCGCAATAACCAAGAGTTGAAATCGACAAAACAAAATAAAGTTTCTGTGAGTTAAAACACGTAGCATCGCAAATACTGCCGAAAGATGTTAAACAAATCCGTAACACACTGTGTCCTATATAACTGCTACGGTTGTTTGGCTTTGATTGACTGACTGAGGCACATGTAGATAAACGTATACAAACAATCAGTACACTGAAACAGAACGATGATTTAGTGTTAAGTAATCAACCTCTGACACACCCTCTCTTCTCGCAAGGATGCTGCATTTCCTGTACCTTCAACTCAACCGGTGTTGTAAATACTGAAAGTAAATCCAGTGTTGCATTTGAACGCGTTCAGTTTGCGTTCAAAAATATTGAACTGAACCCGTGATCATAAGAACAGCACGCGCGTTCCGTTCAAAAAATTGAACTCCAAGGAGGCTTTGCTTGAACACAGTATGAACTTTGTTATTCGCTCAAAGGTCTGTCAGTTCGTTCACTCCACTGCTTCCGGTTTTCTGTTCGGCCCGCTATGTAATCAAACCCTGAGATTAAACCAAATAATCCAAGTAGAGTCCATAAACATGTGTCTTCCTATTCGAACCATATATTTTTTAATAATTGCAAAAAAAAACTAATATTGACTTTTTTATTTAAAAAATAGTTTTAGAACTTGATGAAACTTTATGTTTCCTCGAGTCAAGATTCGAGAAAACGTATGAAGAAAAAGCACCCGTAACGTTCTTCTGATTTTATCTACTTCATGTTTTAATACAGAAAATAAATGATTTGTTTAGATGCCATTGTAAAGTTTCCATGCTTTGAATCTCTTACGCATTTTGGCGGTTTATCAGTTTGATATCGGTACCACTATTAGGTTACGGCTCGTTTCCGCATTCTATCGAACTCGTTCATCCTCGTTCGCCTTCTCTTATGGAAATTTAACTCAGGATTTGGCCGATCAACCATACTAAGGCGGTAGTACCGATTGTATTCGGATTGGTGACCATGTTTCGATTGAATGCTATTTAATAGGGCGAATAATTGACCCACGCCATTTACAAATCCCATAAACCAAGGACAATCAGCCAATAATTATCGATGAAATAGGCCGATTAAAGCTGCCAAAGTTTCTACGAAACAATTTGGTATTCACAGCCATGTGTAGAGATAAAGTATTTCAGACAGCAATACAAAATACTGGAAGAAGGGCTGCTGTTCAAAAATCGAAGCTATTTTACCTGCCTTTGACACGAGTTAGTCCTATCCAATTCAATTCCACTGTTTGTAGTCCTTTTGAGTAATTTTTTTCGTATATTAAGGACCGGGAAGCAAATTTCCGGATAAGCAGCTAAAATTCTCTGATTTCAAATTCAAAGCCCCGCCGTGCATCCTCCTTAATTATTGTAAACCACGAGAAAGTTGACCTACGTTATGTTCTGAGTCACATTTTCATATTGTTATTACGGAAAGTACAAAGCTGCATAACATTTTCCTAATTTCCATTGAAATTCTGGATTACCTGTTGACTAAAGCCTCTTAGTTATAAGTTTATTTACTTTGATTGAATTATGATTCATTTCAGTCTTTCTTATATATGTATAATATTTGAAAAAAAAATAAATAAAATAAGACTTTATAAAGGCATCAGATTGTTTAATTTTACTTACGTGATATTTTGAACGCGTTCAAAAATAAGAACTGAACGCAGAGTTCAAGAGCCAAATGAAAATTCTGAACGATGATCCAAGATTGCTGTGATCAAGTTCAGATTAAAAGAACGAACCGGCTTTTCTTAGCACGCGTTCAGTTCAAAATGCAACACTGAGTAAATCTCTGTTCACTTCGGTTACTGGTGCTTTTCGCAGCTGATACTGCAGAAGATTAGATCCGACCTAGTGCTGAATATATATTGTTTACAACCATAGAACAACTCGCCTTCCCCTTTGGGGGCTCCTTTCCAATTCATCAGGGAGGGCCCATTGAGTACGATACGCAAAAATGTATCATCATCAAGCTTTTTCAACAGGGCCCCAAAAAATGTGTGTATGGATTCGCACCCTCGTGAAGGCATGGCGTACTTTATGGACACGTCCCAATGACACCGAGAGCTTCAAGAAGGACGATACCGGAAAATCTACACGTGTTTTCCGTTGAGGTGTTACACGTGTTCACTCACAGCTTTACTTTCGCATATCTTGAAAGCTTCTTAGTCCGTCGAACATGGAAAGCAGTGGCATTCAGTTTACTTGTCTCAAGGCTCGCCGTGAGCGTAATTATGATTAAAGAGGAAAGAAAATCGATTCGAGTTGTAATTAGCAGTGAATGGATATCTGGTTTGAACATACGCAATTTACGACAAGGACTGGAAACCCATGAAAGCAACTTTCAGACAGGAATTGAACCCCCGACGGATATGTTTGTTCGAACCCTATCGCGCACGAAATGAGCAAGTTTTACAACCGGAACTTTCGTTATATCTGCTAGTTCTATCTTATCTGCCACTGCTAGCAGATCGATCTGATTGAAGTTGTTCCACGCGAACACATTTACGCTTCAGGGGAGTTCAATAGTTGTGTTTGCTTTTTCAAATCTTGTTTCGCTCGACTGATTGACTTACCCCGACAATGAGAACTAAATAAAACCCCAGTACCCGGAGAACGAAGGGAACTGTTGATTTGTGCTACTGTCTAACTCCATATCCTTCTTTCGCATGCCTTATTGTTTGAAATGTGCTTTTTAGTAAACGTGATGATTCTGAAATGTGAAGGGAAGTTAATGATGAGCAACTATTGAATTGGTAATCAAGCGAATTCGTTAATTTGCCAATAAGGAAAATTATCCTAAAAAGAACTCTAAAACTAAAAAAATATTTGACGAGCAAATGCCGTTCCAGAAGAAGTGTAGGAGGTTATTTATTATTTTTAAAATTTAAATTCGAAAAGACCGTCAACTCAAAACGGATTGGCAACACCGATGATATTGACGAACGATTATGATGAGGGCATTAATCAATCGAGTGAACGGACTGTTTTCTATCCTTTGATAGAAATGTGACCGAAACATCAAGTTTAGAATGGATATCCGTTTATGATCCTATTAAGACTGAAAGTTCCTCCAGGAAGTTCCTCCGGAAGTTCTCCGGAAATTCCTTCAGGAAGTTCCCCCGGAAGTTCCTCCAGGAAGTTGTTCCTAAAGTTCCTCCACGAAGTTCCTCCAAGAAGTTCCTCCAGGAAGTTCCTCCAGGAAATTCTTCCGTAAGTTTCTCCAGGAAGTTCTTCCGGAAGTTTATCCAGGAAGTTCTTCCGGAAGTTTCTCCAGGAAGTTCCTCCGGAAGTTCCTCCAGGAAGTTCCTCCGGAAGTTCCTCCAGGAATTTCCTCCAGGAATTTCCTCCAGAAGTCCCTCCAGGAAGTTCCTCCGGAAGTCCCTCCAGGAAGTTCCTCCGGAAGTTCCTCCAAAAAGTTCCTCCGGAAGTTCCTCCAGGAAAATCCTCCGGAAGTTTCTTCAGGAAGTTCCTCCAGAAAGTTCCTCCGGAAGTTCCTCCAGGAAGTTCCTCCGGAAATTCCTCCAGGAAGTTCCTCCGGAAATTCCTCCAGGAAGTTCCTCCGGAAATTCCTCCAGGAAGTTCCTCCGGAAATTCCTCCAGGAAGTTCCTCCGGAAGTTCCTCCAGGAAGTTCCTCCGGAAGTTCCTCCAGGAAGTTCCTCCGGAAGTTCCTCCAGGAAGTTCCTCCGGAAGTTCCTCCAGGAAGTTCCTCCAGGAAGTTCCTCCGGAAGTTCCTCCAGGAAGTTCCTCCGGAAGTTCCTCCAGGAAGTTCCTCCGGAAGATTCTCCAGGAAGTTCGTCCACGAAGTTCCTCCAGGAAGTTCCTCCGGAAGTTCCTCCAGGAAGTTCCTCCGGAAGTTCCTCCAGGAAGTTCCTCCGGAAGTTCCTCCGGAAGTTCCTCCGGAAGTTCCTCCAGGAAGTTCCTTCGGAAGTTCCTCCAGGAAGTTCCTCCGGAAGTTCCTCCAGGAAGTTCCTCCGGAAGTTCCTCCAGGAAGTTCCTCCGGAAGTTCCTCCAGGAAGTTCCTCCGGAAGTTCCTCCAGGAAGTTCCTCCGGAAGTTCCTCCAGGAAGTTCCTCCGGAAGTTCCTCCAGGAAGTTCCTCCGGAAGTTCCTCCAGGAAGTTCCTCCGGAAGTTCCTCCAGGAAGTTCCTCCGGAAGTTCCTCCAGGAAGTTCCTCCGGAAGTTCCTCCAGGAAGTTCCTCCGGAAGTTCCTCCAGGAAGTTCCTCCGGAAGTTCCTCCAGGAAGTTCCTCCGGAAGTTCCTCCAGGAAGTTCCTCCGAAGTTCCTCCAGGAAGTTCCTCCGGAAGTTCCTCCAGGAAGTTCCTCCGGAAATTCCTCCAAGAAGTTCCCCCAGAAAATCCTCCAGGAAGTTCCTCCGGAAGTTCCTCCGGAAGTTCCCCAGGAAGTTCCTCCAGGAAGTTCCTCCAGGAAGTTCCTCCAGGAAGTTCCTCCAGGAAGTTCCTCCAGGAAGTTCCTCCAGGAAGTTCCTCCAGGAAGTTCCTCCAGGAAGTTCCTCCAGGAAGTTCCTCCAGGAAGTTCCTCCAGGAAGTTCCTCCAGGAAGTTCCTCCAGGAAGTTCCTCCAGGAAGTTCCTCCAGGAAGTTCCTCCAGGAAGTTCCTCCAGGAAGTTCCTCCAGGAAGTTCCTCCAGGAAGTTCCTCCAGGAAGTTCCTCCAGGAAGTTCCTCCAGGAAGTTCCTCCAGGAAGTTCCTCCAGGAAGTTCCTCCAGGAAGTTCCTCCAGGAAGTTCCTCCAGGAAGTTCCTCCAGGAAGTTCCTCCAGGAAGTTCCTCCAGGAAGTTCCTCCAGGAAGTTCCTCCAGGAAGTTCCTCCAGGAAGTTCCTCCAGGAAGTTCCTCCAGGAAGTTCCTCCAGGAAGTTCCTCCAGGAAGTTCCTCCGGAAGTTCCTCCAGGAAGTTCCTCCGGAAGTTCCTCCAGGAAGTTCCTCCGGAAGTTCTTCCAGGAAGTTCCTCCGGAAGTTCTTCCAGGAAGTTCCTCCGGAAGTTCTTCCAGGAAGTTCCTCCGGAAGTTCCTCCAGGAAGTTCCTCCAGGAAGTTCCTCCAGGAAGTTCCTCCAGGAAGTTCCTCCAGGAAGTTCCTCCAGGAAGTTCCTCCAGGAAGTTCCTCCGGAAGTTCCTTCAGGAACTTCCTCCGGAAGTTCTTCCAGGAAGTTCCTCCGGAAGTTCCTCCGGAAGTTCTTCCAGGAAGTTCCTCCGGAAGTTCCTCCGGAAGTTCCTCCAGGAAGTTCCTCCAGGAAGTTCCTCCAGGAAGTTCCTCCGGAAGTTCCTCCAGGAAGTTCCTCCGGAAGTTCCTCCAGGAAGTTCCTCCGGAAGTTCCTCCAGGAAGTGCCTCCGGAAGTTCCTCCAGGAAGTTCATCCGGAAGTTCCTCCAGGAAATTCCTCCGGAAGTTCCTCCAGGAAGTTCCTCCGGAAGTTCCTCCAGGAAGTTCCTCCGGAAGTTCCTCCAAGAAGTTCCTCCGGAAGTTCCTCCAGGAAGTTCCTCCGGAAGTCCCTCCAGGAAGTTCCTCCGGAAGTTCCTCCAGGAAGTTCCTCCGGAAGTTCCTCCAGGAAGTTCCTCCGGAAGTTCCTCCAGGAAGTTCCTCCGGAAGTTCCTCCAGGAAGTTCCTCCGGAAGTTCCTCTAGGAAGTTCCTCCGGAAGTTCCCCCAGGAAGTTCCGCCAGGAAGTTCCTACAGGAAGTTCCTCCGAAAGTTCCTCCGGAAGTTCCTCCAGGAAGTTCCTCCAGGAAGTTCCTCCGGAAGTTCCTCCAGGAAGTTCCTCCGGAAGTTCCTCCGGAAGTTCCTCCAGGAAGTTCCTCCAGGAAGTTCCTCCGGAAGTTCCTCCAGGAAGTTCTTCCAGGAAGTTCCTCCAGGAAGTTCGTCCAGGAAGTTCCTCCAGGAAGTTCTTCCGGAAGTTCCTCCAGGAAGTTCCACCGGAAGGTCCTCACGGAAGTACTCCAGGAAGTTCCTCCAGGAAGTTCCTCCGGAAGTTCCTCCAGGAAGTTCCTCCAGGAAGTTCCTCCGGAAGCTCCTCCAGGAAGTTCCTCCGGAAGTTCCTCCGGAAGTTCCTCCAGGAAGTTCCTTCAGGAAGTTCTTCCAGAAAGTTCTTCCAGGAAGTTCCTGCAGGAAGTTCTTCCAGGAAGTTCCTCCAGGAAGTTTTTCCAGGAAGTTCCTACAGAAAGTTCTTCAGGAAGTTCCTCCAGGAAGTTCTTCCAGGAATTTCCTCCAGGAGGTTCCACCAGGTAGTTCCTCCAGGAAGTTCCACAGGAAGTTCCTCCGGAAGTTCCTCTAGGAAGTTCCTCGAGGGAGTTCCTCCGGAAGTTCCTCTAGGAAGTTCCTACAGGAAGTTTTTGTTCCTCCGGAAAATCCTCCAGAAAGTTCCTCCGGAAGTTCCTCCAGGAAGTTCCTCCGGAAGTTCCTCCAGAAAGTTCCTCCGGAAGTTCCTCCAGGAAGTTCCTCCGGAAGTTCCTCCAGGAAGTTCCTCCAGGAAGTTCCTCCAGGAAGTTCCTCCGGAAGTTCCTTCAGGAAGTTCCTCCGGAAGTTCCTACAGAAAGTTCCTCCGGAAGTTCCTCCAGAAGTTCCTCTAGGAAGTTCCTCCAGAAGTTCCTCCAGAAGTTCCTCTAGGAAGTTCCTCCAGAAGTTCCTCTAGGAAGTTCCTCTAGGAAGTTCCTCCAGAAGTTCCTCTAGGAAGTTCCTCCGGAAGTTCCTCTAGGAAGTTCCTCCGGAAGTTCCTCCAGGAAGTTCCTCCGGAAGTTCCTCCAGGAGGTTCCTCCGGAAGTTCCTCCAGGAGGTTCCTCCGGAAGTTCCTCCAGGAGGTTCCTCCGGAAGTTCCTCCAGGAGGTTCCTCCGGAAGTTCCTCCAGGAGGTTCCTCCGGAAGTTCCTCCAGGAGGTTCCTCCGGAAGTTCCTCCAGGAGGTTCCTCCGGAAGTTCCTCCAGGAGGTTCCTCCGGAAGTTCCTCCAGGAGGTTCCTCCAGGAGGTTCCTCCGGAAGTTCCTCCAGGAGGTTCCTCCGGAAGTTCCTCCAGGAGGTTCCTCCGGAAGTTCCTCCAGGAGGTTCCTCCGGAAGTTCCTCCAGGAGGTTCCTCCGGAAGTTCCTCCAGGAGGTTCCTCCGGAAGTTCCTCCAGGAGGTTCCTCCGGAAGTTCCTCCAGGAGGTTCCTCCGGAAGTTCCTCCAGGAGGTTCCTCCGGAAGTTCCTACAGGAGGTTCCTCCGGAAGTTCCTACAGGAGGTTCCTCCGGGAGTTCCTACAGGAGGTTCCTCCGGAAGTTCCTACAGGAGGTTCCTCTGGAAGTTCCTACAGGAGGTTCCTCCATGGAGTTTCTCCGGAAGTTAAAGTTGCTTCAGGAAGTTCCTCCGGAAGTTGCTTACGGAAGTTTCTCCGGAAGTTCCTCCAGAAGTTTTTCCAGGAAGTTCCTACAGGAAGTTCCTCCAGAAAGTTTCGCCAGGAAGTTCCTCCAGCAAGTTCCTCCGGAAGTTCCTCCAGGAAGTTCCTCTGGGAGTTCCTCCAGGAAGTTCCTTCAGAGAATCCTCCAGGAAGTTCCTCCATGAAGTTCCTCCGGAAGTTCCTCCAGGTAGGTCCTCCAGAAAAGTTGCTCCAGGAATTCCTCCGGTAGTTCCTCCAGAAATTCTATTAGTAGTTCTTCCAAGAATTCCTCTGGTAGCTCCTGTAAGAATTTCTTCGTAAATTCCTTCATGAATTTCTCCGAAAGAATCTCCAAGAATCTCTTCAAAAGTTTCTTCAAGAATCGCTCCAGAAATTCATCCGGAAATCCCTCTGGGAATTCCTCCGAAGGTTCCTCCAGGAATTCCTTCGGAAGCACCTCCTGGAATTCCTCCGGAAGTTCCTCCAGCAATTCCTCAGAAAGTTCCCCCAAAAATCCCTTCAGAATTTCCTCCGGTAGTTCCTCCGGAAGTTCCTACAGGAATTTCTCCGAAAAGTTACTTCAAGAATTTCTCTGAAAGTTCCCGCAAGAGTTTCTCCGGACGTTCCTCCAGGAATTAATTCGGAATTTCTTCCAAAAATTCTTCCGGAAGTTCCTCCAGCAATTGCTCAGGAAATTCTTCCAGGAGTTCTTCCTAAAGTTCCTCTAAGAATTCCTCCGGAAGTTCATCGAGAAATTTATCTGAAATTGTTTCCACGAGTTCCTACGAAGGTGTTTAGGAATCCCTTAGTAATTCATTCCAGGATTTCCTCCAAAAATATGTTCAGTTTTTTTTTCTGAAAGTTTAACCCCGAATTCCTTCGGAAAATCGTCCAGTAATTGTTCTAGAATTTACTCCGGGAAATCTAACAGAAGCTCCGCCAGGAATTCCACTAGGAGCTGCTCCAGAAATTCACATGAGAATTCCATTACATTATTTCACAGATACAAGAACTTTTGATAAGAGACTCGAGAACTCTCCTTATATTCCGTTTGAATTCCTTTCGAAATTCAGATGGAAATCCTTTATACCCATACCCATCTTTATACCCATTTAGCTCTAGAGAATTCTACTGGAAATTCCTCCAGGTATTTTTCCAGAAAAAAATCCAAGAACTCTACTCGAATTTTTATTTTGTCATTCTCTAGAACTTGTCATAAGACGAGTTTGTACAATTTGGTTTGTACAATGGGATTGTACAAACTCGTCTTATGACAAGTGAAGACATTCCACTAAAAAGCTCAAAATAATTTTCTTAACATTCTCTAAGTTTCTTCAGGATTTATTCTGAAAATTCCTAAAAGAGTTCCTTCAGAGATTCTTCCGATTATTCCTACAGAAAATGTTACAAAAATTCTTCCAAAAATTTCTATAAAAACATCTTTGGATATTCTTCTGAGAATCCACCCGGAAAGTTCTCTTCAAATTATTTAATGAAATATTCCCGATAATTAGCATTGACCATTGGATTATTTGGAGATAGCAGCCTTAGTAAGTAGCGTTTTCGCTCCTATATCCGTCTAATCGACAATTCTCCACACTTGGAAGCCGGAGCTTTCTTTAGCCGTGTGGCAAAATGCGCGGCTACAAAGAAAGACTACGCTGAGGGTGACTGGTTTTGATTCGACTGGTCCGGTCTAGAAAATTTTCTCGACTTCCCTGGGCATAAAAGTATCATCGTGTCTTGATAACCTCATGACATCCAAGGGCAAACATTGTAATTTGGCTTAGAAACCAGTGGGATATGCAATGCCATTGAAGAAAAGAAGAAGAAGTACTTGGAAGTAGATAAATGTCATAAAAAGTGGCTGAAAATGTGTATTTCGGGCAAGAACTTGATAGAATTGCGGCGCGCCGACTCATATTTGACGGCGGCGGCGCTAGAAAATGATCAGCGGCGGCGGCACACAGGTCTAATAATAAGAAATAAGAATAATAAGCAGATAACGGTCTATCGGGGCACCGTGTGATATCGATACCGAATTTAAAATGTTGCATGTTTCGGGCAAAATTCAATAACTCAAAAGGCCGCTGAACGAAAATTGCGACCAAGAACTTTTCTTAAACAAAATTTTCTCAGGAATCGAATGGGGGTAATTTCGGACTCGGCACGCGGGGTAAAATAGTCTCATATATTACATACATACAAATGGATTTCTGTCTGTCTGTCTGATCATTAAAGACTTGGAAACGACTGGACCATTCGGCGTGAAAACTCGTATGAAGAGATTTTTGGAGTCCAGAATATTCTTATGCTTGGAGACCTCTCCCCTCCTGAATGGGGGGCTTCCACATGAATAAAAATATTGCAGCATAACTCGAGGACTAATCAAGCAAATGCAACCAAAGTTGGCATGTTAAGGTTTTTGAAGTCAAGAAATATTTCTGCGGTGATTCGTGACCCCTCCCCCTTCTGGAAGGGAGGGCTCTCATATAAATGAAACATAGATGTCTGCATAATTCGGAAACTAATCAATAATATAATAATGATCAGACAGACAGACAGAAATCCATTTGTATGTATGTAATACTAGTTGACCTGGCAGACGTTGTCCTGCATAGTAGGCGAAAATGCGCGTTGTGAACTGGCTATGCGAAATTCCCATACGAATCTTTATTTTAGTTTTTGACGATTTACTCAACTTTACTTATGATTTTCACATGAGGAAATATCATATAAACCCGTCGGAAACTATGACGAATGTTTCTGCTGAAGAAATGAAAAAAATCCATCCAGCCGTCTTCGAGTTATGCGGATACGAACACAGACCATTTCATTTTTATATATTATAATATATGAGACTATTTTACCCCGTATTCCCCTAAAACTAACACACTCTCCAGATAGAATAACACTGCGCTTACCCAACAGTATTCTAATCATTCAGATTCAATCAGAAATATGCCGTAAACTGCTTATAACGGCTGTATTCCGTTCATAATACCAAAGTTCTAGGGGAAGTTGGGGGAAAACGTCCAGAAAGTCCTATTAGGAATGGCGTGCCGAATCCGAAATTACCCCCATTCGATTCCTGAGAAAATTTTGTTTAAGAAAAGTTCTTGGTCACAATTTTCGTTCAGCGGCCTTTTGAGTTATTGAATTTTGCCCGAAACATGCAACATTCTCCCCATTGTGCGCTGCATTAGTATTCGCATTTTTCTTCAGGGTACAGATTACAGTCAGCTCTCAATAAGCTTCAATCGAGTGCATATACGTAGAATAAATAGAATAACCAGAATAACCAAAAATAACGTAGAATAACCAAACATCGTTTTGTCATTATTTTTCTAGATAAAACCGCAGAATCATCCCATAACAATCAACATTTTTAGCTTGTTTCAGCAACGCATAGAGGGTAATACTTCGAAAATCGGAAATCAAGCATGCAACATTTGATGGAATCCATATGATTATGTTTGAATTGTTTAAGTTATATTTGCTGTGTTTCTTTAGAAAATAAAATCATTATTAATTCTTAACGACTAAATTGTACTTAGACAATAAAATTGATTCACCTACACAGATAAAACAATGTTGCGATTTAAAATGTATTTTCATGCGCATATTTGGTGCGTACAAATAAACGTAACATTCGATCTTACTGTTCTTTTAAATCAAAATACATTTGAACTGTAATTGCTTGTAAAATTCAGTCAAATTTATTTGGTTATAGATAGTTAACTAGTGTGTTAGGATTAACTGTAAATTTACACGTCGTTGAATTTTTAAAAGTATTTACTGTGTAGTAGCGATGAAGGTCCTCCTCATATTTGGCCAAGGGGTCACTGAAAATAAAAATAGTTGCTTTATTAGAAGTTAACGTTTTTTCGTGTATTACGAAGCGACATATTCTATACCAAAGAAAGTCGAGGAAAATTTTCTAGACTGATCCGGACTTTGAGCTCGCCTCGCATATTACCGCTACTGACGGCCCTGAATATACAGCAGTCCGAAAACTAGTCCAAACAAACGTCTCCAACTCCATCTCCCTCGACCACCAAAGAACCATCTTCCGTTCGCTGGCATAAGATGAACACGCGCAACACCATAATAATGGAGAATGTCTTTCATTGCCGTCACCTGGCGACGCGGGATATGAATGTGACAGCAGAACACATTGCGAACCGCAAGACACACTTTGTGGCATCTTGTCAAGCTGAGTCAAATTCCGGTAGCAACATAATCTCCTGTAGCTTCTGTAGACAGAGAGATTACAGTGTACGTATCCTTCACAATTGACTCCCGTCGCTCGACCCGCCTTCACGCAAACCCAAGCCAAATTTGAGCTTCTTAGTGAAGCTTGCGTTGCTGAGGTCCAGTGGCGGGCTGCGTCGGCACTGGCGTGCTGTTATTAAATTCTTTGGGCTGGCCGGTGTTTGTATGGTCTACCTACTTCTACACTATATTTGATCAAAGGACCACGTGGGCACTGTCGGTGAATTTCTACTGGTAAGTGGCCAATAAATAGGTTCCACGAACATTCTAATATCGAGATCTCCAAGCTAAGGGCTTGCTACATATTAAAAAGGCAACGAGCTCGTGTCACAGTCCAGCTTTTGAGCTAGATTCAATTTGGGAAACGGAATATCGTCATTTCAAGTTGGCCATTCTGATGAGTCACTGTTCAGATGACGCTGATATTGCTGCTAAATTGCATAATAATGAAAACGCTCGCTAGCACGGCCCGGCTCGGTAGGGAAAATCTAAGCCAATTGGGAAACCACGACAGGAATCCCGCATGCTGACCGAGCCAACCAACCAGCTAGGAACGAGCAACCAGATTCTATTAGATAGTATGCCTTTATAGGCTTCTGCCGTAGAGATCCAGTTAGCAGATGATGCGTCCTCATGAGGTCAGATCGGAGCGGCTCTAGTCGTAACTAATGTTCACGCTCTCGCGAAGTGAAGTGAACACCGACCAACTCGGTTGGAAAATCGGTGCACCATAGTGAAATGGAGCCACCGATGAAAACGGCCGGCGGATGGATAGCGCTCGCGTGACCCGTCAGTACAGCCTTCCACAGGGGCAATTAAAGTTCAATGGTGCTAAATGAATTCATTTGGGAAAATCTATTCATCGATGGGGTGCCGATAATATAATGGTTTATAATAACCAAAGGATCTGTTCACAAATTACGTAACGCAAAAATCCGAGTTTTTGACCCCCTCCCCCCCCCTCGTAACAAAAAGTAACATTTTTGGTACCCCCTCCCTCCCTCCGTAACTGAGAAAATTTTAAAGGCATATTTTTTTCCTTCTCTAAAGCATTTGGGTTTTGGTATTTTTTTGAACACTATTAGAATAGGGACGGCACATGATAAAAAATCAAGGATATCAAGAATGCAGCTAGTACAAACGAAAATAGAATTTGCGATCATAACCATTTACATAGTTTTGCGGAACTGTGCGGAACGAGAAATACAATATTCGCATGGTATTTTACGCATATCAGTCCCGCTATGTCAGAATGCTTGATTTCGATAACGACTAATATACGATAACGATAAACAGCAATCAGTGATTAAAAAAAAGACATTCAAATAAATTTTCATTCGTGTTATGCGTAACATTTGGTAGTCCCACCCCCTCCCCCATCCCTTAGTGTAACAAAGTATAACGCAAGTTGGACCTCCCCCTCCCCCCAAAAGCGTTACGTAATTTGTGAACAGACCCAAACGGGATTGTAATGAAAGTAAAATATTCAAAGGATTATTTATTTAGCAAGGATAATTCTTTATGCAGCTAAATTACTGTAGGTAGTATACTACAAAGAAAGTGGTTCATCTATGTTTATGAAAAGCGCTCTATGGAAGGTATGCATCCCATTGGTACATCCGTGTATTGAAACTATGTTCAATGCATGCCTTTTTCAGAGTAAATGAAACCAAATCACTGCACTATGCATGTGCAGCATCGAAGCACTTAGAGCGAGGGTTCACTATCAGTCAACAGTTCTACAGGTAACCATGTCGAATGCACTTTTTGGGTTTTGCATTCATTAATCAGTAATTAGCGAGTGAATGGCGGATTTCAAAGCTTTCTGGATGAGGATTTCAATGCTTTTGAAATTTTCCAGTTCGTAGGTATTTGCAAAATCTGTTTGCATTTAGGGCAAATCACTACTTGGGCCTATGGATCCGATTCCCGGCTCACTGCACAGAAAACTAAGGATTTGTATTGTTTGGAAGCCGTAGGTTTATGATTGATAATTTTAAAGAAGTCTCCCATTAATTTCGCACAATATTCAATGTTTTTTAACCATTCATTTCACTCCTAATTGATCCAATTATCTATATACATAAAAATGAATTTCTGTCTGTCTGAACCTCATAGACTCCGAAACTACTGAACCGATCGGCGTGAAAATTTGTATGCAGAGGTTTTTGGGGCCGGGGAAGGTTCTTAAGATGGTTAGAAAACCTTCCCTCTTTTGGAAAGGGGGGCCCCATACAAAAGAAACAGAAATTTTCAGAAATACTCGAGAACTAAGCAGAGAATAAATAAATTTTAGACGAAACGAAGTTCGTCGGGTCTGCTAGTAGAAAATAAAAATGTAGAGTCCGAACATTCGTTCTTTGTTACAAAACGGTGTTATCATATAAACACTGATATTTCTTCGTTTCACTAGAACTTATATAAACATTTTAGAATACATTTAAAAATGTATTCTCAAACCGAACAAAGATTCACCTCGGTATAAGAACTTCTAGCCGCACCGTGCTGCCAAAAGACCAGGAGTCTTTTTTAGTATGAAAATAATCCTTCATCGTTAATTGGAAAACTGTCTAATACGTTGACGCTATTGACGTTGTTATTTATAATTCTCTCGATTTCAAAAAGTGAAATAATATATTTTTTAAGTGTTTGGGAAGAATTTGGATAAGTGAATATATTTTTAACCAAATAAAAATTATTATGAATAATACCATCTGGCATCATGTTGCCGTAGAACGTGCATATTTTTGTTTACGTCATATTTTCTACCGTCCCGAGAGAGAAAGAGAGTAAGATGTTGAGAGATTGGGTGAAATTTTGCTTAGGCCGGGAACTTCAGTGTGCCGGAAATGCAATTGCTATGACTGAAATGAGTGCTGCACCTCGTTAATTTAAATAAAATAAAAGCTTTTTCAAAGCGCAAGAAGAAGAAGAAGCAAGAATATTTTTTTAAGCAGAAGTGAACCCCATTGCAGTATTGCACGGATCACAAAATTCAGGAAAAGTTGCTTTCTGTTATAAATATCAATAAATTAATGCAGTCGTATGCATGTTAGGCCTGGAATGGGGTAAGAAACACTATATTGAAAAGGTCGATGTATGTATTCATGAATTATTGCGAAGTTCGTAGGTGGTATAGGTGGTATACCGCCTCGTAGCTTACATTTAACAAGTATTCTAGAACAATATCATTTAAACATTTTATCATTTTTCAAGCACATGTTACATGTCCCTAGGATTCGATCCCAGCCTCCTTCTTACACATTTAATTGGAATATTATTGATAGATTTGTTATTTTACTGAATGAAACATGAAAAAACCGGAATACAGAAAAAGTCAGAGAATTTGGATCAGGTCTTGTAATGTCAGAGAAAGTAAGAAAATCGAAATCGTGAAAAAACAAAAATCCTAATATTTAATAATCAGGGAATCTGCAGTAAATCTACCACGTGTCATTAAAAAATTGCCAATTTTGCCGCTTAAGTTTTTGTGTAGCTGATCCAATTGCACGATGAGACACGCCGGGAAATTAGGAGGAAAAAAATATTTTCACCTTGAAGATGATATTTTAGGAACAATGTGTCTTCAGCAAAGTCAAAGCTTATTATTTTTGGTGGTCCCACTACATTTTGAGATAAAATTTTTAACTTCTTTTTCTTCTTTCTCTTCTTCTTTGGCTGAGGCCTGAACATAAGCCAACTGCTTACCTACTATAGGTATTACGCATAACAAAAAAAAATCAATCCTGGAAAATTCAAAGCGCCTCCAATGAATATTATCTGGAAGGAAGAGACTTATTCAATTAAATTGATAGGTAAAGATTGTGGATTTGAGGGACCAGCGAGGTCTATGCCCAAGAACTTGACGACCCCTCCCCTGGCCACTACGGGTTTTGGAGCTTGTCTAAGCTGTGGGGTTTGACAGAGGACTTATATGAAAATTAGTAAGTATCGGCTTGCAGATCCTACCAAAGCGACTGTGATTCGGTCATAGCGCATTAGCCCGAATCCTTGTGCTGGGTAGTTCTCTCTAACAGACCTGATACGATGGCCTCATGGTAAGGCAGAAGGTCTATCCAGGTTCATTAGGCCACCCGTAACCAATCATTATACAATAGTTTTAGTGCATGCAACTATAGGAAAACATTATTATTATATTTTTATGCAGTCAACACCAGCATAATCAGGAACACTTTTGGGGTAAAATTAACTTTAATATAATGGTTTTTATAATACAACGGACCAAGGGATCAATTCACTACATTTTGAATCTGTTAACACATTGGTAGCGCACTGTCAAAGACTAATTAGTCTTTGGTGTTGGTATAATTATTCCATACTAGTTGAGCCGGCAGACGTTGTCCTGCATAGTAGGCGAAAATGCGCATTGTGAACTTCCCATGCGAAATTTCCATACGATTATTAGTTTTAGTCTTTCACGATTTACCCCATCTTACCCGTGATTTTCTCATCAGCAAATATTATATAAACTCGTCGGGAACGATAATGAAGATATCTGCTGAAGGAATGGAGAAAATCCATCCAGCCGTTTTCGAGTTATGCGGATACGAACACAGACCATTTCATTTTTATTATATAGATTTATGTACCTACACCGCATTAAAATTGTTGGAACTTAATGACAATCGATTTGTTCTAATTATTAAAATCAATTCAACGCACACTATGTAATATCTGGGACACCGCAACTTTCCCGGTCGACTGGATGCAAGGTATCTTAGTGAAGGTGCCCAAAAAGGGTGACCTGACTGTATGCGATAACTGGCGAGGCATTATGTTGCTGTGTACCGTTCTCAAAGTTCTGTGCAAAATTATCCTAGCCCGGATTCAGGAGAAGATCGATGCGACTCTCCGGCGGCAGCAAGCCGGATTCCGTGCCGCAAGATCCTGTGTGGACCATATTGTCACGCTCTGCATCATTCTGGAGCAGGTCAACGAATTCCAAGAGTCCCTTTACTTGGTATTCATTGACTACGAAAAAGCTTTCGACCGCCTCAATCACGAGAACATGTGGGGCGTCCTGAGACGCAAGGGAGTTCCTGAGAAAATCATCGGCCTCATCGAGGCACAGTACGAGGCCATAATACGAATTTTCAACTCTAACGTGAAATCTGTGCTGTTATACGCTAGCGAAACATGATGTGTATCAGTGGAGAACACTCAACGGCTGCAGGTGTTCATTAACAGATGCCTGCGGTATATAATTCGGGCCTGGTGGCCTCACAACTGGATCTCAAACAATGAGCTCCATCGTCGTTGTCACCAGAGGCCGATAGCAACAGAAATTCGGGATCGGAAGTGGGGCTGGGTCGGCTACACTCTACGTAGGGGCGGAAACGAAATCTGTAAACAAGCATTAGACTGGAACCCAGCGGGACATCCCAGCAGAGGCAGACCCAGAGGCTCATGGCGGCGAAGCCTCAATAAAGAAATAAAAGAAGTCGACCGAAATCTAACCTGGCAACAGGTTAAAGCGATAGCCGGGCAACGCTCAGGATGGAGATCTTTCAAGTCGGCCCTTTGCACCACCGGAGGTGTACAGGATCCATAAGTAAATTAAAATATGTTTGATTTGTTCTATGCGAAGATTGCTATCTGCGCGTTATTTCCGCGTAGCCTTCCATTGTTTTTTTCTTTTTCTCCGTAATATTTATCTTGGCCACGGTCATAAATTCTATGAGTGTAAGCGACCTAATCGCAGTAAGCTATGCCGTAGGTATGGAGCTGAAAGCCACCAAGCTCTCACCATTCAGGCCGCACCAAGATGTCTGATCTGTCCCATCCGGTGTTCAGGCCTGTCCGGCCTCTAGAAGGGTCCAGACATGCAGGTAACACAGTTAAACTTAAATCACTGCGAGGCAGCTCAACTGCTGCTACAACAGTCGGTTATCGAGTGTAAAGCTGATGTAGCCTTGCTGTCCGACTCATACCGCATTCCTGCTGGAAACGGCAGTTGGATCGCGGATAAGTCCGGAGTGGTGGCAATCTGGACTTGGACATCAAGGACATCATATCTAGATATATGTAGACGAAGAATCATAAGGAATAAATTTTGGCTATTACGCCCTTTTCAAATGTTGGTCTAGATATCATCTCCTGATGATGTACATTTTGTCGTAGCAAAGGTAAACGAAGTATACTTTTGTAGTTTCTACTGCCTTTTTAGATGGAGTATAAAGTAGTACACCCAGTTCTTTTTTTACAGGTTGGGTTTCAGTCGATTAAGACCTTTAGCGTCAATGAAACTATAAGTTAACCCCACGAAAAAAATCACAAAAAATCAAAGATACTTCAGGTGGTATTTATAAAGTTGTGAAAGTTCAGGTTAACCAGGTGTATTCTAGGATAGTTGATATTCTTGCGGCGAAACTAATTGGCTTAACCTTCTTTGGATATTAGGAAAAAGTTACGAATAAGATGTTAGGGTCATATTGACCCAGAAATGTAAATGCTTATAAAACAGTCAAATTATAACCGAATGACAAAGTTTATATACCGTTCGAAAGATAAACTCATCAATTTTGTGGCTATGTGGTGATATGCTGGTTCTGGAGACAATTGCCACAGGGAAACGACTCCCACGGGGACCTTGTCGGTCATATAAGGGGAGCACAAAAATCGCTCCATATATGCCTTTCGATCGCTAATTCTTCATAGATTCTCTTAAAACGGTAATGTATGGTGCATAAGAGAGCTTCCGACGAAATTGGCCATATCTGGTACATGCAAGGTGCCCCCGGGTAACCTGTAGGAGGGGACATTTCCGTTTTAGCACCAAAATATGCCGTGCGGCGGCTCTTTCGTCATGATTTTTCACAAAATAGATGATAATGCGCTCGAAATCTATAAGTGACACATTGTCCACTCATGGAACCTATGAGATACCCTTGGGGAACCCGTAGAAAGGGACATTTCCGTTTCAACACCAACATATGCTGTGCGGCGGCTTTTCAGTCATGATTTTCCACAAAATAGATGATTATGCGCTCGAAATCGAAAATAGTCCACATTGGTCACTCTTGGAGCCTACGAAGTGCCCTCGGGGAACCCGCAAAAGGGACATTTATGTTTCAACTCAAAAAAAATACGCCGTGCGGCGGCGTTTTTTGACATGATTTTCCACCAAACAGATGGTTATAAGCTTGAAATCGATAAGTGACCACATTGGCCACTCCTGGTACATGCAAGCTGCCCCCGGGGAACCCATAGGAGGGGACATTTATGTTTTAGCACCGAAATATGCCGTGCGGTGGATCTTTCGTCATGATTTTCCATAAATTAGATGATTATGCGCTCGAAATCGATAAGTGACCACATTGGTCACTCTTGGAACCTATGAGGTACTCTTGAGGAACCCATAGAAAGGGACCCCGAGGGCACCTCGGAGCTCCAAGAGTGGCTAATGTAATCACTTATCGATTTCGAGAGCATAATCATCTATTTTGTGGAAAATCATGACGAAAGAGTTGCCGCACGACATATTTTAATGTTAAAACGGAAATGTCCGCTTTCACGGGTTCCCCGAAGGCACCTCATAGGCTCCAAGGGGGGGCAATGTGGTCAATTATCGATTGCGAGCGAATAACCATCTCTTTGGTGAGAAAACACTCCGAAAGAGTCGCCGTACAGCATATTTCGGTGTTAAAACGGAAATGTCCCCTTTTACGGGTTCCCCGAGGGCACCTCATAGGCTCCAATAGTGGCCAATGCAGTCACTTATCGATTTCGAGCGCATAATCATCTATTTTGTGAAAAATCATGACGAAAGAGCCGCCGCACGGCATATTTTGGTGTTGAAACGGAAATGTCCCTTTCTACGGGTTCCCCAAGGGCACCTAATAGGTTCCAAGAGTGGCCAATGTGGTCACTTAAGCATATTTCGGTGTTAAAACGGAAATGTCCCCTTTTACGGGTTCCACATAGGCTCCAAGAGTGGCCAATGCAGTCACTTACCGATTTCTAGCCCATAATCATCTATTTTGTGCAAAATCATAAGGCTCCTCATAGGCTCCTTATAGGCTCATAGGCACCTCATAGGTTCCAAGAGTGGCCAATGTGGTCACTTATCGATTTCAAGCGCATAATCATCTATTTTGTGGAAAATCATGACGAAAGAGCCGCCGCACGACATATTTTGATGTTAAAACGGAAATGTCCCCTTTTACGGGTTCCCCGAGGGCACCTCATAGGCTCCAAGAGTGGCCAATGTGGTCACTTATCGATTTCAAGCGCATAATCATCTATTTTGTGAAAAATCATGACGAAAGAGCCGCCGCACGGCATATTTTGGTGTTGAAACGGAAATGTCCTTTTCTACGGGTTCCCCAAGGGTACCTCATAGGTTCCAAGAGTGGCCAATGTGGTCACTCATCGATTTCGAGCGCATAATCATATATTTTGTGAAAAATCATGACGAAAGAGCCGTCGCACGGCATATTTTGGTGCTAGAACGGAAATGTCCCCTCCTACAGGTTCCCCGGGGGCACCGTGCATGTACCAGAATTTCGCCAAAAAAAAAAAAAAATCTTTCAAACGGTATATAAACTTTGTAATTCGGTTATAATTTGACTGTTCTATAAGCACTTACATTTCTGGGTCAATATGACCCTAACATCTTATTCGTAACTTTTTTTGTGGGGTCGTTCCTGTTGTACCTTAAAATGCTTTTTTCATGTCAGATGCTTCATTTCCACAAAATATTAAAAGTCAAGAAATTCCAGAACGATCGGATTATCAGGTAAAAAGTTATTCTACTTTGAAGTTTCGTTTTGGGTCATATTGACCCCAACATCTTACTAAGGTTAAGATCGTTAGTTGTAGCAGGTGACTTCAATGCGTGGGCAGTGGACTGACGATCCCGGTTCACCAACGCTAGAGGCCATATCTTGCTAGAGTCTCTAACAGTAGTCCTGCTGAACGGAAGCCAACTGCCAACGTTCAGAGAACCGAGCGTTGATTCATGTATCTTTCTAAACATCATCTATCTAACCACATCTGGAAATTTGCTAGAGAGGGTAATCCTGAATAGATTGTGCTGATGGATTATCCAACAACCAGTGAAGTTCCGTAAAGGCCGTTTTATCATCGAAGCAATTCGGTCGGTAATTGCTAAGGTAGCGCGTGGTTTGAATAGGCAAGGTACTGCGCATTGATTATACTTGATGTAAAGAATGCGTTTAACAACTGGCCGGCTATAGCTGACTCCCTGTGTCGCTTGACGGTTCCAGATTACCTGTGCAGGATTCTGAAAAATTACTTTTAGAATAGGGTCTTGATCGAAGTCTCAGCGGATGTTCCACAGGGATCGATCATCGGACCGGTTCTGTGGAGCATCATTTACGATGGAGTATTACGCTTAAGTCTCCCGGCCGGTGTGAAGATAAATGGATGACATAATGCTAGAGCTTACGGGCGACACTTTCGAATAAGTCGAACTGGAGGCTACGTATGCTATTGGCAGAGTCGAGGAATGGCTCAAGACGAGGAGGTTATTCCTTGCACATCACAAGGCAGGGGTCGTTGTAGTGCATAACCGCCATGGGTTGCAGGAAGCGAGGGTAATAGTAGGGACCTGCACAGTTAACTCCGTGAAATCATTATAAAGCATCTGAGGACGTGAGTTACGAGTGAGGTGTTTTGCAATACAGTTGAATTCCGCTTCCCGATAGATTCACCCCGTCCATCGTGGATAGAAATTGCTGATTTCGTAAAGCAGTTGGAATGCGATGTATCGGACGTGGAGGCTGTTTATAAATTGTCAGAGAACAGTAGCATCTGCATCAAATTTATTTCGGAGACGGTAATGATAGAATCTCTTTGAATACAGAAACACGGAAATTTAGGTACGCGGGTGGGAGAACTGTGGAGGTCTGTATGATGGTAGCTGGTTGCACTGCTCGTTGCGTTCGAGTGTTCGATCTGCCACCAGAAATCTCAGACAATGATCTATCAGTGGTTCTCAAACAGTACGGAAAAATTCATCGTACGACTCGTGAAAAGGTTCCCGCTAAATTGAGTTTAGACCATGTTTACACTGGTGTGAGGGGAATGTGAATTACCGGAAAGTTAAAGTTTATCATGACGGATTGAAGAACAAGTGCTTTTTATGTCAAGGTGTAGGGCACCGTCAAAACGATTTATTCGTTTAAGAGTGGTAAGACGTTGGATTTTTTTTAAAAAAGGAGCTCAAAATATAGAAAATATATGGAGGGGCTAGAGGCTAGATACGCCAATGCATTTACCCTATAATTATTACTATTTGTGATTGAGAGCTTTAACCGACCATTTACCGAAGTGTAAAGTGGCATCCATTATGCTAAAATATGTATGTCCCACATCATTTTGTTAACGTAGTTTATACTTGACGGGATGTACCCACGTCGGTGACCTTTGAGTATACCCCGTTAGACATAATGGACGTTAGGCTAAAACACAGCCCATGACATTAAGAAGAGAAAAATATGCCTAACGTACTTATGCTTAACTTCGCGGACCCGTAACCTTGGAAATATTTATTCGTTCGCAATAAATTCCGATAAGGATACAAGCCGAAGCGTATAGGAAGAGTGGATACTCATTCAACATAACATAAACGGTACATCCGCAGGAAGAATAAAAACAGAAGCGAAATGTACATAATTGAATTGTTTACAACAACGTGCCCATTAAGAGGGACCACCTTTCTACATCCACCGCAAAACGGTAGTCGCCTTCGGATTGAACAAACTATGATGCACTTCCCGTCGCGCAACACTCCACCACGATTCGCTGCCAGAAGAAGTCGATTCTCCCGTCGTCGTTGCCGAGTCGCTTATTCAGTCCAAGAGGAAGAGAGTAGTGGGCACCGGACTGCGGAAAGTACTTCTTGTCTTACAACACATACTCAACTTAGGGACCACAAGTAGGTGGACATTGTAGAAGCTTTTCTTGCCCTGGTTGGTTGGTTGGTTGGATGTCGGTCGCAGTCGTTTACCGCCTGCTTCATAATGCGATGTTATTGCAAACCGGGCTAAATTGAACTTAACTCGGGCGAGATAATTTGAACATACGTTGACCTGGTTCGCTCGTGCTCATGGGGTGACACGTCTTACGAAGCAAAGATCATTAAACGCCAACATTCAGGGTCACGCTTCAGCATCGTATCATGTTTGCGACGGAAGGTTTGTTTGTTTGCCTCTGTGCGGTTGGTCTTAGGAAGAAAAGTCGCCGCATCAGCGTTTATTAGAACAGAAGGAGTTTGTAGTAATTGTTATTGACTGCCATGCTCTCATATCAGCAAAATGTTAATTCATCCTGCTGAGGATGCTCCAGTTGAGCAGCATGAAAAACTGGCACTGGCGAGTGAACGATGCAGTCTGTCAATTCTAACCTCAATCTACAAGTCGTTATTCTCCTGCAGTAGCATAGGTTGGATTCGAAACTACGAAATAATTGTATGCTCCTGTCTACCAAATACATGCTTATTGTGGTTTTGCATCCCCAGCCTTCAACAACAGCCTGCCAGGGATGTAGTTAGGCCAACATGGTTGTATATTTGATTTGTTTCAGAATATGTAGAATTGGTTAGTGAATTATGCAGTATTATAAACTTTGTAATTTTGTGAAGTGTGTGTCATGCAGTTCATCAGTGTTGCCTGAGCTCCAAAACATATCTATTCAGCCAATACAGCCTAGTGGAAAATGTGGAGAAACACCCCCGTCCTACGACTCTATCATGGACAGTCTCTATAAACCGCTTCCGGTAAGCAACCGAAGATTTATGATGCCCGTTTACAGATCCGTACGTAAAAGCGTTCCGTGCTCTTTAGTTATGTTGTACCAAAAGATTCGCACAGAAGGAACTCCTTTCAAAATGTCTACGTCGACCAAGCTGTTGACTGGAGCCCAGGGGGAGAATATATGCGTTGCACATTTACTCGTTCGTTGCTTGCGAACGAAACGACTTTTCAGCTTGTAAATATGGTTTTCACCACCCGTACCGCCAGGAGTACAAATTTCTATCATCTTCCGACTGCATAACTCTGAGACTAACCACTGGAGTTTGTTGTCATCCAGCAGATAACGTAGGGTTCGTCCCTATTTGCAAATAGTTCCGAGTGCTAGAGGCAAATAGATGTTGGTTCCAGGATTGATTGGGCTCCAGTTAATCTCGTTTCATAGAGCTAATGCTGTGTTCATTATAAACGAACTGAACGTCAATAACTGGTCGAATACAAATATTTTCAGATCAACTATTTCTAATAAACTTTATCCGTTCCCGAAAGCAAAGAAAATACGATTGGACATAATTTGACTTCCCAGCGTCTGTGAATCAAACTTCAAGAATCGTAGCTAGTTGGTGAGGCAAGAAAACGAAAGAACTTCCACAAACAAGAATTGGCGCAATGGCTTCCTAGCTGAGTTCTATAGCCCATTTACTGCAGCTGCAGATTCAATAAAGTTGCTGTGCATGCTGCTAGAATATGAACTAAACTATGAGGAATGGGGGAATAATCCATAAAAAGCATCCTGTTCGAGGTTGTGAAGTTTATTTCGTTCATATTATTCATCATCCATCATCATCGTTGGTAATTGAGTCGCGCGAGACGATGCTTTCGGATTTCAGTACCTTCACCGATGATACATGGATACCGATGGCAGTAAAACATTTCAATAATCGGAAAGACTTCACCTGATAAAGTTTTGTAACCTGCTTGAGTTTGGTTTAATGAACTTACATTAGTTGCATATTATGCGGTGATTCGGCCGTACAAAAAATCTCAGCACATGTTTCCGAAATGGACAAATCAATACTAATTTTGCGAAATCGAATCCTCGTGTTTTGGTGTGATTCGAACCCACAAACTCCTACTCTCTAGATAGGCGATATAACCCCTACACAACAAGACCACTTAAAGGTCACGTTTACAGGAAAGCCAAAAGAATCCGAGTACCAACCTCCATCGCGGTTGGCTCTTTGTTGAATGCCATCTCAACATTGTAGAAATTCGCAATAATATTATAATATTCACAATATTCACATAATAAGTGGGCATATTCTATTGTCGAAAAACGCATGAAGACAGCTCCTAGGGAACAAAAGGACAAAATGTTTACCTTTAAAATGCTTGGAAAACAGAGAATGACGTTTCCTGTGAACCATTTCTACTGCGAATAAGGTTACGTTCAGCTTAAGTAACCAGTTGTAGGACTATGTTAGGTCTCGAACAATAACAGATAAACTTCATAACGTCTTTTTAAAATGAACTATTCGCCTGGTTTAAGGCGAGTATAGATGATAATGCCTTCTAAATGAATGCAATTGCCCGGTATAAGGCGAACATAGGAAATAATGCCTTATTTAAATGAACGCGTTTGCACCGTATAAGGCGATCAGAGGAGAAAGTGCTTTATTTAGATAAACGGTCATTCTTCCAAAAGATCTTACGAAATTTCCTCCAGAGATTTCTTCAGAAAATGATCCGGAAATCACTTCGGAGATAAAACCAAACATTCCTAAGGAAATTCACAGAAGAAATTCTAAGAAAATTACATTTAAAAAATTAGAAAATTCGAATTCTTTTCGGAATTTCTTCGGAAATTCGTTCAGAAATTCCTATGGAAATGCCATCAGGAATTGCTTTGAAATTCCTTTGAAAATTTCTTCGGAAATACCTAAGGAAAATCCTTCTGAAACTCCCTCAGGAATACATACATAAAATGTTTTAGAAATACCTTCCGAAATTCCTTCAGTAGAAAACCTTCATTTTTTTTTAGAATTTCGAAAATTTATTTAGGAATGTTTTAGGGGGAATGACGGCTTTGGCAGGTTTTGTTCTATTATTGTCAGGGTTTTTTTATGACTGATTATTTCCAAATATCAAAGAATATTTGTGGCCAAATTTCATAAAATTTGGTCGACAAAAACCCCCCTAACAATAATAGAACAAAACCTGCCAAAGCCGTCTTTTCCCCTAGTAGATTCTTCAAAAAATCCTTTGGGAACTCCTCAAGAAATTACACTACGAATTAATTTTGACATTCCTCCAGAGATTCCTTCGGAAAATTCTCCAGAAATTCCTAAGAAAATTACTTCAGGTAACCTTTTTAGTAAAATAAAATTCCTTTCCAAATTCCAGCAGGAGTTATTCCGGACATTTTTTTATAAGATTTTTTTCCGGAAATTTACTAAAGAATGGAATACTAAAGGTATTTTCGGAAGAGTTTCTTTCTGCAAAGTAATTTGCTGAGAATTTTCCGTAAAAATCTCCGAAGGAAATTTCGAAAGAATTCTCGACGGAATGCTCAGAAAAATTCAAGACTGTCGAAAATTCCTTCAGAATTGCCTTCGGAAATTCCTTTAGGAAGGCGTTCGGAAATGTCAGAAGGAAATTCTGGAGGAATAACGGGAGCCGAAGGAATGTAATTTCCTGGAAGAATTTCTGAAAGCTACTGGAATTCTTAAAGGAAATTCCAAAAACATTCAAGAAGATTCCAAAAGCATTCTTGAAAAAAATTTAAGGGATTTTCGACAGAATTCCTGGATGATTTTCTGAATGTACTTTTAGATTCTTTTGCGGAGAAATTCCTTGAGAAATTTTTTAATGAATTACTGGAGGGATTTGTGATGGAATACTTAGAGAAATTTACGAAAATTTTTTTTAAAGGTTTGTCTGGAAGAATTGCTATATAACTAATCAAATAAATTCCTAGGGGTATTTTTTATGAAAAATGTTTGTAGCATTTTCTCAACGAGCTTTTGGATAAATTTATGAAATATCACCTGGATGAATATTCTCAAACATCTGGATAAATTTTCGAAGCAAGCCCTGAATCCGAATATATGAATATTTGAAGCAGTATGATGACCACGGGCCCTCCTTAGCCGTGCGGTAAGACGCGCGGCTACAAAGCAAGACCATGCTGAGGGTGGCTGGGTTCGATTCCCGGTGCCGGTCTAGGCAATTTTCGGCTTGGAAATTGTCTCGACTTCCCTGGGCATAAAAGTATCATCGTGTTAGCCTCATGATATACGAATGCAAAATGGTAACTTGGCTTAGAAACCTCGCAGTTAATAACTGTGGAAGTGCTTAATGAACACTAAGCTGCGAGGCGACTCTGTCCCAGTGTGGGGATGTAATGCCAATAAGAAGAAGAATGATGACCACGTCAAATGCTGGGTAAAGCGTACCATTGGTAATTCGCGTACTTGAAGGAATACAATAGAGCCCATCTCGCGGTGCCTAACCTCTTACCCAGCAACTCCTATCCCTACCCCCTCGTGGCGCTGGCCGGAATACGAGCAACCTTAAGGACACTCCTCACGGAATCCTAATCACGGAATCCAAATTTCGAAGTACTCGCGTTTTCAAGGGCACACCACTTGATACGGAAGCAACGCACAACTGTCATTTTTATAATTTCAGCTTAGCATGCTTCAGTATCGAGTGGTGTGCCATTTAAAACGCGAGTACTTCGAAATTTGAATTCCGTGATGAGTTAAGGAAGATCGGGTAAACAATCCTGGTGGGAACTATGATCGTATGCTGACAAGGAAAAGGGAATTTGCTATTCTCCGGAGGTGCAAATCTTACTGAGCGTCAGTTCTCCATGTTAGGGGCGGCTGATCATCGCCCGAGTGCCAGCGAGGGGCTCTAAGTGAAACTGTGCACCATGGTTCACCGGGAATAAGGAGGAATGGCCCTCCAGATATTTAGGGGGTTTGGTGTCAGGCCAGCCAGCAAGCCAGCCTTTAAAAAAACATACGCAACGAAGAATCAACAAGAGAGTACGGACCGTCATCGGCGAAGACCACTGCGACGAAAAGGGACTAACGATTGGAAACTCGGTTCGTGGAACTGCAAATCTCTCAACTTCATCGGGACCACACGCATACTCGCCGATGTGCTCGAGGACCGTGGATTCGGCATCGTAGCGCTGCAGGAGGTTTGTTGGAAAGGATCGATGGTGCGAACGTTTAGAGGTAATCATACCATCTACCAGAGCTGCGGCAACACACACGAGCTGGGAACAGCTTTCTTAGTGATGGGCGATATGCAAAGGCGCGTGATCGGTTGGTGGCAGATAAATGAGAGAATGTGCAGGTTGAGGATTAAAGGACGGTTCTTCAACTTCAGCATAATCAACGTCCATAGCCCACACTTCGGAAGCACTGATGATGATAAGGACGCATTCTACGCGCAGCTGGAACGTGAGTACGACAGCTGCCCAAGCCACGACGTCAAAATCATCATAGGAGATTTGAACGCTCAGGTTGGTCAAAAGGAGGAGTTTAGACCGACTATTGGAAAGTTCAGCGCTCACCGGCTGACGAACGAAAACGGCCAACGATTTATTGATTTCGCCGCCTCCAAGAATATGGCCATTCGTAGCACCTACTTCCAACACAGCCTTCCGTATCGGTACACCTGGAGATCACCACTGCAGACAGAATCACAAATCGACCACGTTCTGATTGATGGACGGCACTTCTCCGACATTATCGACGTCAGGACATATCGTGGCGCCAACATCGACTCTGACCATTATCTGGTGATGGTTAAACTGCGCCCAAAACCATACGTCATCAACAATGTTCGGTACCTGTAACCTGATGTCGCCACTGCATACGCGCAGCATATCGAGGCAGCGTTGCCGGAAGAGGATGAGCTCAATGGGGCCCCTCTTGAAGACTGCTGGAATACAGTCAAAGCAGCCATTAACGACGCAACGGTGAACAACGTCGGGTATATGGGACGAAGTCGACGGAACGATTGGTTCGACGAAGAGTGCAGATAGGTTCTGGTGGAGAAGGACGCAGCTTGGGCGGTCGCGCTACAGCAAGGTACCCGGCAGAACGTAAAACGTTAGAGACGAAAGCGGAGACAGCAGACCTGCCCTTTTCAGGAGAAGAAACGCCGGCTGGAAGAAGCGGAGTGCGAGGAGATGGAACAACTGTGCCGTTCTCAAGAAACACGCAAGTTCTATCAGGAGCTCAACGCATCTCGCAATGACGTTCCGCGAGCCAAAATGTGCCAGGATAAGGATGGGAACATCTTGACGGACGAACGTGTGGTGATCGAAAGGTGGGAGCAGCACTACGTGTAACATTTAAATGGCTACGTCAGTTCAGTGGACGATGGAAGCCAATCAGCCCCCACCTGGGAAACTGAACAGCTACCGGAGGAGTGGTAGGGCTTATATGCCCCATCTACAAGAAAGGCGACAAGCTGGAGTGTGAGAACTTTCGAGCAATCACCATCCTTAATGCCGCCTACAAAGTGATATCCCAGATCATCTTCCGTCGTCTGTCACCATTAGTGAATGAGTTCGTGGGAAGTTACCAAGCCGGCTTCGTTGACGTCCGCTCGACAACTGACCAGATCTTTACTGTACGGCAAATCCTTCAAAAATGCCGTGAATACTGGGACCCAACGCACCATCTGTTCATTGATTTCAGGGCGGCATTCGACAGTATAGACCGCGTAGAGCTATGGTAAATTGTGGACGAAAACAGCTTCCCTGGGAAGCTTACCAGACTGATCAAAGCAACGGTGGATGGTGTGCAAAACTGTGTGAAGATTTCAGGCGAACAAACCAGTTCATTCGAATCGCGCCAGAAGAAACTGCGGTCTAAAAAGATTCACCACCGCACCAAATGTGTCATGTACAAGACACTAATAAGACCGATTGTCCTCTACGGACATGAAATATGGACAATGCTCGAAGAGCATTGCAAGGACTCGGAGTATTCGAGAGACGGGTGCAAGAAGACGGTGTGTGGCGGCGAGTAATGAACCACGTGCTCGCCCAGCTATACGGCGAACCCAGTATCCAGAAGGTAGCTAAAGCCGGAAGGGTACGGTGGGCAGGACATGTTACAAGAATGCCGGACAGCAACCCTACAAAGATGGTGTTTGCTCCCGAGCCGGCATGTACGAGACGGCGTGGAGCGCAGCGAGCGAGTTTGGCAGACCAGGTGCAAAACGACTTGGCATGTGGCGTATTCGAGGATGGAGTGATGCGGCCTCGAACTGTGTATTGTGGCGTCAAATTGTTGATTCAGTGTTATCTGTTTAGATAAATAAATGAATCGAAATCAATTTCTGATATTTTCACAGAGCCACACATATTTAATTAAAGACATCCCCGTATACTAAAGTGACCATATTTTTCTGGGGCCAATCCGGGACACCTTATGCATTATATAGTTTGAAACATATCAAATCGTTTCAAAAGAGATTTCTCTCCTAACACCCAGTATGATGCTTTACTATTCGATTTTATAGAAACAATTACATACACTAAACTCTCTGAGTTAAAAAAATTTAAATGTTTCACAATCTAAACCTCAGCTGACTTAAATCCTTTCGACCGGCATGACCTAAGCTCGTCAGAATATCTTCAAATATTTTTGAATCCGTAGATCTTACAAATCCTTTCTACCAGCAAAAAGTGCCCCTGTTCAATGCTGCTTGAATATTTTTTTTACAGAAGTCACTGTTACCCTGCTACAAAAACTACATCGATGCCGGTTTTACCCATTTTTAACTTTTCATAAGGACTCGGGTGTATATGCATCTGAAACCGGGATTGATGCTGAGTATATAAATCTAAAGGCGATATTCGATGTAGTGAACCATGCTATCCTCGCTGAACTGGAGAAACTCGGCGATTTATCAGTCTGTTTCGAGTTAAGAGGATCGTCATTGTTATAAATATTCTGCAAAACTTTTAACAGTTCGGGAATTCCGCAGTGCAGTAACCTTGTTCCATTGCTTTTCTCGATTTTTATAAACGATGTCTCGCTGTGTGCAGATATTACAGAAATTTATAAACATCAAAATAGAACTGCTTAGAGCTCCAAAATATGGTGCGTACCTTCACGGATTGGTGTTCGCCTAATTTGTTGTGCCTCAGTGTCGAAAATGCAACATCATTCATACCAGTATAGGATCAAACCGATCATTTTCGACTATATCTTTTCCGGACATTGAGTTACTTTCCAAGTTCTCTACAATGACATCATCCCCAGAACCAATCGACAAGTGGGCTTCATTATGTCTCAGAACCTTCTACTGTTCGGAAAGTTTTGGAGTCGGATGCTGTCATATGGAGCCCATCCCATGTCAGTTGAATCGCCTGAATAGGAACCATTTCAAGAATGTTCGTAAGATATGCACTTCATGCTCATGTAGCGCGACCCGATGAACAAGCCACCAAATCTTTTTCTTCTGATAATATTCGAATCTGTTACAGATTTTCACGAGATCCAATTTCCTACGAATTCCATAGATTCTTCAAACTTCATAGATTCATCAATGAAATGCGGGACGTTTTCCGGGACGCATAGCAATGCGGGACAAGAAGGCTCAATCCGGGACTGTCCCGCATAATAATAACACAAACGATTTCGCGCACTGAATTAAGAAATATACTTTATTAAAGGTCTCTGCGTAAGTTTCAAACTTCAGATCACTTAAACTTTTTTCTTCTTTTACATATACAAAATATAAACATCAGCCGAATCTATTTCTTAGGGAACGAAAAAAAAACGTGACAGCAAATTCAAAAGCAACCATCCGCGCGCATGGCTAGCTGCGATTTTCCATCCTGTAGAAATTTAGAAAGATAATATGAATTAATTTGAATAGCGCAATCAACAGAACAACATGAAAGCTTTTGATTGCAATACTCAAATTAATTCATGAAAAAAATGTTACTTAGGTCCTTTTGAAAAGTTAAGCGAGATATGCTTGAATAAATTTCTGGATGACTAATCGAATAAATTCCTATAGGTTTTTACGAAAAAAATGTTTGGAGAATTTTCCGAACGAACTTTTGGATAAATGAAAAATCACCTGGATTTCTGGAAAAAAAAATCCGAAGCAATCCCTGAAGTAAAGTCCCAAACTATGCTTCAGAATATCCAAAGCAGTATTATGAGCAAATTAATCGAATTTACACCGATTTAGTTGCGTCAACTCATATAGGACAGGTTTTGGTTATACATAAGCCACAATAACTCATTTATGACAAAGGCACTGCTTGTCATAAATGGAGGACTGCAATCCCGAAACTTTCGGGTTTTTTTTGGCAGAACAATACTGTTTCACTACCCTAGTAACATTTTGGTATATTGGATTTATAACACTCTTGTAGAGTAAATTAAATTCTTTTGTGAATCCTCCGGAAATTTCATTTGGGAATTCCGTAGAATTTCTTTCAGGAAATTTGGAAGGAATTTTATATTGTTCCATTTATTGTTGTATCCATTATATTGTTCCAAAAGAATCCTTGGAGGAATGTTCAAAGGAGATTTTGTAAATACTTCCTGGAGGAGTTCTTGAAAGAATTTTCCAACAAAACTGGAAACGAATGAAGCGCTTATACAGTCAAAAATAGGCATTTCCGGCTGAAACCCTAGCTTATTCAGCTTGAATTCGAAAGAATTCCCGGAGAAATTCCCGAAGGAATTCTTTCAAATGTTCCTGAAGGATTTCTTGCAAGAGTTTCTGAAGAAATTCCTGTAGAAATTTAGAAATTTATATGAAATTTCAATAGATATTTGTTTGGAGGCAAATTATTCCGTGGATTCCTGTCATAACTATTTAGGAAAATCTTTCAAAAATTCACTCATTTTTTTTTAATCTGTTCAGAATGTTTAACGGAAATTCCTTCCAGAAATCATTTGGAAATTCATCCAGGAATTTCTTCTAAAATTTCTCGAGAAGAAAACCCTTTAGAACCCAACAAACAATTCAAGCTGAATAAGCTAGTGTTTCAGACGAAAATGCATTTGTTTGGCTGTATAAGCGCTTCATTTGTCTCCAATTTTTGTTGGAAAATTCTTTCAGGAACTCCTCCAGGAATAATTTACAAAATCTCTCAGTAGTTCCTTTGAGCATTCCTCCAGGGATTCTTTTGGAAAACCTCCCGAAAGGCCTTTGAAATTTTTTCCAGAAATTCCAAACAATATAAAATTCCTTCCAAATTTCCTGAAGGAATTTCTAAAGGAATTCCCAAATGAAATCCCAAGGTTTTTTGGAAATTTCTGGAAGAGTTTCCGGAGGAATTACTGAAGGAATTCATAAAAGAATTTTCCAAAGGATTCCTGGAACACCTTCTTAGTTTCCTTCTTTGTTTTTTTTTCAGAACAACTTTGGCGTGTGTAACTGAATTATTGGGGAAATATTCGATTTGGTGGTCACGTGCCCCACCGTGCCCCAGCTCAACTTCGCCAGTGATTATAAGTCGGAGAATCAGTTAAGTCAATTAAGCTTATACATCTAAATGAGTTTATTGACATATATGTCATTTGTCATCACTAGCTGTATCGGATGGGAATCCTCATGACTTTATTTCAATAACTTTCTGTTTCTATCTCAAAACAAAAATAATCGTAATAATTGACAAATAAATCACTTTATAAGAACTCTGGAAAAATATTTATTGCTATCAACGAGCTTACCTATTTTATAACCTAGCACTTCCCGACCTTTCTCGGTTCAACTGCACAACTGATACAAAGATAGACTCGGTAGCACCTGACAAATACCCCTCTTAGGAATCGAAAGTCACGCAACCCACAAATTAGTCTTCCCTTTGAAACCGAAACTGCAACAGAAAAGTGAAGGCGAGTGTGTAAGAAATGGCCCCCGCTTGGCCACAAAGCTCTCACAAGACAAGTTTGCCCTTTTGCTGCTTTTCATCTTTCCGGGTTTACCCAGACCGAGAATAAGTTTCCAAGAGAGCTCACAAGCCACAGTTTTATGATATAATGGTAGAACCAGCTTGGAAAAGTTCGCCTCAATCGAACTATCGGTCGGTGCAGGGGAATGCCATCCGATTTCCTATGTTTCTATTCTACAACGCACCATCTGTTCGAGCGCTCCAATGTTGGAGAAGGTGAGGGAAGTAATCGAGAGATAGTGTGTGCGGTTCGATACCTTGTCCTTCCGGAAAACGTGTGCCCTTTCTCCGGCTTTTATTGGAAAACTTATGATTTATGATATTGTTAATTGAGTAAGATCGGAATGAACTTGCTGCCTGTAACATTGTCGTTTCGACGCTAATGGGTTTTATAATTTTCTTCTCATCTTTACAGATATAAAGTGGAAGTGGCCGGTAAGAACGTTCCGGTGCTCACCATCCAGGACAAAGGACGTTACGGAGTGATTGTGTTCGAGAATCTAGAAAAGTATCTACAGATGGACAATTGGAACCGGCAGCTATTGGATAAGTATTGTAGGGACTATTCGGTTGGAATCATTGGGTTCGTAGCGCCAAGCGAGGAGACCCTGGTAGGAGCTCAACTTCGTGGGTTTCCACTATTTGTACATACGAATCTTCGACTGAGAGATGCTAGTCTAAATCCGGGATCACCTGTGCTGAGATTGACCAGGGCAGGGGATACAGCATGGGGTCCGTTACCTGGCGGTGATTGGGCTATCTTCCAGCATAATCACAGTTCGTATGAGCCACTTGAATGGGCTCAAAGGAATACTCAGGACTATCCTACCGATGGAGTGCAACCACCGTTGGCAACGGTTATTCAAGATCACGGAAGGGTTGATGGAATCCAGAGGGTGTTGTTTGGCTCGGGGTTGAAGTTCTGGTTGCATAGGCTTCTATTTCTGGATGCACTCTCTTACTTGAGTCATGGTCAATTGAGTTTGAATTTGGAGAGACGAATACTGATCGATGTCGATGACATTTTCGTCGGAGAGAAGGGCACACGGTTGAAACCTGATGACGTTCACGCACTGATTGCCACCCAGAATCGGATTCGTAGTATGGTTCCTGGATTCAGGTTCAATTTAGGATTCTCTGGAAAGTATTTCCATCATGGAACTCATGATGAAAATCTCGGCGATGACATGCTTCTACGAAATGTTCAGCATTTTACTTGGTTTTCACACATGTGGAACCACCAGCAGCCACATTTGTATGATAACTTGACAACCCTAATGAACGACATGATCCTTAACAAAGACTTCGCTAAAGAGAAGGGCATTCCAAGTGATTCCGGATATTCGGTTTCCCCTCATCACTCTGGAGTGTACCCCGCGCACGAACTTCTATACATGGCTTGGAAAAAAGTTTGGAACATCAAAGTAACCTCTACCGAAGAATATCCACACCTTCGACCAGCTAGACTACGCCGAGGATTTATCCACCGAAACATCATGGTCCTCCCTCGTCAAACCTGCGGCTTATTCACTCACACCATGTACATCGATCGCTACCCCGGAGGTCGCGACAAGCTCGATGAGTCCATACAAGGCGGTGAACTGTTTCAAACCATTGTCTACAATCCGATCAACATTTTCATGACCCATATGTCGAACTACGGTAGCGATCGTCTTGCCCTCTACACTTTCGAATCCGTCATAAAATTCATCCGCTGTTGGACCAATCTCAAACTGACCTCAGCCCCACCACTCCAGCTCGGAGAAACCTATTTCAAACTTCATCCTGATGAAACGGACCCTATCTGGGGCAACCCCTGTGATGATCCGCGCCACATCAAGATCTGGTCCCGCAACAAAAGCTGTGAAACACTGCCCAAGTTCTTGGTCATAGGACCCCAGAAAACTGGAACCACTGCCCTGTACACCTTCCTTAGTTTGCATCCCGCCGTCGCCAGTAACCTTCCGAATCCGGATACATTTGAAGAAATACAGTTCTTTAATGGAAACAATTACTACCGCGGTTTGGACTGGTATCAGAACTTCTTCCCCGTTCAACCGAACGGCACCAACGGTCGCTACATGTTCGAGAAATCGGCAACCTACTTCGACGGGGAATTGGTCCCACGCCGAGCGCACGCTCTACTCGCCCACGCCAAACTAGTCACAATTCTAATATCACCCGCGAAGCGGGCCTACTCATGGTATCAGCACATCAAGGCTCACGGTGATCCGATCGCTAACAATTACAGCTTCTATCAGGTTTGATTTCTTTCTTTTCGATAAATAACTTGGTTAAGTCTGCAAAAAACTGATTATCATTTTTTCAGGTCATCATGGCAAGCGACTCGGCGCCAAAACCGTTGCGGGATCTTCGTAACCGGTGTCTCAATCCGGGCAAGTATGCCCAGCACCTGGAGCGATGGTTGGCCTACTACCCGCAGCAGCAGTTGCACATAATCGACGGCGAGCAGCTCAAATCCAACCCGGTGGAGGTGATGATGGAACTGCAGCGATTCCTGAAGCTCTCGCCGACGTTCGACTACAGCGAACACCTCCGGTTCGACAATAAGAAGGGCTTCTACTGCCAGATTGTGAACGAAAACAAGAACAAGTGTCTAGGGAAGTCCAAGGGCCGCCAGTACCCGCCAATGGACGACAAAAGTGCCAAGTGGCTACAGAGGTAAGTGGAAGCTGATATATTTCCACAGCTGTCAAATCGACTTCATGCCTGCCGTATCCTAACGAAACTATCAATTCTATACTTTCGCCTCTAATTCTATCATTAACATGTACGTCTAAGTTTGGAAGATGATATTAGCATTTCCATATCATTGTAAATCGCTTAACTTCACATAGAAGTAACACACTCAAATCATTAATTAAGTTTCTTGTTACTACTTTATTGGGGGATATATTGATGTGTTTTTGAGTTGTTTCTAAAACAAATCTAATGCATTTTGGTTCTTGCGTATTGATTCGCCATAATAATCATTAGGCGATAACAATACTTCCGCGCGCCTGACCAACAAGCTTTTCTTCGGGGTTGTGGATGGATGACGATCCTGCCAAACGGATCCTTATCCTAGCGAGGTGCCTTCAACTCGCTATTCCTCAGCGGGTGGGATTGGGTGGACTGTATGAGGTGATCACAGTCCCGACTCAAACGAACTCTGGCACAATTACGGCGTTTCCTCCTCGATTCCCGGTTCCAATAATTAACACTTGCGACGTACAAAGCTTTTTATTTAAGCGAAACTAAAACGACCTGACTATCTACGGATAACTAACTCTATCTATTCCACTGAGCCCCATTTTCCACACGATCAAAACGGTTTCGTCTTGAATTGGCCTTCAATAAGTGCTTTTTATCAGACCGTACTCCTGCTACCGAGAGGCCACCAAAGTGGGGTTCACTGGGAGGGATAAAATGCCACTTTGCGTCTTCTGCACAGTACATCCTTTCGTAATACCTGCTCGGATGTCTCGGTTCGGTAGGAAGTTGCTCAGCTCAGTCAGCTGGTTATTTGCTCCCACAAAATATGTTCCGTTGTCGAAGAAAATGTAGCTTGGTTTTCCTCGATGCGAGATAAGCCTTCTTAAAGCCTGAAGGAAACGCTCAGCGGATAAATCCGTAACTATTGTGTCGCCAGCACTGAATTGAATTCCGACTTCCGACGTTTTACTTCCGATATCATGAACGTCAAAATAAAATTTATTGTCGGAAAAGCGTTTGGAAGTGTGACGAGCTCGGTGGTCTAGTGGCTACCGCTTCTGCTTTATAAGCAGGAGGTCGTGGGTTCAATTCCAGGCTCGTCCCTTTCCTACTTTGTATTTCTATCTTAGTTATTTCTGTGTTTCACGTTCTACCAAAACGATTCCTACTGTTATAACCTTCCACACAATCCCAAAACCTCCCGTGGCACCTATGAGAGGTCGTAGAGTTCTCTGCATCTTTCTTAAGTAGGCGTCCAACTAACCATCCTTCCCCTTCCTCAGCATTCGCAAGGACGTGGCCAGGACAGATCTTGACTATTGGAAAGTGCAATGCTTCCATCTAAGAGATAGTGATTAGTCCCAAATCAATATCTGAGGTAACGGATGAAAGTAATGCTACTCTCATACAATAGTCTTGGCTTGTACCACCTACGAATTTGTGCGAATTGCTCAATGCTAATGCTAATGCTAATGCTAAAAGCGTTTGGAAGTGTGGAAATCGACTTCCGAACTTCAATTTGGTGCCAGCGACATTGTCGGCGACAAAATAGGCTCGATTTTGTGACAGATAATACCGTGCAGTGCTGAATATTAATTTTATTTTCCCGGGTGAATCTCGTCGGAGGTATGCCTAGCTGCGGAAAGATTTGTTTACTTTTAGCATGAAATGATTTTATTCAAATTTGTATTATTTTTAGTAGCAGAGAACTGCAGAGAATGCAAAATGAAAGCATAATCAGGACCACTTGATTAACCTGGGTTGCTGAAAACGAATAAAATTATTTATGGGAATCGAGAAAACTTCGAAGAAACATTAATGAATAATGATTATATTATTAATAATAAAATCGTCGTTCTACTTGTCTTTGTCCAACAAGTAAATCCAATTTCAAGAGAACATCCACTGTTCATCCAAACTAAATCCCTAGAAACTGACGCGTTCAGGATGATTAACTTCATCGTTCCCTGAAATAAAATCGAATATCGGTTCTTCATTTTAGGACCCAATTCCTGAAGGAACTTCCGTAGGAATTCCTGAAGAAACTTACGTAGGAATTCCTGAAGGAACTTCCGTAGGAATTCCTTGAGAAACTTCCGTAGAAATACCTTGAGGAACTTCCGGAAAAAATCTTCGAAAGATCCTTCAAGAGTTCCTGGAGGAACTTCAGGAGGAATTCCGGGAGGTCCTTCCAGGGGAAATCCTGGAGGAACTTCCAGAGGAATTCCTGGAGGAACTTCAGGAGGAATTCCTGGAGGAAATTCCAGTGGAAATCCTGGAGGAACTTTCGGTGGAAATCCATGAGGAAATTCCGGCGGAATTCCTGGAGGAACTTCCGGGGGAATTCCTTGAGGAACTTCCGGGGGAATTCCTTGAGGAACTTCCGGGGGAATCCCTTGAGGAACTTCCAGGGGAATTCCTTGACAAACTTCCGGGGGAATTCCTGGACAAACTTCCGGGGGAATTCCTGGAGGAACTTCCGGAGGAATTCCTGGAGGAACTTCCGGAGGAATTCCTGGAGGAACTTTCGGGGGAATTCCTGGAGGAACTTCCGGAGGAATTCCTAGAGGAACTTCCGGAGAAATTCCTGGAGGAACTTCCGAAGGAATTCCAGGAGAACCTTTCGGAAGAATACCTAAAGGAACATTCGGAAGAACTCTTGGGGGAACTTACGGAGGAACCAACGAAGGAATTTTCGCAGGAACTTCTGAAATAATTCCTGATGGAACTTCTTAAGGAACTCCTGAACTTCCGAAGGAATCTAGAGGAACTTCCGGAGGAGCTTCCGGAGGAATTTCTGGAGGAACTTTTGGAAGAACTTCTGTAGGAATTTCCGGAGGAACTCTTGGAGGAATTACTGCAGGAACTTCCGAAGGAATCTTGAGGAACTTCCGGAGAAATTTGTGGAGGAGCATTCGGAGGAATTTCTGGTGGAACTCTATTAGGAATTATTTCTTGAGGAACTTTTAGAGAAATTTCCTGAAGAACTCTTAGAGGAACATCCAGAGGAACTCTTGGAGGAACTTTCGAAGGAACTCTTGGGGAAACTTACGAAGGAACTTCCGAATGAATTTTCGCAGGAACTCCTGAAGGAACTTCCGAAGAAATTACTGGAGGAACCTCCGAAGGAATGTCCGATGGAATTACTGGAGGAACTTCTGAAGGAATCTTGAGGAGCTTGCGGAGGAATTCCTGGAGAATCATTAGGAGGAATTGTTAGAGCAACTTCCGGGAGATCTTTTGGAGGAACTTTCAAAGGAACTCTTGGAAGAACTTACGGAACTTCCGAAGGAGTTTTTGCAGGAACTTCCGGAGAAATTCCTGGAGGAATTTCCGGATGAACTGCTGGAGGAACTTCTGGAAGAACTTTTGTAGGAATTTCCGGAGGAATTTTTGGAGGAATTTCCGAAGGAGAAACTTTCGAAAGAATCTTGAGGAACATCCGGTGGAATTCGCGGAGGAGCTTTTGGAGGAATTCCTGGTGGAACTCCATGCGGAATTTCTTGAGGAACTCTTGGAGGAACTTCCGGAGGAACTCTTGGGGGAACTTACGGAGGAATTCGTGGAGGAACTTCCTGGATTCTGAAGGAATTTGTGAAGGAACTTCTTAAGGAATTCCTGGAGGATTTTCCGAAGGAATTACTGAAGAAACTTCGAAGAAACTCTGAAGGTTTCTCCAGAGGAACATCCGGAGCGATTTCAGCAAAAACTTCCGAAACAATTTCTTGATGAACTGCCGGTGCAATTCCTGAAGGAGTAACACTTCTGAGCCTCTGCATTTCCTGCAGGAACTTCCGGCTGTTCAAGACATCAAAAAATAGGATTCCTACTGTTCTGATCGAGGCTCTGATATATTTAAAGCAGTCACTGAATCAACTAGAATTAATTTTATTTAAATAATTGAAATTAAATCGTCTCTAGAAATGATCAAAATCATCTTTTAAAAAAATAAGAATTTCTTCAAAACTTGAAACGTCATATGAAACCTGTCCGGCAAATCCGCATGCATTGCGTTTTGCAACAGCGGCAATGATGCGGAATTTTTTAGTACAAACCGTCGACAATCCGCTTGCCGTTGCCGTTCCGTTGCCGCACTCCATTGCGTTTCCCCCTTCATACAAACAGTTTTGGTCTAAATGCACAATAATTCCATTAGTGTGGCCTTCGTACAGAAACAAACGAAAGAGTGCCACATATGCCTTCATAGCTGCTCGCCTTGGGCCAGGTCTAACATATACCGGACCAAAATAATCAACTCCAGCGCGTGAAAAGGGTCTCGAAACAGTCACTCTTATAGCTGGCAAGTCACCCATAAATTGCTGTGGAAGGCTTAGACCGATAGCATCTTAGCAACTTAGTTGCTAGCAACAGTTGAGAGCTTGCGTGCAACAATCTTTCTTGGTAACATAAAAAAAAGTGAAAGTATGCCGACCTGGAAAAATTGGAGGGTGCTTCATATCTTCAGGCTCCTCGGAATAGTTTAGCCTTCCTCCAATACGCAATAGACCACCTTGGAAATAAAAGGGTGAAACCATCTAAGCGACGATTTAAATGGAGATGTGGATCCCTTGGACAAAGCTTTCCATTCCTCCGGAAACGAGTTCATTTAGACTCTGCGTATTAGTACTTGTTCAGCTCTTTTATTTTCGGCCGTGGTTAGAAACTCCCTATTCCATCTTCTATCTCTTAGCTTAAGTAGATCCATCATTCTCCACCAGTACACAGTACGACGGACTAATTCTTTGTAAGAATCGAACTCAGAGATGTACCATTGGTTGAACTCGTCGCATGTCTACGGGATCGTTCAAAAATTACGTCCAAAGTTTGAGGGGGAGGGGGTCTAGAACTTGTGACAGTTTGTGTCAGGGAGAGAGGGGGGGTCTCGTCTTATGTTACGTCCAACAAGAAAAAGTATCTAATTACATTTTAGAAACAATTTGATAAGCAGAAAAATATTTTAATTAACTATTAAGAGAGTCAGAGAGTTCTCACTAAGTTACATGTAAAAGTAGTGTACGAAAAAGACGAACCGTTATATAATTTACAGTTGTACATACAGGGGGAGGGGGATCAGTGATTTGTGACAGGTTGTGACAGGAGGGGGGAGGGGGGTTGAAAATGCCGAAAAACGATAGACGTAATTTTTGAACGATTCCTACGCGGTGTTAACGACAGTGCAGCGACGCCGTTATTCTTTCCCTCCTTCGTTGGTTTCTACACTCCATATCGGCCAATTCTTTAGAGAATTCTGCAGTCAGTCGAGTCCCGACAACCACCGATTATTCGCAGCTTGCAAACCGTGCGAAATCAAGTCCGCTGGATTTCCCTTGCCTTTAACGTGGTTCCAATAGCATCCGTCCGATAGTGGTTGAATTTTGGACACTCTGTTAGCTGCAAAGGTTGTCCAGGTCACCGGAGTTGCAGTGATCCACCTCAGAACGCAGAAGTCTGTCCCTTGTCGTTCTTCTGTTCTTTGGACCGTTCGTAGAAACTGTTCCTCGCAAATGACTTCCTCGGGGGTAGATTTGATTGGAGTTGCCACCTCTTCGCATTCCCAAAACCGTGTGAGCAGATCTTTCAAGCGATCAGCTACTCACATGTTACAGTTAACAAGATTCATCGCCCTGGGTATCGCCACACCGAATTGATCAATGTGGGCATGTTGTCTCCGAGTGCCATTTTTCGACAGACGTTGAAAAAATTGAAGAATAGTTTATGCCTAGAACCATATCCACTCCAGCTGATTTGAAGAAACCCGGGTCTGCTAGCCGTACATCTTCAAGAATGACCAATCCCTGAGTATCCACCGTGGATGTAGGAAGGTTAACCGTTACCTCAGGTAAAACCAGAAATTTCACCAACCGGCTTCTATATCGAAGGTGGATCTGAATCAGATGTTTCGCCAATGATGATGTTTGACCGATGCTATGTACCTTGGTGTTAGCTCTAACTCGAACTGCTCTCAAAAGCTGACAAAGCCTTTCTAAAACAAATATATATACGGATCCCGAATCCAACAGAGTGCGTGCTCCATACTGATTACCTTGGTCACCCTTCTTCTTCTTCCTCTTCCCTTGGTGTCCGGGCTTAAAAGCAATTGCGGCAAAATTAATGTTTCCGAAGCACTCCCTCGCGATCTCTAACAGTCTTTTGAACACCGGACAACCAAACAAGAAATGACTTTTCGAACAGCATACACAACTGGAAAATGATTGCGTTGGAACATGCGCAGAGTTGAAGCTATGCTCCACCAAGGCTCATTGCTTTGGAGCGTTTGGTTGAGCAACCTTAGATTGCGTTGTTTTGGTCGGTATCGATGCCAATACTTGCGACGCTTATATGAAGTCTACCGTTTCATCGACCTTGTCTTTGTCCTTTGTTGAAGAATGTTCCTCCCAAGATCGACGCGTAACCGGATCTAATCAATTAAACAGCATATTGACCAAAAGTGGATCTTCGTATTCCTGAAACTCAACAACTTGATCTAGTGTATGAACGATCCTTTCAAAGCCTTCAATCAATCCTTGCAACTCCGAAACAGATTCCTTAGCCAAGTGTGATAAACTAAATAAGGACTGAACCTGTCTTTGCTTAAGCTGTTTGCTATTGTCGTATCGTTTGGTGACCAACTTTCATGCGGCATGGTAATTATCAGCGGTAATTGCTAGAGGATCGATCAATTCATTTAGCTCACCCTTTAAGCCCTATAAATAGTGCAAATTTTTAACGTCCGGCAGATCACCGTGCGAATGAATGAGAGACGTTAATAAATCGCGAAAATTAATCCATTCGTTCAAATGTCCGTTAAAAGTCTGCAACTTAATTTGCGGTAATCTTACATGCTCCATCATGTTTGGCTTGGTTTGGTTTGGCTGGTTCTGGGGCTCAACGTTCACATGTTGAATACGTTCTAATTTTTCTATCAAGAAGGCCTTAGGATCGTATCGTAGAAAGTATCTGCTTCAGATTAAACTGCAATGCACGGAGGCTCGGTGTCTTCCTAGTTACAGGCATCACCATAATCGATTCTCACACGGTCCAGATAAATATCGGAAAAAGATTGAGGTGTAGTAGCAAAATAAATCCCTAGCTTCGTTTTACATTCTTAGATGGCCATGGCCAAGCCAATGAAAATCAATCAATAAGTTTCTCGCGGTGATGAAACCTCATAAACAAGGAATTCTTAGATGGGTTTGTCTACTTTTTTCACAATATCTGCTAAAGGATCTTTTCTTTTTTTCCTGCAGCAACCATTGTTAAGTTTTTCAATCATAAGGTTATCGTAACTAATTTTATCTAAAATGACAATTGAATTGCCCTTGTTGGCTTTTGTGCAGTAAACTGGTTTGTCTTTCAATTCCTAAATAATGTTAGTTTCATTTTGTCTGTGGTTTCATGTGTGTTGTGGTTCACTATTTTCAGTGTGTGTTCTGTTAATATACGAGCTGTGTTCTTCTTACTTACAACTTATGAATCCTGTACACATCCGGTGGTGCAAAGGGTCGACTTGAAAGCTCTCCATCCTGAGCGTTGCCCGGCTATCGCTGTTGCCAGGCTAGATTTCGGTCGACTTTTATTTCTTTATTGAGGCTTCGCCGCCATGAGCATCTGGGTCTGCCTCTGCTGCGATGTCCCGCTGGGTTCCAGTCTAATGCTTGTTTACAGATTTCGTTTCCGCCCCTTTGTAGAGTGTAAAAATGGACCCAGCCCACTTTCGATCCTGAATTTCTGTTGCTATTGGCCTCTGGTGACAACGACGATGGAACTCGTTGTTTGAGATCCAGTTGTGAGGCCACCAGGCCCGAATTATATACCGCAGGCATCTTTTAATGAACACCTGCAGCCGTTGAGTGTTCTCCACTGATACACACCATGTTTCGCTAGCGTATAACAGCACAGATTTCACGTTAGAGTTGAAAATTCGTATTTTGGTGCGTTCACTTATCTGCCTGTTTTTCCAGATATTTCTTAAACTCCCAAAGGCAGCCATTGCTTTCTTGACCCGTGCGCCTATGTCGATCTTGGTACCGCCGTCTGACGCCATTTGGCTACCAAGATATTGGAAGCTTTCAACATTCTCCACTGGTCGCACGGCTTCTATGAAACTGGAAGAAGTCACCGTGTTTACATCCAACGATTTGGTTTTGTTGACGTTGATGACTAAACATGCCGAAGAGGAGCGCTCGGCAAGGTCGTTGAACTCACTCTGCATATCAGAGCGCCGTTGCGCGAGGAGTGCAACGTCATCAGCCAATTCGAAGTCGTTTAGGTGCTCCCTTGTTATTGGCTGTCATAACAGCCCGCGGTTTGGTTCACGGTCAATCGCATCTACCAGAATCTCGTCGATTACGACGAGGAACAGTAACGGTGATAGAATACATCCTTGCCTTACATCAGCTACGACCCGGATAGGGTCGGACAAGACCCCATTGTGCAGCACTCTACACGAAAAGGCCTCGTACTGTGCCTCGATGAGGCCGATGATTTTCTCAGGAGCCCTCTTGCGTCTCAGGGCGCCCCACATATTCTCGTGATTGAGACGGTCGAAAGCTTTTTCGTAGTCAATGAATACCAAGTAAAGGGCTCTTGGAATTCGTTGACCTGCTCCAGAATGATGCGGAGCGTGACAATATGGTCCACACAGGATCTTCCGGCACGGAAACCGGCCTGCTGCCGCCGGACAGTCGTATCGATCTTCACCTGAATCCGGGCTAGGATAATTTTGCATAGAACTTTGAGAACGGTACACAGCAACATAATGCCTCCCAGTTATCGCATACAGTCAGGTCACCCTTTTTGGGCACCGTCACTAAGATACCTTCCATCCAGTCGACCGGGAAAATTGCGGTGTCCCAGATATTACGAAATAAACGATGCAGTAGTTGAGCGGATGTCATGGGGTCAGCTTTGAGCATCTCGGCTGATATGCGATCTGTGTGGCCCTAAATAACCGGAATGAAGTTATGACAGCGAATCCCCGTGGATGCGTGTGCACGCCGCGGAGGTCTGACTGGAAGAGGAAAAGTCATGGCTTGCTGTTCGCCGATTGACACACTGATGTGTGAATCTATTAACACACGCTGAAGGCACTTCACTCAAACCCAACATTTTCCTTCTTCTCTCATTAAAAACGCAAAAAAAAATCTTCCAGCATAGGATGCAATGCTTGTTTTTCTCCTAGGTTATTTAAATGAAACGAAGGTGAACATTGGATGCAATTGAGCAACCGGTTAACTAAATTGAAAACTGCACACCAAAATAAACTTGACTCAACATCATGGTTTCAATACCAGAACAATGATTCAGAGTGTGAGTTCCCAAACCGTGAGTCGCGAAAGATAAAACGTGATTCATACTTTCGTTGGATAATTAGAGTACAACAAATTTACGAAGACAATGGGCTTCTTTTGTTTGTTAAATACAATGACAATTTCTTCCAAAAAACTTTCCAAATCTTACCCAAATGCAATCCAAAACTAAGCGGTGTTGAACTTCATTACTAAGAAGATTTAAGAACAACATAATAAAGATGAGAAAATCCATGTTAATCCAAATTCAATCCAAATCAAATCCAACGCAAATTCAATCCAAATCTAATTTAAATCCAATCTAAATCCAATCCAATCTAATCCAATCCAAATCTAATCCAAACTCAATTCAAATTCAATCCAAATTTAATCCAAATCCAATCCAAATCCAGTCCAAATCCAATACAAATCCAATCCTAATCCAATTCAAATCCAATCGAAATCCAATCCAAATACAATCCGAATCCAATCCATATCCAATCCGAATCCAATCCAATTCTAATGTAAATCCAATTCAATTCTAATTCAAATCCAAACCAAAATCCGATCCAATACAAATCCAATTCAAAGCCAATCCAAATCCAATTCAAATCCATTCCATATCCGTACACTTAATCCAATTTTTAGTTTCGCAGTACACTATTAACCCTTTGGCATCAAGTAGTATTGCTAGCCAATAACTCCAAACTAATCTTACGCATAATAAATTCGAACTTCCGAATAGCTTTGTAAAAACCGGCAACCATATTAATTTTTAATTTTTCAATTTCCAAGATATCTGCTCCTTCAGGTGATCTCGCTATGGCTACTAAGTCAGTACATTCCAAGATCAATTTCTAGATAATATATTTGGCTTTCCGAACAGTACAGCATTGAATATTTCTCCATTTCTCTCAGATTTCGTTATATCATAGCTCAACTGGTAGTCTCATGTACATCGCCAAGTGGCTTGAAATCTTAATATGTTTTAATTAAAATCAATGCTCGCTGGACTTTGAAATTTTCTAGATCGTAAACCATTTTCCGTTAGTCTTCCATACGCACCTTGTAGTTTCACAAACTACAAAACATTATTTTCGGTCACGCTTTATAGTTTTCCAGACCACAAACCATTTCCACCGATCTTCCAGGCGCGCATTATGTAATTTTCAAAACACAAACCAATTTCTTACGGTCTTCCACGGCGAGGCTTTCAGATGCACCACCACAAACCATTTTTCGACGGTCTTCTAGACGCGTCTTGTGATTTTGCAAACCACAAACTATTTTCCGACGGTCTTCGAGACGCATCTTGTGATTTAGCAAACCACAAACCATTTTCCGACGGTCTTCGAGACGCGCCTTGTGATTTTGCAGACTGAAATATATCACTCGTCACAATTTAACCACTTGAATTCAACTCACCTCATGAAATCTGCGACAGGATCCAAAAAATAGACTGACAGGATCGCCAAAATGTGTGGCCCTAAATGGCCGGAATGAAGTTATGACAGCGACTCCCCGTGGATGCGTGTGCACGCCACTGACTGGAAGAGGAAAAGTCATGGCTTGCTGCTCGCCGATTGACACACTGATGTGTGAATGTGAATCTATTAACACACGCTGAAGACACTTTACTCAAACCCAACACGATCGACCCCTGGGGCTTTATTCGATTTCATGCTTTGGATGGCTGTTTGAATCTCTAGCAGTGATGGAGCTTCGGTATTGACCCGTTTTATACGTCGGATGGCAGCTCCTTGGTGAACAGACGCCACCTCTTTGGTGGACAGACGTTCGATCAGTCGGGTCAAATTTGTTTAAAGTCCAACCCAACACCAGGACTAGGCTAGAGCTCTTTGAGCGGCACACGGTCGCTTTGATAGGGCCTGCTTGGGGACACATGCAGCTTTTTATAGAAGTTCAACAGAGCCCACTGTCGAACCCCACCACATCCTAGGCAGACCCCACAGGACGCACCATCTCACTCTAGCTCATGTCAGAAGGACTACAGTGCCCAGGTTACACTACCAGCGCACTACCAGTACGCAACCCTTAGCTGGCGGTAAGTAGTCATTGCAAGACCCGTGGAAGCGTGAGTATTGGAACTTGTGAGGGCCAGAGCTATGTTAGCCGCCCCTTCCCGGATGTCAACTCACCATTTCGTAGCCCAAATAGCATGTTCAAAACAAATAGCCATGATAAAAGCTGGGATATTTTCAAAATTATACTTTTTTTGCGTGGTAAATTTATAAAATGTTTGCTTTACATAATTAATTAAGCCTCTATAACCTGCATATCTTCTAATAGGTGTAAGGAGTATTAAAAAGGCCAGAGCATTTCTTAAACTCTTTTCTAGAAATTTCAACGATTTTCTGAAAATTTAAATAAATGTACGCATATACGCAATTTCGGCCGATGGGTTGTGGCTTTTTTCAAGGTCTATCGTCTATCGTTAATAATGGTATGTGATGGAACTTCCGTAAGAGAGTGGAGACCACTGGAGACTGGAGTGAAAGAGGAAAAGTGAGTGAGGATTCGGAAAAGGAGGAAAAGATTGAATTAGTTTTTTTATGAAATACGTGGAATTAAATAAATTGGATTATTGTATCGAAGAAATATTTGGAAATAAATTATAAAAGTGTAAAAAACACCACAGTTGGAGGCTCCGGCGAGATGATTCGTTAAAAGACGGATCGACTGCAATATAAGGCGAACTGTATCGAGTGATTGACAGTTATTTGGAGTTTGAGACTAAAAACTCGAAAAAAGCAGGAGTTTTAGTTGAAAGTATGCTACAAAGATAATTGAGTACTGAAAACGGTTAAAAAGTGTAAAAGGACTACATGTGCGATCATAGACGTAACCTGGAAATATACCAGTTTAGTTAAAAGATGTGAAGCGACATTCGGAGTTAGCAGTGACAGCGGTAACTGTCAATGTGACATGGAACAATAAAAAAAACAGAAAGACGAAAGCAAAACAAATATAGAACATCGACAAGCACAACGATTGGAATATTGAGCAGCAAATTTTACTTATCCAAGGCTAATGTGAAAGCCAGAAAAGGTTAGTAGCGTTCCTTAGTTTATAAACGTCGTCGTTGGATCTACCTGGTCTGTGGTTTACAGGGAACCTTGGATCAGCAAAATGTTCCCGAATCCCAACTTTAACATTAGCGGCATACCCCCGTGGGCGTATGGCAACATGCAAGAAAACCTGCCGATGAACGATCGAAATTCCACACCGCGGGAACCCATACTGCCGCCTCCCTTCGTACCTCAAGGTGTGGAACCAGCAGTTTTACGGCCACCAATGCCAGCACGATCCGATTACCGGAACCTATTAGCGGGAACTTTGTCGCAGGGAAATGAGGACCAGTCCACCAATGCACATCAACATTTAAGTGGTTACACCAACGCTAGGGCACGTCAGCAGGGAACACAACCTGCACTAACGGAGGTTCAAACAAACGAATCCAATGAGGAACACGATCAACAGCGACGAGACATCGATGGCGACATAGATGGAGACAATGTGAATGAAGGCGGAGAAGAGGAGAATGGGCGTACAGCGATACAAACGGACCCGGCCGTGTTACAATCCATTCAACAATTAACAACAGCCGTACAATCCTTGGGCCGGCGCTTGTCGGATATTCAAAGTGTTCAGTTCAATGGACTGGTGATGTCAGGAGGAGTTCCGGGAATGGCGACGCCGGGTTTGACACCGGGAAACGTAGCGACTGGGAGAATGCCAACCACCAACAATAGCTCGGCCTGGCCCGGAAACACCGGGGTTCCGATGGGAACAGTGCCCGGCTGGAACAGTGGATTTGGCTACGGATCAGTGGGAATGTCGATTCCAGTGAATGGCAGAGGTATTACTGCTAATAGTCTACTGAAACCAAGGTTTAACGGAAACTTCGATGACTGCCACCCAGTGGAATTCTTACAGGAACTTCACGTCTATTGTGATAATCTTGTACTACAAGCGGCTGAACGACTACAAATGGCATTGTCATGCCTGGAAGGAGAAGCAAGAACATGGGCTAGAGGGTTCGGATACCTCTTAGCTGACTACGGAAAATTCCAACAATACTTCAGAGAACAATATTGGGGACAACGTGCTCAACGACTCGTTCGAGATGAATTAATGTATGGGTCATACGATTTTCGACTTGGTTTGAGGATGACCGAATACTTTTTAACATTGGTCACCAAAGCACGATATCTTGACCAGGCCCCTCCGGAACGGGATCTAGTAATACAGTTGAGTAGACACTTCCCTCGCAACGTGTCCTACTTGATACATACGTGCGTGGATATTGCTAGTGCCTATTCACTGTTGCAAACAGAGGATCAATATAAAGGGGGTAGAAATAGCGGACCGTATCGTTCTTCGCAGAATTCTTGGCGCAACCGACCAGAGGAACACACGAACGCAACACGTAACAACAATGCAGCTTACAATAACGGTCGACAGAATACCAGGGAAATTCGTACAGCAGTAGTGGATGTTGAAGAAGAAGTGGGTCACGGTAATGCAGCAAACTTCCGTACAGCGGCAAGCGTTTTTGTGGGATCGAAGGAACTACTGGAGGACGATGATCAAGACGACGCGAATGAAGAAATTCCTTATCGGCCATCGCCGAAGATTGGAGTTCGTTTTGGAGAAGTTTCCGTACTGGGCCTGATTGATACGGGCAGTGAAATCAACTGTATATCACAGCACCTCTTTGACCGCCTGGTCGCAGCAAAGGTAGAAATGGAAGAATTTCCTGTCACAAACACATTGGTTCGAGGAGCTATGGGAAAGAAAAGCAGCAAAATATCATCGCAAATTTTTGTCACAGGTCAAATACAAAAGCTATTCTTTGACCTTATTTTGGTGATCGTCAAGGACCTTTATTGTGACCTCATTCTTGGAGAAATGTTTTTGCACGATACAGGAGCCCAAATTTGTCACCAGTCTAAAGATATTTTGCTACGTTCCGAGAATGATGAGGTCTTAGTGACATTTTCTGAACGGGAGCAAAGGCTGAACAATGAGTCGCTGGTTAGTCAGTTGAAGACGATCGAGGAACAGGATAAGAATGGTGTGAAGTACGCAAACTTGACCGAATCAGAGAGGAAGGATCTGAGGACACTACTCGAGGAATTCCAAGACGTTTTCTCGGATACCCCGGGGTGTACAGCACTATACGAACATGAGATCTTTTTAACGGATGAGACTCCTTTCAACGTGAAACACTATCCGATACCATACTGTTATATGGAACAAGTAGCAGCGCAAATTCGACAGATGGAGAATTGGGGCATTATTTCTCGAGCTCCGACATCGTATGTAAATCCTTTGGTGGTTACACCGAAGAAAAATGGCGAGGTGCGGACCTGCCTGGACGCCCGAAGGCTCAATAAAGTCCTGGTTAAGGATAATGAAAAGCCACCGGAAGTGCAACGGATTCTGCAAAAGTTTGAAGGGGCCAAAATTTTCTCAACAATCGACCTTACGGCGTCGTATTGGCAAATTCCCATTAAAAAAGAGCACCGCAAGTATACCGGATTCATGTTTGATTCTCGTACTTACGTGTATAACGTGCTACTCTTTGGACTCTGTACATCGGCTGCCAGTTTCAACAGAGCGATGGACATAGTACTGGGAACTGAGGTTCTCGAATTCATTGAAAAATATTTGGACGACGTAATGATCAGCTCAACAACTTTTCAAGAACATTTGCAACATTTGGAAAAGGTCCTGACGAGGATAAGAAGAGCCAATATGACTATTAGCGCCAGTAAGTCAATTTTCGCGCAATCGGAAGTTGATTTTCTTGGACATGTTGTAGGGCAAGATGGAGTTTCAGTAGATCCAAAAAAAGTTTCAGCGATTACCAACTTTCCAAGGCCCAAGTCTGAAAAGGACTTAAAAAGTTTTCTGGGTGTAGTCAGTTATGTGTCTCGTTTTGTTCCCAATTTTGCAGCTACTGCAAAGCCACTATATGACCTGTTGAAGAAAGGTGTCAGCTGGAAATGGGAAGAGGAGCAAACTTGTGCTTTTGATCGAGTAAAGATACTTTTTCTGGAACACACAATCTTGAAGTACCCTATTTCCGGGAAACAGTTCAATTTGCAAACCGACAGTTCATACGCCGGGGTAGGGGCTGTCCTTTTCCAACATGGTGAGAGCAATCAAGTTCGAGTAGTCAGCTACGCCAGCCGCATTCTAAAACCTGCAGAGATCAACTATACAGCCACGGCTGGGCTGTCACGAAGTGGCGCCAGTATTTATTGGGAAAACGCTTCACGATCATTACCGATCATCGGGCTTTAATCTTCTTGAAGAAGTGTCGTTTGCTCAACGCTAGGCTCACAAGGTGGATTTTGTTTCTTCAACAGTTTGATTTCGAAATCGTGCATTGCAAAGGCAGCAAGAATACGTGGGCTGATGTGCTTTCCTGACATCCGGAAGGTCAATTGGAATCGGGAGACAGAAGTACACTTTTATCCTGGCCAGACTTACCCCGGAAGAACAACAACTAAGATCAGTGTTAAAACAACTGGAAAAGGCACAAAAGGAGGATCCTCTGCTTCAAGAGTTCAGCGATATGGTGGAAGGAGACCTACGAGATAGACCCATGTGTACCTATCGTCGAGAAAACGGACTTCTATTAGTGAAACATGTGAATGTTTGGAGACTGCTTATACCAGCAGCGTCTACGGAAGGAATTCTAAGATATTTTCATGATCATCTGGGACATTTTGGAGTTAACAAAACGTATAGTCGAATGAAAAAGTCCGTGTTTTGGAAAGGAATGAGGAAACAGACCAAGGAATATGTTCGTCATTGCCGGATTTGCCAATTGTCCAAACCAGCTAATAACACTTTAGCTGGAACTACAAGAAGTATTCTTCCCTCTGAAGTGAATGAATTGTTGTCTATCGATCTGTTCGGACCGCTTCCACCCGGTGTAGCAGGAGTACGGCATGTACTAGTGGTTATCGACGTGTTTTCGAAGTTCGTCACCTTGTATGCGATCAAAGCACCAACAGCCAAGGTTTTGTGTCGTCGGATGGAAAAACACTTCAACGTTTACGGAACCCCTTCGGCGGTGTTATGCGATCAAGGCAGTCAATTTACATCCAGTTATTGGGTTCAAACGATGGAGAAGCTGAGCATACGGTTAATTCACACCTCTGTAAGACATCCACAAGCAAATCCGGTGGAACGAACAATGCGAGAACTCTCCAGACTCTGTCGTACATATTGTCAGCATAATCATAAAGCATGGTCAACAATGCTCACGAAATTTGCCAACTGGATTAACGGAGCCGAACATGAATCAACGGGATATGCTCCAATTGAAATTCAACTAGGAAAAACACCAAATGATGCGGTTCAAGATTTCCTACGCATATCACCAAACGACCCAATACAGGTCGATTTGGATCAGATACGTGTTCATTTGACGCTGGCTGCCAAGAAACGAAATAGGAATACCCCGCCACAGACAACCTTCTTCAAGCCTGGGGATTATGTGTTAGTAAAAGCTAACCCTTCATCGTCCACAATAGATGCAGTAACCAAAAAGTTTTTCTTCGTCTATGAGGGGCCGTTTGTTGTCTCTAAAGTCCTACGTCCTGATGTATTTGTATTGGAGAATCCTTCAACTGGAAAGGAACGGGGATTTTTCCATATCAGCTTACTGAAACCATTTCGTGGTTAATTGAAGGAATACCATGAGCAACCGCACCGACTCCCCCCCCTCGCTGCCTTTGCTGGGGGGCTGTTGTGATGGAACTTCCGTAAGAGAGTGGAGACCACTGGAGACTGGAGTGAAAGAGGAAAAGTGAGTGAGGATTCGGAAAAGGAGGAAAAGATTGAATTAGTTTTTTTATGAAATACGTGGAATTAAATAAATTGGATTATTATATCGAAGAAATATTTGGAAATAAATTATAAAAGTGTAAAAACACCACAGGTAAACCACGTTTAATCAGTGGTGGAGAGGTTGCTTTTCAAGCTTGATTTTTGTAAAATTTTGGAGAAGAGATTTTAAGATTGGGTTTGCTTGCTAACATACAACAACTGTAAGGTCGGGCAAGTAAAAAACCATCGTCCTGATTTTTTAGACTGAGAAAGCCAATTTTTAAGTGAAACTACTGGAATTTAAATGAAATTACAACACGCTACGGCGCTGAGGATGAGCAAAAACTTTACAAATTTTTACTGCCTGAAATCGTTGTACTGCTCGCTATCCCGATCGATCTTAGAGTACTGCTCGGAAGTCTAGAGTCCGAACTATATGAATGGCGTCGAGAGGATTGAATCTGTTCAGCGACGTTTTCTACGCTTTGCGCTCTGTAGATTCCCATGGAAGAATCCTTTCCGACTTCCAAATTATGAAAGCCTTCTTCTTCTTATTATTGGCATTACATCTCCACACTGGGACAGAGCCGCCTCGCAGCTTTGTGTTCATTAAGCACTTCCACAGTTATTAACTGCGAGGTTTCTAAGCCAGTTTACCATTTTTGCATTCGTATATCATGAGGCTAACACGATGATACTTTTATGCCCAGGGAAGTCGAGACAATTTCCAATCCGGAAATTGCCTAGACCGGCACCGGGAATCGAACCCAGCCACCCTCAGCATGGTCTTGCTTTGTAGCCGCGCGTCTTAGGGGCCATCCACAAAGTACGTCACGCTCCTAGGGGGGAGGGGGGTTCCGAGCAGCGTGACGACTCATACAATTTTTTCAGAATTTTCATACAAAAAGTGTGACGAAGGGGGGAGGGGGGTTGAAAATCGCCATTTTTTGCGTGACGTACTTTATGGATCTTCCCTTACCGCACGGCTAAGGAGGCCCCGTTGTCTTTAATTCGTCTGGAACCGCTCCACGTACCTACGAAGGAACGTGCCAAAGGCTTTGTTTTTCGCTGATGTTCTAGAAGGTCGCGTAGACTGCCCAAGAATCCTTGAACAAATTAACATTAATGTCGCCTCGATCGTTACGCAACAACATAATGCTCCGTCTACCGTTTGGACGCACGAACTATAGCCTACACGCCCTAATTGTGTATCGATTTGACTTGACAAATAGAATTAAGATTAAAATAAGACCAAACATTATGGGGCACTAGAATGCCTGTTGATATTAAAACCAGATATACGAAAATTCAAATCAACAGTGTTGCAATTCATTAGCACCTAAGTGTTTCGACTCGATAAAAATGTGTTCCACACAAGTTACTTGTGACAAGTATGAATCCGATTCCACAAAAAATGTTTTTTTTACATTTATGTTCGGTTTACATTTACAATGTTAAAACAAAATAGTTACACTAAATAAATTTGAACAGATGAGGTAATTCCAAATATGTTTCTATCCACCAACAGGTACTACCAAAACCACAACAGTGCCCTGAACAAACTGCTAAAGAAGCTCGGTTCCCGACCCATTCCGCAATGGTTGAAGGACGACCTGTCTACGACATCCTAACAATTACGGCACCTACAGCACAACCGTCAGGAGGAGGAAGACCCCACTGACGAAGAGGCAGCGGCGGAAACGCCCCCACCAAAACAACCCGAGCAGCAACAGCAGCTGATGATGGTCCAGTGCATCCAACGGCGATAGTAGTTCCCAGTTCTGTTAAACATTAGTCATGTCATGGTTGAAACAAGTGCTAGTTTGCTAAGGAAGCGCGATTATACCTAATTGTAGATGTAAAATTTAGGATATAGGCTGAACTAAGGGTCACCCCCGCTAATGCAAGTTGTACAAAGTTGATGGGAATAGTTTGAATCTGCCTTTTCATGCCTCTTTGTTCCAGGTAGACATGAAAATACGACGCAAGTGTGGGATGGGTAGGTGCGCATCGGACCATATTTAGTAATTCGAACATCAGAAGAAGGTGGTTCATTCCTTGAAGTTAATAACGATGTTAAGCTTATAATCTTAAGCATGGTTAGGTGTATTTTGCCATAAGTTCGAGCTTAGTTTGAGAAGCCAATCAAACGAAATCAAGTATTGTTCTTTTTAGAAATGTGCTAACGTTCGAGCTTTCAACCGTTTACCTCCGATGAATAGTTTTGGTTGGTGTCCTCGCTAGGCAAAGCTTTCAGTTCACAACGGAAAACGCTTGAAAGCTCTATCAAGAGGGATGTACATTACATCCCTCAAGGATTTTAACTAGTTAACAATGCAAAGTTATAATTTTAAGCAGTTATCTTTAACTAATAACGGGTTTAGTTTAGCAATACGCTTATTTAAAAAGGGATTGATTTTAATTAATTAGATCGGACGCTATCTTATTGCTGTCTTTAAACGATGTGTTTAAAAATAAAACTTTTCGTGTATCCACAGGAGTTAATTGAACCTTGGTTGCCATATTTAACTCTAGGTTAGATGTTTTCCTAAAACCAACAAAATTGTACTTATTCCAAACAAAATCATGGAAATCTATGCAAATTGAAGCGAAATCTAGTTGTGTACTTACTAAGAAAATCCGATTAACGTTAAGAAATCATAAAGCAAATTACGGACGCAATGGAAGAGCAAAATTCTACATATCTACCAAAACAAAGAAACTCATTGAAAATTACGTCCCAGCGAATCTTGATCCCACATAAAAAAGAAAGTTAATCATTATTTTTAAAATCCCTAAAATTACGAATTGTAAAATAAGTTGAGGAAACGCGAGTATCAAGAGCAGCTGGAGGGTTAACAAACGCTTTAATTTTATTCTTCAATCTTCACTCTTATTCGGACAAGTCTTCAGGAGACAACAATCTGTTGAAACACAAAACGTGGTCCCACTAAAAGTAGCTTTGTTGGAATGCGATGGTTAGTATGAATCTTGTAAATAGTATGGCAAAAAAAGGAATGTCATTGTACATTCATATAACATCAACCAACAACAGTATATATAGAGAGTAGGGAAGAATCGAAGTCCGAAGCTGCATAGAAATTGCAGTGTTGAATGTAAGAGCCGAACCGAAGCAGACTACTGAGCTAAAAATATATAACATGTAAAATTGATTCGTTTAGTATAGTTCTTTTATAGAGAAAACATTCCTCGTTGATACACTTGATGGGCTCAAAAAAGCTTCATAACATTTATTTAAAATGACAAATTACAAACTAGGACATTCTGACCATCGATCTACAACATCAGCTATCACCTTCGCTATTCATCTTGTGCAGACTGCTGCTCCACCTGGCTGTTACAAAATTTAGCAACCCTGGAATACTGCTTAAAACACTCGTAGGAACAAAATTTCTTCTTAGCCGATTGACCCCAAGATCGCACTTTGTTGTATGAAGAATTCAGCTTTCTACTTATTCTGTTCAGCATCCTATCAATGAACCCATCGTGCTCGGGCTCGGGATGGATGTCGGCCGTCGAGTTCAACGGTTTCCATGTCCAGCGATCGAAATTTATCGCCGTGACTGTCTCTGTATCCGTCGACGGATCCGTGCCATAGAGAATCATGTCGTCTTGCTCATCGTAGTTTGGGATAGGGTCAGCTTTCAGAAAATTATTTCCGAACAAAAGTGCTGCAAACAGGAGCAAATACGCTGGCACTCGATGAACCATTTTGATTTTGTTGGTGATTATTAGATGGAAGTTTGAACCGAACTGAGAATGGAACGGAGATGAGTGAGTATTCAATGTAGTAATTGATAAGGACTGGCATGTTTTGTTATGCCTCATCTAGGGATGGGTGTTTGACTGTTTGAATATGTTTATTTCTTTTTAATGATAACAGCAGTGTTAAGAAAAGATGATATTTTTAAAGTTCATGCATAGTTCAAATCATGTGTGAGTAAATCCCACCAGACTCGTGGTGCAGATAATCGTGTACTACGGGTTGACGCGCCAATTTGAATCATGGTACGATTTTACGTGTTTTCCGTCTATCGTAACACTGCTTCTCAGGAGGGCTCTGTTGCAATCGGTTCCGCCCACTAGCATGTACTATGTCTTCGAGGCATTCATCACCAATCCAACTGTCACATTTCAGGTTAATTTTTTGTCTGCTGCTTCTTTCAGGCTTAGACCAAAAGTGGTCCATCTTGACTTTATTTATTTATTTTATTTTATTTTAATACATGTAGAGTAAGGAACTCTTCTTATTTAATTCTACAATTAGCTTTGGCATATAACTCTATCATATTATCTCTCTTGCTCCGTTTAACTAATTTAAGCTCATATAATAACTAGAACTATTAAGCTTCTTGTCGACAACTATGCCGTGACTTTACTACGAAATGTTTGGAAACATCTTAAAGTTTTAAATTCAGGTGGAGGTTGGATATCGCGATATCGCTTTAAGCGGTCCACATTCGTGGTTGATGAGAATCGTCGTTTGATAAAGTCGTGCAATTACTTCGGATACTTTACGTACTTTCGGTCACGAAGCCATAAGACCTTGCTTATTATAAGGGCTTCAAGAACTTCTCGTCCATTTTGACCTGGACCGTGGAAAAGGCAAGAGTGCGTGATTAATGATTTAACTTATGTACTAAAATGTTTGGTCATTCGGATAGTTCAGCGCGAAAAAGAGCTTGTGGACTGTATACGATTATTTAAAAAACGCGTGTGTAATGTGCGATAAATTTATTTAAACTCAAAAACTTCCTTTATTTCCGGTGATACATTGGTTTTGATTTCAAGATAGTCGTTCAGGGGTGGGGTTGAAAAGTTTACACTGATACAAAATGTTTGCACAAATTTTCGATTAACAATGTTCCAAAAACAATTGCAAGTATTGTTACATTAGAGAACTATTTATGTTGACGTATTATATCCACGGTGTTGATACAATATGTGCAACCATCAAGAAACAATATATTCTATTGTATACCGTAGAGCATATGGTAATTCAATTATTTACACTATTGAGCCTATGGTACTGTTTTATCCGGGACTACCTGATAAAAACATATTCCAACACTCCTGCTTGGTATGCAAACCTCGCTATCTCATCGCTCCTCCGAACACTGTGCCAGTCGTCCTGTCCAGTCATTTAGTTTCCTAGTTGAAAATGAGAATGGAGGCCTAAAAACTAATGCAGTATTGTAAGGCCCTTGGTTTCCTCTATCCGATCACTTCTAAAATTGTTTATACAAACACACAGTTATGGCAATTAGTGGTAAATAGGAAGTACCATCTCCCGTAACAAATTCTTAAATTGCTTTTTTACTTTCTCAAAACAAACGATTTTTTAAATAACCTCCCAAGGGTTCGCGCAGCTGCCTTCGCGAAAGTCAATCATGTTGCTTCATCCGTCTACGGTGGCCGTGGTTTGCGTCTCCAGCGTGGCCCTCATTGCCATCCTTCTCGTGAGCCCTACTAAAGCCGAAAATGAAACACCTACCGTCATCACCACTATTAAAAAAGAGGAGTCTCTCATGGATGCTCTTGCATCCGCCATGGATAAGTTGCAGGGCTTCCACAATAACTTAGTGACCGTTATGGAAAATGAGCAGAAAAATAAAACCAAAGAAAAGCCGCCCACTCCGGAGGAGCAGAGTCTTTGGAAGAAGATGAAACAAAAGATTAACAATAAATGGAACTCGATGGTCAAATGGGTGGGTGGAAATAAGGCATGAAATAAAATTGTTTTCTATTCCTAGGAATCAGTGTAATTTTTGGTGCAAAATATTTTTACATTGTTTTTATTTTGCTTATATTATTTACAATGATCTTCTTGAAAAACTATTCGAAACTGGGAGAGACTAAAAGAGGGAGTTATTTCTAAGGGTCTGTCTCAATTGGATAATTAAGGTTCCCCCAAACACACGCGACGCGATTCTATCTAGAGATGGGCAAAACAGCTCATTGCAGTGAGCGGATCTGATCCGTTCAGCTCATTTAAAAGAGTCAGCTCCTTGGATCAGCTCTTCAGTTCTTTAATGCTACATATATTAAAACATAATTGTTAATATTATTATTTTAATTATTGTTCAAAAATTTGAAAAATTGATGTCATTCATTAATTTATTCATTCATTCATCATTCATCTATTTACCTCACTTTGAAATTTTTAAAATGTTAAGCTACAGTGAGGTAATAATTTCTATTGAAAAACCGACAATTTTAAACTAATAACATTTATTACGCTTTTTCTGACCGTCTAGTTTTGACGTCTAGGAGTTCATTTAGAACCATCACATTTATTTCTATACAAAAACTAACTCAACATTATTTTCTATTAATAATTCTAAGTTACATTTTGTTGATACATTTCTCAAATCGTTTATTTGCATAATTCAGTGCCTAATCTCTGATATGTATATGAACCATATCACGTGTCATAAGTTTTCTATTCATACTGGGTACAGTACCTAAATCAATGCCTTGTTTGCGCGCGCTTCTAACCCTTCTAACCATGCGTAGTTGACATTTTCATACAAGCGAGCCCATTCATCTATATTGGTTCCCGAAATGCGAGAGAACTAAAAACAAGAGAGTAAAAAAATACAGAGCATGGTGCTACAAACAAACAGAGTGCACATGTAGCAGTATGTTAGCGGGAAAACTCGTCGCAAGCAAAAGATCCGCTCCGTGCAAGACACAGCTCCCAGTTCGGTTCGTTTGAACCACACGGTTCGCTCGCTAGAATTGGTCGCGACTGATCCGGATCGAGAACCGTGTCGCACGGATCTGAGCTAGTGACGCAGCTCTCGCTTCCATGTCACAGCAATTTCGAGCTGGACGACGACATGAGCGGAACTGAGAGTTGTTCGGATCTTCGGATCTTTTGCTTGGTACGGTTCGTTCGCTACCGCACTACTAGGTATCTTTTGTGTGTCCGTTCGTTGCGCCGAGTATATGGGTATGGGTTAAGAAATAGACGGCAAGCTAGATTATTTTTGCTTGTGTATTTCTTATTCCTCTCTGCAGCAGAAATGATTTCTGCTGCTTGACTAGATGGTGCTGTCGCTTGGCTTGATGGTGCTTGAGGTGCAAATAATAAACGATCAGCACGTGCGTGGTACTGGACTGGAATGCTCATACAAGCTCGCTTGTGTTGTGTACCGCGAGCGTGGTATTTTCGTTTGTGCTGTACAAAATACAACAGCGCGCGTACTCGAGTGCGTACGTTCGAGGGAGTTTCTCTAGGTGCGTGTTTGACAATGATTTCATCAATTTAAAGTGAGCTGCTGAGCTGGGCTTCTTAAAAAAAGATCCATGGCTCATCAGCTCAATGTAAGGAAGCGTATCTTTGGAACAGCTCCTGAGCGGAGCGCCCATCTCTAATTCTATCGCTTGGCGACAGCGATTCTGTCGCCGTTGATATGGAAGCGTAAATCAAACATTGCCTGCAGCGACCCAACGATAGAATCGCGGCGACTAGTTGTCGCCGTCGCGGCGATGAAATCGCTTAGGTCTGGGGGAGCCTTTAAACTGAAATTAAACCTAAAAGTGTCATTTCAATAATTATCGAATAACCCTGCTCGCAGAGCAAGATTACTTTTGACAGATATCGAATCATTTTCCATCGATGTCCTATTGGAATTGTTGAATGCTGGGTAGCACCAGCCATTCTTATAAAGGGGTGATTTTTTAATTTTCGAACTGCCACTTTTAAGTTTAATTCTCAAAATGAGACAGACCCTAAATATTTGCTGAAGTTAATATACACAAACAGTGCTTTGATAGAATAGGTACACAGTAACTTTTGATCACCGAACTCGGTAAAATTTTACTGAGTTTTTGAACAGCTGACTTAAGTCGGTAATTAGTTCAATTACTGAAAACTCGGTAATACAAAATTGGTCCGGAATTGTCAAAAAGTACCGATTAAGTCAGTACATGTTATTACTGAGTTATTCGGTAAACTTTTTGTTTACTTTTCGTTTGCTGAATTTTTCAGTGAAAAATATTTTCTAAATTATGATCCAAAATTATAAAAGAAAAATGTTTCGAAACTTGAAAAAATCTATAGAGCATTAATTTGATTGCGAATTTGGAAACGCAGCGCAATGAAAAGATGTTTGAAAAGTTTTCCCTGGTACTTAATTTTTTTTCACTGAGCCATTAAGGTTACGTTAAATTAGTTTTAAGTTCTGGGCCCCAAACAGGAGTCCCAGAATAACAAAAAAACTCCTCCCAAAAAAGCTCTTCGCAGCAATATTCCGGTGCGCTATCCTATATAGCAGATTCCACTGGCATACAACTTTCTGACTTTCTTGCCAAACAATGAATAGCAGATTAGAAATACTAGAATAAGAGATCGGCGAAGACGCCATCTTGTTTCCAATCGAACCGTCCAAAGCGGTTCCAATTCGACTTGTTTACTTTTGGCATCCATAAGAAGCAAGCAAAAAGTTCAAGTGCTGCCAGTATTATTTTCGCGATTTGATGCATTTTCATACGTTGCCAATTCGACAGTTTTTCACTTCGCCGGTCTCTGGTTATAGGGTTGCTATAGCAGATGAATAATCCCAAATTGGCTAAATTCTTTCGTTCTAGTGGCGTTGATAAACTGTGAAACATGATGCCATCGTGATGAACTTCGAAACGCGCTTAAAATGTTTTGATTGAAGTTGTCATTCTTTTTTTATGAAAACTCAGTAAAAAATTGTGTCGGAAATTCAGTACTTCTTTTTACTGACTCCTGATGAAATGTCAGTAAATAACAAGCATTACCGAAACCCAGTACTAAAAATTACTGTAGATCAGAACAATTACAGAAAATCAGTCATATCCAATGGAACTGTTGATTTTCTCGGTAATTTTTCTGGTTTACGGAGCAAAACCGTAAACAAAATTACCGAACACGAGAGTCGAGAATAAGTGTGATACTCATAAGACGAGTTTGTACAATCCCATTGAATTCCACCACTTAATTGTATCTTGACGGATACGTATTTCGACCTCAACAGTAAGGCCGTCTTCAGTGTCTCGTACTTAACTCGACTTGAAGAAAATGATCGCAGCTTACACTATTTATACTATGCGTAGGTTTAATAATTTATCTAGGTACTTATCTAGGTATATTTATTACGGTGCTTACTTCTACTCGCTTGTTGCAAACTCATTTCCTCGAAATGTCATCTAAATATCGCTTTTTCGCACGGGAAACCAGTGAAACAAATGCTGATCAATGTTAATTTCTTGAATCCAATGGGGGAAATATCAGCGGCATTGTTTTTAGTTCAGAAATCAGAAAAATGTCGCCAGGAGGGTCCAAAATGTGTAGGGGTCCAAATCAAGTTGATTACCCTATATGTGAAATTAAATTCAACTCCACTATTATTGACGACGATCTTCAGCTACTGATCCGTCTTAAAAATGTGAGGCAAAGGCAATACCAAAGAACTCGCGATCCCGCGTTGAAAGTTATTTGGCGAGATTGGCAAAATGAAATTTAAAAACGTTTCGCTATTCTGAGAAATACCAACTTTGAGAATAATGTCTCGAAACCCTTTTGGAAATTAACGAAAATTCTTAAGGGCACTCCTCACGGAATCCAAGTTTCAAAGTGCTCGCGTTTTCGAAGGCACACCACACGATACGGAGGCGGCACACAACTGTCATTTTTGTTGATTTAGCTTGCTTAGCATGCTTGAAATTATAAAAATGACGTTGCTTCTGTATCGAGTGGTGTGCTCTTGAAAGCGCGAGTGCTTTGAAGTTTGGATTCCGTAAGGAGTGACCTTAAAAAACCTCAAAATCCAATTCCAGCGCTTAAAGAGGGAAATAAAATTTTATTAACAAATGGCGAAAAGGCTTAAAAACTTAGTCTAGGTCTCACTAGTCCAATTGAGATTCAGGTTACACGGAGCTTCGAAGACATTCTCAATCAAGATGGTATTTTGTACATACTTATCAAAAAACTTCCTGAGAGCTCTTTATCCTTTTTGGTTAATTTATTTACCAAATGTTTCCAATTGGCATACTTTCTAGATAAATGGAAAAACGCCAAAGTTGTTCCAATTTTGAAGCCGGACAAAAATCCAGCTGAGGCTTCTAGTTATCGCCCAATCAGTTTGCTTTCTTCAATAAGCAAACTATTTGAAAAGATTATTTTAAATAGAATGATGGTTCATATTAATGACAATTCTATTTTTGCTGATGAGCAATTTGGTTTTCACCATGGGCATTCAACCACCCATCAGTTATTAAGAGTTACGAATTTAATTCGGCTGATCACATGCACATATTATTCGAATATGAGGCTGGAAATCAACTCATAGAAACCAAAAGAGATCCCTGGAAAACTAACTGGGAATTGTATAACTCAAATTTAATAATAGAGGCGGAAAACGTTAGCACCTCTTTAAACTCTTGTGATGGACTTGAAGAAAGTTCGAAGCAACTTTCCTGCTTGACACTGCAATCTTTTCAAGACAGCTGCACTGCTAAGGAGCTTTCTTCAAATAGAGACGTTCCTTGGTGGAATACCAATCTTCAAACGATGCGAAAGAAAACCCGGATACTCTTTAACAGGGCTAAACGCACACAACAATGAGATCAATACAGAGAATACCTCACTACTTACAATAGAGAAATTCGTAGATCCAAAAGGATAAACTGGAGGCACACTTGTGAAAACATTGAAAGTACTCCAGTTGCTGCCAGACTGCAGAAAGTCCTTGCTAAGAATCACAAATGGTCTTGGGACTATTAAAAAAGATGATGGTTCTTTCACCAAGACAACTTATGAAACATTAGAAGTAATGATGCAAAAACATTGAAAAACACTTCCCGTTTTCTATCATCAATTTACATGAAGACCAGAATGTATTTGTATCGCAAACTAGTGTAAATGAAGCCAGGCGAGATATTCAGCAAACGAATAAGGTCACTGGGATGAATTGCACTAGGAGTGATGCTAGTACTCTGGCCAGTGAAATATTTACTGAACAGAAAGTAGAATGGGCGATTGATTCTTTTGCACCCTTCAAGGCGCCAGGTGTTCTTCTTCTTTTTATTGGCATTACATCCCCACACTGGGACAGAGCCGCCTCGCAGCTTAGTGTTCATTAAGCACTTCCACAGTTATTAACTGCGAGGTTTCTAAGCCAAGGTACCTGTAGTATATTAGACGCGCATTACCGTACAATTTATGATGAAATGCACAATATGTAAACAGTCATTAAATGTGTAGCTCTTGCATTTGTTATGTGTTCGGCAACACTGTTCATGATGATGATTGCTGTTGAGATGGTGACAGCTCAGTCTTATTTAGGGCCGATGTCCACGTAGCGGTTTTGAACTTGCGTGCACGCGGCGTCCACGCATTTGCGGCAGGAAGTACCCAACATCACATAGAATCATGCACACGCACTTGCGTTAACGCGGCGTCGACTCGCGTCTCATTTGCGGCGAAAGTTACCGCAAAGTCACCGCTTTTCCCCACAGGAACGCAGCGTGCACGCGAGTAGTTTTTGACATTTCTCTATTCTTTTTCTTTCCAACAAGATTTCTAATGGGAAAATCTGCAGAAAGAATCTGTCAGAGCGAAATCAAAACAAACAAAAATACTTCGCAAATCAGTTCATTTTGGTTTCGCAAATTAGTTTGCAAATAACAAAACGTTTCAAATCTAACTTTTTTAAATAATAGTGCTAGTAATAGTTCGGAGCAGCAAATGTTTCTTTCGCTCCTATGTTAATACCAGCCGTGATCAACACACCTTTGGAAAGAAGTGACAAGCAAACATCCCAGGCTGGCGAATAGTGTTAAAGTCAACCGAAATATGTGTGCGATAGTGACGTTGATTGTACCAACTTTATCAGAATAAATTGATTTCCGAACAGACAGCGATGTGACAGTTTTGGACTGAATGACGGAGCAGACGAAATTCAACCAACAAAGTGTATTCCGCGGGACCCTACACCAAGGCAGGCGATACCAGTTCCATGGGAAGAATAATAAATGTAAGTTCGATACCGAGATTCCTATATGTTAGCTTTTCTATTGCTGATAGATAAACATGTTTTTAGGAATGTTGACGGAAGGATGTCGTCAAACAATGTGGATTGCGATTGCAAAAAGAAACGGGACCACATGATGAGATGGTAGCGAGCCACAGTAAGACTCCGGGATCTGTGCGACTCTTCTAGTGTTGTGGGGCAACGCTATTGCGGTCGGTCCGTGTTACAGTGGAGTGAAAATCGGCTGCAGTATCTGACCAAAATGTTTATTGAATTTTTATTCCAGAACAAAATAATGATTCGTCCCTATCTAGCCGATATATTAAATGATTAAAGAATCGTACCCCATAGACAACATATGATGGATTCAAGATAAGAACAATTAAATGTCTGGATCCACAATTATTCAAGATTAATCTAACCCAATGAAGTAATAAATTTAAGTTGGAAATAAAGAATAAAGAACATTATGAAATTATAACAATAATTATTTATTATAATTGTAGAAAATACATTGGGATAAAGCAAAGCAATGCCAAATTTTTGCCTCTCTGTATTGAAAACGTGTTTTCGGATTGTGTGGCATGATTTCAATTTCACAGCTCTACAATTAATTTCGGAAGTTCGAACTTTTCATTTTAGAAGTAGATAATGGGTGACTTTTGAATCGACAGTGAATTGATTTTTCTACTCTCTACTAGATAGTATCAATGGAACTTTTATTTTGGGAAAATACTGAGTTACTTGCTCTAGTCTGCCATCATATATGTAGGGAAAAGCTAATGACATGTTTTTAATAGCATTACCCATTGATTCTTGTTCGAGGGCAATGAGCTTCATACAAATCAAAATCAAACTTTTAAATTTGTAATTCTTTACATATTTCACGTTTGATGTCTTTATGTGAATCGATAACTCGATTCATATTGGAACAGAATGGAAAATGACAAACTGACAACAGCTGGCAGGCGGATGACATTTGGCGTGACAGATTGGTTTGACGTTAGAAGTTTTGCGGCAAATTACCGCTTGTCGTGTGCATTCATAGCCTGATTCAACGCCGAGTAACGCTGCGTCAACGCAGCTTGAAAAACCGCTACGTGGACATCGGCCCTTAGTCGCAGCCGCGGGCGGACGCGATCTCACAACTGGCGACGAGGATGGGATCGTAAAAGGTAAATATTGCAGATTTTCTTCGAAAAAAGAACCAGTGGATACTGGTTAGCCGTTATATTGGTTGGTTGGATTTTGCGGAGTGAAAATGATAGTTTCACTGCCGACTGGATGAAAAAAAAAGACGCGAGAATTTGCGAGAATTCTCCGTGGGGCGAACTTTGCGAGAATCAGAGTGATTCTCTTGGAGTAGGCGGGAATCAGGATTCCCCTAGTATTAGATGCGAGAATTTTAAGAATTCTCCAGGGGGCAAAGTTCGAGAGAATGTTTGACATTCTCGTGGAGAAGCGGAAATATTCAGTATTTCCCAGATGAAGCAAATCTGGCAGAATCTGTGGATTCTGAAGGTATAGAGAAAATGTTTGGCATTTTCGCGGAGCAAGCGGAAGTTTATAGGATTTCCCGGACGATGAGCTGTCAGGCGGTATCTGTGATTTCTGCAGTAGTCATTGTGGTGCGGAGAGTTTCCCTGAAATGTGAGAGGGCGGAAGACTTCTGGTTTTCCGGATGAAGTTTCGTTGATTTGGATAGTTGTTGTTTTTCTCAGAGAGCGCGGAGTTAATGAGATTTACTGAAGCAGGAAAATGTAAAATTTTGATGAGAATGACATGCAAATGTTACATGGATTTCCTCTGAGCACTTGGAAGTTAGAGGAGTAATACATGTTGATGACAGTGAGTGTCGGCCTCGGAGAGAAAAGAAATAAAATAATGAATGAATTATGATAAGTGGAGGATCAGTATTCATACGGAAAAGTTCATTGTTGGCACTACAATGAAAATGAAGAGATCAGTATTTAAAAGATGCTCCTGTTGCATAACAAGCCTTCTTGACATTTGGTTGCATTTAAGAGGAAAGATTAGTTGGAGGTTAAAAAAAGAAGAGATGGCAGAGTGTGCAGAGGTGCACTCATGGGTGTTTATCGGTGTGTTTCGCAAAGTTCTTTTCTAAGGTATTGCCGAGCATCGAATGCTAAGAAGCTAAATTTTGGAAATTTGGAGAAAATATGGTCATGAATTGACAGTGATGTATTCACTTACTGAAGACCAATTTTTAGTTTGGTGCATAGTAGACATTATTTGATTTGGTGGAGAGTGTTGTGCCGTGACTAGTTGCTTAAGAGCGATGGTAGCTTTGTCGTCGCAGTAAGATAAGTGGATTGGAGGTGCATGATTCAAGATGCACTTCGGAAGTAAAGTGATATTTAGATTAATCGGAAGTTTCTCGACTGAGTTTAGTCTTTATTGAGACCCTCGGAACTTCGCTTGGATTACCAGTAAGATGTATGGCTACAACGTTGAATGTGTTGAAGGCGGCTGGATTCTATTATGACCCTATCTTGAGATTTGTGAGGTTGGAAATTATCAAACTCTTGACTATCGCCATGTAGATATCTGAAAAGTGCTGGAGGCAACGATGTCCCGGTTTGAGATGTAAAGTCATTAAAGTGGAAAGAGGGAGATTGCGCTTCTTCTTTGGCTGAGGAATATGATACGCAGCTGCAATTTGCGAGTGGGCGGTGTTTGATTCTTGTTCCGGTGTAAAGGATTCCAGAATGATAGATTCATCGGTGGGTAAAGGTAGAGTCCTGTAGGAGTAGGAAGAGTACTGACATGTGCCGCATTGGACAGGTCTCCTGATCGTTTGGAACACAATTTCGTATGGGAATGGACGATGAATATTGTTCTAATTCTGACAGTGTCGACACTTTGTAATACACGCTCTTCAGGTAAAGTAATGCCCCATCGTGTAGGCTGCACGATGAGTGTATGTATTATAAAAGCAGGTGAATATCATTATTTTGCAATAACTTCATGCTTGGAAATTGTGGAAATACTTGATGAGGACTGGGTTTCGATGGGAGTGGCTTCAGTTGTGCATTTCAACGAGACGGTTGATACATGGCGTTGGTAGGTGTGATAAGGCATGCTGATTTGTGCGTTTAGAGTTCTTTTCCGACTATGTGGCTGGTCAGACTGGTTTTATCCTAATTGAAAATTCAGAAGATGTAGTGAAACAACACAGCCTTGCGAGCGAAGGCGTACCGTTCCCAGTCCGGAGATGACGAGTTCGATTCGAAACATTCTCGATCCCTGGGAATAGTATACCCATTGTGCTCTCCACACAAGATACATACTCATGCAATGGTGGGCATAGAATACTAAGTTCCAGTTGGAATATTGAGTCATTGAAGAAAAAGAAGAAGAAGAAGTGTGTTATAAGATGGGTTGTGATGTAGCAACGAAGAGGCTAGACCTGACTATTTGTGATTTAATGTGATCTTTGGATTCGGTAGTTTCACATGAGAGGTACATTTTTGTTGGTGGCTGTGAAGAAGACAGTTTCTGTCTGCAATTGCTTGAGCCCTGTAGAAGAAGGGTCGAATTCTTTATCCGAGGGCATTTGTCATAATATAGTAAAGTTTCTTTTAAAATACGTGGAACTGTATATAATGAGAGTCGATGCATAAAAATTCATAGTAGTTCGAACCGGTGTGTGGTCGTGGTGTAAGGGTTAATTTGTAGTATGTTGGAGGTATGCCCGCTGGTGTTAGTATGATTATGGTTTGTTCGTCACATTTTACTGTTTTGCGCTAAAATTCACTAATTGCCACTCAGTTCTGGAGTTTCTTGGTTTGTGTAGTATATACCTACACAAGTGTTTGTTAATAATGAGATTGAATGCCGGGCAGTTCACGTTAGCAGGGGATTCATTCCAATATTGGCAATTATTCTATAAACACTTGTTCACCATGTTTGTTCGTGTATAAATCGGTCGACATAAGAGAAGCTAAGAAAGAAAGAGATTACATCGGTCGAGTACGACTTTTGAACGGCAAAGTTAGGGTTAAGGTACGGATTTACTTCATATGACCGGAGGTTTAGAGGGAGGTTTAGGCTTGATGTGTGCGCAATGTAGGTGGGAGACTGTTATTGAATCCATACCCTTGACGATTTATTGTGTGATAGGTTGACGAAACGCACTATTCGAGGAGGATAGATATGAAGTTGTGAAGAGGAGGTGTTTATACTTGCCCTTGAGTTCGCCCTGAGGCGAGCATATTTTCACGTTGTGCTATGTTTGTGTATAATTATTAGGTCATCAATAACTTGAAATGTGGGTACAAGTTTAAATGTCGAAGACGTTGCATGAAACGTTTGCTTCATCAGAAGTCCTTTCCTTTATATCGAATCAGACTACATTGGATACTGTTTGGTCGAAAAGTGGTCTGCGTTGGATAGCGCTTTTGGGTTCATACCCTAGGCAAGATAATCACAAAAAGCCGCATATACTGATATGTTTTGAATGCTATTTACGGTTTTTGTAGAAGTACATGGAAACATGCCAGGTATACTAGTACTTATAGAAATAGTTAACAATATCTGGATTAACAATATTATGACCATTATTGATTGGATTGTGGTGAGCGGTGAACATTATTGATTAAACTATGATGTTTTGTATCACAAGCAGGCTTATGTAGCGAAAGTTGAATAATTTCAGAAAAAGATTTGAAAGATCCATTCGAAAGTTTCATCTACAGGAATAGTGCAGGAATCAGCATCTGGGCGCTTCATGAGACATTCAGATGATGGGGTAATTTTCAAAAATAGATGCTAATTGTGAAAAATCACCGGACATGGTCGCCAATTTCGAAAGAAGAGGAAGGAAGGGCATGCAGCAATAGGATTATACTGTAAAAGGTGGATATATAGTGCCAGTCATTCATGGCATAAGGGTTGGTAAAAATAAGTCGTGACTAAGACAGTTCTTGTATCGAAATTCAGTTGGTGATTTGAAGTGAAGCGAAGTTAAAGATGGAATCTATTATCAAGACACTGAAATTAATTTTGAAATCTTTGTGGGATTGCAGTAATGATTAGAACGCGTGCATTGTAGTTTATTCAAGTCTGTTTGGACTATAATAATGTATCATATGGTAACAAGTTCAATCAAATGGTGGTGAATTTATACTAGAGACATTTACCACATGACAACAGTAGATACAATGACCATTTACTTAAATTTAGCCTGAAGTTCGTCTGGCATAACTTGCGATGATATCTTGAGTTGGTGTGAAACCGTTAAGTAATTCAATATGTATAACCCAAACATGTTGGCCATTTTTATATCAAAAGGGGGATTGTAGTATATTAGACGCGCATTACCGTACAATTTATGATGAAATGCACAATATGTAAACAGTCATTAAATGTGTAGCTCTTGCATTTGTTATGTGTTCAGCAACACTGTTCATGATGATGATTGCTGTTGAGATGGTGACAGCTCAGTCTTATTTAGTCGCAGCCGCGGGCGGACGCGATCTCACAGTACCATTTTTGCATTCGTATATCATGAGGCTAACACGATGATACTTTTATGCCCAGGGAAGTCGAAAATTGCCTAGACCGGCACCGGGAATCGAACCCAGCCACCCTCAGCATGGCCTTGCTTTGTAGCCGCGCGGAAAAACTAATAGATGAGCATATAAAATCATCCTATTTAACGAAAACTCCTCTAAGCAGCAATCAGTTGGCGTATCAGTAGGGAAAATCTTCAGTAACAGCGCTTCACAAGCTAGCTACCAAGTTGGAAAGATCTTTTGAAGCAAAAGAAATCTCATTTGCAGCACTCCTTGACATTGAAGAAGCATTCGATAGCACATCTCACAGTTCAATGAAGAATGCTATGTTGAAACGAGGTTTCGATGTATGTATTGTTGATTGGATTGGCGAGATGTTATCAAAAAGAGAAATATCAGTCAACCTTGGAAGCTCATCAATTAGTGCAAGAGCAGTAAAAGGGGGTTGTAGGACAAAAGGTCGAAGGTCAAAAGGTCGAAGGACAAAAGGTCGAAGGTCAAAAGGTCGAAAGGACAAAAGGTCGAAGGGTCAAAAGGTCGAAGGGACAAAAGGTCGAAACAAAAAAACTGCGTCAAAAGGTCGAAGGACAAAAGGTCGAAATGAAGAAAGACCCTTCTTTTTTCTTCCTTCTTTATTATTTTGTCTCCCTTTTAACTTCTATTTTATTTCTTCTTTCTTTTTCTTTCTTCCTTCTTACTTCATATGCTTCTTTCCTTCCATTCTCCTTCCTTCTTTATTCTTTCTTACTTCTTTCTTCCTTCCATATTTCATCTTCCTTATATCTAATTTCTTTCTTCTCTCTTTCTTCCTTCTTCCTCCCTTTTGAAAAAGAAAGAAAGAAGGGAGGAATTCTTTCTTTCTTTTTCATGTTTTTCAGGAAACAGTTTTTTTTCCTCCCTTCTTCTTACTTTCTTCACTCTTTTTGCCTTCTTTCTTTCTTCCGTCTTTTTTCATTTTTTCTTCCTTCTTCTCCCTTCTTTTTTCCTTCTTTCTTCCTTATTTTTTCCTTCTTTCTTCCTTTTTATTTCCCACATCTTTCTTTCGTCTTTCCTTGTTATTTGCTTCTTCTGTCTACCTTCTTTTATTGTTTCATTGTGTCTTCCTTCCTTCTTCATTCCTTCTTCATTCCTTCTTCATTCCTTCTCCATTCCTTCTTCATTCCTTCTTCCTTCCTTCTTCCTTCCTTCTTCCTTCCTTCTTCCTTCCTTCTTCCTTCCTTCTTCCTTCCTCCTCCTTGTTTCTTTTTTCTTTCTACCTTCTTTCTTACTTATTTCTTTTTTCCGTCTTTCCTCATTACTCCTCCACTACTCATTCCTTGTCTTTTTGTCCTTACGACATTTTGTCCTTCGACCTTTTGACCGTCGACGTTATGATACAAATTCGACCTTTTGACCCTTCGACCTTTTCTCCATTCGACCTTTTGTCCCTTCGACCTTTTATCCTTTCGACCTTTTGTCCTTTCGACCTTTTGTCATTCGACCTTTTGACACAGATTCGTATAAGGGTGTCCCCAAGGAGGCGTACTATCACCTCTATTGTGGTCTTTAATCGTTGATGATCTTCTCAAACAACTCGAGGCTCGAGGCTTCGAAAAAGTTGGCTTCGCGGATGATATACACGGTTAGAAAAAAGCTCCTAATTTTAGGTACTTTTTTCTCTTGCATCTCCCTTCCTCTTCCCTTTGTTGTCATAAAATGAAGAGCAAAACCACTCAACAAGGGCATTAAAGTGTGGGAACCCAACGTTGAGTAATCTCATGTTTACAAAAGTTGAGTGAAATTTACATAACTTTTGGTTAGTTTCTATTTAAAATTAAGTATATTTTGCGTAATATTAAGTGAATTTCACTTAATTCCAAGAAAAAATTACTTAATTTTGGGTTCCCACACTGAACCCCCGATTTGAATGAAAAGTACCTAATATTAGGTACTTTTTTCTAACCGTGTAGTTATATCGGTGAGATGAAAATATGACTGTGTTATTTCTAACCGAATGCAAATTACCCTAAATTTCATCACACTATGGTGTGAAAAAGAAGGATTAAACATAAATCCTTCAAAGGCCACATTGGTGGCGTTTACAAGGAGAAGAAATTATTCTTTTCCTACTTTAAAATTGAAAGGAGCAGATTTAAAACTTTCAAACTAAGTCAAGCATTTTGGAGTTAGACTTGACAGTAAGCTGAATTGGAACTTTTATCTTGAGGAAGCATTGAGTAAGATTACAAATGCTTTATGGATAAGTAAGGCGACATTCGGTAAAAAGTGGGGACTGTAGCCAAAAATGATTCATTGGATTTATACGGCGATTGTGAAACCTAGAATTTCATATGCCGCATTAATATGGCGACCAAAAACAAAAGAAAGGGTGGTTCAGAAAAAGTTGGAAAAACTTCAAAGATTGGCTACTCTTTCAATAACTGGTGCAATGAGAAGCACGCCGAATAAAGCGCTAGATGCTTTGCTCCCCGTGCAACCATTAGATTATTTTATTCAGTTAGAAGCAAATTCAAACATCTTCGAAGGTGACCTGAAAAGGACATCTTAGTATTCTAAGCAAAATAAGTGTCAACTCACTTATCACAAACAATGGTGACTGGATTAGGAGAAGATTCAATTTTTATTGTTGCTATGATATAATTAATCTTGAGCGAAATACATGGGCAAACGGTGGACCAAATCTTCGCTCCGAATCAATTGTATTTTACACCGATGGTTAAAAGCTGAACAATCAAGTTGGAGCAGGCGTGACTGGCCCAGAGATAAATATTCCTATTCCCATGGGCCAATGACCAACTGTTTTCCAAACTGAAGTTCAGGCTATTCTTGAATGCTCTCAATTATGCTTACGCAGAAATGATAGGCATTCAAATATTTTCATAATGTCTGACAGTCAAGCAACATTGAATGCTTTGAAATCAGCAACATGCAGATCTAAACTGGTTTGGGAATATGTTCAGTCACTCCAAACCTTGGGTAGTCGTAACAAAGTGAACCTGTACTGGGTACAGGAATTAAAATATTCAAAAATCATGCACTTTTGACAGCGTAGAATATCGAGGTTTCAATAATCAAAAAGTCGGTGTAAGGCTTAGTCGAGTCAAGTATGAGATACTGAAGACAGGTAAGGTTGCTGTTGAGCTTGAAATACGTATTTTGGAAGTTACTGTAAAGTTACAATCAAGTGGTGGGATAATACTATCTCGTCTTATGCTAAGTGAAGATATTCCACTACAAAGCTCTGAATAATGTTCTTATCAATATGTATGTTGTTACATTAGCATAAATTGATAATATTTACGCAATTTTCTAGCTGAAAATCCGTTGGGAAGTTCAAAAGAGTTCGGTTCGGAGGTGAGTCACAGAAGGAATAAATTCGTTTGGAAACCCAAAAAACGAAACGGACATTATTGGGTTTACAAACGGAGAACCTTTGGTCCTTCACACTTTTTTGGGCTTCCGAACGAAACTCTTTTTGCGCTTTTGAACAAAATCCTTTTATCTTCTGAACGGAATCTTTTTAGGCTTTGGAATCCCAAAAGATATCTTTTGTACAGAAATAGATGAAAAAATCATTCAGAAGCCCAGATGGCTCCACTCGGAATTCCAAAAGTATTCCTTTCGAAAGCCTAGAACGAATTCGTTTGAAAGTGAAGCACAAAATAATTTCGTTCAGAAACCCAACAAGGTTCCGTTCGGAAATCCAAAAAAATTCTGTTTTGGAAGCCCAAAAGAATTTCGTTCAGAAATATAACAGAATTCTTTCCAGAATCCCAAATTATTTAGTTCGGAAACCCAGCGAAAGGCCTTCACACTTAATGTTTTTACCGGTATCTCAGCAAAATGGTCAACTTTTACCGAAATTCGCACAGCCGTGCCCCAGCAAGCATGTTTTTTGAGAAGATTTCTGTCAAAATTACTGGAAATCAGCAAATAATTTGCCGAAAATCAGCTAACAAACATCATTTTTGCCGGAATATCAGTTTTTTTTTATTTTACTTTTAAGGACCAAAAGTATTCCGTTAGGAAATCTAGAATGATTTTGTCCAGAATCCCATAAGAATTGCGTTTGGAAGTCCAAAAAGATTTCTTTGGGAAGCCCAGAGTGATTCCTTTCGAAAGCCCAAAAGAATTTCGTTCAGGGGATTCCAAAGGGATTCCGTTAGTAAACCCAGAAGGATTACGTTCAGAAGTTCACATAATTCTGTACGGAAATCCGTACAAACGGATATCTTTTAAGCCTAATGGAATTCTTCTGGGCTTTTCAATGGGATCATTTTAGGCTTTGAATGAATCAATTTTGGACTTCTGAATTGAATCTTTTTAGGTTTCCGAAAGGAATCAAAGAATCTTTCCGTTTGAAGTTCTCAAAGGATTTTTTTTGGAATCCAAAAGTGATCCCGTTCAGAAGCCTAAAAGGTTCCGCTCGGAATTTCAAAATGATACCGCTTGGAAACTTTATAGAACTCCATAAGAAATCCTCATAGCGATTTTGTTTGAAAACCTAAAATGGTTTAATTGGAAAGCCAACAGGATTCTGTTTGGCAGCCCAAAGTTTTTAAAAACTGAATGTCTGTAAAAGTCTGTAACTTCAATCAAAAGTCTGTATAATGTCTGTAATCTGTATGATGTCTGTATGCAAGACCAAAAGTCTGTATAAATACAGACATGTCTGTATGTCTGGCATCCCTGACTTCAAGATGATGTATGTCGCTTCTGCGGTATACATGTAGAAGACTCGGAACATCTGTTATGCCATTGTCCGGCAATTCTTAGAAAGAGATTACAGTTCTTCAACAAGGGGCTGATAGAACCCTCAGAAGTTTGGGGAACAAGTCCCAATATGGTAGTACGATTCATCAGAACCTTGAAACCGCATTGGGATAACGCTGGTAGTCAAGGTCAGAGTGTATGTAATTAAGAGTGGCGACATGTGCCGCATTTGACAGGTCTCCTGCTCGTTTGGAACGCGATTTTGTATGGGAATGACAGATGAATTTTGTTCCAATTCTGACAGTGTCGCCACTCTTAATTACATACACTCTGGTCAAGGTAATGCAATTGCTCTAAATAGTAATGATGCGTCAACTTGACAAAGCTAGATCAAATGGGGCATATATCACAATGGATCTAACAAATGGTCGCAGTGATTAAAATACCCAACAAGAAAAAAAAAAAGATGAATGCATGTATTAGATAATTAGCGAATAAAATTAGTTTAAAAAAAAACTCCCACGTAAACCAACTCCACCAACAGGTAGTTCAAGCATTCACCTGCCCATTGATGGTGTTGGTTTGCGTGGGAGTGCAATCGGATTCGTCAAATCGACGTTCGAATCTTTGTTTACGAAAGCAGATAAGTCGTTTTGAAAATTTGGTATTTAAACATGTTTTGCTAATGATGATCGAGGAATTCGATACAAATGTGATAAGGCTTTGATGATTTTCAAATTTCATTAAACTAAAAAGTGTTCACAATTAATTTGCATAACTTAGAACTATTCGCCCTCCTTAGCCGTGCGGTAAAACGCGCGGCTACAAAGCAAGACCATGCTGAGGGTGGCTGGGTTCGATTCCCGGTGTCGGTCTAGGCAATTTTCGGATTGGAAATTGTCTCGACTTCTCTGGGCATACAAGTATCATCGTGTTAGGCTCTTCTTCTTTTTCTTATTGGCATTACATAACCACACTGGGGCAGAGTCGCCTCGCACAGTTATTAACTGCGAGGTTTCTAAGTCAGAATTTCGTGTCAATTTTCCTCAAACTCACCGGAGTAGCGGGCGATCGGAAGAAAGTGCAATCCATTTATTAGTCTTCCAAGCATCTTTGTGTTACACTTGAAGAAAAGGGTTATCTAGACGTTTTTAACAGTAAGCGGCCTCTTCTGTTTTAATAAAGCAGTTTTCTCAATAAACTCAAACATGTTCTGCAATTTGAACATTTCTAACGGTTTCACAAAGATATTTCAAAGCTATATTTCATATTTATTATTTTAGTTTATTTATTTATTAAGACCATGTCGTTATTTTTTCCCAAAGCTTCGTGAAAAATCCTTTCTTAGTTTCGGGCACGTTGTCCAGTACAGATAAGCCTATCGCGTTTGTTGAAGGTTTCGTTGTTGCAGACAAATCCAAATCGTGCTGTTCCACTTTCGCTGTAGCATCATAAGATTGAAATGTTTCGCCTTCATCCGGCACTGTTGAATCCGTTGTATATACGAAGACATCGTCCTCACTTTGGTCAGCCGTAATTGGTTGCATCTGAACAGGAAACGTTATGGCCAATATGGTTAACAGCAGCATCAAATGTGGAGTCATTGTATTTTATATTCTGATGGTGATGTTGACTCGAATAGAACTGTAGAAGCACTGAAATTTGCGATTGATTGCAGAGGCAAGCAAGGCAAGACCAAAAATAATTTGGGACTTATCTGTTGATCTCTCCATAATTTCAATTTCGCGAATATTCTTTAATCACATAGACGTGGCTCTCAAAAGTGAGTTCATGCTTCAAACATATCAAAATTTATTTTATCGCTCTCTTCCTGGCTCCCATATACCTAATAGATTTATAACAATTAACACATACGGCTTTCAGTCCTAGTTCTTAGATTTTCATGTGATTGATCTTTATAGAATAACTGGGCTTTTCTCAGCCGTGTAGTAAGATGCGCGACTACTAAGCAAGATCATGCTAAGGTGGCTAAGTTCGATTTCAGGTCCGGTCTGGATAATTTTCGGGTTCAGGTTCTTAGATGCCAGTATTACATCCCTCAGGAAGATGTGTTTATTAGGGACTTGCAAAACTTTCTGCGAGTTTTCTAAACCGTGTCAGCATTGATGCAAGCGAACACCCTGAAAACCTGCCGGACCGGGCCCGTGAACCAAATCCACCCATCTTCACCGTGGAGTTGATTTTTTTAAAGGTCTTGCTCTCGTTATGATCGGTTATGAATTATGATTGTTTCGACGAGCAATATTACGTATCGTAAAACGTAGTATCGCTAATTTTATCAGAAACGTTTAATATAGGTGAAGTTTGATTTCGAATGCACATTATTGTCGTTCCGCGCGTTTAGCTCCAAACAACACTTGCAGCCATAACTGCAGATGTAAACTCTCGAACAGTTCAGATCGCAAATTACTCTGATTAATATTCTGCTAATGTTGTCTAACTACATTATATTTGTGCTGTTTGCGTTATTCGTTGGAATCATTATTCCAATGACCGTAGCGTCAGCCAACTACGGGAGCGGACCCATAACGCTTCCAAAAAATTGGAAATCTTTGGTCAAAAGCTGGTATCAAGTCCCGACCTCGAGAAGAAAAAAAGTTAGAGTACGGGTTCAGACAAATATGATATAGGCGTTGGAGCTACGATTTTGGTGAGTCGACAACTAATTTAAACTGTCACTGTTTTTATGTAAATTTTTTTTCTAAGTTTGTAATAGCTAACGGAGTTAAACACAGATTATCTTGAAGAGATATTCAATTTATTTGAGAATCGCGATAAGAGACACTATTTTCAATACATGGCTTAATCCACAACCAAAATGTTATTAAAAATGTTATTAATAAAATTTAAGTATATTTTTGGAGGTTGTTTTTTTAAGGTTGCCTTTGGGGAAACCGCGTACTCACACCTTGTTCCTTTTTTAATTTTTAATGTTTGATGACACAAAAAGTTTCATTCAATTACTAAATGCAGAAAGCATCTTGAGACTTTTAACAGGCTGCTGATGTCAGTCGTCAACACAGACGACAATTCAGAGAATAAGATAACTTCTAGGAAGCTGCGAAGAGACTTTTTATATTTCAAACAGAATCCCTATATAGTAAGCTTAATATTTAATCTTTTTTAACCCTTATCTACTTTTAATTCTTTCAAAGCTTATAAATTATTCTTTATTTTATGCATTACAATGCTTTTCCAAAATTTATTCTTCATTTGCATACCGTGATTAATCTTCGGACTTGTAAATATCTGCTAGGTAGGTGGCAGCCATATTTCAAAATATTTTTTCTGCATTTTATCCAGCATTTTACGAGCGCTAATGGCCACCACAATCAAGCTCAGTATGAATAATTTGCTATCTTCATTGTAAAATAAATAATCATCGAATGATGTTGCCAAAGATTAAACATATATTAATCATTCTAAGGTTATCCAGCTTTCCACGCTCGCCATGATGGCGGATGCTATAAAATGTTTGACATTAACTGCTTCTCGACACTGAACTGAAATTATCGCCTAAGCATGCGTTAATGCTCTTCGTCGCCAACGACAACCCAACATTTGTTATTTTTTCAACAACAATCTACACGAGTACTTCAACATTTTTACATTTATCATAAGAGTAAATACATTTTAATTTTTAATTCTTTATTTCAGAAATCTTAGTTTAGGCATGGCAGCAGTAGCCGTTCGAGGTTATTTAAAAAAAATACGGATTCCCATGCCCGTTAAGCTCGCCTTTAAGTTATGGTCAGAAAAAAGTTTTCTGGATTCGTTCTCACTATCGCATTGATGTAAAGAACCTACATTATATTTACGAAAGCATGTTTTTGTTGCTTTGATTTGAAACTACTTTCGACCCCGGGAGATCTACTCAAACCCAGAAGGAGAACTACCCAAGCCCCAAGCTGATGGGGATCCTACATTCAGAGATATGCGAAAGCGGCCATCTTGAGCCAATCGAGCATTGAGAGCTGTCAGAATCTGAGCCAAATGAACATCGTTATTGTTGCGGATTGAAAGGTATTGCGATTGTAATGAAAAAGATTTTATGAAAAGTTTTGTCGAATAAACAATTTGTTTTACATTGGCAAGTTGAAGTAGTCTAGTTCATGCATGGTACTTTGTTCATTTGTATTGCACATTTATTTTAGTGATAATACACTGTTGGACGTTAGATAACGAAGTCTGAAAATGCTATTATGCGCAAAGTCATGTTCGAGCTCCAACATTTTGCGCCATGGCAAGTGCTGGCAGCGTTTGTTGACGAAAGTAACAGCGTTGCTAAATCGTCTGGAAAAGTATTCGCACATCTCTTAATATAGGATCCCTAGTTTTAAGAAAAAGGCAGCTTCTGAGGTGTGCGCGTAAGTCATTCTCGAATAGCTGGCGAACTTTGGCGGTTTAATTTTGTCAACATCGAATCGCTGAAAGCTTGAAGAGCTCTCCATTTTCGGAAACGTATTAGCCTCGCTGCAACACCGGTATATAAACATCATAAACACTATCGGCATGCGGCTTTAGGCCGATGACATACTCACGCGTGTGCGTGCGCGAACGCGTCCAAGACAAAAGAATTTCTCTTGCTGATATTCTGCTTTACGAGTGCTTGGACGCGTTCCGCATCGCTCGACGCGTCAGTGTGTCGTCGCCATTAGACCGGCTGTTGCGTGTAGTTGACTGGAATCGCAGGATACGCCGCAGCAGCTTCGTTAATTCTTGTCTCAGCGAGGAATTGTGTAAGGGCTTCATCCGACAAGTACGACATCTTTCGGAATAAGACTTACTCCAAATTGGGACCCGGACTTTCTTTAAGGCAAAACACATTTCACTCCACGCTACTCAGATTTGCCTAAAATCGTGAGTCATTACGACTGCTCGTCTTCCCAGCAGAACACCCATGGGACAGTGCACTGTCCTATAGTCGTATGTTGTCTGTCTTCTCGTTTTGCGTTTTTCAGCTTTCGTAGCTGGTGAGTTGCTACCTCTTCCACCCCAATATACACTCAACTTCTACAAACTATAATCGGCATGGAGCATAAGAACACACACCGTTGTCATCCAGTTTATTATGAGAATATTATCAAAAGTACTGCTTTGTATAGAATTTATTGACTCACGATGAGAGAAGTTTTTAGACAAATCGGAGTGGCGTAGAGGGAAATGTGTTTTGTCACGGGAACTTGGAGTAGGTTTTATCCCGAAATACGTCGTACTTGTCGGATGTTCCTCGCTGAAAAAGAATGCCCCCCTTTTCATCGATGCAACATGCGGAGGCAGTAATTGTCGAAGCCCCGGGTCTGAGGTTGCAACAGCCGCCGCAAGAACCAAATGTTACATACGAGCTTCATGCCGATAGTGTTCATGATGTTTATGAGCCGGTGTAGCGATAAGGCTCATACGTTTCCGACAATGGAGAGCTATTCAAATTTTCAGTGAACCACCGAAGATAGCAAGCTGTTGGAGACTAACTTATGCGCTTGGGGCTTGGGTAGTTCTTCTTCTGGGTCTGGGCAGATCTCCCGGGGTCGAAAGCAAACCTCAACAAAATCATTCTCTCGTAAATATAATGTAGGTTCTTTACATCAATGGTGAGCTGTCGTGCGATAGTGAGAACGGATGTAGAATACTTTTCTGACCATCACTTAAAGGCGAGCTTGACGGGCAAGGGAATGCGTAAGTAATTTTAAGAATAACCTCGAACTACTATTGCCTCGACTATTGCTGCCATGTCTAAACTAAGATTTCTGAAATAATTTATTTCTGAAAAATAAAAATTAAAATGTACTCTTCGATACATGTCAAAATGTTGAAGTTGGATACTCGAGTAGATTGTTGTCGAAAAAATAACAAATGTTGGGTTGTCGTTGGCGACAGAGAGCATTAACGCATACTTAGAAGATAATTTCAGTTCAGTGTCGGGGAACAGTTAATGTCAAACTTTTTATAGCATCCGCCATTATGGCGGGCGTGGAAAGCTGGATTGTCCAATTAATTTTTAGTATCGGGTCAAGTACGCTGCTCTTGTGTACGCATCATAGGTATCGATATGCTGTTCCCCGAAGTATCATCAAACGTGATTTGTTTTTATAGGTAATGGTTTTGGCATGAAATGATTAGCATTTATCACGATTTTTGTAAGAAAAAAAAATGTAGTTGCAGTAACTATGGATTGCTGACATAATTGCTTAGTGCTGCCTTTTGTTTGTTTGGTGGCTTCTTTCGCTGCTTTCAAAAGTCTGCTGTGTTTAGTAGCAAGTCTTTTATGTGCTCATATGCCTATTATGCAATCATGCATGAGCTTATTGTCGCGCTCTTCTAAAACGCTCAGCTCTTCTCAGTGGTAACGCGCAAGCAGTGATTGCGTAGCAGCGCGCCCATAAGCTTTTACACAGGGTGTGTATCTGTGCCTTTAAAATTTAATAAGCCGCCGAATGGGGTTGCCATAGCTGAATAGCCACCATGTGTAAAGTAAATGGGCGTAGATGAGGCGCTCATGATCTGAGTGTTTAAATATCTTGGGATGCATAATAATAACTCGCTCCGCGTGATCATCCACCACCTTCAGATTGATTACAGTTTTCTTACCCTTTTGATATTCAAGATTTGTTGGTTGGTAGAAAAGCCCATTCTTTAGAAAACGAACAATTCAATTTAAATAACTTCTGAAACTCTTGACCGATTTACACAAAACTTGGAACACATATTTTCTGTTCTAAAAGAGCACCTCCACGAGAGGCCTCATCGTTATTCTTATAATAGCGCTCCTTCCCGAGTGCTATTTTAGGATAGCGCCCCATCTTCCCACCGGTAGTTTCTATTTTAGGTATAGTGACTTCATAAACATATTAAGTTCTCACCGGGCGTTGCTAAAAGTAGTCATCTTCTTTTTCAATGGCTCTGCATTTGAACTGGAACTGTTTATTAGCATTTCCTTAGTTATTAATTGAAAGTTTTTCTATGCCCGCTTTTGCATGAGTATGTATTTTGTGTAACAGGCACAATGGATACACTGTGCCCACTCAAAACATCCTTGACCGAATCGGGAATAGAACTCGCCATCTTCGGAGGGCAATTTTGATTAATCCTAAGCTTTTGCTCGCAAAGCTAACTGAAGACCCGTCATAGTACTTAAATATATTATATCAAGCTTTTATTCATTTTTTTACAGTCATTCCTTCTGGATTTCCTTCCTCCTGGAAATATACCTCGAAACAACTCCCGAAATATTCCGCTGAGTTCTCTTGCAAAGTTTTGACGTAGGACTTACGTCTCTCTTTACTATACCGGGTGTCATTCCAAAATATTCAAATCGACCGCGTTACGCTGTGTTGAAAGATTTTAAACGTTAATAGCGTTCGTCTCAATGGACGAATTTCTGCGGTAAGCCCCTCAATCGACAGATTTCAAGTATGCCTTTCATGTCCATGCTTGATAAGACCCGAAAAACATTGAGATCCAGGGAACCTATAAATATGGGTACCACATAATTCTTGCATAATTTCATTACCACGTTCTCATTGGTGCAGACACCAGCGAATGAGCAGCCGCTGGGTCTGCCGAGAAGCCATAAAATAGCGCAACGCGATTTTTTCCTTTCATTCTGACCGGGACAAGCGAAGCAACCGCATCATCGATTGAACAGCACTCACACCTTTAAGCAGGGAATGAAGTCTGCACCGACCGCTTTTTCGGCTCGACACCATCGAAGCCACCATCATCAGCCGAAACCTAGCCAGTACATCAGCAGTCCACCCTACAGACCCGACAAAGCAGCAATCCTGAGCAGATACCAGCAGCAGAGTCGAGCCGAGACCGGCCGGCATCGGTGCTGAGCCGAGACAGGCTAAAGAAAAGCCACATGATGCAGCATGTATGTCCAAAAAAACAAACGGTTCTTCAGAGAGCCAATAATAGAGATCAATATCAATGCTTTCAATACCCTTCGGGATACAAATTGTACTTGGGTGCCAAATCCAATATTCTAGAGATAAAATTTTATGCGTGATTTTCATAAATAGTGTCAAAACTAACAGTGGATAATTTTTCTGATTTAACCGCGAAGTGGACGAAGGACTTCGCTTCACCATGCCTTTAAAGATTCATAAGATGTCCAAATCTCTCACATAATCTTATTTGGATAAAAAAACACCGATAACAGCTCAAACAATAATAAACTATCAATCGATTTTTCATCAAATGTTGAATTTTTTGGCATTGATAAAAAAAAATGTAGATAAACATTGTTTGATACTGACCGCACATAAAGCGAACGTGACTGAATGATCGTCCCATGCTACCAATTCTAAATCTTATCACCCGAAATCCCATGTCCGGGTGTTTCCTTCCTTCTACTAACAATGTTGTCTCAGAAAAGAACACGTACTTCCCACCTGAACTGCAATTCTAAGCTCGCTTGCCCGGCTTATTGGCCTGTATCTAGCGAAAAGTCCCGTTAGGAAATAGACGCCAGCAGCGAGCAACAAGCGTAAAAAAGAAGAAGCCCTTCTCGAACGCGTTGATGATGATGACGCTTTGGCTGACAAAGAAGCGGGATACAAGACACTAGCTGATTAGCCCACCAATTGGGAAGCAGAGAAGATTCAAAATCTATATCCAGTTTTCCGCGAGCGGTAATGGCCGCCAGCTTGTCTGCGGGTTAGTCTCTGATTTGACGTTTCTGGAGGTCAACTGCACCCATCATTCGAGCATTTTGGTCAATGAGGTATATAATAAGGCTCGAATTCACTGAATCAGCACCTTCTTATATGCAACATTGGTCAGAATGCTCGGAGCGGTGGGTGCAGTTGACCTCCAGAAACGTCAAATCAGAGACTGACCCACAGGCAAGCTGGCGGCCATTACCGCTCGCGGAAAACTGGATACATAAAAATGAATTTCTGTCTGTCTGAACCTTATAGACTACGTCACTACTGAACCGATCGGCATGAAATTTTGTATGCATAGGCTTTTGAGGCCGGGGAAGGTTCTTAAGATGGTTCGAGACCCCTCCCTCCTTTGCACAGGGGGCTCCCATACAAATGAAACATCAATTTCTTAATAACTCAAGAATTAATTTTAGGCGAAATGAAGTTCGTCGGGTCTGCTAGTAAGGTATAAAAGAAAAGTGCATTCGCTCGCAGAGCATTCAGTCTTTTTTATACAACCACTAGAAATTCGCGATTATTTAAAAAGATCGTTTTCTTACTTTTTGGACTTAGCCGAAGCAAACAGCCTTTTTCAAGGCTCTAAGAGTTAAAAATAATGTTCTCCTTCAGTCGCTATCGCACGGATTACACGAAAAAAAATTTTCATAACGAATGTATTCGGCAAAACACATACATTTTTGCCATTGCGATTTCGTAATGAAAAATATGTCTAATTGGAATGAATACTATGCGACACTGCATACGATTAACATAACATGAAACTTATACATTTCATGTCATATGTGCATATGCATGATTAGGGTTGTTAATAACCTGCATACATGAAATTTATGGTCGTCATTTGAGAAACAATAACGAAATGATTAGGTTCATAAATTAATTTTATGTCTGGTGATTCTCCCGTTGTTTTCTTTCATTTTTAGGTTTCTTGGTTTTTTTTAAAACACTTGTATTTGTATAAAGAACAAACATTTTCTTTTATTAAAAGTTTTCTTTTCATTGCACACTTACATATTTAAGGAAGCCTCACACCTCGGGAAAATTTGTCCCCGGATTTCGGTCCCCGTGTGGTTAAGTGGGGCCGTTATTTTGATTCACCGTCACCGAATCCCGAAAACATCATACACGGTAACCGCAAAATACTCTTTTTATGAGTACATTTTACGCAATTTCTAGTTTATACTGTATACGTCACAAAATGACTTCTTTTTACTTCTCAATAGGGAGTAAAAAATATGCATTTTCATAAGTTTACCATCAACCTAAAAATGCGTAAAAAATAGTACCAAACCGTTTTCTATTCGTGCGTGCTCGCCACTTTGCAGTTCAGTTACCAAAAGTTTTGGATAAGGAAAAAGTTGGGAATTCTTAAGCTTTCGGTAAGAACTATTATTTTGAATATAAAATTTCCCTTGTTTTTGATAGATTATCTAATCATTAATAGGTATCTTTTGCCTGGTGACCGGCTGCTAAACTCACATTCCCAGGTTATGTGGATTAAATGAAAGTCCATGTCAAGCAGTTTCACTATTTAACAAGAATGAAGAATCCGGTTCCTTACGGAGTACCGACTGTGAATCATTAGTTCCTACGTACTTCAAGCGTTTGGAACACATATTGTAATGTCACCTACCAAAACTACAGCCATGATCGGACGTTGATAACCCGTCACATCCGGAAGGCAAAGATATGGAATTCGAACGCAACGAAGGATGAAAAAATCACAAATAGGAACTATGTTTTAATAAAGAATACAATGTAAACTTGTTTTATTTCCTTTTACGTCTGAAATAGTCGGTCTGAAAAAATAACATTTTCCCGCCCATATATTTGTTTACTAAAAATGCGTTTATTTCACTCATGAGCTTATTTATTGGTGGGATTAAAAGTACGCAATTTTTGACATAAAGCTTGAATGCGCATTATTGAGTAAAAGAGTTTTACTCATTTATTGGGTAGTCCCAGTTGGTCACCGAAATGCGTATTTTGTACTAATTATTGAGTATTTTGCGGTTACCGTGTAGTGTTAGAAATATAAAAATTCGGAAAAAAAATTGGATCAAATTCCCGAGGTGTGAGCTTACCTTTAGTTCTAAAACATTCATTTGAAATAAATTGCTGGCCGACGCAATCACTATCGTATAGATGCGGGTTCCGTTTAGGGAATTATGTTGATTTTTCCGGCGCGAGATCCTCCATAATCACTGAAACATGAAAATTGTGTTGGCATGGACATGAATTAAATTTCTATCATATGCTACGTACCTGTTTTTCTCTCGGGTAGTATTTGTTTTTATACTATTTTACTAAACGGCATAACCATTTTCGATATAAATTATCCAACTAAAAATTGGAAACGATCACGGGGCTAAATATAATTTATAGAGAAAAAAATGACCGGATCCAAATCGTCCATGTTGCTCCAGCCGAGGCTCCAGCGCCGCTGCTTTTTTCTCAAATACGTTTCTAATCGAATGTATAAGTTTAGACTAATACATTAAATATACTTATAACTTATATATATATAATAACTTATACTTTTCACATCGAAGCGAAATATGACATATGAACACGCTAAATACAGTGTATGCAAATATGGTATAAAGATTATATTCAGTTTAGTGAAATGTATGCTGCTATACATAATGAAGGGTATGTATCCAATTAAAAAAATAAAATAATTACTTTTTTTTACGTGTAGGAGGCCCTACATCCCCTGCTGGGCCAACTTGTGGCTTATTTCAGGCAGTCCTTCAGTGAGAAGGTTGCCACTGTCGAGGCTAATATTCCGTGACCGGACAGATACTTTCTGAATTGTTTTTGATGATTCTTGTTCGAGGTAGATTTGATTTCTGTGTCGGTTTGATGAGAAGATTTTGCCAAGGAATGGTATGCAACGCCTATTATTTATCCAAAATAGTTGATGTGAGAAATTTGGACATATTAAGTATCTTAAAGGCATGGTAAAGTCAAGTCCTACGTCCACTTAGCGGTTATGTCACAGACATTACCCACTGTTCGTTTTTTGAAACCACAAAAGAGATTATGGGGCAATTCCAGTAAAAAAAATCCAAAAGATTGTGGAAGGAATCCTAAAACTATTCTGGGGGAACTGCTACCAAGGTTGTAAATTTTCGGCAGCACTGGATGAAGGTGATGTTTTTCTATATCATGTTTTTATTTTCTTCCTGCTTTGAAATCAACCTCACATTCCCGGAGAGGCAGAAAAGTAAACAACAGAACTCACATCACCCACTGCGCCGCGAAGATGAAATTTACCACAGCAAAATGTACACATTCACCCAGCAAATTGAAAAAATCACCACGCGTTTAAATGGGCCACTCACAGTCATACGGTAAGGCGCGAACTGAGCAGCCTGTCAGAGCGACTTGTGAGTGGCTGAATGCGAAATTGAACTGTCGGTGTTGGACATGATTTTTCGGCTGCACCCAGTCGCACTCACCACGGCGGCGATGAAGGCGACTGCAGATAATACTGAGATCCACGTTTTTCACTGCATTGACTGTGAAATATTTCTACCCTGACTGCTACACGCAAAAAAATGCATATTCTGCATATCAAATCAATGCCGATATATACTCTTCCTATATATACTCTTCCTATATGTTACCCAGCGGAAAAAATATTGAAATTATTGAGATTCGTTTTAGTAGAACCATTATTGCAAGACAAGTGAAAAACGCACTCTTACCCCACCGGTGGGGTAAGAGTACGCATTTATCCAATCATGTGCTTTAAGTATATATTAACACAAATAAGAGTTAATAACATTTAATTGATGTTTAATGAACATTTATTAGGGAATGTTTAAAGATTACGTAACTCTTAAAGGGGGAGGAGGTCCTAGAAATGTGCACTTTCATACGAAAAATCATTGCTTTTTTTATATACAAAATATTACAGAGGTAGAAATTGTGGGGAATAAAGTTAGTCCGAAAAATGCATTTGCATTCGTTGGTTACATTGATGGATAAAGTGGAACGTATTTCTTATTTCATGATAAAAACAATAAAATAAACTAAAATATTTATAATGACATTAATAGAAAAATTATAACGAATTTAAAATTAAATCGTAGTTGGCATTTGAAAAGCCAGCATACTAAGAAGCTAATGAGAAGAAATTTGAAATTCAATCTCAGTAGGCTGACGGGATCGGTGAAAATAAACGATCATTCAGTGTTCTGTTTTTGAGGCGTGAACATGCGAATTATCCTTCGGTGTTCCGCGCTTGTTTTCGTGTTGGTTCGTGTTGGTAAGAGGCAAATCGGAAGACGGATTTGCTTGGCTACGACAATGACGTAGTCGTTGCTCCCTACAAGGTAAGAGAGTTCAGCAGTAGAAGAAAAGCTGAATGAGGCAAAAAATATGGAAAGCCCCGACGTAAAAAAGTATGGCAAAAAAAAAGATAAGCTATGATTGGTGAAGGGTAAAAAAAAAATGGTAAACCCCAGACGAGATATGGCAAAAAATAATGGTAAGCCTCAGTCTGAAAAAAATGGCAAAAAATAATGGTAAGCCATACAAAAGGCAAAAAAAAAAATGGTAAGCCTAAGTTGGAAAAGAGAAAGGCAAAAAAAAAAGATAAGCTAAGGGCAAATAGAAAGAGAGAGAGAGAACGCGAGAAAATAATATGGCAAAAAAAATAAGAAAAGTCATGAAAAAAATTACACACATATAAAAAAGGGGTGTCAATAGGCGAGAGAGATTCTTGACAGAATAGTGATAAAGAAAAAAATAGATTGTGTTTCAATGAGCAAAATAAGCAATATTGAGAAATATAAAAAAAACGAAGGTGGTCTACCATTTCAAGATCAGTTATCAGTTATGTTTGGAACTCATCCGCTATGCAGTGCGTTAGATTGACAGTTACTTCGCAGTTCGGTTGACATCTATGAGATTTGGATTGGATTTGGATTGGATTTGGATTGGATTTGGATTGGATTTGGATTGGATTTGGATTGGATTTGGATTGGATTTGGATTGGATTTGGATTGGATTTAGATTGGATTGGATTTGGATTGGATTTAGATTGGATTTAGATTGGATTTGGATTGGATTTGGATTGGATTTGGATTGGATTTGGATTGGATTGGATTTGGATTGGATTTGGATTGGATTTGGATTGGATTGGATTGGTTTGGATTGGTTTGGATTGGTTTGGATTGGTTTGGATTGGTTTGGATTGGTTTGGATTGGTTTGGATTGGTTTGGATTGGTTTGGATTGGTTTGGATTGGTTTGGATTGGTTTGGATTGGTTTGGATTGGTTTGATTGGTTTAGATTGGTTTGGATTGGTTTGGATTGGTTTGGAATGGATTTGGATTGGTTTAGATTGGTTTGGATTGGTTTGGATTGGTTTGGATTGGTTTGGATTGGTTTGGATTGGTTTGGATTGGTTTGGATTGGTTTGGATTGGTTTGGATTGGTTTGGTTGGTTTGGATTGGTTTGGATTGGTTTGGATTGGTTTGGATTGGTTTGGATTGGTTTGGATTGGTTTGGATTGGTTTGGATTGGTTTGGATTGGTTTGGATTGGTTTGGATTGGTTTGGATTGGTTTGGTTGGTTTGGATTGGTTTGGATTGGTTTGGATTGGTTTGGATTGGTTTGGATTGGTTTGGATTGGTTTGGATTGGTTTGGATTGGTTGGTTTGGATTGGTTTGGATTGGTTTGGATTGGTTTGGATTGGTTTGGATTGGTTTGGATTGGTTTGGATTGGTTTGGATTGGTTTGGATTGGATTTTGATTGGATTTGGATTGGATTTGAATTGGATTTGGATTGGATTTGGATTGGATTTGGAAAGGATTTGGATTGGATTTGGATTTGGTTTGGATTGGATCTGGATTGGATTTGAATTGGATTTGGATCAGATTTGTTTAGATTTGGTTTGAATTTGGATTAGATATGGATAGGATTTTGATTGGATTTAATTTGGATTGGATTTGAATTGGATTTGGATTGGGTTTGGATTAGATTTGGATGGAATTTTATTTGAAATTGGATTGGATTGGATTTGAATTGGATTTGGATTGGATTTGGATTGGATTTGGGTTGGATTTGGATTTGTGTAGAATGTGGATTAGATTTGGGTAAGATTGGTTTAGTTAATGGTTTAGTAAATCAATAGTTTCAACAGAATTTAAGGACAGTGTCAATGCGTTACAGCCATAAATAATAAATTAACAGCTGTTATTGATATATAAACTACTGCGCCGGTATGAAAAAAAGAATACAATTAAATTCATGTTTTCGTATTAACAGCCCAAAAAAAAAAATCCCAACCGAAAAAAAAAGAGTAGAGACGGTGAATATTGTGGGGAATAAAGTGAGTCCGAAAAATGCATTTGCATTTGTTGGTTACATTGATGGATAAAGTGGAACGTATTTCTTATTTCATGATAAAAATAATAAAATAAACTAAAATATTTAAAAATGACATTAATAGAAAAAATGATAACGAATTTGAAATTCAATCGTAGTTGGCATTTGAAATGCCAGCATACTAAGAAGCTAATGAGAAGAAATTTGAAATTCAATCTCAGTAGGCTGACAGGAACGGTGAAAATAAAAATCATTCAGTGTTCTGTTTTTGAGGCGTGAACATGCGAATTATCCTTCGGTGTTCCGCGCTTGTTTTCGTTGGTGAGAGGCAAATCGGAAGACGGATTTGCTTGGCTACGACAGAAATATATTAGGTTTCGCGTAGCGTAAACAAAATAATTTATTCAAGTAATGGTACTCTACACGATAGGTTATCGAAATGGTATAATGTTCACCTGATTGAACGTATGTATGGTAATGAAATTATAGTTGCGGAAACACAATTATTTTTAGCAAAATGAGCAAAAAATATCTAACTCCATATCTCCCTTGTTGTTTATTCAAATCGTTCACAATTACGCATGATAATAGTTGGCCAGAATACCTGTCAAACTGATGCAGTGCTGCTAGTTTATCTTCTTTTATTACTTCAAAAAATCAAAAACGTACTCTTACCCCACGCGCACTCTTGCCCCACTCTACTATATAGCTTTCAAAACCACCTAACTATGTCCACTTACCCGAAGACACCAGGTTTCAGGAGAAACTTGATATGTCGTAAGCTGGAGAACCATAAAAAAGTGATCATTTTTCTGACTGCACAAGCATCCCGCGAAGCTCAAGAAGTATGTAATTTGTCTTGATGTTCTGCTTATGCTGTCTATTGTATTCATGCTGCAAAATCATGTAGTGATGCCATGATATATAGCAAGCTGGGCTTCAGGACCTTTCAAACAGTGATCGCTTCCCCAGGGGGAGGTTTCTAGTGAATGATCCCATGTCCCGAGATGCTCTGAAAATGTGCAAATGCCTTCTACTAATTTATGTTACAAAATCATCAAATTCGATGTTTCGCAAGCTGGGTTTCAAAACCACCCAAGGTTGTTAAATGCAGTAGGTGTCCAGGGAACCTCCGCAATTGGCCAATGTGCCCAGGTGCTCTGCAAATGGCTTCTATGAAATTTGTGTTGCAAAATGATGAAGTTTGATGTTTTGCAAGCTGGGTTTCAGAATGACTTAAAAAGAAACCACTTCCCTTAGGGCACCAGGTTCTCAGGGGACCTCCGGAAGTGGCCAATGTGCACAAGTGCTCTGCAAATATTTTTTATTATATTTGTGTTGGAAAATCATGAAGTTTGATGTGCCGCAAGCTGGGTTTAACAATCACTCAAAAAGCGACCACTTCCCTTATGGCATCAGCTTCCCAGGGAACCTCCGGAAGTGGCCAATGCGCTCAGATGTTCTGCAAATGTCTTCTAGGTATTGCATTTGCGTTGCAAAATCATGAATTTCGATTTAGTTTCAGAATAAATCAAAACGTTCGCAAGTAATTAAAAGTTTCTTTAAGAGAACGTTTTTCGCTTAATCAGCCTCACTGAGCTGCTTAAGCGAAAAACGTACTCCTAAAGGAACTTTTGGTTACTTAGGTTAACACTTCCCTGGGGAAACCAGGTTCCTAGAACATCTGTAACCGGATTATGGAAGTCCAAACACTCCAAACGTGCAGTTTCCATTCCCACTATTGCAAAATTATGAATGGAAACGATTGCATCATTATTGAGAGCATGTATGTACTACTATAGTTATCTACGATTAAAAGGAAATTGACCTATTTTTGACCCCATTTGATCCAGGGGACCCCCTCAATAAAACCGTCCCCAAGGACAGAATAACCAAATTAATAAGCTACACAAAAATAAAGGGCTTAATGCATCTTTTCTCTAAATTTCATACAAATCGCTCGAAAAACAAGAGAACGGTGGATTTTATAATTTGAAATTGTAGCCCGGGCCGAAACGAGTAACGGTCATTCGCTTTTGCGGGCAATCGCTCCTATCAAATGAGCTAAGGCACAACTCCGCTGCAATGTTAATATACGTAGGTTGGTGGCTAAGCTACAAAAACTTCGCGAGCCATTATGGGGTGGCGGTAGTGTTCGATGATTTTTCATCATGGCGTCGTGGGCAGCAAATTTGAATTATTTTCCATGGGAAATTTTCCCGCCTGAAACGTCAAGTAACAAAAGTTGCACTGGTGGTGAATGCATCGAAGACAAAGTACATGCTTGTGGGAGGAACCGTGCGCGACAGGGCCCGCCTGGGAAGCAGTGTTATGATAGACGGAGATATATTAGAGGTGGCCGAGGAATTCGTCTACCTTGGATCCTTACTAAAGACTACCTTACACATCGGGAAAATTTTCCGCCGGATTTTGGTCCCCGTGTTATTTAAATGACGCCGGGATTTTGATTTTCCGTGCCCGTTTCCGTTTTTGATCCCGAAAACATCGCATATGCAAAAGCACATGGGGAAAAAATCCGCCGACCAAATTCCCGAGGTGTGAGGGTACCTTTAACGGCTGATAATAATGTGTCACCAAATATGTCATGTACACTGATAAAAAATACACGTTCGATTCATGTTTTTCGGAATATGGATATTTTCAATCAGCTTACACCATCAATTCTAGTGCAATCCACATCACTACGATGTTCTTGACATCCTCAGTTCAAATGTCATTGTATACATCCAAATTCATTATTGATACACTACCATATGATATGCACATCCATGAATAACCATAACAAATACACGTTCGACTCGTGTGTTTCAGAATGTTGATATTTCATTCCAAATTACACCATCAAGTCTGATGTATTTCACATCACTGAGATGTTCTTCACAAACTCAGTTCAAATGACTATGTTTATAGCAAATTGTATAATTGATACACCACGATGTCATATGTTTATCTAAAACATGTTATGAATTACTTCAAACGAATTTGAGTATGCATTCAGACGATTCAGACGATCCTCCATATGTCATTATTTCAATAAAACGAACATGTTCATGCATGTTTCGAAAGGCCGCAACATTTTCAATTTCAATTATAGGTAAATAGTGAACTGATTTTATATTAATTTGCACTTATTAATTTATGAATAAAAAAGAAGGGATATTTTATTGTTGAGTGACCGGGAGGGCAGAAGATGTGTGAAACATGCAACCCTGCCAAATAAATGAAAAAAGTGAAGTTCATCTGCTATCTTAAGTAAAAACAAGTATAGTATAATGTTTGATTTATAAATCTACGAAGGAACTACGAAAAAATTAATCCATATTTTTCGGAACTGTAATTAAACGACAGGAAATGTAGATTTTTTACTTCTTTTTAATAATTTGTTTTCGTTTAATTTAATCTATCCGGAGTACGACTTTCGTTATACGGTTGAATCCCATTAATTTAATACATATATATTAATATTTTAAAATAAATTTTCTTGCTCTGGAAAATCTGGCTGACCTGCTGTGGCTCCTCGTTTATGTTGAATCGCATCAGAGCATACTAATTTGGTACTTCTAATTGATTGCATGTTCACTTCCTGCTTTAGCAGCAGCAGGATCAAATAAGATGGAATTATACTCAAAACGGCGAAGACGCATCGTCAATACTGGCCTCTTCCGACTATCCTTTGCGACGTATGTACTTCGTGGCGGCTTCTTGCTAGCATGAATAAGCACCGAACCGATCATGTTCTCCGGCAGCAGCTCTTTTAGATGTAGGTAACTTGAATTTTTTGTGATCTGTGTGGATAATAAAACCTTATTTACCGGTTGCAGATTTCGGAAAATAAAAGCACTTACCTGTTCGAAGACAAAATCGCCGGCCTCAGCTCATAAAATAGTATTAGTTGGTGTGGTTCAACTTCTTTTAAAATAATAAATGCAACCACCCACTGTGGATATTACATTTTACCAACTTGATTTTTTCTATCTGTCCGGATATCAATTTCCGTCAGAGGTTCGAAAACCAACGAGACGTTTTTCTATACTTCCACTGTTGATTCGTCGAAGTTATAGGAAAACTATGTTTCTTGAAATGGATTTCGATCCGATGACGGAAATCGGAATCCGGACGGATATGCAATCATTATCATTATTAAAATGTGAAAGAAAACACGAAATTCACTCACAATTCAAATGAAAATCAACACAATTATTCTTAGATATCATATATCATACAAGCGACTATGACAAGTCGAGCAACCGAATTCGATTTGCTTTACACGTTAATACCGTGTGGTTTGTTTATAAAAAAATGCTCAGTTTTGAATGAGCCATGTCATCTGTTTTACACGTGATATTGATTTGTATTGACAACATGCGCAAATTCATGTGTAGAACACACGGTCCTCTCGTGTATTTTTTTTATAGTGTACAAAACGCTGATAAGACGGGTAGTCCTCTACGGACATGAAACTTGGACAATGCTCGAGGAGGAGTTGCAAGCACTCAGAGTATTCGAGAGACGGGTGCTTAAGACCATCTGTGGCGAGAAGATGGTCTGTTGCATCGAAGAATGAAGCACGAGCTCGCTCAGCTCTATGGCGAACTCAGCATCCAGAAGGTAGCTAAAGATACACCTATGGTATTTTTTCTAAATAATTCCAAAACTATTGTTGTCATATCGGCATACCCCTCGTATTCTGGTTAGATCACACACACAGACTGAGAGTCAAGAGAGATGGAATCATTGTACTGCAGTCCGTCGCGTAGTTAAGTTCGCTAAAATATAATTCTCGTAAATCCATAAACGTGCGTTTTATTATAAGACGAGAACAACTATCTTTGGTGAAGACAATTATATATAATAGGTATGACTTACTTTTCAAAAATTTTGTACCACTGTTACTTATACCCGAGGGGCTGTCAACTTACGTATTTACGATTCATCTGCCTGAATTGAAAAGGCGTATTGAGGAATTATTTTGAATTTCCGTATTTTTTGGCGTATTGAAGTATTTTTGTATTTTAGTGTATTAAATTCATCATTAATTGTATTTTCCGCGTATTTTTACTATATGAAATGTATTTTTTGCGTATTATTGAAGGTATTTTTTTCATTTGATGTTTATATCTGTCAAATTATCGAATTGTTTTCAAAACAAAGGCGTGAAGATCATGTTTGGGTCACCTTGTGAACAAAGTCGTAGGATTGCTAATCCGGAGATGGCGAGTGCGATTCCGGTCAAGCCTAGGATGTTTGTGAGTGCGCAACATTCTCGACTCCCTGGGCATAGCGTATCTATTATTGTACTTGCCGCACACCGACGGTGCTTGCCACACAAGATACATACTCATGCAATGGTGGGCATAGAAAAGCTTTCAATTAATAGCTGAGGAAATTCTATAATGAAATACTAATTTGCTCAAGCATTAATTAACGCACAACTACAATCAATCACAAATCAGCATGCAAATTACATTAGATCGTTTTTATCGATGTGAAGATACATTTATTTATCTGCTATCAGACAACCATACACTATAGATCAGCAATGCATTACTGATGCTCAACATGCCAAAGTAATGAACCGCTCGCTCGTAAAAGTGCCCTTTCCACTTTAAGGGCTTTTTATTTACAAGCATACCTTCATTGTTTCATGGTTATTTGGGTGAAAACCTGGTCCGTTTGAAATCTAGGCAGCCCGAAATCGAAATTATCAATTATTCCACAGCCAAAGCCGGGTGCTTATTTTGCCATAACTTTAGGGAGATCAATGCACGGAGACTTTCTGAATGATGAATATATCCAATAGAAAAATATGTTCACCATTCCTGATTTGCCCCCGACAGTGCTCGTCGAACTGCTTCCAGTTTCATCATGTGGATTGCGATTTTTCATTTCAAAACAATAATGCCATCGCTGTCAAAATAAACTGATTGGTATTGACAGGCATTGACGTATTTTTGGTGAGCTGACGTATTAATCGGGTATTGAAATTGTACTTTAAGATGTATTGACGGATTGTCGGCGTATTGATGTATTATTTTGAATTGAAGTATTAAAAAGAATTTTTGTATTTTTTATGTATTTTTTAATGTATTTTTAGATGCAAGTATTTACAATTCAACTGATTTATGCAGTTGATTGCCCCTCGCTTATACCACCAGTGCCTCAATAGTATTAACTAAAATAGTTAAATAGCTGAATAGTGCTATATTCATAAGAAATTAACGGGAGAATAAAGCCCCAAACGAAATACAACGGAACGGCGACGGAAACGGAAAATTAGACAGTTAGCCCATATATTTTCTGTCAAATTTGCTGTTTCCGTCGCCGTTTCGTTGTATTGCGTTTGGGACTGAATTGTCTGAGTTTCGCCGGAAAAATCAGATGAACTTCCCCAGAAAATTCATTTGAATAATATTTTCGATTTCCCAACGGAAACTGCTTTGAGGTTTCGAGGATTAAGGTAGCCTCACACCTCGGGAATTTGGTCCACGAATTTGAGTTCCAAGTCATTGGAATTCCCAAGCAAAAGTGTTTGGAATTTACATGAGAATTGCGGGGAATTGTTCCAGTTTTCTACAGGTTGATGTTCGGAACATCCGAGGGAAGTTTCTGTTGAGTTTGTTTTCTAGATGTACACAGAAAATGCTTCGGAATATTTGCAGGAACTCTAAGGACAATTAGTTGCACATTATTCGGCAACTCGGCCGTACCAAAATCATTTTTTTGTGTTAAATATCTTGGCTGTACATAAGTACAGAACATGTTTCGAAATGGACAAATTGATATGAAATTTTCGAAAAAGAATTCACGTGTCTCATACTCTCTAGATAGGCGTGATCTGGCGTAATAACTCCTACACAACAAGATCCGAGTACCAACCTCCACCGCGGTTAGCTCTTTTCTGCAAATTGAATATCTTTCGGATGCTTGATTTGTCCAATCGTCACATGTGGTTTACCGTTTTATATCCACAGTCAAGCGAGCCCACATTTTCTATTATCGAGAACTTCAAACTCTATGCCCCCAACAACGGGCTGGGCGGATTTGTATAGAGTGTGAATCAATCACACTCTGCTGTGCCACACTGCCAAAAATATCTATATAAGAAATATGTGTCGCCGTTATAAATTTTTGCAACTCGACTCGAGTCAAGTACAAGACACTGAAGACGGCCTTACTGTTGAGGTCGAAATACGTATCTGTCAAGATACAATTAAGTGGTGGAATTTCAATGGGATTGTACAAACTCGTCTTATGACAAGTGCAATTAATTGTCCATTGTCTTTATAGAGTTCCTTTGAATATTCCGAAGCATTTTCTGTGTGCATTTCGAAGAATATGTAGTGAATATGGTGGGTACTTGGAATTTTATGGATGACTATTGACTTGAACTTAAGCGAAACTCTATTTTAATTATATTTGAACGAGTTTAACCCACTGTGCCACAGTCCGTAGCTTTCCTGCTTTCCTGCTTTCCTGATCTTTGGTTCGCGTGGAGAAGAACTCTTCAGTCTATTGACGATTCTTCTCGCGGATACACAAGGACTGTACCGCGTTGAGTAATGTTCTGTGATGTGTTTCGGCTGCAAAAGTGATGGATACGACATGGCGAAGTTGGTAGGTAAAATTGTGGTAGGCAAATTGTGGTAAACGAAAAGACATTTAAAAGATTAAGTTTTAATGCATGCAGGACGGGTGGGTACCTGCATGCCAAAAATAAAAGTGCGAACGTTTGGGTTCTGGCACTATTTACAAACGCAGGACGAGTGGGTTCCTTGCGCGTAGACATAAAAAAAACAAATAACGTGCGGACGACTGGGTTCCGTTACGAAAATGTAAACAGGACGAGTGGGTACCTGTTCGTGAAAACAAAATGTACATGCAGGACGAGTGGGTACCTGCATGCCAAAAGAAAAAGAAATAAGATGAAAAAAGTGCGGATGGCATTTGGCACTTCTAACGCAGGACGAGTGCTTGGTAAATGAAAACTAGTTACGTGATGTGCCAACTGGATTCTTATAAAAAAAAACAGGTGGTGTGGTTACCAGCTTTGAAAAAAAAACAGTGTTTAACAAATGCGTGGATGAGTGGTTCTGTACTAAAAAAAGGGTTGTAATAATTTAGGAGACTGATAAGCTTTGATTTGAATTGACATGTTTTTTGTGTTGGGTGATCTTTTCGAATAATGCACGAGTAAGACACAAGCCTAATCTTCGACTACCATACAAAACTGGTAATTTTGTATGGTAGATCGAAAATTAAAGTAAATGTTGATGGTCTTCAAGATGTTTTTATATTAATTGATGGAAATTAATATAACATAACATAGATAAAATTTGAGTTGACATTTAATAATATTCACTAAAAAAAACACAATAAATGAAGATTAAATTGGAAGTAGTTACGAAGTAAAGATTCTTAATTCGTTTTTTTATTAATAAAATTTGGATTGAATAGGGTTTAAATTGTGTATTTTTTAAATGATATTTGTCTCCTAATTTCGATATATACGTACATCCAAACTTGAAATTCTGTATTGATTCTCGAAAATTAGTATTTTCCAAAAACATTAGTTGGCATAAATTGGGGCCAGATACGAATATAATTTGGATCGGATTTGTGTTTGAATTGGATTTGGATAAAATTTTGAAGGGAACGGATTTTATTGATACTGAAGTACATTGAATTTCCAATCGATTACATTCAATTTTCAAAAATATTTAAATGAAATTGGATTGAATTTTAAATGAATTTGTTTTAGATTGGATTTGAATGGATTTTCATCGGATTCCGATTGAATTTAGATTGCATTCGGATTGAATTTGCGTTGGATTCAGATAAGATTTTGGACTGTATTTGGAATGATTTAGGCATAGATTGTATTTGGATTACATTCACATTACATGGAATGGATTTAGATTGGATTTGGAATGAATTTTGATTATATTGTATTTGGAAATGATTTATATTGGTTTTGAATTAGATGTAGATTGGCTTTGTTCAACTTTGATTAAATTTAGAATTGATTAAAATTGGTATAGATTTGGATTTCAATTGGATTTAAATTGGATTCGGATTGGATGCATAATGGGTTTTAATTGGATATGGATTTATTCTGGATTGGATATGGATTAAATACGTTTTGATTTTGAATCATTTTTCGCTTGTTATCATATTGCATTTATATTTCGTGAATATTTTATTGTTGCATTTCCATATAGGATTTGTATTGAATTTGCCTCAGATTCAGATAAGAAGAGAATTGAATTTGAATTAAATTGTATTAAGATTTTATTGAATTGAGTTTGGAATGAATTAACCTCAAATTGAGTTTGGATTGGATTCGGTCTGGATTGGATGGATTTAAAATTAACTTGTATTCGATTTGGTTTGGTTTTGGACTGTTTGGATTTGATTATATTTAGATTGGATTGTATTTGGTTTTGATTTGGAAATGATTTAAATTGAATTCTAATTGGATGTAGATTGACCTTGTTAAACTAGGATTAGATGAGGAACTCATTGAATTTGGATTTGAAATTGATTTGGAATGAGTTTAATTTAGATTGGAATTGGATTGAATTTGTTTTGAATTCGAATCGTTTCCGCTCGTTATTAGTTTGCATTTATTTTTCATGAAAATTTGATTTACATTGAACTGAATTTGCATTGGATTTGGTTTGGAGTTTTATTGAATTTGCATTGGATCCAGGTTAGAAGAGGACTGTAATTGAATTGGATTAGATTAAGATTTCATTGAATTTTATTTGAATTGAGTTTGAAATGGATAAGCTTGAGATTGAGCTTGGATTGGATTCGGAATTAGATTTGGGTTGAATATGGATTGCTTGGATTTAATTTGAAAAGGATTTGGATTGAATTTGGATTTCAATTGCATTTGAATTGGCTTTCAAATTAGATTTAGTTGGTATTTGGCCTGGTTTTGAATTAGATATAGATTGTATTTGAATAAAATGAATTTATTAAACTGGGATTGAATTTGGAATTGATTTAGTTTAGATTATATTTGGATTGGTTTTGAATTGAATTCTGATTCGGTTTGGAATGGATTTCAATTGGATTTGGATTTGGTTAATATTTGGATTGGATTGGATTTGGAATGGATTTGGATTGCATTATTTTTTTAATTTGATTTGGAAATGATTTAGATTGGATTTGAATTGGATGTAGATTGGCTTTGTTAAACTTGAATTTGCATTTTATTTTAATTCGGATTGGATATGGATTGGAAATGAATTTGGAAATGATTTATATTGGATTTTGTTTTGATGTGGACTGGGTTTGAATTTGATTTAGATTAGGATTTGAACTGGATGGGGATTTGGATTTGATTCGGATTGGATTAGATTTAAATTAAATTTTGGTTGCATTTGGCTTGAATTTTGGATTTAACCTGTATTCAGATTTGATTGTATTTAGGATTTACAATGGGTTTTACAATTTTAATTGAGTTTGATTTGGATTGAATTTTGATTGTGTTTGAATTTTATTATATTTGGATTAGATTTGGAATGGACTTTGATTTGATTTGGAATGAAATTTGATTGGACATGAATAGAATTGATTTAGAATGTATTTTGAATGGACTGATTCTGAATTAGATTTACATTAGATTTGATTTGGTTGTGGGTAGGCTTCGTTGAACTTGGATTTTGATTTGGATTGAATTGCATTTGAAATATATTTTAATTTGATTTGGCTTTATTTTGATTGTATTTTATTTGGAAAATATTGATGAACTGGTTTCAAATTAAATTTAGTTGGATTTGAATTGTATGTGGCTTGGATTTGGAGTAGCTTATAATTGGAATTGATTTTATTGATGGATTGCAAATGGAATGAATTTTAATTTGATTTGAATTTATTTTGATTTGGATTGGATTTGAAATGGATTTTCAATAGGATTTGGATTTTATTTCGATTAAATTTGGATATAATTAATTTCGATTTGGATTAAGTTATGATTGTATTTATATTGTATTGTATTTGGGATTAGATTTGGATTGTGTTTTGATTGAATTTTGATTGGGTTTGGAATGAAATTTGATTGCTTTTAAGTGGAAAAAAAATTGGATTGGACTTTGAGCTGGTTACGTATTAAATTTACATTAGATTCGAGTTAGATTTGGATTAGCTTTGTTGAACTTGGATTAAATTTGCATTTTATTTAAAATCAACCGGATTTTGAATGGATTTTAATTCGATTTAAGCTGTGTTGAACTGGATCCTAGAATTTAAAAAAAAACACGAAAATAAAGTTTGAAAAAATCGATTTAGATTAACTTTAAATTGAACCTGGATTGAATTTCAACTTGATTCGGATTGGATTGGATTTAGATTGCATTTGAAAAGAAATTGGGTTGGATTTGGTTTAGATTTCAATTGGATTCAGATTGAAAAGATTTGGAATTATTTCGAATTGGAATCGGATGGGAGTAGATTTGGAATGAATTTGGTTTGGATTTGGTTTCGAATTTACCTTGGATATGGATTGGATGTGGTTTTGGAATTGGAATTTGGAATTCATTCGGTTTGTGTTTGATTTTAATTTGGATTTGGATTGAATTCAGATTTAAATTAGATTGGGTTAAAATTTTGATTGGATTCAAATTGAATTTGGTTGAAGTTGGAAATGGATTAGATTATGATTGAATCTGCATAAGAAATTAAATGAATTTAATAAAATAAATGGATTACATTCAGATTTAATTTGAATTGAATTTTAACAAGGTTGGCATTTAGCGTGGATTTAAAGGGGATTGGACCATGATTAGAATTGGATTGAATTCGTATTGACTTTGAATATTATTTAGACTTTAGTTTGATTGAATTGGCTATAGATTGGATTTGCATTGGGATTGTGATTAGATTTGAATTTTGTTTAGATAACGATAGAATTTTTGCTAGATTTGGTTTTGAATATAGATAGATTTGTAGTAGATTGGAATAGGATGTAAATTTTGATTGATTTTAAATTTTAATTGTATTGTAGAATCGACTTTAGTTTAGGCATTAAATGGATTTGAATTGGGTTTAGACTACATTTGGATCATTCATCAAATGTTTCCTAGATTTTCGATTCACGTTTTGAAAACTAATAATTTTATTCTATGTTGGTTTGGCTCAGATTAGAGAAGGAGGCGAATGTAGTGAATATAGTGGGTACTTAAAATTTTATGGATGACTATTGACTTGAACTTAAACGAAACTCTATTTTAATTATATTTGAACGAGTTTAACCCACTGTCCGTAGCTTTCCTGCTATATAATGTAAATATTTATATAATCCACCTGTCTCGATGATGCGCGTGATGATGATCGTATATCATTGTGCACGCCAGAAAAGAACGACGAATCCGATCTGCTGGCATGTAGTGCGACAAAGAGAGTGTGTGACAGGATCTTTGGTTCGCTTGGAGAAGAACTCTTCAGTCTATTGACGATTCTTCTCGCGGATACACACGGACTGTACCGCGTTGATTAGTGTTCTGTGAGGTGTTTCGGCTGCAAAAGTGATGAATACGACAGAATACTCAACAGGAACTTCCCTTGGATATTATATTCCGAGCATCAACCTATAGAAATCTAGAACAATTCCCCGACAAATTCCACACTGCCAAAAAATATCTATGTATCGCCATTATACATTTTTGCAATAGCTCCACCCTAATATAATCGATATAGAACCACACATAAATTAAATAATTGCTAATTCGAGACCAAAAATCTTGGGAATTCCAAGTAATTCTCGAAACGTCAAATTAGTTTACGTGAGAAAACCGAAAATAATATTCAAATCAATTTTCTGTGGAAGTTCATATGATTTTTCCAAAATTCTGACAAACATTGCCGATTTTCGAACCGGCGCACACCTCTGCACACAAGCTCTTTATACATTATTACCGTTACTTTGATAATATAGAATATAACGTACCTAACCTTAAATAACCGTTACGCAATTGCTAATCAGGCAGTGTAAGCTACACTCTAGCTGTCATCACGCGCTGTTATCAAAATCCAAAACAAAGTGCGGTGCTCTCACGCACACACCGACGCTCAACTCGAGTCTGTCAGCAACCCCCGGCCACATCAAGGGCCCCATCAAAACAATCAGCTGGTGGTGACAAAACAGGCACAGAAAAACACTGCGAGTACATCGGAATCGCTGGTAGATGAGCTCATCGTCCGCGTGTTTCACTGCGTTCCTCGATATTTTAGTATAGAGTAGTGTTGGTCTCAAGCCGTTTGGCTCTATATAGTGTCTGTCGGTGCGCTAAATCCGGGAGAGGAGCAAAACAAAACCCTGCGGGAGAATCGGTTTGCCTGTCGTCGGTCGTTGTCGTGAACCTTCTGGTTGTGAATCCTTCGCTCTCCTGAATTTTCCGAAAACTTCGTCCTCATATCCCGGAGGAAATTTTAGTCTCAGCAAGGAGTAAGAGCGCCAGCAAGTCTGCGGACCTAATCCTGTGCGCCCACCGACGGTGAGCTTCAGTCTTCTTTCGGATTCGGGACTCGAGTGTGCTGATCATCCCATCATCGTCCGCCGATCCCAGAAGAAGGTGCGCCGCCGTTGTTCCTGCGAGTGTCGTGTCGTTTCGGTCGTGTCGTTTTTTTCTTCTCTGTGCGGTGCCAGTGATGGTCTGGAATTTCTGCGATTGAAAAACCGCAGTGATAAAAGTCCAGCCTGTTCGGGTACCAAAAAGGGTTCGAACTCCGGTGCCGTGTCGCGGTCCGTGCGTGAGCTTGTGCGTTCATTATCCTGACTGATTGTGCGGTGCCTGATCTGGTAGACAGGGGACAGCTGAAAGACCTACAATTGAACGGAACTAAAAAGGTGTGACGAGAAGTTTTTTCTGCTGCCAACATAGTGGAGGAAGGGAGAATCGTGCGTTCCTGTCTGACCGAAGAATCGGTATTTCAATAGTAATTTTGCGTGTCGTAAATTGGGGAAAGTTCCTTATTTTCAAGCAGGTTCCGGTGGATTAAAAAACGCGATTCGTATTACCTTGTATCCTTTCCTGGCGCCTGTAAAGGAAGCTGTGAGTATCGAGTAATAATTGCTCTAATTAGAAACGAGCCAAGCCGGAAAAAGGAGTTCGCGGGAATAAATCTTCCTATCAGTGTTTTCTTTTGTGATTTAAAGAAGCTGTCATAGTGATTGTTCAAGTTCGTTGATAATTGAAGCGAGTCAATTAGCGTGATTCCGGTGTAGAAAGGAAAAGCGCTTATCTCCCGAAAAAGTTTAAAATTTTGTTACAGTGATCGGCAGCAAAGTTTTGCTGAAAATAATTCTCCAGTTTTAGTGCTTTGTTCAGGAGCCAGTTTTGTTGTCTATTGTGTTCAGTTTTGTATACATATTTGTACGGGAATATGGCGCCCGGTGTCTGTGTTAGAAAGTGTCAGATGCTGTTGAAGCTGGACCTGTCCCGCGGAGGATTAAGTCCGAAGACCTTTGCGGCCAGCTTCCACCAGCTGTTGAATCAACAACCGTTGCATCTTCGGCATGGTTCACTGCTGACGTATTGCAATCAGCAGAAAAATCCGGAACAGCTGCCGAATGGATTCGGAATCGTCGTGGCCAAGGTAAGTGCTTGTTGGAAGGGGTCGCGCCCTCTGCCAAAGATTGGTGCACCAAAACAAACAAAATCTAATACAGTGTACCCCAAAACTTATGTTGCACAATAAACGGTTACTGATAACAGGACTAATCAATCACCCGTTGGTATCAGGAGAGAAAACGACTATCAGCTTATTTGACCTAAAAGCATGCTACATAACTATAAGACAAACGTATTGGCGCTTTGATGAAGAAGAAAAAGCAGAAAGATGATAATCGAAAAAATCCCCACGGGAACCATACGAAGAAGTTTTCAAAACTCTTCTCAAAAATTCTAAAAGCAATTTATTTAAAAACGGTAAGCAGTAAGGGGTTGGACTTTTCTTCTACTGTATAATAAACACAATATTTCCATTCGAAATTTTATTTTCTTATATTACACTTGAAACACAGAAAAGTTAGATAAATGAAATACCTATCTGCAGAAATAATTTCATCGATTTCTGAGATGAGGTTTTTTGTAATATCGATTTAATTTTGCAAAACTTTTTTTTTTTCAGTGTAGCAATTGGTTTTTTATTTTTTGGATATTTTTCCAAAAAACTTCTTTTTACGGCAGTCCGCCTTACAACACTTTTTGTAGGTCTTGTCATTTTAGAGTTACGTCGATTTTTAAAACAAATCAATGAAACAAAATTAGGTCCTTATCAAATTTTACTTTTGACAATTCTCGCTTAACTTTTCAAAAGGACCTAAGTAACATTTTTTTCATGAATTAATTTGAATACAGCAATCAATAGCTTCCATGTTGTTCTGTTGATTGCGCTATTCAAATTAATTCATTTAATTCATTCTGAGATGGTGCTGCCAGCCCCAGAGAAGGATTGGCGCAAAATTCGTCATATGGAAAACAATAAACGTAGAAAAGTGTTTTTCTCTTGGTGGCCATCCACAAAGTACGTCACGCTCCTAGGGGGGAGGGGGGGTTCCGAACAGCGTGACGAATCATACAAAAATTTTAGAGGTTTAATACAAAAAGTGACGAAGGAGGGGGGGGGGGGTTGAAAATAGCCAAATTTTGCGTGACGTACTTTATGGATCTTCCCTTGGTGCAGGCCTGGTAGCGGGTCACTTTTTTTGGGCAAGTCACTAAAAAGTCTCTTTTTTCGACCTAAAGTTACTAAAGTCACTGTGACGACGAACGAGAGGGAGGGCACTTCTTCCACCGGGTTCTTAGCAGCACTGATTTTGGGTATAGTGCAGCTTTAAAACTATCGGTGTACAAGCGTGCATGGAATACCTCCACTCAAGGTTTCAGTTGCACTCGTATTATTTCTAGGAAATATGGTAGAATTCACTAGAATAAGTAGCAACAAACTTCAACAGATTTAAGAACGAATTTAGTTTAGGTAGGTTTGGAAATCGGTATAAGGTACACCGGGGCAAGTTGAAATGCGGGGTAAGTTGAAACGGAAGCTGTAATTTAGATCTGAAATGACCGAATGTCCTGATTATTTTTTTCAACAAACTACTCCCCTAAGCGCACCTTCTGACTGCCATTCCCGGAAGATTGCAGCTACTAGAAGCAATCCCTGCCATTGTTTATTTTTCGCCCTTTGCAAAATCCAAACCAACTATTTGACGTGCCAATGAAACAGGTCTTAAAATGATGTTTGTTTGAGTTTTTTCATCAAATTTGCATGGTAGGCAATCATTCAATGTTGAATAAGCATAATGATTATAAAAAATCGATGGAAACCCGTTTTAATTTTCAAAATATGGTCGTTTGAAATTGCTCTGCATTTTTAACCCATCGGGGCAAATAGAAATGCGTGGTGCGGGGCAAGTTGAAACAACGATTCAAAACCACACCCTCGCAATTAAAAGTAATATTTTTTCCCAGAATTCAACATGGTTCGTAAATACATTCGGAGAACATAAATTTATAAAAAGGTCCAAACTTCTGAAAATAAATTTAATAAATTTCTGCCCATCCTCCACCCACAATCTTTACTAAAAAATAGGATGAAAAGGGGTCATGATTAAAGTTTTGAGATTCTATTCTACTTCTCCTCGTAGTGGAGAGTGGTCCCAGAAAATTACGTTTATGACTTTTTTGAATACTGACCTTATTCGCATAAGAGTCCTATGTCAGTTTTCTTTGATTTGAGTAATTTGCCGTTGATATTTTTTAAACTTTTTTTACATGGAGAAACACAAAAAAAAAATTAATGATTTAAAAACAGAATTTGACATTATACAGTGTTGACCCGTTTTTTTACTCACTGATTTAGTCTACCCCGATTTTAACACGTTTTCAGCCCGATTTTGTAACCCAAAAAAAAATTGAAAATTTTAGTCGTTCTTTTTATTTCCGGAAATAATACCACAAACAACAACGACTTTCATGAAATAAATTTTACCGCCTGTAGTTTATGATGAATGACTTCTGAGTACATGTAAAAGATTCTGTAAGCATTTTCAACAAGAAATAACGAGTACTGAGCACTCGTTTTGCCTTTCCAAGGCACAAACTTGTGAAATAAATTATAAAACCGGAAATTTAAAAAATATCCGATTTGGTCACTAGTCCTATTTTATCACCCAAAATTCACAAGGGGTGATGAAATCAAGATATTACTGTGTTCTTTATCTGTGTATAGGGGTCGTACACTTATTATAAATGATTTTTTATTTATATGGTGCGTAAGAGAACGACAGACCACCACCCCACCCCCCACACCCACATAATGCTATTGAGTTCTCCAAAGTAAGAATCACCAACACTAATGTCACTGTGTACGATGTATAAAATAAAAGTGGGTGATAATCTAGTTGCAGCAAAACATCACAAACACTTCGAGAGGAATACAACGAATCACGCACACTTCTATTCATTTGGAGAACTCAATGGAAAATTGACCATATTTATTTTTTTTAGTTTAAAAGAGTATCAAAATCTGGAATGTGACTTTTATTAGAGTAAATATTGAGATGAGAAAACACAAGTGGGATTTGATTTTCAAATTTCTAGAACAAAGCTTACTATTCTATCAGTTTCCCTTAAACAAGAGACAATTTTGAACTAATTTTTGAAAGAAAATCAAAATATTCACGTGGGACTCTTATGCGAATCCTGCCAGTATAATCACCTTTATAACCTGGTGCATCTTGAGTCTCGCTGAGTACATATATTTTGTTTTTAATACGGCAAAATAAGGTTATGTCTGTATATAGCGCAGTGTTTCAACTTGCCCCGATATGTGGGGCAAGTTGAAACAATGTATATAAAAAATGATTTCAGTAAACAAAAGATTTAAAAAAAAGTTTGGTAAGTTTGCTTATTTTTTATGCATAATCTTTGGCCCGAACTAGCAAACACCACAAACGGATTCAAAATTTATCAAAGGGTGATTTTTTTACAGCTCTTCAAAGTTCAACTTTGAAAAAACCGTTTCAACTTGCCCCGGTGTACCTTACACTCTACAATGCTCGATGACTCGGCTTTATTATTCGCTGTCATTCCCCGATGTCAGTCATCCGTTGACAGCTGTCTCTGGAGTTCAGCTCGAAAAAACACCTCGGATGACCCGCCTGAGTCAGTGCGCCCAGCGGCAACATCCTCCCCCCCGTAACACTGGCCATCGGTCCATGTTTTACACCCCGTCTCAACCTCTAATACAGCCAATTTAGATACTGGCCTTCTTAAAGCTCCCCTCGCAGTTTGCACCACGGCTTGACGAACTCTCCCATCCTTCGCGGTCATTACCTGCTTAACCCGTCCTCGGATCCAGCCATTCCGGCGGGTGTCATCGATGATTAAGACAAGATCTCCTTCAGCAATGAGTTTCGTTTCACCAAACCATTTCATCCGCTTCGTCAACATGGGGAGGTATTCCCGTACCCAGCGTTTCCAGAACACATCCAATTGGTGTTGGATTTGGTTCCAGGAATTTCTTACCGCAGAAGCTGGATCACTGAAGGCCACTGTAGGTTGTCGTACACCTCTTGAGCTTCCCATCAGGAAGTGGTTCGGGGTAAGAGCTTCTGCTTCCTCGGCGTCCAGCGGCAGGTACGTAAGCGGTCGACGATGCCTTCTGCTTCAACGACCAAAGTCTCCAGACCTTCGTCGTCCAGTTTCCGATTATTGTTGTACGCGGCTTGCATGGCTGTCTTGATCGACCGCACCATTCTTTCCCACGCACCGCCCATGTGAGGTGCTCCTGGCGGTATGAAGATCCACTTAGTATCTGTGTTTGTAAACGTTGCCGCTATTTCTTCGTGTATTTCTGTAATCTGCTTTTTCAACACGTTCTCTGCACCCTGGAAATTGGTGCCATTATCGGTATAACAGAGGAGTCGCGTCCGCATGTGCAACCTGTGCACTGCACAGTGTGAGGGGCACTTCGGTTGAAAACGAGAACACACTTTAATCGGTTTTCTAATATGTTTAACAGAACGTTTATTTCCACGTTTATTTCCACGACCGGTACACTCCTGATCTTGCAACCCGTACACACTGACTGACCACCTTCTTTTTTCCATCCCTATCACCTTCTCCCTTCATCTCTTTCTCCTACTGTCAAAGACATGTGTCACTTATTATCAGGGGATAGGACATCAACTGTAAAGGGTCATGACACTAAACCCTACAACCCCTCCTTAGTTTTATTTGAAACGATGTTAATGTGGCATATAGTCCATGAACTTAACAGGCTCTTTTCGTACACGCTTGGAACAAGTTGGGCGATTCGGCGTGTCTGTTGGATTAGCTTTAGCTTGTTGACGATGTACTTCTTCCAGGCGTAATGTGCTTGAATCTTGTTGCTCCTTCTGGACTGATTGCTCGTCGTCTGGTATAATCCGCTTGAGGTCAGCCACATTTCTACGATATTCTTTTCCATCCTCTTTGGAACGCACTGTTGTGTCAGCACCATTTTTGCGAATAACAATATATTCTTCCGGAGCGAATGTTGAACTTAACTTATTTTCTTTACGCATACGCTTCACCAAAACTTTATCACCAACATCAATCACACTCTCGCGTGCACGACGTTTTGTATCGGTTGCTATTCTCCCCTTTTCTTTCTGCATTCGGTCACAATCTCTAATTTCTTCGTCCGCCTGAGAGCTGCTAGGAAGTTGTGGAAGTTTAGAGCGTATTCTTCGACCGAACATCAACTCCGACGGTGATTTACCTGTGGTTGGATGAGGTGTAGCATGATAAGACAGAATGTATTGGCACAAAACATGTCTCCAGTCCTGGCCAAGTTCCTGAGCGATTCTCAATCTTTTTAGGATCGATCGGTTTTGTCTTTCGACCTCTCCGTTCTGCTGAGGCCAATATGGAATAGTATTGACTAACCTTATTCCGAACTCATCGCAAAAACTCTTGAACTCCTCGCACCCTGCGTTGAATTGTGGACCGTTGTCAGCTCGGATGGTAACTGGTACGCCATAGCGACAGAAGATCTTTCCTAGTTCATCAATTGTGTGTTTTGTAGTGGTTTTGTGCATCTCGCAGACTTCGACATATCGACTGTAGTAATCTACAGCAACAAATAGAGTTTCTCCGTTTGGAAGCGGCCCAAGAAAATCTATCGCGATGTCCTCCCAAGGACCGCTTGGCAGCTCCTTTCGGATCACTGGCTGTGGAGGATCTGGGGTTGAAACTAGGAGACATCCTCGACACTTCCTTACGAATGCCTCTACGGCGGCATCCATTTTTGGCCACCACACAGCACCCCGCAGATGAGATTTCATTGTACGCATCCCCAAATGACCTTCATGGGCAATCTTGATTACTCTATCACGCAGCGAAGTGGGTATAACTATTCTATCAGCTCGTAGCAGAACATCTCCATATCGACACAATTCACTAGCAATTACTCGAAAAGATAGTGGTAATCTTTCTGTTACTCCCTTCTCAATCGCTTCTAGCACTTCCTGAATCTCTGAATCCTCCAGTGATCCCTTAACGATTTCATCCCAACGAAGAGCAACGGAGGTTGCGGATGATAAAGCAACTTGTTTTACAAACATTTCTTCTCTCGGGTCGAATGGAACTGGTGTAAGCATACTCAATCGAGAAAGAACATCTGCCAAATTTCTCTCACCCGATATATGACTTACTAAATAATCAAACGCTTGTAGCCGAAGAACCCACCGTTCTATTCTTGCACATGGCCGCGATCGTTCAGTGAACAGGTAAACCAATGCCTTACAGTCTGTTAAGATATCGAATTGGCGGCCATACAAATATATTTGAAATCTTTCAACACTCCAAACAATTGCTAGGGCCTCTTTCTCTGTTTGGCAATAGCGTTTCTCGGTATCGGTGAGAGATTTTGACGCACAAGTAACAACTCTACTGTTACCTGCTGGGTCAGTCTGCATCAGTATTGCTCCTAATCCCGTAGGACTTGCATCGGCCATAACTGTAGTTCGATGCTGTTTATTGAAACACCCCAATCGCAAAACCTCAGTGATCGCAGCCTTAATACTTTCAAAAGACATTTGGTGTCGCATAGACCATTCGCACGTTGACTCTTTCTTTGTCAGCATACGAAGGGGTTCATCAAAAATAGGGTATACCCTAAATAACCTTTGGTTATTCATATATATGAATTTGTTTAGGTAATTTGCAAGGCCCAAAAAACTGCGTACTTCAGCCTCATTTTCCGGTTGTCGGAATGATTGGATAGCAACTACCTTATCATCCGCAGGAGCGATTCCCTCTGGTGATATTTTGTGTCCCAAAAACTCAATATTTGTTACCCCGAATACGCATTTATCCCAGTTCAGCTCGACTCTACGTTCTTCAAAACGTTTCAACACCTGACAACATAACATAGTAAACAAGAAATTTTTATTATCATGAAAACCATAGTATCGATATTATAACATACATTTTCACTGAAATCATGAAACGAATCGTTAATATGGATAACGTACCTCTTTCAGCCGCTCATCGTGTTCCTCTAGTGTGGCACCTTCGATCATCACATCATCTAGATACCATGAAGTTCCTTGGCATCCCGCTAATATTTGGTCCATTACCTTTTGGAACATCTCGGGTGCAGTAACGAGACCAAAAGGAAGTCTTTTGAACCTAAACAGTCCCTTGTTCGTGATGAATACGGTAACGTCCCGTGACTCCGGCGCCAGTTCAACTTGCAGGAAAGCATCTTTGATGTCCAGCTTACTCCAGTATCTCCCTTTGCCCAGTCTGGCTAAGTATTCATCCACAACAGGCATCGGATGCCTCTCACGTAGGACCGCCACATTGACACGACGAAGATCTAAGCAGATTCTTGGCTCGCCATTGCTCTTTCCAACGACTACCAGCGGAGAAACCCAAGAAGCAGGTCCTTCCTTTATCTCGATGATATCCTTGAGCAGTAATTGCTCCAATTTGCGATTTACAGCGTCTTCGAAGGGTATTGGAACTCGTCGGATAGGCTGGAATACAGGTTTCACATTTGGGTCCAAGTGAATCTGTACCTGGACGTCCTTTATCTTGGAAAATGGCTTAACTTCACTCGAGACTTGGTAAGCATCTAACCCAACTTTCAAAATGCCTAATTGTTTAGAGGTGCTGTCTCCAAGTAAAGATCGTTGACCGCCTTTTACGACATAAAACTCTGCAGAAACTGATCTATTTCCAACCTTAACGTCCGTAATAAACGTACCAACGATGGGCAATGGCGAATCGCTTGCGTAGCCTTTTAGGATTCGGGAGCTACCCTTAGTGCATTGACGAACGACGACTTTAGCCCGCTTCAAACTATCCCAAACTGTATCCGGAATCAGGTTGGCATCGGAACCCGAGTCAACCAGTAGATCCAAACTTACTCCACCCACTTCGCATGAAAGAACATTGGTATCATTACCAGAATAGAACGCATAATACGTCTTTTCAACATTCTGCTGAACAGACGGTTCAGAAGTTTTCTCCTCTTCTACTGCTCGTATGCGACCCTGGTCATTCGATGGCTTCTTCTTTATGTTCCGCAGTCGGCAACATGCTTCGAAATGTCCATTTACTTTGCATCCATGGCACACGACGTTACGTGCCGGGCATCTTCTGTCAGTAGAGATATGATCACGACGGCCGCAATTATAACACCGATAAATTTTCGGCCTAAACGAACTGTCTTGCTGATATTTGGGCCGCCTAAAATCGCGACGGGCAGCCGGTTGCATACGATGACGGTCACTGTTATCAGATGTGGTGATTTTGAAAGCCTGTTGACTGCTGGAAAATTCCTTTGGCTTCACGTTCAAGTCTTTCACTTGACTTTCGATACTCTCCAAAGCTACTCCTAGAGACTCAATTTCAGTAAGAGAACGATCCTGTTGCAAAATCCGACGTTGTAACTCCATTGATGCACAACCTTCGATTACTGCATCCGTCAAAAAGATTTCCGTTAGAACATCCTTGATCTCGTTCGAGTATTTGTCAAATCCACAATCTGATGCCTGCTGGCGCAAGCGAAGCATAAAATCGGCAAATCGCTCTCCATCTTTCTGCTTTATCTGCTTGAGCTTATGTCGTTCAAGGCAATCTTGCCGACATGGTTGGAAAAAACCATCTAATGCATTAATGGCCACATCATACCATTGTCGTTCCAGAGATACCAAAGGAAAATTTTCACGGTCCGGAAGGTTCTGAAAAATTCGCTGAAGTTGTGGACCACCCAAATGCAACAGCTTTGCACGCTTCTTTCGTTGGTCCACAATATCGTACGCTTCAAAATAGCATTCGAGTGCTCCTTTCCAAAGTCTCCACTCGTTATACAAACGGTGTTTTTCGATTTCATCACATCGAAACTGTGGAACGGGACGACTATCATCCATCTGTAATAAATTCATTTGAATAAAACCTAAATCAATAATCCCCATTCCAAAAGATTTATTATTATTTTTTTTTTAATAAAAATCAACCCATCAAACAATGTGTCATAATAAAACAACAAATTCAATAATTGGGTTTCAAGTTTCAATTTATTTTGTTCCGTCCCCATACCCTTATTTCTGTGAAAATAACTAATCAACATGTATGTACTGACATATTGTTCGCCCGTGGTCACTTCATTTGACCACCACCTACAGCAACTACTATAGGTACAATCACCCACCCGTGATCATATTTGATCACCTCCTATAACAACTGCTATAGGCACACACATCTTCAGTTCATTTGGTCATCTCTCATAGCAACTGATATAGACATATCTTACCCGTGATCATGTTTTGACCACCTCTTTTAGCAACTACTAAAAGTACGTATATAATTTGTTCCCGTGAGCAGCACTTCTGTTCACCTCCAGTAGCAACAACCACTACTGACTGGCACCGTCTCTAACATATTTACACAATATAAACACAGGACCTCGTGATCACACAGCTTAGCATAAACACATAGTTTCTCAACTTTCATGCATATATTAACCAAAGCTAAAAAAAACAAAAAAACAATACCCTTGCTGAAATACTGTCATCATATTTCTTATCCTCTATACACTATTCCTCCGTGTATCATGTACTCTCCTTTTCGTTCATTTTCGTTTCCCTTTTTTTTTTGCTGGTTGCTCAATTTACAACTACCGATATACAAAATAACACACTTATTATTATTATCGCTGTCTTCACTCAGCCCTAGGCTGCTTCATCTCTAAATGACACACTACGCATTCGTATCAGATACCCACACTTGATTTTCGCCATTTTGAAAAAAAAAAAAATTCGGTACGCTACAATTTTATGACTATTTATTTTTTCCTCTTACTACTCACCATGGTCCGATTACCTCGTCGCCAAATTGTGAGGGGCACTTCGGTTGAAAACGAGAACACACTTTAATCGGTTTTCTAATATATTTAACAGAACGTTTATTTCCACGTTTATTTCCACGACCGGTACACTCCTGATCTTGCAACCCGTACACACTGACTGACCACCTTCTTTTTTCCATCCCTATCACCTTCTCCCTTCATCTCTTTCTCCTACTGTCAAAGACATGTGTCACTTATTATCAGGGGATAGGACATCAACTGTAAAGGGTCATGACACTAAACCCTACACACAGGTAGCAATTTTGTCCCTAACATTTAAACTCTCAATAGATTTCTTGTCATTCTTATACAAATACTTGGATCATGTGCATTTGTCATGTGTTTAGTACAAATTTAACGATTGAGTATAAATAAATACATGATCGTAAAATATGCACGGAATTTTTACAGGCGACATGTGATATGAGGCAACCGAAACGCTACGATGGGGGCGCGTTATATTTTACTCCACGATACCGAAACGATGACGCACCGCCACATGTTGTCCTACACGTGCACTTTTAGCAGAGAACGTTTTGCCATGCATCATACACGCATTATTTTGTATGTGTAGGCCATCCGCTTTAGGGGAAGGGGGGGCAAAATGCCCTAGCTAAGCAAACACTGCTTTATTGTCTCATTTGTAACGCTATTCATGGGTATTTGTACATTATGCAACAGTTAAACAAGATAGCTAGTTGATGTCATTCAAAAATTGTCAAAAATCTCAATCATATTGATAATATTCCCATTTAAAAAAAGTGGTGATATTCTGATGTCGGAAAACGCATGAGGCAAAACGCCTTTTAGCTTTTAGCTGGCAAAGTACCATGCGTCGGCGAATCAGCATTCTGGTATGGATAGTGCGTGGAGACGCAAGTACATTGTAGGTTAGCGCCACTAGGGCGTTTTGCCTCGCCAAAATGTTAGATGTTTCTCCAAAATGTGGAAATTTTCGGTTTTTCCGACCTTCCCATACACTATTTTGAAACTTTTTTCGCCTAACCTACATAATTTTAGATCTAGTTTTGTTACGGCCATCTTAATGACGGTAAATATGACGGAAACCACAAAAGGCGTTTTGCATCGGGGGGGCGTTTTGGGGCCTCTTCCCCTAACCGCAATCGGCGATGTATAGGTAGCCAAAGCGTTCATCGTTTGCAGTGCACGGTTTGGTGCCGATGCAGAAAAGCACATCGGTTTGGTGCCTATAGACGAATCCAAGTAAAAACAAGAAGAAGACACACGACGGTGTTAACTTTGACAGATCCTACAGCGCAGCATAGGAAGATCATTTTAAAATGCTTATAATAAATTCTAGACAAATTGTAATTAAAATCTGATTAATGTATGATACGGAAAAAGTTTCGAAGTTTATGATAGATACATTTTTGGAAAATATACAAAAAAATGAGATAAGCTTCCAAATAAGTACCTGAGAACTTTTTCCGTATCGTACATCAATCAGATTTTAATTACATTTTGTCTAGAATTTATTATAAGCATTTTAAAATGATCTTCCTATGCTGCGCTGTAGGATCTGTCAAAGTTAACACCGTCGTGTGTCTTCTTATTTTTACTTGGATTCGTCTATCGAGTAAGTAACCCATACCGCTTCAAACAGCGCATGCGCGTTTGGCTGATGACATAGTATTACGCATTGCAAGAAAAATTTGGAATCCTGGAAAATCCAAAGCGCCTCCAATGAATATTTTCCAGGCTAGTGATCAAAGCAACTAATGCTATATTTACGATGTTTTGTTTATATTTATAATCATGATTCCTAGAAAATATGCTTTACTGAACGGAAAACACATAATTCAATGAAATGTTGAAAAGCTTTGAAATTGTATGTGTCTCAGGGGTCAGCAGAAGTACTGCGATTTGTGGCGGGGTTTGACTGCGGGCTCTGGTAACCTTTTGCAGGGTGTTTGTGTATGTATCTGCAAACTGGCTCAACTAAAGCGATATAATTTCGCTCAGAACGCATTAGTACAAATCTTGGTATTGGGTGGGTCTCTTAAACCGAACCGACACGAAGACCTTCGGGCGAAAGGGAAGGTCATTTCATGTTCAATGAGACGCCGTAAAACCAATTATTACGAATAGTGTAAGCGTTTTAGCACGTGTGACTATATGGAAGCATTATTTCAAATTTGAGATTATGTAAAATACTTCACTGATTAGCTTCCCTAAGAAACTGGACCACTGAAAATAAAATTCAAAACCCAGACAGAGAACTAATAATTGAACTTTTCATGTTTATGGGCACTCCATCGAATGATTGGATTGCATGACAGTTGATTTGCTTTAAAAATTTGAGCTCAATTCAACGCACACTATGCATGATTTCTAGACAAACATTTCAAATGGACCTATCTGACAATAACCTCGAGCTGAGAATTCTCGAAATGAAAATTCAAATGTGAAAATTAATACCAATTTTAACCGAAAAACAATATATCAGTTTTTAAATGGTTCTCAGACGTAAAAACAGCCATAGAACTCGAATAATATATCTGTTTTGCCTTTTTCATAATGTGGATATGGTTTATTATCAATTTTGTTACTTGGGACCTATTGCTTTTGATTTTATCAGTTGGGACTTGTCAAATAGGACATTATACAATGATAACTGTTACTTTGGACCTCAGTGAAATTAAGATATATTTTGGATTTTCGCATGTAATAAGTGCATTTTGAGCATAATCCTCTGAAATAGTCAGCTTAATTGATTGTTACAAAAGCTGGCGCATTCGATTTAATGTTTATATGCATTTCAGCAACAATTATGTTATGGGCGAATACACCTCCAACGCTTGCTCCAACGTTCGTTCGTCCAAGAAATTTATTCGATCGAGCCTAGATTGGCAGAACAGACAGTTGCTCCGTAGAATTCGGCCAATTATTGTTTCTTGAATCAGTATAATAGTGGTTATATTACATAGTAACCTTCCGCTAAAAATTGTAAAATATATGTACGCTTCACTTCGCGAATGTCTTTATAGCCCATTATAGCCTATTCAGAATACGCCATTTATTGTATGGTAAAGAGTAATTTGCTGCGAATGCTCTTCAACACGTAATAGAACTCGTAATCTGATTAGTGATTAGTTATGTGAAACCCATATGCAACGTGGAGTAAACATTGAAATAACAATATGTAAAAACACATCTGACCCCGTCTCCAAAATCTCTTTTGGCTTGTCGACAACCAGAGAATACCAAGAGTACTAAGCAAGTTGCATAAGAGTGAATGGTCAAATATCAATCTTTTCGCAAAGTGTTGGCCTTGTTAGCAATCTACGGCAAACAGTCAAGCAATTATAATATTCTGTAAGATAAAGGCAGTCTGTAATGAATACTACTATGATATATGGTACTGATAACTTGAAAACCAGTATGGGATAAAACAAATCCAATAAACAATTGAAAACATAATAAATTACAATTTTATTAATGCTCCAACTAAAATATAACATCAAGGGACATTTTTTAAGCTTTAGCAGCAGAAATACGTTTGTGAACTGGTTTTATTTATGTACAGGAACACTTTCGGCCAACAACTCATCGGTGGCGGTAGACACTTGTTTCCGCGAAAACTTCACATTCCAAGCTTCGGTGTACCTTCGACGGCACTATATGATCCTTTCCATTAATTTCCTTGATGAGCGCAACAACACAGAGCTTCCTGTTTCGATTCAATTTGTTCGTATCTAAAGCACATCATGCATTAGCAGAGTACACGGGGTAGAATCGAATGAGGTCATTTGGTTATAACTATGAAGTCCTCCAAAGTTTCTCCGTGGAATTGAAGGTTTATATCTGTCTTAAAAGAGCGGAGTTTAACTCCTCAATGTGGTTTACCTTGCTTGTAGAATGGGTGCGATTGATCTAAAAAGAATACGAATCATGAGAACTACAAAAAATAAGAAGCATATAGGAATCTTACCGAATGTGTATCCAAATAAAACGGGAAATTATCCATTTCATTCGGGATGTTCTTCCTGGGTACTCTGATGGCATTGGCACGCCCCACTGGTAGTTCCCTGAAGTATGGAATCTGAAACAGCAAATTATATCACATGAATACAGCTACCAGATTAACCAAATTGGGGTATTACTTACTTCAAAAGTTCCTTGTTTGTTCCTGCACTGATATCTCTGGTGTCTTATGATACTTGCACTAGAAAATACTTTAAATATTTTAAAAAAATCAGAATTTCAACATTGTTACCAAAGGTCCCATCTGAAATTTTGATTATGTTTTGACAGATTTCAGATGGGACCGTCAAGTTGCAAAAGGTCCAGACAACAGATTTGCGCGATATTGTCGATAATGCAGATTGGACGTTTTGCACTGGAAGAAAAAAATAGTAAAATAATGAATAAATACATGTCAATTTAAATTGACCGTTAAGATTGAGTGCCCAGTTGAGTGAACACGCTAATATCTCGCTTTGTTTACAAATGTTAGTTAGGACCATTAGAAATGTTCCTCTAGATTTGTTCTATGCGGGGATTGTCCTCTGCGTTATTTCCGCGGAGCTATCCAAATTTTTCTTTTCTCCGTAATAACGTGGCGCGTGATGCGATGCGCAACGCGTCTCTTGGTCGAATTTATACAAGCGTCAAGCAATGCGATATATGGCATAGTGACGCGCGTGGTGACGCGCTTTTGAAGCGCCTTAGGTATGCAAAAAATCCTGCTTCGAGGGACAAACGTATTCATTGAATGCCTTTTTCTTGATCTTCGTTTCTTTTCTTCGTCATCTGTTGGAAAATGCTTAATAATTAAAATAAATTATTTGTTATAAATCGGGATGAAAATGTGAATTATTACTATTAGATTATAAGTATGGAATCTGTAGCTAAAATTTTCTTGCCATTCTTGATATTATTGAACATGGCGCATATACGGAGTTTGTTCAGGAACGAATTTGGTACTGATTTTTATGGCCGTAAACTGGTATGAAGTCACCCATAGTTCAGTGCAACAACTCATGCAATGCAACTGTCAAAATAATCAAACTCTAGTGTTGTGTCGAAGGTTGTGTCTTCAGTTTACGGGCCGTTATCAAACATGGATTCTTCCGACGAGGAATTTCTAGCTTCTCCCAGTACAGTTGATTTCATCATGAATCCCCCAAGAGATTTTTCGGTTCATCCACTAAACACCAATAGACGGAGTGATGGTGAGTTTTACAGACTCTATCAAGGCCTTCGTGAATATCCGGACAAGTTTCGTTCATACACACGAATGAATATTACTACTTTCGACTACATACTGGATATGATCAGAACTAAGCTGATGAAGGACTGGACAAATTTTAACAAGGAGCCAATTTTACCATGCGAACGATTAATTGTAACCTTGAGGTAACCCATACGTGAACCAATTTATGAGCTATGTTTTCTAATTATTCAATACCTTTCATACAGACATCTGGCTACCGGGTCTTCGTTTACGACGCTTGGATTTTCATTCCGAATGGGTCGGTCTACAGTTTCTGCCATCGTGCGTGAAACATGCCAAGTGATTTGGGAAGTTCTGCAACCAATCTATATGCCACAACCCACCGAACAAATGTTCCGGACGGTGGCTGAGGAGTTCTGGACAAAATTCAATTTTTCGAATTGCGTTGGGGCAATAGATGGCAAACATGTTCGGATCATATGCCCGGCAGCATCTGGATCGATGTTTTATAATTTCAAAGGATTTCATTCCGTTGTGCTGCAAGCCGTTGCTGACGCAAATAGTAGGTTTCTTATGATACAAACTGGAGGATACGGTAAGCAGAGTGACGGAGGAACATTCAACGGCTCCGACATGTTCAAACTGATGAACGAAGGGAAACTAAATGTTCCTCCAGATATCTGTTTACCGGACCCCGAACGTTCTACACTTATGCCTCACGTGTTTATCGGAGATGAAGCGTATCCTTTACTAAGGAACCTGCTGCGGCCGTTCCCTAGATCAAACCTGTCTCTGAGCGAATATTTCAATTTTCGGTTCTCCAGAGCAAGGAACTGTGTTGAATGCGCTTTCGGTATTATGGCCACCAAATGGAGACTCCTGATGAAATCCATTGAAACAACGCCGGAATTTGCCGATGAAATAGTGAAAGCAGTTTGTATCCTACAGAATGTTATTATTGACCATGAAGGATTGGATCTACAAGTAGAGGAAGCTGCTGAGCTAAACCTGGTCAATCGGAGAACTACAAACGAGATCAATAGAATTTCAACGAAAACTGGAACCTTTGTGAGAAATTATTTCATGAATTTTCTCAACGCAAATAAGCTGTAAGCTGGTTTATATGCTAATCCATTTTATTGAAATTCAACTTAAAACTAATGTCGTAAGCAAATAAATTTTTCAAAAACAAAACAACACGTTCGACGTTCGATTTAATTTTGAGTTCCAGCGCTGGAAATTGGTGAAGTAATCACTGTATAGTATTTTCTTGCGGACGAAATAATTGTAGAGCGTTGCAGTGGTTGCCCTTCCAATTGAATAGCCACCACTTCAGCTTGACTATGTTCAGGCGGCAACTCATAAATCCGGGTGTCGGGAGGATTGCAGTTGAATTTCGCACCGGCGTAGAATGCTGGTACGCAACCGCATCAGCTGAACTTGAAGCTGTAAACAAATCTACCGTCCGATTCGGGTTATTGAGCAATTCGTTTTTTGAATACACATATTTGTGCACCGCTTTCTGAACGTCCATGCGAAATAGCAACTTTTGCTCAGGTGGCAGCTTTCGCACATGCGCCAGAAGGTTCTTGAAGAACGCTTCATCTTCGTCATCACCACCGACTGCTTTCTGGACCATTTGCTCCAATAATTTCAGCTTTTTTGCTTCGATAGCCAGTAGTTGCTGTTGTGCTCTTCCTCTCTTTCCATTTTTATGAGGGGTTGGCGGGAGAGTCTCGTCGGTGCCTTCGATGTCGTGTGTTTCAGGAGTATCGATCACGTCATTCTGATAACTCCCATTCATCCCCGGCTCGCCTTCGTGCAGATCCTCGTTCTCGACCGTTTCAGCGTCTCCCACTCGCAAGTTTCCTCCGGATTTTCGGGGTCTCATTTGATCTTTCAGAAAAAGCATCGAATCGAAATACGGCCAGGTGGTGTATGTTTCGTAATTTAACGGTGCTTCATCTCCAGATCGCTTTTCAGGAACTTTTTTTAGCTCCTTGCCAAATGCATCCCGCAGCGATTTCCACTTTTTTGGTCTCTTCCGCTAGAAAAAAAAAAATTAAAAAAAATGTCAAATGAGGCATTCCACGGGGGCATGTCAGTCGATCCTGAGCGACCATTTCGAAAATATTTGAAACTCTGCACAGTTTTTCAATTTCATCTAAATCGTCATTTTTCGATATCAAATCTTCATATTGAGTCACGACTAACTTTTCAAAAGGGTGTATGTGAAAATGGTTCAAAAATATTTAAAAAGCTGCACAGCAAAAACGGAATGTTCGATTGTTATGATTTTTTCAGCAAAGTTAGACAACTAAATGGTGATTCTTAAGAAAATGTGCACAGCAAAAAAAATTTTTTTGCCTTTAAAAATATCATTTTTGTCACAAAACTCAAATATCTCAAAACCCTATCTTTTTCGAACGTAATTTTTTAGGAAAACGGTCCATTATATTAGCTATCTACCATAAAAATTTGGTGATGGTAAACTAATAAACAAAAAGTTATGACATTTCAAACATTTCACAATTTTCACACTTAGTAAAAAAAATTTTTTCTGTGTAAGTTATTTCGAGAATTGCAGTTTGATGCAGATTTTATTGTTAAGGAACGTGATTTAAACAAGTTGTTTTCATGATATTTTGATTTAATTATTCATAGCATCTATAAGAAACTTAGACACGATCCAGTGTTGTGATCAAAAGTATTGATAGTGTCATAATTTTCATTGCACGTGACTGGCGAAAAATTCTTTTAATAGTGTTGAAACCTGTTGATAATAACGTTGATAGAAACATATCAGAAATGTTATTTTAAGACAAAAGCTGCAAAATCAAAGATTTATATACACGTGTACGTCTATAGTTTACCTGCAAAAATATACCTCTTAGAGAATAGACTTTATGATCGGGAGGAAACGGGTATCTTCAACAACAACAAATGCATGATAGGTACATACCATGACAATGCTCACGAAAAAGCAAAAAATTACTACTACTAAGGTTGTTAAAGATCTTATAGTAATTTTTTCTTCAGTCAAGCAAATGACACCAAACTAGTCAGTAAAACTTAAAAGTGATTTTGTTTATTGAAATATTACGAACAACATGAGTAGCCGCTTTCTCAACTGTTGTAGGCCGTTTGATGGAAAAAAGTGTTCAAAAGAGTTACGAAATCTCACCGAAAGCACCATAGATAAACTGAAAGCGACTGGTTATGCTCCAATGTCCACATTGAATACAAATTTACGCATTTGCACGTCCTGCCGTCTAAACGTTGACAAAAGAGCAATCTGTATATCATCGGTTGAGCAGAGCGCAGGAAGTTCGAAAACGACAGCAACTGAGCAATTGCCAGATGTATCGACAACAACTGAGGAATCACCAGAAGTATTAAGTGCTGAGAGCCTTGCCACCGTACCATCAGCGAAATCTGTTTCAACAAATCAATCGGAAGATGAGTGTATCCAAAAGGTCAACATCGAACGCTTTAACGAGGGCATAGCTGGGATAAAAGTGACTCCGATTAAATGGAGTAAGATGGACTACGTTTATTACCCGGAGAAAAATACCGTGAAATAAACGAAGCTGTACGAAGAAACCTCTTCAAATTAGGACCTGATGATGTGGAAAATACAGACTACGATGAGGTAATTATAAATATGAAGGAAAGGTTCTCGAATGCAGCCACGACAAGGAAAGAAAAATTATTGATTTTGTCGATGCTGCCAAGTTCGTGGTCTATTCAGGATGCCATTGATGAGTTCAAAACCAATAGAAATACAGTAAAAGAGGCAAAACAATTGAAGAATAACTGTCTTTCAACCAAAAATACTAGGTCTAGTACTGCATTAACAGATGAGACAAAAGAAATAGTAGTTCAATATTTTGAAGATGATGAAGTAAGTCGAGCTATGCCTGGTCAAAAAGATTATGTATCAGTAAAAAGATGGAAAGCGTCAAGCAATCCAAAACGATTAATGATGACGACTTTGAAAGAAGCGTACACACGCTTCAAGGAAATTCACGATAATATTAAAATAGGTTTTTCCTCATTTGCAAGCCTTCGGCCAAGACAATGTAAGCTTCTTTCCAATTCAGGAACACATAATGTGTGTGTGCACAACCCATGAGAATATTAATCTTATTTTACATAGTTTGAAAAGAATCAATTTAACAAAAGGATTTTAAAATGTTAACTGGTAGTCTTTTGTGTGAAAATACAACATCAAATTGCTATCTACGATCTTGTTCGGATTGTCCAGATTCTTCATCATTGGAAAATACTTTATTCGCTGAGTTTGAAGAAAAATATATTGATCAGTTATCATTTGAGCAATGGGTGACCACGGATAGGTGTGACATAGAAACTATTGTAAAACCTGTAGATGAGTTTGTGTCATATTTTTGCTTGAAATTAGAAAGTTTAATCCTCACGATTTCATTAAAACAGAACAATCCAGCTTTTTGAAAAATACGAAAAATACATTACAAAATGGTGAATTTTTAGTCATTTGTGATTTTTCTGAAAATTACAGCTTTGTATTGCAAGATGAAGTGCAGTCCCATCACTGGAACGTACAACAAGCTACAATTCATCCATTCGTTATTTATTTTAATGGAAGTACGCAAATTGAACACTTAAGTTTTATTATAATTTTTATTATAATTTTCGAAGATTTAAGACACGATTCAGTATCCGTAAACTTGTTCATTGAAAAAATGATTAACTTTTTACGCGTTGATAAGCATAAAGAAGTCAAAAAGATATATTTCATGTCTGATGGAGCAGCGTCGCAGTACAAAAATCGTAAGAATTTTTCGAGCCTATGTCAATTTAAATCAATGTACGGAATTGATGCAGAATGGCATTTTTTGCTACATCACATGGCAAAGGTCCTTGTGATGCTATTGGAGGAACAATAAAGCGCATGGCCACAAGAGCAAGTTTAGCCAAAGAACGTGAGCATCCAATTAAAACTGCGAAAGAACTTTTGATTGGGCAAATCGTAGAAAAGAAAAAGATTTAACCAAATTATCATTTTGTTTTACTACTACTGAAGAGTACGAAATAAAGGCTTCAGAGCTCAGCGAGCAATTTAATAACGCGAAAACGATCCAAGGAACCCAAAAATTTCACTGTTTCATTCCATTGTCGGAAAATAAAATTAAAGCAAAACTATACTCAAACTGTGCTGATAATAATTCAAAAGTGTTCGATATTTTAAAAAATTTGAATAAAAATAAATAAAAAATAAGTATTAATAAACTGTTTTCATGATATCATAAGTTATGATTCATAACCCATACCAAAATTCAAACCCAAAACTCTTAGAGTTTCTATAACAACATTGTGTAACTGCCACATTTAATTTAATACTTAGGATAATATTAATTCATTTTTATTTATTTATACATATAATATTTATACATATAATATACATAATATCGATGAATACATAAATATGGAATATCATACAAACAACTTGTTTAACTCACGCAAGGCCCTTAACAATAAAATCAGCATCAAACTGCGATTCTTGAAAAAAAAAATACACGGAAATTTTTTTGTTTACTATATGTGAAAATTGTGAAATGTTTGAAATGTCATAACTTTTTTGTTTATTAGTTTACCATCACCAAATTTTTATGGTAGATAGCTAATATAATGGACCGTTTTCCCTAGAAAATTACGTTCGAAAAAAGATAGGGTTTTGAGATATTTGAGTTTTTGTGACAAAAATGATATTTTTAAAGGCAAAAAATTTTTTTTACTGTGCACATTTTCTTAAGAATCACCATTTAGTTGTCTAACTTTGCTGAAAAAATCATAACAATCGAACATTCCGTTTTTGCTGTGCAGCTTTTTAAATATTTTTGAACCATTTTCACATACACCCTTTTGAAAAGTTAGTCGTGACTCAATATGAAGATTTGATATCGAAAAATGACGATTTAGATGAAATTGAAAAACTGTGCAAAGTTTCAACTCAATAGAAAATCATGAATTAAAAATTTTCTTAAATTTTGATGCTGTTGCTTGGAATCGCTCAAATGGAAAGTTTTCATTTTGTTTTGAACTTACTTGTAGCGTTTCCTAATTCCGTCGAAACCTGTCTCCAGAGCTTGTCCACGATGGTTCTGTTCCGGTACAGCTTCATTGCTTGGTCCCACAGCGGCTTTTTCGCAAAAAACAGTGAAATCAATGTTTCCGCGTCAATCGCCATTTTATCAAAACACACACCAGAAACTCTTGCCTGCATGCACGCGCGTGAAAGCACTTATACTATCGACAGACATATGATTTCTGTACACTGATACACGTATCATGTTGTCCGCGTACAGCAGCAGGATGACACACATATTTTTTCACCATTCGCTGTGTTACTATCGTATTATCTGCGTTACATATATAGATTTTCTAACAAAATAATAAAAATGCATTTACTATTTTTGCATAGCCTTTAAATATATTAAATAAATATTTCGTTAAAATCCGGCCTTTTGGTGATTATATTATTATTTTTATTGTTGTTCGAAACACACTTGGTGAATTTTCGATTTATGTAAAGAAACACTACTATCTGTAAAATTGCTAACAAAGTAAATTTGTCAGTATAAAAATTATTTTACAAATATGTACCGCTTTTTTATGATTATTGGGATTGACAAAAAACGCAAAATCCCTATTTATGCCCCAAAAAAATCACTTAACCTTCGGGGACTCGCGCCGTTGTAAAAAGTACAACACCTTCGAAAAAAGCACGCTTATCGTTCACAACAGAAGCGGGACTGCGTGAGCGGTTTAGGACCAAGCGAGTCCTGGAAAGTTAAGAAAACGCCTAAATTTCCTAGAAAGAAAAGAGCCTTTCTCCCTCAATTTACAACAACCAGTGAATACTAACTGCTCATTTACATATAAACTCGATATAAAAAAATAACCTATAATCTTGGGATTTTTCGAATATTTTTTAAATGTGATTTTTTTTAGCCTAGACCTCGTGGCTGTGCTATCAGCGGCCGTCTGAGTGTATTGTGTTGTTATGAGGTGAGGGTTCGATTCCCGCTCCAATCGTGGAAACTCTTCGATATGCAAATATTCTTCACCAGTCTACCAGGCATTGTCCGTTGTCTTACAAAATATGTTCAGTCTGAACAATCACTGTGCATTTTCGCATTCTTCGGATTTTGAAGACGTTTTCCTGACTTTGTAGATTTGTAGATCTTTGCAGATTTAAGGATACTTCAAAATGATTTCTCACATTTTCTCCCATGTTTTTAGATACTAGAGCTTCGATTGGATCATTGTCATGATCTAAACTTTACAGAATATCTTCAGATACGTTTAACTACAAATTCTTAATATTCCCACATTCTTTAAAACCTCCCGGGTACTACTTCAGATTCCTTAGATTTCGTAATTCAGAGTTTGACACATTATTTCAACTTTTGTTGATTTTTCAGTACATATATACGGAAATGTCCTAGATTGTCAAAATTATTTAAACCTCCATTCTCCAAGTTCAGTAGACCCTCTAGAGTGCTCAAGATTTTTTCTTCTGGTTTTTCGGATCTGGACCATTTTTTTAATCCAATTTCTTACGAATTCGATAACTTATCCAGAATTTACAGATTCATCATGTGGGAATGCGGGACATTTTCCGGGCAATTTGGGTCAAGCAGGCTGAGTCCGAGACTGTCCTTTATAATCCAAGACGTCTGGACACTTCATGTTAAAATTAGTAAAAGGATTGTTGGATTTATCTGTGCTGTTAAGTATTACTTACACAAAAAATATCTTCCTTTTTGATCGATAATTAAATATAAAACACTTAAGAAGTGTTCTTGTACGTGATGAAATATTCATTTAATTGTTCGGAAATAATTAGTTCAGATATAAATAGAAAATATGTTGACGTTTCCTTTTTATAATAAATAATTACAACAAACTAAGAAAAAAAACATCAGCGTCCCAAACTTGTTTTAAACTCAGAATTTAAAAAGCTGATAATGGCAAAAGAACATGATTTAAGGTCATCAAGTATAACCAGGACAAATAGTTACAATATTTTTATAAATATATGCCTACTGAATAAATCATTTAGTAAATTTAGTGATATCAATTTGTAAAATAAGTAGTTTGAATAAAAATGTAATATACAAATAAATCGCCGACGTAAACGTTCATTGGTCGCTTTCATATTCCAACAAGAAAAAAAACATTTTCTTATTATGTTTTAACGTCAATAATTGGTAGTGACCGCAACCAGATGGCACCATTGTATGCGTTACTAGCATTGCTTGCATTCAAATTTGCTTTGCGCTGTACCTGTAACGTTGTATACAACGGGCGCAGAGCAGGGTACGTATCAGCGTAGAATCATCATTGCTTGGGTAATACCACCGTGATTCTGGGTGACAGATATATGATTTTATGCTGTACAGTGATTTCCGCATCATATATCTGTCACAAGTATTAACGGAATGGTTTGACGCTGCTGTCGGCGTCACGCATCGCGTTCACTCTGGCAGGTACACGCGTGTCATCATGCGTTTTGCATTAACGCTTGAACAAACAGTTTGAACGCAGACGCGTCGCATTCCGCACCGCAATCGCATTGCATTACGCGCCGCGTGATGTCATCGGCCTTTGGTTGAAGAGCGCGCAATCGGAACAAAATATAAAAAGAAAAGAGGCGGTGATTAAATGAATTTTCTGCTCTCTCGTCTCTCTAAGCGTTCCATGGCGAAAGTCCGGTTTTGAACAGGGATTGAACTTATCATTTCATTATCATTTAGTATTCAGCCAATAACTCATTCCAGAGGCGGAATTCTGAAAAGTGTTGTATGGCGGACTTCTAGCGCTGATTCCCCTCTACAACTTTGTCTAAACAAAGGTACATTGCTCTATGTCTAATACTAACAGCGTGAAACGCAAGGAACACTCAATATACTAAATGATAATAAGTGTTATTATCATTTAGTATATAAAACGATGCTAGCGTTTCCCGAGGTGAATATTAAACATAGAGCAATGTACCTTTAGACAAAGTTGTAGAGGGAAATCAACGCTAGAAGTCCGCAATACAACACTTTTCAAAATTTCGCTTCTGAAATGAGTTATTGGCTGAATACTAAATGATAATGAAATGATCAGTTCAATCCCTGGTTTTGAATAAGCACATTAGATCACAAGCGTTTTAATATTTCATATTGATTGGGATTATGGCTTATGATGATTTTTTTCGTCAAATCCAATATCCAAAACCTATTCGTATACCATGTGGACAACTGAGCGGGTAGAGGGGTAGGAAAAATGTCCATGGTTAACAGTTTAACACAAATTAAGAAAAAAATGCATGATCAGATGTGTACGCTGATGGAGGGAAGTACACATCTAAAACTGTTCGACATCTGTCCACGTGGTATGAAAACAGCCCTTCGGAAAAAAGATTCATCAAAGAAATAAACTAAAATAGAATTACAGGTAAACTTCGATATAACGTACATATTGATTTCAAAGTTGTACGTTATATCGAATTGTACGTTATATCGAAGCATGAGTAATCATCCTCATTTTACACTACTCAAATGTTGTACTGGTGTTAGCGAAAAACATTCTAAAGGAATTTCCTCAGAAATGTTCAAAGAAATCCTGGAAAATTTGAAAAAAAAACATCCTCATTTTACACTACTTAAATGTTGTACTATCATGTACTTTATAGGCGAGTATTATTTTTATTATTTAATGCTCAGCTAGCAGTGTGAAACAGCTTTTCTTGTGAATAATTCCTATAAACTTGTTCGTTACTAAGTAAAATGACCCGAAGCATTGAATTCTTCATTGTATATCTATATGAAGTACAATAAATAAGAGGCTAAGGTGAACAGGAAACACAAGGCTTGCTTTTCTTTGCCCGGTTTGAATGAATATTAATTTATTAAGTATCCACGATCTTTAGTGGATTTAAACTAGGGCACGGTGGGGCGCGTGACTCGCCAAATTGATATTGATATACGCTCAGATTATTCTAAAAAAACTAATATCACGCCAATTTTGATCAATTTTATTCGAATTTACGGTGGAACTTCTAGAGAAGTTCCTGAATAAAAGTCTGGAGAAATGTAGGATTTTTTCATAGAAAATTCCTTTGATATTTTTTCCAGAGATTCCTTTAGGAATTCTTTTGTTCAATAAAACCATACAAAATACCTGAATTCTATCCGACATTTTGTTGGATGTACTTTCCAGAAATTTTAATACTTCCTTGAAGGTATTACCAAAAGAATGTTTGAAGGAATTTTTGGCGGAATTTTCAACGAAATAGTCAAAGATTTTCTAAAGGGATTTCCAAATGGTATTTTCAAACTATTTCCCAAAGGAGTTCTTAAAAAATCGAAAGAAAAGCTGGTGCTAGCGAAAAACATTCTAATGGAATTTGCTCAGAAATGTCCAAAGAAATCCTGGAAAATTTGAAAAAAAAAAATCCATAGGAATTTCCAAAGAAATTTCTGGAAGAGCTGCTAAAAAACTAAGGAATGTCCTAAGTATTTTCCTGCAGAAAGTTCTGAAAGATTTGCTGGAATAAGTTCTAAAGGAATTTAAGGAGGAGTTTTTAGAAAATCCTTATTTTTATTGTTATTTTATTAACGTCTTTTTTAATTTAGAAATTAAGTTTAACGCTAACAGAATTTTTTGAAAGAATTTCTGAAGAAATTTCTTAAGGTATTTGTGAAAGAATCTTCATAGGGGTTTGCGGTGGAATTCCTGAAGGAACTCTTAAATGAATTAAAAAAAAAAAAATCTAAAGCAACTTTCGAAGAAGTTCCTACGTGGATTTTCAAGACCGTAATAATTTTCCGAAGGAATTTGTAAAGGAATTCCAGAACGAATCCCCAAAGGAATTTTCGAAGGAATATCCGAAAGAATTACCACAATATTTTCCGTAGATATTTCTAAAGGAGTCTCGGAAGGTATTTCCGGAGAATGTTTAAAAGCAAAATGAATGATTCGAAAAATTTCCGAAAGAATTCCAGGAGGAAGTTTTGAATTCCGAAGGAGCTCCTGAGGTATATTCTGAAGTAATTCTTAAAATTCATTCTTTCAATTTTCGAAGAAACATTGAGTAGGAATTTAAATTTATTTCCGAAGTTGTTTCCGGAGGGTTTTTCAAAGTAATCCCTGGGGTAATTTTTGAAGCTAGCTAACATGTCTTTAGAGCCCCTCTTCCTAGCAGCACTGCACCACTCCATTTCTTTCATTCTTCTTCTTCCTTCCTTCCTTCTGTGGCCGACGACCCGGCAGCGAGCAACTCTATTCGCTCCGGGCTTACCGGTGGTATTGCCGGGGTGGCTTGGGGATCTTCCTCGCTCCTTGCTTCGTTGCAACTCGACCAATAAGAAGGCCGATCGACTATCGGCGGAAACAATGCCGGATTAGGCCGACTACGGAACCAGGGAATGACGGCGGTTCTTGCTGGGGTTTTCAACCCAAAAACAGTGGGGTTGTCCTCAACGCCTTCTCTTGTTCCAAACACTTTCTTCTCTACTCTTCAACTTCCAACTTTGGTAACTTTGTAACTTTGTAATATCCGTTCGCTTCAAAATACTTTGGAATAGTGACCGCATCCCATGGTCATGACCTCCTTTTCCAGGTCAGTGACCTCGTCTCATAGTATCGACCCAATGGTTGTCGATATGTATAAACGTTCCGACAGGCACAGAAGAGGTGCGCAGCGTGCCATGTGGATTGATCAAGTGGAAGATGATTTGTAGACGTAGACTGCGTGGTTGGCGACGTGCAGCTATGGACCGAATTAAATGGAGACAACTTTTATATACTCCATAGGCCGCCGGCCTTAGTCTGAATAAACAAAAATATTATCTGTGCCATAAAAGACTTTTGTTATATATGCACATTTTTTCTTTTTTTAGCACACGAAAAAAGCTTCAACACTACTAGGTGGATAAATCAAAGTTTCTAATAACAATATTAGGATTTCTAACCGGAAATTTTTTAATTTTTTTGCTGTTCATTTTTATTTTAAAGCTTAGTTTGATACCATTCTTTGTACACAAAGTATCAGTACCATGAAGATTATACCAAAGCGATTGTCACCCGGCGAAGTAAAGTAACAGAATCAATCCAGTCGGTGGAGCGCCTGACCTATGGAGTATGCATGAACTGTGACTATCGCATTTCTATCGTCTTTTTTGATGATGCCCGCCATCGGAACTCGGCGGAGAGTTGGACACTGTACTGTAGAACCAGAGAGAGAGAGAGAGAGAGAGCAACGACCGTCGAGTCGCGACGCGCCATGTGGAAAACACATACAGTCGTCGAGAGTCCAAGCAGTGTGGCGCAGCCGGTCCCATAGCTGAAATTTTTCACGTTGCAGATAACTTCGTACACTGTGTGCGCGAATAGACATTTAGTATGCAATGCCCGAAACACATCAACACTGTTTGTGGTGGCAATGGCAAAGCCAGTCTTCTCTCTATCTACGGCTTGCTATCAGCCCAGTCAGGTCTAGGGCATTAGAGTACTGAAGCTTATGGAAAGGAACAATTTTGATTTCATCGACCGAGCTAACGCACGGCGGATTCAACCGAGTAAGGAGCTAGCGTTTCACATAGGAACGTAACCCTGTTTTTGTTGGATAACATCATAACCTTTGTAGCAAACTATTGCATTTCGGTTCAACTGCCGAAAAAAATGTTTTGTTGCTAAGCTAGCGAGAAAATATTCGGCGGAATATGAGGGAAAACATATTGGCTTTTGAGTTTGTGATTGTGGTGACTGAAAAAGCTCAATCTCATTCGATTGATCTTACTACATTTAATCTACTTACACTGGAGTCGCTATTTACGTGGTTTGGTTTTTGGATATTTTCGACGGGTTTATTAAAACACTGAATTGACGCCACGAAAAAATCCACAAAAAATGTAGAAAAATTTGGACGTACCTCCTCAGCAAGAGATATTAACTCAATAATACCTCATTCTGTATCCAAGATACATATTCATGTAATGGCGGGCATAGGAAAGCTTGCAATTATCAACTGAGGAAATGCTAATATAAGGCCAAGCTCCAGTTGCAATGTAGTGCCAAAGGGGAGTAGAAGAAGGTATAGCCTTTTCGTTACAGCTTGGCGTACAAGAAAGGCAAAAAATCACCCCCTCCCGTGACAATGTCCATGGGACATTGCCGTGACCAGGATTCGAACCTGGGTTACTACGGCCACAACGTAGGGTCCTAACCACTAGACGATCACGGCTAACGAGGAGATATTTTAATATGCTTCCAATAGTTGTATGCATTGGAAGGCATTACATAAGATAAAGCAATATGTAATTGTTTTCGTTGTCTGCCTATTCACTCATTGCATTGTCTGAAATTGATCCAACCAAGTAAATAATGCATCATGGCAACGCATTTCTCATTGACATGCATCAGAAAAGACGGCTTATTTCCACCGAATCCTCGATAGCCGTGATCGTCTAGTGGTTAGGACCCTACGTTGTGGCCGTAGTAACCCAGGTTCGAATCCTGGTCACGGCAATGTCCCACGATGGACATTGTCACGGAAGGGGATGTATTCTTTTTTATTGTTCAAAGTTGTTCGTTATTCTTCGGCACAATGAAGCTAATTCTGAATCAATAAATGTGACCAATTCACTCAGTTTCAATTAGTGACAACAAAACATTTCAACTCTCTTTGGTATGATGCATCAGTACTTTATCTTAGTACATTCATAATATGTGTTTAGGCCTTACTGGGCTTCGCCTATAGAGCGTGGCTGAGGTATGCAAAAGCTCATACTTTATATTGTATTGCCTTTCGCTACACTCATGTGGGAATGAGGAAGGCACAAAAATGCATTGAGTTTCAGTTTTGCTCCGGTTCGGCCAGCAGCTGCTCCGCGACTGACTGGCTTTCAGTGTAAATACAACATATTGGCTAAATTTAACCGTTGTCAATGAATGGTGAAATGCTGACTGGGATTTTTTTCGTCAGTTTAGTTTCAATCACGGATGCTCTTTTGAAATGTCTTACTAGGAAATCTGGTTGATTGAGACAAGATATAACTTCAATAATACAATAATGGCATTTTTTTAAAACAATTTCGTGTTTATATAAAAGTTACTAATAAACATGAGCATGCGATAATAAAATGAATCGTCGATGGTTTTTACCTCTAGTCGTTTTCATTTGTTATCGACGTTACCGGCTCCGGGAATCGAACTCAGCCACCTTCAGTATGGTCTTGCTTTCTAGCCGCGCAACTTATCGCTAGCCTAAGGAGGGCCGATAATCGCGGATATAATTCGTATATCATGAGGCTAACTTGTATGCCCAAGGAAGTCGAGACAATTTCCAATCCGAAAATTGCCTAGACCGGCACCGGGAATCGAACCCAGCCACCTTCAGCATGGTCTTGCTTTGTAGCCGCGCGTCTTACCGCATTTTAATGTGCACTGATTCAAAACTAATTTGAAAGTGGCTTTTATTGTTGCTAGAGGCGTCAAAGTGGCACTAATGAAAAATGAGTTGAATACCAAAAATGCGTAAATAACACACATCTACACCGTATGATATGTTGTATTTTATTAGCTAAGGTACACTGGGGGAAGTGGAAAAGGAAAAATCGATAGTGCATGTTTGAATTAGTGTAAAACCAGTTTAAATGATTTAAATGCGTTCAATCAAAATGGGCTATCAAAAACAGTCAATTTTGCACCAACTGTGCGGTAATTCATACCATTTTGGTCGCTTGAAACTTATGGAAATAGATTTTAAAATTAGGAGTTGTTTTTCCACTTACCCTAGTGGGATGGGGTAAGTGGAAAACCCATGTTGCCTTGACCTTCAATAGTGATGAGTAGTTACAATTACAGGAATTCTCGTAATAGTTAGAAGAAGGCTGGTTTTGCCTTCTCGGACATTAATTGTACGCAAAGTCTATATGTTCGCCCCAAAGATGAACATTTTAAAGGAAAAATGGGACTTACAGGGTTATAAACTAATCAACTTAGTTTTACGAATTGAGATGATGTCTGTATGTGCGTATTTGTATGTATGTGTGTTCGCAAAGCACATACAAAATTATCAGCTATTCTTAAGCACTTGTCCTTAACCGATTTGTTCGCAAAAAAAATTGCATTCAACGGCGAAACTTGTTAGGAATAAAAATTAATGTGAATTATACAATATATAATTATACAATATATTAACACGAGTGGTACAATTTTCAATAAGTCCGTCCAGCTATTTGGTTTCGCCGACGACATAGATATTATGGCACGTAACTTTGAGAAGATGGAGGAAGCCTACATCAGACTGAAGAGGGAAGCTAAGCGGATCGGACTAGTCATCAACACGTCGAAGACGAAGTACATGATAGGCAGAGGTTCAAGAGAAGACAATGTGAGCCACCCACCGCGAGTTTGCATCGGTGGTGACGAAATCGAGGTGGTAGAAGAATTTGTGTACTTGGGCTCACTGGTGACTGCCGAAAATGACACCAGCAGAGAAATTCGGAGACGCATAGTGGCTGGAAATCGTACGTACTTTGGACTCCGCAAGACGCTCCGATCGAATAGAGTTCGCCGCCGTACCAAACTGACAATCTACAAAACGCTAATAAGACCGGTAGTCCTCTACGGACACGAGACCTGAACGATGCTCGTGGAGGACCAACGCGCACTTGGAGTTTTCGAAAGGAAAGTGCTGCGTACCATCTATGGTGGGGTGCAGATGGCGGACGGTACGTGGAGGAGGCGAATGAACCACGAATTGCATCAGCTGTTGGGAGAACCATCCATCGTTCACACCGCGAAAATTGGACGACTGCGATGGGCCGGGCACGTAGCCAGAATGTCGGACAGTAACCCGGTGAAAATGGTTCTCGACAACGATCCGACGGGCACAAGAAGGCGAGGTGCGCAGCGGGTAAGGTGGATCGATCAGGTGGAAGATGACTTGCGGACCCTCCGTAGACTGCGTGGTTGGCGACGTGTAGCCATGGACCGAGTCGAATGGAGAAGACTCTTATATACCGCACAGGCCACTTCGGCCTTAGTCTGAATAAATAATAATAATACAATATATTTACCTATCAGTGCTATTTTTAACTTTCTTATATATTTTTTCATAAGGAAAACATGTGAAAGGCATCAGTACCGATAGGTGGATTAATCAGGCATTTTCTCATTTATATGAGTCCAATCACCATGGGAATCACAATGATAACAAAGAAGGAACATATTAAGATTCACAGCTATCGAAATAAACCCTGGAAGGAAGAAAAAAATTGCGTGTTTAGAACATTATCCACTTTCCCCACAGTGTTTGATACCTGGGGTAAGTGTAAAATCTTTGAATTATTTGCTTTCTTGGTACAAACCACTACCAATTGAATGGGATTAGTTTAATTGTATTGTAATGGTCACCTTTGATATAAATTCACTTGTAAAAAGAACAATTGGTGCAAATAAGAATTGATTTTATGAATGCAAATATCAATTTTTCGCGAAACCTAAAATTACAGTTCAAGCGTTAACCGTGTTAGTGTATGTGTTAAACAAATTTCAACATAGTATTAGTGTGAGCATCAAAGTATAACATTGCATGATGCTATGATGTGGTAAAAACTGTAAAGTATGTACAATTCCAATTTTTCGAGTCGATTTTTACACTTACCCCCTTTTTCCACTTCCCCCAGTGTACCTTATATTAATAGTCATACTAAAACCTTCTCATGGCACATTTTACATTCATATAAAAATACTTTTGTTGTTTTTAGACACTTGATTGAAAATTTCTGAAAATTTGACGATTTTGACAATGAAAAAAGTCTTTTGTCGCCGCTACTTAACATATACCACGTGTCAAAGTATCTTTCAGGGAGCGTCGAGAAAGTTTGCACATATTTGCACATTTCCAAGTTAGAGCTATTTGAAAAAAAAGTCTAATTTGAGGTAATTTCTTATAAGAAAAGCCAAAAAGAGCACTGATAGGTGGATATGTCCCATCATTCATGTTTATTTGTATTCAATGCTAAAATCCCCGTCGTATAAAACTTATTGCGAGCAAATCGGACTCCTGCCAAAAATGTGTTTTTCATACACTTTATGAAATTATAATCTGTTCGAGCGTCTGTTCCCCATGTTAGGGGCGGCTGATCATCACCCGAGTGCCAGCGAAGGACACTAAACTAAAATGTGCACATCATGCTGCATCGTGTCAGCATCGAGAAGGCAGCCGCTTCAACGCGATGTAGGTAGCGCAACCCTGCTACCGAAGATTCTACAGTTACCATGAAAGGCAAAAGTAGAGCAAATGGATTGATTCAACAGACCCGGCAACGAATAAGGAACAACGATTGGAAAGTCGGATCTTGGAACGTGAGAACTTTGAATGAACCCGCACGTGCTGGGATCCTGGCTCGTGAGCTGCAGAAGATCGGCGTGTGTGTGGCAGCAATTCAGGAAATACGGTGGCCCAGAACTGGAGAACGTTAATTCCGGGCGGTGGATCCCATAGCGAACACTTCATTCAAGTACCACATCTACTATAGCGGCGGTGACAGAGCAGAACGAGGAGTTGGCTTCATGGTGATCGGGAAGCAGATGAAGCGTGTTATGCGGTGGAAGCCGATAAGCGACCGAATTTGCGTGTTGAGAATGAAGGGCAAATTCTTCAACTATAGTTTGATCAGCATCTATGCCTCAACGAACGATAAGCCTGGTGATGTGAAGGATGAGTTCTATGTGAGCCTTGATAAGGCCTACAGAGAGTGCCCAACACAGGATGTAAAGAGATGCAAATGCGCAGATAGGAAGAAAAGTTTCTTTCGCCCTGTCATTGGTACGAAAAGCATTCATTCAGCTACCAACGATAATGGTCTGCGACTTGTAACCTTTGCTGCTGCTAGAGGGATGGCAATAAGCAGTACCTACTTCGCACATAAGAATATCCGCGAACTCACCTGGCAACATCCGAGTGGACACACTTGCTCACAGACAGACCACGTGCTGGTCGACGGACGACATTTCTCGGATGTTATAGATGTAAGGTCCTTCAGAGGTCCGAACATCGACTCGGATCACTACCTTGTAGTTGCAAAAATCCGGTGTTGAACTTAATCTAGAATTAAAAAACCCAGATCAATCCACCTAACGTTGGTGGTGCCTTTCTCGCGCATTATAAAAAATAAGAAAAGAGGTCGAAATAGCACTTTAGGTGGATAGATGTTACTTTTTCCATCAATACATATGCATTTGTGGACGTTTGAATGCATTGCTGCAGTCTTTGAAAAAAAAATTTTTTTTTCGTTTTTGAAAAAAAAATTCCCACCCTTGGCAGAAAAACAATGTTTTTTCAATAACTTTGGAACGCAATGACCGATCGGGCTAATTTTCAATAGGAAACAACTAGACCGCAATCCGCGTCGACTGCAACTTGTTGCGAGCAAATAATGAATAATGCTAAGTACCAAAAAGTGTGTCTCATTTTTGTGCACACACACCCACAGATACATACACACATACAGACATCACCTCAATTCGTCGAACTGAGTCGATTGGTATATAGCACTATGGGTCTCCGAGCCTTCTATCAAAAGTTTGGTTTTGAAATGATCCTATAGCTTTTACGTATACTTTGTATACGAGAACGGCAAAACACCTAAATAAAGAATTGAAAATAAAAATAGTTGCAAAAACTCGGACGTGACTTTCCAGCGTCACGAATTCACGAAATAACAGATCGATGCGTTTCAATATCCAACGCTTATCGGTTGAAGGAGTTGCTGAACACTTCCACCAGAAGCTGGACGAGCGGATAGGAGATGCCACCGGATCTGGTGACATCAACAGATTGTGAGAAAATATCCACGAAGCTGTGACTACAACTGCACAGCGACGGGCGAGAAAAATGTTGCTAGGAGTCGAATGCTAGTGGCTCGTACCCGTATGCCCAATCTATAAGAAAAGTCACAGACTAGAGTATGCCAATTACAGAGAGATCACCCTTCTGAACTCGGCGTACAAAATCCTGTCGCGTACCATGTTTAACAGACTGAGACTCCTCCTTTGTCGGCGAATACCAGGCAGGTTTTCGTGAGGGCCGATCAACGACGGAACAGATATTTAGCCTGCGGATGATCCTTGATAAATTCCGGGAGTACAACTTGCAGACTCACCATCTGTTCATTGATTTCAAAGCAGCGTACGATTCAGTGAAATGAAATTAGCTGTGGCAGATAATGTCCGAACGTGGTTTGCCGGCGAAAACGTGCAACGCTGGATGGGTCGAAATCAAGTATTCGGATTGCAGACGAAGTGTCACCTCGTTTGTGACCTTAGACGGATTGAAGCAGGTTGATGCACTTTCGAATTTATTGTTCAACATTGCACTCGAAGGCGCTATTAAGAGATCTGGCGTGCAGAGGAACGGCACTATCATCACACGGTCGCATATGCTCCTGGACTTTGCGGACGACATCGAACTTAAAAAAAGCGTAAAAAGCTGGTTTAAGGATTTAATATTTTTTTTCAATACTGACTGAAAGTCACTATTTGGTCTCTATTTTCGACAACGTTGATCACTAAAGTCACTATTTTGAGCGGCAGTGATCGTTACCAGCCCTACGGAAGCTTCCTTTCAAGAGACGCGAAAGTCTTCTTTCAAGAGGCTCATGAGCTTCTTTTCGAGAGGCTGCGAAGAGTCATTTCAAGAGACTCGGAAGCATAATTAAAAGAACCGCGGAAGCATCCTTTCAAGTACCTCGGAAGTGTACTTTCAAGGGACTCGGCTCACTTTAAGAGGCAAAAGTCCTCAAGGTGTGTAATAACCAGGCTTCGGAATTCTCACTCATATGAATAAAAACCTGCGATTAATCCATTAAGCGGAGTGTGATTTTTCATGGTCCCCATGTGAGGAAGTATTCGGGTGATAAATTCGTGAGCGCCGGATCGCCGGATAATTTAATTTTAATCCACAAATTTTCCTTCTCGTCGCCTCACCAGATAAATTTTACAAGCATATTTACAAAAATTTAGGACCGCAACGGGATTCGAACCCAAAACAATTTTAAAATGTTTAGTACGCCCACTAAAACCACACCGCCACATGAATTGATTGAAAGCGATGGGAAAAACTGCTGTATTGAACCTTCTGCTTATCGTGGCGCATCGTCAGATTCAATCAGCTTGGAGAGGCAAAGTAAGCAGCATTTGATGTTCGCGAAGCATGGGAAGAAGGATAACAATTTTTCGCACCATCGCTTGTGCCGGAGTTTATCGCACTGTAATTTATCCGGATAAAATGCATGGTGGAGTGATCAGTTGTCGCGTGAGTGAGTGAGAAATCCGAACCCTGGTAATAACTTAAGGTCTGAGGGAAGGGTTTTCCGTTAAAAAAGCACGTGGTAGCACTCTCTGGGAGAGAAAATTGCTCAATCAAACCCGCCAGAATGACACTATCAGTGTCGCAAAAATTATTTCATCAATATGCAGTTTACAATTGCTTTAAAATTTTCCGTAAACGGAGAACAAAAAGAATAGGCAACAATGGGGAAGAAATTTATCAATCATGCAGTGGTTCGGCGAGAGAACAGCAGCAGCGTGGACCGATCACGCAATGAGGAGATCAAAATAAACAAACTCCAGCTGGTTTTGCAAAATGAAAACATGAGCCGTTTCTAGAAGAACATTAGAAAATATCGTGAGAGGATTTCTGTACAAGGTTTCCACACAAGCTTTGAAAAGGATTTGGGTAATAACGTGGTGCTGGTGTGAATAAGACAAATAAGACGAATGAAAACAAATAAAACAAATAAGACAAATAAGACATATGAGACAAATAAGATAGATAAGACAAAGAAGACAAAACAATACAGTTCCTTCAGGAATTCCCCTGGAAGTTCCTCCGAAGGTTCCTCCAGGAATTCCTCCAGAAGTTTTTCCAGGAATACCTTCGGAAGTTCCTCCAGGAATTCCTTCGGAAGTTTCTCCAGGAATTGTTTCGGAAGTTCCTCCAGGAATTATTTCTAAAGTTACTCCAGGAATTCCTTCGGAGGTTTCTCCTGTAGTTCTTTCAGAAGTTCCTCCAGGAATTCTTCCAGAAGTTCCTCCAGGAATTCCTTCGTAAGTTCCTCCAGGAATTCATTCGGAAGTTCCTCCAGGAATTCCTTTGGAAGTTCCTCCAGGAATTCTTTCTGAAATTCCTCCAGGAATTCTATCTGAAGTTTCTATAGGAATTCATTCTGAAGTTCCACCAGGAATTCCTTTGGAAGCTCCTCCAGGAATTCCTCCGGAAGATCCTCCAGGAATTCCTTCGGAAGTTCCTCCAGGAATTCCTTCGGAAGTTCCCCCCGGAATTCCTTCGGAAGTTCCTCCAGGAATTCCTTCGGAAGTTCATCCAGGAATTCCTTCGGAAGTTCATCCAGGAATTCCTTCGGAAGTTCCTCCAGGAATTCCTTCAGAAGTTCCTTCGGAAGTTCCTCCAGGAAATCCTTCAGAAGTTCTTCCGGGAATTCCTCCGGAAGTTCTTCCAGGAATTTCTCCGGACGTTCCTCCGGGAATTTCTGAAGGAGTTTCCGAAGCAATTCCTGGAGGAACTTTTAGAGGAGTTCCTGGAGGAACGTCCGGAGGAATTTCTGGAGGAACTTCCATAGGAATTCCTGAAGAACTTCTGTAGGAATTCCTGGAGGAACTTCCATAGGAATTCCTGGAGGAACTTCCGGAGAAGTTCCTGGAGGAATTTCCGGAGAAATTCTATTTTGATTTACCATCAATTATTTATCTCGTTCCATTCCTACATTTGATTTCTATTTATTTATTTGGTATCTCCGTGTTTCAAAATGGGAATACTTTTTTTTCTAGCGTCACGCTACATACAAAGTTGACGGACTTGCTTTCCCTCTCATCGCTCCTTTGCTGCCGTGCGCCACAAGAAAATATGGTGTTGATTACTCTCCGGAAATGCTAATTTTTGTATGGAATTTGGAAAACTTGGTTGAAGTAAAAAGAGCTTCCTGCAAAATTTAATGTGATCACATATACTTTTTATTACATCAAAATGATCGTTGAAAAATTTCAAAACTTTTGTCAGTTGGGTTTTGCTTTATTCCTTTATGCCTCAAATCATCGGAAAGAGGTAGGGAGAAGCGAAAATTTTAGATGTATAATACAGTAATGTAGTTTCGTATTTAGAGCTTAATTCAAATTTGGGAAATAGTAGGTATACAAAATTTTCTAGAAACATTCGTTGATAAATTCCAAAGAGATTGTCAGTTGGGATAAGCGAAATTCGTTCCCAATTCCGAGTTATACACATTTTGGTATGAAAATAGCGCTCTACCGCGCGAGAGCTCCCCTCAGACCTTAATTTGAATTGGAAAGCTTCACGGAACAGCGAAAATTTCAGACAGCTTTCAGGTCCGTTTTTCATACTTATGCGTTATGCTTATTTTCATTCACAGCGATAAAAATAAGCGGTACCTCAATGATACATTCGAAGGGTACCTCTAAAGAAAAAGGTTGAGAGCCGCTGGCAAAGAAAAACAAATAAAAGAAGGTAGGGGCGATTCAAATATGACGTCCACTACTTTTCGAGATTTCTAGACATAGACTATTTCTAGGAGATTGTCTAAAGCAGACCTGCCCAATCTTTTGAAGCCACGGGTCAATTTTTAGATTTAACACCAAGTCGAGTCAAGTACGAGACACTGAAGACGACCTTACTGTTGAGGTCGAAATACGTATCTGTCAATGTACAATTAAGTGGTGATTTTTGGTGAAGTTCGTAATTTTTTTCATTGCTCATACCTTGATTTCTTTTTTGGAAATTTCCTATTTTTTTATAGTGAATTTATAATTTTTCAGGAAAATTATATAAAGCTCTTTTAGTGGAATGTATTCAACCGTCTAAGACGAATTAAGTACTCTCCATTTAATTCCACCAATTAATTTTCGATATCTTTGCAGATACGTATTTCGACCACACAGTTGTGGTCGAAATACGTATCTGCAAAGATATCGAAAATTAATTGGTGGAATTAAATGGAGAGTACTTAGTTCGTCTTAGACGGTTGAATTTTTCAGGGTTAGATTATATTTTAGTCGCCCTGGTCTAAAGTTTTGAATAGACCTGAGTAACAAAACGAGACCCTCTTACCAGTTATTTCTCAATCTCTAAGCATGTTCTCAACAATTGGCATTCAAAGCTCGTAAGATGTTCTCAAATTTGGAAAAGTGTTTCGGGCCCAGTGTGCGATGACAGCATCACTCCGATTTCGCCGTCTTGGCGTCTACATCCTCTGGTCGCGGTGGAAGGATTAAGGCGTCTTAGTGTCGGCAAAGCATATTCGATGCGATAGGCTACGCGCGGATGGGACGATTCAAGGAATAGTGTAACGAGCGCGCAGCAAAAACATTGCTGATTCCGTAACTCGTCGTCTCAAATGAAGGCAATATAATGATGGGCCATCATCAGTCAATGGGTGTGTTATGACCGAAGCTCGTATGATCATAGCCATACAATAGCGAACGGGATGGGGTCACGTCGGGATGGTTATTGGTGTTTGGGATTTATGGAAAAGAGAAAAAAAAACGACCGATAGGAAAGTTTTATGTCAACTGAGATCATCGCCGCAAATTTCGTTAAGATCTCTGGTTAAAGCATGTGACTATCATTCAAGAAATTCGGAATCGATTTTATGTTTGCAAAAAGTTGGTCAAAAGGGAAATTCAGAGTCAGAATCGTAAAATACCTTTCGAACACACAGCACAGCGCTTCATCATGACTTTAATTCGTATCATCATCAAAGGCACTTAATCAAAACCTCTAAAATACCAGTATCACACTTATTGCATGTTAGCAGATAAACAACTATTAAATTATATGTTCTAGAAATAAGATGTAAAACATAAAAAAGATTGGCACCATCACCTCTTGATGAATTATTCTGGGTTTTTGTACTTCATTCATACATAGAATTGCAACAATATAACAACGTTGGCTGTCATCGCGCCGGGTTCTCGTTCTAGGAAAACACTGACTGTGTTTTTCGTCTCGGTGTGGATGATGATGAGACTTCTATTTATAGCAACTTCACTTGGGTTTCTTTTTCCGATCCCCTACTAAGTTGTCGCTGTGTTGGAAAATCGTCTTCCACTCGATTGTCACCTATATGAGTGTACATGAAAATATCTCGTTGATAGCGCGTTCATTTTCGGCGGATCGAAAATTTTCCTCCCCGAGATAGCTGCATTATTCTTATGAGAAGGGAAGGTAACAATTTTCTTGTCAACGAATCCGTTGAACTGGTCAGGACCTGTTTTTCCTGGTTCTGACGCAGTTTATCCGGTACTCTCTGGTCTATTTGGTCAGTTCATTACAATCCCTCTCTAGCGCAAAAAGCACTTACTAATGAGTTGTGATAATTAAAATAGATGACAAAAACTAAATTTGTTTTTGTCTTGGATTTACATAGAGGTAATGCTCGCTCGGAAAATATCATCACCACGTGCTCGAACTTTTCCATTTCTCGTGACATCGGTCTTTCGACATCAAAATGTTCGCATCTATCCACCACCAGTGGTCGAACGTGTTGCCGTTGGTAGTTACTCTTTTCTGATGCTTTGCGTTGCGTTATTTATTAGCTCTCCCAGTGCAATCGTAATCGATGCATACAAAAAGAGCAGCAGGTGATAAACGGTCGCTTGATAATGTCGACTAACTGAACGAAAATGGGTAGCAGCAGCTGCCATAAAGTCTGTAGTGAACTTTATCGTAATTAATTGGACTGCACAATTTGTCGTTCGCACCGATATTGGGAAGACGGTTATTTATTGTGAAAATCTAGACAATTGCCAACTACAGTGGGAAAATCAAGACAATGATGGAACAGCTGTAACGCGCTAATGACTGACTAAAGTTCTACGAGAAGTTAAGCCGCTCACGAAATAGCCACATGCTGCATACATTTGCATCTATTGCCAAACGGTTAATCCTGTGTAATCGATTAACATTTTGATGGACAGTGCTTTTGTGGGCCGTCAGGAGGTTGTACCTCCTTGACATAAGTCATAAGAATTACAGTGTCTAGGATGCCTAGAACGTAGTTGTACGGAAAAAGGGCAACACGATGAAGTTTTCTGTAGAATGGTCCAACTTTTCATAAGCAGAGCTTGTAATATTTAACTTCATGAAGCTACTTCGGTCCGATTTTCGACAAACATCGCATGATTATTCAAAACATAGAATAACATAGTCAGACTACTCCTCCTTCCACTCATTCATTCGACTGTTGCTGAGAATTTGAATTTGAGAAATCTGAGAAAAAGAGTTTGGGTAGAATCAAATGGGATAGTTCTGCTTCTTCTTCTTCTTCTTTTAATTCTACGCTTTTGCCTGCAAAGCCAACTGGTGACTGGAATAGTACTAACTTGTATTGCGGCAAGTGAGAGTTGGTATAAGCCATTTCTCGAAGGGTATAAATAGCGGTATCTTAATCTAAAGAGGCCTTACATTAAGATTGAGAAAATATCTGATTAAAAAACGATTAGGGAAAGTGTACCGGTTTTGGCCACCTTAGTGCCCAATTTGGCCAACCCTTAAAAATGTATATTTTCCTACTTTTACTTACGTATACTTTTCCGAGAAAAATTAATTACCTCGCGTGAGATTTTGATGAAAAAACTCTTCTCTGTTTCATTGGCACGTCAAAAAGTTGGTTTGAATTTTGCCATTGGCGATAAATAAACAATGGCAGTGATTGTATTTAGTAGCTGCAATCTTCCGGGAATGTCTGTCAGAAGGTGCGTTTTGAGGAGTACTTTGTTGAAAAAAAATAATCAGGGCATTCGGTCGTTTCCGATCTAAATTACAGCTTCCGTATCAACTTACCCCACATTTTAGCTTGCCCCGGTGTACCTTATCACCATTTTGTTCCTCACCGTAACCAACAAGAACCTATTAGAGGTAGAAGTAGTAAAGGGCTTGTTCGTCCCAAATTTGTGGATTTCCGGTATTATTTTCCATGCTTCCCTGATCTCGAGTCCTGAGATCCGTCCTTTCTAAAATATTGTAAATCTAACCCTATCTTACTAACTTAATAATAAGATGATAACAATTCAAGACAAAATTTTCAAAACGACTTATCTGCTTTTGTAAACAAAGATTCAAACGACGATTTGACGAATCTGATAGCCAACAAACCAACCACATCAATAGGTATGTGAAGGTTTCCGCTACCTGTTTATGGTGTTGGTTTGCGTGGGTGAGCTATCAGATTCGTCAAATCGTCGTTTGAATCTTTGTTTACAAAAGCAGATAAGTCGTTTTGAAAATTTTGTCTTGAATTGCACATATCACAATGAACGGCGGCTCCGTAAAGTATTATACACGCCTGAGCCTTCAAAATAAACGAACTTGGACAAAAATATTTCATTCAAAGTTAATTGCCTATATTCCGGGTATTTTTTTCTTGAGCAAGGGTAAAAGGAAATCTGCAATTAGACACCTGAGGAGGTTAACTCAGGTAGTGTGGAGATGGGATCACCTGACCAACTAAAACCAAAACCCTTTCGCCAGTCCGTATCTGACCCGAAATTAAGCGATACATCAGGGGAGGACTATTGAGAATGCTTACGCACTCGACGCCAGCGACTTCAAGGATGGTAATTTCACCACCCGTCGATCGCAAGCTATGATAGTAACCTATCGGTTTGTATCATAAACTCGCGAAGGAGCCGAGCACCCCGACAAGAGACGCCACGCGTGAATCGCAATGGCTTCTATATTTACATACAAAGGTCCCCGCAGCCCACCAACGACCTTTGACTGCAGTATCCCATGCTCTTTGCCATTTGAGCAACGAAGCTGCTCTCTTGACACGTCGCACTTGCACCGAGTCCCTGTCGTTGAAGCACTCCACATCTTCCTTCAGAAGTATGTCTATCGGCATCATCCCAGCAATTACGCACACCAGCTTATAAGATATGGTGCGGTATGCGATTGCAACCCACAGACACATCAGCCGGTGTACCCTGAATTATGGGGCAGCAGGGACCATGTCCAAGGGCTTGACGACCCCTCCCCAGCTGTCTGCGAGTCAGGGAGAACGGCCTAGGGCGTGGTGGGATTTAGCAGTGGGCTCTGCTAAAATCCCTCCCAAAAAACCACAAGTGCCCGTAAGCGGACTCTATCAAAGCGACTGTGTGCCGCTTCAAAGCACAAGCCCAGGGAGGAGTGCCAACTGGCATGTGGAGTGTCCCTACTTCGGTAGGGTAGTGCGTGAGCTGCTTCGGCAGGGAGTGAGTGATCTGTTTGTGCTGAGGCAGGAGTGTCATAGCGAGTCGCCGCCGCTATGGCAGCCTCGAAGCGCAGCAGAAGTCTGAGTATGGACTGCACATGCTAAGGTAAGAGTGTCGTAGCGTTGCTACCGCTATCGACACCTCGAGGCATGGCAGTGGAGTGTTAGAATAAGTTGTGGAGTGTACCTACTTCGGTAGGGTAGCGCGTGAGCTGCTTCGGCAGGGAGTGAGTGATCTGGTTGTGCTGAGGCAGGAGTGTCATAGCGTGTCTCCGCCGCTATTGTCACCTCAAAGCGCAGCAGAAGTCTGAGTATGGACTGCACATGCTGAGGCAGGAGTCGAGGTATCCCATCGACACCTCGAGGCATTGCAGTGGAGTGTTAGAGTGAGCACCTGAAAAGGGTCACATGGAGCGAATGGTCTTTGGAGAAGCTGCTTCGGCGGCAGGGTAGCAGTGGGTTGTACCCACACACCTACAGTTGTGCACATGTGGTGCATGGGGAGTGTCCCTGCTTCGGCAGGGTAGCGTATGGTCTGCTTCGGCAGTGGTGTGATTGATCTGCTCGTGCTGAGGCAGAGTGTCGTAGCGCAATATCTGTAGGCCCAGGCAGTTACCGCTATTGACACCTCGAGGCATGGCAGCGGAGCGTCCGGGAGAGCATCCAAGTAAGACTCAAATGGAGTGAATGGGGTGCGAGTCAGTCTCGCGTGGGACGAGTGCCTGTGTGAGCGATAATGAGTGAGTACGCTTAGTACTGCCGTCCCCCCAGAAGTAGTACTGCGAGGTAGTTCCTGGGGAAACGATGGTGGAGCCCAAGGAGTTTAGGCGGTATTACCGGTGGGGGCGAGTCCGACACTCCAGTAAACTTCCGGGGGGAAGTTTGGAAACAAAAAAGCAAGTGTACTGGGTTAGGGTGTAAAGGCATTCCCCCTTGTAAAAAAAAAAAAAAAAAAAGAAAAAAAAAAAAAAAAACCCTGAATTATTTCTTAACATTGCACCGGCCTCTAGTGCTTTGGACCATGCTGATACGACGTATCGGATAATAGACAATGCTACACCCGCTGTAAGCCTACGAACCTGACTTTGTATACATCGCCGATCCGTTGGAAATCATTCGCGATAAAGATTTTATTGCCAATGGAGTCCTTTGGCATACATAATCGACGTGGCTCGTGAAATTGAGCATATCGTCGATCATCACGCCCAGATGCTTTAATGATTTGGAGTTAACTGTGCAGGTCCCTACGTTTATCCTCGCTTGCTGCAACCCATGGTGGTTATGCACCACAACAATCTAAGTCTTGTGATGTGCTAACGTCAACCTCCTTGAGTTGATCCATTCTTCGACTCTGCTAATCGCGTATGAAGATTTCAATTCAACTTCGTCGTGAGTGTCGACTGTCACCTCTAGCATCACATCATCCGCAAAGCCTTCTATCTTCACACCGGCCGGGAGATTTGAGCGTAATACTCCGTCATACATGATATTCCACAGGAGGTCCGAGGATCGATCCCTGTGGAACACCTGCTGACACTTCAATCGACTGCTGACCAGCGTCGGTGTCGACTAACAATATCCTGTTCTGAAAATAGCTTTTCAGAATCCTGCACAGATAATCCGGGACTCTCAAGCGATGCAGGGAATCAGCTATAGCTGCCCAGCTAGCGTTTTTAAATGCATTCTTTTCTTCTAGTGTAATCAATGCACAGTACCCGAGCAACACACATATTGCAAATCGATCGAAGTAACTTATATATGACCGGATTTCGGATTTGCTCAACTTGTGCTGCTTGGGTAACTAATACCTCTCCTATTCAAAGCACGCGCTATCTTAGTCGTTTCCTTTACCGACCAAACTGCTTCGATGGTACGGAACCCATACTGGTTGCTTGATAAGCCACCAGCACACTCATATAGTCCGTCAATCTATTCAGGATCACCCTCTCTAACAACTAACCAGTTGTGTCGAGTAGGCAAACTGTATGCCGAAGGCTCTCCCGGGGAGGCTTAGGCAATAGCACCAACTTCTGCCGAGCCGATTCCAACGATCTGAGAAGTTTCCTCCGTCCATGGAACGTTGCGTTGGAGGCAGCTCCTGAACATATCTGGAGCGGCAAGAATCGCGTGCTTAAGGACCAGGTTAGGAATACAATCCGGCCCTGGTGCCTTGTTTAGCTTAAGTTTTCTTGCAACGGCGATAAGCTCATCGTTAGTCACTAGCGGTACCACGTTCACTGACTCGTACGGTGTGGCGGGCCAGTCCGATGAGTCATGCTTCGGGAACAAACCTTCAACGATCCTGGCTAACATCTCCGGAGATTTTCCAGGAAGTGTGCTGATGGTCCTAGCCATCACTCTTCTGTATGCATCGCCCCATGGAGTATTATTGGCCATTCTACACAGCTCTTCAAAGCAGGCTTTCTTACTACATTTGATTTCGTAGTTCACAGCTCTGCTCGCTGTTTGGAACACCCGGCGTCTGTCTACCCTGTCCGCTTCGGTTCTAGCACGTCGCAACTTTCTTTTAGCTCTAAGACAATTGTCATGAGACGTGTTTGTACCATCCCATTTAATTCCACCACTTGCCACCACTAATCAAGTGGTGGAATTAAATGGGATGGTACAAACTCGTCTTATGACAAGTGAAGACATTCCACTAAAAGCTCAAAATAATTTTCTTATCTCTAACAGGTTTTGCGAAGATCAGCTATCGTGCTCGTCCACCAGTGCACTGGTTCGTGGTTGCCTGTTGACATAGTCCTCCTGGGCATTGTTACGTCACATGCTCGTGTTAGGGCATCGGATAACTCATCACCACTAAGGCCTAAAGTCCGATCTTCCCACCGTAGTGATTCTTCCGGCAGTTCTTGTGGTTCTGTTGGGGGCATAGCTGACCATAAAACGTATTTTCTGATGGTCACTAGCAGTATACCCTTCATTCAGGCTCCACCGTCCATCCTGCGCTGCAGAACGCCACGTCGATGCATGACTTGCCATTCGGTCCTCTGAACGTTGACGCTTGGCCCTCGTTCAGCAGGACTACGTTCAGTACCGCTAGAGACTCTAGCAGGATATGGCCTCTAGCGTTAGTGAACCGAGAGGCCCAATCCACTGTCCACGCGTTGAAGTCACCTGCTACAACTAATGGTTTAAGACCAGTTAGTCTCGCTACAAGATTATCTAACACCCTAGTCTACAAAAGCAACTACAAAAGTAAACTCCGTTTACCTTTGCTATAACAAAACCCTCATTATCAGGAGATGACACTATCTCCTGTATGATGTACCTTCCGCAAGTCCAGATGGTCACTATTCCGGACTTATGCGCAACCCAACTGCTATGTTTAGCAGGGATGTGGTACGGGTTCGACAGCAAGGCAACCTCAGTCTTATTCTCGTGCCTCGCAGTGGTTGAGATTTAGCTGCGCTACTTGCATGACCGAGCCCGTCTGGAGGCCGGACAGGTCTGTCCACCGGATGGGTGTTTGTTGTCTGTGCCAGGACCACAGTTGTGAGCCTTGCGCCCTGGCAGGTGTGAGCCTTGTGACCTTCAGCTCCACACCTCCGGCAAAGCCGATTCCGATTAGGACCATTGACCACTTGAAGCAGGCCTGAGGTTGTAGGTTTGCGCTCACCTAACATAAGACCTTCAGCTTAGCCTTATCCAGTACCTTCTTGGTGTCAGCCACAGCATAACCTTTCCGTAACCGAATCGTGGTATCCTGGATTTCAACGCCCCACTGATCTCTCAGTGCAGCTACCAGCTCACCGGCTTCGATAATTTCATCCAGGCCTCTGCATTGGATTACCTCTACTGAACCGCATCACCCAGCACCTCTTCTGCCAACTTTTTATACGCGAAACTCTTTCGCACAGCATCCCGCTTCAGGACGAGGAACATCTCGCCCTTCTGCGTTCTGCGGATGCAGTTTACATAATCTCCTAGGCCAGTGAGCTTTCTATCGCCCCGCAAAGCCTTCAGAACGGATTTTTGGGATTCACAACTTCCCTTCAGGGTAGGCCTTCCTCCCGCACTTCGGTAGTCCTCGTATAAGGAGGAACTGGTTTCCGTCGTTCCTTAAGGCCGGCAACCTGCTCAACCTTCTCCCGACGGATCTTAGTAGCCCTCTTCTCGTGCAATACCGGCTTGGTGCTAGGATAGGTTGTGACAACTCAAGTGGCCTTGTTGTTTTTAGTCGGTTGCTCTGACGAGGTGGTCGCCAGTGCAGCCAAAGTAATTTAGTACAAAATCTTCCAAATATCATGTATCAAAACTTGATGTTTTTCTTTCCGTTACATCCATCATTTGTGTAAAAGAAGCGAAAGACCAACAGAGAGAAGTTTTCGCTAATGAAAATATGACTTTGAGATCGAAAATGACAGAAAGGTGAATCATAGTGCTTAAAATCAACAGTTTTAAACCTTTACAGCCCTTGAGAATAATTTATATGGCGTTTGCAGTTCAATATAAATTTATTTTTACCAAAAAACTGGAACTCGAAACAAAACACTCGTAATTTGCTTAATATCAACTTTACAAACCTGCAACACGGCCAAACTAACAACATGCTGCCCTACGAAAAACGCGCCGCCACCAATCGATGTAATCGATTGTCATTTTCAACCAATCAGCAACCGGTACGATTGTGACAGCAATTCGGTACGATTTTTACTGACTACTTGTCACATCCTATCCTAGTTTTGGCGCTACTGCCTTAAGGACACTCCTCACGGAATCCAAGTTTAAAAGTGCTCACATTTTCGGGGGCACACCACTTGATACGGAGGCGGCGCACAATTGTCATTTTTGTTGATTTAATAAAATAAAAATGACAGTTGTGCGTTGCTTCCGTATCGAGTAGTGTGCCCCCGAAAACGCGAGCACTTTGAAACCTGGACTCCGTAAGGAGTGGCCTTAATCTGAAAAAGTGATGTATGCGCCATTTTACAACATACATGTTTTCCATTTTTCTGTTAAAGAGTACGATGAGTACTACTCGTTAACATCATTTTTGGAAAATGGCATATACGTCAGTTTGCCAGATTACGGCAGGCTAGCTCCCTTCAGGTCGGTTGCCATGCTGACCTTACTAAGCTTTGGAGTTGCTCCAGTAACAGCCATGCGTCTGCGGAGTTCGGCAGTCTGGCTTTCTGCCAGCTGCTTTTCTTCCGTAAGGACTCGAATCTTCGACTCGGCTTCCTTCCTGGCCTCCACCGCTTGGCTCACTGCCAACTCTTTCTCTTCGGTAAGTTAGGTGATCTTTCGTTTCGCCTCCTTACATGCCTGCAGCAAGGACTTCCACTCAGTGGTGCAATTTATCAACAATGCCTGCTGACTGCGATTCTTTTGTTTTGTATTTTTCTCTGCTCCTCTTCGCAAATGATGACGCCTTTCAGTCAGAACGACAAAGCAGGAATAGCTTAGCCAACTCGGTTTGCCAGCAGCGGCCTGAAGCTGATGATCATTCGGCACAAATTTCCTGTCTTTTTCTTTCAAGTGATAGTATTCACCCATGCATTTATATAGGGCCGTCACTGTGAGCGAGTGAACTGAATGGACTGTCACTCAGAGGCGCCTCGTCCATACGTTCTACCTGTTCATGGAATAGGTAACGATTTTTAGTTTAGAAGTAGGAAACTTAATGTACTTATAATTAATTATTAGGGCAAATAATTAATCAGTAAAATTTTTTAAACAAAGTTTCACGTAATATTTCCAATGATGGTTTAATATCTACCGAAACAAAATATTGCGTAGACAGATCACCCCAACGCCAAATGCTTAGCGTATAGTCGAATTGCAGCTAAATATGTGTTTTCCGACGAATAACACCACACCACATCACATAGACAGCTTTTGCCAGTCGTATGATTCATAATAAAGAACCAACAGCAGCGCTGCCAGAAGTCAAATTTAAACTTTTGCGCCATGACAAATATTTTGAAAAAAAATTCCTCCTTGGTATGCTCACTCGTTCTACGCGCGCGGAGAACCAGCGTGAGCGTTGCCAGCATTCTTCGTTTCCTCACATCATCCTCTTTCGCATGCGGAGCAGGCACGTTTAGATGCAAGTTCTGCTATGTTGCGCAGGAGTCCAACCCGTTCGACGCGCTGCGAGAACAATCAACGGCGCGACGTACCTTCGATTAGACTCGGTCGGAGTGTCGGGCTGTGCTTTGCCGAAAGGCGCACCGCGCACGCTTTCGTTTATACTGCGATGATTGGGAACGGTTTGTTTTTCTTTTTTCTCCTGATGAATATGCATTATAAACAATTCAGCATCAAGAACAATATTGAATTAATATTTGAGTTTTCAAAAGAGACATCATGCTTTTATTTACGAATAATCAAAATCAATCAACAAAGAGAAAAAGGTATAGTTTTCACTAAATTTGAAAAATTAAATAACTGGAAAACATTTCAGCTTCTAAATGTGACTCATGTCAGCTTCTAAATGTGGTCTCAATCTGGGCTAGCATCAAATGAAGATACTAAATAATAATGGCTAATTATATTTCTGTCATAACAACAAAATATGTGAGAATTTTTAAGTGCTAGAAGCGATGGGTCCTGTGCACCCGAATGGTGAAAAGAGTCGATTTGATAGATCTCTATTATGAGCAATATTTAGTTATCGTCAACTGTTAACAAATTAGATTTCGGACGACTTACGAGTGTTTAAAATTTTGTTTTGTAAATCCTTTCCATTTAAATTGTTTCTTTTCTGTTCAATCAAAGTTAATTGCCTATTTCCGGGGATTAAACCACCCGACTTGGACGTTAATTTACAATGTTATGGAAACTCATATGTGAATATGTACGTTATGTGGAAGATATTGATTTGAAAAATGTATTGGAGGTAACCACTTTCCCTTCGATGGGACTCGAACCCATGACCCTACAGTACGCTAGACTGGTGCTTTAACCAACTAAGCTACGAAGGACCTCCGTCGGCCTTCGCAACCTAGCGGCTACTGAACGAGCTCGAGATTCCCAAATTGGACGCATAGTCAAATCACTCGCAATCCATTTCTCAAGCCAATACTTCCACATGTGTATTGTACACGTCCACATTAGAGGAGCGTGAGTATTTAGAATGTCTGGCGGCTATACACATTCTTCATCAGCAACGGTACTGATCAAGTGAGGTTGTGTAAGCATTTGCCAGTCGGTCGTCAAGCTCAGACCCGACCGCATTGCGTAGGCAAGAGCACGCAACTCAGGTTCAGTTCAATCAAAGTTAATTGCCTATTTCCGGGGATTAAACCACCCGACTTGGACGTTAATTTACAATGTTATGGAAACTCATATGTGAATATGTACGTTATGTGGAAGATATTGATTTGAAAAATGTATTGGAGGTAACCACTTTCCCTTCGATGGGACTCGAACCCATGACCCTACAGTACGCTAGACTGGTGCTTTAACCAACTAAGCTACGAAGGACCTCCGTCGGCCTTCGCAACCTAGCGGCTACTGAACGAGCTCGAGATTCCCAAATTGGACGCATAGTCAAATCACTCGCAATCCATTTCTCAAGCCAATACTTCCACATGTGTATTGTACACGTCCACATTAGAGGAGCGTGAGTATTTAGAATGTCTGGCGGCTATACACATTCTTCATCAGCAACGGTACTGATCAAGTGAGGTTGTGTAAGCATTTGCCAGTCGGTCGTCAAGCTCAGACCCGACCGCATTGCGTAGGCAAGAGCACGCAACTCAGGTTCAGTTCAATCAAAGTTAATTGCCTATTTCCGGGGATTAAACCACCCGACTTGGACGTTAATTTACAATGTTATGGAAACTCATATGTGAATATGTACGTTATGTGGAAGATATTGATTTGAAAAATGTATTGGAGGTAACCACTTTCCCTTCGATGGGACTCGAACCCATGACCCTACAGTACGCTAGACTGGTGCTTTAACCAACTAAGCTACGAAGGACCTCCGTCGGCCTTCGCAACCTAGCGGCTACTGAACGAGCTCGAGATTCCCAAATTGGACGCATAGTCAAATCACTCGCAATCCATTTCTCAAGCCAATACTTCCACATGTGTATTGTACACGTCCACATTAGAGGAGCGTGAGTATTTAGAATGTCTGGCGGCTATACACATTCTTCATCAGCAACGGTACTGATCAAGTGAGGTTGTGTAAGCATTTGCCAGTCGGTCGTCAAGCTCAGACCCGACCGCATTGCGTAGGCAAGAGCACGCAACTCAGGTTCAGTTCAATCAAAGTTAATTGCCTATTTCCGGGGATTAAACCACCCGACTTGGACGTTAATTTACAATGTTATGGAAACTCATATGTGAATATGTACGTTATGTGGAAGATATTGATTTGAAAAATGTATTGGAGGTAACCACTTTCCCCGGAAATAGGCAATTAACTTTGATTGAACTGAACCTGAGTTGCGTGCTCTTGCCTACGCAATGCGGTCGGGTCTGAGCTTGACGACCGACTGGCAAATGCTTACACAACCTCACTTGATCAGTACCGTTGCTGATGAAGAATGTGTATAGCCGCCAGACATTCTAAATACTCACGCTCCTCTAATGTGGACGTGTACAATACACATGTGGAAGTATTGGCTTGAGAAATGGATTGCGAGTGATTTGACTATGCGTCCAATTTGGGAATCTCGAGCTCGTTCAGTAGCCGCTAGGTAGCGAAGGCCGACGGAGGTCCTTCGTAGCTTAGTTGGTTAAAGCACCAGTCTAGCGTACTGTAGGGTCATGGGTTCGAGTCCCATCGAAGGGAAAGTGGTTACCTCCAATACATTTTTCAAATCAATATCTTCCACATAACGTACATATTCACATATGAGTTTCCATAACATTGTAAAGTTTCTTTTCTTTTATTTGGTTGAGTTGTACAAGAAAAGGTTGTAATATTAGGTTAAATGCACAACTTTCATTCGAAACCACTCAGCTCGATGCATATTTTTTACCAGGCTGGTAGAACATGTGTACCAAAACTCTACTAGACGCCCCTGCTATCACTGTGGGCTGCGTGTGCGATGGGAGAAGAGGTCTTTTGTTTACTTTATCGTTGATTGCTGCTGCTAACTATTTTCAGTTTTCAGTACTAGGAAGTGAGTGTGAAAAGGAAATGGTATCAATATCTTACAAATCTCAGCTAATGAGATTGAGAATTCGCACCCCTGCTTTGCCTCTACAACCATGATGCAGAGGGTCCCCAGTCAACACAAAATCGTATATCATGCAACTTAAGATGCTAAAGTGGAGGCGATATACGTACATATTATATGGGGAAGTACCTATATTGCCTCCACTTTAGCATCTTATGTGACATCCTATACGATCTTGTGTTGACTGGGTCAACACTGACTTCTTAAGGTCCTTGCTGTACTTCCCGCCGTTGTTCAGAGAGGAAATTATTACGTCCGTTACGTCCATTTTCTGGCCTCCACTCTCCTTGTGACTGGTCATGGTAGCTCCGTCCATCTTGATCTCAATGGGCGGCTCCTCCGACCTGCCACGCTCTTCTGTATCGCCTGTCCCTGGCATTCGGTGGGGCGACCTGTTAAGGCCACTTCGTCTGGCGAAGGGATCCACCCTTTCGTCAGATGCTTCTTTCTCTCCACTCAAATTTGTTTTTTTTTTGGTTTGGTCGACATTTTGGTCCCACGAGTCGCGCGAGAAAATAGGTCTACCACGCCAGTGCTCCGCAATAACGTATTAAAGGAACGTTATACTGTGGGGGGTGCCCAGGTACCCCACAGGCTCCGTTAGCGGCCTGCTATTTATTTCTCCCCTCAGACCATGCAACGAGTCGCTTGATACCGTAGGATTGGGGGTTAGGGGACGTCGAATTATTAGCTGCGCTGAAGTGCTCCTGATAATATGACCAGATTTACACCGCTACCCGAGCAAAGGTTGAAATCAATTTGAAATCAAAATGTGCTGTCATGATGTCAATTATTTGATTACTCCTGTTGATCTCGTTTTGTATGGAATAACGGTTAACACAGCAGAAATGAGAAAAATTTTTGCACTGTGAAATCATACTGAAAACAAATTTTACCATCAATGAAATCAACATGATTACTATATTTGATATCATAAGATTTTTAATTTGATATCAAAATGAGTATTCAAGTAGATTATTTTTATAAGCATTCATAACAACAACAGCATATTTTGTTTGCAGATTGCTTTCAATTTTTGTAAAACACATTTTAAATAATAGACAGCATAATTTGATGTAAAGCTGCTATCATTATGATAACTGAGGAATGCATATTGGAAACATGTTGCGATATCAATTTATATTAAATAACCATTGACACCAAATTTTGTTTTCAACATAATCTCAACAGCAGAGCTTAATATCAATTTGCTCTTATTTTGTTAACCAACTTTGCTCGGGTACACACTGCTCAAAAGTATCTATATCCCCAGTGTAGCGGGATATATTCCGGGTATTAAGCCGCCTGGAGTTGTTATTAACTACTATGTCTGAAACTCGATTTATGCATATGCTCATGTGATAAATTTAGTTCGGAAGCGGTATTGGAGGGTGACCAAACCACTTCATCCGGTGGTTTGATCCCACGAAACCAGTACTCTAGACAGGTGCTTTCCCTACTAAGCTACGAAGGACCTAATTGCTAATACTATTTATGAAAATTTTATATTTTTTTCATTGAAGAATTTTGATTTCTTTATGGAAAATTCTTCATTTATAGAGGTGATCGGGTCATAATTGGTCACCTAAAGAAAATCGTTCCGAAAAGCGCGGAAAAGCTCAAGAAATCATCATTCAAATGTACTTGTCATAAGACGAGTTTGTACAATCCCATTTAATTCCACCACTTAATTGTATCTTGACAGATACATATTTCGACCTCAACAGTAAGGCCGTCTTCAGTGTCTCGTACTTGACTCGACTTGTCGACTTGTCAAGTCGAGTCAAGTACGAGACACTCAAACCGACAAAAGCTCAAAATAATTTTCTTAACATTCAAATGTAGTTGACTTTTACTAGGGAGTGTTACCTTTCATATTACATCGATAAATGATGAAAAATACGTTTGGAAATTGCATTGCATTTTTGAAAATGTATTGATTTTATTGTGTGTTCCCGACTATACGGGGCAAAATGAGCCACCATTTGGGGCAGTATGGGCCACCCATCCAAAATGTTTTTGTGGGAGAGAAAAGTGTTGTAATATCGATGAATATCATACTCCTACAACAGTTTAGAGTATTCTATACAAAATGAGATTAATAAACCGCACAACAGTGGACCGAACCGATTTGCCACTCTTCATCGTTTGCACAGACACATTTAAGTTGGTCAATAGCCATTTTTTCTGTTCCGACCGCAGTAATGCGGTGCTGTAATTTATCCGTAATGAATCTAACAAAGATAATAATATTCTTGTATTCGGCAACTGCAATTTGAACTTGTTAGAATATTAAGGTCTACTATCTTGCTCTGTGCTGGTTTGCCCATATTTATTGCCCAATTGACCCACAGTTTTTGAAAAAAAAAAACAAGTTGTATGATAAATTAAGATGCGTATCAGTACAAACATGTGTGCACAACATTCAATTATAATAGATCTTTTGATTGAGATGCATTTTCGACCTGTGTTTTAATCAATTGTGTGTCAAAACCTTATTTATAAACTTCAAATCTTATAATAATTCTGCCTATGCAGCGAAAATTTACATTTTCAAATGTATTTTCATATTTGAATTGAAATTTAATGCGCTTTTTATGTTGAAGCATATGTGGAGCATTCTCTTATAGATCATGAAACTTTTACACGATAAAACTTGTCAATAACGTTCAAATTGAGGGTGGATCATATTGTCCCGTATGTACATATTGCCTCTACTGCCCCTGATTGCAATTTTCGCTTTTAAAAGCGCTAATTTATTTTTGTTTTGTGGAAAATGCTTAATTATTTATGGGAATATTGAATTATTTGGGGAAAGCTTATATTTACTTATTGCTTATACCCTGATTTCTTTATTGGTATTTTCTTATGATTTTTTTTATTTATTTAGGGATAGTTTTTATTTCAGTCATTATTTGTCATCTTCGTATTTGACAGACTTTCAATAGAGAGTTTTCTACAGTACTTGCCTATGAACTCGAACAGATCGTTTCGTGAAATATCTTTACTTGTCATAAGACGAGTTAGTAATGTTCCATTTAATTCCACACTGACTCGAACAATTTCCTCCCATAAGATCATTTTGGTTTCTTCCGTGGTTATTCGACGGTGTTCCATCTCTAGAGGAATCTGTATCAAGCAATCTAAGATGATCTCAGAGACGAAGGATTTCGATAATGTTTGGCATTACCGTTTCAGAAATTGTATACAATTTTGGCATATACAATTTCGGCATTTACAAATATTGTATTGAAAAGCGCGAGTGAATTTTGTTTTGGACTCCGAGATGCTTGTCCTTAACAACAAATCTTCAGATTATAATTTTTGTTCCACAATTTTTTACATTCGTCGCACTGTGTGGCGATTCTGTTTCTGGGCGCCGAAGTCAATCAAAATTTTGGCAGCATTCCGGCGCCTTAGATTCACGCCGATAAATAACACCGGGGCGCATTTTGGCAACGGTATTCTCTCTTATTTGATTTGACAATTATTCACACTTCTTCACAGTAAATAACACGTTTAGCACATTGTTTAGCATTGAGGAAAGCTTTATTTGTTTATTTACCGTTTATGAATACATTCATGTGGATATAGTTCGTATAAATTTTGTTTGTTCGCTTTATCAAAGTAAATTTTAACTCAGTTTGTAACCTAGTGAGCTGATACGCCTGTCATACGCAGTATATGAACAGTCTTTCTCTCAACGCTGTAGTACTTCTAATGATCATGACCACTTACTCGGATTTATTTATATCCGAATTCAGGTCATTTTGGGAAAACGCGGGTCGTGTTTAGCTTATTTACTCCATTTATTGCAAATTTGGTGCCGTGTTCGACTCCCGTTCAAATAATATTGTCCCACCAAAATATGTTCTCACCAGTTTCTCCATATATGGATGGATGACGTCTCTACTTGCAATAAAGAGCTTTTTGGGGTGTGAATAAAGATGCATGTATCACTGTACGATGTTTTGGATTGTGCTTTCGCTATTTTTTAAACAATTGGATGTGTGAGCATTTGTTTTGGTAGTTCCAATTTGCACGGTAGTCTATTCTTCGGTGAGAAAAGCAATAGAACCAATGCAAATTTGTTTGCTATTCTACGCTGAAATGATCCTCTTTCTAACAAGTTTGCTCACAACTTGCAAGCAATATTGACGATTCACGCCATATATTGTATACATTTAGGCTATGTCACTCGTGGAATTACGCTGATAATAGTAAATAGCGTTCCACTTATATGCATGATTTTTAGTGTAAAATTCGGTGACATTTTCTATCTGTGTAGCGCCCTAAACTAAAACTGTAATCTGTATTGTATCTGTATTTCGTAAGAAGGATGATCATTGTGAACGAATTCAGGCTCCTATGGAGAAAAAATCTATAAAAAAGTTGAAATAACCTTTTAAAAACGTAATGTCATGTTCGGGATTTGAGTCAAAACAGTATAGCCCTTGGTATAGCCTCAACTCAACAGTGAAACCTCAACTCTCAGATAAATGCAAATATTTTATTTTATTTTTGGTTCTCTAGATTACATCATTATAGATGTGCAAACAATGGCACTTATTTTTGTAATCAAAAACCGGAAAGAATAATACGAAACATAAATGTTAAGAAATGATGTAATTTATTTTTCAAAGCACCTCTAAAAGATTCTTGTTTCTCTCATTTCCTACGAACGAAATGAAAACACGTGTTCTGATGAGTTTGTACTGTTTCAAATTTCGGCGACCAGATAAAAAAGCACTACACAACCGTCACAATTGAGAAATGCTATAAATGTCATCTAGGTATACATTTTTCCTTGTAACTCTCTTCAATAAACTTAACAACATCTTCTACCGCCGCCACCGCCGCCTCTTGGATGATGTCACTTTGATAAAACGTGAATCAGTCATGCTTCAGCTGGCCTTGCCGTTTAGTACAAATCATTGATGCGGTTGTGAAAATCAGGCATCTCATAGCAGATTTAATTGCTGGACGTGAGACTCAGCGAGCTTTGATATCGATCGGGAAAAGTTGGCGACCGTCGCGTAGCACGTGCTGCCGCCAGGTATCGTCCAACGCCGAATCGACGTCACTGATAATCTTTGAGATTTCTGTTATGGGATTGCAGAGGTAGCTTTGTTAGCAAAGACGCTCGGTTTCCAGCTCGGCTATGGTGAATATAAATTAATTCGATGGTAGCAATAAAAAGCTTTCCATGAATAATTAGTGTGGAGATTCTGTTCAGAAGACTACGCTGAAAGCCGTGCCAAACTTCAATAGGAACGTAAAGCCGCAAAAGAGAAATGGTTCCTATCAGGAATGCTAAAAAATCCGGTTTTGCTTGTTTTGCAAGATAAGAACGACGTTGAAGAATTCCATAATCTCATTACTGATTTACGATTTGACTGCTGTCAATGTACCAATGTACAATGTGAGAGAATGATTACCGAGCTGTTGAATCAGTTTTGATGTTAGAACCCATTGAGTGTACAGTTAGTTATTCAGTCTATCATAATCATACTCGTTCATCGTCAAAGTCAATGTCGAATTCAGCCAACAGTGATTAATGATTGTAACATTATGTTTCATCTGAAGTCGCACACAGAATTGACTGCCCATTTAGCATTCATGAAGCATTCATCGAGACGGCATTGTCTGCAGTGGGAGACATAATCCCACAAATGCGTCATCGATGTGGTGCGACTGCGAGTGGGATTGTTTTGAAATCAACCATTTTTTGGTTGCTGAACTGAATAAAAAGTCAGGGAGCTGTCTACTTAGTTGAAATATTCCACTAGTAAATCAAGAAAACACGTATCGGTGCAAATAAGAATTCACCAGGAACCCAATAAAAATATTTATTTGCGTACCGAAAATTGGGGTAACTTTGATAATGTGCATGAGTTTTTATTAGATTTTCTATCCTTTTTGTGAATTGATTTAAATATTTCGATACAACAGAATTGGTGCAAGTCTTACGCTGCTCCATTTAACGGTATGCGTTTTTTCTCCGAATATTAACTGAGAAAACTCGACCCAAGCCTCTAGTGATATCTTCTAAAAATAATTTTGTTTGGATTAGTACAACGCATGTAGGTATGGCCGGACACACACTGAACAAGCAACGGACCACTTGTTCAGTCGTCTTCCGACGTTAGTCAATGTTATGGTCAATATATTTCTCCCGGGCAAACATCATTCGTCATCTGGAGTAAATTGGTGGGTGGTGAGCGTATGTTTGCAGGTGCACTATCCATTATGGTAAACATGTACAGCGTACATGTGAGAATAATCTTTCAGGTTAGCAGCTGCACCATTGAGCTCTGCTTTTTTTAGGTTGACAACATCGGGAGAGTTAATTTTAACCTTCCGGAACTCGCTTAGTCCTGAATCATTTATGCAGTCTCGCCTTCGTAATGTACGACAAGCGTGCTTTTTTCGATAGGGTTGTACTTTTTACAACGGTGCGAGCCCTCGAGAATAAAAACTGAATTTCTGCAACAGTTACGTTGAATTTTCAGCAATGTTTTCTTAGCAGATGGCGAAACTGTTCCGTTTCCCATCTCATTGAACATATATTCATCTCATCGCAAAACAGAAAAATACAGAACCAATCTTGTCACTTCTTTTTGCTAATATGCGTGCTCACTGCTGACAAAAATCACAAAAATAAAAAAAACAAATCAAATACCTTTTCATTGCTTTGTTTTTGATGGGATGTTGATGGGAGCCACGGTATACAGGATCAAGGTAGGCTCGTAAAGAAAATGACAGTTCAAAAGTGACGTGATTGCTATCGCAGCATGAACGAGTGAAAAAGAAGGCCTAATAGAATCGTAGAGCGTTGGCTTGCTTCTTCCCGAACAGCGATAGCAGTGACGTCAATTGTTTACAACGAAAATTGATGTTTACATACGTGTCGATAGTGCCTTGTGTTTGTATGCCGTGAATGGGAGCTATGAGATGAAGTGCCGAACCCTATTTCTCCGCTGAACAGCAGAAAGCATAACTGCTCAGAATTGAGTGTGTCCATCGTGGGGGAAAACAACGAAAATAAATGTCGGATGAACACTTTAGTTAGAAATCTTTAGTTATTTTGAGTCTCCTGAAAATAATTACAAGATATGTGAATGTGATGGGATACTAATCTTGCACAGAAATGCCAGGTTTTGAAATCAATTATGTGATTCCATGAAAGGAGGGATCCTCCACTTCATATATGCTGGTTGTGTAGATACCTGCGGAAATTTAAAATTACTCCCAAAACCACAGATGTTCTTGTCCTAGTATTAGGGCGATGACATACTGACGCGTCGAGTGATGCGGAACGCGTCCAAGCACTCGTAAAGCAGAATATTAGCAAGAAAAATTCTCTTGTCTTGGACGCGTTCGCGCACGCCCACGCGTGAGCATGTCATCGGCCTTAAGGATCATCTGCAGAAACTTATTTTGGATTTTGAAGTTTAGGGTGTTGAGTTTTAGCGACAATCTCTTAAACCTGTGTACCTAACCCGTAATGCTGGGTAGACACCTTTGCGTGGTGTGTTACGGGATAAGATCTACCAAGGTCACATTGTCAGCTACAGGCAAATCCTGACCCAACGATTACCTTCCTCATTATCCAACTCCGTGGTACTTATGAGGGTGTCGCTAAGTCGGTGGCCTCTCGTTAAGTAAGTACTACATCAACACTTCCTTCCTCTCCCTAGTTACGGTGAAGATGGGCGTGGCCAGGAGTAGTAATCCTCATGCTATTGTTTCTAGATTAGGATCTCAAAAGTAAAACATGAGTATCACTAGTGTCCAATCTACGAATTACACCGTAACAATGCTAATGCTAATGCTAATGCTAATGCTAATGCAATCTCTTAAACCTGTGTACCATGAATTTATAATTATTTGAATTCGCCATACGCAACCGCGTCAACGTGGCATAATTTAAATCGAGCATTGGTAGGCCATGACTTACAACACGTTTGCATTTTGCAAAAAAAAAAAACAGTTTTACCCCTGATTAATTACGGACGACACGTAAGTACTTGTACTTGCTCGCAAAACTGCTCAGTGCGTATCCAAATCGCTAAATCATTTTGAGCGCGAGTGGTGCTCGCAAAAGTTGTCAATGCGTGTTAACAATCGCTAAAAAATCTTGAGAGTGAGTGGTGCTCGCAAAAGTGCTCAGTGCATATTCAAAATCGCTGAAATATTTTGAGCAGGAGTGTTGCTCCCAACATTTCTCAGTGAGTATCAAATTAGCTGAAATATTTTGAGCGCAAGAGGTGCTCTGTACGTATTAGAATCAACAAAAAAAAATTTCAACTCAAACAAAATGCAGACCCCTGGAAAATATATGTTTGTGCGCTTAAACGGCGCGAAAATAAATAACGATAACAATCATGGGAAATAAAGAAAATAATCTATCACAGTTTTGAAGGAAATTTTATACAATTTTCTCTCATTCATTTCATTTATTCAGACCTTCAGGGGCCCTCTTTAGCCGCGCGGTAAGACGCAGCACTTTCCTTTCGAAAACTCCAAGTGCACGTTGGTCCTCCACGAGCATCGTCCAGGTCTCGTGTCCGTAGATGACTGCCGGTCTAATGAGCGTTTTGTAGATTGTCAGTTTGGTACGGCGGCAAACTCTATTCGACCGGAGCGTCTTGCGGAGTCCAAAGTACGTACAGGTTCCAGCCACTATACGTCTCCGAATTTCTCTGCTGGTATCATTTTCGGCAGTCACCAGTGAGCCCAAGTACACAAATTCTTCTACCACCTCGATTTCGTCACCACGGTTCAAACTCGCGGTGGGTGGCTTACATTGTCTTCTCTTGAACCTCTTCCTATCATGTACTTTGTCTTCGACGTGTTAATGACAAGTCCGATCCGCTTGGCTTCCCTCTTCAGTCTGATGTAGGCTTCCTCCATCTTCTCAAAGTTACGTGCCATAATATCTATGTCGTCGGCGAAGCCAAATAGTTGTACGGACTTATTGAAAATTGTACCACTCGTGTTAATCCCTGCTCTTCGTATTACCCCTTCCAAAGCGATGTTGAATAGCAGACACGAAAGACCATCACCTTGCTGTAACCCTCTGCGGGTTTCGAAGCGACTCGAAAAAGCCCCTGAAACTCGAACTACGCATATCACCCGATCCATCGTCGCCTTGATCGACCGTGTCAGTTTATCCGGAAATCCGTGTTCGTGCATTAGCTGCCATAGCTGGTCTCGATCGATTGTATCATATGCGTCTTTGAAGTCGATGAATAGATGATGTGTGGGCACGTTGTATTCGCGACATTTCTGCAGTACTTGGCGAATGGCGAACACCTGGTCTGTTATGGAGCGTTCGCCCATAAAACCCGCCTGGTACTGCCCCACAAACTCCCTTGCAATTGGTGCTAGTCGACGGAATAAAATTTGGGAGAGTACCTTGTAGGCGGAATTCAGCATTGTGATTGCGCGGTAGTTGCTACAATCCAGCTTATCGCCCTTTTTGTCGATGGGACACACGACACCTTCCATCCACTCCTGCGGCAAAACTTCCTCCTCCCAAATCTTGGTAATGACCCAGTGCAGCGCTCTAGCCAGTGCATCACCACCGTGTTTAAATAGCTCTCCTGGTAGTTGGTCAACCCCAGGGGCTTTGTTGTTCTTCAGCCGGCCAATCTCCTCCTGGATTTCCTGGAGATCCGGAGCCGGTAGAATTATGTCCTGCGCGCGTTCTCCCAGGTCCATCACCATACCGCCATCTTCGTCTGCCACATCGCCATTCGGTGTTCTTCGTAGTACTGCCGCCACCTTTGGATCACCTCACGCTCGTTCGTAAGAAGGTTCCCGTTTATGTCCTTACACATATCAGGCTGTGGCACGTGGCCCTTACGCGAACGATTTAACTTCTCATAGAACTTTCGTGTGTTATTATCGCGGTACATTTACCATATTATTAATATTGTACCGTCTATATTCAGCACAACTGTAAATTCTTCCTTTTCTACAGCAAAGTCGTTTTTTATATGTATGCTTTGTTTCAGATCAAATGAGGCTCCTCTGTATACGTAGCGCGTAGTTTATGCTAACCCGACAAAACATAATAAGTCGAATACAAAATAGCTTCTGTAGAGGAGACGACATATGGCGTTTGTATAGATTTGTATACAACAGTGAAGAATCGGTCCTTCAGTAGAAGTTGCAAAGAATACGATATTCACAACTCCGTACATCATGTGATTTGCAACTGTAGTTTGTATCAATAATCTAGAGAACTTTACGGAATTTCTTCCAGCATCCATGCAGCGGTTGCTGATGGTCCCGCTGTCGCTGCATTTTTCAGTTATAAGACGTTATATGACGTAACCTGCCATTTCCCTAGTCTAGCGGTTCTCAACCTGGGGTACATGTACCCCTGGGGTACTTTCGGGCTGGCCTCAGGGGGTACCTCGGACAACAATGACGGATGTATTACAATTACAAATATCAAAGCTTATTGAATCCTGCCCTCCACAACCAAAACAGTGTATGAAGGGCTGTGCGACAAAAGATCGAAAGGACAAAACGTCTAATGAACAAATTTAAAAAATGTTCAATGCAATCTATTCGAAACAAAATGTTGAATAATATGTTAGAAATTTGCTTTTGAATTAAAATACTTACTTGATACTTGATACTTGATGGGCTACAGCTCTTCGATGAACCTACGCCGAATGGAGTATCCTTCTCCACTGGACTCGATCCTGGGCCAATCGCTTCCAGTCGCCCTGAACATTGAGCGCCCTCAGGTCCTCTTCGACTGCAAAAAGCCATCGTGTACGCGGCCTTCCACGAAGCCTGCGGCCTCTTCCGGGTTCTCTACTAAATATTATCTTTGCTTGACGTTCTTCCGGCATACGAGCAACGTGACCAGCCCACCGTAGTCTGCCGTGTTGTATAAGCTTAATAATATCCAGCCCTTTATACACCTGGTACAATTCGTGATTCATGCGACGCCGCCAGATACCGTTCTCCTGTTTACCGCCGAGTATTGTCCGCAGCACCTTACGCTCAAACACTCCGAGAGCTCTCCGATCAGCCTCCTTTAACGCCCATGTCTCATGGCCGTATAAAGCCACCGGAAGAATCAGAGTAGTATACAGCGCCAGTTTTGTTTTCGTTTGCAGACTACGGGACTTAAGCTGGTTACGAAGTCCGTAATAAGCCCTATTTGCAGATGCAATACGCCTTTTCACCTCGCGGGTAACATCATTATCGCACGTCACTAATGTTCCAAGATACACAAATTCTTCTACCACTTCAAATTTTTCACCATCCAGCACTATTTCGCTACCACCACCACTAATGAACCCACGTTGATTGCCAGCGACCATGTACTTCGTTTTGCTGATATTGATCGTGAGTCCAATCCTCGCTGTCTCCCTCTTAATAGGCGCAAAAGCCTCTTCCATAATTCATTCCGTTTCACTGAATCGTACGCCGCCTTGAAATCAATAAACAGATGATGTGTCTGCAAGTTGTACTCCCGGAATTTATCAAGGATTTGTCTCAGGGTAAACATTTGATCCGTCGTTGATCGGCCCTCACGAAAACCCGCTTGGTATTCGCCGTCGAAGGACTCTTCAAGCGGTCTCAATCTGTTGAACAGAATACGGGACATAATTTTGTACGCCGAATTAAGGAGGGTTATTCCTCGGTAATTGGCGCACTCCAGTCTGTGTCCTTTCTTAAAGAGAGGGCAAATGAGGCCGTCCAACCAGCTAGCAGGTATTTCCTCGTCTTCCCATATTTTCGACATAATATGGTGCAGAACTTCATAAAGCTGCTCACTGCCATGTTTGAGAAGTTCAGTGTAGGTGACTCCACAGCTTGTCCATCGTCGCTAATATTTATTCTGTTCACCGATGCACCGTCACTTTCTCCATTCAACAAAGTCTCGAAGTGTTGCTTCCACATGGCAGCCACTTCAGTTTTATCTGTCAGCAAATTCCCTTGTTGGTCTTTGCACATGACGGGAGATGGCGCTGTCTTTCTCCGCACGCCATTGACAGACTCATAAAACCTCCGCATATCGTTCTGCTCCATTTTTTCCTGCGCCTCACTAATAACTTGTTCTTCGTACTCTTTTTTCTTCCTGCGGTGGGTTTGTTTTTCGGCTGCTCTTGCTTCCTTGTACCGATCTCTATTCGATCGGGTACCTGACACCAACATCCGGCTTCTGGCAACGTTCTTCTCGTCTGTTCTTCTCTCTGACACTCCACATCGAACCAACCCGTCCTGGGTCGCCTCTGTGCAGTGCCTACCACTTCTCGTGCTGTTGTGCTCACCGCTCCATGGATCGACTCCCATAGATCGTTGATGTTGTCGCTAACGTTGATTGCACTTATCCGTTCGTCGAGCTTCTGGCGGTACTCAGCCGATACTCCTTCCGCCGACAATCGCTGGATATTGTAACGCATCGTTCGCTGTGATCTTTCGTTCGATACAGTTGACAACCGTGATCGAATTTTACTGACAACGAGGTAGTGATCAGAGTCAATGTTCGGACCTCTGAATGTCCGCACATCGATAACATCCGAGAAATGGCGCCCATCCACCAGAACATGGTCTATCTGGTTGCAAGTTTCACCATTTGGGTGTCTCCAGGTGTGCTTTCGGATGTTCTTTCGTGCAAAGTAGGTGCTACTGATGGCCATCCCTCTGGCAGCAGCAAAATTTACTAGCCGTAGGCCGTTGTCATTGGTAGCGGAGTGAAGGCTCTCCCTACCGATTATGGGACGGAAGAAGTCCTCTCTACCGACCTGAGCGTTAGCGTCTCCGATACAAATTTTCACGTCATGCTTTGGGCACTTTCCATAGGCTTTATCAAGACATTCATAAAGCGTATCCTTCACGTCGTTGGATTTATCGTTTGTCGGTGTGTAAACGTTAATTAGGCTGTAATTGAAAAATTTGTCCCGTATCCTCAACACACAGATTCGTTCGCTAATGGGTTTCCACCGCATCACTCGCTTCATATGCTTGCCCATCACTACGAAACCAACTCCATGCTCTGCTTTTTCACCGCCGCTGTGATAGATGTTATACTTGAATGCAGTATTGGTCGTGGGGTCCACGGCTCGGAATTCACGTTCTCCGGATCTAGGCCATCGGACTTCTTGAATAGCAGCCACGTTCACTCCAACTTTCTGCAGTTCACGAGCCAGAAGGCTCACTCGTCCAGGTTCATTTAGGGTCCTGACATTCCAGGTACCGAGTTTCCAATCATAGTCCTTATTTCGTTGCCGGGTCGGTTGCCAAAAATAACGTTCTCTTTTTCTTCTATCTCAATTTTTCGTGGTATTTGAGAGGCTTCAGTAAGCTACCTTACCGGGGTCGCTTTACCTGCATCGCGATGATGGGGCTACCACCTTAGGTATAGCTGACGCGATACAACGGTTCATTAATCAGCCGCGGGGTATCAGGCAGACGCTGTTTAAGCCGCACCTCCTGGTTAACAGACGCTCGAGGCGTACCTTCTCACTCTTGCTGATGTCAGAAAATTAACAGTGCCCAGGCTGCACTACCAGCTAAGTAGACAACCCTTCGCTGGCGGTCTTTTGTCATCGGACGACCCGTGGAAGCGTGAGATAGGGACTTGTGGGGACCAGAGCTCTGTTGGGCGCTCCCTCCTTGATGTCAACCCACCATTTTGCAGCTCTTTGAATTAAAATATTGAGTCTGAAGGAACGGAAGCCTCCATTTGAGAGGCCGATCCAGCCTAGGGCTGAAAGTCTCCTTAATAAAGATACAAAAAATGGCCCGGAAGCCTCCTTTCATGAGGCTCTGAAGGCTCTTTCGAGAGGCTAGAAAGACTTCTCCCAATAGGCTCGGAGTGCTCGGAGAAGCACGGAGGACTTCTTTCAAGAGGTTTATAACTCTCCTTTCAAGAGGCACAGAAGGCTATTTCAAGAGGCTAAGAAAGCTTTTTTCAGAGGCTTGGAAGCCTCAATTCAAGAAGGTAGGAAGTCACTTTTCAAGGGGCTCGGAAGCCTTCCTTCAAGATGCTTGGAAGCCGCTTTTCAAGGGGCGCAGGACCCTACTTTCAAGAGGATCCGAGGCGTATTTTCAAGATGCTCAGAAGCCTCATTTAAATGGCTCGATAGCTACATTTCAAGCGGCTCGAAAGCCTACTCTCCAGAGGCTCGGATGGCTTCTTTCAGAAGACTCGGAAAGCTCCTTTCAAGAGGCTCGGAAGTCACCTTTCATGAGGCTCGAAAGCTTCCCTTCAAGAGGCTCGGAATTTCTCTATCAAGAGGCTCAGAAGCCTTTTGTAAGTGGCTCGAAAACCACCTTTCAAAAGACTCGGAAGTCTCTTTTCAAGAGGCTCGAAAGCCTCCTATCTAGAGGTTAGGAAGCCTCTTTTCAAGAGGCGTGGAAGCCTACTTTCAAGGGCATGAGCAAATTATATTGGATTCAAAAATCAGGGCTGACAATAGTCATTCTCGTCGTGTGAAGAAAGCGAAAAAATATAGTCTTCGTCTTAACATAGCACGACGCGGCATCTATTCGGTTTCTTCGCGCCGCATGCCTACCATGAAGATAGTCGCGCAGCCAAAAGTCATTATAGACGGAGTGGTTAAAAACATAATGGTGTCTCAAATAAACAAATAGTACGAACTTTGGTAACATAAATGTTTCGATAACATTTATAACGTCTTCATACGTTACTTCAAATTCATTATTAAAAAGAATAATTAAAAATCTTTGCAAGTGACACAATAGATTTTAGATTTTAGAAAAAGTGATGACGTGTGACTTATATGTAACAAATTAAGAAAAAACATTTTATTGCTTTCTAAATCAATAATAATGAGTAAGTATTCTTCAAGATTTCTAGTTTTCGTTTATGATTCTTTTTTTTTGTATTTTATTTTATCTCGTTTCACAGAGCGAGTGATGGCGCTTAGCCTAGGCATTAGAGCTAGGACATTTGAAAGAAATATCTGTGTTCCAACCCTAGAAGTTTGATTACTAAGTAGGGACTCTTATCTTCTTAGCAATGCCACTCCCAACTTCACTGTTTCATATACCGCCTGTATTTGAAACGGTTGGTACTCGACTGTCCCCGTTTCTTTCCTTCGTGAACTCTTCGTTGATCATGTTATTCATCACTGATTAATCTGATTGACGATGAGTTATGAATAGTCTCCCATTTCAAGCTTGCACGGTGGGCCTCTCAGTGGCGGGTCCCCATTCAAATGCCGAACAAAAACTAGTATGTTGCTCAAATTTTCACCAAAAAGTAATTTTGGAACGCTAAAATCATTTTGAGGTTAGAATTGTTATCCAACTTATACTATGCTACTCGTCTGAAGCATTAACAGCTTCCTCATTCTAACATTGAAGCAGTCAATTTCCAGCATTAGAGCAGATAGGAGCAAATCACCACACTAACCACCGGAAAGTAGACCAAAAATAGGTTTCAATCAGGGATTGCAGAAATCGCTCTTAATAGATAACGAACAACGATAAAAAAGAGGCAAAAATCTCTACGACTCATAACAAGCCATGAAAACAAAACTATCGCACTTGTATACAAGTTGGAAGAACATTTGATTCAGATAGGCGGCCCCACCGATGGGGTTTGATAAAACGCGTTGTTCTCGCTCATTTCATGTTGGGGACCATATTTTTTCGCATAGCTGTGTAAAACAAGTTGGAATGCATCATCAGAACAGGTGCCCCCGCAATTGGGGCTTATTAAAAGAAATTTATCATGGGTTGTAGCCCCCCGCATCAGTTCATTATCGTAACAGCTACCGAAAAACATCTCTCACGGTATGCTACCTATAGTAGACCTCTTCGTGTTTTCAAAAAGTATCAAAAATTCAACTGGTCAACCCAGAATGACAAATCTTATGCTAAAATAAGCCTCCTGTCAATTTTTCAGCTAATTCGGATAAGATTTCGAGGTGGGTCAAGTCGATTTAGTGTTTTTGGGCTATTTTCAATTTTGAAAAAAATCTAACAAGTTATATAAACGCCGAAAACTATCGCAACAACCTCTATACGGAAGTTTTTGGTGTACTCTACAAGTCTTGTGAACATTACGATTCGTTCCGTTCACGTTTTGACCATGTTAAAGTGATTTTCGAGCTTGTAAGCATGAGCATGAGCATGATGACCGTGCATTAGACTGGCCCAGCTTAGTATGGGGAGAAAAAAATGTTGTCGAATTCCGCGGGGCACCCCCCAGGATTGTGTCTTTGGGTGAGAAAGTCAATCTGTCAAAATTTCAGCTCAATCGCTTGTTGCATAAGCTGGCGCAATTGATTTGAAGTTTGTATGGGGATTTCAGTCAAAATGTATAGGAAAATACACCTCCGTCACTCATTCGATTTGGAAATTGGTTCTGATTGCTCGATTGAGCTCAGAATTGCAAAAAGGGCAGTTGGTATGCCACAGAACAATTTCACAGAACATTGTATGATGATTAAATGAACTTTTATTTAGCTTTCGGCTGATTCATTAGGAGCTGAATTGTGTATTTTTGGATTTATTGATCGAATCGTATCAGCCGAAAACTATCAAACTTGTTTGAAGAATAATAATTGTAATAAGAAAATTGAATTGTAATTGTAAGAAGAATTGTAATTCTGGGTTGACCAGTTGAAATTTTGATACGTTTTGAAAACATGAAGAGGTCTAGTATACAGGCATAATAAGTAAGATATTTTCTCATTCTCCTTTGGATTCAAACCCTGGTTTCAATACATGATACCAGATCGTTCCGAATCGTTCCCGAAAAAAACTTTAATCAAACTTTCAAAAACTATCAAACAAACTTCAAACTTTCTTTTTTCTATACAAATTTGTTCGGGAGATGCATTACAGCATTAACTTCAACAAGCCACATTTACAAACTATATCATTATTATCAACAGTTAGTAAAGGGAAAGGGACATAGACCAAGATACTCGTGGCAACTCAAGGTTAGATTGCGTAATTTCAGGATGGACGGGGTTGGGACTTAGGTTTGGGATATTTCAGATGCTCATCCGAGTATTTGACGTCATTAACGGTGTAGCTTAACGTCGTGCTCGAGTTGTGGTTCTTCAGGGAGCATCTTCCCTATAGGTGATTTGGGAGATCGCGATGTGGAGTAGGGGTAGCGGGGGTAAAGTGAACAGGCGGGGTAAAGTGGGTAACGGCTTCTTTATCCCCTTTTTCTGGATCTCTCGTATGATGTCCCATGCTACACCATAAATTAAGCATTTAATGCTCTCCGAGCTATTTCAAATAATGAAATATCTATTCAACAGCTAGATTTTAGCAAAAATCTGCGCGCTATCGCAAAATGCTAGTTTGATGTAATTTCGGCACTGTTGCATTTAAGCCATGAAAATTCTGAGTTAGTAGTTCTAAACCAAAATATCGTTCACATCGTTCATTTTGCTTGTTATGAAGCGGAACTGGTTGATGGAAGATAGTTTTTTAATTGTTTCTATTAGTTTAGGTGTTATTTGAAAAACATGCTACGGGGTAAATTGGTCATGTCGCCTGGGGGTAAAGTGAGCAATGTTCTGACAGATAAATGGACACAAACTAGCTCAAATTTTAACCCTAATCGGTTCGGTTGACAGTCGGATCATCAATCAGGGGGTGAAGAAAAGGGGGATCTGGTCATTTACGCTCCACACACACATTTTCGTACAATTTCTACATTTCTGAGCGAATATTTCCATACAACGCACCTCGTTCATGGAAACATCCATATCTCAGATGTTTTGAATTTCCTGCCGAATAATGCCAAAACCAAAGGAACCTGATAATATTTCACTGAGCAATAGTCAACTGAATATTGAAAAAAATCCTGCCCTATCATTTTGACCAAGCCCAGTACGTCTGCTTGTCTGTGATAAAACAAAGGCTTTGTACCTGTTAGGTAACATTTTGAATATTTTTTTGGACTAATTTTAAATTACGTGTACCATGAAGCTTCGACCATTGCTTTTTGATTTTTTTATATATGGAAATCTTCTTTTTTTATTGCTTTTTATTGACTAGTTGTGGAAAAATTTTAATTCCTTATAAAAAAATATATTTTGTGGGAAATTTCGCAACTGTTCATTGCAAATATTGATTTTGGAAATTTTGTATTTTTTTCCATGGAACATTTTGATTGTGGGAACAATGGCACAGGATTCTCCATATAATTCGTTTTTAGAGTGAACATTTCGAGTTGGTTGGTCTCCAGTTGGTTTTGCGAGCCAAGGCGTAGGATTGCCAATCCGGAAATGGCTAGCTCGATTTTCGGCCCGGCCAGGATGTTTTCGGGTGAGAAACATTCTCGACACCCTAGGCATAGTGTATCCATTGTACTTGCCACACAAGATACATCTCATGCAATGGCGGGCATAGAAAAACTTGCAATTATTAATTGAAGAAATGCTAATAGAATACTTCGTTGAAAAGCAGGCCAAGCTACAGTTGCAATGTAGTGCTATAGAAGAAGAAGTAGATGAAACAGATATAGCCTTTCGTTACACCTTGGTGTACAAGAAAGGCAAAAAATCATCCTCTTCCGTGACAATGTCCATGGAACATTGCCGTGACCAGGATTCGAACCTGGGTTACTACGGCCACAACGTAGGGTCCTAACCACTAGACGATCACGGCTAACGAGGAGATATTTTAATTTGCTTTCAATAGTTGTATGTATTTGAAGGCCTTACATATGATAAAGCAATATGTATTCACTCATTGCATTGTCTGAAATTGATCCAACTAAGTAAATAATGCATTAAGGCAATACATGTGATTTACTACACCCCGCATTACTCATTGACATGCATCAGAAAAGACGGCTTATTTCCACCGAATCCTCGATAGCCGTGATCGTCTAGTGGTTAGGACCCTACGTTGTGGCCGTAGTAACCCAGGTTCGAATCCTGGTCACGGCAATGTCCCACGATGGACATTGTCACGGAAGGGGATGTATTCTTTTTTATTGTTCAAAATAGTTCGTTATCCATCGGACCAATAAAGCTATTTCTGAATCAATAAATGTGAGCAATTCACTTAATTTCAATTAGTGACAACAAAACATTTCAAATCTCATTTGTTTGTTTGATGCATCAGTACTTTATCTTCGTACATTCACAATATTTGTTTAGGTCTTACTGGGCTTAGCTTGTAGAGCGTAGCTCAAGTATGCAAAAGCTCATGGTTTATATTGTATTGCCTTTCGCCACACGTATGTGGGAATGAGGAAGGTACAAAAATGCATCGAGTTTCAGTTTTGCTCCGGTTCGGCCAGCAGCTGCTCCGCGACTGACTGGCTTTCAGCGTGAATACAACATATTGGCTAAATATAACCGTTGTCAATAAATGGTGAAATGCTGACTGAGAAATTTTTTTCCTCAGTTAAGTTGCAATCACGAATGCTCTTTTGAAAATGTCTTACTAGAAAATCTGGTTGATTGAGTCAAGATATAACTGCAATAATACTCATAAAAATATCGCCATAGTAATAAAGGTTTGAAAAGCATTTTCTTGAAACAATTTCGTGTTTATGTAAAAGTTACCAATAAATATGAGCATACGATAATAAAATGAATCGTCGATGGTTTTTGCCTCTAGCCGTTTTCATTTGTTATCGGCTTTACGAACTGGGTTTCAACCAGTAGTGTGGCTGTATGGATGGGTGAATTATTTTACCTAGGTTCAGTGCGCGAAGCTCTTTCTACCGTGTTGTATTGCATTCGATGGTAAAATACTGTAGAAGGTATACGACAGGTGAGCGCATTCAAAAATATCTCCTCGAAAGCCGTGATCGTCTAGTGGTTAGGACCCTACGTTGTGGCCGTAGTAACCCAGGTTCGAATCCTGGTCACGGCAATGCCCAAATGGTGGACATTGTCACGGAGAGGAGTGATTTTTTGGATTATTCGTACACTAAGTAGAGAAGATAGGATGACTACAAAACAAGCTTTTGATAATAGGGCTGAATATCCATTGTGTTATGTATCAATCAATTCAAGTTTCACCCAGATTGATTGCCAGTTTTCCATTTAATTTTCTTCGATTTTTCCGGGTGTCGTCCTCATTTAAGTCTATCCACCTTGCATCTACAAATTTCCATCACGTCTGGTGCTCGCCTGCTTTGCTCCACATCTGTTCAACACCTTTTAAATAATTCAATGTGTTGGCCCTATGCGTGGCTTGCCGCATTTTTTTATCGCCAATCTGATGGCATTGCGCTGAAACTATTATCCTGGATCCGAACAATGAAACGAATCATTCGATCAATTGCGATGGTAATCGCAAATTATACAAAATTATTCAATAATTGCTTTATTGTGTTCGGTTGACACTATCAGCTTCTTCCTCCTCTGCTCGAAGCAACAAACAATGGCAAAGGGCATATTCAATTCTGGTATTTGTGTCATCTGTTAATACAATACGTCGATTTTTTTTATCTCGTCGTTGGTTGGTGTATTGTGATTGAATTTAATTTTTAATTAGGCTTTTCCAGACGGCTGGGAACACAGCAAGTGGAAGAATTTGATGATCTCTGCGATAGGAGAAAATCGATACTGTCCTTATGTCTTTGATATTGTCATTACTGTCTACAGTGATTGTACTAAAGGTCATTTGTTTAATTGATGGTAGAGAAGGTAGCCAACATATTTATGTTTCCTTAGATAAAGTTCTTATTTTAAGAGAGTTTTTAAAGATTTGTCGAAGTTTTCGTTTATTTATTCAACTATTTTCCTTTTCTTTTTTCTTTGCAGGTATGTACCATTTATTGGATGCTTCATATTGAAAAGAGGTAGAGCACAGGAGTCCTTCGATCAAGGAATGTTTGGCACATTGCGATGAAACATTCTTTCATATAATATCCTTGCAATAAATTGAATACATTTTTTCATGCTGTTTGATGTGTTTCGACGAGTAAAGTCGTCAAGACATTATATCCATCCACTGATTTTAATTTGGGCTGTGTCTACTAAGTAGGTATAATGATGCTGAAATTCTCGATTTCGACTATTCTCATTTGAATCTCCATTCGCCGGTTCATTTTAAAAGGATGCATCCCACAATTTTTCTCTCCTCGAACGTCACGTCACTCTATTCGTAAAACTATTCCAATTAATTGTGATTTTCAACACAGAATGAACGGTCGGCATAGCATAGTTTAGCAACATTTCGCCGTTTCGCACCAAACTAAGTGGATTATTTGTTTCCTCCACTCAATGTCGTATAAAGGAGTATTCCGATCGGTTACGAAAACTAGGTTATGTTTCCTACCAGCGCCGTCGCCGTACAGACGAAGTCGGCGAACATAAAGCAAATTATGCTGCCTCGTTCCTGTGCTGGTTGGTCTCTGGAGATGCTTCCCCAAACCAGCAGCACGTTGTTTGCCAGAAAATGGATTCGTCTTTCGGCAAGGAAGCATCTCAAGTCTCAAGTGATGCGCGAATGTTTTTTTTTGTGTGTGTTCCTGATACAATACACAAGGAAGTTTGTTAGTTCTCCAATTCCTGAAGGTCGCTCCTGTTCAAGATAGGGGACCTCCTACCGTTTCGTCGCGGTGCCATTTTTATTCATACACATACCTAGCATCTGAGCGGTAGTTAGTATTAAGCAAACTTGTCCGTTTTATTGCTGCAGCATTGGCAAGCATTTTCTGGTCGGCAGCAGCAGTTTTGCTGGGAAGCCGGCTGCCATTGAACTGCATACATTCAGGCGACAGATAAATTTTTGTGCAGCTTCGGCGAAGCTAGGTCGGTTCTTTTTGGTTGAATTATTCACGTTGTTTTTTTTACATCGGTTTCAGTTGCTACCGCCGCCGTCGGGTGAACTCCATTTTCTCCTTTCGGGTAATGGATTACATGTTCCACAAAAGATATGAGCATTTTCTACGGTATCATATATAAATATTGAATGGATAAGAAGATTCCAAGTGCTTATCGAGAGATATACAATTGAATAGTTTGTTCGAAAAACTACAAGTCCATTTTTTACAGATTCGTGAAAACAAAACATAGGTAGTGTTCTGGGGGGTCGTTCAAAATGATGTCTCAGGTTTGATGGGGGAAGGGGGTCTAAGATTTGGTGACAGTACATATACTAGGTATAGCGTGACAGAGAAGGGAGGGGGTCTTAAAATCTCAATAACTGGTGGACGTCATATGTGATGATGACAAAGACTTTTGATTTTCGAATTCATTTGTGATTACGTAACGCTAAATTTTGTAATTTTGGACCCCCACCCTCCCCTCGTAACACTTTTTGTATGGAAGGTTTAATTTTTTGTGTATGGTTCGTAACGCTTAGCTTGACTCCCTCCCTCCCTATTTAGCGTTACGTAATTTGTGAAAGGCCCCTATACAGATCAATACTAACTACACCCAACCGGGGGTTGTTAGATTTTCTAACAATAATGTATAAGAATCTACCAAAACCTGTATAAGAACTGGGCATATGCGAAATTGTTAGATTCTTATACAAAAAATGTAAGAAAAGCTTACAAAATTGTTAGATTCTTCTACAATATTTGTATAAGAATCTAACATTTTTCGCATATGCCCAGTTCTTATACAGGTTTTGGTAGATTCTTATACAGAATTGTTGGAAAATCTAATAATCGCCGGTTGGGTGTAGTTTCGTTTTTATTCAATTCCACTTAATGTGATGTCTGAATTCCGGATGTTTCCTGAAATACTTACCTGATGGTTTCTTACGATTTGGCGTTTGAGGTGTTTCGATGGAAACTTATTTATTTATTTACTAGCAGACCCGTCGCACTTCGTCTCGCCCAAAATTAATTAGTTAGCACAGACATTTATTTTGTATTCACAATTGAAGTTTTAATTTTTGCTCTGCGACCTTGCCCGCTGTGCACCTTGCCTTCTTGTTCCCGTCGGATCGTTGTCGAGAACCATTTTCACCGGATTACTGTCCGACATTGCGACCACGTGACCGGCCCACCACAGTCTTCCGAATTTCGCGATGTGAACGATGGATGCTCCCCCCAACAGTCAATGCAACTCGTGGTTCATTCGCCTCCTCCACGTACCGTTCGTCATCTGCACTCCACCATAGATGGTACGCAGCACTTTCTTTTCGAAAACTCCCAGTGCGCGTTGATCCTCAACGAGCATCATCAAGGTCTCATGTACAGAACTATCAGTCTAATAAGCGTTTTGTAGATAGTCAGTTTGGTACGGCGGCGAACTCTATTCGATCGGAGCATTTTGCGGAGTCCAAAGTATGTACGATTTCCTGCCATGATGCGTCTCCGAATTTTTCTGCTGATATTATTACCGGAGGTCACTAGTGAGCACAAGTGCACGAATTCGTCAACCACCTCGATTTCGTCACAACCAATACAAACTTCTGGTGGGTAGCTCATGTTGTCTTCTTGTGAGCCTCTTTCCATCATGTACTTCGTCTTCGACGTGTTGATGACTAGTCCAAACCGTTTAGCTTTGCTTTTTAGCCTGATGTAGGCTTCCTCCATCCTCTCAAAGTTACGTGCCACAATATCAATGTCGTCGGCGGAACCAAATAACTGGACGAACTTCGTGAAAATCGTACCACTCGTGTCAATCCCTGACATTCGTATTACTCCCTTCAAAGCGATGTTGAGTAGCAGACACGAAAGACATAGAAGATAATACGACTCGATACAATCGGCAACGACCTAGGCGACGAATAAAGGATCACAATTGGAAGCTTGGAACATGGAACTGCAAGTCGCTAGGCTTTGCAGATTGCAACATGATAATCTATGATGAATTACATCCCCGCAACTTCGACGTCGTAGCACTGCAGGAAATCTTCTGAAAAGGACAGAAAGTATAGAATAGCGGGCATCGAGCGGCTACCTTCTACCAAAGCTGTGGCAGCACCAACGAGCTGGGAGCTATAGCATCATCAATGTGCACTGCCCACACGAAGGGAGACTCGACGACGAGAAAGATGCGTTCTATGCACAGCTGGAGCAGACATACGATGGATGCCCACTCTGCCGTAATCTGAAAAAGTGATGTATGCGCCATTTTACAACATACATGTTTTCCATTTTTCTGTTAAAGAGTACGATAAGTACTATTCGTTAACACCATTTTTGGAAAATGGCGTATACGTCACTTTGCCAGATTACGGCAGCTCTGCGGGACGTCAAAATCGTCATCGGCGACATGAACGCTCAGGTAGGAAGGGAGGAATTGTATAGACCGGTCATCGGGCCGGATAGTCTGCATACCGTTTCGAACGACAACGGCCAACGATTCATAAACTTTGCAGCCTCCTGCGGAATGGTAGTTCGAAGCACTGTCTTCTTCCGCAAGGGTTTCCACATGGAAATCACCTAACCAAGAAACAGAAAACGAAATCGACCACGTTCTAATCGACGGTAAATTATTCTCCGACATCACGACGGTACGCACTTACCGCAGTGCGAATATTGAATCCGACCACGGAGTCGTCCGCCGCGGCTAAGCATTGGGCGGCTACAAGACGGTAGACTACCCAAGACTACGCGCAGCAGCTGGAAGTGGCACTCACAAACAGAAAAGCATCTAGGCACAGCGTCTCTTGAAGATAGCTGGAGAGATATTCAATCCGCCATTGGAAGCTCCGCAACCGCTGCACTAGGCATGGTGCCCCCGGATCAGAGAAACGGCTTGTATGGCGGCGAATATTAGCAGTTAGTTGAGGAGAAGAATGCGGCATGGGCGAGATTACTGCACCACCGCATGAGGGCGAAAAACGAAAGTTCTATGAGACCGTTCACGTAAGGGCCACGTGCCACAGCCCGATATGTGTAAGGACATAAACGGGAATCTTCTTATAAACGAGCGCGAGGTGATCCAAAGGTGACAGCAGCATAACGAAGAGCACCTAAATGGCAATGTGGCAGACAACGGTGTCGACATGGTAATGAACCTGGGAGAACGCACGCAAGACATACGACTTCCGGCTCCGAATCTCCAGGAAATCCAGGGAGGAGATCGGCCGACTAAAAAACAACAAAGCTCCCGGAGTTGACCAACTACTAGAAGAGCTGTTTAAACACGGTGGTGAGGCACTGGCTAGAGCGCTGCACTGGGTAATTACCAAGTTTTGGGAGGATGAGGTTCTGCCGCAGGAGTGGATGGAAGGTGTCGTGTGTCCCATGTACAAAAGGGGCGATACGCTGGAGAAGAAACTACCGCTCAATCACATTGCTGAACACCGCCTACAAGGTACTCTCATAAATTTCATTCCGTCGACTAACACCAATCGCAAGAGAGTTTGTGGGGCAGTACTAGGCGGGATTCATGGGTGAACGCTCTACCACAGACCAGGTGTTCGCCGAACATCTGGTACCTATTGCAGAAATCGTCGTGTCAGGTCTGGTTAGCGTCCCACCATTTAAAATACTTCACTCTTCCATTTACTTCCGCTATATTCACTTTTGTATCAACAGATACGTACCACACTTAAATTGCATTCGAAATAAATCTAATTAGAAATAGCATATTGCCTTAATTGTTATAAATTTTTATCAAGAAATAACTCTCGAACAACATACGAAAGCAATAAAGGTGACGAGCGTTTTTCATTCGAATTGAGTCGATTTCCAGTCTGCTATCGAGTATCCATAATGCCAAAACATCTCGCTATTTTTGTACCTCCTCGAACGATAATTTGGTTTCGAGATCGAAACGAAAGTCGTAAACATTTTTACTTACTTTTAGATGCGCAATGCTACCCCTGATTTTCCATAATTATTGGCACAATTCCGGAAGAAATTCCAATGAACTTTCGAAAGGAAACTCCAACGGAATTCCGAAGGAAAGTTTAACAGAATTCTAGGGGGAATTCCAATGCAATTTTGAAGATAATTCCAACGGAGTTCCGAAAGAAATTCGAACGTTAAGGAAATACCAACGAAATTCTGAAGTAAATTCCAACAAAATTTCGAAGGGAACCTCAAAGGAATTCCGAAACCAACTTCAACGGATTTCCAAAGGAAATTTCAACACAATTCAAGACAAGAATTCCAATGTAATTCCGGAAAGAATTCCAAAGGAGTTCCGAAAGAAATTCGAACGGAATTCCGAAGGAAACTTGAACGGAATTCACAAAAAAATTCCAACAAACTTCGAAAAGAAATTCTTTTGAAATTCCAACGGAATTGCGAAGGAAATTGCTATGGCGAAGGAAATTCCAACGAAATTCCGAAGGAAACTTGAACGGAATTCCGAAACAAACTTCAAAGAAAATCCGAAAGAAATTCCAACGGGAGTTCCTAAAGAAATTCCTACTAGGTTCCGAAGGAAACATTAACAGAATTTCTGAGGGAATTCCAACGCGAGTTCCAACGTAGTTCCGCAAGAAATTCCGAAGAAAATTTCGAAATTCCACAAAAAAAGGAAATTTTAATGAAACTCTAAAAAAAACAACGGAATAGCAAAACAATTTTCAACGGAATTCCGATGGTAATTCCTGCGCATTTCCGGGAGGACTTCCAATACAATTTCGGTGAAAATTCCAACGCAATTGTGGTGGGAATTCTGAAGGAAAACCGAATAAAATTTTAATTCCGACGGGAATTTCAACGAAATTTCGAAGGATATTGCAAAGGTATCCTGAAGGAAATCCCAAAAGGGAATTCCAACAGAATTCCGAAAGGAATATCAGCGAGATTTCAAGAGGATTCATACATTTCCGAACATAACTTCTTCTTCTTCTTCTTATTGGCATTACATCCCCACACTGGGACAGAGCCGCCTCGTAGCTTAGTGTTCATTAAGCACTTCCACAGTTATTAACTTCAAGGTTTCTAAGCCAGGTTACCATTTTGCATTCGTATATCATGAGGCTAACACGATGATACTTTTATGCCCAGGGAAGTCGAGACAATTTCCAATCCGAAAATTGATTAGACCGGCACTGGGAATCGAACCAAGCCACCCTCAGCATGGTCTTGCTTTGTAGCCGCGCGTCTTACCGCACGGCTAAGGAAGGCCCCTCCGAACATAACTATTTTTTTCGTATTTTTGTGGATTTTTGAACGAGGATTCAGAATGAAAGCCTTTATTTTGTACCGTTTAATGTACAAGAACTATCCATAAAAAAATAAAAACGATCCACTGAATGTTCCATATAACGCTTCCATATATCCAAAAATGATTTTTGTCGTGAGTTTCGAAGAATTTTTCTATCTTTGTGGTATCTTTTAGCAATGTAAAGTGAGGTTAGGTTAAGGTTTGCATATTAAAACACTTTCTTCCATTTTCATCAAGATAAAAGTCTATTATGATGCGTCAATCACCATTTTATCGACCCAAAATTTGACTTCAGATTAAGAGTGGTGAATAGTGAGAAATGAGAAGTGAGAACTGAAAACTTCCTTCTTCCTTTTTCCATCTTCCTATTTCTTCTTTCTTCCTTCTTTCTTTTACTTCCTTCTCTCTTTCTTCTTCTTTCTTTCTTCTCCCTGTGTATTTCAACTATTCGGCCAAACGACATTCGGCCAAATGACCCTAAACCGTTCAAAATAATAATTTTGGACGCACAAATGTCTGGAAATATGGAACATAAATTTTTAAATCTGGCACCTAAAACAGTAAGCAAACACAAAAATAATATTTGGTGAGCATAATTGGTGTTGAATCCAATAATTAAGCCATGCCGAATCGTGAGGTGGAGATAGAAGAAAAATCATGTCCATTCAGTGCATAGGTTTTGTTTTAAATATGTTTTGCAACAACTTTTCCAAAACACATTCCAAGAGGATATTTGCAATCGTTGGTTCTGCATGGAACATTTTGTTTATATTTTTTCTCCACCTCCTTTGGACGCAAAAATCTCTGGAAATTTGTATTCAATGGGACTAAAATTCCAGAATCTGCCGGTAAGCAATCATTAAAATAACATTTGGCGAGCAAAATTGGCGCTAAATCTAGCTAAAGCCATACCAAATCGTGAAGCGAAGGTGGAACAAAAATCATCTCTTTTCGATGTATCGATTTTGTTTCACAATTGTTTTAGAACAACTTTCTGGTTCCTCCGCAATCAGCCAGTTATCAAATGCAATAAAAACAATTAGTACCCGCAATCATTATTCGTCATAATAACGCAAGTTATAGTACCCAATACATTCGAGATATTATCAGGTAATACGATATGCTTGTCTTTAGACTGACCGAGCCCGCTGGCTGCATTTTAAAATGAAACTGTAACAACATTATTTGCAAATTTTTTGCAATTATGAAACATTTTTTTCATAAATCCTAAGCGCTTCAACGGCGCATGAATTTTGTGATGTTGAAATGTTTACTTTCACCATGAATTTTGAATCGCAAATGAAATTTATCAAAAGAAATTTCCAATGGTTCATATTGTTTGATTAAAATGATAATGTCGAATTCTTTCATTATCGTTGTTTCGAGGTTTCCATCCATTTTAAATTTTTAAAGTGGTATCAAAGTAAATTTTGTTATTGTTTTTCGTGCGGATTACATCCACTTGAAGTTACAACCGTAGTATTTTTTATTTGTTTTCTGAGGGTCAAAATAACTTTTTTTAAACGTATGAATATTTGTTCTCAATTCGTATTACAGAAGTTTCCAGATGGCAGAATATGTCTCATAAGCCAATCGTTTTTGCGCTTTTTTAGTACTACAAAAATCATAAAACTAAATCACTAAAATTAATCACGGTAAGAAGTATCAATAGTACCAATCAACGCAAGGATGTGCAAGCTGAGGATTAAAGGCCGTTTCTTCAACTATAGCATCATCAACGTGCACTGCCCACACGAAGGGAGACCCGACGACGAGAAAGAAGCGTTCTACACACAGCTGGAGCAGATATACGATGGATGCCCACTGCGGGACGTTAAAATCGTCATCGGTGACATGAACGCACAGGTAGGAAGGGAGGAAATGTATAGACCGGTCATCGGACCGGATAGTCTGCACACCGTATCGAATGACAACGGTCAACGATGCATAAACTTCGCAGCCTCCGGCGGAATGGTAGTCCGAAGCACCTTCTTTCCCCGCAAAAATATCCACAAGGCCACATGGAGATCACCTAACCAAGAAACGGAAAACCAAATCGACCACGTTCTAATCGACGGTAAATTCTTCTCCGACATCACGAACGTCCGCACTTACCGCAGTGCGAATATTGAATCCGATTAGTACCTCGTTGCAGTATGCCTGCGCTCAAAACTCTCGACGGTGTACAACACGCTTCGAAGTCGGACGCCGCGGCTTAACATTGGGCGGCTACAAGATGGTAGACTAGCCCAAGAATACGCGCAGCAGCTGGAAGTGGCACTTCCAACGGAAGAGCAGCTAGGCGCAGCGTCTCTTGAAGATGGCTGGAGAGATATCCGATCCGCCATTGGTAGCACCGCAACCGCTGCACTTGGCACGGTGCCCCGGATCAGAGAAACGACTGGTATGACGGCGAATATGAGCAGTTCTACTAACTGAAGAAGAATGCAGCATGGGCGAGATTGCTGCAACACCGCACGAGGGCGAACGAGGCACGATATAGACAGGCGCGGAATAGACAAAACTTGATTTTCCGGAGGAAAAAGCGCCAGCAGGAAGATCGAGACCGTGAATCCTACTAGATTCCGAAGGAAACATTAACAGAATTTCTGAGGGAATTCCAACGCAATTCCGAAGGGGATTCCAAAGGAATTCAGAAAGAAATTCCAACGGAATTCCGAAGGAAATTCGAATGGAATTCTTAAGAAAATGTCTAAGTTATTTCTAATGTATTTTTATAGAAATCCCATCAAAATACCAACGGTTTTTCGAAGGAAATTCCAACGAAATTCCGGAAGAAATTCCAAGCGAATTTTGAAGGGAATGGCAACGGAATTCCAAAGGAAATTCCAATGGAATTCCAAATTATATTATAACGGAAAGGAATTCCAACACAATTTTGGAAGGAAATTCTATGTGAATTTTGCAATTCTCAGTTCCGGAGGGAATAACATTGGAAATACGAAGAAAATTCAAACGAAATTCTGAATTAAACTCTAATAGAATTCCGGAGGGATTTTCAAAACAACTCCGGAGGGAATTCCAACGTTACTTATGAGTAAATTACAATGGAATTTCGATGGGAATTCTAACGAAACTCCAAAATGAGTTCCAACGTAGTTCCGTAACAAATTCCAACGAAATTTCGAAGAAAATTTTGAAGAAATTTCAACGAAATTTCGAAGTGAGATACAACGGCTTCGAAAGGAATTTCCAACGGCTTTCCGAAGGATATTCCAACGAAATTCTGAGTAGAATTCCTACGGAACTTCGATGGAAATTCCGAAACAAATTCCAACACTATTTCGAAGTAAAATCCAAGCGAATTCCTAAGGACACTTCAAAAGCATTCATAAAGCGATTTTAGCGACGGTAATTTCAATGAAATTTTGAAAGATATGTCAAAAGTATCTTTAAATCCGAAAAGGGAATTCTAACAGAATTCCGAAAGGAATATCAACGAGATTTCAAAGGGATTGGCCTCAGAATTCCAGAGCAAATTCCAACGATATTTTGAAAAGAATTCCCACGGAATATATTCGAACGGAATTACACAAAGAATTCCATAATATATTCCAACGGAATTCAACGGAAACTTTAACGGAATTTCAGAGAGAATTATTAAGGGACTGTCATATGGAGCTCTATAAAGAATGCCAAGACTTTTGAATAATTTGTTTGAAAACTGCATATATCCATTTTAAACTGTTTTTGAACGAATTGACATCGAACCTTTCTGCGATACAGCTAAATAGTTTTTGGCAAAACTCATCGCCCTTGGGCACTTCCAGCTCGAAAACTGCAAGCAGTACTCCATAACTGATCTTCAATATGCGCGAACATATTATGTAGTTTCTAAAATAAAGTAAAAAAAATCATACGTTTCCGAACATAACTTTTTTTTTCGTATTTTTGTGTATTTTTGATCAAGTGAGGTTGTGTAAGGTATTTGCCAGTCGGTCGTCAAGCTCAGACCCGACCGCATTGCGTAGGCAAGAGCACGCAACTCAGGTTCAGTTCGATCAAAGTTAATTGCCTATTTCCGGGGATTAAGCCACCCGACTTGGACATTAATTTACAATGTTGTGAATACTCATATGTGAATATGTACGTTATGTTGAAGATATTGAGCTTGACGACCGACTGACAAATGGCTTACACAACCTCACTTGATCAGTACAGTTCTCACGTTCCTCTAACGTGAAAGTGTACTATAGACATGTGGAAGTGTTGGCTTGAGAAACGGATTGCGAGTGATTTGACTATGCGTCCAATTAAGGAATCTCGAGCTCGTTCAGTAGCCGCTAGGTTGCGAAGGCCGACGGAGGTCCTTCGTAACTTAGTTGGTTAAAGCACCAGTCTAGCGTACTGTAGGGTCATGGGTTCGAGTCCCATCGAAGGAAAGTGGTTACCTCCAACCTCCAATACATTTTCCAAATCAATATCTTTAACATAACGTACATATTCACATATGAGTTTTCACAACATTGTAAATTAATGTCCAAGTCGGGTGGTTCAATCCCCGGAAATTGGCAATTAACTTTGATCGAACTGATATGATCTATTGTTTTTTCTAAACCGTATTCTGCGACTGCTCTTTCTTCGTGATTTTCCACGAATTCACTATAAATAAGTCTGTGAAGGGCGACAGGCCTTATTGGCCACTTCCTGCAGCTGACGGGTTGCTCCCGGAGGAACCTGTAGGAGAAGATATTTCTATGGTCAGACCAAAACTTGTCATGCTTCAGCGTTTTCTTCATGGTTTCTTGAAAACAAACGTATGATGCAGATTGTAATAAACATCATTGGCCAATCCCGTTATCTCTCAGGAAATATCCTCTTCTAAAGGTTCCTCCGGAGCACTCCGGTGGGTACTGGGAGCGGTGATTGAAGTCTATAGTTCTTTACAGGCTCAGTAAACGAATATTTGCGAGAAACTATGAAAATAGAGCTGTCGCGTGGCAAATTTTGGTCTACAGATGAAAATATGTATCTCTTCCTACCGGTTAGATTATTCGTGAGAAACTATGAACCCAGCGCCGTCGTATGAAAACGGATTTGATCCCTCCTTCGAATTTCCTTGGTAACTTAATTCGCCTGTACGTGATTACTGTTCATAGGGGAAGAGAAGACCACCAGCTGTCATCAAGAGAAAAAGTAGAATCATTGAAATTTCACACGGTGTGGTATAGGAAATTAAGTATATTTTTGTTATAAAACAAAAATTAAGGACGTTTCTCAAAATAATCTTGGTTTACGGGGTTAGAATTTTAAAAGCACACAGAATAGACAAGATATCTCGATTTTTATATTGTTTTCGGATAAGCAGTTAATGCTTGAAATTGTTGATTTTCTAACCCCACAAACTAAAAACTGTTTGACAAAAAAATTTCTATAACGTTCTAAAGACATTTTAATTCTCATTTTCTATATCATGCCATGTCAAATTTCCATGGTTCTACTTTTTCTCTAAACTTTTCCAGGTGGCAGCACTGATGAAGAAACCTCCCCCATTGAGGGCTTTCGCCCTTGACAGTTTATTCGTAAAATTTACTTATAAAAGAAGCTGTCGACATGTTTTGGTCGACACAGAAATGTGCACTCCTGCAGAATCCAGAAGCACTCGGAGATATTCCAGGAGCGGCCAATGAGGTCTGTCGCCCTTAGCAGAACAAATAAGTGTTAAGTAAGCATGACACATTTAATTTGAAATCATTGGAGTAGTACAAACTCGTCTTATTTATAGTCAGGTTCATTGAAAGAGGTCATCTAGTCGATCTTTGAATTTGAAAAACACGAGCCGTTGAACCGTTCATAGATTCAAACCATTCTCAGAACAAATTCAATCGATTTTATCCAGTTCGAGAAAGCACGAAATAGCAACCGTCTAAGACGAATTAAGTACTGTCCATTTAATTCCACCAGTTAATTTTCGTTATCTTTGCAGATACGTATTTCGACCACAACTGTGTGGTCGTCTTCAGTGTCTCGTACTTGACTCGACTGAAGACTGAAGTCGAGTCAAGTACGAGACACTGAAGACGACCACACAGTTGTGGTCGAAATACGTATCTGCAAAGATAACGAAAATTAACTGGTGGAATTAAATGGACAGTACTTAATTCGTCTTAGACGGTTGAATACATTCCACTAAAAGAGCTTAATATATTTTTCTGACGAAATAGCAATCATTGACTTATATACAATTGATACTCTACTATGTGTTGTAAAATTTCATTGGCATTCATTTGTATAAATAGCCCAGAACTTTTTTCAGAAGCTGTAGTATGGCGAACCTGCAGCGCCTCGGTGTGTATCTAAAAACTTCTTCACTTGTACTGATTTGAATTGTTAGTTGATTCGAATAACAATTGTACTAACTTGACAGCATTATCATTATGGTACAAAAAACTACTACTGAGATTAAGTTATATCGATTTAAATACAAACGCTCAACATTTTTAGAATATCATATTAGTATGATGGCTTTCCCATGAATAGCCCAACGATAAGACGCACGACAACAACGTATACAAAATTCTCGCGAAATCATGAGTTGTACTTTAATTTACAGGCATAACAAAGTATAAACATTCACGATTCACGTCCTTTTGAACAAGCATACATGCTTGGGACCGGTATCATCACTATTTCTGGCATTATTAGGGTATGCACTTTAAACATTCTCCAAATAGCGTCAAAAAACTGACCAAGGATCAACCTTGTCATCTCCAGCGATTTGCGATCCCTGGAGGTCGTTAGTAAATCAATTAAAAATGACATCCCCCGCACGTAGGAGTGCACCTTTTACTGATTTGGCAGCCACAGCCTCCACTGTTATCGCCATCTCCGGCTGGTCCCCAACGGGGTCCTCGTGTTGCCCAGCATATAGCGGTTTTGCATATGCTACACCGCATGAAGTCACATCCTGCTGTTTTCGTAACCCAAACGCTGCACTTTGGGCAACGCATAACAGTACCGGCGGCCCGCTGTTTTTCCAACTCCTCTTCCGAAATACTGTTAGCTTTGTCCTGTACAAGCTTGTTCCTGTAGTCTTTGCAAGTTATTCCGTCGTGTATCACCTACAAAAAATAGGTTTTGGATATTAAATATGTGGCTTCACATGTGTAACAAAATAGATCGCAACACACCTTGCATTTTACACAATTGACCTTTCTACAAACAGGGCAGTCAAATGACGTAGCGTTATCCATTAGTTCACACCAGAAAATGCAATCCGGCGTCTTACAATGAACAGATTTGATATTACTGGCTTCAGCTGTCCTCAGCGATCGGCTCAGATAAGCTTCATAATCCACCTCGCTCAGTAAGCATTTAATTTCAGGATCACGGATTATAGTTTCACAGCTTTCATTGTTTACCATGGCAGGACAGCGCACGATCACACTTTCGGCATGTATAACAGTTCGGCTGAGGCATTCGCGGCAGAAGGAATGGAAACAGTCACGTAGAAGAACGCCTTGATCCTTCGCAATGTCGGTGATGCAAACGGGACACTCGAACGGTTCGTTATTTGGCACTATATTGGCATCACTCAATTCCATCAACTTCAAATGATCAATCATTGCTTGCATGTGGTCTTCTGAACGCTTCGATTCTCTATAAGCATTGTAAATTTCTTCGCCGAGGAGATTTTCAACATCCGTACGAAATACTGTTGTATTGCATGTTGCATTGTTCACCTGACTGGGACAGGTAATGATCTCATCATCCGTGCCGATAAATAGATCCGTTACACAATTGATGCAGAAACAGTGTGCGCAATCAAGCAGGAATACTCCAGTTGGTCCTGTTAGAATGAAGCAAGTGCTACATTCGAATGGTTCTTCAATGAAATCAATACCGTTGTTAAGCGATTCGATGATTTCCGCTTCCTCCTCGTTTTCCTGGCAGCTCATTTTTATGCTAATATTTTGTGTCTGTCTCAAATGCCGAAGGCTTCCGGGTTTCACGTAACACCGACTTGCCCTAGTGGTTTTCCAATGCAGTGTCTTCAACAATTTTATGAATGTTATTTTAATATCTCAAACATACGTTCTGCACATCCGAATGGATCGAATTTCTACAAGCCACTATCGCTTGTAATAATTGGCATAATATGACGTTCCGTTTCTGCGCGTATATTTATAAGTGGCAATTCTCAACAAGCATTGATAAGATTATAGAACACTCTGAATAGAGCAAGGGGCAAACTGAATTCAGAAACAGAAAATGGGGTATTTTTTAGGCTTTGTTCATTGCAATGTGTACCACCATCATGAGTAAATTATTTACTTCCATTACTCTACTTCATTGTTAGTTCACTCATCGTACTTGGCTCACCATGAGTCGTGTTGTTACATGTTTAATTCACCTTGTAGTACTAATGCAAGACAATTAGGATGTCACAAAAAAACACCATGTTCGAAAAGTCATGGTGCTCAAGCGTCATATGAAAGATTTTTGCATCAGGAGCATTTATGTAGAGCAACCCGAAATTCTTAAAAAAAATGTAAAGGGTCCGACAGAGATTTTATTTACTTTTACAATAGTATAACATTTTTTGAATTTTGTGTGGACCATGGTGAATATCATACATGATAATACGGTTGGTATTATGCAATATTATTAGCACTAGAACAATTTAAATATCATAAAAATGCAATATTTCTACATAATTTTCGCAGAAATTCACCATGTGTCCGTAAAATAATTTTTCGCGTATTCAAAAAGTATTTTTTATAAGGTAAGTTTTCGTGAAAACAGATTGAAAAAATACTGTAACGGGGCTGAGATATTAAAGTTTTAGTAAACCTTAAAAGCTATGAATATTTTCTAATCTATCAAAATTCAACAATATTTGGTTTATTTCAACAATGTTAACGTTTTTTTACATCTAATAATAGGATATGAGTCCAAGCTGAAGTTTTATGTAACATAAATGCATTTAATTTAATTTTAATGATTTCTTAGGTTACATGCCGTTTTGATTCAAATCTCAAACATGACTCCAAACACTTCCGTTTTAGCGCTCTAAAACTAAAACTTTCATCGGGTTTGCGTACTGAGAATCAAGATTACAATCGAATTTGAGATCCTGTAGAGAAAATTGATCGAATAAAGCCAAAATGGCCATTTGAAAACGAGTGTTCGGAATTTGAGTCAAAACGGTAGTTCATGGAAATAATTTTCAACCAGTCAAAACCTTTTACGGCAGCAAGTTAGCTAAGCTAGGTTGCCATGGAGTTTTGGGGGGTAGAATTATGCTTTCAATTATTCCCAGTTGTCTTAAATTTTCTTGACGTAACATTGACATGCGCCATATTGCGATATCCTCATGCAGCTGTGATATCATAAAAGGCGGAGTAAATCCAATTTTCGATAAATTGAATTGCAGTTTCCAATTCCGATCGAAACAATAGTTATATGTATTCTTTTAACTATATTTAGATTTGGTTTACATGTCGGTAGTTTACCTAATAATGTATGTTATGGAACAGCGGTTCTCAACATGTACCCCTGGGGGTACCTTTGCCGGCCCTAGGGGGTACCTCGACTCAAAGTGCGTAATGGCAGATGTATTAAAATTCTAATTGAAACTTATTGAAACAGTTTTGATAAATGTGTAATATTCGATTCCAACAAATTGTATTGTACGTAATATGCATGGAGACCAGCGAATCAAAATCTTCTGATTCCGGCTTATTACATCTAGCACAGTGTATAAAGAGCTGTGGAACAAAAGATCAAAAGGACAAAAAGTTGAATGACTAAAATCTAGAATCTAAACGTTTGGAAGGCTCGGCAGCCTCCTTTAAAGAAGTTCGGAAACTTTCTTCTAAGAGGCTGGGAAGCCTCCTTTCAAGATGCTGGGAAGCCTCCTCTCAAAAGACTCGAAAGACTCCTTTCAAGAGGCTTGGAAGCCTCCTTTCAAAAGGTTGAGAAGCCTCCGTTCAAAAGGCCGTTCAAGAGGCTCAGAAGCTTCCTTCCAAAAGGTTCGGATGCTTCCTTTCAAGGGGCTAGGAAGCCTTCGTTTTAGAAGCTCGGAAGCCTCCTTCAAGAGGCTCGGAAGCCTTCTTCCAAGAGGCTGGGAAACCTCCTATCAAGAGGCTTCGAAACCTGCTCTCAAAAGGCTCGGAAGCCTCCTTTCAAGAGGCTCGGAAACCTCCTTTCAAGAGGCTCGGAAGCCTCCTTTCAAGAGGCTCGGAAGCCTCCTTTCAAGAGGCTCGGAAGCCTCCTTTCAAGAGGCTCGGAAGCCTCCTTTCAAGAGGCTCAGAAGCCTCCTTCAAGAGGCTCAGAAGCCTCCTTTCAAGAGGCTCAGAAGCCTCCTTTCAAGAGGCTCAGAAGCCTCCTTTCAAGAGGCCTCAGAGCCTCCTTTCAAGAGGCCTCAGAAGCCTCCTTTCAAGAGGCTCAGAAGCCTCCTTTCAAGAGGCTCAGAAGCCTCCTTTCAAGAGGCTCAGAAGCCTCCTTTCAAGAGGCCTCAGAAGCCTCCTTTCAAGAGGCTCAGGAAGCCTCCTTTCAAGAGGCTCAGAAGCCTCCTTTCAAGAGGCTCAGGCCTCCTTTCAAGAGGCTCAGAAGCCTCCTTTCAAGAGGCTCAGGCCTCCTTTCAAGAGGCTCGGAAGCCTCCTTTCAAGAGGCTCAGAAACCTCCTTTCAAGAGGCTCAGAAACCTCCTTTCAAGAGGCCCAGAAGCCTCCTTTCAAGAGGCTCAGGCCTCCTTTCAAGAGGCCTCAGCCTCCTTTCAAGAGGCTCAGAAGCCTCCTTTCAAGAGGCTCAGAAGCCTCCTTTCAAGAGGCTCAGGCCTCCTTTCAAGAGGCTCAGAAGCCTCCTTTCAAGAGAACCGGAAGCCTCCTTTCAAGAGGCTCAGGCCTCCTTTCAAGAGGCTCAGGAAGTCTCCTTTCAAGAGGCTCAGAGTCTCCTTTCAAGAGGCTCAGGCCTCCTTTAAGAGGCTCCAGGCCTCCTTTCAAGAGGCTCAGAAGCCTCCTTTCAAGAGGCTCAGGCCTCCTTTCAAGAGGCTCAGAAGCTTCCTTTCAAGAGGCTCAGGCTTCCTTTCAAGAGGCTCGGAAGCCTCCTTTCAAGAGGCTCGGAAGCCTCCTTTCAAGAGGCTCGGAAGCCTCCTTTCAAGAGGCTCGGAAGCCTCCTTTCAAGAGGCTCGGAAGCCTCCTTTCAAGAGGCTCGGAAGCCTCCTTTCAAGAGGCTCGGAAGCCTCCTCTCAAGAGGCTTGGAAGCCTCCTTTCAAGTGGCTCGGAAGCCTCCTTGCAAGAGGCTCGGAAGTCTCCTTTCAAGAGGCTCGGAAGCCTCCTTTCAAGAGGCTTGGAAGCCTCCTTCCAAAAGGCTTGGAAGCCTCCTTCCAAAAGGCTCGGAAGCCTCCTTTCAAGAGGCTCGGAAGCCTCCTTTCAAGAGGCTCGGAAGCCTCCTTTCAAGAGGCTCGGAAGCCTCTTTTCAAGAGGCTCGGAAGCCTCCTTTCAAGAGGCTCGGAAGCCTCTTTTCAAGAGGTTCGGAAGCCTCCTTTCAAGAGGCTCGGAAGTCTCCTTTCAAGAGTCTCGGAAGTCCTCTTTCAAGAGGCTCGGAAGCCTCCTTTCAAGAGGCTCGGAAGCCTCCTTTCAAGAGGCTCGGAAGCCTCCTTTCAAGAGGCTCGGAAGCCTCCTTTCAAGAGGCTCGGAAGCCTCCTTTCAAAAGGCTTGGAAGCCTCCTTTCAAGAGGCTCGGAAGCCTCCTTTCAAGAGGCTCGGAAGCCTCCTTTCAAAAGGCTCGGAAGCCTCCTTTCAAGAGGCTCGGTGTGCATGTATGTGCGTTAAATAAAACTCACTCATCTTTTAGGCACTTATCTTTATCCGATTGGTTTGCAATAATTGCAATTCGACGGGGAATCCTGTCCCATTGTTTCTTATTGAACATTGGTGAAATCGAACTATGGAATAAAAAGTTATGGCCAAAATACGATTTATATACAAAAAGCACACAAAGAAATTCTCACTAATTTTTTTTAGTATATTAAATGTACGAGAAAGGCACAAACAGCGCTAGGTGGATCAATCAGGGTTTTTTTTTCCAAAATATCAAATACTTTTCCTAACATCTAGGAACATGGCCATTTGGCAGAATGCTATTTGGACTAAAGGTTCATTTGGTTGAACGCCGTTTGGCAGAATAGTTTAAATTGGTTTCCTTATTAAGTGAAGTGAAAAGTGAAATGTTCGAAGTGAATAGCGAAAAGTGAGAAATGAGTATTGAGTACCCGAGTCGCACATATGTTGTAGAGGAGTTAATATCACTCATGTACGACCAAATTTAGTCATAAATGAGCTACTGCAACCAAATCGGTCTGATTTGGACTGCTAGGGTAGTGGGAAGTGAGTAGGGAGAATGAGAAATAAGAAGTGACAAATTAATGGTGAGATGTGAGATGTATTAGTTGTGAAGTGAAAAGTTGAAAGTGAGAAGTGAGGAAAACAGAAGGAATAGATGAGAAATGAGAGATGTAAAATGCGAGATGTTAAGAAGCGAGAAGTGAATAGTGATATATAAGACAGAAGAAAGAAGAAAAATAATGGAAAAGAAAGAAAAAAAAAAGAGGAAGAATAAAGAAAAAGAAGAAAGGCAGAAGAGTGAAGTAAGAATAAGGAAAAGAAGAACAATGATGAAGGAAGAAAGGGAGAGCAAGAATAAGGATGGAAAAAAGAAGAAGAACGAAGGAAGAAAAACAAAAGAAAGAAAGGAAAAAAGGGAGAAGAAAGTTGGAAGGAATAAATATTAGGCTAAACGTTTTCAATCTTCACCTAATTTTTCTCTTCTCATTCCTCTCTTCTTATTTCTCATTTCCCACTTCAATCTTCTCACTACTCACTTCTCATTTCTCACTATTCACTTCACACTTTTCGCTCCTCACATCTCACTCTTCACTTCTTACTTCGAATTCCTCATTTATTACTTCTCACTTCTCACTTTTCACTTCTCGCTTCTTTTCATTTCTATCACTTCTTTTCATTTCATCACTTCTCAAATTTTTCGTTTTCAACTTCTCATCTATCACTTTTCACTACTCACTTCACACTATTTACTTTTAATTCACTTCTCACTCACTTCTCACTTTTAACTACTCACTTCTTACTTCTTACTTTTCACTTCTCATTTTTCACTTCTCCCTTCTCACTTTCACTTCTTACTTTTGTCTTGTTACGTCTCACTCATCACTTCTCACTTTTAAATAAGTAAATAAAGTAGCTTCCGGATAAAATATTACAAGGAGGAGAAAAACTGATGTGTTTAAAGTATTTCCGGATTAATTCCACAGCTAAATTAAGATATATTACCGAAGCTTGGCGTACGTTAAACTATTCCACTTTAATTGGTTCAAAAATTCAACACATCTAAATGTCTATCACAAGACCTGAACCAAAAATGTTCTAATTTCAGTCTTTCCCTTCCCAACAAAAAAAAACTCGTTTGATTATTTCAGTCGATTGTTCGACTTAATTAAGATCAACTTTCCTAAAGAACTCATATTTTTGAATGCCTCTAAATATTTAAAAAATCGAAAGCAAAAAATCAAAATAGTCATAGGTTAATTCGTCATTCTATGCGCCATAATAACGAATGTGACAGGGATAAATAATTCTAGCTTGCCCCCTTCGTTTATGTAACAATTTTACTCAGGGGATGGTTAGAATCAAGTACAATTCGCTTAAAAACTTCCCAGACGTCGCGTCGTATGATTGGAGTGAGGCACTCCAGAAGCCCGTGAAACCTGCGTTTAATCACCCAAAAAAAAAATCTTACAATTATTGTATAAGATCGTTGCATATACAATTCTGCAAGGTTTTAATACAACAAATGTAAGCTTTTTATACAGATAAAAATAATTCAAAATTGTGAGATTTCAGTACAACGATTGTATTAAAATCTTCCTATATGCCAAAATTGTATACAGTTTCTGTAAGGTTCTTATGCAAATCTGTATTGAAATCTACCATCCGATAGTCGGGTGATTTTAATTCATATCGCCCCATCGTCCTTCCTTCTCTAAAATGATTCTCTTCCGGATAGACAAATGGGTTGAATCGAATGGATTGTTGTCAGATACACAATTTGGTTTCCGTAGGGGCAAAGGAACGCACGGCTGTCTTGCGTTGCTTCCTTCAGAAATTCAGCTTTCTTTTGCTGAAAGAAAAGCAAATGGGCTCAGTGTTTTTGGGCATTAAGAGAGCTTTTATTTTAGTTTGCGTCGATGTCTTATCCGACAAACTTCACTCGTGTGGACTCTCACACATTTTGACCAATTATTTATACAATCTGTTGTCATAGAAGCGTATGAGTTTTTCTCATGGTGACATGGCAACTTCACAAAAATTAGCTACATGGGTCTTCTTCAGGGGTCATGTTAAAGCCACCTTCTTTACAATTTGTACGTCAGAGAGATTGATGAAACTTGCAGATGATTGCGTTGTATCCATCTCGGGGCCAAACGCAGTTGATCTGCAAGAACCGTTGGAAGAAACCCTGGACAATTTGTCTACGTGGGCTTTGAAGCACGGTATCGAATTCTTTCCGGAGAAAACTGAAATGGTTGTCTTTTCAAAATAACTTAAGCCAGTTAAATTTCCGCTCCAACTAATGGGTAAGACAATCGCTCTCTCGCTGTCTTCTAATTTAGAGAATCCTAATACTTCACTTCTAAATAATTCACTTTCGAGAAGCACATTGTGTGTTTGACATAGAAATGCCTGAAACGGATAAACTTCATAACCGGAACTTGGGGAGGAGTGCACCCCAAAGATCTTATCACATTGTTCCGACCAACCATTCGGTTCTCGAATACGGCAGTTTATGCTTCAAGTCAGCAGATAAAACACATATTCTGAAGCTTCAACGGATTCTGTACCGCTGTCTCCGTTGCGCGTTAGGTTGTATGAATTCGACCAAACGATGAGTCTGGAATAGGGTTTGTTTACCGGGATTGCCGGAACCGGTAATACCGACAGAGTTTAAATTATAATCCAATACGTGCAGTACAAATTGATTTGCGGGATGTTCATGAATAATACACTCTCCTACACTTGAGTTCACACTAAAAATAGTTTGGAAGCAATGATCTAACAACTAGATGCAGCAACCTCATTTTACCACTTGCTTCTCATAGTGAAAGATCGACCATTCGCACTTCACGTATCCCCCCAATACACAGCAGAGATCACCTACTAATGCTCATTATTTCTCCCTTCCTGTTTGTTAAGACGTGGCCGTGTCAATCAATCCAGTTAGCTGATCATGTGATTTAGTGTGCGGTATCTTAAGTAACTTCTAAAACATATCTTACTGGCCTGTATTTGCCCCAATGTACTTTAATTTATTTAAAATATCAATTTATAATATGGCTTCACATACAGCAGCCTTTCAAAACCTAAAATACAAAGAAAAAAATTGATCAAAAAATCCTTACAATCGAGGTAAATAGTCCATATCTGTCCATAAAAGTCTCATCTGACTGAGAATGAGTGTGAGTAAGTGTATTTGAAATTCATCGAAAATATCAACACAGGTAGCTTACAACGTAAGAATAGTTATATAAATTAATCAAGTAAATCATTTAGTCATCCTTTGGCGAATGCATATTTTTTATCACAGAAAAATCGTAATGGTCGTGGAATCGACTCCTAACAAAGGAAAATGGTTAAGTGCAATACATTTCTCGTATTGAATCTTACACCTATTATACATATGCAAATCGAGTGTTGAAATATAGCTAGGGGTCAGTCAATCAGTCAAAAATGACATCCACCGCATTTGGGATGGCACCTTCTAGTAATTTTGCAGCCACAGCCTCCACTATTATCACCCTCTCCGGCTGGTCCCCATCGAGGACCCCGCGTAGCCCAGCATATGCCGGTTTTGCATATGGTGCACCGCATGAAGTCACATCCTGCTGTTTTTGTCAACCAAACGCTGCACTTTGGGCAACGCATAACAGTACCGGCGGCCAACTGATTTTCTAACTCCTTTTCCGAGAGATTGTTTGCTTTGTCCTGGACCAGTCTGTTCCGGTAGTCTTTACAACTTATTCCGTCGTGTATCACCTGCAAATAAGGGTTTTGAATGGCCTGTTGCTTCACATATGTATCTAATTACTTACTTTGCATTTTAGACAATTGTGCTTTCTACATACAGGGCAGTCAAATGACGTGACGCCGTCCATAGTTTCGCACCAGAATATGCAATCCGGCGTCTTACAATGGATAGATTTGTCATTAGTAGCTTCTGCTGTCCTAAGCGATCGACTAAGATAGGCGTTGTATTGCACCTCACCGAGTAGGTGTTTTATTTCAGAATCCCGGATTGAGGTTTCACAGCTTTCATTGTTCACCATGGCAGGACAGCGCACGATCACATCTTCGGCATGTATAACAGTTCGGCTGAGGCATTCGCGGCAGAAAGAATGGAAACAGTCACGTAGAAGCACACCTTGATCCTTCGCAATGTCGGTGAAGCAAATGGGACACTCGAACGGTTCGTTATTTGGCACTATATTGGCGTCACTCAATTCCATCAACTTCAAAGTGTCGGCCAATGTCTGCATATGGTCCTCTGGTGTCGCTCCAAACTGATTGTAAAGCTTTTCGCCAAGAAGGTTTTCAACATTTTCACGTAATATTATTGTATTGCATGTCGTATCATCTACCAGACTGGGGCAGTAAATGATCTCATCATCGGTATTGAAATATAAATCAGTAACACAAGTGATACAAACGCAGTGTGCACAATCAAACAAGAGTACTCCAATTGCGTCTGTTGAATCGAAGCAAGTGCTACATTTGAATGGTTCTGCAATTAAATCAATCCCGTTGTCGAACACTCCGAACCCTGCAGCTCCATCCGGGTCTTCCTGCCAGCTCATCACTGTGTAACAAAAATATGAAATGTAGAATCATTCAAGTTTTTGAAAATTAGTTAGAAGCTTGTTCAGTGGAATTTTTTCAATTTATTCGACGAGTTTGCCCTATTTATTAATCTCATCTATAACTTCCGAACTTAAAGACCATTCGTTTTACAATAGCAAACAATGAGACTGAATTCATTCTCGTGCTCGAAATAGGCAAAAACTCAATTTAAACAAAACTGACTTATCTGCCTCCATAGATCGATTACACAACTGATTGAAAAAAAAATGCACTAATCCATAGATTCATGAACAACATAATATAACTAATTAATCGCACCACCTACGTGCCTGCCGATTGATGCTTACCGTCTATTGGTGCCTCTGTATTAGTCCTTCTATGTCTTCTTCGGAGGTGCCATAAGCGCCCGAGACTTACGTAACACGATATTTGTTGAACAGTCAATATGTTCTTGCCAAAAGGCTGCTATCGAATGTGATTCGGTTGAATGGCACAACTGAATCCGGGTATGACGGACCGGCTTTTGAAAGATATCAATAATTCTTAGAATTGATAAGATTACGAATGTTAGGGTAGGTTACCTAGATGCAGCTTTTATTGAATATATGAAAGAACCAGGTTGACCCCCTCAATCAATTGAACCTCTCGCGAGAAATATTTGGAGATTATTTTTATGATCCCCTCGTTTTTTGTCAATACTTGTTACTGCAGTAGGGCAAGTGTACCGGTTTTGGCCAACCCTGAAAAATGCATATTTTCCAAAAACTATCGATCAGTTTCCTCAGTGAAGAAGCATAAGGGATATATGTATCTCTTGTTACAGCTAATAAATCCCACGGAAATTGCTTTATTTTCGGAGTTATGCAAGAAACTGGCCAAATGAAGAATATGGCCAAAACTGGTACAGTTACCCTATATGGCGTATGACGAGCATGGCAAGTGGGGCCTGAACCGGACGATTAGGATTGAGTGCAAAAAAGACTGCGCAGCGATGTTTCGTTCTGCGAAAATCAAGATTATCGAATTTTCAACTGAATAGTTAACCAATGTCGGTATATTATTTAAACCCATTAACGCCCGAATTAACTCACTTTCATGATAATCACTTGATTTTTTCAGGAAGAACTCAACATATTAAAATAATAAACAATTTTTTTTAGCACGGTGGGCCATTTGTGCTAAAAATGATTTAAAAATGATTGAACCAATTGAGCAGTATAATCGATAGCAATTATAATCGGCACAAGCATCATATAGTTTTTGAGAGATACAGGGATACCGGGGAAAGTTCTTATCCTTCCTTATCCCTTCTATATTTAGGGTGGAGGGGGGAGGGTCAAATGCTCCCACGCAAATGAACCACATTTTTGTGCCTGACTCGAGAACGAATCAAGTAATTGGAAAATTTACTCTCTCTCTCTCTCGCTGTTTCTCTTCCTCTCACTCTTTCTCTCTCTGCCTCTCACTCTTTCTCTCCCTCTCACTCTTTCCCTCTCTGCCTCCCTCTCACTCTTTCTCTCTCTCGCTCTCACTCTTTCTCTCTCTGCCTCTCACTCTTTCTCTCTCTCACTCACTCTTTCTCTCTCCCTCTTACTCTTTCTCTCTCCCTCTCACTCTTTCTCTCTCTCCTTCTCACTCTTTCTCTCTCTCCCTCTCACTCTCTCTCTCTCGCTCTCTTTCTCTATCTATCTCTCACTCTTCCTCTCTTACTCTCTCTCGCTCTTCACTCTCACTCTTTCTCTCTCACTCTCTCTCGCTCTTCTCTCACTATTTCTCTCTCACTCTCTCACTCTCTCACTCTTTCTTTCTCACTCTATCACTCTTTCTCTCTCACTCTTTCTCTTTCACTCTCTTACTCTTTCTCTCTCACTCTCTCACTCTATCTCTCTCATACTCACTCTATCTCTCGTCCTCCCCCACACTTTTCCCTACAACATTTGGTTGCACATTGCATAAAGGAGCAAATTAATTCATCGTCACATTCTTTTTTTTTTGTGCGACGCACATTGTTGAAAAAGGTTCTAACAGCTAAACACACGCACACTCACGGAAATAAACGAAATAAACTCATGACGCTTTGGCGTTCATGACTCAATATGGCTGCTTTGAAACCAATATGACATATGACTGCAAACTAGGAACATCATATCACATTCAATCGGTACCTCCATAGCGTTAACAAAACGATTTCGTGTATCCCTCCTTGAGCATGTTTACGAAATCGGTCAATAAGAATTGGTAGGCGTATTAGCGAAATGGTTTTGCCTTTCTCGTACAACAAAGTTGTTCCGAAAGGCTATCATTTCACTCCAAAATCGAACTTTTTATAGAAGTCTCGGAGACCCATGGTGTTATATACCAATCAACTCGGCTCGTCGAACTGAACAAATGTCTGTCTGTCCGTGTGTATGTGTGTGTGTGTGTGCACACGAAAATCGAAAAACATTAGCCACTGTTTCATATAGTAATTCTTAACCGATTTTCTCGCAACAAGTTGCATTCGACAGAGGACGCCTTGTTGATCACTATTGAATTTGATAACAATCGACCATTGCGTTTAAAAGTTATTAAGAAAATGGAATCCAACTATATAAGCGCCATATTAGGTTGGTGACTTGGCTAAATGCGAGAAAGGCAGTATCACCACTCGGTGAATTAAGTTGGGATGTGTCTTTCGCCACTTTCGGTGTTTCACAACGAGATTGTTTGTGGAAGGATCTTTTGAACTGTGCAGTGGAGTATAATATGATTATTTTTCTTCATCCGACCGGTATACTGATAGGTTTTATATAATAATAATTATCGACAGTATATATTTATTACTAAAATGATGATGGTTCTGATAGCTTGAGATGAAATTCAAAACATTTGAAGTTGCCATCGATCATATCACCATTGAAAAGGTTTAACGGGAGATAGTTGTTTTGCAACCAGTACCAGAACGATCCAGCGACGAAAGTTCCGCCGATGAGGAACTAATATTGGATGGAGATATACGTGCTCCTGGCCCAGTTGAAATTTACTCATCGTGTGAAGGCTTAGTGGAGAATTATCGGATATTGATGCGAGCATAGAAGACGGAAGCAACGTTGTTTCCACATACACGCTTAAAATCAATAACACAGAGATGTGTTTGCTTCACACAAAACGGACCTAATGCAGAACAACACCTAGATGAGCGACAGTTACACAGGCACAAAAATGCCTCGTACGATCGTGATAACGGTCCTTTTTAACATGTAAACATTTGTACAGATTCCTTGTTTCATGAGGAACCAAATACTGTTGAAAATATTGAAATCCAAGCTTCAGTAAAACCATACGAGCTATTTTTGTGGCTGTGTAACTGTCGCTCATCTTGGTGTTGTTCTGCATTAGGTCCGTTTTGTGTGAAGCAAACACATATCTGTGTTATTTATTCTCTCATGTATTTTTATTACGTTTTTCAATAATAAAGGCACAACAGTTCAGGTGGAATATTCTAGGTTCTATAATACGCTCTTCTCTATTTATTAATGTATATTACTGTATATTACCAAGTATACGTAAAGGCTATATGATCACTCCAAAACCGAACTTTTGATAGAAGGCTCAGAGACCTATAGTGTTATATACCAATCGACTCAGCTCGACGAATTGAGGTGATGTCTGTATGTGTGTGTACAAAAAAATGTGAGAAACACTTTTCTGTACTTATCCTTATCCTTATGCAACAGGTTGCAATCGACGCGCAATCCTTCTTAATTTTTTGCTATTAAAAATTGGCTCAATCGTCCATTGCGTTCTGGAGTTATTAAACAAAAATTGTTTTTCTCCGCTTCTCCCAAAAAATTTTTTTTATTTTCCTCACCCGCTAGTCCATAAGTGGCTGGAGTGTCGCTAAAAAAAATATTGTGGAGCTGGCGAAGAGCTACCAGTTTGGATGACTGTTGTTACCGAAGACGCGATTGATGATGTCCTATTAAGTCTGTTAAGTACATTTCCCTATTATTTTGTTACTGTACACGCTTACATTAGATTACTAAAATTACGTTTTTATTTTACCTTAAATTAGGTATTGGATGTTTACTTGAAATATTGGTAAAAATTAACGATAATTAACGTTAGTTTTAACCGACTTCTAGGTATTTGACGTTTTCAGGCAAGGACGTTATTTTTTACCTAAAATTAGATTTTTCTTGCGTTTGTAAAAAAATATGTTTGCTGCTGCTGATTGCTCAAAAATCTCCGGCTATCGCCATTGCATTTTTCCTGCTGTTGTATTATTTGCATTATTTAGACAATATTTTGCGATTCAAAGCTGATGGTAAGTGGTTGATTGTTTAGGGACAAATTTTTGAGGATAAAACAGGAACTTATTTTTATTTACAGAATTCCTGAAAATGGTTTCCATGTATAATATTCCGCCTGAAACTTTGGGGCGGCTGAGATTCATGTTCGTGGAGGACCACTTAAGAGCCCTTTGTAAATGATACATTTGATGCGGGCATGAATCTTGTTTGACCATAGTTGTAGAACATGTATTATCCTAAAATTCCGGAAAGCCTCACTTCTCTGGAATGTTTCTCACGGATTTTATTCCCATTTATTTTATAGGGGGTGTTTCGAACGTAAACCCGAAAATACGACCCATTTTAAATCCTATGTAACCGGATTCCAGCGGAAAAGTTTGTCAAGGTATGAGGCTACCGTAAGGAGAAATTCTTGTGTTGTGCTGCAAATATTCGATCGATAAGAAAATAAAAACATGAATAATTGAATGAAATTTGTTTTTCTTTAAACAAAACACCGAATAAAAACCTAATAATAGGTAATTTTTAACGTTTCCACGAAACCAAAACAAACAACATTAACCTATTTTTCGGTAAAAAGTAACGTCCAGAAATCGGTGATTTTTAACGATCATCCTTGTTCACCACCATTACCTAACTTTAGGTAATCGATGATTACCTACATTTTAGGTATGTGCACTTTAGTTCGATTATCGGTATTTTTTTACCGACTTTTAGATAATTTCTTTCCTGGGAATTTTTCAACATCCAGGTGAGAAGCAACATATTTTTAAAAATCTATATTTCTTGGAATCAATCCGTTTAAAAGAAAATCTGCTTACTGTTTTCAATAGTTTTCAATAGTTTTCATAGTTTCTACATAGTGTAAATCATTTGCATAAGCAAACAAAATAGGATTGTACTATTTACATTTGTACTATTTTTGGCAATTTGTCAAGTTTATTCTACCAAATATCTAAAATGCGGCATTTATACCAACGTGGCATCTCACCCGGATTTTCCCTGTTTATTCGCATTTGACAAGATTCACAAGACAAGATTCTTTTCACTTTTTGGGAAATTTGAATGAAAATTGTTCTGCAAATCGTTTTTGCCTTTCTCGTACAATAAAGTTGTACCGAAAGGCTATCCTTTCACTACGAAAATAAACTTTTTATAGAAGCCTCGGAGACCCATAGTGTTATATATCAATCGACTAGCAAATGTCTGTCTGTCCGTGCGTATGTATGTGTGTATGTGTGTGCACAAAAGCTAAGAAAAACATTAGACAACTTTTCTTATAGTAATCATCAACCGATTTCCTTGCAACAAGTTTCATTCGACAGGGGGCAAAGCCTACTTGATCACTATTGAATTTGATAACGATTGACTGTTGCGTTTAAAAGTTATAAATAAAATGGTACATCGAACCATATTAGCACCATATAAGGTTGGTGTCTTTGCTAAATGCGAGAAAGGCAGTATCACTACTTGGTGAATTAAGTAGGGTTTTTTTTTATTTATGCTCAACCCTGTTTTTACGGCAGTTTTTTATACGTCACTTCGTTATACGGCCTCCTTTTTACGGACGTGACGTAAAAAAAATTTAAAACATTATTGACATCCAAAAGTAAATCTATAAGAAGGCACTTTTAGAAACTCAAAGAACAAAGTAGATGCTTTGTAAATTCATCATTTGCCTTCTACTATTGTTCCATTCCAGGTAATCAAAGAATTTCCTGGAGTCTACACGCGTAGCCAAAGACCTAAGGTCTACAAGCGTAACGAACGAGCTATTATCTCTTTTTAAGAATGGTGCATGCTCTATTTGATATATTAAACCACATTCTTCATCAGCAACTGTACTGATCAAGTGAGGTTGTGTAAGCTATTTGCCAGTCGGTCGTCAAGCTCAGACCCGACCGCATTGCGTAGGCAAGAGCACGCAACTCAGGTTCAGTTCAATCAAAGTTATCAATCAAGTTGATCAGTACAGTTGCTGATGAAGAATGTGTATAGCCGCCAGACATTCTAAATACTCACGCTCCTCTAATGTGGACGTGTACCAAACACATGTGGAAGTATTGGCTTCAGAAATGGATTGCGAGTGATTTGACTATGCGTCCAATATGGGAATCTCGAGCTCGTTCAGTAGCCGCTAGGTTGCGAAGGCCGACGGAGGTCTTTCGTAGCCTAGTTGGTTAAAGCACCAATCTAGCGTACTGTAGGGTCATGGGTTCAAGTCCCATCGAAGGGAAAGTGGTTACCTCCAAATAAATATCTTCCACATAACGTACATATTCACATATGAGTTTTCATAACATTGTAAATTAACGTCCAAGTCGGGTGGTTTAATCACCGGAAATAGGCAATTAACTTTGATTGAACTCAAATGGGCTACAGAATCAACCAAGTCTTTCCTGATGTCCCCAGCCGCGGTAACAACCGAATTATGTCCTCCGAGTATTTGTTGTTCACTTGCGTCTCAAATCCAGGCATATGAAATGTTGTAAGATCGCTAAATTGTTCTGGAGTTCGAATCAAATGTTCTGCCGAACCAATCAAGGCTTCCATGATGTCAACGGCCGCGGTATCAACCCAATTATGTTCTCCGAGTATCTGTCTTTCACTTGCGTCTTAAATATCGTCGTTTGAAATGTTGTAAGGTCTCCAAATTGTCCTGGAATTTGAATCAAATGGTCTACCAAATCAACCAAGGCTTCCATGATGTCCCCTGTATTTGAGACGTTAGTGAAAGATCAATACTCAGAAGACAAAATTGGGTTGACACCGCGGCTGTGGATATCGTGGAAGCCTTGGTTCATGCGGTAGACCATTTGATTCAAACTCCAGGACAATTTGGAGATCTTACAACTTCATACATGCAAGAGTTGAAAACGCAAGTGAAAGACAAATAATCGGAGGACAAAACTGGGTTGACACCGAGGCTGGAGACACCATGGAAGCCTTGGTTGATTCGGTAGATTATTTGATTCAAACTCCAGGACAATTTGGAGATCTTACAACACCTCATATTGTTTGTTTTGAGATGCAAGCAAAAGACAAATCCTCGGAGGACATAATTGAGTTGATACCACGGCTTTGGTTGATTCGATAGGCCATTTGATTTAAACTCCAGGGTAATTTGGAGATCTTATAACATCTCATATGCCTGGATTTGAGACGTAAGTGAAAGACAAAACTGGGTTGACACCGCGGCTATGGAAATCGTGGAAGTCTTAGTTGATTCGGTAGACCATTTGTTTCAAACTTCAGGACAATTTGGAGATCTTATAACATCTCATATGCCTGGATTTTGAGAGACCTTACAATATCTCATGTAAGACGCAAGTGAATGTATTTAAAAGTTTCACACATAGTAATGAATTTCCACTTACTTATGGACCCTGTACACATCCGGTGATGCAAAGGGCCGACTTGAAAGATCTCGACCCAGAGCGTAGTCCAGTTATCGCTTTAACCTATTGCCATGTTAGATTTCGGTCGACTTCTTTTATTTCTTCATTGAGGCTTCGCCGCCATGAGCCTCTGGGTCTGCCTCTGCTGCGATGTTCCGCTGGGTTCCAGTCTAAGGCTCGTTTACAGATTTCGTTTTCGCCCCTACGTAGAGTGTGGCCGACCCAGCCCCACTTCCGATCCCGAATTTCTGTTGCTATCGGCCTCTGGTAACAAAGACGATGGAGCTCGTTGTTTGAGATCCAGTTGTGAGGCCACCAGGCCCGAATTATATACCGCAGGCATCTGTTAATGAACACCTGCAGCCGGATAGTGTTCTCCACTGATACACACCATGTTTCGCTAGCGTATAACAGCACAGATTTCACGTTAGAGTTGAAAATTCGTATTTTGGTGCGTTCATTTATCTGCCTGTTTTTCCAGATATTTCTTAAACTCTCGCAAAGTCAGCCCTTGCTTTCTTGATCCGTGCGCGTATATCGATCTTGATACCGCCGTCTAACGCCATTTGCTTTCCAAGATATTGGAAGCTTCAACATTCTCCACTGGTTGCCCGGCTACTATGAAACTGGAAGGAGTCACCGTGTTTACATCCAACGATTTGATTTTGTTGACGTTGATGACTAAGTTGATGTTTTGTTGACGTTGATGACCGAAGAGGAGCGCTCGGCAAGGTCGTTGAGCTTACTCTGCATATCAGAGCGCTGTTGCGCGAGGAGTGCAACGTCATCAGCCAATTCGAAGTCGTTTAGGTGCTCCATGATTATAGGCTGCCATAATAGCCCGCGGTTTGGTTCACGGTCAATCGCACCTACCAGAATCTCATCGATTACGATGATGAACAATAACGGTGATAGGATACATCCTTGCCTCACACCAGCTACGACCCGGATAGGGTCGGTCAGGACCCCATTGTGCAGCACTCTACACGAAAAGGCCTCGTACTGTGCTTCGATGAGGCCGATGAAATTCTCAGGACATCCCTTGCGTCTCAGGGCGCCCCACATATTCTCGTGATTGAGACGGTCGAAAGCTTTTTCGTAGTCAATGAATACCAAGTAGAGGGACTCTTGGAATTCGTTGACCTGCTCCAGAATGATGCGGAGCGTGACAATATGGTCCACACAGGATCTTCCGGCACGGAATCCGGCTTGCTGCCGCCGGAGAGTCGCATCGATCTTCTCCTGAATCCGGGCTAGGATAATTTTGCACAGAACTTTGAGAACGGTACACAGCAACATAATGCCTCGCCAGTTATCGCATACAGTCAGGTCACCCTTTTTGGGAACCTTTACTAAGATACCTTGCATCCAGTCGACCGGGAAAGCTGCGGTGTCCCAGATATTACGAAATAAACGATGCAGTAGTTGAGCGGATGTCATGGGGTCAGCTTTGAGCATCTCGGCTGATATGCGATCGACCCCTGGGGCTTTATTCGATTTCATGCTGTGGATGGCTGTTTGAATCTCTAGCAGTGATGGAGCTTCGGTATTGACGCGTGTTATACGTCGGATCCTAGGCAGATCATGCCGAGGTGGTGATGGCCTGGCTGGCACTTGAAAAAGTTGTTCGAAGTGCTCGAACCTGCGTTTCAGCTGGTCAGTTGGGTCGGTCAATAACTGATCATTCGCGTCTTTCACAGGCATCGTTACATTCATCTTCGCCCCGCTTAAGCGTCGTGAGATATCGTAGAGGAGGCGAATGTCCCCGGTTGCGGCGGCTCTCTCTCCTTCGTCGGCCAGAGAGTCTGCCCACGCTCGCTTGTCCCGTCGACATGAGCGTTTTACTTCCTTCTCAAGAGCCGCGTATCGTTGACGGGCTAAGACTTTGGCTCCTCTGGTTTTCGATCGCTCTATCGCGGCTTTGGCTTCTCTTCGCTCCTCTATCTTCCTCCAGGTCTCATCGGTGATCCATTGTTTTCTCTGGGTGCGTTGTTCGCCCGGATTGTTCTCGCTGGTGGCGATGAAGGCATTCTTGATGGCGGTCCATTGGTCTTCCACGCTGCCACCTTCCGGAATATCTGCAGCACGCGTCTCCAGTTCTTCAACGAAGGACCGTTTCACCGTTGCATCTCGTCGTCCAACGTGTTGAATCGTCGTCCAACCCTTTCCTCCTGCTGACGAATCCGCGCAATGCGCAGGCGTATTTCGCCGATGAGGAGGTGATTATCAGACGCGATATCGGCACTACGTTTATTCCGTCCATCAAGAAGGCTTCGTTTCCATTTTCGGCTGATGCAGATGTGGTCGATTTGATTTTCTGTAAAGCCGTCACGGGAGACCCACGTGACCTTGTGAACCGGTCGATAAGGGAAGAGCGATCCCCCGATCACCATGTCGTTATTACAACAAAATTCTGCGAGCAGCTCTCCGTTTTCGCTCATTTCTTCGAGACCATGGCGTCCCATAATGCGCTCATGGTTCGAGTTGTCGGATCCGATCTTCGCATTGAAGTCGCCCAAACAGATCTTGATATCACCCTTCGGAATTCTATCTACGACGACATTGAGTTGACTGTAGAAGTTTTCTTTGTCTTGCAGATCGGCAGCATCGGTTGGCGCATAACATTGGATTATAGTAAGGTTTCGGACCCGTGTTCTAAATCTGGCAACGATTATCCTCTCACTCATAGGTTCCCACTTCATAAGCGCAGAGTGTGCCTGAGCGCTTAGTACGAAGCCAGCTCCGCGATGCCGCAGAACTTGTCCCGACGGCGTTCCAATTGTTTCTAGTAATCTACTGTTTTATGGTTACATATGGCCCAAAATTTTATTAACTTTTATATAGCATCGAGTATTCGAGAATGTTTCGAATATTTGTCATGTTCAATGAATTTTTACTTCCTATTGTTTTGAGGATTTAGCACAATCTATTTTTCAGCTATTGCTTAAAAATTTTCATAAATATTTCTGCTTAATCCATTTGATATGGGTTTTGCACTCATTAAGGCATTTCCATGAAATATCAAACGCCATTCCATGTGTCGACTATTTCTTAGTGTATTTATAATTATCGGAATGGTCTTTACAACAGCATAATTTATTATGTTTGAAAATGTGTTGAAATTCAGATCGAGTGCCACTAGAAATATAGAACTTCGTAGTAGTAATTGGAATAATGTTGTGTAGTGATTTATTGAACGTTCCGAAAAAATGCACGAAACATGAATTTATGAACTTTTTATTCTACTGAGTAGATTTACTTTATTCTTCTTGAAAAGCAGACTACTATTCTACCCATTCTTCTCTAGTGGATCGTACCTAATGGTATATCATGTACGAATTCTACCCATCATGAAAAATAAAAGAGTTGAGAGAAATTATAAAACACGTTTCCTTACCATACAATCGAAACCATAAGCTGGCTGAGTCTCTTTCCTCGTTTTCTATCACAGCCGTCAAATGTCCAAAAGTCGAATGGCGCATACCTTTGCGGACGTACGTGTCCACTCGGACGAACGGAGGCGCGATGTAGCCTTACTCACCCGAGAAAACGGCACCTGCAAGGTAAGAATTCCGCTCAACTGCTTCACCGAGGACCAACGGCGCGACATCCGGATTCAAACGATAGACCTGACGGCTATGCCGGTGCCCGTCCCGACGAGTTTCTCCATGTCGCTGGGCCACGGCGCTACCCAGCATATGTTGCGCGAAAGGCGAACCTTCCAGTGGCTGTGGGATGCCCATCGAAAGCGGCGGGTTGGTAGCACCGCCAAAGAAGGCTCCGTTCCCGCAAGCTGCACCCGGCAAAGAAGACATATGACTGATCCGAAAGCGAATAAATCTAGTTGATGAAAAATATGAACATGTTTCTATTGTTTTTTCGTACTTAGTTTAAGAACGCTGGTAGTGAAATTGAGTTGTCAAATAATCAGATTTAAATTTAGAATAAAGTTCGGAAGATTCCTGTTTTTGCAATAGTTTCTTTTATTTTTTAGTAGTAAAAAGTAGTAAAATTCTTCTTTATTGTTTCATTTTCTGTTCTACAATTATTTTTTACATGTACAGTGCTCGGCCGGCTTGGCCCTCCAACTTCAATTTTAAATTTTTATGTTTACATTGTTATTTAAGTGTTAATATGATATATCATGACGGCCTTTAGGAGGCGCTGAGGTGTTTTTTTAAATTTGATAACCTAACTACTATGTACACTAATATTTACAATAAGAAATTTGATAACCTAGATTGGAACTAGCGGCCTAATTGGAGCCTGATTCGATTGTAAGCAACGGACCTTAAACTTTTCTTTACACTCACCGAAGCGTTCATGTAAGGTTTTATCCCAGCCAGACGGTGGACCTCGGATGTTCTTGCCCTGGGAGGGGTGTTGAGGATCATCCTCAGGAATTTGTTTTGGACCCATTGAAGTTTGAGGTGGTGGGTTTTAGCGCAGCTCTCCCAGACCGGCATGCCGTATTCGATAACAGGGAGGATGATTTGCTTGTAGACAGCAAGCTTATTTTTCAGGGACAATGACGACCGGCGGTTGATCAAAGGGTACAGTAGTTTCAACAAGACGTTACACTTTGTCACCGTTTTGTCAACCTGTTGCCTGAAAATAAGCTTGCTGTCGAGGGTCAAGCCAAGGTAGCCGGCCTCGTTGGCCCATTCCACGGTCGTGCCATTGAGGATGATTTTACAGTCCCCAGGCGGAACAAGTTTAGGGATTTGGAGTGGGGAAAATGATGACCTGGGTCTTCGCCGCGTTGATACAGATCTTCCAGCTGGTGAGGTACTCTGTCAGGGCATCCAGGCCTCGTTGGAGTTTTGCCACTAGCGCTCTGATCACTCTACCGTTGTAGACGATGGATGTGTCATCTGCGAACAGAGACAGAATGCCGCCTTCTGGAGGTTCTGGCATGTCGGAGGTGAACAGATTGAAAAGCAGGGGCCGAGGATACTGCCCTGGGGAACGCCTGCGACGATGTTGTGCGCATTGGAACTCGCTCCGCTGATTGAGACCCGGAATGTCCTTGCCGACAGGTAATTGTTGATGATTTTCACCAGGTAGCTGGGAAGATTGTAGCGTTGTAGTTTGTACACCAGGCCATCATGCCATACATTGTCAAATGCCTTCTCGACATCGAGTAAGGCCATGGCGGATGTTTTCGAGACAAACTTGTTCCGTCTGAGGACGTTGGTAACTCGGGTCAGTTGGTGTACAGTTGACCGACCGCGTCGGAAACCAAACTGTTCCTCGAGCAAGATGTTGAGATTTTCGGCAGACTCAAGTAACCGATGATGAATAGCTTTTTCGAATAGCTTGGATAACCCTGAGAGAAGGCTGATGGGTCGATAACTTTTGGGGAGGAAGGATCCTTCCCAGGCTTCCGGATGGGGATGACTTTCGCTGACTTCCAGGACGATGGGAAGTAGCTAAGCCGGAGACACTGATTAAAGATCAGCGAGAGGTGCTCAAAGAACGGAGCACTCATGTGTTTGAGCTCGAGATTCAGGATGCTGTCGAAGCCTGGGGCCTTCATGTTCTTCGACGATTTGATATAGGCCGTCAATTCGTCAGTTGAGATCTCCAACTCCTCCGAGAAGTCGTTGGGAATCAAATGGATGTTGTTAGCATGCTCGTTGACGGCTGCTTCGTGTGGACTGACGATGTTCTGCCCAAGATTGTGTGAGCTGACGAAGTGACGACCTATTTCAGCGACCTTCTCTGCAGGAGTTATCAAGCGATCCTTAGAGCCATTATTGTCTAGTGGGATCAAAGGTGGAATGGGCCGAGGCTTGGATTTTAGAATTTTGGTCATTTTCCAGAACGGCTTAGCATAATCTGGGAGAGTGCGGATCTTATTCGAGAAGTCGTTATTTTTGAGGTCCACCATTCTGGCCTTGATGATTTTTGCAGCATGCCTTAAGCTCAGGCAGTCCAGTACGCTGGAACTGCCTGCGAGTAACATTCCGCAATTGAATCAAATCTTTGGTGAGTGTATCGATGTTTAAGGAGTTGCTTACCTGCCGAGCCGTCGGTACGTGTTGCTCTCGGGCCGCCGTGATCGCCTCCTCGATAGCGCACAGCTGGCGGTCGATACTTTCCGGCGTCTCCGGACGCACCTCGTAGTCGACGGTGTTATCGACGCACTGCTGGAAACGCTGCCAGTTCACTCGGTGGTAGTTCCGCCGTAACTGCTGGTGCCGATTGACCGAGGAGCCCAGTTCCGCCACCACCAGATAGTGATCCGAACTGAGCTCCTGGTATACAACCGGCTGCGAGACGTGGTCACTCAGGTTTGTTACGTAGAGGTCGAGCGTTGCGTGGGCACCGGACCGACTCAGCCGAGTGGGGGAATCCGGGCTCAGGATCGTGTAGTGGCCTTCCTCCATGTCGTTGCTTCAGATGGTGCCGTTTCGATTGCCGCGACTGTTGCCCCAGGCTTGATGTTTGGCATTCAAGTCGCCGGCAATGATATACTGGCCTTGCCTCCGCGTCAGCTTGACGATGTCCCTCCGAAGGGCAGCCGATGATCCATCGCCGGCTTTGGCTTGCGTTGGACAGTACGCCGCGATGAGTGCGATTGTGCCGACCGAAGTGGTGATTTCGACACCGATGGCCTCAATGACACTGAGCTGGAAACTTGGAAGCAGACGACAGTTGATGTTGTAGCGAAGAGCTATGGCCACACCACCTCCCCTGGTCGGCCGGTCGAGTCGCACGATGCGGAAGTCCGGGATGTTGATGTTCACCTCCGGTTTTAGGTGCGTTTCGGTGATGAACGCCACGTCTATTTCCTTCTCCTCAAGGAAATCCTTCAGCTCGATTGTTTTGCTCTTTAGCGAGCAAGCGTTCCAGTTGACCAGGCCCACCCTAGCAGCCATTTTCAATGATGAACATGCCAAGTGTGAAGACCTGGTCGAATCGGGTTTTGCAGCCGCGCAGTCGAGTGGCAAGCTGCGCGAAGATCGGCATCAGTTGCTCCGGAGTGTACAGCGGGCAGATTCTTCCGGTGGGACGGCTTCGTTCTCCGACTGCCGACGGAACCCAGGAGGAGGAAGCGGGGCCATTCGCTGGTGGATGGTGCCGACGATGCTGGAGCTTGGACCGATGCAGCTGCCGCTGCCAGTCGCTTGTGCGGCTGTAGCGGTGGGAGTATTGGAATCACACGACGGGGAGCCGGGATAGCTGGAAAGTTCACCTCGTTGATTACAGGAACACGGTTCTTCTTCGGAATGGTCCTGGTGGAAGCCTTCTTCCGGATTTCCAGGAACTCGGCTCGCTTTGGGCAGCCCTTTGTGGTGGCCCGATGTTTGTCGCCACAGTTGGCGCATTTGGGATCGGCCACCTCCATTTTGTCGCACTCGTCAGTCGGATGGGGTTCGCCACACTTGTTGCAGCGCGGCTTCATGCGGCAGTTCCTGGTGCCGTGCCCGAAATTAAAGCAGTTGGTGCATTGCGTGACATCGCGGTGCACTGGCCGATATCGCTCCCAGTCAACGACGGTGTAATTTATAACGCCAACCAGCTTCAGGTCCTTCCAGGTAGTGGAACCGTGCTCCAGATGGATCAGGTAAAGCTGGTCGCGATATTTCCTCGCCTTGTCGTGACGAGCGATCTTGTGGACGGCTACTGGCTTCAGTCCGCAACTTTCAAGCTCTGCTTGGAGCTCTTCCTCCTCCATGTCGTGAAGTCCTCGCAGCAAGGCCTTGAGCGGTTTCGTGCCGGGGTGGTCATGAGTGTAGTACTCATACTTGTGGACCTCGAGGAACTCCACGACGGATTGATGATGGTCCCTGTTGGCCGGCATCACTTTCACGCCCTCGCTGCAGAGCCGAAAAGTACATTTCAGCCCCTTAGCGATCAGCTGGCGAATTTTGGTCGTAAATCCGGCGGATCGCCCTTCACAAACACGGGCGGGCACTTCTCCTTCCGCTCCGGTTGCACCTGCGGCAGCTGCGATTGCTGCTTCTTCCTCTTTTTCGGCGGATTGCCGGCGTCATCAAGCGGCAACGGCGAGAACACGTTGCTCTGCAAAAGCTGCTTGGAGGGGTTACCCGCGCCTCCAAGAGCAGTGCGCTTAGGCACTTTTCCAGCGACCGAATCGGCCACCGAGTCTCCCATGACGGGTCCGGGAGAAAATAACGCCAACGCGACAAGCGAAAACGTAAACAGCGAAAGAACGAGAAAAAACACTTCGAAAAAAATGCGCGAGCAAAAAACACGTCCGTACGTGTTGCTGTCTCGAACTGGAATGATTCGTTTTTAGAAACAGGTTATCCATAAGCAACATTGTATCTGACTGACTATTGATTTGTCACTCTTAAGTCTGACATGGAACCAAGTAATAATAGCAGGTCACACAGTCGGCCATTTCGATTTAGTCATTCGTGCCCGGCAATCATGCTTTTCACCGAATCGAAATAGGATTATGAAAGTACGTCATTTAGACCATCGTGATGTCCTTGTCTCTTTCAATTGTAATCACATAATCCCTTGCAATGATACTGATGAAAATGTGTTTATTGAAAACGGGATATTCTCCACTAAATCAAAGACATACTTGGTCCTCCAATCTCCAAACCAATAACTACCTATCAAATGCCATGCTCAGGAATTCACACTGAGGAGATTCATTGCACCAATCTACGATGCAAATCCGAATTTCATTTTTGGCAACCATCTAATGTAGATTTGCATTCATACTACTTCACAGCCCCATACTGGCAGTTGAATAGGTAAAAGTACCACAGTGTGTTACTATTGTTGTTCCAGAGTACGACGCTTCGGGTAGATATAGCTTCTTACTCCACAAAATGTGGGTAGGAACAAACCGGGCGAATATATGTCACGTTGCCAAAAAGTTACATTAGAACAGTGCCACCCGTTGCCTTCTTGATATCATACTGTCGCTACAAAACCATAACACCATCATCCAATCCATGTTGGTGATGGTGGAGGGGTTGACATGACTAACCTTGTGCAGGTTGAAGGTACGCTCTGACTACGTGGTTAACCCTTGAAGTCATGGTGAAAGTGGCGACGGCTACAGCCAGCGGTATAGCAGGACTTGACGTGGCGACGGCGCGGTCGGATGCATAAATAGCACTCCTGTCGGACTCATCCTCTAGCCACCAGGTTCAAGCTGTGACCTATGTATGTGGCGAAAGTGAAAAAATGCCATTTTCCGTTTCTTCTGGATGAGAGGAAGCCCTCCAGTTGACGGGTTAAAGAATAGTTCCCATTTCCTGTAGACTCAAAGTCGTTTTCTTTAGCGATGATGCATCTCCATGTGTGAGCTAAAGCTCACTGGTCGTAGTGGTTGTTTCTCCTGCATTACGTCATAGAAGCGCAATACTGCTGCAGCAAGCATAACTGTCCCATCTATGCTTGATTTCCTATCTATATGTGGTAGTTATGCTTTTATGAGCAGTACAACTGCGGTATGTTATCGGTGCATAGATCTCAAAACGGGGCTTGGTGAACAACGAGCGGAGCGTTAACTTGTCGGAACTAATTACACACGTTACCTGGTGAAAATTGTTTTGATGAGAAGACATCACCCTTGATATTACGGAACCGTACCTTCCCTGTAAAGGTTCAAGGAACATGTCCTGCTTTGTATGCTTAACGGCGGTAGTCTCGTGCTGCACATCGACCGGCTTATTGGTATGAAATTGGATTTCAATTAGAGCCCTGAACCGGAAATTATCCCTCGTGTTCGCTTGTTTGCTTACTGGAATGGAAATTGATTATTAGCCCCTGAATGAACGAACGTGGATGCGAGGATTGGCAATTTCGAACCGCATGGACACGCGACCTGTAACCCGATCCATTGCGATTGTAGCAAAATACATAGATATGAAATTGTTCAATTTGTATGATTTCCTGATTTTGGTTGCACTCATTCGAATGAGCACGACCAAACAAAACATGGTAGCCATCTAAAAATGTTTTTGCCTTCGTCGTATACTAAGTATACGTAAAGGCTATAGAATGATTGAAAACGGAACCTTTGACAGAAAGCTTGGAAAACCAGCTCGACGAATTGAGGTGATGTCTGTATGTGTCCCCCAAACAACCTCTCGTCATGCTGCTGAAAGATGCAACATGATACTCGACGCTTTGGAGATCGCTCGTATTCATCGCACGGCAACTTGCCCCAGCTATGAACAACAGATTAGATGAACCGAGCCAGCGAAGATATCCACTAAAAGAACGTCAACAATCATCCTAATTGAAAAACCCCAATGAGATGAGATTGTAATAATAATAAATAATAATACAAAATAAATAATTGATACCATTCGTTCACATTGTATCCAAAGGGATGAAGCTAAAAAATAGAGTAAAAGCCAAGTGGCTATGGTGTGAAACGTGTGCGAATTGTAAACCCCAAGCCTTTCAAGAAGCTGAAGTTTTCCGTTTCGGCCAAGCATGGAGCCGTAGCAAGGACGGGGTCGGTTGGAAGCATATTTGAAGCAACCACCGGAGACTTACCTTTGCTACTACTGCTGTCTACGACCTTTCACCGTCTTGCCGCCATCCGTTGGGTATTCGTCGCCACCATTCCACATCTACACGCCGTCCTGCAAGCCAGTGGACCATCTTCGAAGTCAACTTTCCGTCCATCTAATCATCGGAGTAAGCACCAATTCCGACACCTACCAATCCACTATGGGGCCTCCCCCCAAAATGGCGGACCAAAATATTTTCTTCCTTTTTTCGAGCTTATAAGATATTTTTAATGTTTTCATAACAGGGAAATGTTGTTAAGTAACAATTCCAGTCATTTCGCGACTAACTTTTGAAAAGGGCTTAATATTTTGACTCTTTATTCAATATATATAAAGTTCCAAACGACATCGAATTTTTATTCACAAAATATCAAGAACAAATAGTAAAGAACGTTTATTATAGTAGAATATTGAAATTTGTGTTGCTGTGATGCACTAGGAAAAAAAGTGTTGCTAAGGAAAAAAAGACAAATTTTGGAGCACACGCGTTTTTTTTTCAAATCGCGTTTTCTAAAAATGGCGCAAGTTTGCGCAAGATTTTCCGTGGGAATCTGAAAGTACACATCCCAAATATGATCCCCAACTAAATATCTCCGCGGGGAAAAAAAGTGGCTGACTTTTTAAGTTGAAAATACCTCAAATTGTCAGTGTTTTTTTTACGTATTTTGATTTTTTAAATATTTTTCCTTCATGCTATCACGATTTTTGTTAATACGATATGATAGCTCTTTTAATTATCTTTACAATGCTATATATAAACCTCGGTATCGCATCAGAAAAAAACCTTTCAAAAACTGGTATGAAGTGAAGCAAGATTTAAAAAAGAAAAACCGCGTTTTTTACCTTTTCTCAACTTTAATAACTAATATCTCCAAAACTATAACTCCTAGGGACCTGAAATTTTGGGGTTTTCTCATCTTGTGTATCTACTTTCGAAAATAAATTGTGAAAAAATGATTGGTGAAAGTCGATTTTCCGATTAAAGTCCGCCATAGTCCCCATAGTGTAATCGCCAATCCATAATCGAAACTGTGAGTAGCTGTGAATGGCTGAGCACCGCCGAATAGGATTCACCTAGGAAGACCTACTGTAACCTATTCGAATGAAATTCGCAGCTTGCTGCGCCGAGAATATTTCAAATTGTGCTCAGGACCAAGATGAATACACTACTAGGTGGTCCAATCTGCCAAGTTTATGGGAGAGAAGAAAAATTCAATTTTCAGTGCAAAACAACAACAAATCGGCTGGCTCTCCCATACTAAAATCCAAGATGGCTGAATCGTAAATTTGGAAGATTGGAACACCTAGTGGTGTATTCATCTTTTTATTTTTTGTTATCAGACTAAGGCCGGAGTGGCCTGTGCTGCACATAAAAGTCTTCTCCATTCGGCTCGGTCCATGGCTGCACTTCGCCAACCACGCAGTCTGCGGAGGGTCCGCAAATCGTCCTCCACCTGATCGATCCACCTCGCCGGGTTTGTGTTAATGTTCGGGTTTGAAAACCCGAAACCCGACCATCTCTAATCACAAGTTACATATCATAATATGATTTAAATGAAAATTATAACAAAATGAGATACAATAAACGGAATTCCGAAATTTGTCTACTTTTATTCTCCTGAAAATAAAAGAAACACATTTTTTCGATTTTTTCGAGATTGGGAAGTATTATCACAAAGGCGTTAAAATTTGTTCAAAATATTTGTGTAAGAACTTTAGATATGATGATTCATTTGTTTCTCTTAACGGAGATTTCATAAATATCGATCACCTATTGGTTGATTCGAATAAAAATGCTTATGTTCTAGGCACAGTCTTGATAGCTACAAAAATATACGAAAACATGTATTCTTATGAAATATCAGACATTCAAGTCTTAAGGGGTATCAATGACTCGCTTCGATTATGTGTTAATGTTGAAATTTGTCATAAGGAAGATAAACGCATAACTAAATTCATTTCGCTGTGTAAATCAAGAACTCAAATCGATTAACGCCTTTCGCATAAAATCAATTCAAACATAACCTAAAAGTGATATGGGTAAGTTAATAATTATACAAATAATCGTAAGCAGCAAAATTATACAAATAGTCGTATGCCGCAAAAATGTCACTAATTTTGATATGAATTAGATATAAAAAATCATACGAAGAAATAAAAAATTCTCATAACATAATTTGATACATTTTAGTTGCATTATTTTCTGTCGACGATGATCTATAACAAAATTATATCATAATAAGTTATACATATCATAACAAGTTATAATTTTATTATTTTTCTGTTATGTTGTTCTGGTCGGGACACACGACACCTTCCATCCACTCCTGCGGCAGAACCTCATCCTCCCAAACCTTGGTAATCACCCAGTGCAGCGCTCTAGCCAGTGCCTCACCACCGTGTTTAAACAGCTGTCCTGGTAGTTGGTCAACTCCAGGGGCTTTGTTGTTTTTCTGCCGGCCGATCTCCTCCTGGATTTCCTGGAGATTTGGAGCCGGAAGTCACATGTCCTGCGCGCGTGCTCCAAGGTTCATTACCATACCGCCACCGTTGTCTGCCATATCGCCATTTAGGTGCCCGCCAGAGTAAACGCGACGTGCGATGCGACGCGACGCGACAGTGTAATTTGACAGCCTGTTGATAATGATTGTTATTCTTTTACGTGAGTCGCGTCGCGTCGCATCGCTCGTCGCGTTTACTCTGGCTTCACCCTTAGGTGCTCTTCGTAGTGCTGCCGCCACCTTTGGATCACCTCACGCTCGTTTGTAAGAAGGTTCCTGTTTATGTCCTTACACATATCGGGCTGTGGCACGTGGCCCTTACGTGAACGGTTCAACTTCTCATAGAACTTTCGTGCGTTATTAGCGCGGTACAGTTCTGTGCGTTATTAGCGCGGTACAGTTCCTCCGTCTCTTCACGGTCTCGATCTTCCTGCTGGCGCTTTTTCCTCCGGAAAATCGAGTTTTGTCTGTTCCGCGCCCGTTTGTATCGTGCCTCGTTCGCCCTCGTGCGGTGTTGCAGCAATCTCGCCCATGCTGCATTCTTCTCCTCAACTAACTGCTCACATTCGCCGTCATACCAGTTGTTTCTCTGATCCGGAGCCACCGTGCCTAGTGCAGCGGTTGCGGTGCTACCAATGGTGCATGGAATATCTCTCCAGCCATTTTCAAGAGATGCTGCGCCTAGCTGCTCTTCGGTGGGGGGTGCCGCTCCCGGCTTGGGCGCGTTGTCTGGGGCTGGCCTACCGTCTTGTAGCCGCCCAATGTTTAGCCGCGGCGGTCGACTCCGACGCGTGTTGTATACCGTCGAGAGTTTTGTGCGCAGGCATACTGCAACGAGGTAGTGGTCGGATTCAATATTCGCACTGCGGTAAGTGCGTACGTTCGTGATGTCGGAGAAGAATTTACCGTCGATTGGAACGTGGTCGATTTGGTTTTCCGTTACTTGATTAGGAGATTTCCATGTGGCCTTGTGGATATTCTTGCAGGGGAAGAAAGTGCTTCGGACTACCATTCCGCGGGAGGCTGCAAAGTATATGCATCGTTGGCTGTTGTCGTTCGAGATGGTATGCAGACTATCCGGTCCGATGACCGGTCTATACATTTCCTCCCTTCCTACCTGAGCGTTAATGTCACCGATGACGATTTTGACGTCCCGCAGTGGACATCCATCGTATGTCTGCTCCAGCTGCGCATAGAACGCTTCTTTCTCGTCGTCGGATCTCCCTTCGTGTGGGCAGTGCACGTTGATGATGCTGTAGTTGAAGAAACGGCCTTTTATCCTCAGCTTGCACATCCTTGCGTTGATTGGCTGCCACCTAATCACGCATTGGCGCATCTTTCCCAGCACTATGAAGCCGGTTCCCAGCTCGTTGGTGGTGTCACAACTTTGATAGAAGGTAGCCGCTCGATGCCCGCTTTTCCATGCTTTCTGTCCTGTCCAGCAGATTTCCTGCAGCGCTACGACATCGAAGTTGCGGGGATGTAATTCATCGTAGATTATCCTGTCGCAACTTGTGAAGCCTTATCTTCTATGTCGTTCGTAACAGTTGTTTTTAAAGGCGGCTTATTGGGCCTGCGCAAACCTCCTGTCTCGTCGGAAGGCCGTCGTGTCAGGGCTGTTTAGCGTCCCACCTCCCACCTAACAGCAGGACTTGGGCTTGTGCGCTTTGAGCGGCACACGGTCGCTTTGGCGGAGCCTACTTGCGGATTCATGCAGCTTTTTATAGAGGTTTAACAGGGCCCATTGTCAAACCCCACCACATCCTAGGCAGGCGCCACAACTCGCAGATGGCCTGGGGAGGGATCGTCAAGCCCTTGGAAATAGTCCCTGCTGCCCTAATGTGTATTCATCTTGCTCAGGACTAATACCAAGATGAATACACCACTAGGTGTTCCAATCTGCCAAATTCACGATTCAGCCATCTTGGATTTTAGTATGGGAGAGCCAGCGGGTTTGTTATCGTTTTGCACTGAAAATGAATTTTTCACCCCCGCCTTCTTGGCAGATTGGAGCACCTAGTAGTGTATTCATCTTGACTAATACGTAGCTCATAAGGTGAACCAGTCGATGTTAAGAAAAGTAGGTAAGGTACACTGGGGGAAGTGGAAAAAGGGGGTAAGTGTAAAAATCGACTCGAAAATTGGAATTGTACATACTTTACAGTTTTTACCACATCATAGCATCATGCAATGCTATACTTTGATGCTCACACTAAAACTATGTTGAAATTTTTATAACACATACACTAACACGGTTAACGCTTGAACTGTAATTTTAGGTTCGGCGAAAAATTGATATTTGCATTCATAAAATTAATTCTTATTTGCACCAATTGTTCTTTTTTCAAGTGAATTTATATCACAGGTGACCATTACAATACAATTTAACTAATCCCATTCAATTGGTAGTGGTTTGTACCAAGAAAGCAAATAATTCAAAGATTTTACACTTACCCCAGGTATCAAACACTGCGGGGGAAGTGGATAATATTCTAATTACGCAATTTTTTTCTTCCCTCCAGGGTTTATTTCGATAGCTGTGAATCTTAATATGTTCCTTCTTGGTTATCATTGGGATTCCAGTGGTGATTGGACTAATATAAATGAGAAAATGCCTGATCAATCCACGTATCGGTATTGATGCTTTTCACATGTTTTACATATGTAAAAAATGTATAAGAAAGTTACAAATAGCACTGATAGGTAAATATATTGTATAATTCACATTAATTTTTATTCATAACAAGTTTCACCGTTGAATGCAATTTTTTTGCGAACAAATTGGTTAAGGACAAGGTTTTAAGAATAGCTGATAATTTTGTACGTGCTTTACGCACACACATACATACAAATACGCACATACAAACATCATCTCAATTCGTTAAGCTAAGTTGATTAGTTTATAACCCTGTAAGTCCCATTTTTTCTTTAAAATGTTCATCTTTGAGACGAACATATAGACTTTACGTACACTTAGTGTCCGAGAAGGCAAAACCAGCCCTCCCCTAGCTATTACGAGAATTCTTTGAGGATCTATTCCGTTAAGGTAATGAAATTATTCCACAAAAGATACTCAGAGCAATTATCGTATTGATTTTAGTTATATGTCAAGGTCAAGGCAACATGGGTTTTCCACTTACCCCATCCCACTAGGGTAAGTGGATAAACAACTCCTAATTTTAAAATCTATTTCCATAAATTTCAAGCGACCAAAATGGTATGAATTACCGCACAGTTGGTGCAAAATTGACTGTTTTTGATAGCCCATTTTGATTGAACGCATTTAAATCATTTAAACTGGTTTGACACTAATTCAAACATGCGCTATCGATTTTTCCTTTTCCACTTCCCCCAGTGTACCTTATAGTAATTTATTTGTTTTCCATATTTCATTATACTTTATTTTTCATATTTCATTATATTTATTTTTCATATTTTAACATTTTAAGTTTTTAAGTTTCCATATTTTTATAATTTCATATTTTTACATTTTATTATTTTTTAGTTACGTATTTTATACTTTCCTAATCTTACACTTTCATGTTTTATTATATTTGTGTCTTAAAATTTTCATATTATTATGGTTTTATATTATCATATTTTCATATTTGTTTGAATTTAACATTACGATTTCTTATTTGATATTTTAATATTTTTAAATTATTATATTTCATATTTTTGTATTTTCATATTTATATAATTTCATGTTATTACACTTTCATATTATCATATTTTCCATATTCTTATATTTTTCTTATTTTTATACTTCTATATGCTCACATTATGATGCTTTTATATTTTTATATTTTCATGCTTTCACATTTGTTATACCTGTATATGTGCAAATTTTTATACTTTTGTATTTTTAAATTTCAAGTTTCATATTTTATTCTATTGTATTTTCATAAATTTGTATTTTCTTTTTTCATACTTCATATCATATTTTCATATTGTTATAATTTCTAATATTTAATTTTAATATTTTAACTTTTTTATCTTTCTCATATCCTCATACTTTCATGTTGTTATAACTTAACTTGCATATTTACATATATCTATATTTTGCATGTTTCTGTTTTCATATTTTTGTCTTTTTATATTTTTATTATTAAATTTTTTATACTTTCATACTTCCATGTTATATATTTTTGTGTTTCTTTTTTATATTGTTTTTATGTGTTTTTTTATATTATCTTATTTTCAGATCTTCATACATATTGTCATATTTTCAAAATTTTATTCTTTAATATCACTCTTTATATTTTCAAATTTTCAATATTTTATGTTTTTTGTATACATATTTTTTTATCTGTGTTGAACTTAATCCTAGAATTAAAAAAACACATGAATAAAGCTTAAAAAAAATATTCATATTTTTGTATCTTCATTTTTTAATTTCATGTTTACATTTTTTTTCATAAGGCAATTTTTATTCTTTCTACTAGCTTTATGTACCCGGCCTTGCTCGGAATTGCCAGTTTGATTCGCAGTTTTTTTTCACAATCGGAAAATGAATAAACCAATTGGTCAACAGGATAATTGCGTTTTCTTATCGATACTTCATCATTTGATCAGAAGAAGGCAGATTTCATTTGAAAACATTGACTGATTTTGAAGAAGGGAGCAAACCCATATTCGCCATATTCCGGGCAAACGTTTATTTCTAAAGAAGGAAAAACATCCACCGATGCCTTATTCCGGGCAAACGTCTATTTCTAAAGAATAAGGGATCACATCCACCATCCAGAAGGAAACACATTAACCATTGCTTGTCACTGGGCCACCCATAATTTCGACAAATGGTTAAATTGACCGATAACTAAACAATACAGTACTGGGTTCAGAAGTTAGGCTGGAGCATACACACAAACATACAAACATTGAGTTTTATATATCTCGGGTACTTATTCAAAGGACGTATGTGATTTTGTAAACAAAGATGCATACGTCGATTTGTCAAATATGATGGCACTCCTACGCAAACCAACACAACGAACATGTAGCCGAAACCTCCCCTACCTGTATGTGGCGATGGTTTGCGTGGGAGTGCTATCAGATTGCAGAAATCAACGTTTAAATTTTTGTTTACAAAATCACATACGTCACATCACTGAATAAGTATCCGAGATATATAGATAGCTAATAGCTATATGTATCCGGCTTTGCTAGGGACTGAAAAGTAAATTATTCAATTAAAATGTCCAATGCTGTAGCACAAAACCCACAGAGGTAGATCTACCGCTCATAGAATTGTTCCTTTGTATCAATCTATTTTTATATATTTGTTTGGCCCTCTACCTTTTCAATAAACATCTTCCAAAAATAGAGAATAAGTGTACCAAATCTGGTTGTAATTTATCCTGGGAGTTACACTGAATTGCTCATTTTTAAAGACAACCCCTTCCCCATAATTTTTCCCCAATGACCCTCCCACCTCCTTTGTTATCTTCTCCTTGGGATAGAAAATGTGTACACCAAATTTGGTTGAAATCGGTCCTGGGAGTTAGGTGTTACACTGAATTGCTCTTTTCTAAATACAACCCTTCCCCTTACCCTCCCTTTTTCCCAATGATCATCCTTTGTTATTTTCTTCTTAGGATAGAGAATGTGTGTACCAAATTTGGATGAAATCGGTCCAGGGGTTCAAAATATACACTGAATTGCTTGTTTTCTGAACAATACCCTCCCTCAGACCCTCCCTCTTTCCCAAATTACACTTCCATATGATCGACTACTCTTAGTGAATATGTGTACAAAATTTGGTTGATATGGGTACTGGGGTTGGGAGTTACACTGAATTGCTCGTTTTATAAAGACAACCCCTCCCCCCATACCCTCCCTTTTTTACAATGACCGCCCCACCCGCTTTGTTATCTTTCTTTAGGGTAGAGAATGTGTATACCAAATTTGGTTCAAATCGGTTCATAATTTACTCTGAATTGCTCGTTTTCTGAACAATACCCCTCCTCCAGACCCCTCCCCTTTCAAAGATTACACTCTCATATGATTGTTTCCTTATATTGAATATGTGTACAAAATTTGGTTGAAATCGGTCCTAGGAGATGCAAGTTACACATAATTGTTCGTTTTCTAAACAAAATCCCCCCCCCTTTTCTAAATGACCGGCCCACCCCCTTTGTCAACTTCCCCTGAGGATAGAGAACGTGTGTACCAAATTTGGTTGAATTCGGCCCAGTGGTTCAGAAGTAGTTAGCGAACATACATACATAGATTGATTTTTATATATATAGATAGAATAGATAGATAGATTACATTATATTTTTATGTTTCTTATTTTCGTATTCTAAAAATTTCATATTTTCATGCTTTTATATATTTATATTATTATATTATGTTCCTTCATATTTTCATGATTTAACATTTTCATAGGCCATTACAAAACATCCCAGGAAGGAAAACTTCACAACCTGCCATGTAACCTTTATGCAGACGACGTCCTGGCACATGACCTGCTATCTGATACTCATAACATTCTAAATAATTATTAAATTTTTTACAATTTCTAGCTTTTTCTACAAGAGATGTACATCCCGAGTTAACTTCGGCTCCTAGTTGATCTTATATTCTACAAATATATATATAAAATTTGATATAATTTCTTATTATAATGTTATTCAGTTCACTACATATTTATATACAACTACCAAAATAAGAACTTAAAAAGAACGCGGTGCGTATGGTACGGTATGTCCACGCATCCTTCAACCCCTGTAGATTCGTGATATGTATCATGTTGAAGTGACTGCTTGAACACGATACATCTCGAAGAATCATCTCTGCGGCAAACACAACGCAGTGGGCCTGGCCGCTTTGAAGTTTATGTCATACCACTGGTATGCTGTGAGCCTCAATATTGACAAGAAAAATTATTGGGCGTCCAGGATGCTTTCTTTGTACTGGCTGCGTTTGTGTTCGATTAGATTAGATTAGATTACAGCTTCTTTGTTGAGAATGGAGCCTCCTTCGAGACGAGCCAGTCTCGGGCTGAAAGTCTCGATAATAAAGACAAAAAAAATGGTGCCACTGAAAATGCGAGGCAAAATTAATTTGGATTCTGGACAGTTTTACCTTAAGCCGTAACTGATATATTTCAAAGAAATGCACAGGTTTCTGTTTCAACACGATTTACATTTTCTCAGTTTTGCCCCCATCTAAAATGTTTATCGTATATGAATAACCATTTGATTTTTATCGGGGTTATTTAGGGGTTTCAGGAACATGATGCATGGATTTTGATCGTAAATTTACGCCACACGATCAAAAATACGACCGAAGTGCTTCAACTGTAAGAATAAATTCTAACAGTAAGTATATAGGTGTTTGAATTCATCAAATGCAATCTTACAATTCGGTAGGCCTGTCTTTGCCTATGCACCCTAATGATGGATTACAACCTCCACACCACGGGAGACCTAATTGATCTTATTCATTGATTTACATTGGTACAAATTTCACGATTCCTTCCTTCTTTCAGGTACTCTATCAACGCAGTTCACTGGATCTCGGGCTACGGACACGACTACGACCTCAGACTATGCTACGGAGTGAATTACGGGAATATCGACACATGAGCTACCTGGGCTTCTACGGATATAACCTCAACTAACCTTGAACAGTTACTACGGGGCAACTTTCAGTTCAAATCCACCTGTTGACCAGATATAAATTGTTTTTCGTAACCCACTAATTCACTTGAACTTGTTCAAACAATTAATTTAGATGTTAACAATTAACTATAGTTTAATAAGATAAATTCAATATAATTATCGCAGTTATCTTTGTGTTTCTGCTTCGTGTCTATCACTGAATGGCCGACAGGTCTAGACGTCAAACGTTATCACAGATTGTCACAATCGCTGTCAGAACGGTGGATGGCAGGGTGGCCAGCTTGTCGACTTCTCTATTGACAAATATATTATGAATATAGTTGAATACCTATCCAAGCTTGAAGCGACGAAAGAAGCTAAAGTGGTGGCGGTAGATCGCAAGTTTCTGGCTCAAGGGGGGTTTGGATAACCCAGGATGTCCCAAAACCATCTTACCATGTCTTTTGGTCTTCTGGAATATGTTATGGACATAGTTGAATACATATCCATCCATGCTTCTAGTGCCGAAAAAAGCTAGTTTCGTGGCTGTAGATTACAAGTTCTGAACTCAAGGTCGGTTTCGATGATCCGGGATATCCCAAAACCATCTGAACATGTCTCTTGATCTTCAGGAATATGTTATAGAATTGGTGAATATTTTGCTAAGCTTATAGTGACGAAAAAAGCTCGCATGGTAACTGTAGATTAGACTGGCCCAGGAAAGAAAAAGTTGTCTAATTCCACGGGGCACCCCCCAGGATTGTGTCTTTGGGTGAGAAAATCAATCTCTGAAAATTTCAGCTCAATCGCTTGTTGCATAAGCTGGCGCATTTGATTTGAAGTTTGTATGGGGATTTCAGCCAAAATGTATAGGAAAATACAACTCCGTCACTCATTCGATCTGGAAATTGGTTCTGATTGCTCGATTGACCTCAGAATTGCAAAAACGGCAGTTGGTATGCTACAGAACAATTTCACAGAACATTGTATGATGATTAAATGAACTTTTATATAGGTTTCGGCTGATGCGATTCGATCAAAAAACCCAAAAATACACAAATCAGCTCCTAATAAATCAGCCGAAAATTATATAAAAGTTCATTTAATCATCATGCAATGTTCTGTGAAATTGTTCTGTAGCATACCAACTGCCGTGTTTGCAATTCTGATGTCAATCGAGCAAACAGAACCAATTTCCAGATCGAATGAGTGACGGAGGTGTATTTTCCTATACATTTTGGCTGAAATCCCCATAAAAACTTCAAATCAAATGCGCCAGCTTATGCAACAAGCGATTGAGCTGAAATTTTCAGAGATTGATTTTCTCACCCAAAGACACAATTCTGGGGGGTGCCCCGTGGAATTCGACAACATTTTTTCTCCCCATAGTAATCTGGGCCAGTCTACTGTAGATCGCATGTTCCGGACTAAAGGGCAGTTTGGGTAATTCAGTATACATCGGAAAAATATTTTTCAACTTGTTTTGTTAGTTCTTCATTTTTAATCACGAAAACAAATAGAAAATATCAAAATTACTGCGTAATACCGCTTAGAAAAACTGTTGAGTACATTGAAATTGGTTAAGGGGAGCGAGAAAATGTAAATTAATGTAAATTGAGAAATCGATTTACGTAAATAGTGATCCCAGTGTTTATTTATTCCATTTGTATTAATCAAAACACGTCCTAATATTTGCATTTTTTTTTGTCTCCGTTTCAGGTAAATCTACCGCAATTCTACAAATAGAAACCCGTGTCGTAAGTCACTGAACGCCAATAAGTAAGTCCTTAATAGTTTGTTTTTTTTTTACCGAAACCCTAATGTTTCCCTCGTCAATCAGGTTAGAATCTATTTGCCCTATTCGTATGACGCACTCAAACCTGTGATACCGGTGATACATGTAGGTATATTTCTTTTCGATCCGGTTCACTACTGATGGAAACACAAACCCCCTTCTCTATTTCCGCCCGCGAACCGTAACCGCTTTTCACCGTCTTGCGGGGGACATGTGTTTCCGTTGTGTGACTGGCAACTGGCCAAAAGCTAGCAGCAGGTAGCTGCCACCCATCAACCGTCTTATGAAGAGTGAGCGACTGCCAAATTATTTCGTTCACCTGAGTTGATTTACCGCGCGTCGTATTAGGCCGGATGCCGGAATTCGATTTACGCTGTAGAACGACATAACTTTTCGACAATCTAATTCGCCGGGAGTGCACAGCGAGTGCCGTCTACTTAGTGAGAATATATCCTACTTGGAGTGCAAAAAGGAAAATATGTGTTCCTTTAAATTAGCTGTCGCTGCCTACGAGCGGTATGAAAATGGGAAATCGTGCACGTAAGATTTTTTTCGTTCATAAGAGAAAGCGACATTCCACATTTTCTCTCCTGCGCTGCGGTAGGAATATTGCTTCTTTCTTTTATCTCCAACTTTAGGGAGGAAAAAAGTACCCCCTGGATGTGAAAGAAACCGGAAAAGCAAGCCGGTAATTCCATTCCAAGGATTCGTGCGGAATTCCTTCGCAGTCTTTGGAAGACCGAGGGTCGGCTAGGAATCTTGAAAAAATATTAATGCACCTATCGATCATGGTATCTTACTCGTGGTTGAAAAAGGGTATAAAGCTGGCATCATATCATTTTTTTTTGCGATGGTGTTGATATATGATACTCAATCTCACTATTTGAAAAACATTGTTTGTAAGGGATCCTATAGCCTTTAGGCCCGTGTGTACAAGAAAGGCAAAAAAACTGAGTGATGCGTATTCATATCGCCAGTAGGAGGATTTGCTATGGGAAATTTGAACAGGTCCCTGCTTTCTTTTTTATCATCGCACCATTAGCTTGCTTGTCCGAGGCATTCCTTTTGTTTTTTACGAGTTTAAAGAACAGTGGTTTTTGGATGGGACAATCCAATAGAGGAAATTTGTTTTCCGGAGGGATCTTCCTATTTGAATTATAGCAGAGGATGAGGCCGGTTTCAAGATCTTTTTATAATGCTTTAAAACAGTTTTTCATATTTATTTCTACCAGGGTAAAAGTGCCGTTAGTCGTGGGTGTTCCTATAGTTGCGGTGGTACGGTATTACGGTATACGGTATGGTATTAACACGAATAACGAAATACCGGAACTATTGGAACACTGCACTAATAACTGATTTTAAGCAACAATAATGGATTTTGTTGGCATGCTTTGCAAAAAACAGAGTTAATTAGTTTCCGAATGCACTCTCAAGGTAAGGAAAATAAAGTAGGTATATATTAGGTGTAATCGAGAAATTAGTGTGGGAGCGGGTTGTTCCTCCCCTATCGGCTATTTTACCCAACATAAAATTTTTCGCTGTTAGTGCTTCGACATTGATGTATTATGTAGAAGTTTTAGTTCATTGAAATATTGATGAGGATATGGCTGCTTTTTTCAGGCGTTCGCTCGATTTAAGGCATGAGAAGGTATGAGCCTTTCTTTGAAGGATGCATTTTCCCGGCAGAAGGCAAGAGAGGCTATGATTCCTCCTTCCAAATCAGGCATTGGTTCATGGTAAGGCATGGGCAGATATGATCTCTTCTCTCAAATAATGCATTTACCCTGTAGAACGCGAGAAAGAATAATGGGGAAGCTGGAATTCGGAAAAAAATATCCAAGGGTGCATAAAAAAATCGTAATGCTATGAAAGAGGAGCATTTCTAGAAGTGTAACAGTTTTAGATGTTCAATGCAAAAATCGGAAAGTAATTGGAAAATCCTGATTTTTTGTAAACCACAATAATCTTTAATTAAAATCCATAGATATTGAAGGGGCTTTTTTTAGCCGTACGGTTAGATGCGCGGCTATTATGCAAGCCAAGGCCATGCTGAAGGTGGATGGGCTTTTCTGGGCGATTTCCAGTTCGGTTTAGAAAATTTTCTGGCTGGACTTCCTCGACCTTCCTGGGCATAAAAATATCATCGAGTTAAACTTATGATATACGTATTCAAAAATGGTAACTTGGTATCGCAGGTTAATAACCGCGAATGTGCTCAATGGACACTTAACAGCGTGGCGGTAATGTTCCCAGTGAGGGGATGCCTGGAGACATGATGGCCTCAGTTGCTCCAGGAATTCCTCCTGATGATGCCCCAGGAATTCCTGCTGTTGTTACTCCACGAATTCCTTCTGGAGTTGCTCTAAAAATACTCCTGAAGTTCCTCCAGGAATTTCTTTTGGATTTTCTTTTTGGAATCCTGGAGCTCCTTGAAAATTCCTTGGGACCAGAAATTCTGCCAAAACTTTCTCCAGGAAATCCACCAGAAGTTCCTCTAAGGATTCCTCCAGAAGTTCTTCCAGGGATTCCTTTTGGAGTTCTTCCAGGTATTTCTACTGAATTTCCTCCAAAACATGTTTGCTGGGATTCCTCCTGGAAATCATTTTGGAGTTCTTCCCGGAATTTCGCTTGGATCTCATCCAAATATTTCTTCTAAATTTCTTCCGGATGCTTATGGATGTGGCTTTCTCAGGATATTTTCTGAGGATAATCAAATCGGCTAGATTTTGATATTTTTTTGATTATCCTCAAGCTGAGAAAGCCACATACATAGGCATCTTTATTTCCAGTCGACAATTAACAATAAGTTCTTCCAGACATATTGAGTTCTTCCAGAAATTCTACTTCCACCCTAACACTCTGCAGGAATTCCTTCAGAAATTTCTCCAGGAGTTCCTTCAAATTTTTCACCTGGATATCCCCCGGAATTCCACCAGGAATTTGTCATAGAGTCACTCCAATATTTTTTTTTGAATTCCTCCACATATTTCTTCTTAGTCCCTTCAGGAGCTCCTCCAGAAATTCACCTTGAAGTTCCTTCAGGAATCCATTCTGGAGATTTTACAGAAATTACTCTTAAAGTTCTTCCAGGAATTGCTTCTGGAGTTCCTCCAAATATTTCTCCTGGGATTTCTCAGGAGGAATTCCTGGTGAAACTTCTGAAAAAAAATCAAGGAGTTATACTTGAAAGAAATTCCTGGCGGGAACCACAGGACGAGCTCCACAATGAATTCCCGGAGACATTCCTAAACGGACTTCAGGACGAATTTCTGAAGGAACCCAAGAAAGTAATCACTGGAGGGGTTCCAGGAAGAATTTCTGAAGAATCTCTAAAAAATCTGTTGGTCGAGTTCTTGCAGGAACCCAAGAAGAAATTTTTGGTGGAATTCTAGAAAGGGCACCACGAGAGAACGTGCATTATTTTAATTTATTATTTGTTTCATGTTGCTTGAGCATCTTTATGTTTGTATAAAATAAAAGTTTTGTTATAGACATTCCTGAAGAAAATCCTACAGGATTTTTTGGAGGAACTCCAGAAGATATTCCTGAATGAACTTCAGCGGGAACTCCTGGAGTATTTTCAGGAGGAATTTCTTGGGTAACTTTAGGAGAAGTTCCTGGAGGATCTCCATGAGAAACTCCTAGAGGTTTTCCATTGCGATTTCCAGAAGGAGCTCCAGATAAAAATGTAGATGAACAGCAAGGAGGAATTACTGAGAGCAACAACAGAAAGAACGTCTAGAGGAACTCCAGGAGGAATTCCTAAGAGATCTTTTGGAGGAACTTCAGAAGTTATTAATCGGCTGTTTGGCCACATTGAGAGTTGACGTAAAGTCAATGTCAACTTCTCTCCACGAACAGCCTAGATAGCCGTGTGGTGTCGGCAGCTGGTTATCTGGCTAAGAATAATATTACGGATTGCCTGTTCCAGTGGTTAAAGTCCACCATACAGGTTACCCCTAATTCTCGGTGTGATGCGGCTTTATGCTTACCGTGCCTACGAATGAATGGTTAGGGGGTTCTAATAAGAACCTAACCGCAAACGGAGCCTGTGAAGCATCAGGTCCCCCTTCACAGTATTTAGCCCTCGCTGCGCTAACCGGAGCTATGGCGTAGTTGACTTTTTACTTCTCCGAGATAATCGGCTACTTATATTCAACCTCATCGTGGGGTTAAATAAGAGTGGGGTTATGAATATGTGTTGTACTTAGTTTTCAACAAATTATCACCTACATGGATTCGCATTATGCGTTTTTTACAATGTAATTTGTGTATGTTACCTGTATGGTTTCGCATTATGCGTTTTTCACAGTGTACTCTGTGTCACGTCCTTGACGTACGGCTTCGGCTACTCTTGTTCAATCTCAACGTGAGGTTCAATAAAAATGGGGTTATGAATATGTGTTTTACTTAGTTTTCAACAAATTGCCACCTATATGGATTCGCATTATGCGATTTTTACAATGTACTTTGTGATTGTCACCTGTATGGATTTGCATTATGCGTTTTTCACAGTGCACTCTGTGTTTCGTCTTTGACGTTCGTCCATGGTTACGTCCTCTGTGTTTTTTGTGACACCTCTCTTTAGTTCCTAGCTGAATGCGTGTGAGTCTACATAATTGGCTTTCGTATAAATGGTTCCATTCTCCTTTTCAACTTCACTTCCTCTTCCTTTCCCCTTTTCACTTCCTTTTCCGTCAGGTAAATGATGAGAAAGGCCAGTGAAGGCAATGGCACAAATCTTTGGTAAAATTATTAGACGAGCTTCAGATCTCTTGGTATAGTTCTTGGAGGAACTCCAAAAAGATTTCCGGATGGAACTCTAGAAGTTATTTTTTGGAGGAACTGCAAGAAAAATTCTTATAGGAACTCCAGAATGAAACCGTGTATGAACTCCTAGATGGTTTCCTGGAGGAACTCTACAATGAATTTCTGTTAAAATTCATGGAGGAGATTCAATATGATTTTAGAAGGTACCCAAGCAACCAAAAGTTCAGATTACACCTGAGGATTGAATTGAGAAGTTCACATTTAGTTCGAATATGGTTCCATTGTTCATAAACCGAACTAAACTTTAAATTAATACTATTAATAAACTTGAAAGTTAAAAAAAAAACTGCTCGTTCCTCTTTATCTGAACTTTAAAGTTCACGTCATGCTACTTAAATTATTGTTCCGAACTTCTAACAAGAAGTTCGGTTCAAGTACTAACCGAACTTCTAATCAGCTTGAAAAATCAATATTATTCCGAACTATAAAGTTCACATCACGCTACTTTGGAACTTGTTCCGAACTTCTAATATCAAGTTCCACGATAGCACAAACCGAACTTGTTGTCAGCACAAAAGTTCACAAAATAATTTTTGATGTACTTTTTTTCACTTCACAAGTACAAAAAAAAGTTCTGAATAATGCCTTGTACGAACTTGAGCATAGGTGAACTGTTACAAAAAGAAAACAATATGAACCGTCAAATTGTTCAAAGCCGCCAATCAGGTCCACATAAACTTTTTTTAAACTTTAAAGTTCAGAATCAAGCTCCGTACGAACTTTTTGTGAACTTTCAAATTCAGAATCAGTTCGGTATGAACTTTTTGTGACATAAAGTTCACATTTAGTGCCACCTTGACATTATACGAACTTTCAAGTTCACATTGTATCCTAATTGAACTTATGGTAAACTTTGACACAAGTGTCATATATGAAATCAACTTATGAAGTAAAATTTTGACACTTTACATGTCGGTCGTATGGAACAGTGGTACGCATCCCGGATTAGAAGAGGACTGGAGTTCAATACTTGTGGCGCATCGTCACGTAAAGTCTCGCATCCTAAATAAGAACAGCATTTACGTTCTAGCGAACAATCATTGAAAAATAAAATGAAAATAGTTCTTACAGTACATCGCCTTGTGGTTTTTATTTTATTTCGTAAAGTACACAGTAAGTTCATTGTCTAGCTGAATAGCATGTTATACAGGACTCTCACCGAACTGTTTTGTGAACTTTGATGTCCACGTGGGAGCTTGAAAATAACTTAATGTGAACTTGATAGTTCGGTAAACTACTTAAAAAGTGAGCTGAATAGAATTCTATTCAAGATCCTCCTTGGAGCTGATTAAGCCAGAAATGTACTGTTATCTGAACTATTAGGTTGCATGGGGATGCTAAGAGTAACTCCGAGAGGAGTTTCAGGAGAAACTCCAGAAGGAATTCGAAGTAAGTCTAGAAGAAATTTCTTATCCTAACTTCCTGAATTTCTTAATTCCTCAATTCCCAAATTCATAACTTCCTAAACCCATTTTTCCTTTAATTCTGAATTTCCTAATCCCTAAATTTCCTATATTCTCAAAATACTAAATGGTGAGGTTCCTAAATGCTTAAATTCCTTAGTTCCCAAATTCATAAATTCCTGAACTCCTAGGTTCCTAAATTTATGAATTTCTTCATAAATTCCTAAGTTTCTAAATTCACAAGTTTCAATGCTTCCTCCTTAATTTCAGAATTGCGAAATTCTTCAGTTCCCAAGTTCCAAAATTTCCATGTTCCTATAATCCTATAATTCCTAAAATCCCAAGTTCCTAAGTATGTAAATTCCTAAATTCCTATGTTCCTTAATTCATAAACTCTTAAATTCCTGAATTTCTGAATTCCAAAGTTCCTTAGTTCTTATGTTCCTTTTTTATTTTTTTTTTTCGGGATGAACCACTGCGTCCATTTCATTGAACTTTTGTAGTATACCCGTGTCATATCTTTAGTGCATGTCTTTCTGCTCCATTTCTATTGAGAAGAAATGAAGTAGTCATTTTTATTCATATATTTCTCAAGCTTAATGTAAGGCCTCTTTAGATTAAGGTACCGCTATTTATACCCTTCGAAAAATGGCTTATACCAACTCTCAAAGGCGCGCCCCTCAATCAGTTTCGGCTCAACAATAAGTGGGATAATACTGATTTTGACCATGCATTGGTACTGAAGTTCATACATATTTTTGCTGCTTCTTATGAGTTCCGAATTCGTTTTTGTATAGAGATCTGATTTCATTGCGTTTGGCATTTCCTAATCTCACCTTTACACAGAACTCTAATCAGTCAGAGGGTTCAGCAGATCCACCAAATTCGTATCCGCTTCTTTCCTAATTAATCAGCGCTCTGGAGCTTGGAGTTTCATGTCGTCGGCTTCGAAACCAGCCTAAGATTGATCGTAATTTTACAATTTACTCCATTGACTCCATCCAAAAGGAGCAAAAAATGGGCCATCTAAAAGCAAATTTTAGTCGTTCCATACTCTTCCGTACATCACTCATAAGTATTACAAGAATAGCAAGAACTAGAGCACAGTGTGGTAGATCTTACTCCGTAATGCAACACGAAGAGTGTCTACCCACCATTACAGGCTCCGTTAACTGCCTGGGTAATTGTTTCACCCCCAGGTCATTCATCCCCTCAGCACGGGTCGCCTGACACCTTGGGATTCGGGGTTAGGGACGTCATATTGTCAGCTTCAGTGTTGTACCGAGCCTAGCGATATGACCGGATTTACGCCGTTACGCACTACTTCATAGTATCCATATCCCAGCGTAACGGGAATGTTCCTAAGTTCCTGAATTCATAAACTTCTAAATTCTTAAGGTTTTAAGTTTCTAATTGCCTATGTTTATAAATTCCTAAACTCATAAATTTTTAGATTTCCTAAATTCCCAAATTTTTGAATTCAGTTTTTCTTTAAATTCTGAATTTCTTAATCCCTAAATTTCTAAATTCCCAAATTCCTTACTTCTTAAGTTCCTAAAGGCCTTAATTCCAAAATTCACAAATTCCTGAACTCCTTGGTTCCAAGATTCATATTTTCCTAAAATATATTCATAAATTTATGAATTCCTTCATAAATTCCTAAGCTCCCAAATTCACAAGTTCCTACGCTTCTAAATACTTCAATTCCTTTTTTCCCAAATTCAAGATTTCCTAAACTTCTTAGTTATCAAATTCTCAAATTTATAAACTACTTAATTTCTGAATTCCTAAATTCCTAAGTTTCTAAATTTCTGAGTTCTCATGTTCCGATAATCCTATAATTCTTAAATTTCTAAATTCCTAAGATCCTGACTTCCTAAGTGTCTAAATTCCTAAATTCCTATGTTCCTTAATTCATAAACTCCTAAACACTTTAATTCCTGAATTCCGAAATTCTTAAGCTCCTAACATCTTAAATTCTCATGTTCCTATAATCCTGTTATTGCTAAATTTCTAAAATCCTAAGATCAAAGTTCCTAAGTGTCTAAATTCCTAAATTCCTATTCTCCTAAATTCAAACTCTTGAATTCCTAAGTTTTTATGTTCCTAAATTCCTGAATTCATAAATTTCCAAATTCCTAAGTTCCTTTATTGCCTTTATGTCTAAATTCTTAAACTCATAAATTTTTAGATTTCTGAATTCCTGAATTCATTTTTTCCTTAAATTCTGAATTTCTTAGTCCCTAGATTCCTATATTCCTGAATTCCCAAATTCCTTAATTATTAAGTTCCTAAATGCCTAAATTCCTAAATTTCAAAATTCCCTAATTTTATGAATTACATACTTTATAATTTCCTATGTTCCTAAATTTGCAAGTTCCTGAGCTTATAAATGCTTCAATTCCTAAATTCCCAAATTCAAGAATTCCTAAACTTCTTAATTACCAAATTCTCAAATTTATAAACTCCTAAATTTCTGAATTCCTTAATTCTTAAGTTTTTAAGTTCCTGAATTCCTATATTCCTAAATTCCCAAGATTCTTAATTCTTGAGTTCCTAAATGCATAAATTCCTAAATTTCAAAATTCCCTAATTCATAAATTCCTGAACTCCTAAGTTCCCAAATTTATGAATTCCTTCATAAATTCCTAAGTTCTTAAATTTACAAGTTCCTAAGCTTCTAAATACTTTAATTCCTAAATTCCCAAATTCAAGAATTCCTAAACTTCTTAATTATCAAATTCTCAAATTCCTAAACTCCCAAATTTCTGAATTCCTAAATTCTCAAGTTCCTAAGTTCCTAAATTCCCATGTTCCTATAATCCTATAATTCCTAAATTTCTAAATTCCTAAGATCCCTAGTTCCTAAGTGTCTAAATTCTCAGATTCCTATGTTCCTAAATTCATAAATTCCTGAATTTCTGAATTTCTTAGTTTCTAAGTTCTTATGTTCCTAAATTCCTGATATAATAAATTAGCAAATTCCTATGTTCTAAGTTCCAAATTGCATATATGTCTAAATTTATAAACTCATAAATTTTAAATTTTATGAATACCTGAATTCCGAAGTTCTTAAATTCTCTAGTTAGTAAGCTCAAAAATGCCTAAATTCCTTAATTTGTAAATACCGAATTCCTAAATTTCTAAATTCTTGAATTCCTATATTCCTAAATTCCCCGAAGTTCATACGTTTTATGTTCCTAAACTCTTGAATTCGTTAATTCCCAAATCCTTAAATTCCTATATTGTCTAATTCTTAAATTACTTTAAGTTCCCAAATTCCCTAAACTCCTAAATTTCTAAATTTCTGAATTCCTAAGTTCCTTAATTCCTATATTACTAATTTCGTAAATTCTGTAGATTCGTCAATTCCTGAATTCCTGAACTCTTAAATACCCAAGTTCTTAATCTCCTTTGTTCCTATATTCCTGAATTCCCAAATTCCTAAATTTCTATATTCTTGAATTCCCAAATTCATAAATTCTCAAATTTGAGACATCGTTATTACTTGACTCTAAATCAGTTCAGATTTCGGTTTTCAGCTTTGCCAGCGCTTATTTGCTGTGATCCAACTTAGTTCTCCTCAGCAACCATAATTTTATTAACTACGTATACAAATGATCCAATTTCCTATTTCCGTAAAAACGGGTATATAAAATTACTTCTCCTACTTTCTTTCTTAATTTTTAAAAACTGGATTTTTAGAAGCTCACAACCATATAACATTATGTTGATTTTGGCCTCAAATGTTGAATGCTTCAATTCGAACGGCTTTCATACAAGTGCGGCACGACTTGCGGAATTACAAGATGGTAAGATAGGATATGACGCATGTATGTTCCCACTCTTTCCTTCTTTATTTAAAAAAATCCATCAGTCTTGTCTGAGAAGAGAACATATGACTTGAAAGAAAGGCCAGAGTTCCATAATACCAATAGACTAAGTTCGGCAAATAGAAAAGATGTCTGCATATATGTGCGTATGAGTATGAGATACTTAAAAAATACTTTTCATAACGCATGGGCAAATAAGAATCCTTTTCCTAATAAAAGATAGAAATGCATACTGAGCAAGTTTTTCTGCATACCCTTAAATGGAAAATAAGGAAGTTAAATCATCTTGCTAGTGGATGTGTAACATTTAAATTTTTTTCGCTTTTGCAGAAACCTTCTTTATTCTTCTTTGGCCGGGTCGGTTGCCATAAATTAATTTTCTTTTGTCTTCTTTATTCATTTTTCGTGGTATTTGAAAGGCTTCAGTAAGCTTGTCTTGTCGACCTTAATGGGGTCGCATTGCCTACATCGCGCTCGTGGGGCTGCCACCTTAGTATTCCATGTATGGTTAAAAATAGGAAGCCCCTAGCTAGCAGTCATCTCATCGGTCGCCCGTGGAAGCGTGAGACAGAAACTTATTCATCAATCACACAGCTCTAACTAAGCTTATGCCTAATGGCCGTTATGCCAAACGACTTCATGCCAATACAATCTCGCAAAACTGGTACCAAATATTCCTAAAAAAAAAAATCATATTTTTTTTATTTAAGTTAAACATTGAAACTTTTTGATGAGTTTATGCCGAGTCTGAGTCTCAATAATCAAATTTTCTGTTTTTGAAGTAACCGTTTGAATGAATTCTCATTAAACTGTGATTCAATGAACTTTATTATTCAAAAACTTATCTATTCAGAAACTTGCATCCCAAGGATCTGATTGGATTAACAGAAATCTGACCACAACATTACTACTTCACTTTTTTTTTTAGTATTTCAGACTTCGAAATATTCTGTTAATATTTTTTTTACCGAACAGTGACATAATTGATCCTCTAAAATAATGAAGATGAAAATCACCTTCCTTCCGCTTTCGATTATTCTACCCAAAGTAAACTCAAATGTCACATCCTCACCAACGTTCTTATTACGAAAAGTTCTTTGTTCACACAAAATTATGGCGGTCTTCTCATCGACACTCTTAGGCCGCGTCGGTGAAGTACCGCCAGATCTCGATGTCATGCTCCAGCATTGCTCCACTCCTTGGCAGCCGGGCGGTGATTTAGCATGAATATTCATGACCCGTCATAAAGTGCTGTGTAAAATCGTCCACCCTACCGTAAATTTCCCAGTTAGCGATGGGAGCAACACCTGCGTCCTCCCTAGACTTAGGCTCCTGATGTCGTCGCCCCTTGAAGGGGCCCGGTAGTAACATTTACCACCAGTTCCGAGATTATTCAATAATTGAGATGAATTTCTTTGTAAATTACTTCAGTCGGTTGTTTGAATTTCCGGCCCTGAAAAGGGTTCCCGCACTTAATTTACCCTATTCGAGGCGTCATTTTAGGACCACCATCGTACGCCCACCCAACGCCACCGGTCGGAGAATACACAAAAATTTTCCACCCGATTAAATTTCAGAAACTGAGAAGACAAACACGGCCCGTGAATGAAGCTTTGAACGATGAGCAACCAAGGCTGATAAAGAAAAGTTGCGACACGGGCGTCGGATGTGTGGTATGGAAAATCGACGTTGTCTGTTGGTTCCGGTTGGCACTGCCGGGTCGCACCAACCATCCGACCAACTGTCGGAAATGCCTTTGGCATTTTTTTGAGCAAAAAGCACACCTTACCGGGTGTGCTCTTGCCTGCAGTCATCATTGTATGGTGGCTGCCGGATATGATGTGCCTTCGCTCCAGCAAGCGGCGGGCGCTCGTTTGAATAGGATAGCAGCAATTCCCGCGGCAGTACTTGTATCGATTTTCCTCCAAGGCGGCGGGTTCCGCCGCTGATGGATTGGTCCCCCAAGAGATGAATGTGATTGATTGGAGGGTTCCGGTTGAATGATGATGCAACGTAAATTGACTGCTACCTGTGGGATCGCTTAGACAGGTAGTTGTGTTTTTTGAAGTTATCAACAATTTTGCAATCTATCAATTGTAACGTCTTACGATTTCTCTTGTAAACTTTGTGAACAAAGCTTCTTTGGCAGCTTTTAGAAACTTCTGATGGAGATTTTTTTTAATCATCTCAAGCATTGGAGTTTTCGATTTTTTATATGTTTTGAGAGTAAATATCTTTCTTAAATAAAAACTTCCCCTAAAATTTCTAAAACAGCTGACGCTGCCTCTGAAGCACGAATTCTATTAGGAAAATATTCCACGCATCTTAGAACGTATGCCGCCTCAGTTTAATGACGAACGAAAATCAGAAAATTATTCACGTTCGAGCAAATTATTCAAATGATTACGGAACAATTCTCGACGCAAATCCTAGATTCCTATCATTTTATTTTTCAGATTAAACCCAAGCATTAGCATTTCCACATTTTTTCTTGCCATACGAATGACGCACATGCGTCCCGGGTTTTGCGGTTTGCCTATCACGTTGTGGAAAATGTTTCAACCCTACGATAAAGGTGGTGGCGGTGGTGGTCTCATGTGGCGAAAACCCAATTCCCGGTTACTTTTGCTCGTTTCCAACTTTAGTTTGTCGTACGCAAAGGTATGTTTCACTTTGAAGATTGGCAAGTTGTTTTTCATTGCGTTCCTATGGGAAGTGGTTGGATGAAACATTCGCTTTGATGCTGCATTTATCACATTGTAGATGATCCTCGAAAAATGATTACAGCGCACAGTGTGAAATTTCGTCGATTGAATTACTTTGAAACCGTTGATTTTAAATGTTTGGTGTCTTTTACAAAGTTTTTGGACATGAAAAGACGTATCTTTTGATGTTATTAGTTTGATGATTAATCCACCTAGAAGTGAGATGAGATTATACACAAGATTTACACAGGCTGGAGGGGTTGCGACCCACCACTTTGGGAAATTATGGCCTACTGGCTACTGCTTCTGTCTTATAAGCAGGAGGTCGTGGGTTCAATTTCAGGCTCGTCCCTTTCCTACTTTGTATTTCTACACCCAACCGGCGGTTGTTAGATTTTCCAACAAATTGTTAGATTCTTAGTCTATTCTTAGTCTATATATTGTATAAGAATCTAACAATTTTGTAAGCTTTTCTAACATGTTTTGTATAAAAATCTAACAATTTTTCATATGCCCAGTTACAGGTTTTGGTAGATTCTTATACAGAATTGTTAGAAAATCTGACAACTGCCGGTTGGGTGTATCTTAGTTTTTTCTGTGTTTCACATTCTCCCAAAACGATTCCTACTGTATAACCTTCCACACTAGCAATTAAAAAAAACCTCCCGTTGCACATATGAGAGGTCGTAGAGTTCTCTGCACCTTTCTTATGTAGGTGCCCAACCAATCCACTATGGGGAAAGTAATGGCCAAAAATAGAAATATTAATTTGCTTTGAACGACGAGTCTTGTATACTATTTGATAGCCGAATCTTAGCGAATAACTGTCCAATTTTGAAAATTAATACACCGTTGGAAAGGTAATTGTCTAAACTTTAAAAAGGGTACGTTGTTAAGGTTGCACGGTTAATAAAAATTAGTTAAAAATGGGCAATTATTAAAAAAAAGTCTTTTTTGCCTAAGTTAGACTATATCTAACAAGCAGGGCCGAGCAGTCTCAAGAGACCATCACCACAGTTTAGTTTGGGGTCTATACTATCTGCGGGACGAGAATCCAGCTGCGGATAGCTGCGGATGAGCGTCATTTTGGCACAAGGTCGAAAAATAGATTTTTTTTGTTAATTACGATTATCGATTCTGCGAGCATAAACTAAAAAAATCAAACCAATTAAACACAGCTTGAAAGGTGTAACTGTAAAATGTGAAATTTAGTTTAAAAAATGTTACACATTTAATTATTATTTTTGTTATAAATGGGTAAAAACAGATCGAAAATTATAATTCCATAAACAAACTGTATCTATCCAACTGACCAAAAAAGTTTTCAATGTTTTTACGATTACTTTGTTTAAATATTCCAAAGTGTGCGGCCCCAAATGGCCGGAGCGAACTGTTATGACAGCAGCTCTCCGTGGGTATTTGTGCAGGCCACGGAGGTCTGACGCGAAGAGGCCGAGTCATGGCTTGCTGCGCACTGATCGGCACGCTGAGGTGTTAATGTATAATCGCACGCTGATGGTGACTTACTCAAACCCCACATTTCCCTTCTTCTCTCATTAAAAAAGGAAAAAAAATCCTCTAGCATAGAAAGCATTTTTTTTTACGTGGAGCTACGTCTGACTTTTCTATATTGGGATACACTTCACAATTGTAAAAACTCGAAAAACGTCATGAAAATATGATAGACTTTAATTGGTTATATCTTAGCCGTTTCCGACGGATTTTCGATTTTTTTCAAAGAGTCAACGCTTCATACCCGATGTACACTGAAGTCGTTTTTTACGCAGTTTTTTATACACTTTTTATGCGATTATATTTCGCTTGAATTTTGGGATTTACAGTTTTTTTTACGTTGTTTTAATTTACGCGGCTTATATCCTCCGCGTGAAAAAAGACTCCAGTGTTACAATATTTACATGTATAATTATTTACTTTTGAAAACTTGCTAACAGTTTAGCAATCGGTTCCGGCGAATCAGTCAATCTCGTAAGGGTTCTTTCTAAAATAACGTAACGCTAAATTTGGTGATTTTAGATCCCCACCCTCCCCCACGTAACACTTTGTATGGAAGGTTTAATTTTTTTTGTTTGGATCGTAACGGTCAGCTGGACCCCCTCCCTCCCCCCTCAGCGTTACGAAATTAGTGAAAGAACCCTAAGTGTATCGTAAGCTTCTTTTTCCATAGCACTACATTCCAACTGAAACTTGGCCTGCTGTTCAACTTAACAATCCATAAGCATTTGTTTAGCTATTAAGGTCTGAGGGAAGCTCTCTCGCGGTAGAGCGCTATTTTCGTACTAAAATGTCTATAACTCGGAATTGGGAACGAATTTCGCTTATCCCAACTGACAATCTCTTTGAAATTTATCAAGGAATGTTCCAACAAAATTCCATGGACCTACTTTTTCCCAAATTTGAATTAAGCTCTAAATACTTTACTATTGTACAACTGAAATTTTCGCTTCTCAGTACCCCTCTCCAATGATTTGAGACATAAAGGAACCGAATTTGGCAGAACCCAACTGACAAAAGTTTTGAATTTTTTCAACGATCATTTTGATGTAATAAAAAGTATATGTCACCGCAATAAATTTTGCAGGAAGCTCTTTTTACTTCAACCAAGTTTTTTAAATTCCATACAAAAGTTACCATTTCGGGAGAGCAGCCAACAGCACATTTTCTTGTGGCGCACGGCAGGAAAGGAGCGATGAGAGCGGTAGAAAGTCCGTCAACTTTGTATCTAGCGTGACACTAGAAAAAAGCGTATTCCTATTTGGGAACACGAGGATACGAAATATATAAATTGAAATCAAATATTGGAATTTGATGAGATAAATAATCGAAAATAAAAAAAACAAATAGGACAAATAGAACAAATAAGCAAAATAAAAGAGACAAATAAAGCAACTAAGACAAACAGTACAAATAAGATAATCAAGACAAATTCCTACGGAAGTCCCTCCAAGTATTCCTCCAGAAGTCCCTCCAGGTATTCCTCCAGAAGTTCCTCCGGAAGTACCTCCGGAAGTATCTCCGGGAATTCCTCCGGAAGTTCCTCCGTAAATTCCTCCAGGAAATCCTCCAGAAACTCCTCTAGGAAATCCTCCAGAAGTTCCTCCAGGAATTTCTTCTGAAGTTCCTTCAGGAATTACTCCGAAAGTTGCTCCAGTAATTCCTCCGGAAGTTCCTACAGTAAATCCTCCTGGAATTCCTCCGGAAGTTTCTACAAAAATTCCTCTGGAAGTTCCTCCAGGAGTTCCTTCGAAGTTTCTCCAGGAATTACTCCAGAAGTTACTCCAGTAATTCCCCCGGAAGTTCATCCTGGAATTTATCCGGAAGTTCCTCTAGTAATTCCTCCGAAGTTCCTTCTGGAATTCCTTCGGAAGTTCCTCCAGAAATTCTTTCGAAGTTTCTCCAGGAATTCCTTCAGAAGTTCTTCCAGGAATTTCTTCGGAAGTTTCTCCAGGAATTTCTCCCAAATTTATCCAGGAATTCTTTCGGAAGATCCTCCAGAAATTCTTTCGGAAGTTACTGTAGAAATTCCTTTGGAAGTTTATCCAGAAATTCCTTTGGAAGTTTCTCCAGGAATTCGTTCGGAAGTTTCTCCAGTTTCTCCATTTCTTACTGTAGAAATTCCTTTGGAAGTTTATCCAGAAATTCCTTTGGAAGTTTCTCCAGGAATTCCTTCGGAAGATACTGCAGAAATTCCTTTGGAAGTTTATCCAGAAATTCCTTTGGAAGTTTCTCCAGGAATTCCTTCGGAAGTTTCTCCAGGAATTCCCTCGGAAGTTTATCCAGGAATTCCTTCGGAAGTTTCTCCAGTAATTCCTTCGAAAGTTTCTTCAGGAATTCCTTCGGAAGTTTCTCCAGAAATTCCTTCGGAAGTTTCTCCAGGAATTCTTCCGAAGTACCTCTAGGAATTCCTCCGGAATTTCCTCTAGAAATCCTCTCCAGGAATTCCTTCGGAAGATCCTTCAGGAATTCCTTCGGAAGATCCTTCAGGAATTCCTTCGGTAGTTCCTCCTGGAATTCCTTCGGAAGTTCCTCCAGGAATTTCTTCGGAAGTTCCGCCAGGAATTCCTTCGAAAAATCCGACAAGAGTTCCTTCGGAAGTTCCTCCAGGAATTTCTTCGGAAGTTGTTCCAGGATTTTTTTCGGAAGTTCCTCCAGAAATTCCTTAGGAAGTTCCTCCAGGAATCCCTTCGAAAGTTCCTCCAGGAATTCCTTCGGAAGTTCCTCAAGGAATTACCCGGAAGATTTTCCAGGACTTCATTCGGAAGTTCATCCAGGAATTCCTTCGGAAGTTCTTCCAGGAGTTACTTCGGAAGTTCCTTCAGGGGTTCCTATGGGAATTCCTCCGGAAGTGCCTTCGGGAGTTCCTCCGGAAGTTCATTCGGGAATTCTTCCGGAAGTTCCTTCGTGAATTCCTCAGGAAGTTCCTTCGGAAATTCCTCCGGAAGTTCCTTCGACAATTCCTCCGGAAGTTCCTTCGGGGATTCCTCCGGAAGCTCCTTCGCGAATTCCTCCGGAAGTTCCTTCGAATTCCTCCGAAGTTCCTTCAATTCCTCCGGAAGTTCCTTCGAATTCCTCCGGAAGTTCCTTCGAATTCCTCCGGAAGTTCCTTCGGAATTCCTCCGGAAGTTCCTTCAAATTCCTCCGAAGTTCCTTCAGGAATTCCTCCGAAGTTCCTTCGAAATTCCTCCGGAAGTTCCTTCGAAATTCCTCCGGAAGTTCCTTCGAAATTCCTCCGGAAGTTCCTTCGAATTCCTCCGGAAGTTCCTTCGGGAATTCCTCCGGAAGTTCCTTCAATTCCTCCGGAAGTTCCTTCAGAATTCCTCCGAAGTTCCTTCAATTCCTCCGGAAGTTCCTTCAAATTCCTCCGAAGTTCCTTCAGAATTCCTCCGGAAGTTCCTTCAGAATTCCTCCGGAAGTTCCTTCGAAATTCCTCCGAAGTTCCTTCGGGAATTCCTCCGAAGTTCCTTCGAATTCCTCCGGAAGTTCCTTCAATTCATCCGGAAGTTCCTTCGAATTCCTCCGGAAGTTCCTTCAGGAATTCCTCCGAAGTTCCTTCGGAATTCCTCCGAAGTTCCTTCGAAATTCCTCCGAAGTTCCTTCTGGAATTCCTCCGGAAGTTCCTTCGGGAATTCCTCCTGAAGTTCCTTCAGGAATTCCTCCGAAATTCCTTCGAATTCCTCCGAAGTTCCTTCGAATTCCTCCGGAAGTTCCTTCAGAATTACCTCCGAAAGTTCCTTCAGGAATTCCTCCGGAAGTTCCTTCGAGAATTCCTCCGAAGTTCCTTCGGGAATTCCTCCGAAGTTCCTTCGAATTCCTCCGGAAGTTCCTTCGAAGTCCTTCGGAAGTTCCTTCAGGAATTCCTCCGGAAGTTCCTTCGAATTCCTCCGGAAGTTCCTTCAAATTCCTCCGAAGTTCCTTCTGGAATTCCTCCGGAAGTTCCTTCTGGAATTCCTCCGAAGTTCCTTCGGAATTCCTCCGGAAGTTCCTTCGGGAATTCCTCCGGAAGTTCCTTCGGGAATTCTTCCGGAAGTTCCTTCGGGAATTCCTCCGGAAGTTCCTTCGGGAATTCCTCCGGAAGTTCCTTCTAATTTGTCTTATTTGTCTTATTTGTCTTATTTGTCTTATTTGTCTTATTTGTCTTATTTGTTTTGTTTGTCTTACTTGTCTTATTTGTCTCATTTGTCTTATTTGTCTTATTTGTCTTATTTGTCTTATTTGTCTTATTTGTCTTATTTGTCTTATTTGTCTTATTTGTCTTATTTGTCTTATTTGTCTTATTTGTCTGATTTGTCTTATTTGTCTTATTTGTCTTATTTGTCTTATTTGTCTTATTTGTCTTATTTGTCTTATCTATCTTATTTGTTTAATTTGTCTAATTTGTCTTATTTGTCTTATTTGTCTTATTTGTCTTATTTGTCTTATTTGTCTTATTTGTCTTATTTGTCTTATTTGTCTTATTTGTCTTATTTGTCTTATTTGTTTTATTTGTCTAATTTGTCTTATTTGTCTTATTTGTCTTATTTGTCTTATTTGTCTTATTTGTCTTATTTGCCTTATTTGTCTTATTTGTCTTATTTGTCTTATTTGTCTTATTTGTATTATTTGTCTAATTTGTCTTATTTGTCTTATTTGTCTTATTTGTCTTATTTGTCTTATTTGTCTTATTTGCCTTATTTGTCTTATTTGTCTTATTTGTCTTATTTGTCTTATTTGCCTTATTTGTCTTATTTGTCTTATTTGTCTTATTTGTCTTATTTGTCTTATTTGTCTTATTTGCCTTATTTGTCTTATTTGTCTTATTTGTATTATTTGTCTTATTTGTCTTATTTGTCTTATTTGTCTTATTTGCCTTATTTGTCTTATTTGTCTTATTTGCCTTATTTGTCTTATTTGTCTTATTTGTCTTATTTGTCTTATTTGTCTTATTTGTTTTATTTGTCTTATTTGTCTTATTTGTCTTATTTGTCTTATTTGTCTTATTTGCCTTATTTGTCTTATTTGTCTTATTTGTTTTATTTGTCTTATTTGTCTTATTTGTATTATTTGTCTAATTTGTCTTATTTGTCTTATTTGTCTTATTTGTCTTATTTGTCTTATTTGCCTTATTTGTCTTATTTGTCTTATTTGTTTTATTTGTCTTATTTGTCTTATTTGTCTTATTTGTATTATTTGTCTTATTTGTCTTATATGTCTTATTTGTCTTATTTGTCTTATTTGTCTTATTTGTCTTATTTGTCTTGTTTGTCTTATTTGTCTTATTTGTCTTATTTGTTTTATTTGTCTTACTTGTCTTATTTGTCTTATTTGTCTTATTTGTCTTATTTGTCTCATTTGTCTTATTTATCTTATTTGTCTTATTTGTCTTATTTGTCTTATTTGTCTTATTTGTCTAATTTGTCTTATTTGTCTTATTTGTCTTATTTGTCTTATTTGTCTTATTTGTCTTGTTTGTCTTATTTGTCTTATTTGTCTTATTTGTCTTATTTGTCTTATTTGTCTTATTTGTCTTATTTGTCTTATTTGTCTTATTTGTCTTATTTGTCTTATTTGTCTTATTTGTCTTATTTGTCTTACTTACACCAGCACCACTGTTATCACCCAAATACTTTTCAAAGCTTGTGTGGAAACCTTGTTCAGAAATCCTCCCACGATATTTTCTAATGTTGCTCTAGAAACGGCTCATGTTTTCATTTTCCAAAACCAGCTGGAGTTTGTTTATTTTGATTTCCTCATTGTGTGATTGGTCGGCGCTGCTGCTGTTCTCCGTTTACCGCAAATTCTCAAGCAATTGTAAACTGCATAATGATGAAATAATTTTGGCGACACTGACAGCGTCATTCTGGCGCGATGAATTGGGCAATTTTCTCTCAGAGAGTGCTACCACGTGCTTTTTTAACGGAAAACCCTTCCCTCAGACCTTAATTGAAAGCTTTTATGCCTGCCTTTGCATCTTTGCCATCTTGTGTCGCAAAGTCAATGGATACGCTATTTCGAGAATGTTTCCCTTCCGAAAACATCCTAGATCGGATCAAGAATCGATCTCGCCATCTCTGGATTCTGCGCCATTGTTCGTAAGGCTGATTGGAAACCTCAAGTCAGCATAGACATCAAATTATTGCAACTTAGAGGGCTTTTAGCTGATGCAGTTCATTTCTAAGTTACACGCGCGTTTTTTCTCAAAACTTGGGGGCGTTTGACGACAGCCGTCAAACTTCTTTGTCGCGTCAACTCTGACTTCCTCCATAGGATGACCTGACCAAGAAACGCCGTTGACAGCCCAGCTTTTACGATGGGTTTTTCTGTAATGAGGCACCGAGCTTTAAGACTGACTTAGTGCTTAGTCTCTGTTCCAGTTTGCGTCGGTTGCAGCGGTACAGCGGTACTTTTGGAATTGATTATCATTCAGATGTAAACCTAACTAATACCAATTTAATGTCAACAATGAAGTTCAATCGGATGTTTGGAATTGTGTTTTGGTGTTATGTAGAAAAATAAGTTCAAAAAGTAGCACTTACCAATGCTTCTAATCGAGATACAATTATCGAACAATACTTACTCTCTAACCAGTTTTTTTCAATTGATAATTTGGATATGTGATCGCTCAATCTTAGGAGCACAGGATAAACAACGAAAATAGATTCACCCTGGGCTTGAAAAAACGCTTTATTTGGTCTAATCGAACAGTGAAGTCGAAAACCTGTACATTATATACAGCTACGTAGTTCAACGTCATCTTTGCGTACAACCCGATTGAGCTGCACCTTTGAGTTTTTTAAGTTATTTACACGAGACGAAGATGAACATATTGCTTTCGAGAAAGCGATAATTTCCTTTAAAAACTGAACTCCAAAATAAACTTGTCTGATCATCGTGGTTTTCAATCGCAGAATAACGAAATGCAAGTCAATAGGTTGTATCGTTTAAATGTTAAACTAAATTGGTACCTAGTGTTATGGTTTTGATCTCACAAGAAACATTTTATATTGTAGCAATAATCTAAATATCTTATACCGTCCATTAAATCCATTTATCAGCTTCATAAATAGTAATACCAGTAAGCTGACCTTCAACATATCGATGTTGAACTTGCTAACAACCGCTTAGAACATGTGTTCCCAAACTGTGGGCCGCGACTCCCAGGGAGGTCGTGGGCTGATCAATGATGGGTTGCGAAAGACGAATCTTGATTCATACTTTTGTCCTTATTTTGTCCCACAAATCTATCATAGCCATCAGATTTGGATCTATGTGGTAAATGGAGAACTAAACAATTTGAGATTTTTTCAAATACAATGAAATCCAAACAATCCAAATTCAATCCAATTCCAATAAAAGTCCAAGCCATATTCAATCCAATTCTAATCAACATCCAATCCTAATGCAATCTGAATCCAATCCAAATCCAATCCACATCCATTCCAAATCCAATGCAATCAAAATCTAATCCAAATCCGATCCAAATCCTATCTGAATCCGTTCCAAATCCAAATCTGTTTCAAATCCAATTCAAATCCATTCCAATCAAGTCCAACTCCAACCAAAATCTAATCTAAATCCTATCTAAATCAGTTAGAATTTCAAATAATTTCAAATCCATTCAAAGTAATATAATGGTAGGATATGAAGCCATTCATATTGGTTTGTACAATCTAACGCGAACTCATTTTAATCCAAATTCTAAAAGCCAATCTGGGAGGGTCGCAAGCAATATGCGATTCTGCTAGGTGGGTCGCATGTACAAATAGTTAGGGAACATTTGGCCTAGGATATGATATTTATCTAAAATTTCGCAGAGATATTATACTTAAATGAGATAGCATAAGTATATACCTAAATTTTAGACTTATGTTAACCAGTACTATTAGCCAATAACTCCAAACTTATGACTTTGTGAATGCTGGCAACGTTTTTGAGCTTCGTGAATGTTGGATATCTCATCCAACGGGTAATTCCGCTACGACTACTAAGTCAGTAAACTCCAAAATGAACTTCGAGATAATATATTAAGCCTTCCAAACAACTTTGAAGCATACTATAGATCTCCATATCTCTCAGATTTCGATAGAACTAGCTTGACTGGTAGTCTCATGTACACTAAAGTCGCTAAGTTATACATTTCAAACTAAATTTATTTTAACCAAAATAAATGCTTCCATGACCCACCTTGGGATTTTCTAGATTGTCAATTTTTTTCTCGGCAGTCTCCCAGACACGCCTTGTGGTATTGCAAACCAGCGGTCTCCCATGCTTTGTGAATTTTCAAACCACAATCCATTTTCCAGCGGTCTTCCAGATACGTTTTGTGATTTTGCAAACCACAATCCATTTTCCAGCGGTCTTCCAGACGCGCTTTGTGATTTTGCAAACCACAATCCATTTTCCAGCGGTCTTCCAGACACGCTTTGTGATTTTGCAAACCACAATCCATTTTCCAGCGGTCTTCCAGTCGCGCGTTGTGATTTTCCAAACCACAATCCATTTTCCAGCGGTCTTCCAGACACGCTTTGTGATTTTCCAAACCACAATCCATTTTCCAGCGGTCTTCCAGACGCGCTTTGTGATTTTCCAAACCACAATCCATTTTCCAGCGGTCTTCCAGTCGCGCTTTGTGATTTCTCAAACCACAATCCATTTTCCAGCGGTCTTCCAGTCGCGCTTTGTGATTTCCCAAACCACAATCCATTTTCCAGCGGTCTTCCAGACACGCTTTGTGATTTTCCAAACCACAATCCATTTTCCAGTGGTCTTCCAGATGCGCTTTGTGATTTTCCAAACCACAATCCATTTTCCAGCGGTCTTCCAGTCGCGCGTTGTGATTTTCCAAACCACAATCCATTTTCCAGCGGTCTTCCAGACACGCTTTGTGATTTTCCAAACCACAATCCATTTTCCAGCGGTCTTCCAGACGCGCTTTGTGATTTTCCAAACCACAATCCATTTTCCAGCGGTCTTCCTGACGCGCTTTGTGATTTTCCAAACCACAATCCATTTTCCAGCGGTCCTTCAGACGCGCTTTGTAGCAATACAAACCCATTGCCTTGTGTTATTTTTAATCATCAGATATTTTAGCACATTAGCGCATTACCAATTGAATTCAACTCCACCTTTGGAAATCAGCGTCAGGATCCAACAAATAACCTGGCAGGATCGCCAAAAATGTGTGGATGTTATGACAGCAGCTCTCCGTGGGTGCGTGTGCACGCCACAGAGGTCTGACCAGAAGAGGACGAGTCATGGCTTGCTGCGGATTGATCGACACGCTGAGGTGTTAATGTATAATCGCACGCTGATGGTAATATACTCAAACCCCACAAGTGTTTTAGAGATACTGTTTTTTTTTTTTGAAAATAAGCTTCTTCGGACAAACACACCGTGGCACTCGCAATCCATTTGTCAAGCCAACACTTCCATATATAGTACACGTATAGTACACGTTCACATTAGAGGAGCGTGAGTATTTAGAATGTCTGGCGGCTACACACATTCTTCATCAGCAACGGTACTGATCAAGTGAGGTTGTGTAAGCTATTAGCCAGTCGGTCGTCAAGCTCAGACGGCATTGCGTAGGTTATGAAAATTATTCAATTTTTCCATTATTTTAAAACTAACTTTTACCTTAAATAACTCCTTCCGGCGCAAATTGCCGCGGTTGGAACTGCGTGAATATCAGATGTCAGCTCCCGAGGATTTTTCTCTCCTTTATGTTCATTGTATTACATTCTCTGCCTTCTGATTCTTCTCTGGTTTTTCTGCCTTCTCTATAGCTTGTATCTTCTTGTATTGTCATTTTGTATTTTCCGTCGTTTGACTTCTACTTTTCTCTGTCTAATCTTTACTCGTTTGCCTTCTATCGTCTCTGACTCTTCTGTCGTTTTGTCTAGGAAACCTATCTTCTTTGCCTTTGTCTTCAGGCATATTATTTCTTGAATCTTATCCTTTTCTGGATGGGCTTCGTGGCCGTGCGGTTAGCAACGTCAATCGTCTAAACGCATGGGCTATGGAGTGTGGGTTCGATCCCCCCCCCCCCCCGCCCAGTAAGGAGAAAATTTCTCCTAAAGCGAAAAGTTCTCCACTGGTCCACTGGGTGTTGTGTAAATGTCCTGTCCGTTGTCTCATGCTAGGTGTTAAGTGTTCAGTTTGTACGACCTCTGGTCTGGAAGACGGTATTCCTGTCTTTTTTTTCTGTGTTTCTTTTTTCCTGCCCTGTTTTTTTTTTCTTTTTTTAAACAGAAGACGCGAGGTTGCTTAAAATATGTTATGCAGCTGACGAGAGAGACAAAATTCCTTAGGCAAATTTCCCAAGCGCACTGTTTCAGTTTTATAATAGTTATAATTTAAATAATTAAAACTGTCAGTTATTTTTTACGGTGTTTTAAACTACCTACATTTAGATATAGGGGCCCTTCTAAGCCGTGCGGTAAGATGCGCAGCTACAAAGCAAGACCATGCTGAGGGTGGCTGGGTTCGATTCCTGGTGCCGGTCTAGACAATTTTCGTATTGGAAATTGTCTCGACTTCCCTGGGCATAAAAGTATCATCGTGTTAGCCTCATGATATACGAATGCAGAAATGGTAACTTGGCTTAGAAACCTCGCAGTTAATAACTGTGGAAGTGCTTAATGAACACTAAGCTGCGAGGCGGCTCTGTCCCAGTGTGGGGATGTAATGCCAATAAGAAGAAAAAGAAGAAGAAAGTTATAGAAATTCATTACAATATTGTTATATAATAGACAAAAAATAGAAAATAGATAAATTAGGAGACCATTCATTCAAATAACCTGATGATAAATAGGAATAACAATTAACTTTAAGAATAAAATATATGCCATTTTTTATTCTTTATCACATAGAAAATCAGCCCACGCTCACTGATTTATCTCTGATCTATACTACTATATACTATATTAAAATAATATTTGGACACGCCTAGCGCGCAAAATCCTAGGATATGTTGTAGCATATGAAAAGCCGTTATGCAAAATCCTTTGGTTGCCTCATATATGAAAATTTATGTATGGAATTCTATGAAAACATGAAATATTTAGATTAAATGCACCGGCAACGAGATGAATATATTTAAAACTTTGTTGCTAATGAGAATTAGAACTTAGGATGGTGATCAGATGAGTAGCACAATTTCATTCCGGAAAGCAAATGCCGTTCGCTAATTGAATCGTTTTCAAGAGTGTTTCACTAATTCTGCATTGAACAAAAGCTAATTTTATGCCAAATTTTTCGATCATGCGGGTCTCGAGGGTCATGAACAACCAACAAGTTTCTAATGTTGATACAAAATCATCCCATCACAATGAAGCTCAACGTTGCAGAAAATTTCGCGAAGTTATTTCGTTTAGTTATGACCCTAACAACAGATCCATCGACACAAAAAGGTTCCAACACCATCTTCCAACAACTACGCCAGAACAACTATCCATCAGCCCTCATCAATAGACTTATCAAACGAGTCAAATCTACCATGATCAACCTACAACCTCATAATCGACAGCATAACCATAGCCACACAGATGACACCACCCACACAACACCGCAACTGGAATCTCCAACCAATATACCACCCACCATCCCTCAGCAAAACAACATTCTGCAGTCAACAGCAACCCGTCTAGAATATAGAAGCATTCCATACATCGCACACCTTAGTCCAAGTCCAAGCATCCTGAAAAATGATTATAAAAATGTTAAAATCGCATACAAAACACTTTGTAAAACCCAAAACATCCTACGACCAGTCAAAGATTCCGTTGATGTTCTCGACCAATGCAATGTTATTTACAGTCTATCATGCGAAGACTGCCAAAAAACATACATTGGACGAGAAATCAGCTCAAAACACGTATTAGTGGACACAAAAGCAATATAAACGAACACTTAAAATCAGTCCAAAACAGCAACACACATACAGAAGAAGATTTAGTATCGGGTGCCAAAACAGCTCTTATGAAACATGTCATTGAAGAAAACATACGTTCAACCTAACACATCCCAAAATTCTAGATAAGACCAACAGATCATCATCACTCCCCTAATACGGGTCATATTTCCTACAACACCAATACTGTTAACCATCGTACAGATGTGCAAGGTCTCAGTACCACTTACGCTGGTCTGTTGCACACTATACAAAAGTCGACATTAAGAAGAACACTCACACATCCGAACAATATCAATATGCCAAATGTTGCATGCAACCATGATCAAATTACCCAAAATAATGATCACGACACACAACCATCAACGATGACCATTACCCATTATTAATGTGCCTACCATTTTGAAATAGCAGTTACAGTTGTTGTATGTTAACAAACAAACCCAGTTTTAAACATTTTATTTTCAAAAAATTACAAAAAGTAAGTTACATAATTTACCACACATTTCGAATTGTAATCACTCATTAACTCAACATTCAGGCAAGCATGAAAAGCACCCTATCCACCACTGATCGAACGTGGTTTACAATAATTTACGATAGACGATAGACTATAGTGAGTTCAACATTTATGTTTTATGTTATATGTTAAATGTAATTACATGTTTTAGCGACCCTTGAAAAAGGCCACAACCCATCGGCCGAAACGTCGGGCAAGTAAATAAACCATCGTTTTGATACTTTAGACTGAAAAAGCCATCCTCCGAACAGAAACAGTAAAAATAGATAGACAATCGAATGATTGGACAACATCACCGGATTTCTAAATTTCCATAAAAAAGCCACTTTAAAATTACACGTAAAAAAATTTAATGTTGTTTATTATTAATATTTCTAATACTTTTTTGCCAAAGTAGGCGCTTAATGACATGTATAAGAAAAAACTTATACATCGCATTAGTCACATACATTCGGAAACTTATACTTTTCATTAAGTTATGAATGTTATTAGCTTTTTGATATGGGATCATTCATTAGGTGGCATAATGAAGAGTATAAGTATTTTCGAATGGTTTTTTGCCATAACATATAAGGTTATTTTTTTACGTGTAGGTACTCCACTTCATTCCTTGCACATCCAAGAGCAGATCTCGTAAAAATCGTAATATATCTTGATCCGCGATCCCTCCGACATTTTTTCAGATGCATGTTCGAAAATGGTTGAGGTTCAAATCAAATTTAAGCTCCGGAACGCTTGCTGATTTCGCTTTTCCCTTGTAGAACCATACTTTTACGGTTCGTATTGTCCTAGCTAGCCGTTTTTTCACCGATACCAATGTTACTATTTGATGAAACTCTAGGTGAAATCCATGAAAAAACAAAAAAATTGACAGCCCAACTTGTGAAAATTAGGTACGTCTGTTCACAGGCAAGGCACACTCGGATCTTTCAATCATCTGACATTTTAGTTGGTCTAGCCGAACATCTTTGAATTTCAAACGAACCACTTGTTGTTGGGTCTACTTACACACATAAACGATCCAGGAAAATGGGTTTCCACAATCAACTATAAAATTTCACCAGAAGTTTGTGTGGAAAATTCATCCTCTTTTTTTAGATTCCTTAGTTCATTAGTATGATCTTTTGTAAGTGCCCCCTGGAGTCTCGCGACTTCTGGAGTATTGCTAATATTTTCACGCTTTTGAGCCCAAGATCTTCTTTTGATTCTCTTATTTCGTTATTGTACTCAGCAAGTGCACTCCTATACGGAGTCCAATTCGAGTTTCTTTTTGCTTTATTAAAATTTTTTACAAAAAGTCTTCCGCAGTTTTTCCAATTTTGAGTTCCACCACGGAACGTCTCTGTTAGAGACGCATTTAAAATTTTATCATTTACCTTTTGGGAAAACATTTCAGTTCTTGAACTAAATCAATTTTTCCACCATTTGTAAATGGGTCTGAATTTAAATATTGCTCATATTGTTCCCAGTTATTATTGGAAGAGAGATATTCTAGTAACCATTCACCTCTACTGTTGATATCCGTACTACCCCACACCCCACGAAAGATGTCAGTTTACGCGTAAAGGAATAAAAGCCTAAGATCCTGGGAATTCTTGGGAGACCTTGGTCTTTAGATTGCTGTATGTGTGTTGTAAAAGTGTTCAAAGATTGAATTAAGGAGAAACTAGTAATTTTATCGTAAAATTAGAAAAAAAATAGAAAAACTTTTCATTGGATCATGCCTTATAATAAGGAATAGATATAAACACATATTGTATATATCAGTATCACGGAAGAACAGCACATAATCACTATAAATCCCAATCGATGAGCAATCGACTAGTGGGAGTAGCAGGCAGATGACAAAATCGGAAATTTCAATCCGACGAACAAATGTAGCTGTTTCAAAAGGGATTCCAATTAAAAAATTATCAAATTATATCTGATTGTTTGGATTTCAATGTAGGTAGATTATTATTCTAGAAAATAAGAATTCAAATTACTCCATGAATTCTTAATTCAGTGATTAACACAAGAACCAAAGACTAGCGATCGATTCTCCGGCATATAAAGTAGTTTAACGACGCGTTAAACATTGCGACCAGGGCACTTTGACGAATCCAGGCATCTCCCTGTTATGAATGTATTGTAAAACTGTTTCTCTCCTACAGTTGGTCGGTTCTTTCGGCGTGCTTGCTTCAGGAAGTCCAATGTTCAAAGCGCTTCAAGCAACAGCGTAAAGCCTTATTTAATGGGCACTCGTAACATTTACGACTCGGTCATAAGTACCTACACACCGGGACGGGCGACGACCAACGAACGCGACGCAACCTTTTTCGGAGGGTATTTCCTTTTGATCGTTTGCTGGCCTGAAAGCGCGCGAGAAGTTTTCCGACTTTTGCCTTTACCCTCGTCGAACGAAAACCGGATGGTTGTTGCGTGAGTAAACTTTTGAATGAACACACGTCAGCGGCTCCCTCCCGTCGAACGGAAAAACTGTTTTCCGATCGAAATTCCAATCAGGACATGGCGGACTTCCAAGAAATCCAGCGGTCTAAACACGGAGGGATCAAATTGTCCTGCATAACGTCTCCGGCGGGGTCGTCCTTGAACAGTTGAACAGTGGAGCTTTCGCCAGCGGTAAGTTCATTCATCCGGAACGCATGCATACATTTGCATGAATTTGTTCGCCAGAAAGGGCCGGCATCCGGAATGTTATCTCTTACTCTGCTGCCTGCTGCAGGGGGACGGGAAGGGAAGACACACAAATTGGCGCATTAAATGTCGGCGGCTTTATGGCGACTCACATTAAATGGAGATGGAGACACAATGTACATACACGAAATCTCAGCATTAAAATCAATTTTGTATCATGGGAAAATGCTTTTTTGAAATATTCAGTTATCCTATATTATGAATCAAACAATTTCACAAAATATATCCATTCTCGGATACTTATTCAAAAGGACGTATGTGATATTGTAAACAAAGATTCAAACCCCAATTTGTCCAATTTGATGGCACTCCCACGCAAACCAACACCACCAACAGGTAGCCGAAGGCTTCCCATACCTGTCTGTGGTGATGGTTTGCGTGGGAGGGCCATTAGAATAAACAAATCGACGTTTGAATCTTTGTTTACAAAATCACATACGTCCTTTTGAATAAGTACCCGAGCATTGTCGATTATAACACATTAAATTATTATTTGATTTTCAAATTATTCTGTTTTAAAGACGAGCTAGTTGCACTAAATAGAAATTATTCCATGCGTTTGTGGGACCCTTCTATTGTATAATAGTAAGTAAGGAGATGAATTAACAAACCGTGCTGAAGGTGGCTTAGTCCCAACAACATTTTCGGTAAATTATAGTTTTGATTAATATTCGTAGGTTTGTTCGAAGTAAGGGAACTGTTCCGTTTTCCATCTCACTGAACTGGCATTCATCTCATCGCAAAACAGAGAAAGCATCAATCTGGTCTCTTCGTTTTGCTAACTGCTAAAAAAAACCACAAAAGTAAAAAAAAAAACAAATCAAATTTCTTTTCATTGCTTTGTTTTTGATGGGATGGAAATGGGAGCTATACGATGAAGTGCCGAACAGTTCCCCTATTAGAATGGATAATTGAATTTTATGCTCAAATTCATTAGGATCAGTTCCAAGATATGCAAATTGTTTGGTGAAATTAAATAAAGTTCGTTGGCAGTCACTAGACATAAATTTTACTCCGGGTGTCGATCGTTAGTCCGATAGTTACCACGATAATTAAATTTGCATCTATGCGTCTATGTTCTAGATCAATAACAGACCTGATCCAAAACAAAACAAAAAACTTGAAATTAACTCATAAACGATGGTCTCACACGGTCTGCTGAACAAAATTTCGAAAAGAGACAACTGAATTGTTTCAGTTCATTTGCATACCGCCACGCTTCTAATCTTGCTTTTCCCATCATTGTCTGTCTGGTCGGTTTGGACTGAGTGAAGTGACAGCTGTGATACCACACCAAACTGCGATGCCACTGGGAGTGTGAACGAATTCGCCTGAATGTAGTCTTCCGAGCTCTCGTTTTTTTGTCGATTGAGTTATCAATTCATCTAGAAAACGATGGCTCTTAGCTCAATGCATCGTTTTACTTTTTTTTTTCTTCATATGAAATTTTGGTCATACACATATGAATTCTACGAATCATCTGTATTATTATTTTTTACGGCAGATGATAATTTCTTCCACTGGACCTATAGCTTTTCTCTGCCATACTTGTAAGAGGACCACAGCTGATAACCACCCTCAGCCACTCATCGAGATGAAGCTTTTATCGGAGAAATTTATGTCTTTTGGTGACGGGGAGCGCTAGATGTTCGGAGTAGATCATTTCCTACCGGATTATGATTTCGTCGAAAGAAAAACTTTTCTGCAGCTCATAAATCGTCCGTGGTGAGGAGTTCATCGAAAAGCTCCCCAGTTTGACCTTGGAATGTCCCGTCAGTAGTCCGCGTGGTTTACCTTTCCAATGCGTAGCACAATGATTGACTAAACGTCTTCTCGTCCGAGATTACGTGTCTTTAATAAACATTTTGCTCCCCTGGGAATCGTAACTACAACCGCCTCATGCGGCTGTAGGCTCATCCTGAGCACGCAAACACGCACGTGCAGCGATCGTAAAACTGTACGGCCCAACGCGGCAACCAATTTACTGCGAAAGTATACACGTCAACAACTTTGGTGTGCGAGAGGGGAAAACCCGATCCGCCCTCTGCTATCCCCATCATCAGCGTCGTTCACCGTCGTCGTCGGAATATCCTTTCTGACACATCATTTCATCTTCCCGTCGGCTACAATGATACCGGAACACGTTCTGCTGGCACCGTTTAGTTTGGCATTGTTAGTGAAGGCTTCGAAGATTGTAGTGAGAATATCCTTTTTTTGGGCATGATAACAGACTAAGTTATGAGTGCAACTTAAGCATTTTCAGGGAGATGGAGAAGAACTATGACAATTGCTATCGGCAACAAAAAGAACAAAGACCTATTTCCTAATGAGAAATAATGTGGGAAAAAGTGTGATGTTTGGAAAGACTGAAATCTAATTATTTGTCACGTAGCAACAAGCATGCATAGTTGATTTGAATTGATCAGATATTCGGAAATTAGAAATACGAGAGGTCAAGTGAATAAGCAGTCAGAAAAGATAATATGGACAAAGAAGTCACAAAATTAAAAAAATGAGAAACGAAGACGACAAAACGAAATAAATACAATATCAGAGAAATGGAAAGATAAAAGAGAAAGAGAGGACGGATTTTGAACACGAAGAAGTCAGGAAGACAAACAAAATAGAGAGAAGAAGAAATCAAATCGACAAAAAACAGGGAAGACACAGGTGACAGCGATGAAATATAAGACAATGGCGAAGAAAAGCCATACAAAACAGAGAAGATAAAGATGACGAAGTAGAGAAGATAACGAGAATAGTGTTGACAGACAATGAAGACTAAGAGGGCAAATAAGTCGGGAACATAGTTGAGCGTATGTTCGATAGCAGTCGGTAGCGGCGTGAATTGACGTGGTATTTTTGAATTTGGATTTGGATATATAGCCATACGAATCTAATTGAATCCTACAATTTTCACGGAAAATTCATTCTGAACTTCATCAGAAATGAGAAACCAATTCAACGGAATATATGTATCAGTTTGAGTGAGCTCAACGGGAAATGCAATTCAACTTGCCTAACTCTCTATGTAAAATTCTACCAGAAATTCATTTCAATTTCTACGTGTAAGTGTCATATGTATAAATTTCCAATAGATAAGAATATATCAATTCAACTTATAAAATAAAAATTTATTTTTGGAATTAGATATTAAATGAGTATGTTCGGTATTTTTTTTTTAAGTTTCATGAACATAAGTTCTTTATACTTTCTGCATTAAGCAAAGGAAAACTTTATGTTGGCGTTCGATCGATCCTTTCATAAGCTAAAATCAAACTTCACTAACTAGAGAAAATTTAATTAGTTGATGTTTTCTGAAGGCTAAAACTGAAGTTATTTGGTTGTGTTGTATTGCGTCCATTTATAAAACGATGTCAGGCCATTAGACCGAAAGCCATTTGGCCGAAGGTCATTAGGCCGAATGGTCATTAGGCCGAATTAGCAAAAAGAAGCAAAAAGTGAAAAATGAGAAGTTCTTTCTTCACCTTACCCCTTTTTTCCTTCTTCCTTCTTGTATCTTCCTTCTTCCTTCTTCCTTCTTCTATCTTCTTTCTCCTTTCTTCTTTTTTCCTTCTTCCTTCTTCTTTCTCCTTCCCTCATCTTTCTTCCTTCTTCCTTCTTCTTATTTCCCTCATTCTTCTTTCTTCCGTCTTCCTTCTTCCCTCTTCCTTCTTTCTACTTTCTTCTTCCTTCTTTCTTCTTCCTTCTTGCTTCTCCCATCTTCCTTATTTTTTCTTCTGTTTTCTTTTTTCTTACTTCTTCCTTCTTTACTTCCTTATTCCTTCTTCCGTCTTCTTTCTTGCTTCTTCCTTCTTCCTTCTTCATTTTTCCTTCTGCTTTCTTCCTTTTTCCTTCTTCCTTCTTACTTCTTCCTTCTTTTTCCTTTTTTCTTCTTTCTTCTTACTTCTTCCTCCTTTTTCTTTTTTTCTTCTTCCGTTCTACTTGTTACTCACTTCGCACTAGTCACTTCTTACTCCCCAGTTCTCATTCGGCCTAATGGCCATTCGGCCTAATGACGATTCGGCCTAATGACCTTCGGCCTAATGATTCAGCATCTTATAAAACATCGGGAACAGAAATAGGACCTAAATGGTGCTGAGCATGTAGTATTTAAAAATTATGACCAGGGTTTCGATTTTTCGTTTCAATGAGACCAAAGCAAGCGTTTTACGGGCCAAGGGAAAATCTTGTTTCGTAGTTTATGTTGAGGATCATCTTTCACCCATCAATCTTTTCTCTAGAATTAGCATTGGAAAATAAACGAAAGTCTTGCCTATACGATGAAAATCCTTTTTCGTTTCATTACTTTCACCTCTCACTCACTTTTCGCGAGAATTATCGCAGAACAATTACAAAATTGTATGGTCGCGCCGGGATTCGAACACAGAATAGTAACAACAATAGCTCTGGGGATGCGCTTACTTTAGCCACATCATCACGCTATCTGTATGAAAGCATTAAGTTATTTGTTCCACATAAGCTACTAGCAATTGCATTAATGATGCCACGATAAGACTCGAATATGGAAGAAAAAGAGCAAATCAACGTTTGGCGGCAATCGAAGAGAGCGAAAAATTGTTATCACTCTCCAGGCTGTTTTTCCTTCCCGAAAAGCGTTTTCTCCCCGAAAACTTACGTGAGGGAAAATCATGTGCTCCTGAGATTGAGTGAGCATTATGAACCCTGATTATAACCCTACGTATTAAAAAGTTTTCAGTATAACACTAATAAAAATATTTTAAAAGCATTTCAACCCTTTCAGGACGGAATGTGCTGGAATTTGAAACCAACAGCATTTTGATTACGCGTGTTGACCGTAAGGCTTATATTTCAGGGATAGATGATATTCATGGATGATCTGCAACGGATCAAAAAGGGCATGGCCGAATTCATATGTGACCGGATTCAGTCACAATCAAATTGCTACAACCATCTTTTTCTGACTTGTGCTGCTCGGGTTGTTACCGCGACTGGGGACATCATGAAGGCCTTGGTTGATTCGGCAGACCATTTGATTTAAACTCCAGGACAATTTGGAGATCTTACAACATATTATATGCCCAGATTAGAGACGCAAGTGAATGACTGATTTAAAACGCAAGTGAAAGACAGATACTCGGAGAACATAATTGGGTTGTTACCGCGGCTGGGGACATCGTGGAAGCCTTGGTTGATTCGGTAGACCATTTGATTCAAACTCCAGGACGATTTGAAGACCTTACAACATTTTAGACGCAAGTGAAGGACATATACTCGGAGAACATAATTGGGTTGTTACCGAGGCTGGGGACATCATAGTAGCCTTGGTTGATTCGGCAGACCATTTGATTCAAACTCAAGGGCAATTTGGAGATCTTAGAACAACTCATATGCCTGGATTTGAGACGTGAGTGAAAGACAAATACTTGGAGGACATAATTGGATTGTTACCGTGGCTGGGGACATCATGGAAGACTTTGTTGATTCGGTAGACCATTTGATTCAAATTCCAGAACAATTTGGAGATATTACAATGTCTCATATGCCTGGATTTGAGACGCAAATGAAAGACAAATACTCGTAGGACATAAATGGGTTGATACCGCGGCTGGAGACATCACGCAAGCCTCAGTTGATTCGGTAGACCATTTGATTCAAACTCCAGAACAATTTGGAGACCTTACAACATCTCATATGCCTGGATTTGAGACGCAAGTGAAAGACAAATACTTGGAGGACATAATTGGGTTGTTACCGCGGCTGGGGACATCAGGAAAGACTTGGTTGATTCGGTAGACCATTTGATTCAAACTCCAGGACAATTTGGAGATCTTAGAACAACTCATATGCCTACATTTGAGACGCAAGTGAAAGACAAATACTCGGAGGACATATTTGGGATGAAATCGCGGCTGAGGAGCATAGGGAATCCTTGGATGACCTGGAAAGGAACGGCTGCTTAATGCGTATTGAATTTGGTTGATTAGATCATAAAGGGCATTTTTAAAAAGAGATAAACAGCCCTTCGGACACGCGGGTAGACCTCAAGACCTATACTCCAGGGAATTTTTGGATTACAAAAAGGGCGATAAGCTGGATTGTAGCAACTACCGCGCAATCACATTGCTGAACGCCGCCTACAAGGTACTCTCCCAAATTTTATGCCGTCGACTAGCACCAATTGCAAGGGAGTTCGTGGGGCAGTACCAGACGGGTTTTATGGGCGAACGCTTCACCACGGACCAGGTGTTCGCCATTCGCCAAGTACTGCAGAAATGCCGCGAATACAACGTGCCCACACATCATCTATTCATCGACTTCAAAGCCGCATATGATACAATCGATCGGGACCAGCTATGGCAGCTAATCCACGAAAACGGATTTCCGGATAAACTGACACGGTTGATCAAAGCGACGATGGATCGGGTGATGTGCGTAGTTCGAGTTTCAGGGGCATTCTCGAGTCCCTTCGAAACAAGCAGAGGGTTACGGCAAGGTGATGGTCTTTCGTGTCTGCTATTCAACATCGCTTTGGAAGGGGTAATACGAAGAGCAGGGATTAACATGAGTGGTACAATTTTCAATAAGTCCGTCCAGCTATTTGGCTTCGCCGACGACATAGATATAATGGCACGTAACTTTGAGAAGATGGAGGAAGCCTACATCAGACTGAGCAAGGGCAAGGTGAATCGATCAGGTGGAAGACGACTTGGGGACCCTCCGTAGACTGCGTGGTTGGCGACGTGTAGCCATGGACCGAGCCGAATGGAGAAGACTCTTATATACCACACAGGCCACTTCTGCATTAGTCTGAACAAATAAGTAAATCAATAATATAAAATGTTGATTAGATAGCAAAATGAGATATGAACATGGCTGATATGCGAGATAAAATAACAGACAACAATATCAATATTTTTCACTAAAATATTATGACTTGATCTCCAAGTTATGCTATTTGTAAGAAGTGATCAATGTCATATACCATTAGTTTGTTCTTATCCATAGCATATCTTGATATTTAAATTTTATTGCGGTACAAATTTTTGATACTACCTGTTATTTTATCTTTTATGTCAATCAAGACCATATCATGTTTTGTTATTCTGTTATGTTCATGGCTTCTAGCCGGGATGCGTGCATCGTAAGCATCGTGCATCGCATTAAGCAACTTGCATGTTTGGCTACAATCCTCAGTTAGAACTTCGCGGAAAGCAGACGCAATCTTACCTTAACAATGGCGTCTGTTGCAGTTTAGTGGTAAATCATCGTGCGATCAGCCAGCAGCAACAATCAAGTGACATTTTCTATTATTATAATACTCGTTTTATGACAAGTGAAGACATTCCACCAAAAGCTAAAACATATTTCTTATAACATTTTCTCGCAAGTTTAGGACTCATGTTTGACTGCTATTGTGGCGGGAACATCATCATCAAACAGAATTAATTATTTCTTATCCTGCACAGATAAAAGTTATAAAATAGAACACTAATACGCAATAAGTTTTTTAATTTTTAAACTTGGTCACATAACGTTAACAAACTAAATAACCTAATAAATAGACTATATGACTTTTCAAACTACGTCAAAATTGCTTTTAAACAGTTATTTGAAAGCTAGAAAAACGTTGCATTTAAATTTTCGATATTATCATTTGAGACATTGACTAGTTTGTATTCACTTACATTTTGCATTAGTGTCGAGTCGATTCCAGATCCGAACTTCACTGCAACTCATCCTTATCCTATTCCATGGCGTTCAAGAGATCTGCAAGGACTCTTCTTTCATTACCCTCTCCTTTATCGGCCTTGGATTGACTTGCGTTCTCATTGCCCCACCAAATGCTGCAAAATGAAAATGAAATTTCGATCATCGAATACAATAATCCACCTCACAAAATCAATCTTTTTTATTTTTCATTCAGTCTAGGAATTACTGAATAATCGAATTAAATCCTTTCCTGGAATAAACCGTCGAATCCTTTTCCCGTATCTAATCCCGGAATTCAACATTCGCCCACAAACATTACTAAAGGCTCATACCTTGGAAACCCAATTTTACCACTTTATATTCATAGTCCCACAGGAATTTACCTGCTCTTCAAATTTGTCCGCACACATAGTTTTGTTGTGACCCCACTCCGTTAATAATTTCACCCGGGCTTGGCACCCGAACGAAAGAGATCGACCCTTTCTCCAATGGACCCGGGACCTAACGTTTCCCCTTCGTGCTCCGGGTGTCGTTATCAATTCACATGAGTACCAGACTGAACGCTTTCGATTTAGTGCTGCCGCCGCCGCCGCCACTCCGCAATACAATTCCATTTTGATTACGGTCATTGCTCGGGCGAGACGCGCCCTTTTCTCCAGCTCACCCGGTCGGTTGGGGCGACACAAAAGGATTATATATTCAGGGCTCGGAGGTTTTCCGCTGAACTGTGCTGAACTGAAACAGAGGTTCGACCGGACCGGACCCAACCGGACCGAGGGTTATCCAATTTGTCTTACTGCCGTGATAACATAAAATTTTCATTTTGCGATATCGTTCGAAGTGGTTTGTTTGTCTTATCGAACACATCAGCGAAGGTTCAAAAGTAGGTGCCCCGAGAAAATATAATGAATTATATGCTAAGTAGGTGCCAACGGGTCAGGTGAAGTTTGTGCTCAGTTAATAAATTCATTCGGGGTGCATTTCACCTTTTTATATAGCGTTGCTAGTTTCTTGCTTGCAATTGGCGTTCTGCAATTTTTTATTTTGGAAAAGTAGCCTAAAATTAATTTGGATAAAACGCAAAGTAAGAAGTGAAACCGAGTTCCAAATAAGCTTGAAAATATTCACAATTTATTTAATGGGTTCTTTCGAAAAACAAATGGAGCATGATGAAGTTTGTTTTTCCATTCCATTTTGCATTCCGTTTGATCACTCCTCTCCTCACTAATTGATACCAGCTGCAACATTTAGCCGATTTTCCACACCGGAGACATCATCATTAAGGGCTTGTATAACAACAATCAGTGCAAGCACACAGTGTTCGAGTACTCTTACCAACTCCTTCAATTTCCCCCCACATGCACAAAGATTATGTATTTGAACTTTCGACCTTGGTGGTGGAGGATTTCCATCATTAAATCAATCGCGTTCGACCCACCGCACACGCACTCTGTCAACGTTTCCCTGTTTTCCGGCACTCTTCGCTCGGGTTACACCTTCTGGGATATCAACAGAAGTTAGTTCAGAGAGCAGCAGGAAAAACCACCTAAACATCAGAATGTATACAACTTAGAAACGTTTTTGCCGCGGCGCCTCCGTCGGTGATAGTCCCGGGGACGCGCTGATCGTGATAGCACGTTCTCTGAATTATGAATATGAACGATGAACGACGACGCACTCCACGCCAACGTGATGCGGATGAATGCCGTTAGGTCGAAGGGGTCTAAGTCGAAATAAGAAATATGTTAAAGGGTAGATGTACTATGTTTCGCCACCTTGGAAAAACAAATAGATTTTTTAACGATTTAGTGCAATATTTTATCTCTTTATATTCAATAATCATACACTCAGTAAGCATCCATACGCCATACGATATCCTAAAATACTCTTATTAGAAATCATTGATTTCGGATGAAAAATGCATCTGAAAATAATAGTCTCAATGTCAAGCCATTTTTTGTCCGTTTGTAGAAAAGGGCAAAATAAACAAATGCCGGAAAATTTATCAAACCCTCAAACTTAGGACCAATACACGTACACATTCTTAAGCATTATTAAAAAAATGCGATTTTTTTAAATAAAATAGTTCACGTTTTTATCTTACTATTTTTTTTAAACATGTATTAATTTTCGCTATATGGGGCAGTGAGCTGATTCCCATCGTAATTTGTCCTGCTTGGTTTTCAAATCTAATTTAAACGCTAGCCCAACTACTGACTCAAGCTAAGTTGTATGTAACATGTGTTTTAGAGTTCCTACTTTCCTTTGCGTACAATTAGCACAATAAACAAATCGTAGTTTATTAGAAATTGGTAATCAAAAATACCCTTCCGTTTTTTAAATTTGTTCTACGAATATCTTTTTTTGATTTCAACAAGTACACCAAATTAGTTTTTTATGCGGTATACATACTGCCGCTAACAGCAAGTCAGACTTATCTGTATATGGGTGCCATATACAGATAAGTCTGACTTGCGGTTAGCGGCAGTATACACCGTGTTAAATCAAAAAGACATAAATTCATAAAATATGGTTCTGTTCTGAATATGTTTTGTGTCCATTGTGGAACACAGAAGAGAATATATGTATGGACGATGTTCTTGGTTATCCAAGAAATCCCAGAAATAAAGGACTTTAGATCTACACGCGTAGATCTAGATAGGATCTTTGACCCAGTTTTAAATATGTTATGTGCCGTGGTGTTAACGCACATAAGAGCGTCTCTGGTGGATTGTCGGTGTCTGATTATCACTGGAGTTCCACAAATGATGATTGAATAACGATAGCGGTACTAGTCTGTTTAAATGGTTTGCGGGTCAGAATTACACGGTTTTACATAGAACAGATTGCGTCTATTTATAATTCTTACTGAACACAGTTACTTAACTTGGCATATGAACATTGACTTGTATTTCATAAACTTGGACTGTAACACTTGACGGAATAACTGCGGCGCGACACTACAGTAACTAACAATGATGACTATCTATTTCACTATGACTCGTTTATTACGATGGACCATCTATGCGGACTATATTTAGGAACTATCTTTACTAACTATCTTTACGAACTATCTCCTTTCTTAGTTACGAAATAGGGTTAAATACCCTTCGAAATGTATGGAATCTAACAGCTAATTGTTTCTCTTACAATGTGCTTATTTACATCGGTCATTGGTCTTCTGTGTCTTAAATCTCATTTATCCATATTGGCGGGAAAATACTGGAAGTATTTCTGAGTAATTGCGGTTGCATACTAGTCGGGCAATTGAAGTGAAATCTTATCGTTATTAACTGATATCGGTAATCTACTCTAGACTGGTGCATGAACTGAACATGAACTGGTGCGTAAACACGTGGTTATCCAAGAAATCCCTGAAAAGAAGGCCATCAGCGGTTCTTAACCTGGGGGTACCTTTGCTGGTCACCTGGAACAAAAAAGCATGATGGCGGATGTATTACAATTGCGATAAAAACACATTGATAAAGTTTTAATATTTTTTAATTCGAAAACTTTGTTTTTTACATAATATGCACGAGGATCAGTAAATCAAATACTTTTGAATCCTGTCCACCCCAAACAGTACATTGTATGAAGGGCTGTGGAACAAAAGGACAAAGCGTCGAATGAACAAATTTTAAAAATCTTCAATGTAATCTATCTGATCGAGACAAATAAACGGTCGGCTCGAAAGCCTCCTTTCCAGGGGCTCGAAAGCCTCCTTTCCAGGGGCTCGAAAGCCTCCTTTCGGAAGGCTCGAAAGCCTCATTTCCAGAGGCTCGAAAGCCTCCTTTCAAGAGGCTCGAAAGCCTCCTTTCAAGAGGCTCAAAAACCTCCTTTCAAGAGGCTCGAAAACATCCTTTCAAGAGGCTCGGAAGCCTCCTTTCAAGAGGCTCGGAAGCCTTCTTTCAAGAGGCTCGGAAGCCTCCTTTGAAGAGGCTCGGAAGCCTCCTTTGGCTCGGAAGCCTCCTTTCAAGAGGCTCAGAAGCCTTCTTTCAAGAGGTTCGGAAGCCTCCTTTGAAGAGGCTCGGAAGCCTCCTTTCAAGATACTCGGGAGCCTCCTTTCAAGAGGCTCGGAAGCCTCCTTTCAAAAGGCTCGAAAGCCTCTCTCGAAAGCCTCCTTTCAAGAGGCTCGGAAGCCTCCTTTCCAGAGGCTCGGAAGCCTCCTTTCCAGAGGCTCGGAAGCCTCCTTTCCAGAGGCTCGGAAGCCTCCTTTCCAGAGGCTCGGAAGCCTCCTTTCCAGAGGCTCGGAAGCCTCCTTTCCAGAGGCTCGGAAGCCTCCCTTCCAGAGGCTCGGAAGCCTCCTTTCCAGAGGCTCGGAAGCCTCCTTTCCAGAGGCTCGGAAGCCTCCTTTCAAGAGGCTCGGAAGCCTCCTTTCAAGAGGCTCGGAAGCCTCCTTTCCAGCAGAGATGCATCTGAACACGAGAACGCGTGTTCGTGTTCAAAATGTTCTGAACACTGCACACTGTTCAAGAGCACTTACCTAACTTAGCAACTTGTATCCTAGGAAAACAAATTCAAGCGACGGCATGCTACACATTTTTCAGGAATCTTAGGAATCTTAGTTACCATGATCGTTTTGCTTGCGTACCAACCCAGTGCACACTGAACTGTGTTCAGAGTTCAAAACTAAGAACACCAAGGCACGCTCTTGGCTCATGTTCTGTTCAAGATGCATCTCTGCTTTCCAGAGGCTCGGAAGCCTCCTTTCAAGAGGCTCGGAGGCCTCCTTTCAAGAGGCTCGGAAGCCTCCTTTCAAGAGGCTCGGAAGCCTCCTTTCAAGAGGCTCGGAAGCCTCCGTTCAAGAGGCTCAAAGGCATCCTTTCAAGAGCCTCGGAAACCTCCTTTCAAGAGGCTCGGAAGCCTCCTTCAAGAGGCTCAAAGCCTCCTTTCAAGAGGCTCAGGAAGCCTCCTTTCAAGAGGCTCAGAAGCCTCCTTTCAAGAGGCTCAGAAGCCTCCTTTCAAGAGGCCTGAAGCCTCCTTTCAAGAGGCCTGAAGCCTCCTTTCAAGAGGCCTGGAAGCCTCCTTTCAAGAGGCTCAGAAGCCTCCTTTCAAGAGGCTCAGAAGCCTCCTTTCAAGAGGCTCAGGAAGCCTCCTTTCAAGAGGCTCAAGAGCCTCCTTTCAAGAGGCCTCAGAAGCCTCCTTTCAAGAGGCTCAGAAGCCTCCTTTCAAGAGGCTCAGGAAGCCTCCTTTCAAGAGGCCTGGAAGCCTCCTTTCAAGAGGCCTGGAAGCCTCCTTTCAAGAGGCTCGGAAGCCTCCTTTCAAGAGGCCTGGAAGCCTCCTTCAAGAGGCTCAGGAAGCCTCCTTCAAGAGGCTCAGCCTCCTTTCAAGAGGCCTGGAAGCCTCCTTCAAGAGGCCTGGAAGCCTCCTTTCAAGAGGCTCAGAAGCCTCCTTTCAAGAGGCCTCAGAAGCCTCCTTTCAAGAGGCTCAGAGCCTCCTTTCAAGAGGCTCAGAAGCCTCCTTTCAAGAGGCCTGGAAGCCTCCTTTCAAGAGGCCTGGAAGCCTCCTTTCAAGAGGCCTGGAAGCCTCCTTTCAAGAGGCCCAGCCTCCTTCAAGAGGCTCAGAAGCCTCCTTTCAAGAGGCCTGAAGCCTCCTTTCAAGAGGCCTCAAGCCTCCTTTCAAGAGGCCTGGAAGCCTCCTTTCAAGAGGCTCAGAAGCCTCCTTTCAAGAGGCTCAGGAAGCCTCCTTTCAAGAGGCCTGGAAGCCTCCTTCAAGAGGCTCAGGCCTCCTTTCAAGAGGCCTCAAGCCTCCTTTCAAGAGGCTCAAGCCTCCTTCAAGAGGCCTCAGAAGCCTCCTTTCAAGAGGCTCAGAAGCCTCCTTTCAAGAGGCTCAGGCCTCCTTTCAAGAGGCTCAGAAGCCTCCTTTCAAGAGGCTCAGAGCCTCCTTTCAAGAGGCCTGGAAGCCCTTCAAGAGGCTCAGGCCTCCTTTCAAGAGGCCTCAGAGCCTCCTTTCAAGAGGCTCAGGCCTCCTTTCAAGAGGCTCAGAGCCTCCTTTCAAGAGGCTCAGAAGCCTCCTTCAAGAGGCCCGGAAGCCTCCTTTCAAGAGGCCCAGCCTCCTTTCAAGAGGCCTCAGAGCCTCCTTTCAAGAGGCCCGGAAGCCTCCTTTCAAGAGGCCTGGAAGCCTCCTTCAAGAGGCCTGGAAGCCTCCTTTCAAGAGGCTCGGAAGCCTCCTTTCAAGAGGCCCGGAAGCCTCCTTTCAAGAGGCTCAGAAGCCTCCTTTCAAGAGGCCTGGAAGCCTCCTTCAAGAGGCCTGGAAGCCTCCTTTCAAGAGGCTCAGAGCCTCCTTTCAAGAGGCCTGGAAGCCTCCTTTCAAGAGGCTCAGGCCTCCTTTCAAGAGGCTCAGAGCCTCCTTTCAAGAGGCCCAGAAGCCTCCTTTCAAGAGGCTCAGCCTCCTTCAAGAGGCTCAGAAGCCTCCTTTCAAGAGGCTCAGAGCCTCCCTTTCAAGAGGCCTCAGAAGCCTCCTTTCAAGAGGCTCAGAAGCCTCCTTTCAAGAGGCTCAGAAGCCTCCTTTCAAGAGGCTCAAGCCTCCTTCAAGAGGCCTGGAAGCCTCCTTTCAAGAGGCCTGGAAGCCTCCTTTCAAGAGGCCCGGAAGCCTCCTTTCAAGAGGCCTCAGAAGCCTCCTTTCAAGAGGCCCGAAGCCCTTTCAAGAGGCCCAGCCTCCTTTCAAGAGGCCCAGCCTCCTTCAAGAGGCCCGGAAGCCTCCTTTCAAGAGGCCTCAGAAGCCTCCTTTCAAGAGGCCTGGAAGCCTCCTTCAAGAGGCCTCAGCCTCCTTCAAGAGGCTCAAGCCTCCTTTCAAGAGGCCTGGAAGCCTCCTTTCAAGAGGCTCAGAAGCCTCCTTTCAAGAGGCCTGGAAGCCTCCTTTCAAGAGGCCTGAAGCCTCCTTTCAAGAGGCCTGAAGCCTCCTTTCAAGAGGCCTGGAAGCCTCCTTTCAAGAGGCCTGGAAGCCTCCTTTCAAGAGGCTCAGGAAGCCTCCTTCAAGAGGCCTGGAAGCCTCCTTTCAAGAGGCTCAGAAGCCTCCTTTCAAGAGGCCTCAAGCCTCCTTTCAAGAGGCCTGGAAGCCTCCTTCAAGAGGCCTCAGAGCCTCCTTTCAAGAGGCCTGGAAGCCTCCTTTCAAGAGGCCTCAAGCCTCCTTCAAGAGGCCTGGAAGCCTCCTTTCAAGAGGCCTGGAAGCCTCCTTTCAAGAGGCCTGGAAGCCTCCTTTCAAGAGGCCCGAAGCCTCCCTTCAAGAGGCCTGGAAGCCTCCTTTCAAGAGGCTCAGGAAGCCTCCTTTCAAGAGGCCTGGAAGCCTCCTTTCAAGAGGCTCAGAAGCCTCCTTTCAAGAGGCTCAGAAGCCTCCTTTCAAGAGGCCTGAAGCCTCCTTTCAAGAGGCCTGGAAGCCTCCTTTCAAGAGGCCTCAGGAAGCCTCCTTTCAAGAGGCTCAGGAAGCCTCCTTTCAAGAGGCTCGGAAGCCTCCTTTCAAGAGGCTCAGAGCCTCCTTCAAGAGGCCTCAAGCCTCCTTTCAAGAGGCTCAGGAAGCCTCCTTTCAAGAGGCCTGAAGCCTCCTTTCAAGAGGCTCAGAAGCCTCCTTTCAAGAGGCTCAGAAGCCTCCTTCAAGAGGCCTGAAGCCTCCTTTCAAGAGGCTCAAGCCTCCTTCAAGAGGCCTGGAAGCCTCCTTCAAGAGGCTCAGAAGCCTCCTTCAAGAGGCCTGGAAGCCTCCTTTCAAGAGGCTCAGGAAGCCTCCTTTCAAGAGGCTCCAGCCTTCTTTCAAGAGGCCTCAAGCCTCCTTTCAAGAGGCCTGGAAGCCTCCTTCAAGAGGCTCAGAAGCCTCCTTTCAAGAGGCCTCAGGCCTCCTTTCAAGAGGCCTGGAAGCCTCCTTTCAAGAGGCTCAGAAGCCTCCTTTCAAGAGGCCTGGAAGCCTCCTTTCAAGAGGCTCAGGCCTCCTTTCAAGAGGCCTGGAAGCCTCCTTTCAAGAGGCCTGGAAGCCTCCTTTCAAGAGGCCTGGAAGCCTCCTTTCAAGAGGCCTGGAAGCCTCCTTTCAAGATGCGTGGAGGCCTCCTTTCAAGAGGCTCAGAAGCCTCCTTTCAAGAGGCTCAGGCCTCCTTTCAAGAGGCTCAGAAGCCTCCTTTCAAGAGGCCTGGAAGCCTCCTTTCAAGAGGCCTCAGCCTCCTTTCAAGAGGCCTCAGCCTCCTTTCAAGAGGCCTGGAAGCCTCCTTTCAAGAGGCCTGGAAGCCTCCTTTCAAGAGGCCTGGAAGCCTCCTTTCAAGAGGCTCAGAAGCCTCCTTTCAAGAGGCTTCAGGCCACCTTTCAAGAGGCCTGGAAGCCTCCTTTCAAGAGGCCTGGAAGCCTCCTTTCAAGAGGTTCAGAAGCCTTCTTTCAAGAGGCTCAGAAGCGTCCTTTCAAGAGGCTCAGAGAGCCTCCTTTCGAGAGGCTCAGAAGCCTCCTTTCGAGAGGCTCAGAAGCCTCCTTTCAAGAGGCTCCAGCCTCCTCTCAAGAGGCTCGGAAGCCTCCTTTCAAGAGGCTCAGAAGCCCCCTTTCAAGAAGCTCAGAAGCCTCCTTTCAAGAGGCTCAGAAGCCTCTTTTCAAGAGGCCCGGAAGCCTCCTTTCAAGAGGCCCGGAAGCCTCCTTTCAAGAGGCCCGGAAGCCTCCTTTCAAGAGGCCCGGAAACCTCCTTTCAAGAGGCTCGGAAGCCTCCTTTCAAGAGGCTCGGAAGCCTCCTTTCAAGAGGCTCGAAAGCCTCCTTTCAAGAGGCTCGGAAGCCTCCTTTCAAGAAGCTCGGAAGCCTCCTTTCCAGAGGCTCGGAAGCCTCCTTTCAAGAGGCTCGGAAGCGTCCTTTCAAGAGGCTCGGAAGCCTCCTTTCAAGAGGCTCGGAAGCCACATTTCAAACCGGGACCGGGACCCGAGTGGACAAAAATAGCTCATTAATATCAAATGATGATAAGATAGCAAAGTGAGATATGAGCCTGACTGATATAAGAGATAAAAGATCAGACGACAATATCAATATTTTGCACTAAAATATCATGAGGACATCAACTTACGCTATTTGTAAGATCATGTATATATATCATGTGCCATTAGTTTGTTCTTATTCATAGCATATCTCGATATTTAAATGATATTTCGGTGCAAATTTTTGATATTGTTGCCTGTTCTTTTATCTCTTAAATCAATCAAGTCCATATCATCTTTTGTTATTCTGTTCATGGCTTCTGCCCGGGGAGTATCCTTTCAAGAGGCTCGCAAACTTCCTTTCAAGGGGCTCGGGAGCCTCTTATAATTCCAAAATCTACATAATATTTAGGATGTTTTGCATTTTGCGACAATTTTCGAGACAAACGTGATTTTAGGGGGGTGAAATATAGTGCTTCAACCCTAATGAACGGAAGTGAGAAAATAAAATTGGAAATAAGTTAATATTTGTACGTCTGGGCGTTGCTATTAGAATGATATTGGAACTCATATACAATGCACCTAGTAAATAAATTAAGAATTGTCGTAAAATAAATCATAATGGAAAACTCTGTGTGTCGAAATTGAACTTCTTTATCTAGATTACGATGCTAAAATCAGATGTTCTCAGGATACTTTTAATCTTCATCATATCCAAAGCTTGGCGAAAACTTGCGAGTTACAATGAATCAGATTTTGAAGATCATTATAACGCAATTGGGTGTTAAGATGCAAGTATAATGTTTAAGATAGTTTCACTTTTTCAAATTTCTAATGACAAATGTGTTTAAATATACATACACGCCAATTTTCACGTACTCAGTGACTGAGTAAAATTGTATTGCTCTCTCTTTCTATCTCACGGAAATTTCACTCAATTTCCGTTAAAAGCAGGACAACTCAAAACTATGAGTAATCCTGCTTTTGACGGAAATTGAGTAAAATATCCGTGGGAAGAAAAGATATGGCAATACAATTTTATTCAGTCACTGAGTAGGTGAAAGTTAGAGTGTACAGTGCGAAATCATTTAGATTTTTCTTCTTATTTTGTTGTCTAATATCAGTTCGACCTTTTGACCCGAACACCGCCACCCGGATGTTATGATGGTTTGCGGTTTCGTGTGTGCCATCTCCTTAGGACCGTGTCACACGCCATGTCGCATTGCAAATGAATAATTCGTTAAGGGTGCGTGCTGGAAACGAGTATCGTGGGCGACGCGATCGGGGGTTGGCACCGCCGTGTATTGAAAAGGGAGGAAAATGTCACCCCTTACAATAATAATAGATGGAGCTTCAAAGTTCGAAGTGCTCAATCTGGAAAAGATTAAGGAAAATGTTGTTCAAGTTTCCCGTTCCCCATCCTTTTTGCCCTTATTGGGAATCGAGTTACGGTTTTGGAAATCCTGTTTGCCGGTTTTCCTTCGAGGAGGAGGAAAACTGTCGTGTGAAAAAAGTCCTTATGCATGGAAAGCTGTGGGAAAATGAGGAATGTCTTTCTAAAAAAACACATCCTTTTTCAAGATGGAAATAGATTCAAGAAGGTTATCCTTTGATTGAAGATGAATGATGACGGTTCAGCAATTCAATGATTGACATGCGCTTTGATTTTTTTTTTTTCATTTAGAAAATTTTTGTTTGATTGATTCTTTACAATAAAATTGAATCCGCCATAAATGTATCGATTTCGAGCTTCATTTAATGCTCGCTGCATGTTCAATATCTTAAACACTAACAAGGCACACAAATAGCTAACAATATTTCTAAATACTTATTTGCATTCAATCTCTTCACATTTCTAGAACTCTTACTACAATCTCCAAAGTTCTATCATTATCAGCATTCGAGTTTTTCCCATTTGATACTGAGGGTGAAGGGGCTGGGCGGTTGCTAAAACCTCCCCATCACACTCTTTCGTGGCGATGAGTGCAGTTCTCCTATGAACCACCATAACGAGGACTGTGAGCTGTGAGCGCCACTTGAAATCTGAAGCAGCAGCAATCAACTCGTTCTGACCGAGTGAACGAGCACAACCATTAACCGAAGAATGCAAAATAGGAAAAATTCCAGACATGGCTGTTTCATAAACTAGAGATTCTTTTGCCCTCGCGAGCTTTCAATTCGGTGGTGGTTACCATCGGCTACTAAAATGTGTTCGCCCCGTTATTATGTTTTCAATCGAATGTGATTTTTTTTCTTTAAGTCTTCATCCTAAAAAGCATCTTCGCCCAAACGAATGTCATTTTTCTACCAATCATCATGTCTTCAAAACCCCATGGAGAAGTCATCATGAAGAATTGATTAAAAACTATATGGGGTGGGGGTGACGAAAGGTATATCTGCACATCGAAATATCATTTTTGATTAAGTCATAACTGCCTAACCAAGCAACGGATCATGACCAAATTCGCTTAAATATCAATTAATGAATAACACACCCAACCAGCGAGTGCGACTGTTAGATTTTCTAACAATTCTGTATAAGAACCTACCAAAACCTATATAAGAATTGGGCATATGCGAAATTGTTATACAAAGAATGTATACATAAACAAATATTGTAAGAAAAGCTATCAAAATCGTAAGGTCTCATACAATATTTGTATAAGAATCTAGCATCCTCGCACATGGCCAGTTCTCATAAAGGTTTTGGTAGGTGCTTATACAATTACCGGTTGGGTGCATTAAGCAGAATACATAGTCTTTTATGCATCATTTATAATTCCCACAAGTAAATCCAGTGCAAGTTTTCGCTTCAAACTGTTCCCCATTCCTCTATTTCAAATTTGAATTCTCATAACATACAATAATATCAAATATTTCTACATTTTTATAAGACTTCTATTTCGCTCATGTTTAGCAGAATGCACCACTTCTGCACGGTTCGGTTACGACCCATGAAAATATTTCATTTGCATAAATCTGGCCATGAATATTTGGCCACGGAATTTTTTATTGTTCTGGTGGACACCATCCCTCCAGCAGCCGCAGATCATCGTAGCCGTTCAACGGGTCGCTCCACCGTGTGGGTGGGTGGTTGATTGCGTTGTGGTTGTTGGTGGCTGATGGCGTATGGAAATGTGGTTACATTTCCATTAGGAAAATTGTGCGAGCGTTGTATCGCGTCTCGCCGTGATTGGTTCATCGATCCGGCGTGCAAGTGGAGGTTATTAAATATTGAGCAAATCGAAAAGGGTTGGAGTGTGGGCGGAAGAACCTCGTGTGTGAGCCAGAATACCGGTAATTACGGTCAAATTCGGTCGTATTTAGTGAAAGTGCAGACACGTGTCATTCTCGTTTGGGAAGATCCATAATGTACGTCACGCGAAAATGAGCGATTGTCACACTTTTTGTATAAAACATCTAGATCTTTTGTATGAACCGTCATGCTGCTTTCCCCTAAATGCGTGACGTACTTTGTGGATGAATTGGTAGTTCTTTTTTTTTTTTTAACTTTATTAATGTGTTATTGGCAGTTCTTGATATTTGGGGCTTTGAGGAGTTTGTTTTTGGTAGTGGCTTGCAATATAAGGGAATGGTCCCGTTTTTTTTTCATATCATTGAGTGAACATGCATCTCATCGTGAACCAAAGAAACACAGCACCGATTTCATCGCATCTTTTTGCTTACATGCGAACTCACCGCTGAAAAAAAAAATTACAAAAAAGAGAAACAAATCAAATTCTTTATCATTGCTTTGTTTTTCATGGGACAAACATAGGAGCTATGAGATGGAGTCTAGGAGCAGTACCAATTACCTTTCGAGACATTGACTATCTGACTTTTAGACTAATATAAATGTAAAAAAATCACAATGATTACAACTGACATAACCAACAGAATTTTTCAAATTTATTTAAAAGATTCCAAATATGCATAATTTTTGAAAGTCTTAGAATATTACAACATTAGTTGAATTTAGGAGAAAAAAAAACAAAACTACAAAATTTACAAACTTTTCAAGATTGTATTTTGAGCAACACATGTAAATTTTCTGCCACCATAATTGACCAAGGGACAATTTACTGAAGCAACTTCCGGAAGCTCGATGATACGGCTGATTTTTGGCCAAATATCTACAAATTTGTAAGATTTAGTAAACTGGCGTGTTCTACAATGTCGTTCAAGCGGTCAGAGCCATCATGATAGAGGTAACTTTAGTTTGAATTTCATCCGCTTGGCGGCTCTAGTGTATGTAGAATTACTTGTCAGGTGAGCTATCTCCCAAACTGTGGGAGTTAGAATGCTGCCGTCTTCTACAAAGTTGTTTGAGAGTTAAGGACCATTGCGATAGAGGCAAGTATATTTTGGAATTCAATCGCTTGTCGGCGCTAGCCCAGCCAACACAAAGTCATATATGATAGCGAATAAGTATACAAGGTTGAGGCGATATAGGCGCATTTTTTCAATTTAACTGCATGCCAAGTGTACGTATATGGCCTCCACTTTGTACACTTATTCGCTATGATATACGATCTTGTGTTTGCTGGGAGTGTATAAAGAATTGTTTTTTACGTGAGATATCTCGGAATCTGTACGATTTAAAAAGTTACTGTCATCTACAAAGTTGTTCGGGTAGTAATATCCAATATGGAAGCAGAATTAGTTCAGAATAAAACCGCTTGGCGGCGCTAGTGTATGATAATTACTTGTAAAGTGAGATATCTCGCAATCTGCGAGATTGGGGAAGTTGTCGTCTTCTACAAAGGTGTTCGGGTGGTAATATCCAATATGGAAGCAGAATTAGCTTGGAAATCATCCGCTTGGCGCGCTAGTAAATAGGGCAACAAGCAAGGTGAGCTATATCGCAATCTTTTAGATTTAGATACCGGTCAGGGTGAAGCCGTGATATTGATAACAAAACATGATATGAACTTGTTTGAAATAAGAGTAAAAATAACAAGCGAAAATGAGTGAAGAACCTAAAAATTTAAAAATTCACATTAATAAAGGAAGAAAAAAAAACAAGCGAAAATAACAAAAATTTGCACCAAAATATCATAAAAAATAAGTTTTTGCTATTAACAAGGACAAAATAATAGCTCAAGATATTGATAAGTTTTTATTAATGGCAAAACCTAATATTTTGATGATACAGGTAATCTTCGATATAACGTACCCCCGATATAACGTACACTCGATATAACGTCACTCGATATAGCGTACATTTTTCCCCGTTATAACGTACACTTTGAAAAATAATTTAAATTTGGGTAGTTATTACAAAATAATTTACTAAATTGTTATGATCATTCATGTAGGGATAACATTATTGTATGGAGTCTAATTTTATCAGCTAGAGGCATTAATTACTGTTTTCCTCAGTTCGAACTATCCTTAGAATTCTCCCGAGGTATTGGATGATATTGAGTTAATGAGGTTTTAGGCATGTCTAGTTGATATATGTCAAAGTCAGAATTGATGACAGTTTGTTTTCAGGTCTAAGTCAGCTAATGTCGAGTGAAGTATTGGTATTGTAGATCCAGACTTGAAATGTGTACCAGATTATTTTAAAATTAATCCTAGAGGAAATTCCTGGAGAAGCTCCCAAAATAATTTCTGGTGAATTTTCTAGAGGAATTCCTGTAGCAAATTCTAAAATAGTTCCGAAAAGAATCTCAAAGTTAATTCATGAAGGGATTAAAAGAAACTGAATAAATTTTCGAAACAAATTCGTAAAGTAATTTCTGGAAGAATATTTTAAAGAATGTCCCATGGTATTTTCGAAGGAATTCTGAAAAGAATCTCCGAAGGAGTTTCCTGAATATATTTTCAAGCAATTCCTAAAGGTATTTAAGAAGGAACTCGAAATAGAATTTGCGAAGGAATTCCTAGATTTTTACAGGAATTCCTTCGGAAATTTCTTCAGGACCTCCGGAAATTCCCGGAGGGATTTCTTCGAATCATCATCCTGAAATGAATCCAGTTATTCCTACGGAAATTTTTCCAGGAATTCTTTCGGAATTTCCCTTAGACATGAGGTCCATACTTTCACATCGTATTATTTCTTTAATTTCTTTCAAGAAAATCAAGACCTCCGGACCCCCTTCGGAAACTTTTTGAGCAAAACTTTTAGAAATCATCCTAGGAATTTCTCAAAAAATTCTAGAATAAAAGTGATGAGTGTTGAGTAAATTCTTGAAAATGTAGTCTAATGCGTTAATTGTTTGTGAATGGCAGGTAAAACTCGTCTCGTAGGTTTTCCCAGTACTCTAGCAACTGCAGTAGAGCAGGGCATGATTAGCCTCCACCACCCTATAAGACCGCATCCAACCACTCGCCATAGTCCTCCAACCCAACATCAGAAGGCCAGAAGTACCTTCGTTAAGTAGCCATTAAGGGGTGGCGTAATTGGGTCGATACTATGAGACGAAAAAGAGACGAAAAAGTAGGTCTTGATCCTGAGATGCGGTCACTATTCCAAAGTATTTTAAAGCGAACGGATGTTACAAAGTTGCCAAAGTTGGAAGTTGAAGGGTAGAGAGAAAGGACTTGCGACAAGAGAAGGCGTTGAGGACAACCCCACGGTCTTAACGTTGAAAACCCCAGCAAGAACTGCCGTAATTCCCTGGTTTCATAGTTGGCCCAATCTGGCATTGTTTCCGCTGATAGTCGATCGCCTTTTTGCCTTTCTCGTACAACTAAGTTGTACCGAAAGGCTATCATTTCACTCCGAAAACGAACTTTTTATAGAAGCCTCTGAGACCTATAGTATTATATACCAATCGACTCAGCTCGACGAGCTGAGCACATGTCTGTCTGTCCGTGTGTATGTGTGTGTGTGTGTGTGTGTGTATGTGTGTGCACAAAAGCTATAAAAAACATTAGACAACTTTTCGTATAGTAATCCTTAACCGATTTTCTCGCAACAAGTTTCATTCGACAGGGGACAAAGCCTTGTTGATCACTATTGAATTTTATAACGATCGGTCATTGCGTTTAAAAGTTATGAAGAAAATGGTACATCGGACCATATAAACCCCATATAAGGTTGGTGTCTCAACTAAATGCGAGAAAGGCACCACCAACGCTAGGTGGATTAATCTGGTTTTTATTGGTCGAGTTGTAACGAAGCAAGATGCGAGAAAGATCTCCAAGCCACCCGGCGATACCACCGATAAGCCCGCACAGCCACAAAAGGAAGGAAGGAAGAAGAGGAAGGAAAGAGTGATGCAGTGCTGCGATGAAGGCCAGGGCTCTGAAGACAGCTTAACTAGCTGGGATTTCTTTGACAAATCATCCGGAAACAACTTCGGAAATAAATCTAAAAATCATTTTTAAATTCGTCCTCAATGTTTCTTCGAAAAGAATGAATTTTAAGAATTACTTCAAAATCTACCTAATGAGTTCCTTCGGAATTCAAAACTTCTTCCTGGAATTCTTTAGGAAATTTTTCGAATCATTCATTTAAAAATATATTCACGAATTCCTTTTAAACATTATCCGGAAAAAACTTCCGAAACTCCTTTATAAAGATCTACGGAAAATATTTTGGTAATTCTTTCGGATATTCCTTCAAAAATTCCTTTGGAGATTCGTTCTGGAATTCCTTTACAAATTCCTTCGGGAAATTATTAGGGTTTTGAAAATTCGCTTAGGAATTTCTTCGGGAGGATTTTTTTAGGAATTCATTTAAGAGTTCCTTCAACCGGAAATCCCTATGGAGATTCTTTCGCAAATACCTTAGGAAATTTCTTCAGAAATTCCTGTTAGCGTCGAACTTAATTTCTAAATTAAAAAAGACGTTAATAATTTTTTTTAAAAAAATCAGGATTTTCTAAAAAGTCCTCCAGAAATTCGTTTAGAACTTTCTCCAGCAAATATTTCTGCAGGAAATTACTTTGCAATATTCCTCAGTTTTTCCAGCAACTTTTTCAGAAATTTCTTCGGAATTTCCTCTGGAAGTTTCTTCAGAATTTCCAGAATTTCTTTAAACATTTCTCAGTAAATTTGTTTTTCGGTAATACCAGCGAAAAATTCTTCGGAGAATTCTTTTGATTTTTGAAAATGCCGTTTGGAATTTCTTGGCATATCCGTTTAGGAAATCTTTGACTTTTTCGTTGAAAATTCCATCAAAAATTCCTTCAAACATTTTGTTGAAAATTCCTTCAAGGAAGTTTTAAAATTTCTGTAAGAATACATCCAACAAAATATCGGATAGAATTCAGGTATTTTGTATTATTTAATTGAAGAAAAGAATTCCTAAAAGAATCTGAATAAAATATCAAAGGAATTTCCGATGAAAAAATCATAACATTCTCCAGACTTTTGTTCAGGAACTTCTCTAGAAATTCCATCGTAAATTTCGAATAAAATTGATAAAAATTACCGTGATATCAACTAATTTTTTAAAGAAAAATGTTGGCGTATATAATTAAATATTTTTGAAAATATTCAATTTGGCGAGTCACGTGCCCCATCGTGCCCTAGTTTAAATCCACTAAAGATCGCGGATACACAACTAATAAAACAAACGGTGCAACGAAAAGCAAGCCTTGTGTTTCCAGTGCCTCCCAGCCTCTTATTTCCTGTACTTTATATAGAAATAAAATGACGAATACAATTCTTCGGGTCATTTTTCTTAGCAACGAAGAAGTTTGTAGGAATTGTTCACAAGAAAAGCTGTTTCACACTGCTAGCTGAGCATTAGATGAAAAATAAAATTCGCCCATAAAGTACATGATAGTACAACATTTATGTAGTGCAAAATAAGGATGATCACTCATGCTTCGATATAACGTACAATTCGATATAATGTACAAACTTGAAATCGATATGTACGTTATATCGAAGTTTACCTGTATTTCGGTGCGATTTTTTGTTATTTCCCCTTGTTATTTTTACTCTTATTTCAAACAAGTTCATATAATGCTGTGTTATCAATATCACGGTTTACTTTGTAACCGTTCGGTTCCAATATGGACTTGTTGGCCCCACCACAAGTGAATTTCCGTCACCAATCCCTCCCGATACGACCTATCCAAATATTGCCCCTCGGAACTGTCACACTCACTGGTCGAGGATCGTCTCACGAGTGAATGCGTGTTTCACTTTCACGTCATACCAAGTGTGACCAGATGCGATAGACGTTCGAGCAGTTTGAGTTCGGGTAAAAGATACACAGCCCTGTTTCATTTAAGGTGAAGGTGGGTTGAGTACCAAAACAAAGCTTTGATAGTATTGGTACAATAAAAACTTTCATATACTGTAGTAGTATTGGTGTCGTATTTATAAAAAAAAACAAAGAATATTAGTAGGGTGGTTCATAAAACGACCCAGCACCACCACGCTCACTCGATTCCGTCCCATGCTCCGAGTGTCCTCAAAAAACCGATTTGAACAAAAACTGGTTGAGCGCAAGCCGGTTCAAGTTTGTATGAAAACTAGTAAACCTTTTATTACACTGGCTACGGCGCCTCCCCTCCAAACGCTGGCGAAAAGAGAACCCACATAGCTGAAAGCAACATTCCAGAGACTTGAACGAAAACCGCACCGCAGGAAAGATCCATTGATTACGTAACGCAAATATAGCATTTTATACACTTACCCTTATGTCACACTTTTTGTATGAAGTATCTGCCCCTGGTACGATAGTGTAGACTAGACTAGACTAGAAGTATCTGCCCCTAGTGCGATAGATAGCACAGGCAAATTCTGGGTATTTTGTTGAATAGCACGTTTCACTGATGCCTTCTGATAAGCCTAATTATCATGCGAAAGAATCGCAACCTCGATTAAAATTGACTCCCAAGTATTGGAACGACCATTCAATATGGATTGTCTATGGAGTTGAAGCTCTTAAATATTTCATCCAGTCATATGGTCTCCCCCCTCGCCATCGCCCAATGACGGAGTGCAAGAATCAGAATAATGTTAAATTCAACCTCGCCATATCAACGTCATATCCCTGGGGGCAGCAGGGACAGTAGTGACAGCATGGACCATGTCCAAGGGCTTGACGACCCCTCCCCAGCTGTCTGCGAGTCAGGGAGAACTGCCTAGGGCGTGGTGGGATTTAGCAGTGGGCTCTGCTAAAATCCCTACCAAAAAACCACAAGTGCCCGTAAGCAGACTCTAGCAAAGCGACTGTGTGCCGCTTCAAAAGCACAAGCCCAGGGAGTGCCATTGGCACATCAGGATTGATTCCAGTAAGATCCTGATTATGGTATACTGGTTGCATTTTATTGGTCTTGTTTTGGATATTGAGATATTGTGAACGCGAGGGCTGGTAGTCTGGTTATTCTATTCTCTTAGTAAGGCCGGGTGACACCGACCTGAAACGGCGAATGGGCTAATGGCCAGGCTGTCTTCCGTCCCCTAAAACCGTGGCTGGCCTTGCAGCACGCGGTACAATTCTGTCGCTCAGCTGGCAGCTGAGTGGGAGTAGGCTCAGATGCTTTCCCTGACTAGCGCTGATCTGGCTCTGAACACGAAAGTGTCAACCCTCGCATGGCCTCCCTGCATGCCGCAAGGTATGTATAGATAACCATGGGATCGTGAAGGCGACTACACCAGCAGGATTCGACAGCAGCCACAAGGGGGACCCATCAGACATGAGTAATCCCATTAAAATAAAATCGACGAAGGAAGGAGGTGAAGCGAATGGTGGTAAGGAGAACCCTTTCACCAGACGCAGTGGCCTGGAAAGGTCTCCCCAAAGATCGCCGGGGGAAGGAGATGGTGAAGCCCGTGGAGGGTCTGAGGAGATGCCGGTTGAAGTAAAGATGGACGGCCCTACCCTGACCCGCGTCATCAAATCTGTGATGGCGAACCACGAAGAACACGGTGGTCACACGATGGAAGTAGTCACGGAGGTATCCGACGTGATTATGTCCTTCCTAGACAACCGGGTTAACTACAGCAAGGACTTGAAACTTGCTGTACAGGCACTCTGTGCCCTAGTAGTTGAGGCCAAAACGGAGTGGAGGTCCCTACTAGAGGCCAGTAAGAGTGCGGAGAAAGAGCTCCGCAAACTCGTCAAGGAGCGGAAGCAGGCGGATAAGGATAAAGAGGAGGCGGAATTGAAAATTCGTCTCTTGTCCGAGGGCAAACGACTGGCGGAGAGCCAGGTCGAGGAACTCCGCAAAAGGATGGCTGTAACGGGAGCGACCCCGAAGCTGAGTAAGGTTACGCAGGAGGCGAACCTGAAAGCGACTTCAATGCGTGGGCAGTGGACTGGGGATCCCGGTCCACAAACGCCAGAGGTCATACCCTGCTAGAGTCGCTAGCGGTACTAAACGTAGTCCTGCTGAATGAAGGCCAAGTGCCAACTTTCAGGGGACCGAGCGGTGATTCATGCATCGATGTGACCTTCTGCAGCGCGGGATGGACGGTGGAGCCAGAATGGGAGGTTCATGAAGGGGAATACCTCCAGCGATCATCAGGAAATTCGTTTTATGATCCGGTATACCCCCGTAGCAACCACAAGGCGGATCGGCAAAGCCGATCTAGGATGGCGCACCTCGCAGTTCAACCCAGAACTCATGGAGGAATCACTACGATGGGAGACGCGAACAACGGGATTAAGTGGCGACGAGTTAATCGATGTACTAACCCGTGCATGCGATGTGACGATGCCTAGGAGGACCAAACCTCCCGGAAATCGGCAACCTGCGTACTGGTGGACTGACACAATTGCAGACCTTCGTAGAACCTGTCTTCGAGCAAAGAGAAGGCTGCGACGTGCCAGAACAGATGCTGATAAGGTCGAGAGACGCAGGGTGTTCCAGACAGCGAGCAGAGCTCTGAACTACGAGATCAAATGTAGTAAGAGAGCCTGCTTCGAGCGGCTGTGCAGGATGGCAAACGACAATCCATGGGGAGATGCATACAGGATGGTGATGGCTAGGACTAATACCACGCCACCTGAGAAATCTCCGGGGATGTTGGCCAAAATAGTCGACGGGTTGTTTCCGAGGCATGGATCATCGAACTGGCCCGCTACCCCGTACGAGTCAGTTGACGTGGTACCGCTAGTGACTAACGAAGAGCTTATCGTAGCAGCAAGAAAACTTAAGCTCAATAAGGCGCCAGGCCCGGATGGTATTCCAAACCTGGCCCTTAAACATGCCATTCTTGCTGATCCAGATATGTTCAGGAGCTGCCTCCAGAGATGCATGGACGAAAGAAAACTTCCCAGATCGATGGAAACGGCAGAAATTGGTGCTATTACCGAAGCCTGGCAAACAGCCGGGAGATCCTTCGGCATACAGACCAATTTGCCTACTCGACACAGCTGGGAAGCTGCTAGAGAGGGTCATTCTGAATAGATTGTCGGCCTATACAGAGTGTGCTGGTGGCTTATCTAGCAACCAGTATGGCTTCCGTAAGGGCCGTTCTACCATCGAAGCAATTCGAGCGGTAACGGATACGGCCAAGATAGCGAGAGGTCTAAACAGAAGAGGTATTAGGTACTGCGCGTTGATTACACTCGATGTAAAAAACGCGTTCAACAATGCTAGCTGGGCAGCAATTGCTGACTCCCTGCACCGATTGAGAGTTCCGGATTACCTGTGCAGGATACTGAAAAGTTATTTTCAGAATAGGGTGCTGTTATACGACACTGATGCCGGTCAAAAGTCGATCGTAGTGTCCGCGGGTGTTCCACAGGGATCGATCCTCGGACCGGTTCTGTGGAATATTATGTACGACGGAGTATTGCGCTTAATTCTCCCGGCCGGAGTAAAGATAGAAGGCTTCGCGGATGACGTAATGCTAGAAGTAGCAGGTGACACTCTCGACGAAGTCGAACTGAAGGCTTCATACGCGATTGGCAGAGTGGAGGAATGGCTCAACTCGAGGCGGTTGTCCCTTGCACATCACAAGACAGAAGTCGTGGTAGTGCATAACCGTCATGGGCTGCAACAGGCGAGGATAAGAGTAGGGACCTGCACAGTTAACTCCGTGAGGTCTCTCAAGCATCTGGGCGTGATGATCGATGATAAGCTCAATTTTACGAGCCACGTCGATTATGCATGTCAGCGGGCTTCATTGGCGATAAAATCTTTATCACGAATGATGTCCAACAGATCGGCGGTGCATAGTCAAGTGCGTAGGCTGATAGCTGGCGTAGCATTGTCTATCATCCGTTATGGCGTGCCGGCATGGGCCGTAGCACTAAAAGCCGAGTACAATGTAAAGAAATTGATCAGAGTACACCGGCTGATGTGCTTACGTGTCGCGAGCGCATATCGCACCATATCATATGAGGCGGTGTGCGTTATAGCTGGAATGATGCCGATCGACACACTCTTAGAGGAGGATGTGGAGTGCTACAACGAAAGGGACTCGGTGCAAGTGCGACGTGTCAAGAGAGCAGCTTCGTTGCTTAAATGGCAAAGAGTATGGGACACCGCAGTCAAAGGTCGTTGGACCCACAGACTGATTCCAGATGTGTCCAACTGGGTTGATAGGAAGCATGGTCAAGTCAACTTCCACCTAACACAGGTGTTGTCTGAACATGGCTGCTTTAAGAAATTCCTACACAGGTTTGGCTTCGCAGATTCTGCGGAGTGTCCTGAATGTGTAGGTGAGGTAGAATCGGCAGAGCATGTGATGTTCGCATGCCCGCGATTCGAGCTAGAACGCAATACCATGCTGCTTATTAGTGGTATGGATACAACCCCGGACAACCTCGTCGAGAGGATGTGCCGGGAAGAAGCTATATGGAATGCGGTGAACACAGCATCTCAACAGATTATGTCGAAACTGCAGCGGTGGTGGCGTCTTGAACAAAACCAACGAGTGCAGTAAGGGCACCTGTGATGCAGTGAACACTTGCTCACCCCGACAACCAACATGTCGCGGGTGGGCTGCGGGGACCTCAGTATGTAGATATAGAGGTCATTGCGGTTCGCGCGCGGTGGTTGTTGTCGGGGTGCTCGTCTCCAACGTGAGATTATGATACGGACCGCTAGGTTACTATCATAGCTTGCGATCGACGGGTGGTGAGGTAGCCACCCTTGAAGTCGATGTTGTGTGTATTAACATCAAGTGCGTTAGCATAGGCGTGAGCGTTCTCAATAGTCCCCCCCTGATGTATTGCTTAATTGCGGGCCGGGGGTACGGACTGGCGAAAGGGTTTTGGTTTTAGTGGGTCGGGTAAGAGTTACATTACATACCCATCCCCACACTACCTGAGTACCTCCTCAGGTGTCTGGTTGCAGATTTCCGTTTACCCTTGCTCAAGGAAAAAAAATATCAACTGTCATACAAACCTGAAACGACCTGCGCACGGTAAGCCTCTATTCAAATCAGCCCAAACCATTGGATGACACCCAAATTATAAATCATAATCAACTGAGTGTGGCGAAGCAAAATTATTTTTTGAACCACCCTACTTATTAGTTTGCTGCTGCCGGTGCCGGTGCACCGCGGTGTTTACATTCGCTCCGCGATTAGTTTTTAATCGTTTTTTTTAGAAAAAGGTCCACGACAAAGGAACCTTTTTATTTTGTACCGTTTTTCCAAGGTCTCGAGAGTGCAGTGCCACGGAGATTTCCGGAAAAATATGGCGAGTGCCAGTTGGCTTCGATAAAGCAGGGTCATCGCTGGCCGAAGTGTGGCCGCCATCTTTCAACACCGGTACGGAAAAGCCACGTCATCAATCTCCCAGTGCCACACTCGTCCCGTCCGTGGAATGATCTCCGGACTGAATCGGCTCATCAAACAACACCAAGCCGGCTAGATCAAGACTGATCGGCCATCTTTCCACATCTCCACCAGAAAAAAAACCAATTCCAACAAAGCGCAAGTACCCCCAAATGTGACGTCACAAATAAATTGTTAAAATCGTAAACCTCAGGTGTAGCCATTGAAGGAAAGAGCAGCCCTGAATTATAAAGGTCTTTCACCATTTTCGTTGCGTCGTCCTCCCGGGTCCACGAAGGGACCATCAAGCCTCGTCCTTCTTGGATCACTGCATGTATAGATACCCCCCCCCCCTCTTTCTACATCAAATAGCTTTGCCCATCCTACACATTAGACACCTTTTATCGATTTATCGACAGCTCTTAGGTCCCTCCTGCGAAGTACAGAATCATCCTCACCTTGAGTAGAGGGGTGATTGAAGTAGCGTTAACGACCCGGTAGAATACCCTCACGTGAGCTAGCGAGTTTCAACTTATTGAGCTTTCATCGTCTACCCGGGCGTCTTCTACAAAGTTGTTCGGCTGCTAAAAGTCATGTAGAAACAGGTTTATTTAGGAATTAATCTGCTTGGTGGCGCTAGTTTATGAGGAGTTACCGGTTAGGTGAGATACTTCGCAATCTGTGAGAGTTAACGTCTTCTACAAAGGTGTTTGGAATAGACCTGTGTGCCGATTGAAAATTTGTCGGCGTCGGCGTGATAGATCAGCCAGCTGCGGTGGCGTGGTGGCGGTACACCGTTGGAAATCGGCGGCGGCGTGAGCTTATTTCAAGCAATAGAAATTTTCTGAAATTCTTCTACAAATTCCTCCGTTAATTCCACGAGTTCCTCCAAGAATTCCCCCGGAAGTTCCTCCAAAACATCCTCCAGGAATTCTTCGGGAAGTTCCTCTAGAAATTCCTCCGGAAGTTCCTCCAGGGATTCCGAAAGTTCTCCAGGAATTCCTCCAGAAGTTCCTCCAGGAATACCTCGGGAAGATCCTTTAGGAATTCGTCCGGAATTTCCTCCAGGAATTCCTCAGGAAGTTCCTCCAGGAATTCCTCCGAAAGTTCCTCCATAAGTTTATCCATGAATTCGTCCGGAAGTTCCTCTAGGAATTTCTCTGGAAGCGTCTCAAAGAATTTGGCCGATAATTCCTTTAAAAATATTTCAGGAATTCCTCCGGAAGTTTTTATACGAATGCTTCAAGATGTTTGCTCAAGAACTCACCGTGAAGACTTGTAACTTCTTAAATATTTACTCATTGAATTTCTCTTTAAATTCTCTCTGGAGTTCTTCCAGAAACTCCTCCAAGAACAGTTCATAAATCACTTCGCAAACTCTACAGAAATAATCACGAGGCTCTTCAGATATTTCTTCTGAATTCCTTCTGAAATTCACATAGAGCTCCACTAAACCCAACTCCCGGGAATTCTTCCGGAAAATTGTCCAATTTCAGAAGAACTTCTTATGGAAATTGAATTGCGAAATCTACATCTCAGGCCTGGTAGCGAGTCACTTTTTAGTGACTTGGTCACTGTTTTGAGTCTAGTCATTAAAAAGTCACTATTTGCACTATTTGTCACTATTTGCATTCAATTTGCATATTTTTCGGAAAATGGTCACTAAAGTCACTATTTTTGCATTGCCTGTTGTAAATGTTCAAAATAAAAATTATTTTTACCTATTACCATCAACCAAATCAAATGAGAATTTGATAGCAATATATTAAATTTGGGAAATATGCATCAAAGAAGTTCCAAGTGTGTTGTGAAAATCGTGAGGTTATTTCCGATTCAAATCAACTATGATCTTTTTCTTCACGAATGGAAATTATTACAATGCGAAATTTTAACATCAATTAAAGAATTGAGGAGTAGCGGATCCAGAACCACGTCTGTTGGTGAGCGTTAATACCCTCCGGTGATAAAAATAATGAGCAGCCTCAGTTACATCACATGACAATGATGTTTGATGTATCTGAACGTCAGGGAAAGTAATGAACGATGACAGAAAGTACATTATGATTGTTAAATGGTTGTTAAATCCGTTTATGATTGTAAAAGTCGCCTTGCGACCCTTCGTGATAAGTCTCGCAAAAAACATTGTAGAACAGTAGACGTTTGATAACTGCAAGTCATTTAACTGAAATGCTTTTTAACTTCAATTCGACAGTTGGAACAGTTTTGCGATAGTTGGAACAATGTCAAACTCTATGACAGCTGCATTGCGCTGCCCAATCGGATTCACTTCTAGTGCATCTGCCGTCGATTGACAACCGTTCAACATCTAGAATGCGTTGCAGTTATCGAACGGCATTCGCTAACTGAAAAGTAAACATGTTGGAGTTATCGAACGACTACTGAACAAGTTATGTCAGAAGTAATTCTAGCCACTAAATTTAAAACTTTTAGTGGCTTGAATTTCAGAAATATAGAATTTCTATAACAATATTATGTTTATTAACAATTAAAAATAGATACCCAAAAAAACAAGTGTGAAGGTATATAAAATGATCAATTTTCTTAAATCTAAAATAAAACAAAAAACTAATTAGATTTAAAAGATTTTTTAACTCGCACATTTTTAATCAACTTTAATACCAAAGTCTGCTTTTTAGAAATTTAAAGTTCATCAGAATTTCTGTAGTTCTAATAAAAGATTTTCCTCAGAATTCAAAGTTCAGAGTTTAAAATCTAAAAACATTATTTAAATTTGTTATTAAACCATAGACCAGTTAAACCAGGTAAAATCGTATTTTTCAGGCATTATTTTAATTACTTTATATTTTTCAAACAAATAGTCCTACCAAAGATTTATAAGATTTGTGAGTTCAAATAGTTCACGGTCTAGGAATCAATTAGCTCATTTTATATCATTCATTGGCTGTTATACAGAAAACTTTGAGCTCATATTAATCTAAAAAAGATTGTTGTAATTATCAACATAATTTTGTGACACAACTTGTAACTAACTACCCGTTCCCATGACACCGGGTGGTGTGTTACTTAATATGAGGCACCGCACTGCTAGCTTCTGGCTGATCTAACGAATACCATCCTCTATATCCAACTCCGAGATACTTATGAGAGTGGCGCAGTCATTGGCTTCTTACTTCCCTCCTCTCCCTCCTTATGATGAAGATCGGCGTGACCAGTAGCAGTAATCCTCATGCTTTTGTTGTTTTTGCCTTTTCTTGATTTCTGATAGTATTCTAGGATTTCAAAAATTAAACACTAGTTTGCAATCTACGAATTATACCGAAACAATGCTAATTCAACTTGTAGCTCTATAGCCGGTTCAAACCTTCATTCAAAAGTCACTATTTGGTCACTTTTTCTGCAATTGAAAGTCACTATTTGGTCACTTTTTCGTCATCGTTGGTCACTTAAGTCACTATTTTGAACGGCATTCATCGCTACCAGCCCTGACATCTAGAAAATCTTACGCGCATTCCTCTGGGAATTCTTACAGAAATTCCTACCCCAAAATTCGTCCTGGGATTTTTTCGGAGGGTCGTTCAAAAATGGGGAAATTAATTGTTAGGGAACTTTATTTAGGGATTCCTCCGAAAAAAAAAGAACTTCTTCCTTCGAAAATTACCCCCCTTTTTCTTCAGACTTATTTAGAAATTCTCCAAGAATTCTCTCAAAAATACCTACTGGAATATACATCAAAATTTCTTCAAAAACTCTTCCAGAAATATCTTTATATGTTCTCCTGGAAATTTATCTAGAGCAGAGGTTCCCAAACTTTTGGATATGCGACCCACCTAGCAGAATCCCATATTGCTTGCGACCCACCAGGTACCAAATGTATTGATTTTGTGAAATTAGATAAAAATGAGTTCGCGTTAGATTGGACAAATCATAATAAATTGCTTTTTATCCCATCATTGTATTTGTCAAAATTTCGTCAATTTTTTTAATTGGATGTGGATTGGATTTGGATGGGATTTGAATTGAATTTGGGTTGGATTTGGATTGGATTTGAAATTTATTCAGATTGGATTTCGATTTGATTAGGATCGGATTTGAATTAGATTTGGATTGGATTTAAATTAGATTTGGATTGGATTTTAAATAGATTTGGATTTTATTTAGATTGGATTCGAATTGGATAAGGATTGGTTTTGGATTGAGTTCGGTCGAGGTCGTTGACCTCATCAGATTTGTTGTTCTTTAATCATCCAATCATTACTTAGATCCTAATTTTAAATATGGATTAGATTTGTGGGACAAAATAGTAACAAAATTATGAATTAAGATTTGTCTTTCGCGACCCACCTCTGAATAGCCCACGACCCCCCTGGGGGTCGCGACCCACAGTTTGGGAACCTCTGCTCTAGAGAATTCTCCAAGGAACTGCTGAAGAATTCATGACGGATTTTTTTTGGAATATCCAAAAGAGTTCATAAAAGATTTTAATGATCAATGCATGTAGTATTTTTGGGGAAATTCGCAAAGGAATTCCTGATTTGTAACTCAAAAGAAAAATTTATATAAATTCGAATTTCATGTGGAGTTCCCGATGAGTTTACAGAAGGAATTTTCGAACGATTTCCAAAAAGATTTTCTGTGGAAATTCTAGAAGTAGACGTATTAGTTCATAAAGAATTTAAAAAATTATTATCGAGTTTCCAAACAATTTTTAAATGAAGTTCTGAAATATTTTCAGACTGAAATATTCTAGTACCTACTGCCAAAGAAGTTCTAGGAGCAATTTCTTGAATTCCTGAAGAAAAATTCCCTTATTTTCTGAATAATTAATCGTCGGATGCATTTTGTTTGAACAAATATTGTTTTGTTTGGCCGAGCATACGTTGTACAACGGAGGATCTAGTGGTTCCCCAGCAAACAATTCAGGCTGAATAAGCTTCTTTTTCAGCTGAAACAGCATATTTTCAATTGAATAAGTCCTGCGTCAACTTTTAATTTTGTTGGGTCTAGACTTTATTGAATACTAGACCAACTTGCCCGATCTCGCTCGGATTATAATTTTTCATCTAACTGTCAAACGTTTGTTTGATTGCAGCGTCGCACTCTACCTAGATCGATTTCAATTCGATGTGTACAGGTCTAGTATGGAAGACAAAAACCATTGTGATGGAGGCAAGTTTATTTTGCAATTCAGTGGATATACTTGATGGCGCCCCAGCATGAGCATAAGCATCACCGGACAATTCGTAGTGTGAGTTGCTATTCCGTGATTGACTAGAAATTGCAAAGTTGGACAGAGAACACAATACATTAGGTTTGGTATTTGCTACCCATTCTCAAAGTACACGTTTTCGGGAGCTCAAATATTTAAAGTCAATAACGGTGCCGGCCGTCATATAGGAAGGTAAGCACTGTTAGTCCGACTCTCGTTGCTACTAGAGACCGAGTATACCTCTGCATCTCCACGATTGTCTTGGGATAGCATATCGTTTTAGTTACAAAATATAATTTATCTGGACTCACTTCCGTAAGCGATGCGATCTATGGGATGGAAAATAACACTAATTCGCTGCCTCGCGACGAGAAAAAAGTTAAACCATGCACGCCCGGTTGCATATGAAAACTGAGGCGAATTGCGTTTTGGACGACCGAACGGAACGATTGGATTGATCGAACGGTAAAAGCCAGTATAGAAAAAGTTTTGATTAGAAATTCAACTGCTTGACAGTGCTAGTGTATGTGGAATTACTTGCTAGGTTAGATATGTAGCAATCTGTGGAATTCAGAAATCTGTTATCTTTATCAAAATCTCTCGAGTGGTAAAAGCCAATATGGAAGCAGGCTTAGTTTGGAATCCAACTGCTTGACGGCGCTAGTATATGAGTAATTACTGTTAGGTTATTTTGCAATTAATGAGATTTAGGAAGATACCGTAAGTTTTTTGGTAGCGGGCTTGGTAGTCATATGGCTACTGCTTCTGCCTCATACGCAGGAGGTCGTGGGTTCAATCCCAGGTCCGTTCCATTCTCCTACTTTGTATCTTCCTCTATATTTCTCATGTTCTAGCAATCGCTAGAACTGGAAATGGACTTTCATACCGTTTCCATTTTTATTCCTATACCTTCAACTTGAGTATTCTAACAGTAATCTGCTAGAATTGGAAATGAACTATAGAGCTCGTTTCCTACATCCAATTAGAAATTCCATCAGTTACCTTCTCCTATCTATCACATTGGCAGCTCGTTAACCAAAACGGACCTCTGCCTCTCCAACCTAACCCAGAAATTCCAACAAATTCCGCATGAACTCGTGGCAAGTGCAGAGGTATATTCGGCTTGCAGTGGGCGAGTGATTGCATCATCATTTCCTCCCCCTTCCCTACATTGACTTGCATTCTGACGTGGCAGGCGCCAGTATGACCTAACAAATGAGATCACCAGTACTTGTACATTGAAGATGTGTGCTAGTCCCAAGCAAACATCTGTTGGTTCCCTGTGCAAGAACAGCTGATCTGGTCATAATGGAGTAGCAACTACGAGCAGTCAATCAAGCTCAAGCTCAAGCTCAAGCTTTAGGAAGATACCGTAAGTTTTTTGGGAACAAAATCCAGAAAAAAATGTTTTTTTTTTAATTGAGATATCTGCCAGGGAGACCCGACGACGACAATGAAGCGTTCTACGCACAGCTGGAGCAGACATACGATGGATGCCCACTGCGGGACGTCAAAATCGTCATCGGTGACATGAACGCTCAGGTAGGAAGGGAGGAAATGTATAGACCGGTCATCGGGCCGAATAGTCTGTACACCGGATCGAACGACAACGGCCAACGATGCATAAACTTTGCAGCCTCCTGCGGAATGGTAGTCCGAAGCACTTTCTTCCCCCGCAAGAATATCCACAAGGCCACATGGAAATCACCTAATCAAGTAACGGAAGACCAAATCGACCACGTTCTAATCGATGGCAAATTCTTCTCCGACATCACGAAGGTCCGCACTTACCGCAGTGCGAATATTGAATCCGACCACTACCTCGTGGCAGATGCTGGGTCATTAGGCCGAAGGCTATTAGGCCGAAGGTCATTAGGCCGAATGGCCATTAGGCCGAATGAGAACTGGGGAGTGAGAAGTGAGTAGTGATAGCGCAATGAGGAAGAAGTAGAAAGGAAGAAGGAAAGATGAAGGAATACGGAAGAAGAAAGGAAGGAGGAAGAAGGAAGAAAGAAGATTCAAGAAGGGAGAAGAAATAAGGGGTGAGGTGAAGAAAGAACTTCTTATTTTTCACTTCTTGCTTCTTTGTGCTAATTCGGCCTAATAACCGTTTGGCCTAATGACCGTTCGGCCTAATGTCCATTGGCCTGACTCCCTCGTGGCAGTATGTTTGTGCTCAAAACTCTCGAGGATGTACACCACACGTCGGAGTCGTCCGACGCGGCTAAACATTAGGCGGCTACAATATGGTAGACTAGCCCACGACTACGCGCAGCAGCTGGAAGCGGCACTCCCAAAGGAAGAGCAGCTAGGCGCAACGCCTCTTGAAGATGGCCGGAAAGATATTCGATCCGCTATTGGAAGCACCGCAACTGCTGCGCTAGACACGGTACTCGGTTCAAAGAATCGACTGGTAGGTTGTAGAACAAAAGGTCGGAAGACAAAACGTCGAAGGTCGAAAGGACAAATAGTCGAATGGACAAAGGGTTGAAACAAAAAATCAGAGTAAAAAAACGAAGGTCAAACAGTCGAAAGGTCAAAAAGTCGGAGGGTCAAAAGGTCGAAAGGCCAAAACGTCGGAAGAACAAAAATTAGAACTAATAGTTGTAGGACAAAAGGTCGAAGGGTCAGAAGGGCGAAGGGACTAAAGGTCGAAACAAAAAACTTGAGTCAAAAGGTTGAAAGGACAAAAGGTCGAAGGGACAAACGGTTGAAACACAACATCTGAATAAAAAGGTCGAAGGTTAAAAGGTTTAAAGGACAAAAGGCCGAAGGGACAAAAGGTCCAAAAAAATCTGGGAAAGACAAAACGTCGAAGATCAAAGGTCGAAAGGACAAAAGGTCGAAGGGTCAAAAGTTTGAAACTAAAAATCTGAACAATCAACCATTCTTTTGCACATTTATGTTTATTTCTGTTTCACCTGATAATATTTCATTGTAGAATTTTTCCTTCTTTTGATCATAGGATTTTCTTTTGAATGAATTTATGTGTGGGCATAGAGAAGATAGTAGTGAAAAATAAGCGAATTTTATGACAAATTTTAAATTTATTAGAACAAATTGCACATGTATAACTATTAATGGGAACAAAAGGAAACAGAAACCGAAAAACGTTGACAGTAAAAGTGGTACATGTACATTATTAAAATCATTCTAAACGGCAGTAAACTATTTTAAAATTCAAAATAGGATTAAAATCTGTTGTGAAAACAGTCATGTTGCTGAATTTTCTTTTAAATAAGCTGATTTTAGTGAGTGAAACTGTACATTAGACCTCTTCATGTTTTTAAAAAGTATTTAAAATTCAACCAGTCAGCCCAGAATCACAATTCTTATGCTAAAATAAGTCTCATGTCAAAGTGAAATCGAAGATTCTTTGTTCCAACAACTTGTTTGAAGAAAACCTAACGTGCAAATTTACGACAAATGTTCAGCTTCTGATTTTTAAGAATTTAACGGTAAATCGCACATTGGCAATTATATTACTCAAATTTCCAGGGCAAAAATAGGAATAATAATATAATAAATTAGCAATCATTTGTCTTGAATTCAAGAATTTTGTAGAACAACGACGTTTGGGGGAAACAGTATTTTTATGCACTTGAAAGCTTGAAAATCACTTTAACATGGACAAAACGTGAACGGAACGAATCGCAATGTTCACAAGACTTGTAGAGCACACCGAAAGCTTCCGTATAGAGGTTGTTGCGATAGTTTTCGACGTTTATATCTCTTGTTAGATTTTTTCCAAAATTGAAAATGGCCCAAAAACACTAATTTGACTTGAGCCACCTCGAAATTTTATCCGAATAAGCTGAAAATTTGACAGGAGACTTATTTTAGCATAAGAATTGTGATTCTGGGCTGACCGGTTGAATTTTTGATACTTTTTGAAAACATGAAGAGGTCTACTGTACATGTACCACTTTTTCGGGCAACGAAATGGCCATTGTGATATATACCAGGAAATAAAATGTGCATATCTCGAGATTTAGTTGCCAAAAATCATTTTTTCGTTATTCCCTTACTAGATCTTTGCAAATAGAATCCGTTGGTGTAAAAAACCCAAAATTGACAAAAATGGTACTTTCGATGGCACCGGTTCATATGATACAATCGATCGGGACCAGCTATGACAGATAATGCTCGAAAACGGATTTCCGGATAAACTGACACGGTTGATCAAAGCGACGATGGATCGGGTGATGTGCGTAGTTCGAGTTTCAGGGGCATTCTGGAGTCCCTTCGAAACGCGCAGAGGGTTACGGCAATGGGATTGTCTTTCGTGTCTACTGTTCAACATCGATTTGGAAGGGGTACTACGAAGAGCATGGATTAACACGACTGGTACAATTTTCAATAAGTCCGTCAAGCTATTCGGCTTCGCCGACGACATAGATATTATGGCACGTAACTTTGAGAAGATAGAGGAAGTCTACATCAGACTGAAGATTGAAGCTAAGCTGATCGGAGTAGTCATCAACACGTCGAAGACGAAGTACGTGATAAGAAGAGGCCCAAGAGAAGACAATGTGAGCCACCCACCGCGAGTTTGCATCGGTGCTGATGAAATCGAGGTGGTAGAAGAATTTGTGTACTTGGGCTCACTGGTGACTGCCGGAAATGCTACCAGCAGAGGGGCCCTCCTTAGCCGTGCGGTAAGACGCGCGGCTACAAAGCAAGACCATGCTGAAGGTGGCTGGGTTCGATTCCCGGTGCCGGTCTAGGCAATTTTCGGATTGGAAATCGTCTCGACTTCCCTGGGCATAAAAGTATCATCGTGTTATCCTCATGATATACGAATGCAAAAATGGTAACTTGGCTTAGAAACCTCGCAGTTAATAACTGTGGAAGTGCTTAATAAACACTAAGCTGCGAGGCGGCTCTGTCCCAGTGTGGGGATGTAATGCCAATAAGAAGAAGAACCAGCAGAGAAATTCGGAGATGCATAGTGGCTGGAAATCGTACCTACTTTGAACTCCGCAAGACGCTCCGATCGAATAGAGTTCGCCGCCGTACCAAACTGACAAACTACAAAACGCTCATTAGACGCTAGTCTTCTACGGACACGAGACCTGGACGATGCTCGTGGAGGACCAACGCGCACTTGGAGTTTTCGAAAGGAAACCATAGATAGGGTGGGGTGCAAATGGCGGACGGTACGTGGAGGAGGCGAATGAACCATGATTTGCATGAGCTGCTGGACCATCGTTCGCACCGCGTAAATCGGACGACTGTGGTGGGCCGGGCACGTAGCCAGAATGTCGGATAGTAACTCGGTGAAAATGGTTCTCGACAACGATCCGACGGGCACAAGACGGCTCGCCGCACAGCGGGCAAGGTGGGTCGGTCAGGTGGAAGATGACTTGCGGACCCTCCGTAGACTGCGTGGTTGGCGACGTGTAGCCATGGACCAAACCGAATGGAGAAGACTCTTATGTGCCGCACAGGCCACTTCGACATTAGTCTGAATAAATAAATAATAAATTAGATTTGCACCTCCGGAGAGGAGGAAATACTCCCTTCCCTGTCAGTATATGACCATAGTTTCCACGGCGGTACCCCGTTTGGCATAATGCCATATGGCATAATGCCGTTTGGCATAACGCCGTTTGGCATAATGGCCATTTGGCATAAGGGCCGTTTGGCATAATGGCCATTTGGCATAATATGTATGCGGTGTCAAATTGAAGGCCATTTGGCATAAGGGCCGTTTGGCTTAACGACCATTTGGCATAATTTGTATGCGGTGTCAAATTGAGGGCCGTTTGGCATAATTTACATACTGTTCCAAATTATTTGCCCAGGAATCTACTTACCATCATCGGAGGTGAATTACTCCGATGATGCTAAGTAGACTTTAAAGCTCTAAAGATTATACAACAATTTGCGGTACAACATTCCGCGGTAATCCATTTATTGATGTACCATATTGCGAGCATTACCATTGCGCAATATTCCATTCTGCGTTTTGTATCATTCCGCAGTTAAATTATTTTGCAGTGAATCGTTTTGCTGCCAATACACGAGCAAATAATTATTTTGCAGTGAATCGTTTTGCTGGCAATACACGAGCAAATTCGAGTATTCAAAGAAGGCAAAATAACACATTTGGGCTTATACCGGGCAAATGCGAGCAGTTATAGAAGGCAAAATAACACATTTTGCCTTATAACAGGCAAACACGTGCATCACGAAACGGTACACCATATAATTGTTGATACAGTCAATCCTCCATGAGTCGATAATAAAGGGACCATCGGCTCAGGGAAATATCGAGAAGTGGGATATATAACCCTTGAAAAGCTTCCCGAGCAACAAAAGTCAGCCAAAAATGGTGCAGCAACTTGTTTGTGACCAAATCTGGCCACAGATGAATTGCAGTAATCTAACATGTGCTGCTAGGGTTTTTCAAGGGACCATCGCAGAAATCCATAACATATTTTATAATATGGCATAACTTGCTTCCATGACTCGATATCGAGTCATAGAACATCGTCTCTTGAAGGGTTCACTTTATATCCCGCTGAAGATTATTCACTTCAATACTTTATCATTTTCATTTCCTATAATTCACCCTTCTTTGAAACGCGAGCAGTTCTTTGTTTATTTCAATGGAATTTTTGAACTGACCATTTCTTGAAAGCCTTGATAGGAAAACTTTTATTCACTTTTTCTGTAATTTACCCTTCTTTTTGCATATGAATTGTGGCAAACGGCAATTGATTTGGAACCGTATATAAATTATGCCAAATGGCCTTTATGCCAAACGGCCCTAAATTTGACACCGCATACAAATTATGCCAAATGGTCCTTATGCCAAATGGCCTTCAATTTGACACCGCATACATATTATGCCAAATGGTCATTATGCCAAACGGCCCTTATGCCAAATGGCCATTATGCCAAACGGCGTTATGCCAAACGGCATTATGCCAAACGGCATTATGCCAAACGGGGTACCGCCGTTTCCACCGGGGTTGGTTACCCGATTACCCGATCCCTAAAGTTGCTCGTATCCCGGCCAGCACCACGAGGAGGTAGATAAGGATCGCGAGATGGGATCTATTTTTACACGAAGTACCAATGGTACGCTTTTTAGGTGTTCCTCGTAGTGCATTTGCCTTGACAAGCAAAACATACTGTATTCGAATTGTAACTCGAAGCTTTCTCTTGCACAAGCCAAAATAACAGCCGTTCTGAAAACCTGCTATTTACGTATCAAACCTCATGTTTTATAAGATAGATCAAACAGTGATGTAAATATAGTCTGCCTAAGCTAAGCCGAAATTTACACGTTGTTCTAGATTTTTTCGGATACAAAAGGTTTTTTCTAACGTTTTATAACGCCTTCCTAATTTGAGCTTAACCATACAATCAACCCAATTCCGAGTGTTGCATCGTAAAAGCATCACCAGGCGCCACCGCAGATTGAGCTCTACCGGTTTTGTGTGCCGTGATTATTTTGAAGGAAAAATCCACTCGCTCATTCGACAAAGCGAAACATGTCGACGGCGGTGACACACATGGGAACCGTAATTAAATGGGATTTTTACAGCATCAATTTTTCACCGCAAAATGCTTCCGGTCGAGGGTGGGGGTGGATATGCTTTGCTGTGGTGCTCAGCTCGCGACGTTTGGCCGATGTCCAATAAATATTTTTCTGATTTTTTCCGTTGTTGTCTGTTTTTTCATTTTTGCAGGATCCATGGCATCGAATAGCAACGAGAGGATATTGTTCCAGTAGCGCATCGTCCGGACATCAGCAGCAGCAGCATTTTAGCAGTAGTAGCAGCAGTAGCAGCAGCAACACCACAACCAGCAGTAGCAGTAGTGTCAGTGAAGGTAAATGATAAATGGGAACGGGAATATGATGCCTGGGTGTGGTGGGGCTGAATGAGTATGCAATCGTTTCTGCGGATTTCGATGAACTGTGAACTGTAATCGTTCGGACAAGACGGGCATTCAATGGGCAGCTGCAGGAGTTTTCTGTTTGCTGGCCATTAATTATCTTCATTGGGAATTCTCTGATGGAAAATAAGGATAACGTTTTTCAGCCATTTGCTTCGTGGAAATTGGCTCGATAATGTAGGTCAGAAGGGGTTCCGAACAATAAACGATCGCTATCTGACTATTCAGCTGAAAAATTGGCGATATTGAAAACGATTGAAAATCGTTGCCATGAATAGCTGTAATTATTTGACTGGAATATCTTGATCTAATTGAAAATCAATTGCTTGTAAATAATTTTAAGACATGTCAATAACGAACTCGAAATTGATTTAAATCCATGCACAGTAATTAATAATATAAAAATATCCATAATTGTCCCATTTGTTTATATAAAGACGAACACGTTTACAACAACCCGGATCTTGGAACATGTCATCAAATCAATGAATAAACACCCTCGCTTGACTAACAGTTACATATATGTATTCCATTCTACAGATAATAAGTACACAATATAATACTCTCTAGCTTGATTATTCGTTAACAGATATAAATACCGAACTCACATGAATCGATCTCCCGACGCAATGCGCACGTGTCCCAATCCCTCCGCCCCCTTCCTACGCAACCCCTTCACTTTCCACTGTTCAAACTGTCGAAGCAATCACTCTGCTGTTCCGCATCCGCTTGCTCCAGTTGTTGTTGCTGCTGCTGCAACAGTGCCTCCTTCTCCTTCTGTTGACTCTTGTTGCCGCCCGTAACCGTAGCGTTCGGATCCAACACCTCGAACTCTTCAAACTCCATCTCGTCGTACTTGCGCTTCTCGATCAGCCGCTTATCATTGGCGAAGTACTGCCGTTCGTCGAATTTTCCGAGCGAGCTCCAGTTGACCAGCTTCGGCGACGTAAGCTCGTCCGACTTGCGCTGCTCGGCAATCACGCTCGGTTTCAGATTCTCCTGCTCTTCGACTTCGCCGTTCCTGTTGTTGTTGTTGTTCTCGTCGTCTTTGAATGTCACCATTTTGGGCGCATTGGATGGCGGAATGGTTTCTAGGGAGTCCAACGTGTCGACGGAGGTGCTGTTGACGAGCGAAGACTTGCGCGCGTGATTCTCCTTCTCCTTGGCTGGTTTGTTGCTTGCTTTTGTGATCGTTGCCGCAAACGCCAGGTCGACGTTCTTGTTTCGGCAAACCTTCGGAGGTCGATCAGCGGTTGATTGGTTGGGCTGGGTTTTGGGTGAGGCTTTCTGTTGATCTATGAGCAGCGCTGGAATAATCAACTGATTGGGAACAGTGATGTGATTGTTGACGGTTACCGTGGAAGGTTCGTCGATTGGTTGTGGATTTGCTTTGACTGCAGGCAACTCTATGGCCTGACTGTTGATCGTGATAGTCGGTTCCACTTTGCTTTCATCTACCTTTTCGATACATTTGGATTCGATGATTCGGGGCTTGTTGCGGGAATTGAGGGTGTTGTTGTTTTCTAGTCGACTGACAAGATCACGCACGGATTCTTCAGGCTCTTCTACGGTCGGAAGATCTCTCAGAGTCGGAAGGTCGTTGTGATTATTGTTATTACTGTCCGTGATCGCAACGGAACTTGGCTTGGGGAGTTTGGGTCGTCCGGATATGATGCTACTGCTATTGCTATTACTGGAGTGGTTGCGATGGTTCTTCATAAGGTCTGGCGGAGTTTTGCCAGTTCCTGCAAGTTCCAGGCGACTGCTACAGCTATTGGATTTCACTAGTTTGAATTTCACGCCTGAAAGTCGAAATGGATTTAATTAGGATCGCTTGCTTATGATTATGAATGAAAGAGTGCGTCAGAAGCATGGAATGGTAAGCATGGTATGGTTATACGTATATTTGCGATGACCTTTAGATAGAAAGCGCAGATTGATGATGATCTTTTTTTTCCAATCTTGCCTGTTCCCATAGCCGCCGGTTATTTACATAAACTAAACCTACGGATACAGTTGTGCGGGAACTCGATTTACCTTCCATTTTGATCGTGATTCGGTGCGCTATGAGCTATGTTCGGTGGCTGTGGCTATACAACACTCATACTCGCAATTACCTACATCTACCTATCAAGAATGTCACGCAAGAACGTATTCAACAACTACCAGCTTGCCAATCCAGCAGACATCCAGACGCTTCTACAGTACCTAATCCGTCCAGCTTAGCGTTTTGACTACCGCGGCGCTGGTCGATCATTTGTCGGCATCCATGGGGTTGGCAAACCTGACAGGTTTTCCGTTCGAGACCACGAATCTCCTTCATGATGGCTTTGGTCATCGTGTTCATGTGCTCACTCTTCTTATCCACCACCCGACCACCGTAGTACGTCACCGTAGAACCACACTCCCGTATCTTCTCCAGCACGTCCTGACTGACATAGTGCGACTCCAACTCGTCGTCGCCAATCAAGTTCTCATCGCCGGAGTCTCCGTCCATCTCGTTTTCACCGCACTCGCACGGTGAGCTCAAGTCTCCGCTCGATACTCCGCTGGATAGGCTGGCCGAGTCCCATTTGCGAATAGCTGCATGAGAAACTACAATTTCATTAGCTTGCCGTATCAATGTCATTCAAAAGAAACTTACCCCCACTGGTCTTGGCGTCTTCGTAGGCTTGCTTGGCCGTCGTTCCAAGTCGCAAAGTTCCTTCAAACAACTTCCGCACGTTTCGCACCGTATCAGGGCTGGGCAACTCTTCATCCAGCAGTTCCTTGTTCACTCTGATCGGGTGATAGAAAAAATGTTTCTTCAGCCCCGGACCTCGCTTGGGGTTTTCTCCGGAGCCATTGTTGGACAACGCTCCCGTTGTGATCCGACAGGTCGTAGTGCTGGACTGCGGTGGTTTGTCGGAGATCTTCTCGATCTTGGTGCGGACCGGCTCAATGATTACAACGTTATTGTGCGCGAGCAACTCCTGAAAGCTGTAATCTTGTAGGTACTGCATCAAACCATCGAATTGAGCCGCTTTTCGATGGTTCACCAGCAAGTTTTTTTGAAACATTTCCGATTTCATGACCTTGTAGCGCACGTGGTCAAAGTCCAAGTTGTGCGAATTCTTCGGTTTCACCAGTGCAGCCTGCTTCTGTCCGTCGAGCTCAATGATCTCCACCGTTGGACTAAAGCTCTGAAGTTCAGCTCCTTCGTCGATCTGGTAGGTGGAGTACTTGTTCCGGGAGGAGTTCTGTCGCGATGTGGACTTTTTTGGTTGCTGCTGTGACATCTGCATTGGTTTCTGTTGTTCCGTTGAACCAGAACTCCCGGATTTCTCATCGGCTTTTGCTGGCTGCACCACCTGCTCGTTTTTTGACTCTGGAAAACTCCCCGAATCCACTTGGTCTTCTGTTTCTTGTTCTTCTCTGGCGTCGGCTTCGTCCATCATTTTGGACCAATAGCTTCTTACCGAATCCACCTTGTGCAGGAACTCCTTCTGCACCTTCTGCCCATCGTGTGCTCCCTTGCGAAGTGTTTCTGTTTCTTGTCTTCCAGTCTGCTTGGAATCCACTATCTGAATCACCTGTGGTCGAGGCATCTTCCTTTGTTCTTGTTTCTTCTCGTTATTGCTTTCAACGATCAACGAATCAAACGATTTGGTCTTCACTTCATTAGTTTTGATGAAGTTGTTGAAGGTTTTCGTCACTATGATCGGTGCCGAGGTGTAGATATTTTCCGTTGAGTTGAAACGACGAACGCCTTTGAAGAGCGGTCGGTCTACCACCCGATTCTTGACTTCTCGGCGAGCCTGTTCTTTGAACGGATTCGTATCCTTAAACAAACTGGAATGATCGACCTTGGGGCTACCCTCCTTGGGTTCCGGAGGTTTCGGATCCGGTGGTTTGCTATTTACAATCGGAATCGGTTCGGGTTTGGATTCTTCCTTCTTGACTGGAGCTTCCGAATGCTTCTTTGGTATCGGTTTCTTCACAACCGTATTGTGCTTGTCTTCTGCTTTAACTGCTTTCTCGATTTCCTTCTCCCGCTTCGCCGCTCTGGCGGCTACCTCATCAACAATAACTTTCTTCCCGCCAAGTTTAACTGTGGGAGCTAACGCCACGGGAATTTTCGGTGTAGGATCTACCACCACCGGAATAGGTTTTAGTTTAGTTTTAACTTCTGCGATCGCCTCCGCTTGCGGCTTCGGCTTTTCCTTACTCTCAAAATTGATCCGATTGGTGGTCTGTTTTCCGACAGTGCTCGCAAAAGTCGAATAGATAACCTGGTCGTTTTTCTTCGCAGATGTCTTCTCAGCTGGAGTTACAACAATTGCCGGAGTAACCGTGATCGCCGGAATGGTTGGACTATCCTGTGGCGCTACGATCGTTATGTCACTGTCCTGATCGCTGTTGGTCACTACCGAGTTTTCGTAATCCAACTCCAGTCCAAAATCCTTCAGGTAAACCTTTGATGATGCGTGACTAAGCACCTCCCTGGTTGGAGTTTCAACAACTTCGATGGAAGGGGCCCCTTTGTCGGATTCTTCCAACGAACCGTCTTCGTCTGAAGTGTTCTGCGTTAGATTGAGGTTGGATTTATCCAATCGTGGCAGCGAATCGTAGTGATCACTGTCGGTACGAGTTGACCTTCCAGAGTGGTCGTTGTCGCAGATTCGCCGTAGTTTGGCGTCGATTCGCTCCGAATTCCGCAGGATCTTGCAAACGTCAGCTGCGTCCGGTAGCGAGTTGTATTGGTGATCGCTGTCTACCAGAGGTCTCTCCTTGATGGCGAACTCCTGGCGGAGTTTGAGATTTGAGATGATCGACAGGCGTTCGATTGTGCCGCGACTAGTGTTTTTGATGTAGCGCTTGAGGGAATCGTTTGGTTGAATCTTTGGTTCTACTGCAACAATCTTTGGCTTGGGTTTGGTGACCTGTCCGTACAGGGTATCGATGGTGCTTTCTGCTTTCTCTAGATCCGTTTCCTTGAACAGATCGTCATAGTCTTCGATCTTGATGTCGATCAGGTCGTTGTCTTCGGTGAGGTGAACTTCGGGAAGTAACTCGTCGAGAACTTCTTTATCGTCGCTTTCCGATGACAGATAGATGGAGTCGTATGAAATAACGCTGGAGCTCTTGGCCGACACCTGACTGTCTTTGATTTCGATGATTGTTATACCGCTTTCCTCTTCCTCCTTGACGGTGAATTTACCCTCTCGCGGGTAGCGGTTCTTGAGCGTTTCTAGTGTAGATGTCTTGCTTGGAGGTCTCGGAGGTTCCTCTCTCAGTGAAATATCGTCCAGATGTTTGAGGTCCGCTTCGATGCCCGTTTCCGACTTGGATGCTCCGCTGTATTCGCTGTGAACTTCGACCTTCGAGACAAACTTGGATGAGTCTCCACTGCGAATCGAGTTGTGACGGCTGCCCTCGAAGCTACTCTGTTGATGGAGGGAATGTTTGAAGATCGACGAGTCTATGCTGTCCAAGTCGCTTTTGTCTGTATGCCAAGGGAACGGCGGTTGGCCTTGGGCTGCGGAAAATCTCCGCGCTAGAGTGTAGTGAGTGTCGTTTTCGGCTGGCTCCGATGCTTCGCCGTCGTCGTAGATAAAGTTGTATCTGTAAATAGTGAATTCCGGTTATAGTGTTCAGAGAATAAGGGAGATAAAAGTGAGTCACCTGTCTTTAAAAAAGTTGCGGTCGATGAGTTTTGCCCTCGGGATGAGTTGTGATCGCCGTGCGCCACGTCCGTGCAGATGTAGATCGTTGTAGGTTTCCTCGCGGATCACCGCCAGGCTACGGGTTCTTCGCAAGCTGCAAGCGTCGTTGCCTTCTGCGCTGTAGAACTCCTGATGCCGATGGTGATGGTGGTGGTGATGCTTCTGTCGCTGCTGTTGTTGATCTTTGTCCTGACCTTGCTGCTCGCGGTGGTCCTGTTGATCGCGTTGCTTCTGCTGCTGTCGCTGTTTGCTGCTGCTGGCGTTGCTTGCTGCACGGGACGCCTTTGGATTCACGCCGTAGAGATCATCGTACTCCTCCCGGCGGCTGTCTATGCGCGAATATAGATCGTACAGTCCTGAGTCATAGTCGCGGTAGCGAAACTGACCAGCACCAACCAGGCCACCAGTACCGGCCACTCCACCGGCAATGCCCCGATAGCTCGTTGGAAGATCTATATTCGAGAGGGACTTTTGACGCCACCCGGATCCTCGGCCCGGTCCACCGAATGAGCTGGACGAGTCACGGATGCGCACCCGGTCCACGTAGTTCGATGCGGAGTCGGAGTTTCTGCAAGTAGATGGAAAATATGAAAGTTAGCATTAGTTATAATGTGGCTTTACAATTCGAATAGCCGAAACAAAACCATCATACAGAATCCCGTAGAATCCCTCTAATGTTGCTGAACAAGTTGTTATTGTCTTCTCTTCTCGTCATTAAACTTTTGAGAAACTTCAGCATAGTTCAAATAATTCCAATCTCTCCATAACATGGCTAAAATTGAATCAAGGTTATCGTTCAATTCACAAAAATAAACACTTTTTCTAACATGACACAAACAACACCGTAAGCTTGCACAAATAAACCCGAAATACCTGTCACATCATCGATGTCAATCCCGTGTCCAACTGTGAGAACAACAACGTGTCAGAGTGATTATCACCGAGCTGTGGCAGAGCGGTAGATATCGATTCCACCGAAAGCCCACTTGAACGGAATTGCTTGCTGCTTGCTCAAACACGGCGAGTCCACGTCCCGCTGCAGTTGACACGCTAATGCATGAGTGGCAAAATGGATTTGATTAGTCCTTGTCCGTCCGAGGCTTGCTGTGGAGATGCATCCGTCATTGGATGCAAACGTCGCGTCGTGTCGTCGTGCGAAATTTGCCCCAACTCGTGATGCACGGTGTCAGCCCGGTCGTCAGTTTCAACGATTAAATGAATAATGTCAATAGGCAAATATAGATAAATGGTGTTGTCGGAATTGAAAAATGTGAAAACCGCGTGATCTACATTCGGATGCCGGTAATTAGCGAATCAGCGTCAACGGCGCACTGTCGATACCGGTTTGGTGAACCTCAACAACTACATTGAAAATGACCTAGGAAAGACCTTTTCCTGGTGCATGAGGTGATATCATTTTTCGACGTGACAAACTTGAGCAAAGCACCGATTGCTAATAGTAATCAAGTGAGACTTAGATAGTGAGAATTGCTTCACGGTTACGTTCGCTTTCCTTAATACAAGAACAAGAGCTTGTTCATATAATAAAGACAAATGTATTGCTCAGGATCTATCGAAACAAAGAAATTAGGTTAATATTGACAAAATTTCAAAATCCTAAAAAGTACTAACGCGTTTTGAAAATGTCCTTTATTCCTTGAGAAGCCTTTCTACCCTTGTTAGCACAACTGGCTCTGATAAGTTTTTAATAGATTCATGAGAAGCTTATGAGGACTTCATCAATAGTGTTTTCAAACTACTTGTGAAGCTCTTGATACTAGTTGCTTTTTGGAGTTTCTTGAAATGCTTTGCAGAGGTACGTGACAAGTTTTTGAAACTTCCTGAGCATCGGGTTTTCCGGATATTGCTCCAGGCATTCAACAAGGAATTTCTCCGGATATTCCTTATAAGGAGTTATTCCGAATATTCCACCAGGAATTCCTCCAAACATTACTTCGGTAATTCCTTCAGGAAATCGTCCAGATATTCCTACAAGAACTCCTCCGGATATTCCTCTATGAATTTTTCTGGATATTCTTTCGGGAATTCCTCTGGATATTCCTCCGGTTATTCCTCAAGGAGTTCGTCCGGATATTTCTCCAGATATTCCTCATGGAATTTCTCTGGAATTTGTCCGGGAATCTTCCCAGATATTTCTTCTAGATATTCCTACAGGAATTTCACAGGATTTACCTCCAAAAATTCGTCAGAATGTTCCTTAAGGAGCTCCTCTGAATATTCCTCTAAATATTACTTCGGATGTTTCTCCAGTGAATCCTCCGGATATTCGTCCAAGAATTAATTTGGATATTCCTCCAGGAGTTCCTCCGGGCATTTCTCCAGCAATTCCTCTGAATATTTCTTCAGGAATTCTTCCGGATCCCAACAAACATTATAAGCTGATTAAGCTAGTTGTTTTAGCTGAAAACGATTATGTTTGGTTGAATAAGCACTCTATCTGCTTCCATTGTTTGTTGGGATATTCCACCAGTCTTATTTGTCTCATTTGTTTTTTGTATTTCGCATCCTTTCTTCATCAACACCACGATCATCACTCGAATCCTGCCTATTTATAACCTTCATACAATAAATCTTTTTATGATATTTTCCAACGTTGTTTCAGAAAACGCACATGTTTTCGTATTCCTAAATCAGCTGGTGTTTGTTTATTTTGATCTCCCCAATCCGTGATTGGTCGACGCTGCTATTTTTCTTTCTGCACGAGTGATCAGTTTCTTCCCCATTGTTGCCAATTCCTTTTGTTCTCTGTTTACGGCAATTTCTCAAGCAATTGAACCGTTTGTTTGAGAAACTGCATATGTAACATTTTTGGCCAAAATGAGATTTTTATATATTCTGAATCCTCGTCCAAAAATACGTATTGTGGCAAAAAATACGAAAAAAAAATTTTTGTTCAGGAATGTATGAAATTTTTTTCGTTTGTTTGAGAAACTACATATGTCCACGTACTTTGAAGAGCAATTGTGGAGTACTGCTTACATTTTTTGCACTGAAAGTGCCCCAGGGTGTTAAGTTTTGCCAAAAACTATTGATCTGTATCGAAGAAATCGAAAGATTCGGTGACAACAACAGTTTTTTGTTGTTTTCTCGAAATAGTGTAAAATGGACTTATGCAGTTTCTCAAACAAATGATTCAATTGTAAACTGAATAATGATGAAATAATTTTGGCGACACTGATAGCTTCATTCTGGCGGGTTAAATCGTGCGATTTTTTCTCTCAAAGAGAGCTATCATGAGGTTTTTTACGGAAAACCCTTCCCTCAGACCTTAATGAGCTCTCTTAAGCTCCTTAGGAAGAGCTATCTTTTTACTAAAATTCTTGCATTTTTTTTAAATGGGAAAAAACTTGTGGAAAATGTTGTAATTGTTCATTGCTACTATTCATTTATTTAAGGAAATTTTGTATTTTTTTAAAAGAACATTTTGATTTCTGGATGGAAAAACATTTTCTTATAATTGCAATTTTTGCTTTTAAAAGTGCTAATTTATTTTTGTTTTATGGAAAACACTCAATTGTTGATGGGAAATTGCATGTTCTTAGCTTGAGAAACTTTCTTAAACTTCTTGAGAGCTTTCTTGGGCTTCTTAAGGTGATTATACAACAAAGCCACAATTTGGCCATCTTGGAAGCCACGTGTTTTTGCAGCATTTTTTCTTCGGCTCGGTCCATGGCTATACGTCGCCAACCACGCAGTCTACGGAGGGTCCGCAAGTCATCTTCCACCTGATCGATCCACCTTGCCCGCTGCGCACCTCGCCTTCTTGTGCCCGTCGGATCGTTGTCGAGAACCATTTTCACCGGGTTACTGTCCGACATTCTGGCTACGTGCCCGGCCCATCGCAGTCGTCCGATTTTCGCGGTGTGAACGATGGATGGTTCTCCCAACAGCTGATGCAATTCGTGGTTCATTCGCCTCCTCCACGTACCGTCCGCCATCTGCACCCCACCATAGATGGTACGCAGCACTTTCCTTTCGAAAACTCCAAGTGCGCGTTGGTCCTCCACGAGCATCGTCCAGGTCTCGTGTCCGTAAAGGACTACCGGTCTAATTAGCGTTTTGTAGATTGTCAGTTTGGTACGGCGGCGAACTCTATACGATCGGAGCGTCTTGCGGAGTCCAAAGTACGTACGATTTCCAGCCACTATGCGTCTCCGAATTTCTCTGCTGGTGTCATTTTCGGCAGTTACCAGTGAGCCCAAGTACACAAATTCTTCTACCACCTCGATTTCGTCACCACCGATGCAAACTCGCGGTGGGTGGCTCACATTGTCTTCTCTTGAACCTCTTCCTATCATGTACTTCGTCTTCGACGTGTTGATGACTAGTCCGATCCGCTTAGCTTCCCTCTTCAGTCTGATGTAGGCTTCCTCCATCTTCTCAAAGTTACGTGCCATAATATCTATGTCGTCAGCGAAACCAAATAGCTGGACGGACTTATTGAAAATTGTACCACTCGTGTTAATCCCTGCTCTTCGTATTACCTTCCAAAGCGATGTTGAATAGCAAACATGAAAGACCATCACCTTGCCGTAACCCTCTGCGGGTTTCGAAGGGACTCGAGAATGCCCCTGAAACTCGAACTACGCACATCACCCGATCCATCGTCGCTTTGATCAACCGTGTCAGTTTATCCGGAAAACCGTGTTCGTGCATTAGCTGCCATAGCTGGTCCCGATCGATTGTATCATATGCGGCTTTGAAGTCGATGAATAGATGATGTGTGGGCACGTTGTATTCGCGGCATTTCTGCAGTACTTGGCGAATGGCGAACACCTGGTCCGTGGTGGAGCGTTCGCCCATAAAACCCGCCACGAACTCCCTTGCAGTTGGTGCTAGTCGACGGCATAAAATTTGGGAGAGTACCTTGTAGGCGGCGTTCAGCAATGTGATTGCGCGGTAGTTGCTACAATCCAGCTTATCGCCCTTTTTGTAGATGGGACACACAACACCTTCCATCCACTCCTGCGGAAAACTTCCTCCACCCAAATCTTGGTAATGACCCAGTGCAGCGCTCTAGCCAGTGCCTCACCACCGTGTTTAAATAGCTCTCCTGGTAGTTGGTCAACCCCAGGGGCTTTGTTGTTCTTCAGCCGGCCAATCTCCTCCTGGATTTCCTGGAGATCCGGAGCCGGTAGAATTATGTCCTGCGCGCGTTCTCCCAGGTCCATCACCATACCGCCATCTTCGTCTGCCACATCGCCATTCAGGTGTTCTTCGTAGTGCTGCCGCCACCTTTGGATCACCTCACGCTCGTTCGTAAGAAGGTTCCCGTTTATGTCCTTACACATATCAGGCTGTGGCACGTGGCCCTTACGTGAACGGTTTAACTTCTCATAGAACTTTCGTGTGTTATTAGCGCGGTACAGTTGCTCCGTTTCTTCACGGTCTCGATCTTCCTGCTGGCGCTTTTTCCTCCGGAAAATCGAGTTTTGTCTGTTCCGCGCCTGTTTATATCGTGCCTCGTTCGCCCTCGTGCGGTGTTGCAGCAATCTCGCCCATGCTGCATTCTTCTCTTCCACTAACTGCTCACATTCGCCGTCATACCAGTCGTTTCTCCGATCCAAGTGCAGCGGTTGCGGTGCTACCAATGGCGGATCGAATATCTCTCCAGCCATCTTCAAGAGACGCTGCGCCTAGCTGCTCTTCCGTTGGAAGTGCCACTTCCAGCTGCTGCGCGTATTCTTGGGCTAGTCTACCATCTTGTAGCCGCCCAATGTTAAGCCGCGGCGTCCGACTTCGACGCGTGTTGTACACCGTCGAGAGTTTTGAGCGCAGGCATACTGCAACGAGGTAGTGGTCGGATTCAATATTCGCACTGCGGTAAGTGCGGACGTTCGTGATGCCGGAGAAGAATTTACCGTCGATTAGAACGTGGTCGATTTGGTTTTCCGTTTCTTGGTTAGGTGATCTCCATGTGGCCTTGTGGATATTTTTGCGGGGAAAGAAGGTGCTTCGGACTACCATTCCGCGGGAGGCTGCGAAGTTTATGCATCGTTGGCCGTTGTCATTCGATACGGTGTGCAGACTATCCGGTCCGATGACCGGTCTATACATTTCCTCCCTTCCTACCTGTGCGTTCATGTCACCGATGACGATTTTAACGTCCCGCAGTGGGCATCCATCGTATGTCTGCTCCAGCTGTGCGTAGAACGCTTCTTTCTCGTCGTCGGGTCTCCCTTCGTGTGGGCAGTGCACGTTGATGATGCTATAGTTGAAGAAACGGCCTTTAATCCTCAGCTTGCACATCCTTGCGTTGATTGGCTGCCACCCAATCACGCGTTGGCGCATCTTACCCAGCACTATGAAGCCGGTTCCCAGCTCGTTGGTGGTGCCACAGCTTTGGTAGAAGGTAGCCGCTCGATGCCCGCTTTTCCACACTTTCTGTCCTGTCCAGCAAATCTCCTGCAGCGCCACGACGTCAAAGTTGCGGGGATGTAATTCATCGTAGATCATCCTGTCGCAACCTGCGAAACCTAGCGACTTGCAATTCCATGTTCCAAGCTTCCAATCGTGATCCTGTATTCGTCGCCTAGGTCTTTGCCGATTATATCGAGTCGCATTATCTCTTATATTGTTCGTAATGATTGGTTTTCTAGGCGGCTTATTGGGCCAGCGCAAACCTCCTGTCTCGTCGGAGGGCCGTCGTGTCAGGGCTGTTTAGCGTCCCACCTAACACCAGGACTTGGGCTTGTGCGCTTTGAGCGGCACACGGTCGCTTTGGTGGGGCCTACTTGCGGATACATGCAGCTTTTTATAGAGGTTTAACAGGGCCCACTGTCAAACCCCACCACATCCTAGGCAAGCCCCACAACTCGCAGATGGCCTGGGGAGGGATCGTCAAGCCCTTGGACATAGTCCCTGCTGCCAGCACTGTACGATAACTATTATGTCAGATTTGGGCTTTGGGAAATGGGGGTAGAAAAACATGTAATGAATTTGAAATTCACTACCGGCCTGATTGTATAATCACCTTAAGATGATTTCTGAAGCTCTCCAGCATCATACAGAAACTTCTTCTAAAGTTTTTGTGGTGCTTCTTGTGAAGCATTCTAAGGCCTTCCTAATGCTTCCTGTATCTTCTTGAGCAACTATCAGAAATTTCTTGAAAAACTTTTTAAATCTTCTTGAAAAGTTTCTGGAGCTTATTGAAAAGTTTCCGGGAAAAGTTTTTTAAAGTTTCTTGAGAAGCTTTCTGAAACTTCTTAGAAATATTTCAGATATTTTTGGTATTGAAGATTAAGCAAAAAGTTGAGAAGCTTTTTTGAGATGTTTTGGCAGCTTCTTGAGAATCTCTCTTTACCTTATTGAGAAGCTAAATAGCCTAACTCAAAAAGCTTCCAAAACTTACTTTAGAAATTTTATGAAACTTCTCAAGAACCTTTGTGTGGCTTCTTAAGTAGCTAATTGCTGCTTCGTTTAGAAGAACTCATCGAGAACATTTTGGAAGTTTTTTGATAATTCTTCTGAATTTTCCAATTTTCCAAGATTTCCAAAGTTTGTAAAATAACTTCTTGGTAGTTTTTGCAAAGCTTCCTAAACCTTCTCAAGGATTTTTATGATGCTTTTTAAAAACTTTTCGATGTTTCCTTCTAAAGCTTCTCGAGTGGTTTTCTGAAGCTACTTGATAAACTATCTTTAAATAATTTCCGAAGCATTCTTTCAAAAATTCTGTCCGCTAGAGTAACTGTCTGAGTAACTTACTGAGGCTCATTGAACAGCTTACTGTTGCTTTTTGAGATACGATTGGATCTGGTTTGAAACAGGATTGGATTTAGATTGCATAGGATTGGATTAGATTTGTATCGTATTTGGATAAAATTTGAAATGTAGTGAACTCTTCCTTACTCGATATTGAAGGGATCATCGAGTTAGGGAGGTATCGGGATAGAGAGCACATTTATAATTTTCTTCCAAAGTATCAAACACTTTTGATAAGATGTAGAAATATGGTTTAGGGTCATTTGACAGAATGTCATTTGGCCGAATGCCGTTTTGCCGAATAGTTAAAATTGATTTCCTTAGTCAGTGGGGAGTGAGATGTTTGAATTGAATAGTGAAAAGTGAGAATTGAGAAGTGAAAAATAAAATGTTTGAAGTCAGCACTTCTCACTTTTATCTTCTCAATTTTTATCTTTCTTTTTTCACCTTTCATTCCTCACTTCACAAATTTTTCACTTCTGATTTCTCAAGGAAAGCAGGAAGGAAGGACAAGGAATAAGGAATCAATTTTTCTTGGATGCGCATACGAAACAAGCGATAAAAGAGAACAAACGACAAAGCTTTGTTTTTGTCGGAGATAATAATGACAAAGATCCGATTTTTTTTGTCAGCAACAAAAAAGAAGACAATTTTGTTGCTAACTTTTCATCCCGTTATTTTGCATTATCTTTACAGCAAATCACGGTTTTATGCTAACATAGATTCTGCTTTTATGGAAATATTCGAGAATCTAACTATGATTACAAATGTAGCATCGTATTTTCGGAAATATCAGAGCATGCAAGCCAAATGATTCTTGTCATATTGTGTTTGGGTTCGGACAAAGGCTTGTTGTGAGGTGCGTTTGCCAGTAACAAACTCTGTTGACGACAAAGGGTATATTGTTAGGCGTTGCTCGAATATTGATTCCCTGATAAGGAATAATGAGAAGAAATTAAATTAAAAACTAAGTTAAAAAATTCTAATTTTCACATTTTTGATTCTCACTACTTGGTCCTCTTACTTCTCAGTTCTCACTTCACTCACTTCGCATTTCTCACTTTTACCTTCTCACTTTTCACTCCTAACTTCTGACCTCTTACTTTTCACTTCTCAATTTTTACTTCTCACTTCACATTTCTTTCTTCTTACTTCTCACCATTTACTTTTCACTTTTCTTTTCTCACTTTTCTGTTCTTACATCTCACTTCATAATTCACACTTCGATTTTGTCACTTCTCTCTTTTTACCTTTAACTTCTCACTTCTCACACTTCTTACTTCTTACTTATCGCTTCTAACTTCTTACTTTTCACTTCTCATTTTTTACTTCTCACTTCTCAAATTTCTTACTTCTAACTTTTCACTTTATGTTTCATTTTTCATGGTGCACTTCACACTTCTCACTTCGAATTTGTCGCTTCTCACTTCTTACTTTTCACTATTCACTTCTCACTTTTCACTTCTCACTTCTCAAATTTCTCAGTTCGCACTTCCCATTTTTCACTTATCACTATTCGCTTCCTGTTTTCTATTATGAGATGTACGAAATGTCTCATTCCTCACTTCTCGCTGCACATTTCGTGTAAAATCGTACTATTTATTAGTCACAATACAAGTCTTTTTTTTTAAACTTTTCGGCCAAGCGGCATTCGACCAAACGGCATTCGGCCAAATGGTCCGACATCGTATATATTGTGCATGTGAACTAATTCTGACAACATCGAGTTAGCGAGGCGAAAATGCTTTGAGAAATTACTTTGACTTAGAGAATATCGAGTAAGGGAGATATCGACTTACGGAAGTAGCGCAGTATGCAAAACTCAAGAGACTTTGAATTTCATCGAGCAAGAGAAAATATCGTGTTCCAGAACATTGAGTTAGAGAGAGTTCACTGTATTTAACTCGTTTTAGATTAAATTGGATTGGAATTGGATTTGAGTTGGATTCTGATTGGATTTGGAAGGGATTTGAATTGGATTTGAATTGAATTTGATTTGGATTTGGGTTCGATTTGGATTTAAATTGAGTTTTGATTTGGGTTGAATTTGGATAAGATTTAGATTTGGATGAAATTTAGATTGAATTTGGATTTCGATTGGATTCGGATTAGATTTGGATTTGGTTTGGCTTGGGTTTAGATTACCTTTAGTTTTCGGTTGGATTTGGGCTGGATTTGGATTGGATGCTGCTTGTATTTGCCTTGGAGTTGCATTGGATTAAGATTAGGTTTGGATTGGATTTTGGTTGGTTTCGGGTTGGATGAGGATTGGGTTTATATTAGACTTGAATTTTGGATAGATTTCGATTGGATTTAGTTTTGATTTGGAATGAACTTGTTTTGGATTTCAATTAGATTTTCGTTTTGTATTGGAAATGGGTGGGTTAATGTGGGTGGGGTTTGGGTTAAATTTGGGACAAACTTGAACTGGATTTGGATTAAATTTTGGATAAACTTCTATTGGGTTATGTTTTGTTTAGCATGAAATTTGGGTGGTTCTGATTAGATTTTGATTGGATTCGACTTGGGTTTAGATTGTATTTTGAATTGATTCGTTTTGGATGGAAATTAGTTGAATTTAGATTGGATTTTGATTCCATTTGAATTAGGTTTGGATTGGATATGATTTCTATTGGATTTGATTCAGATTGGATTTGGATTGTATTTGGATTAATTTTGGATTGGATTTTGATTGCATTTAAATTAGGTTTGGATTGGATTTGATTTGAACTGAATTTGGATTGGATTTTGATTTTATTTCATTTGGATTTCGACTGAATTAGGATTGAATTAAGATTGGAATACTAATTAGATTTGGTATGGAATTGGATTAGATTTCGATTGAGTTTCGTTTGGATTGCATTTGGATTGTGTTGCATTTAGATGGGATCATATAAGGAAGCATTTTGAAAAGCTCACTAGAGCTGCTTGAGTAAATTACTGAAGCTTTTTGAATTTGAATTTGAATTGGAATCTGATTGGATTTGAATGGGATTTGTATTACATTCAGATTGGATTTGGATTGAATTTGGATTGGATTTGGATTGGATTTGGATTAGATTTGGATTGGATTTAGGTGGGATATGTTTTTTTTGGATTTGAATTTGGATTAGATTTGAATTTTAATAAGATTTAGTTTGGATTTGGATTGGTTTTAGATTTGCACTGCATTTGGATTTAATTTAAATTGATATTGTATTTACGTTGGATATGGATTGGGTTTGAATTGGATTATTGATGAATTTTTATGCAATTTGCATTAGCTTTGGATGATTGGATGTGGATTAAATTTGGTATGGACTTCGACTGGATTTGGTTTGAATTTCTATAGATTTTGATTAAATTTATTTTTAATTAGGATGGTAGGATTTGATTCATATTGGATTTGGATGGGATTTGGATTAGATTTTGGACGGATTTGGATTGATTTGGGTCTTGTCATAAGACGAGTTAATACAATCCCATTGAATTCCACCACTTAATTGTATCTTGACAGATACGTATTTCGACCTCAACAGTAAGGCCGTACTTGACTCGACGAGACGAGACACTGAAGACGGCCTGTATTGGGTTTGTATTGGGTTTGGATTGAATTTGGATTGGATTTGTATTACATTTTGGATGGATTTGGATTAGATTTGGAATGACCAACTAACCATCCTTCCCCTTCCCAGCCTTCGCAAGGACGTGGCCAGGAAAGATCTTGACTATTGGAGAGTGCATTGCTTCCATCTAAAAGATAGTGATTAGTCCCAAATCAATATCTGTAGTAACGGATGAAAGTGATCCTACTCTCATACAATAGTCTTGGCTTGTACCACCTACGAATTTGTGCGAAATGCTCATTTTTTTATCATCAGACTAAGGCCGGAGTGGCCTGTGCTGCACATAAAAGACTTCTCCATTCAGCTCGGTTCATGGCTACACTTCGCCAACCACGCAGTCTGCGGAGGGTCCGCAAGTCGTCCTCCACCTGATCGAGCCACCTTGCCCGCTGTGCACCTCGCCTTCTTGTTCCCGTCGGATCGTTTTCGAGAACCATTTTCACCGGATTACTGTCCGACATTCTGGCTACGTGCCCGGCCCACCGCAGTCTTCCGATTTTCGCGGTGTGAACGATGGATGGTTCTCCCAACAGCTGATGCAACTCGTGGTTCATTCGCCTCCTCCACGTACCGTCCGCCATCTGCACCCCACCATAGATGGTACGCAACACTTTCCTTTCGAAAACTCCCAGTGCGCGTTGGTCCTCCACGAGCATCGTCCAGGTCTCGTGCCCGTAGAGAACTACCGGTCTTATAAGCGTTTTGTAGATAGTCAGTTTGGTACGGCGGCGAACTCTATTCGATCGGATCGTCTTGCGGAGTCCAAAGTACGTACGATTTCCAGCCACTATGCGTCTCCGAATTTCTCTGCTGGTATCGTTATCGGCGGTCACCAGTGAGCCCAAGTACACGAATTCTTCAACCACCTCGATTTCGTCACCACCGATAGAAACTCGTGGTGGGTGGCTCACATTGACCTCTTTCGAGCCTCTTCCTATCATGTACTTCGTCTTCGACGTGTTGATGACTAGTCCAATCCGTTTAGCTTCGCTTTTCAGTCTGATGTAGGCTTCCTCCATCCTCTCAAAGTTACGTGCCATGATATCAATGTCGTCGGTGAAACCAAATAACTGGACGGACTTCGTGAAAATCGTACCACTCGTGTCAATCCCTGCCCTTCGTATTACTCCCTCCAAAGCGATGTTGAATAGCAGACACGAAATACCATCACCTTGCCGTAACCCTCTACGGGTTTCGAAGGGACTCGAGAATGCCCCTAAAACTCGAACTACGCACATCACCCGATCCATCGTCGCCTTGATCAACCGTATCAGTTTATTCGGAAATCCGTTTTCGTGCATTAGCTGCCATAGCTGGTCCCGATCGATTGTATTATATGCGGATTTGAAGTCGATAAATAGATGATGTGTGGGCACGTTGTATTCGCGGCATTTCTGCAATACCTGACGTATGGCGAACACCTGGTCTGTGGTAGAGCCTTCACCCATAAATCCCGCCTGGTACTGCCCCACGAACTCTCTTGCAATTGGTGTTAGTCGACGGCATAAAATTTGGGAGAGAACCTTGTAGGCGGCGTTCAGCAATGTGATTGCGCGGTAGTTGCTACAATCCAGCTTATCGCCCTTTTTGTAGATGGGACACACGACACCTTCCATCCACTCCTGCGGCAGAACCTCATCCTCCCAAACTTTGGTAATCACCCAATGCAGCGCTCTAGCCAGTGCTTCACCACCGTGTTTAAACAGCTCTCCTGGTAGTGGGTCAACTCCAGGGGCTTTGTTGTTTTTTAGCCGGCCGATCTCCTCCTGGATTTCCTGGAGATTCGGAGCCGGAAGTCGCATGTCCTGCGCGCGTGCTCCTAGGTTCATTACCATACCGCCACCGTTGTCTGCCATATCGCCATTCAGGTGCTCTTCGTAGTGCTGCCGCCACCTTTGGATCACCTCACGCTCGTTCGTAAGAAGGTTCCCGTTTATGTCCTTACACATATCGGGCTGTGGCACGTGGCCCTTACGTGAACGGTTCAACTTCTCATAGAACTTTCGTGCGTTACTAGCGCGGTACAGTTCCTCCGTCTCTTCACGGTCTCGATCTTCCTGCTGGCGCTTTTTCCTCCGGAAAATCGAGTTTTGTCTGTTCCGCACCCGTTTGTATCGTGCCTCGTTCGCCCTCGTGCGGTGTTGCAACAATCTCGCCCATGCTGCATTCTTCTCCTCAACTAACTGCTCACATTCGCCGTCATACCAGTCGTTTCTCTGATCCGGAGCCACCGTGCCTAGTGCAGCGGTTGCGGTGCTTGCAATGGCGGATCGAATATCTCTCCAGCCATCTTCAAGAGATGCTGCGCCTAGCTGCTCTTCCGTTGGGAGCGCCACTTCCAGCTGCTGCGCGTAGTCTTGGGCTAGTCTACCGTCTTGTAGCCGCCCAATGTTAAGCCGCAGCGGACGACTCCGACGCGTGTTGATCACCGTCGAGAGTTTTGAGCGCAGACATACTGCGACGAGGTAGTGGTCGGATTCAATATTCGCACTGCGGTAAGTGCGTACGTTCGTGATGTCGGAGAAGAATTTACCGTCGATTAGAACGTGGTCGATTTGGTTTTCCGTTACTTGATTAGGTGATTTCCATGTGGCCTTGTGGATATTCTTACGGGGGAAAGAAAGTGCTTCGGACTACCATTCCGCGGGAGGCTGCAAAGTTTATGCATCGTTGGCCGTTGTCGTTCGATACGATATGCAGACTATCCGGTCCGATGACCGGTCTATACATTTCCTCCCTTCCTACCTGAGCGTTCATGTCACCGATGACGGTTTTGACGTCCCGCAGTGGGCATCCATCGTATGTCTGCTCCAGCTGCGCATAGAACGCTTCTTTCTCGTCGTCGGATCTCCCTTCGTGTGGGCAGTGCACATTGATGATGCTATAGTTGAAGAAACGGCCTTTTATCCTCAGCTTGCACATCCTTGCGTTGATTGGCTGCCACCCAATCACGCGTTGGCGCATCTTTCCCAGCACTATGAAGCCGGTTCCCAGCTCGTTGGTGGTGCCACAGCTTTGGTAGAAGGTAGCCGCTCGATGCCCGCTTTTCCACACTTTCTGTCCTGTCCAGCAGGTTTCCTGCAGCGCTACGACATCGAAGTTGCGGGGATGTAATTCATCGTAGATTATCCTATCGCAACCTGCGAAGCCTAGCGACTTGCAGTTCCATGTTCCAAGCTTCCAATCGTGATCCTTTATTCGTTGCCTAGGTCGTTGCCGATTGTATCGAGTCGTATTATCTTCTATGTCGTTCGTAATAGTTGTTTTTAAAGGCGGCTTATTGGGCCTGCGCAAACCTCCTGTCTCGTCGGAGGGCCGTCGTGTCAGGGCTGTTTAGCGTCCCACATAACACCAGGACTTGGGCTTGTGCGCTTTGAGCGGCACACGGTCGCTTTGGCGGAGCCTACTTGCGGATACATGCTGCTTTTTATAGAGGTATAACCGGGCCCACTGTCAAACCCCACCACATCCTAGGCAGAAATGCTCAATGCTAATGCTAATTTGGATTAGATTTGGAATGACATGGATTGGATTTGAACTTGATTTCGAATGGGTTTCGATTGCATTGAAATCGAGTTGTGTTGGATTTCAACTGGATATGAATTGGGTTTTGATTTGGATTGGATGTAGTTTAGACTCTGACTGGATCGATTAAATTTTGAATGGATTTAAATTATATTTTAATTGGATTTCGATTCAATTTGGATTGGTTTTTGATTGGATTTTAATTTGTTTTGGATTGGATATGAAATGGATATGGATTGGATATGAATCAGATTCGGGATAAACTTCTAGTGGATTTCGATTGAATTAAGTTTTGATTAGGACCCAGTCAACACAAAATCGTATATGTTGTATAGAGAAGTACTTATATCGCCTCCACTTTAGGATCTTATATGACATCTTATTCGATCTTGTGTTGATTGAAGATCGAACTTGGATGAACTTGGATTTGATTTTGTTTGGATTTCGATTAGATGTGTATTCAAGTTTGGATGTGATTTGGATTAGATTGGGATTGACATGGACTGGATTTGAATTTGATTTCGATTCGGTTTTGATTGCATTAGTATCGAGTTGTGTTGGATTTCAACAGGATATGAATTGATTTTGATTTTGATGGGATTTGATTTCATTCGGATTATATTTCGATTGGATTTGGATTCGAATTGGATTCAGATTGGATTTTTATTTGATTGTTTTGGATTAGATTTGGATTGGATTTGGATTAGATTTGGGATGGATTTTGATTGGATTTGATTCGATTGGGTTTTGTTTGGATTGCATTTGGATTGTGTTGGATTTCGATGGGATATAAATTGGATTTCGATTTGGATTTGTATTGAATTTGGATTGGATTTAACTAGATTTTATTCAAATTTGGTTTGTGGTTTTTAGATGGATTTGGGTTGGATTTTGATTAGATTTTGACTAGATTTTATTCGAATTTGAATTGGATGTGGTTTGAAATTGGATTGGAATAGAATAGGATTTGGATTGCATTTTGGTTATGGTTTAAATAGATTTTGATTTGCCTAACATTCTTGCATCTTTTCCGCACTTTCATTGCTGTTTGTTTTGATTTCGTTCGAAAGCTGAGTCAAGTGGTTTTGCTTCCAACTAAAGTAGGATATGGATTGGATTTGAAATAGGATGGGATCAGATTTGGGTTGGGTTTTGATTTGGGGTAATCAATATTTTGATTGGATGTATTTCGCCATTGAAATTGAAGCTTTTTGACCAGTTAAAGAAAGCTGGCTTAGAAGCTTTCTCAATTTTCTAAAGCTAACTTAAACAAAAGTGCATAAACGAGAGGAATTACTGCACGTTGATTTAAAAACTAAGCTCGGTTCTTTTCATCGACATTGTCAGTCGTTGAAAAAATGAGAGAGCCACACAGTTTCCGTTTGAATTGACGTTTTTTTATTCACTGCTAAATTTATCCTAACGCATGTGGAACATCCTTGCACTTATTCGGCTCTTTTATTGCTGTTTCTTTTGTTTTCGCTTGACAGCTTAACCACATGATTTTTTATTCTAATCAGGTCGTCGCGGCATATCGTAGAATAGATTACTATGCTTTTGGAAGTGTAAATAATTGCCATACAGTTAGAAATATGTATTAATGCATTGCATATACGATAAAAGTGATCCAATCTCAAGTTACAATATCGAGGTTTCATGGATTTGTTTAAGTTTTTCAACGGTTTTATCGCTGCTTTGTTCAATGCTGCGAGATTAGCTTCATTTGAAGACTTAAAGCTATCTTCAAAACCGTAATGAAACGTTCAATAAATCCACATATGTCAAATTCCTTATTATCCGAGCAGCACATGTCAGGAATGGTTGCAGCAACTTTATAGTGACTAAATCTGGTCACATATGAGTTGTGGTAACCCATGCGGAACACATGTGCTGCTAAGGGTAGTGGTTTATTGATTATCTTGAGTACTCCAATAAAACCAATTTCAAAAATTATCATAAAGACGAATATATTGGTCATACACACTCAGTTTTTATTTCTGCAGCTCGGCAAAATCCTGATATCCCGGCAGAAATCAAGGTTGTTTGCTGGGTTTCGGCAAATTATTTGCTGATTTCCAGCAACTTTGACAGATATCTCGGCGGAAAACATGTTTACTGGGGCTCGGCTGTGCGAATTGAAAAAATTAATTACCGAAATAATATAGTTCAATATGTATCACATATGAGAAAGTATAATTTATGAAAATATGATAAGGTAAAAATATAAATAAATGGTAAATTTGACAGGCCATTATCTTTTACTTTTAATTATTTATAACTGTGGAAATACTAACTGAAAACTAAGTTGACAAACAAAATTATTATATTTGAAAGTTATTCAAAATTGTATTTCGACTGTCAAGCTGCCCAAAGTGTAGCAACCATGCCGGTAGCAAGGAATTGTAAGGGACGCACGGGCTGCGCAACACAAAGTGCTATTCAATTCTCTGCAACAATCGTCGTTTTGCCCAAAGGTATAGACAAACGTATCAATCCCAAGGTTGGCATAGTTCATGAAGTTCTCCTACTTTGTTTCACCACTGTATTCAGATAACCTTACTCACAATTCAAAATCATTATTCTCATCATGATATCCCAACTTTAATAAAACACGTTTCAAACTGTCCCTACATAATCATAAATTCGACCATCGTACCCGGCAAGCCCGCTATCGCCCGAAAGTTTTGACCATCGAACGGTTCCGGGCCTGAACCTGTTGCTATTTTCTAATTTCTCATCACCCACCACCACCCATTCCGAAACAATACCCAACAAAATATGTCACGTTTCGATTTCCCACACCAATCGACGACAACCAATTTCCAATTTGGCATATTTCATCATTGCCCATCATCATATACCCTAGTGTTGGGATTCCGATACCGCAAAGCACCCCATCGGTGCGCCCTGCCCGCACCTGCCCATATCGAAGTTCTCAATTACCATTAAATAACTTTGCGGCGCCTCTCAGCTCGGTTAGTAAGCATGTAATAACTTTTGATTTCGTTTAATGGCTATTACCTGGATGGTCCACCTACCGCAAGAAAAACACTTTCCAATCATATCGTTTCTTGCCGGCGGCGTTTTGTCGTTGTTGTCGCACGTATGTGTTTGTCAAGCTCGAGCTTTGGAGGTAAATGATGTTGCCACTTGATTGGGTACGCTTTTTCCGCCCCGCGCGACACGTCTTCCAATTTCGTGGTACCGTGCAGGCTCATGAATCGATCTGGATCTGGTGGAGGGCCAATCTAAAACGTTCAATGGAGCGGAAAGAAGTGTGAAAATGGGGCCTTTTTTGTGCTCGGTTCGGTACGCCGCTTTCCGTTGGGAGGTGGTGGTCGTTTTGAAACCCAGAGGTCACAATAATGCCGGCTAAGTGATTTGTTTTGTGGTCAGATTGCAATCGTATCGAAAGCGAAACCGTATATCATGGTAGCAGGCAAAAAGGTAAATTGCCTAACAGTTGTTATTGTTTGCCGCCGTGAATCGGTTCGGATGCATTGGATGTGGATATCCGATAGGATTATTTATGAGTTCTGATTTCTCAATTTCAACATATTTTCTTTTTGTAGGTGAAGATTTTTAAGCTATTTGCTCTAATATATCCGAACCTGATGAAATAAAGATTGTATTTATTAAAATAAGCCAAGTCGATCAAAATATTTGATCTCATTTTAATGAAATTGAATTTTATTTCTTTTCATATTGCTTCAAAGTATACAATGAAAAGAAATTGCACTTCAGACTTTTAGATAAAAAAAAAGTTTTGAATTTATTATCCGGATTGGATTTCAATTTGATTTCAATTTAATTTCAATTGGATTTAGATTGGATTGGATTTGGGCTCGATGTGGATTACATTTGGACTGGGTTTGGATTAGATTTGGATTGGATTTGGTTTGTTTTTGATTGGATTTTGATTGAATTTGAATCGGATTCAAACAAGATTTGGATTTAATTGGGTTTGGATTGGATTTGGATTGGATTTTTATTGGGTTTGGATTGGATTTGAATTAGATTTCGATTGGATTTCAAAAAGATTTACATTGAATTTGGATTGAATTGGATTTGGACTGGATTTGGATTGAATTTGGACTTGATTTTGATTAGACCAGAATTGGGTTTGGATTTGGTTTGGATTTGATTTGGATTGGGTTTGAATTTGATTCGGATTGGATTTTAATTGGAATTGAATCGGGTTTAAATAAGATTTGAATTATATTTAGATTGGATTTTAATTGGAATTGGATTGGATGTAGACTGGATTTGGATTGGATTTGAATTGGATTTGAAAAAGATTTGGATTGAATTTGAACTGGATTTTAATAAGAACATTGGGTTTGCATTTAATTTGGATTAGATTTGAATTGGATTTAGATTTGGATGAGATTTTAATTGGATTTGGAATAGATAAGATTTTGCCTGGATGGATTTTAATTGGATTCGGATTGGATTGGATTTGGAGTGGATTTTTATTAGATCAGGATTGGGTTTGAAATTGATTTGGATTAAAATTCGATTAGATTTGGATTGCATTTGAATTAGATTTTAATTGAATTTGGAATGGATTGGATTTTGATTGGATTTAAATTTGATTTCAATTGGATTTAGATTGGATTGGATTTGGGCTGGATGTGAATTACATTTGGACTGGGTTTGGATTAGATTTGGATTGGATTTAGACTGAATTTGATTTGGATTGAGTTTGGATTTGATTTGGACTAGATTTGAAAAAGATTTGCATTGGATTGGATTTGGACTGGATTTGGAATTGATTTTGATTAGACCAGGATTGGGTTTGAATTTGATTTGGATTGGGTTTGGATTTAATTTGGATTGAAATTCCATTGTATTTGGATTTGAACTGGAGTGGATTTGGGTTGAATTTTAATTTGATACAAATAAGATTTGGATTGAATTGGGTTTGGATTGGATTTGGATTTAATTTTTATTGGATTTGAATTAGATTTGGACTAGATTTGAAAAAGATTTGCATTGAATTTGGATTGGATTTGATTTGGACTGGATTTGGAGTTGATTTTGATTAGACCAGGATTGGGTTTGTATTTGATTTGGATTGGGTTTGGATTTTTATTGGATTTGAATAAGATTTCGATTGAATTGGGTTTGGATTGGATTTGATTGGATTTGAATTAGATTTGGATTGGATTTGAAAAATATTTGCATTGATTTTGGACTGGATTTGATTTGGATTGGATTTGGATTGGGTTTTTATTGAATTTGGATTGGATTTGAAAAAGATTTGCATTGAATTTGAATTGGATTGGATTTAGACTAGATTTGGATTGGATTTGGATTGAGTTGTGATTTGATTTGGATTGAAATTTGATTAGATTTGAATTGGATTTGGATGAGATTTGAATTGGATTTGGAATGGATTAGATTTTGCCTGGATGAATTTTAATTGAATTTTAATTGGAATTGAATCGGATTTTAATAAGATTTGAATTATATTTAGATTGGATTTTAATTTGAATTGGAATAGATTAGATTTTACCTGGATGGATTTTAATTGGATTCGGATTAGCTTGGATTTGGAGTGGATTTTTATTAGATCAGGATTGGGTTTGAATTTGATTTGGATTAAAATTCGATTAGATTTGGATTGCATTTGAATTAGATTTTAATTGAATTTGGAATGGATTGGATTTTGATTGGATTTAAATTTGATTTCAATTGGATTTAGATTGGATTGAATTTGGGCTGGATGTGAATTACATTTGGACTGGGTTTGGATTAGATTTGGATTGGAATATAATTGGATTTGGATTGGATTTAGACTAAATTTGATTTGGATTGAGTTTGTATTTGATTTGGACTAGATTTGAAAAAAAAATTGCATTGGATTGGATTTGGACTGGATTTGGAATTGATTTTGATTAGACCAGGATTGGGTTTGGATTTGATTTGGATTAGGTTTGGATTTGATTTGGATTGGGTGTTTATTTTTATTGGATTTGAATAAGATTTGGATTGAATTGGGTTTGGATTGGATTTGATTGGATTTGAATTAGATTTTGATTGGATTTGAAAAAGATTTGCATTGAATTTGAATTGGATTGGATTTAGACTGGATTTGGATTGGATTTGGATTGAGTTTTGATTTGATTTGGATTGAAATTGGATTAGATTTTAATTGGATTTGGATGAGATTTGAATTGGATTTGGAATGGATTGGATTTTGCCAGGATGAATTTTAATTGGATTCGGATTAGATTGGATTTGGATTAGATTTGGATTAGATCAGGATTGGGCTTGAATTTGATTTGGATTGGGTTTGGATTTGATTTGGATTGAAATTCGATTATATTTAGACTTGATTCACTTGATTAAATGGATTGGATTTTGATTGTATTTTTATAGGATTTGAATCGGATTCAAATAAGATTTGGATTGAATTGGGTTTGGATTGGATTTGAATTAGATTTGGAAAAAGATTTGCATTGAATTTGGATTGGATTGAATTTGGACTGGATTTGGATTGGATTTTAATTTGGTTTGAATCGGATTGAAATAAGATTTGGATTGAAATGGGTTTGGATTGGATTTTTATTGGACTGGGTATGAATTTATAGATTTGGATTGAATTTGAATCGGATTTGAAGAAAATTTGGATTGGATTGGATTTGATTGGATTTGATTGGATTTGAATTAGATTTGAATTGGATTTGAAAACGATTTGCATTGAATTGGGTTTTGATTTGATTTGGATTGAAATTGGATTAGATTTGAATTGGATTTGGATGAGATTTTAATTGGATTTGGAATGGATTAGATTTTGCCTGGATGGATTTTAATTGGATTCGGATTAGATTGGATTTGGAGTGGATTTTTATTAGATCAGGATTGGGTTTGGATTTGATTTGGATTGGGTTCGGATTTGATTTGGATTGGGTTTGGATTTGATTTGGATTGAAATTCGATTATATTTAGATTGGATTTGGATTGGATTTGGATTGGATTTGGATTGGATTTGGATTGGATTTGGATCGGATTTGGATTGGATTTGGATTGGATTTGGATTGGATTTGGATTGGATTTGGATTTGAAATGGATTGGGTTTTGATTGGATTTGAATTGGATTTAAATAAGATTCGGATTTAATTGGGTTTGGATTGGATTTGAATTAGATTTGGATTGGATTTCAAAAAAATTTACATTGAATTTGGATTGAATTGGATTTGGACTGGATTTGGATTGAATTTGGACTTGATTTTGATTAGACCAGGATTGGGTTTGGATTTGATTTGGATTGGGTTTGGATTTAATTTGGATTGAAATTCGATTGTATTTGGATTGGATTTGGATTTAAACTGGATTGGATTTGGATTGAATTTTAATTTGATTCAAATAAGATTTGGATTGAATTGGGTTTGGATTGAATTTGGATTTAATTGTTATTGGATTTGAATTAGATTTGGACTAGATTTGAAAAAGATTTGCATTGAATTTGGATTTGATTTGGACTGGATTTGGAGTTGATTTTGATTAGACCAGGATTGGGTTTGGATTTGATTTGGATTGAATTTGTATTTTTATTGGATTTGAATAAGATTTGGATTGAATTGGGTTTGGATTGGATTTGATTGGATTTGAATTAGATTTGGATTGGGTTTGGATTTGATTTGGATTGAAATTCGATTATATTTATTGGATTGGATTTTGATTGTATTTTTATTGGATTTGAATCGGATTCAAATAAGATTTGGATTGGATTGGGTTTGGATTGAATTTTGATCGGATTTGAATTAGATTTGGAAAAAGATTTGCATTGAATTTGGATTGGATTGGATTTGGACTGGATTTGGATTGGATTTTAATTTGGTTTGAATCGGATTGAAATAAGATTTGGATTGAATTGGGTTTGGATTGGATTTTGATTGGATTTTTATTGGATGTGGACTGTATATGAATTTTTAGATTTGGATTGAATTTGAATCGGATTTGAAGAAGATTTGGATTGGATTGAATTTGATTGGATTTAAATTAGATTTGGATTGGATTTGAAAAAGATTTGGATTGAATTGGGTTTGGATTGGATTTGAAAATGATTTGCATTGATTTGGATTGGATTGGATTTGGACTGGATTTGGATTGGATTTTGATTTAATTTGGATTGAAATTAGATTAGATTTGAATTGGATTTGGATGAGATTTTAATTGGACTTGGAATGGATTAGATTTTGCCTGGATGGATTTTAATTGGATTCGGATTAGATTGGATTTGGAGTGGATTTTTATTAGATCAGGATTGGGTTTGGATTTGGTTTGAATTGGGTTCGGATTTGATTTGGATTGGGTTTGGATTTGATTTGGATTGGGTTTGGATTTGATTTGGATTGAAATTCGATTATATTTAGATTGGATTTGGATTTGAAATGGATTGGATTTGGATTGGATTTTTATTGGATTTGAATCGGATTCAAATAAGATTTTGATTGGGTTTGGACTGGATTTGGATTGGATTTTAATTTGGTTTGAATCGGATGTAAATAGGATTTGGATTGGATTTGGATTGGATTTGGATTGGATTTGGATTGGATTTTAATAAGATCAAGATTGGGTTTGTATTTGATTTGGATTGAAATTGGATTAGATTTTATATGGATTTGGATTCGGATGAAATTTTCAGTTGATTTGGAATGGATTAGATTTTGCCTTGATGGATTTCAATTAGATTTTAATATGATTTGTATTGGGTTTTAGATTTGATTTGGAATGGATTTTAATTGGATTTGAATCGAATTGGATGTGGACTGGATTTAAATAAGATTTAGTTTGGATGGGATTTTTATTTGATTTAGATTTGGATTGGATTCTAATTAAGTTTGAATTGGATTTAAAAAAGATTTGGGTTGGATTGGATTTGGATTGGATTTATATCGGATTTGAAATGGATTTGATTTGGAATGGATATGGATTAAATTTAGACTGGATTTAGATTGGATTCGGATTTCATTTTGATTAGGTTTGGATTGGATTTTGATTTGGATTGGATGTTGTTTGTATTTGGATTTAATTTGGATTCGGAATGGATTAGTTTTAGATTCTTTTAGACTTTGTTATTTTTTGGATTTGGATTGGATTGCGTTTGGTTTCTGGAATCGGACAAATTTGGTTTGGATTTGGATTGCAATTGAGTTTGGTTTTGAACAGGATTCGGATTGATTTTTTATTTAGTTTTGATTTTGATTGCATTTGGATTGGATTTGGCTTGAATGATGCTTGGTAAATAGGACGAAGGTTATTAAGCCGGATGGTAATTAGAAGTAAGTAGTGAGAAGTGAGAAAATGGTAAGTGAGAAATGAGAAAAAGAAATTGAGAATTAAGAAGAGCTACGTGAAAAGTGAGAAGTAAGAAAGGGGAAATGTGAAGTGAGAAGGAAAGAGCAAGAAGAAAGAAATAAGAAAGAAAATAATAATAAAAGGAAGTGGAAGGAATAAGACAGAATAAAGTGGAAGAAGGAAAGTAGAGAAATGAGGTAGTAAGAAAGAAGAATGGAGAAAAGGCAGGAAAAAGGAAGAAGGAATGAAAAATAAGGCAGAAGGAAAAAATAAGAAAGAATGAATAAGAAACATGGGAAAAAGGATGTAGGAAGAAGAAAGAAAAAGCCAGAAGGAAGAGGATTATGGAGGAAGGAAGAAGAAAGAAGAAGGAAGCGGATGAAGAAAAGCAGAAAAAAGAAATGAAAAGGAATATGAAGGAAGAAGGTAGCAGATAGAAACTAGAAGGAAAAAGGATGATGGTAGAAAGAAGAGATAAATGGAAGAAAAGGAAGGAAAAGGAGAAGAAACAAAGAAAAAGAATTAATAAGAATGAATAAGGTAGGAGAGAGGAAGAAGGACGGAGAAAGGAAAAGGGAAGATAGATGAAGTGAGAAAGAAGAAGAAAGAAGGAAAAAGAAAAAAATGACAATGGAAGTTAGACGAAGGAAGAAAGAAGAAAAAAGCAGAAGAAAGAAAGATAAAGAACATTGAGAGCAGAAGAAGGAAAAATGGAAGGGCAGATGAAAGAAGGAGGATGGCTGAAGGACGAAGAAAAAAGAAAGATCGAAGAAGAAAGGAAAAGATAAAAAAGGAAAATGGGAATAGGATAAAAGAAGAAGAAAAGAGAATAAAAAAGAAAGAAGAAGGAAAAGGATAAAGCAATAGAAAGATGTAATAAAGAGGAATGAAGCAAGAAAGGGAATAATAAAGAAAAAATAAAGAAAGAAAATGAAAGAACTGTCTTCTCACATCTAACTTCTCATTTCTAATTTCTCACTTTTCACTTCTTTTTTTATTCCTTTCTTTATTTGGTAGGCACTCTGTGTTGCTTAACCGCTACTGTGCCGAGACCTATTGTGGTATTCTGCTGCCTGAATCCACACAGAGTTTATTTTTAGATTTTCCATTATTCATTGTTGTTGTCGGTGCTGGTCCATCTCACCGTGTCGTGAAATCCAATGATCGCATTGTTCGGTTGCCATTCATCCGGGTACGTTGAAGGAATGCCCCCGAAAAGAACAATTTGTCAGGCAATTGTAACGGTAAGGGCGCTCCCCAATGCGCCACCGTATAGGCTGCGCATCGGGCGACTGACGAGGTTTTGGTGGAGGAGCTGGGAATCGAACCCATGACCATTCTTTTGTAAGGCGAACGTGTAGCCAACTACGCTACGCCCCCTCCTTTTTCCACTTCTCTTTTTTCACTTCTCATTTGGCATATTGACCATTCAGTCCAATGATCTTCGGCGCAAAGGCCTGACACCGGATTGGATTTGGTTTGTATTCGGACTGGGCTTGATTTGGATTTGGATTGTATTAAATGGGATTTAAATTCAGGTCAGGTTTGGATTGGACTTAGATTCGTTTTCTAATTGAGATTGGATTATATATGAATTTCATTTGTATTTGATTTTGATAGGATTGGTAATGATTTGTATTTGAATTGGTTTTGGATTGGATTTGGAGCCGAAATTGATTTTAGATTTGTTTTTGAAGTGGATAGGATTCGGTTTGGATTTTAATTGGATTTAGAATGGATTTGATTTGGATAGAATTTGGATTCGAGCGTCCACAAATTACGTAACGCTTGTATGGGGAGGGAGGTTGGGTAAAGTGTGACGATCCATACAAAGTTTTCAGATGTTCCATACGAAAAGTGTGACATAGGGGGAGGGAGGGTTGAAAATGCCCAAGTTTTGCGTTACGTAATTGATGGATCTTCCCTTGGTTTTGGATTATATCTGTATTGAGTTTTTATAAGGTTAGTATAGGGTTATGGTTGGATTCCAATGAACCTAATTTGAATTCTGACAGAATTTAGATTGGATGAGTTTTTTTTATAGAATTTAATTTGATATAGATGAGGAATGAAATTAACTATTTTGGATTTTCCTGTCATTTTAGGTTAGTTCTGGATTGAAGTTGTTTTGCATTGATATCGTGTATAATTTTTCTGGGATAAATTTTGATTGAACATCATAGCTATGCATTCATATCTTTTAGAAATCTGTGTTTGTTTCCTATCCTCATGTAGATGAATCTTCCAACAGCGCTCGACTCCAGTATCATATTTGATCTTTCCGTACCGCGTGATGCGTTCGTGTGTGTTTGCCCAGCACTTATCTGTGTGTCGTCATCAATTACGACGTTCGCCCACGCTCAGAGCTTTCACAATCACAGCACAGTTTGTTTAACAATCCACGTTTTTCCCTATTCCGATTCATGTCCCTTAGCTCCCGTGCCCTGTTATGTGTACTGTTCGCTACTTGTTTTGTTTACAGAACCGATTACACACAGATTTTCCTGTGCTGGCAAGAGTGCTCGATAATTGTCTGGCGCAATGGAATCTGCCTCCGGGGATGCTGAAATCGTGCAAACCAGTCCAGTCCAGTGCCGGTCAGAGGTCACTTCCGTTCGCAGAGCGAAATTAAAGTTCAATCTACCGGATTGGAACCCAAAAGCAAATCACGACGGCAGCCAATTTCATTCCATTTCGACGTTTGAGCTCAGGTTCGTTGGTAAAGGCTTATCGCGCATATAACTTATTTATGGAGCAACTACAACTCATCTGGCTGGGGCGGCGAGCAATCGGTTTGTCCGATTCAACCGGTGAGAGTCAAAGTGCTCGAGGGTCGTCACGCGAACACGACGTCCGACTCACCACCTGGACTCGTGCCTTCTCTTCACGGTTCGCTGAAGGGGAGCGTCACCTGCGACGACCGACGACACGGCAGACGGAGGACCAAAGAGCAACACAAAGGCTTCCCATTGATGGAATGGGCGAAGCATCGCTTTTCCATTCGGCAGCACGGGTGCTGGCTGCCGTATCGACGCACGCAATAAGTTCAATGGATTTCCGAAGCGAACTTCCCTTTTGTGCCACCTACCACTTCGATAAATTAGCAAAAGCGCTGATTTTAGAAGCCCAGTGGTTCTCAATCATACAAGATAAATCAACGAAGAATCCATTATGAACTTAAATCTGAGTTCTCATGTGGGAACCACTCTGGTAGACCGTTCGTGCGCACAATAGATCACGCGCCTTTGTGGGGTTGAAATTTTAATAAGCCGGTACAATAGCGATGCACACAAAGAGCAACACTGCATCAAACTATGCATTTCCAGAGCACTCGCAACCGTTTCTGCATTCGCTTCTGGGAGGGCAAACCAATTTTGACCAACCGTGTCGACTGGAAGACGGTGTCGACATTGATTATCTGCTATCAATAGCAGAGTTGGCCTACATTCGTTGAGAATATGGTTCCAAAAACAGAAGAGACAGCAGCCTAGCATTTCGAGGCGGAAATCGATTGAAAGTGGAAATGGAGTGAAAACACGGCCAGGCTGCCAATTTCGTCTAGGTCTAGGTAGTTTGCTTTCATGGAAGTGGCTTTCTAAAATTTCCCATTCAGACTGTTGTCCTTACAGATTGCTTTCAGCGATGTCACGTCTCCGGATGCACAATCGTATTGGAACGGATTGCAGTATTTTTTTATTCATTCAACATTCTACATTGAACCAAATGCAAAGGAACTTGACAAACGACTCAATCATCAATGTTTCGTTTAAGTAGGTAGACTTTCATCTATGAGATTCATAAATTATTTAAAAAAATATTATTGTGGAATTGGGTTTCAAGAAATATCGTTCAACCGTTCTTTGGTGCATTTTAAGACATAGCGTCCATAAACACTAACATATTGAATGAGTTGATATTTTCTATTTCCTAGTAAAGAACTCAGAGGTGTCATCGATTTTATCATTCCGTATCCAAATGTGTTGAATCATCACTCAATCAGCGTATATTCAACAGCACGAGGAAATCTCTGTCACTAAAATTTCGGTCCAATACAATCGCATTTTTGTCCACTTCCTCTTGTCACTGCTAATAATCTGTCGGCTATCTCACACGCCAATCATGCTACAAACATAGCCCATTCCAATGCAATGGAATTGATTGGCAGTTTCCACCTCGGAGCATATCGATGAATCTCAACTAAACAATGGCATTTCATCTAACCGGCATAACAACCCAGCGGGCAGCCCATTAAAACTTGACCCATTGACGATTTCACTGCTCGTCGTCGCCCATCGTCGCCGACCGACCATCCGTCACATTTCTATAGGCCGCGGACAACCTTGGAACCGACGACGATGACAACGACGCCTCAGCAAACACATCCGACACCGCGCGCGTACACGACAGCCCGCGAGGCATACCTCACCGAGCACGAACCGTTAATTATTGCGATTTTCGCTTTTTTTTCGGTTTGTTTTGTTTCGAAACACAAGGTTCATGCTATTCATGCCGACTGACTGACTGGACCAGGAAGTGTTCACAATCATAACACGGTCGGCAACACTGGCACTGGGACTGAACGAAGTCAGTCACCCGCCACAACAACGTGGTCGACCCCACCGCAGCCGTGCTTTCATGTTCATGTTCGGATGAAAACGGATTTTTTCCAGCGACAAAATTCAATTAAAAAATCTCGACAACTCTCTCGGCGTGTAACAACGCGGACATTGTGCAATTCCAGTAGAGCTAACAAGGATTCAGGACCTATAGCTGGATAATGAACAGTGGCAGAACAAAGGACAAATTCCGCTTGTTTGAGTTGAGTATTGTAAACAAGTTCCTGGTCCAGGTCGGTGGTTGTTAATCCTGAAACCTATTTTCCAGGCGTATGACCTTAGCAGGCAAGGTAGCGGCTAGCGGGTAACTTTTTAGTGACTTGGTCATTTTTCTCGGGTCAGTGACTAAATAGTATTTTTTTCGAGCTCAAGTAACTATAGTCACTTTCTCCCGTAAAAAGACGCTATTTTGAACTATTTTGATTAATGTTCAGCTGTTTACAGGAAAATTTTGAAATCTAACTTTTATTTGTAATGCCAAATGTCTTAGAAACGTCGCATGAAACGTCGAGATCTGGTGTTCCAGAACAAAATTTTTTTTGAATAAGTGGCTGTTTGGGGCATACCAAATTTTAGAGACTTAATTTTTTTTTTCGAAATTGAAATTTTTGATTTTAGTACTAATGTTTTAGAAATGCATGGAACGTCGAGATTTGATGTTAACTAGGATTTTTTTTTCAAAGAAATTACTTTTTGGGACTTTTGAGACTTGGAAATTTTTTCGTAGGGGAACAGACGGCTTTGGCAGGTTTTGTTCTATTATTGTCAGGGGGTTAATGTCGACCGAGTCATAAAAAACCCCCTGACAATAATAGAACTAAACCTGCCAAAGCCGTCATTCCCCTAAATCAATTTTTTTTATTCCGGATGTCTTAGAAATGCGAAATGCATGAAACGTCGAGATCTGGCGTCCCCGAAAGAAAAATTAAAAAAAAATAAAATGACTTTGGGACATATAAAACTTTAGAGACCTGAATATTTTTTTGAAATCGAAATTTTTGTTTTTGATGCTAATGTCTTAGAAATGCATGGAACGTCGAGATCTGGTATTAACTAGGATTTCTTTTTTCAAAAAAAAATCTTTTTGGGACTTTGAAACTTGGAAAATTTTCCGTAAATCGAAATGTTTTTGATGCCAAATGTCTTAAAAAAAGCATTAGACGTCGAGATGTGGTGCTATCTCCTTAGCCGTGCGGTAAGATGCGCGGCTACAAAGCAAGACCATGCTGAGGGTGGCTGGGTTCGATTCCCGGTGCCGGTCTAGGCAATTTTCGGATTGGAAATTGTCTCGACTTCCCTGGGCATAAAAGTATCATCGTGCTAGCCTCATGATATACGAATGCAAAAATGGTAACCTGGCTTAGAAACCTTGCAGTTAATAACTGTGGAAGTGCTTAATGAACACTAAGCTGCGAGGCGGCTCTGTCCCAGTGTGGGGATGTAATGCCAATAAGAAGAAGAAGAAGATGTGGTGCTATCTCTTTTTCCTGTACATCAACCAGCACATACAATTTCGAATGGAAAAGGTGTACGCTAATTTAGAAAAGAATAGAGTCGAAATTTTTTGCTCAAAACGTGAATGAACTAATCTCTTTTTTGTTTGGCTCTAAGGGTGACCATTTTCAGAAAAGTGTGGTAAAAAAAAACCTCCATAACTGTTGAACCAATGGACCGATTTGCAATCTTTTGGCACGAATGAAAGATTTTAAATTGTAGATTTTAGAAAAAATATTGCTCAAGGAAAATAGTAAGCATTGAGATGTTTTAATAGTTAAAAAATCTGATTTTTTAAATTTTCAACCTTTTGGACCACAACGACTGTACTTTTTTATGTTTTAAATAAAAATTCAAACGTTTTCAGACATACAGTCAAAAAATTAGAAAGGTCCACCAAGCCGTTTATAACCTTTTTTTTAATATTTCAGTTTTTTGCTTATTCACGCATGGAATGGCATGCGTCTCCATCACATCAAAATGCCAATCAGTTATATCAAGTTGTCGATCTTGTAACTGACTAAACATAATAAAGTACTTTAAAAAAGCATGATTTGTCTCAGGTTCAATGTTGATTTTATGATAATGTGCCCGTCAAAAATACGTTGGGGAGATGGAATTTTAATCTCTGAGTAAACTTTTACAAGTTCAGATTTTTACCATAAAATATATTTAACCGCAGCGTACATGCTCTGCGATACAAGATTTTTTTACAAGACTCAAAACAAACCAAAATATTGATGTTTTGTCGAATCAAATTTCGGACGAGTATTATGGTCTATGTCCCTTCCACACTAACTGTTAACGATAAGATGATGTACATGGTAAACAAATATCTCAGGTTAAAAATAAAAAATCTGATATTTTGATTATTCAAATACCTTAAAGCTTACTATTTTCCTTGAGCGATATTTTTTTCTAAAATCTGTAATTGAAAATCTTTTCATTCGTGCTAAGATTTTGGTTCAAAAGTTATGAAGGAATGACATTTTTTTGGGTGCTGTTTTTTTGGACCACCCTATTCTAAAAATGGTCACCCTAAGAGCGAAAAAAATACGGGATTAATTATTTTCAGTAGAGATCATCCATTCATATATTGAGCAAAATGATTTTTTTTTCGACTCTATTCTTTTTTCATTTTTTCATATATATATTTGATTTATAATGGGTTTGTAAGATTTTCCTAGGACTTTGAGCTTACCTATGCATTTTATGTAATGGTTCACGTGATTTTTTTTCCATGGACTATAATCGTTTTTGAATTTTATTATTAAACGACAGTCTACTATGCTAGATGCTTAGTTGTCCATTTATTGGTTTGAACTCGAACTTGATTCGATTTTCGAGTTTAATTTGGAATTTAAAAAAAAATTTAAAACAAGAAAACTGTGTTTCAAACTTTCAAACTTGGCCTAACATCCGCCCGATTTCAAACTAACATAAGGCGAATCCTTCAGGTCGGTTTACACGTGCAGCACTTTTTTAGTTTTTGTTTTCGATTAAAAAAAATGGATTCTTTGGGAAAGTTAAGTTAACCTTTCCGTCCCCAACGTCTGTTTTTAAGGGCTTTCAAAAATCTAAACTGCATTTCTTGACCGATTCTTTCGCAACAAGTTGCATTCCATCCGGATGGATCCCAATTTTCGATTTATACTAGTTTCGAGGCTATCCACAGTACGATTCCAGAATTATTCCAGATTCCGTTGGGGTCAGTTGTCCCCGGAATAAGTGGCCATTTACAATTTTAAGTCAAAACAGGTCGTGCGACATCTCAAACTTCATGATTTCACAAAGCAATGATGGGAATGATATTTTTGGGGTTCCTGGCCCACAAGGATTCAATCCGGCCACATCGGTCACAATCCGGGGACCAACGGAATGGCCATTTCTTAATTGATTCAAAATAGGTCGTGCGACACCTTAAACTTCATGATTTTACAAAGCGATGGTGAAAATGATAATTTTTAGGGTTCCTGGCCCACTCGGATCCATTCCGGCCACAATCCGGAGGACCTACGGAATGGCCATTTTCCAAATTGATTCAAAATTGGTCGTGCGACACCTCAAACTTCATGAATTTACAGAACAATGATGGGAATGATATTTTTAGGGTTCCTGACCCACTCGGATTCAATCCGACCACATCGGTCACAATCCAGGGACCTAGGAATTCCACCGAAAATTTATACAGAAATTATACCGTAAATGAAATCAACAATGGAATTTTCGGAGGAATTCCTAGAAATCCTGAAAGAAATCCGGTGGAACCTTCAAGATTTCTACTGGGAGATCCTCCAGGAGTTTTTTCCGAAAATTCCTCCTGGAGTTCCTCCGGGAATTCCACCGGCAGTTCCTCAAAGAGTTCCGGATTTGGATTATTCCGGAAGTTCTATCGGCAGATCCTACGGGGGTTCCCCTGAACATTTTTCAGGGAATTTATCTAGAATCCTCCGGGAATTCATTCAAGCTTTCTTTCTGGAATTCATTTAGGCTTCTTCAGGAATTTATATAGAAATTCCTCCAGAAGCTCCACCGAGAATTTCTCTGGGAGCTCCTCAAGGCAATCTCCGGGAGGTCCTCTGATGATGATGATGATCCAGCTACATACCCCTAGAAAGGTTTCAGCTAGACGAGATTTGTCTATAAGATGAATTATCCAAGAATTTTTCCGAGAATTCTTCTGGTAGTTTCACTGGCAGTTCCTTCGGGGGTTCATTTGAAAATTCTCCCGGGAGTTTTTTCAGAAATTCCTCCGGAAGTTATTTCAAGAATTCCTCCGAGAGTTCCTCCGGGAATTCCACAGGCAATTCATCCGGGTGTTTATCCGGGAATTCCTCTGGGAGTTCCACCAGTAGCTCTTCCAGGAAATCATGCAGGCTTTTTTCAGGAAATCAATTAGGCCTTCTTCAGAAATTTAGCTGGAAATTCCTCCCAAATTTCTTCCAATAGTTTCTCTGGGAGTTCCTATAGAAATTCTTCTAAGAGTTCCTCCTAAAATTCCTCCGGGAATTCTTACGGGAGCTCTTCCAGCAGTTACTACGGGAATTCCTCCGGGAGATCCACCGGCAGTTTCTATGAGCATACCTCCGGAAGTTTCAACGGCAGTTCCTCCGAGTGTTCCTCTAAAAAGGAACTCCTGGAGTAATTTCCGGAGGAGCTCCCGGAGGAATTTTCGGAGGAACTTCCGGTGGAACTTCTGGAGGAATTTCTTAAAGAATTACAGGAAGAATTTCTAGAGTAACTCTCGTAAGAACTATTGGATGAACTTCCGTAAGAATTCCAGAAGGAACTCCTGACCCCAACGGAATTTGAAATAATTCTAGAACCGTACTGTGGATAGCCTCGAAACTAGTATAAATCGAAAATTAGGATTCATCCGGATGAAATGCAACTTGTTGCGAAAGAATCGCTCAAGAAATGAGGTTCTTACATCAGTTTAGATTTTTGAAAGCCCTTAAAAACAGACCTCGCAGTTAATAAGTGTGGAAGTGCTCAATGAACACTAGGCTGCGAGGCGGCTCTGTCCCAATGTGGGAATGTAATGCCAATAAAAAGAAGAAGATATAATGCATTTGGAATAAATTTCAATTGGAATGGAATTGAATTAGATTGGATTTAGACTCGAGATGGATTGGATTTGGATAGAACTTTGCCTGGATTCAGATTAAATTAAATTTAGTTTGGTTTCTGATTGGACTTGGATGTGTTTATAAATGGATTTGGAATAGGATTTTAATTTGAATTGGTTTTGGATTAGATTGGATGGGTTAGAGCAGCGGTTCTCAACCTGGGGTACATGTACCCCTGGGGGTACCTTCGCTGGCCCTAGGGGGTACCTCGGAAAAAAAGCGTAATGGCGGATGTATAACAATTTCAATACAAACTTGTTGATAAAGTTTCAATAATTTTTGATTCTAAAACTTTGCATTGTACATAACATGAATGGCGATCGATCAAAGACTTTTGAATCCTGCTTACCCCAACCAATACACTAAATGAAGGGCTGTGAGACAAAATAAACAAAGGGACAAAACGTAGAATAGGCAATCTTCAATGTAATCCACCTGTTCAAGAAAAAATGTTGAATAATATATTAAGAATATGTTTCAGATCTGTAATATAGAATCTAAAGGTTCGAAAGACTTCATTCGAGACACATGAAGGCATTTTTCTGAAAGGCTCAATATCTTCGTTGCAAGAGACTTGGAAGCTTCCTTCCAAGCAGCTCGTAAGTCTCCTTTCGAAAGGCTCGGAAGCCTCCTTTTATGAGGCGCGGAAGCCTTTCAATTGGCTCGGAAGCCTCCTTTCAAGAGGCTCGGAAGCCTCCTTTCAAGAGGCTCGGAAGCCTCCTTTCAAGAGGCTCGGAAGCCTCCTTTCAAGAGGCTCGGAAGCCTCCTTTCAAGAGGCTCGGAAGCCTCCTTTCAAGAGGCTCAGAAGCCTCCTTTCAAGAGGCTCGGAAGCCTCCTTTCAAGAGGCTCAGAAGCCTCCTTTCAAGAGGCTCAGAAGCCTCCTTCAAGAGCTCAGAGCCTCCTTTCAAGAGGCTCAGAAGCCTCCTTTCAAGAGGCTCAGGCCTCCTTTCAAGAGGCTCAAAGCCTCCTTTCAAGAGGCTCAGAAGCCTCCTTCAAGAGGCCTCAGAAGCCTCCTTTCAAGAGAGGCTCAGAAGCCTCCTTTCAAGAGGCTCAGCCTCCTTTCAAGAGGCTCAAGCCTCCTTTCAAGAGGCTCAGAAGCCTCCTTTCAAGAGGCTCAGAAGCCTCCTTTCAAGAGGCTCAGAGCCTCCTTCAAGAGGCTCAGAAGCCTCCTTTCAAGAGGCTCAGAAGCCTCCTTTCAAGAGGCTCGGAAGCCTCCTTTCAAGAGGCCTCAGAAGCCTCCTTTCAAGAGGCCTCAGCCTCCTTTCAAGAGGCCTCAGCCTCCTTTCAAGAGGCTCAGAAGCCTCCTTTCAAGAGGCTCAGAGCCTCCTTTCAAGAGGCTCAGAGCCTCCTTTCAAGAGGCTCAGCCTCCTTTCAAGAGGCCTCAAGCCTCCTTTCAAGAGGCCTCAGAAGCCTCCTTTCAAGAGGCTCAGAGCCTCCTTTCAAGAGGCCTCAGCCTCCTTTCAAGAGGCTCGAAGCCTCCTTTCAAGAGGCTCAGAAGCCTCCTTTCAAGAGGCTCAAGCCTCCTTTCAAGAGGCTCAGAAGCCTCCTTTCAAGAGGCTCCAGCCTCCTTTCAAGAGGCTCAGAAGCCTCCTTTCAAGAGGCCTCAAGCCTCCTTTCAAGAGGCCTGGAAGCCCTCCTTTCAAGAGGCTCAAGCCTCCTTTCAAGAGGGCCTGGAAGCCTCCTTTCAAGAGGCTCCAGCCTCCTTTCAAGAGGCTCGGAAGCCTCCTTTCAAGAGGCTCAGAAGCCTCCTTTCAAGAGGCCTGGAAGCCTCCTTTCAAGAGGCTCAGAAGCCTCCTTTCAAGAGGCTCAGCCTCCTTTCAAGAGGCCTGGAAGCCTCCTTTCAAGAGGCTCAGAGCCTCCTTTCAAGAGAGGCTCGGAAGCCTCCTTTCAAGAGGCTCGGAAGCCTCCTTTCAAGAGGCTCGGAAGCCTCCTTTCAAGAGGCTCGGAAGCCTCCTTTCAAGAGGCTCGGAAGCCTCCTTTCAAGAGGCTCGGAAGCCTCTTTTCAAGAGGCTCAAAATCTCCGTCCGAGAGGCTCAGAAGCCTTCGCTCAGAGACCTCCTTTCAAGGATTTCGAAAGCCCCCCTTTCAAGAGGTTTGGAAGCGTCATTTCAAAAGTTTTGGAAACATTCTTTCAAGAGGTTAGAAATTATTTTTTCAAGAAGCTTGAAGGCCTTTTTTCAAGATGGTCTTGAGCCTCCTTTTTAGATGCTCGGAAGCCTTTATTTAAGAGGCTCGGAAGACTTCAAATGCCATCAAAGTTGTAATAATGTCTAAACGTAAATTAAATTGGAAACTTTAACGGAATTACGAACATTTTAGACATTTTTTTTGGAGAGCAGTTAGTTCTGTCTGTTGAAGAGCGAACAAAATAGGGGGTACCTCAATATATACAAAAGTTCGAAGGGGTACCTCGCAAGAAAAAGGTTGAGAACCGCTGGGTTAGAGAATGAATTTGGATTCGATTTTGATAAGATTGTGTTGGATTGGAAAATGACTTTTGATTGGTTTGTATTTTAGTTGGATGCGGAATGGATTTTGAATAAATTTAGATAGGAGATGCATTGGATTTAAATTTGGTTTCGACTTGGATTGGATTTGAAATGGATTTGAATTAAGATTTGGATTTAGGTTGGATTTGTATTGGATTGGATTGGAAATGAATTTGAATTGGTTTGTATTTGCGTTGGATATGAAATGGATATTTAAATAAAATAAATTTAGATTGGATTGTGGTTGAATTTGGTTAGGACATGGATTAGATTCAAATGGCTTTGGATTTGGAATAATATTTGGAATTGAATTGGATTGAATAGGATAGAAAATGAATTTTGATTGATTTGTATTTTGGATTGGATTCAGGTTGGATTTGGATTGAATTGGATTTGAATTGGATTTGGATTTGATGTGGATTGTATGGGATTTGGATTTCAATTTAATTTTGATTTGTTTTTCATTCGTTTTGATTTTGTATTAGATCTATATTGTAGTTGGATTTGTTTTGGGTTGAATATGATTTGGATTTGGATTGGATTTGCATCGGATTTGGATTGGAAATAGTTTTGGGTTGGTTTGTATTTGAGTTGAATCTGGAAAAAAATTATTTGGATTGAGATTGAATTATGGTTGGATTTGGATTTGTTTTGGATTAGATTTAGATTGGATTAAATTTGGATTGAAATTGTATTCAAATTAATTTCTATTTGGATTGGACTTGGATTGGATTCGGAATGGGTTTGAATAGGTTGGGGTAGGAAATTGGATTTGGATTCATTTGTATTTTGGATTGAATTTGAAATTTGATTTAAATTTAGTCTGGTTGAATTTAGTTTGATTGAATTTGGGTTTGATATGGCTTCCATTTGGCTTTGATGTGGATGGTATATAGATTGGATTTAGATTTAGATTTGGTTTGAATTGGATTAGATGTAGATTGAAAATGAATTTGAATAGGTTTGTGTTTTAGTTTGATATGTAATGGATTTCGAAGAAATTTAAAATGGATTAGGATTGAATTTGGATTATAGTGGAGATGGATTGAATTAGGATTGAATTTTATTAGGGTTTGAATTGGATTAGGATTGGATTGAATGAGGTAGGAAATTAATTTGGATTGATTTGTTTTTCGGACTACCTGACCCGTCGAACTTCGCCTCGCCCAAAATTAATTAGTTAGCACAAATGTTTATTTTCTTATAGAGCGGGAAGGGTCTCGATCAATCATAGAAAAATTTCTAGCCTTTAAATACCTAGTCATGTCAAATCGGGTTCCATTTGCTTGGTTAGTTCCTGAATAATGCAGAAACATTTTTAAAAAGAAGAAGATTGAAATTGGATTCGGCTTGAATTGGATTGGATTTGTAAAGGATTGAATATGAATTTGGATTTGGACTGGTTTTGTGTTTATTTTGAATTTGGTTTGACTTCATATTGGATTTAGATTGGAAATTAATTCGATTCGGGTTGGTTGGGGTTTAGATTGAATTTGGATTGGATTTGTGTTTAATTTTAATTAGATTTGGATTGATTGTGAATTAGATTTTGATGGAAGATGAACTGGTTTTTGATTGTATTTGGATTTGAATTGGAATTGTATCAAATTTTGATAAGATTTGGATTGGATACTGATTGGATTTGAGTTTAATTTGGAATTGGTTTAAAATGCTGATTACATTTAGATTGGGAATTAATTGGATTTAGGTTGGATTTTATTTGGATTGGATTTAGATTCAGATGAGATTTGTGTCAAATTCTGATTAGATTTAGATTGAATTGATTGATTTATTATCTGATTTTGATTGGAGATTAATTGGTTTTGGATTGGATTTTAATTGGAATCGTGTTGAATTTTGATCAGATTGGGATTGGATTGGATTTTATTTGGATTTGAAATGGAATTAGATTGGACTTGAATTGGATTTGAGTTGGATGGTATATAAATTAGATTTAGGGTTGTTTATATTTGGATTGGATTTGTATTTGATTTGGTTTTGGGTTGGATTTTGATTTGATTTGTATTAAATTGAATTTCTTTTTGAATTGAACTTTGACTAAAAAAACTCCCCATAAAAAATTAGAAGTTTTCCTTATAAAATGAGGAAATTGCGAATAAAGAAATCAGAGTATGAGCTATGAATAAATATAAAATTTCCACAAATAATGCAAAATTTCCATAAACAATTAAGATTTTTACACAAAACAAAAATAAATTAGCACTTTCAAAAGCAGAAAATAAATTATACAAAAAGAAGTTTCCATAAAGAAATCGAAATGTTTCATAAAAAAAATCCAAATTTTCCATAAATAAATCAATATTAGCATTAAACAATTACAAAATTTTCCACAAAAAAAATATGTTTTTCCACAAAAAAAAAACTTTCCACGAAAAAATTAACAAAGAGCAATATAAAAATATGAAAATGTCAACGGAATTTGTTTTTTCAAAATATTTTCTTTATGAAAAAATATTTCTTTATTATTTCAATGTTTGCTGCTCACACCCTGATTTCTGTATTGACAATTTCCTATTTTTTATGGAAAATTTCTAATTCTTCATGGAAACTTTATTTTGCTGCCTTATTAGATTTGAAATTTATTTCAATTTGCTTTGGATAGACAGTGTATTTGGTTCGGCCATTTCGGGATCAGCAAGTACAAACATTCTTCGATAAATTCTTCTGAATTTCCTCGGCAAATTATTCTGACTTTCTACAAAAAGTCGAGAAAAAATCCACAAATTCTTTTTAAGAAATTCGATGGGACATTTTTATTAATTGTTCTCGGATATCCTGCAGAATTTTCGAGGAAAGTCATCGGATTTTTTACGAGAAATTCTTTTAAATTTCATCTGGAATTTCTTCCAAATTTCCACGGTAAATTATATTTATTTTGTACGGGCAGTTCTTTACCATTTACGTTCATTTTTTTTTTTTTTTTGCTCGGCTTTAAACTCCAATATTGCCGACTAACGCAAAGGATGTATTTTTTACATCTTCACCTAAGCCATGCTTAGATTGATGATTTGCCGGTTGGTAGACAGACATAAATTAAATATAAAGTAGAAACAGCCTCATCTATTGGATGGAATTCAACTCATCATCTATTACGTGCGGAACAGATGCGGCAACTAAAGGATTATATACTAGAATCGAAATATCAATAATGTGAAACCAAATCAAATTGCTTCCAGCTCAGCTGCCTATTTTGTTTATATGTTTTTTTTTGCTGTAATTTTTTCCCAACTCACACTTAATTTGCAAATAAAATCGTAGCGAATTATAAATGCAATCACATAATGATTCGTAATGGTATCACTTGATGCCGAACCACAATTTTTTTTTTGGATATTTTTTTTGTTGCTGTTTGGGGTACTATTTGGAAGAACAACAACAAAAATATTGATAGGGCGCTTCTTGTTGTATGAAAATGAGAATGATTTTCTAAATTCTAACACCTTTTTAACTGGCATACCATCCTATTCAAAACAAAAACAGCAACAAAAGCATCTAACCACTGTACTGAAGCATGGTCATAAAACCAGTCAGCTTTTGTCAATTCTTATTTGGCCGGGGTTCAGCCAAATCGCATCAAGCGCCTAGAACGCCTTGAATTGATCAAAAATCCTATAGAATATCCCTCAACGACATAACTGAGGGTATCCTACAACAAATTTATGTATGAATTGATACGAAATGATTTTTGTTTTCCTTTTACGAACAAAATATCACAAGGCAGTCATAAAGCCGCTTGGTGTGGTTTGGCAGAACTCCGACCATTTGTGTAAAACATAACACTCCTTAAGAAGGATGATAATATTGTTTTTTTCTTGTCTTAACAGACATGCATATTTTGACCTCGACTATAAGTTGTATCATACTTGACACGACATGGACCGATTTCACTTCCTGAGCCTCCGATCGCAGAGCAAGATGAATTTGTGACTTGTGTCTATATATAATTATCGATACCACAACCTGAACATTTATTATTCAATTATTAAGCGGATCCTAATTTGGTGTAGCTGCTCGACTTATTCCAATCTCACTAGGCACGGACAGCTATTGCAAATTTCACTCCACTGCGTCCGAAACCAAAATCCTGCTCGTTCTAGAAATCCACACCCGGAAATGTCCATCACTTGGCAACACTGATAACTTCGAACGCTAAATAAAGCCACTCACCCGCCACCACGTGACCCTACTGCACTTTTAGTCATGTTCGGTAAACTAATTTTTTGCTGCTACAAAATTCGATTAAAACAATTTTAACAACTCTCTCGACGTGTAAAAACAAACACTGTGAACTGCAAACATAACCACCAACCGTACACCGGGTCTACGACGTCGGTGACGACGACGGACGGCCCCACACCACTCCCTTCAGGGAGTGTGGTGCTGACGGTCGATCGACAAGGACGAGGGAAATTTACCTCGCAATTTTAATTGTAAGTCCACCCCCACATCCCCGGTGCGACGCCTTTCGTCCCTATGACGCACCTCATTCGATGCGCGAGAAAGCATTTTTTTTGTCGATTGAAAAATTTGAATAGCTATTCGATACATGTGTTGCATATGTACACCAATAGGCACTGCCCCGATCGGAACATACTTTTACTCCTCGACGCTGCCGTTGTTCCGATCCGTCGCACACTCGCACACGGACGGACGGTCCTTCACGGGCAGTTGGGCAGCAGGAATTTTCCGATTTTGTTGCTCGCCAGCACCAACGCCACCGACCACCGGCTGCAAATATCCTTTCTCCTTTCTCGATCGATCAACTTTCCCAGTGCGGCACACGTTGATCGATTTGATGCACCTCCGCCGCGCGCGCTCAATAAAGTCTTAATCACCCACGTGATCACCCGTTCGCCGTCGAGCGTTTTTTCCCTCCCGTTCGCGATAAGTCTTGTGACGATTGGGAGCTTTCAACTGTTTCGCGATCGCGCGCTTAGCACTGGCTATCCGATCCGTTCCCGGTAAGTGTTGATCAAGTACTGAAAGTTAGCCACCGGCGCCGTCACTGCAGCAGTTCGTTGGTTGTTTTGGGCTGTGTGTGGGGCCCAAGCAGCAGGAGCATGTAGCGTGCGTGCGTTCGCGGGGCCGGACAATGTTGGGCGACGACGACAGTGAGAACGCTGGAGAAACAAAATAAACACTCGCTAGCCGGGGATGCCAGTTCGTTTTATAAGTGTTTATACACTGGATTCTGTTTCTACACAATTTATATGTTCTCTGTTTTGCACTAATCCTGAAGGTTTAACGCATATTAATTATCATGTAATTTTTCTTTGGATTATTCAGGATTTCTTGAAACATGTTGCAAAGATTTTTGTGATAAGTTGTAGTTACACGTTCAAACATACGAACGAAAAAAAATCGTTTAGAAACAGAATATACTGTGTATTTGTTGTTTGATATATTTTTTCAACATCATTCGGTAAAGATAGTTATTATCTACTTATTAGGTATTACTTGATGCAGTATCAATCATTAACATATGCAATCATTAACATATCACATACATATGGCCTCAACTTCTTATCATCGCAAATAATTACTGAAGGTGGAATTCACCTTATCGTTTTTAACGGCGGTTCGAACGAAAACTCAATATCAATTAGCGGAACTTGTACCTAAATGTCTTTATCCCAGACGTCATAACCCCTGAATAACCATTACCTCAAATAAGACTATTCACTAAAAACATCCCAATCCAAACAAATATTTCAAATTTTGTTGTAAATGCTTGCATCCTACCAAAAATTAGGTGTTAAAAAGTACAGGGTCAAATTTTCGAGAACCTTCATCGAGAACTCACGTTTATAGTCGAGGAAGTCCGTTTCAGTACTTTATTTGTCTGGATTTTGACAAAATTGAACATGTTGGCATGGAATAACTTATGAAGAATATTCAGGATAACTTTTTCGAAGGCATATTTTCAGTTGCATACCTTGTATTGGGGCTAATGAATAGATAATAAAGCAAAATAGTAGAAATATTTTTGACGTTTACTATACGGTTTGACCCGGATCAAGGCAAAACAATAAATGAATTCTTTTATAGTAAACGTTTTCCGCATGGCAAGAGTAGAAGACTCCTTCTTCTAAGGCACGCGTTTTTCTAGGAAAATTAGACAGAGTAGATTGCTCCTTCTTTTATAACACGCGTTTTTTCAGCATATTGCGAAAGAGTTGATGAATTCTCTTTTTGAATAACAGGCTTTTCCTATTTTTGTCCGCACTAAAACTAAAGCACGCTAGGCAAAACAATTGGTATCTTCTTCTTTCAAAACACTTAGATCTAAGGAATAGCGCAATCGCAATTACACGTCGTTAAACTTGGGAAACGAGTAGACGATTCTTTCTTTTGAAGCACGCATTCTTTTGAAATAGCATTGACTCAAAGCGAAATGTTGTACGATCCCTTAACATTGGCAACTGTCACAAATTGTAGCTTAAGGAGCGGTACACTAATAACATAAGACATTTTTCTGGGGTTTTCAACTTACTTATGGGTCCTGTACACTTCCAAACCTCCAGTGGTGCCATGTTAGATTACAGTCGACTTCTTTTATTTCTTTAGTGAGACTGCGTCGCCATGAGCCTTTAGGTCTGCCTCTGCTGCGATGTCCTGTTGGGTTCCAGTTCAATGTTTGTCCACAAATCTCGTTTCCGCCGCTACGTAAGGTGTGGCCGACCCAGCTCCACCTCCGATCCCAAATTTCTGTTGGCCTCTGGTGACAACGTCCAGGCCCGAATAATGTACCACAGGCATCTGTTGATGAACACCTGGAGCCGTTGAGTGTCTTACCGCACAGCTACAGAGAGCCCCATCGACAAATATATTTATTTATTTTATTTATTCAGACTAAAGCTGAAGTGGCCTGTGAGAGTCTTCTCCATTCGGCTCGGTCCATGGCTACACGTCGCCAACCACGCAGTCTAAGGAGGGTCCGCAAGTCATCTTCCACCTGATCGATCCACCTTGCCCGCTGTGCACCTCGCCTTCTTGTGGCCGTCGAATCGTTGTCGAGAACCATTTTCACCGGGTTACTGTCGGAAATTCTGGTACGTGCCCGGCCCACCGCAGTCGTCCGATTTTCGCGGTGTGAACGATGGATGGTTCTCCCAGCAGCTCATGCAACTCGTGGTTCATTCGCCTCCTCCACGTACCGTCCGCCATCTGCACTCCACCATAGATGGTACGCAGCACTTTCCTTTCGAAAACTCCAAGTGCGCGTTGGTCCTCCACGAGCATCGTCTAGGTCTCGTGTCCGTAGAGGACTACCGGTCTAATGAGCGTTTTGTAGATTGTCAGTTTGGTACGGCGGCAAACTTTATTCGATCGGAGCGTCTTGGGGAGTCCAAAGTACGTACGATTTCCAGCCACTATGCGTCTCCGAATTTCTCTGCTGGTATCATTTTCGGCAGTCACCAGTGAGCCCAAGTACACAAATTCTTCTACCACCTCGATTTCGTCACCACCGATGCAAACTCGCGGTGGGTGGCTCACATTGTCTTCTCTTGAACCTCTTCCCATTATGTAGCTTCCCTCTTCCTACATCTTCTCAAAGTTACGTGCCATAATATCAATGTCGTCGGCGAAGCCAAATAGCTGGACGGACTTATAGAAAATTTTACCACTCGTGGAAATCACTGCTCTTCGTATTACCCCTTCAAAAGCGATTTGAATAGCGGACACGAAAGACCATCACCTTGCCGTAACCCTCTGCGCGTTTCGAAGAGACTCGAGAATGCCCCTGAAACTAGAGCTACGCACATCACCCGATCTATCGTCGCTTTGATCAACCATATCAGTTGATCCAGAAATCCGTGTTCGTGCATTAGCTGCCATAGCTGGTCCCAATCGATTGTATCATATGCGGCTTTGAAGTCGATGAATAGATGATGTGGGCACGTTGTATTCGCGGAATTTCTGCAGTACTTGGCGAATGGCGAACACCTGGTCCGTGGTAGAGCGTTCGCTCATAAATCCCGGCTGGTACTGCCCCACGAACCCTCTTGCAATTGGTATTGGTGCTAGTCGACGGCATAAAATTTGGGAGAGTACCTTGTAGGCGGCGTTCAGCAATGTGATTGCGCGGTAGTTGCTACAATCCAGCTTATCGCCCTTTTTGTAGAAGGGACACGACACCTTCCATCCACTCCTGCGGCAAAACTTCCTCCTCCCAAGTCTTGGTAATGACCCAGTGCAGCCAGTGCCTCAATACCGTGTTTAAATAGCTCTCCTGGTAGTTGGTCAAACCCAGGGGCTTTGTTGTTCTTCAGCCGGCCAATCTCCACCTGGATTTCATAAAGATACGGAGCCGGTAAAATTATGTCCTGCGCGCGTTCTCCCAGGTCCATCACCATACCGCCATCTTCGTCGGCTACATCGCCATTCAGGTGTTCTTCATAGTGTTGCCGCCACCTTTGGAACACCTCACGCTCGTTCGTAAGAAGGTTCCCGTTTATGTCCCTACATATATCGGGCTGTGGCACGTGGCCGTTACGTGAACGGTTTAATTTCTCATAGAACTTTCGTGTGTTATTAGCACGGTAAATTTGCTCCGTCTCTCCACGGTCTCGATCTTCCTGCTGGCGCTTTTTCCTTCAGAAAATCGAGGTTTGCCTGTTCCGCGCCCGTTTATATCGTGCCTCGTTCGCTCTCGTGCGGTGTTGCAGCAATCTCGCCCATGCTGCATTCTTCTCTTCCACTAACTGCTCACATTCGCAGTCATACCAGTCGTTTCCCTGATCTGAGGACACCGTGCCAAGTGCCGCGGTTGCGGTGCTACCAATGGCGGATCGAATATCTCACACGCCATCCTTAAGAGACGCTGCGCCTAGCTGCACTTCCGTTGTGAATGCCACTTCCAGTTGCTGTGCGTAGTCTTGGGATCTACCGTTTTGTAGCCGCCCATTGTTAAACTGCCACGGACGACTCCGACGCGTGTTGTACACCGTCGATCAAGGATGTTATCGATCATTTAGTAATTTGCGTTCGATCATTTAGTAGTTTGTGAATAACTTATTCCAGAAGCTGAAGATCAAAATGTGTTGTTTGGTGGACTCCTAGTGCGAAGGTGCGAACTCTACCAAATGGTTCGTTGTTTGAATTCCACTAGTAACCGAGTTATAGCCATAGTTTCAGTAACTTAGACTAAATGATAACAAAATTCCAATCATTTAGCTAAAGCTACTGCAACTAGCGCTATAACTTCGTTATTAGTGAAATAATAACAACAATCCATTAGGCAGGCTTGTAGAAAAAACTTCGCACTAGATGTCCACCATACAACACATTTTGAAATTCAGCTTCTGTAATGAGTTATTCACAAACTACTAAATGATCGAACGCAAATTACTAAATGATCGATAACATCCTTGCCGTCGATAGTTTTGAGCGCAGACATACTGCAACGAGGTAGTGGTCTGATTCAATATTCGCACTGTGGTAAGTGCATACGTTTGTAATGTCGAAGAAGAACCTACCGTCGATTAGAACGTAGTCGATTTGATTTTCCGTTTCTTGATGAAAACACCATGTGGCCTTGTGGATATTCTTGCGGGGGAAGAAAGTGGTTCGGACTACCATTCCGCGGGAGGCTGCAAAGTGTATGTATCGTTGGCCTTTGTCGTTCGATACGGTATGCAAACTATCCGGTCCGATGACCGGTCTATACATTTCCTCCCTTCCTACCTACCCGTTCGGCAACCGATATTTATCGAATGAGTTAAATGCTATTCACTCCGAAGGAGGTTTTAATTTTCAGTCTTTTCATTGGCTTCAAGATTCTATAAATGGTCGTTATGACTAACAAAATCGATTTTGAACGACCAGCGAGATGATCTTAATGGGGTTTGTTGATCGGTTCAGAGTAATGTATTCGTAATGTGATTGGAGATGACCATTGTATATCGTAGGACAATGCTGTGGGAAGATCTAAAAAAGGTTATAAACTACAGAGAAAATTGTATTAAACGCTGTCGTCACTGTCCGAAACATCTATTGCTGGCTGGGAAAGGCAAAGAGCAAAATGTCATTGTAATATTCATATACTTTTACAGTTCTGTGTCTGTTGGAAAGAAGAACAAGGGAAAACGAAGCGACAATGTTTTTCTGAAGTTTTTAACCTTAATGATCTATTATCTCACGTCAAAATAAACCATTCCCAATCCCCCCACCCCTGATATGGAGAATCTGGAATTTTGGTATAGATCCCCACTCGTCATGAGCCGTTGCTTCTTTTTGTGTGGTCTGTGTTAATACTGCTTAGCAATAGTCTAACGTAGCAGGTCCAAAAATTTTCATAAAAACTAACGATATGGGCCCGGCAGAAGGCAAAAGGAAAAGGAAAAAGAGAATATAACTTCTTCTTTCGTTTTAACCATTTGCTCGGTGTAAGAGAATGGGAGATATGATTCCTTCTTTGAGAGATGCATTTGTTCGGCAGCCGGCAAGCGAGGGTATGATTCCATTTTTTAATTCAGACATTTGCTCGGTTTACAGCAAAAAGAGGTATGATCCTTTCTTTGAGCGATGCATTTGCCCGATAAAAGGCAGATAGGATATGGCTCCTTCTCAGGAATTCATTTTTTCTTGGTTGCGCATGCGAAATAAGCGGCAAAAGAGAGCCAAGGACAATGCTTTGTTTTTTCTGAGATAATAATGACAAAGATCCGAAAATTTTTGTCAGCAGCAAAAAATAAGACAATGTTGTTGCTAACTTTTCATCCCGTTATTTTGCACTATATCTACAAAAATTTTCGGTTTGATGCTATCGTAGTTTCTACTTTTATGGAAATTTTCGCGAATCTAACTCTGATTCGAATAATAGCATCGTATGCCCGGAAAAATCAGAGCATGCAAGGCAAGCAATTCTTGTCATATTTTGTTCGGATTCTGATAAAGGCTTGTTGCGACGTGCGTTTGTCGGTAAAAAAATCGGTTGATGACAAAGGGTATATTGTTAGGCGTTGCTCAAATATTGATTCCCTACTCCTTTTTTTATTAATTCATGCAATTGCTCGCTTTGAAGCAAGGGATATACGATCCTTCTTTCAAGGAATGCATATGTCCGGCAGATGGCAAGAGATAATATGAGTCCTTCTCCTGAAAGTCAGGCATTTGCTTTGTTTAAGGCAATGGGAGATGTGATCACTTCTTGAGGGATGCATTTGCCCGGAAGAAGACAAGAGAGGATATGATTCCTTCTTTTATTTCAGGTATGGTAAGATATGACTTCTTCTTCCGAAGAGTTGATAATAAAGTAGGATATGAAGCATATGGTGCCGACGATGAATAAGATCAACAAATAAAAGTAATGTCTTCATGTATAAGCGAAAAATAAAAAATATATTTAAGAACGATGAGCGAATAGCATTCCTTTAAATAAATAAAAAGAAGTAATGCACAATGGGCAGGTTCTCCTGCATACCGTTACATGGAAAATGAAACTAGCCGCTAATGTCAAATTAACTCAAAAAAGATTTGTTCTGTTAGTATTGTTACCGAACGGTAACATTTACTTATTATTTGTATAGAGTGGAAAGATAGGGAAAAATGATGTGAAGTTAGATTCAACCGCCAATTTAAATTGGGCGGGCGATGAATATGTGGATGAACCAGATGATGTGGTCTTGTTGGTTGCCAAATTTGGCTACCAAAGTGAGCAACAATATGCAGCTATAGAGGCGGAAATATGGGCCGTTAGCCTGCACTGGAAAGCCGATGGGGTAGAAGGAGAAACAAAAAAAAGGGAGGCCATTCGAGACACGTTCGTCATTCGAGGAAGAAGTGCTCCGTTTTCCCAAGAATTCGCTAGTCCGCGTGTGAAATCCGGTTTCGGACCGGGAGTGGAGATTTTTTAAAAGTTATTAGCCAGCGCCGTCCCACTACTAGCCGCCGGGGAATTCCGGAATAAGTTTATTACTCATCCACCAAGGTATCCGACCGCCATCTTGTCCGTGGTGTTTGGTGACGCAGCCCAGCGAATACTCAACGCTGCTCGCCGTGTTGGCCCTTCGTGCCACCTGATTCCCATCACCGGCCTCCGTGCATTATTATCTCGGCAAAGCAAACTCCATCTCGTAGACCGCCCTCCTGCCACCCGTCATCATTGTATGTGCTGGCCATTCCCGCCCATCGACCACCTCGTGGGATCCGACGCTCGATTACCGGTGCCCGAATTACCGGCGCTCGGTTACCGGCGGTGATCTCCGACACAATAACGCTGGACTCGACGACATAAATCATCGCGCAATTGCCGACCGGCACCCCGCATCATCCGCAACACGCTACCTTTCTACGTGTTCCATCGTGGTACCAGTACCGGTCCCGCCTTCCCACTGTACCGTACCGCCCGCACCGGTCATCGTTGAGCTTTCGTCTTCGTGTCAACCATCCTTAACGTCCCACCAACGTCGGGTAATTTGTCGCCCTGCTACCGGCTGAGAGCTCCGACGCTAGCCCCAGCCTCCCCGTCAAGACAAGTCGTCGTCAACCTTCCGCAACGTCGCGTCTGGGTCCTCACTACGTGCTTCATCGTGAGACTACTGCTGAAATCGATCGCACCACTGTATCGCCCGCCCGATCAGTCAATAAACCAGAAAGGTAAAGTTCATTTAAATTTTATTTTCATAGGACTTCCACTCTTCGAAAGCTCCCCACGCTCACACACCCTGGGACCCGGGATAAAAGAGGCCTTTCGCGCCCACCCCGGAAGCTGCCGTTGGTCAGACCAGCAGCTTGGGGTCTAGGCTAGTCCCCTTCCGGGACAGCGAGGAATCCAGGGGTCATAACGTTTCATTGGTGTCCAACGAATTAGTCACCTATTGAGGTTCCTAGGAGGGAAAAATATCTTCGGATATTTTTCCTCAATTAACGTTGGGGAGTTTTCGAGATTAGAATATCTCAAATCCACTCTGGTCATATTAGGTGTCAAAACAAAAGATTTTGATTTGCCCGCTGGTGAAGCTCTGGTACTAGTATCGATTTGGGAGAGCACATCGCGAATAATTACAATTAGTCACTTCCAAGGGTTAGGTTCTTTCCGATCTGGAAGCAAAAGCTTGAGACCTTTAGGTGTTTGAATAACAGACGAACCTGAACAACATAACGATTAAAGGTCGGATGTTTGGGATTATTCTCGTAGGGTTAATGCCCTAAATACCTTCCACGACTCTTTATTCTTCCCCGTTTCGAACCATGCCACCTCGCGTGTCCGTGTCCGGACCGGACTTTAATGTGCTTTATCGCGGAATGCGGGTAGACCATCTGTCACCCGGGAGCTTGATTACGAGCTCCTGCTTCGTAATGTCGTCATCGCGGACGACGAATCGCGGTGTAAGCGACGCAGGAGACTGAAGCAAATATTGAAAGATGAAAGAGAAGGTCACGAATTTATTATTCATTATGATCAGGATCCGGAGATCGACTTGGATGCGTGTAGTTATTTTTTTAGGGAACTCGAACAAAAACTTGCTAGAACCAGCAATATGCAAATTAAGAACACGTACAGGGCTCGGCTACTGCATTTAGGTCATCGACTCGCCGTGATAAAGAATCACGCAATCGGAGAGCTAAAAGTGAAGGCCGGCGAAGCTTTCAGAAGCGTGTTGAACCTTTTTTCGGAACACTTCTGGTCAGACGATGCTTTTTTTTGCGGAATCTGAACTGGAAGCCGATAGTGAGGACGAACTTCTTGATGAAGCTGCTGGAGAAATGGAACCACCTCCAACCCCGGCTCCCAGATCGAGACGGTCATTAGGCGCAATTCCTAAACAACCTCAATATGTAACAGTGGAGCAATTTAATCAAGCAATGACGGATATCGGAAGCTTGTTTAAGGCTCTATCAACCCAAATCAGTGGGCTGAAGGAAGATATGAAGGGACCTCCTCCACCTACTCATGCCCCAAAACTCAATAGCACAAATCCATTCCTTGAGCCTCAGGAAGCTCCACAAGTACTTCCTGCGGCTCCGCGAGTAAATTGGGCCGATTTTGAAAGTGGTACAAGGCCTATGACAGGTCCGACCATTCGCAAGCAAAGTACTGCTTTTCCGGAGTCCACCTTGGTAGGTGCCGAAGCACTGAACAGCTCCCTCCAACAAAGATTAGATCATTTGTCATTTACGTCTTCAATTGGCGGAAATGCACCTGGTCAAACTAGTGCAGCTCTCAGGGCTCCAACAGTTCAATACCTACCGCAGCCCTATCCGGTAGCTCCACAACAAAGGGGCACCCCTGTTTCCCAGTGGAAAATAAGAAAATACACGGGAAACGACCAGGGTCTCGGTTTGAATGACTTTCTGTCCCATATTCAACAGTTGGCCATATCTGAACGTGCGTCGTCTGGTGATTTGTTTGATTCGGCGATTCACTTGTTCGATGGCGCGGCATTGAGCTGGTATACAACGTGCCGAAATCGAGACTCACTTCTGGGTTGGGAACACCTAGTTCATGAACTCAAAAATGAGTTCCGGCACCCAGATCTAGACTCTGTTCTCCGTACAAAAGTCTACCAAACGTAGCAACAAAAGGGCGAATCGTTCCAGCAATTTTATTTGCAGGTCGAAAGACTCTTCCAAGCCATGAATCAAAGAATGTCGGAGAAGGAGATAGTCGAGGTCCTCAAAACAAATATGCGGTACGATTGCCGGAAAGCCTTAGTAGGCAGAAACGTTCGAACCCTGAAAGAATTATTAAACATAGGCAAAGAGTTGGATGCAACCGACTTCTCAGCTTTCTCGAGGGTATTTGGGAGCAACAAACGGGAGACCTGTGCAATATACCCAGGGGGAAATGGACCTTCCAACACCAGGACTTTCTACTCTAGTAGCAGAACCCCAGATTTGGGGAACACCTCCAGACAATTCTCAAAAGTAGGCAAATCCAACGCCAATGGATCAAAGGGACGGCCAGAAAAAGGTTCAAATACGAAAATCGATTCAAAACTCCTTGAAAAGGAAATGAAAACCGGGGCCACACCAAGAGAACCATTGGCAGGGTCGAGTACCCCCAGTGCTCTTTTGAAGATGGTTGCCAATTATTCTCCTCCCGAAGAAGGAGAATGCTTTAATTGTGGAGAAGAACATGATCTAGCGGATTGTCCTATACCGCGTAGAGTGTTCTGCGATGCGTGTGCCTTTAAAGGCTTCACTAGAAAGAACTGTCCATATTGTTTAAAAAATCAGTTGAGGAAGTCCTAAAGCCGCAGGAACTTCCCAATGCGCAGAATGAAGCCGAATTTCTCAACTGGTTAACTGAGCTAAGTAGTTTTTACGAAATTAATACAGATAGACCAGAAGAGGAAACGTCTTCATCTCAAATTCATAAAATCACTCTTAACAACTTTCTTGACAATCGCCCCCACGTCAAGATCAATATCTTCGATGTCGAGGTCACTGCCCTACTAGACTGTGGAAGCCATTTAACTTTCATAAATCAAACCCTGTTCGACAAATTCCGACGGATACAAATCCGAGATCCAACAAATCCAGTTGAGTTACAAACAGCTGATGGATCTCCGTTAGCAATTCTCGGCGAAGTACTCATGCCTTACACCTTCAAAGGTAAAACAAGGGTACTCTCTACTCTGGTAGCTCCGGAGCTGACTAAAGAATGCATATGCGGCATGGACTTCTGGCGAGTCTTCGGAATCTATCCAGCCATAGCCTCCATAAACTATTGTTCGCCTGACTCAACACCGATCCCCAGAAACACCCAAAGTAGTTCTGACTTCGGCTGAACAAGAAGTTTTAGAGCAAACTAAACAACTATTCAAAGTTGCCCAAGGGGAATCGTTGGACACAACCCAGCTTTGTGAACACACAATCACTCTGGAGGAGGAATTCAAGAATTCCAAGCCCGTCAGGTTGTATCCTTATCCAATTTCACCAAAAATTCAAGAGGATTATTCTCGGAGTTGGAAAGGTTGCTCGACCGAGGATCATCGAAGAGTCAAACTCCGACTGGTCACTAAACATCGTTCCCATTCGTAAACCTTCAGGAGCAATACGTTTGTGCCTAGACGCTCGTAAGCTCAACGAGCGAACCGTACGTGACGCTTATCCCCTTCCGCACCCTGGACGAATACTGAGTAGATTGCCCCGAGCGCGTTATCTTTCGACCATTGATCTCTCGGAAGCATTTTTACAAATTCCGCTCGCAAAGCAATCACGGAAATATTGTTCATTCAGTGTGCAAGGGAAGGGGATGTTCCAGTTCACCCGCCTTCCATTCGGTTTAGTCAACAGTCCAGCAACACTGGCAAGGTTGATGAACCGAGTTTTAGGCCAGGGTGCACTGGAACCGTATGTCTTTGTCTACTTAGATGACATCATCATAGTGACAGAGACATACGAAGATCACATACGGTTGCTCGGGGAGGTTGCGAGACGTCTCCGGGAGGCGAATCTGTCCATTAAGTTGAAGAAATGTCATTTCTGTCTCGCGGAGATCCCTTTTCTTGGCTATATCCTATCTTCTCAAGGGTTACAAGTTAATCCTGAAAAGATAAGACCGATAGTCGAATACGAACGGCCAACGTCCATTACGAAACTTCGTCGGTTTCTAGGTATGTCCAATTATTATCGGCGATTTATCGCCGACTATAGTCGGACAACCTCCGCCCTTTCAGAACTTCTTAAAACGAAGTCTAAAAACCTGAAATGGACGCCCGAAGCCGAGGAGGCCTTTCAACAAATAAAAGAAAAGCTTATTACAGCTCCGATTTTAACCAGTCCGAATTTTGAACAAGAATTCGTGGTCCACACTGACGCCAGTGATCATGCCATAGCTGGTGTCCTTACACAAAAAGTCGATGGACAAGAGCGAGTGGTTGAATACTACTCCAAAAAGCTTACCACCCCCGAAAGATCATATCATGCTACGGAGAAGGAGGGGTTGGCGGCTCTCCTCTCTATAGAGCACTTCCGTGGTTATCTGGAGGGAAGTCATTTTGTGCTGGTGACAGATTCTTCGGCGTTGACGTTCATCATGCGTTCGAAGTGGAGAACGTCATCACGTCTCAGTCGATGGAGCCTGTCGCTCCAAATGTACGACATGACCATCATACATCGTCAGGGCAGGGACAATATTGTCCCCGATGCACGGTCGCGAAGCGTGATGGTCATATCGAAGAACTCCGACAGTGATGGGTATAATTCGCTCATCAAGCAAGTAAAAGAGTCACCCGAAGAATACCCGGATTTTCGCCTTGAAAATGAACAGCTTCTTAAATACGTTTTGAACGATAATCTCACCGATCACCGTTTTGATTGGAAGGTTGTGCCTAGTCCGGAATCCCGAAAGGCAATAATCAAGGCAAACCACGACGATTTAATGCACATTGGAGTGGATAAAGCGATGGGAAAGATTCGCCAACAGTTTTACTGGCCGTGTATGTTTCGAGATGTTCGAGAATACATTCGAAAATGCTCGGAATGTAAACAGATAAAACCTCCCAACTCAGCCACCACCCCTCTCATGGGTGATATGCGTCCAGCTTCACGCCCCTGGCAAATTATTGCCCTTGATTATATAGGACCCTACCACGCACCACTACAGGGAAGCAATACATATTGGTGACGTTAGATCTTTTAGTAAATGGGTCCAGTTGCACGCTTTTCCCAAAATATCTTCCAAAACGCTTTGCTCAGTTCTAGTCGATCAATGGTTTTTAAGGAATTCAGTTCCTGCCATCGTACTAACTGATAACGCCACGACATTCACTTCGCGTGAGTTTAGGGATCTGTTATCGCGGTATGAGACTCAACAATGGTTAATCTCGCGTTACCATTCGCAGGCGAATCCGGTTGAACGCGTAAATCGCGGGATCAACACATCGATTCGTTCATATGCTCGAGACAATCAGAGAACCTGGGACTCTCGATTGTCAGAGATAGAGGTCGTTATAAATTCCACCATTCATTCATCCACCGGATTCAGCCCCTCAAGAATTGTGAAAGGAGAAGAGATCATGCTTAAAGGGACAGATCACTCTCGCTTTGAAAAAGAGGGAGAATCATCCATCAAAGAGAGGGTGTTTCGAATAAAGGATCAAAACCCCCGACTGTTTACGCTTGTGCAGAAAAATTTGCAAAAAGCACATGAGGCCTCGACAAAAACCTACAACTTACGCACCAGAAAACCTGCTAAACCATTTGAAGTTGGTGATGCAGTATATAAAAGGAATACAAAACTGTCTAATGCTAACGAGTATTATAATTCGAAGCTGGGTGCCCAGTATGTACCTTGCACAGTAATAAAGAGACACGGGTCATCGTCCTATGAGCTGGCTGATAGCCACGGCCGCAACATTGGTGTGTGGCCGGCCAGTCTGTTGAAATCCGCCTAACCATTGCTATTGTTAACGAGCATGCTGACGACGACGCTGAACCGTATCAGGTAGCTTAGTCAGGGCTCTGGGAAAAATAGAATAATAAATTGTGAATAATAAATCCACGACCAGCCATTAGTTTATTTCCAAATTGCAAAGCTACCTTTTGTCCTGTAACCCTTTGCCTAAGGCAATCGCTTTCATGAGGCGATCCGTGTAGGATATTTCGGGTAATTAGGAGAGCTGTAGAAGCAGTTAGAACGTTATTTCCGTCTTTAAGAGGAGACGTCCTCAATAAGAGGGAATGAGCAAAAATACGCGCGCGCGGTTTAAGTTCCATCATGAACGACGACTAATCTCAAACTAATGTCTGGACATGTAATTTCCGACCTCCAGATAGGCATATCGGAGAAACTCTCCCAACTGAGGTTGTTAATATACCTAATCGTAAATTATACATAAGAAATACACCGGTATATGTATATTGAGGTACTAGAATAAACAATTAAATTGTCTAGTGTGTGCCCATAGCACAAAAGCGTAATTGTTATGTCCTATTGTTTCATTATGTACTAATGTTCAATGTGTAGGGATCATCAGAAAGTTGATCTCTCCAAGATAGATTCTCGAGCTAGTAGCGTTCGGTCTTTTCGCGAATATCGTTTCTGTCCCGCGAGACAGTCGGTGGCGGATACGAAATTTGAACCCCGGCTCGTATACGAGGGATAGAGGAATGTGGAAGTGTAATCCGCGATAGATGGGTCGATCCACCTTAGAATGTCACAAGAGGTTGTGATATGAGAAGATTGAGCCAACCCAAAGGAATGTTTTGACCTTCGAACTCTGAAATTCGCGATGGGTTCCCATTCAAACTTGATCTAGTTATTATGGTTTTACTAGTGTTGAGGCATGTAGTTTTTGTTGTTTTGGTATCTAATGTTTAGTTTTTTCGGTTTGATTGTTGTGTTTTCCTTGTTTAAAAAAAATGTGTAAATTCCCATTTCTTCCCTGACCAGAGGGGGATTGTTACCGAACGGTAACATTTACTTATTATTTGTATAGAGTGGAAAGATAGGGAAAAATGATGTGAAGTTAGATTCAACCGCCAATTTAAATTGGGCGGGCGATGAATATGTGGATGAACCAGATGATGTGGTCTTGTTGGTTGCCAAATTTGGCTACCAAAGTGAGCAACAATATGCAGCTATAGAGGCGGAAATATGGGCCGTTAGCCTGCACTGGAAAGCCGATGGGGTAGAAGGAGAAACAAAAAAAAAGGGAGGCCATTCGAGACACGTTCGTCATTCGAGGAAGAAGTGCTCCGTTTTCCCAAGAATTCGCTAGTCCGCGTGTGAAATCCGGTTTCGGACCGGGAGTGGAGATTTTTTGAAAGTTATTAGCCAGCACCGTCCCACTACTAGCCGTCGGGAATTCCGGAATAAGTTTATTACTTATCCACCAAGGTATCCGACCGCCATCTTGTCCGTGGTGTTTGGTGACGCAGCCCAGCGAATACTCAACGCTGCTCGCCGTGTTGGCCCTTCGTGCCACCTGATTCCCATCACCGGCCTCCGTGCATTATTATCTCGGCAAAGCAAACTCCATCTCGTAGACCGCCCTCCTGCCACCCGTCATCATTGTATGTGCTGGCCATTCCGCCCATCGACCACCTCGTGGGATCCGACGCTCGATTACCGGTGCCCGAATTACCGGCGCTCGGTTACCGGCGGTGATCTCCGACACAATAACGCTGGACTCGACGACATAAATCATCGCGCAATTGCCGACCGGCACCCGCATCATCCGCAACACGCTACCTTTCTACGTATTCCATCGTGGTGCCAGTACCGGTCCCGGCCTTCCCACTGTACCGTACCGCCCGCACCGGTCATCGTTGAGCTTTCGTCTTCGTGTCAACCATCCTTAACGTCCCACCAACGTCGGGTAATTTGTCGCCCTGCTACCGGCTGAGAGCTCCGACGCTAGTCCCAGCCTCCCCGTCAAGTCGTCGTGCCAACCTTCCACATCAGCTGCAACGCCTGGGGTCTCACTACGTGCTTCATCGTGAAACTACTGCTGGAATCGATCGCCCGCCCCGATCAGTCAATAAACCAGAAAGGTAAAGTTCAATTAAATTTGATTGTTCTAGGATTTCCACTCTTCGAAAACTCCCCACGCTCACACACCCTGGGACCCGGGATAAAGAGGCCTTTCGCGCTCACCCCGGAAGCTGCCGTTGGTCAGACCAGCAGCTTGGGGTCTAGGCGAGTCCCTTCCGGGACAGCGAGGAATCCAGGGTCATAACGTTTCAGTATGTGTGTTGAAATTTGAATATTTCTGTTTTTACAGAAACCTTCTTTATTCTTCTTTCATCGTATCGTACAATCATGCTCCCAATGTTTCATGGTAGGAACAACGAAGCAGAATATAGATTAATCTTATTCATCAGTTACAAAGCTCTAAAGACAATTATGCCAAACGGCCGTTATGCCAAACGACTTTATGCTAATCAACTTTACGCCAAACGGGGTACAATCATGTATATGCCATCAAAATTAACGATCTGCGCCACCAGAAATGATATACAAAATAGGACGAATTGTCACACTCTTCAATCTAAGATTGCAAGTTATATCCTTCACGTTAGTCAATTCCCCAGAATGATAGTAATAAGAACAATAAATTTTTCAATTCTAATGAAAAAGCTTTAACGAAAGGAACATTGAAATTGCATCAAAATAGCAAAAATACAAAAAAATCATTTTAATGAGGTACCGACTGTTTACTTCGATGGAATTGATTTCCAGTTGGCAGTCAGTAGCTGCAAAAAGTGCATCCGAGCACCAAGTTCATGATGCTCATTACGAAGTGGCGATACCGGCGTTTCTATCTGTTGTGTTAAACCTGCTACTTTTTGGTTTGAAATTTTCGCGACGAGCTCACGGAAGAATGGTATTTAGAAATCGATAAAATGTATGGGAAAACCAAAAGTTACGCATATTTATGGAAAATAGATGTGTTTTGAAAGAAAGTAGTAATAAGGAATTAAGTATAAGGTAAAAATATTATCTCGTGCACTTAGTTTGTACTGATTAGTGGTGTTATAGTGACGTTAAAGTGACGTAATTTTGATTTACCACTGAATAAACGCCATCTCTTGTATTGAAGATACATGTGGGTTGAATGTGAAATCATGTTGAGAATTGATTTTCACAGTTGTATTAAACAACGCTGCGCAGACATTTTCAAATTAAACATTACAAAAAAAAAGCAAAAACAATATTACATTCAAATATTTGTTTGTGGCTTGTGGTTAGATGCAAAATTATCGTACTGTCGTCGGGGGTGACAATGGGTCAAATGGGGGTGAGAATGGGTCACTGTTTCAACTACTTAGAATGCTTGTAGAATAGATTGATTGTATCTGAGGGCAAGAAGACTAAAATATAAGAGACCTATTTGAATGATTTTATTGTACGACCTCTAGACTGCTGGTGAGAGCGATGACCCATTCTCACCCCCCAGACCCATTGTCACCCCCGATGGCGGTAATTGAAACGTTTGCACTGCCTCAAGGTGAATTACGACAGAGTCCAAAAATGGCTGCCAAAATGGCCGTTCCACCCCTCACCTCGCGTTTTTCCTCTCACAAAAGTGAATTTAGAGGCGATAAGCACATCTGAAAACCATTTTTTCGTGTATACAGCGAGTACTTTTTACTTTTGCATATGTAGTTTTTTTGGAGTGAAAGAGCTATGTAGTTTTGAAATTGGACTCAAACGCGATTCACCTTAAAGCTTTCTCACCCTTGCTACTTTTTTTTTCCTAAGATTGCGTCCTAGCTGTGAAAATATTTCATTTTACATGACTAAAATGTAAAAATTTGTGACCCAAAATTAAGCGATACAGACGTTGTAAAAGCGTTCATATTGTGCATTTTTTTTATAAATTTATTACTTTATGTAGGGTTACTGCTCCTGGACTACATCTCATAGCTCCGATATTCATCCCATGAAATACAAAGCAATGAAAAAATAGTGACTTGTTTTTTATATATTTTTGTGATTTTTTAGCAGTGGCATGTTAGCAAAAAGAAGCGACGAAGATGGTGCCGTATTTCTTTGTTTCGCGATGAGATGAATATATGTTCATTGAGATGATAAACAGGATAGTTCCCATATTACAATTCAATGTTTTACATTTTGTGGTATGCCAAAATCTAATTAAATTCATCGCACAAATCGATCCAAGTATGTTTGCCATCTTCATTTGGCATCACTGACTGCCCGCCACATTTGCGGTCCGTTTCGTTTGTTTCGGCTTCGGACGTCATACCACCTGTGCAGCACCTACATGAGCGGGCGGACACCTATCTGCTGCATTATAATGGTGCGCGGCTTGTTTATGTTCGGGGTGGTTGATGCGTAAAATCGAATCGCATTGGCCGAGAAAACTCGGGGAAAAAGTCCAGTCGCGCACTAAACATTGATTGGTGGCCGGCTGCTGGTTGGCTCGGTCGGGCTTAGGTCGTTGCTGTCAGTGAGCTCGAGAAAGGGCTTTTTAGCGCTCGTCATCATCGGTTTGAACAGGTGTGCATGTCATGGCTGGTTGGTCGAGGGGTTTAGCAATAGAGTTCTCTAATATTTTTTTAATTACTTGTTTGCAATGAGGAGAAATTATAAAAAATATAAACAATAGTAATATAATAGCAAACACTGTATTTATTATTGATATTGATATATTTATAAGAAAATTTGGGGCTTTATTGAATTATAAAAAAAGTACCGCTTTTAATTAGAATACCTGTGGAAAATAGTAACCTTTTCAAAACCTAATAAATTTATGTTGGAATCAAAGATTCTCAACCACACTGAAATGCCTTAGCAATTAGCATTAACTTAATCTTGATAAAATTGGTTACAATTTTTTTGACGCACCCCTCGTAGATTCTCACCTTCCCCCCTTTTTCCCTTTCGGCCTTTTTTACCGGACCACGATATCATGATCATATGCGTCCGGTGCCGCATTGGCTGAACCACATGACTCACCCCGAATGTTCTTAACGATTTTCCACTCTACAGAAGCGGTGATGAGCACTTGTTGCAATCTCCCATATATTACCAACTTCAACTGCCATATCGTTTGTGAATATGATGAGTTTGTATTTACAAACGACATCAACAACGAAAACAACATCAACGCTTTGGATGGACGGACAGTACACACGGTAGATAGTACACTGTGTCACGCGTAGATATACGAAAACAAAAATCGAATAGATCTTTTCCTTTTCGTCACAAGCCGTAAACATTAATCATGTGTACGAAGTTAACGTAGACTTCATTTATTTATATCCGTTATGTATAATACTTTGATTTATACAAAACTTTTCTCAAATTACGTAAATTTTAATAATTTTGATTTTCTGTGCTGTTTGTAGCTTGTAAATTTTTACAGTCGCCTCTCCACATCTCGATATTGAAGGGACCATCGAGATAGGGAGAGATCGAGGAATGGAAGGAAAATTGAAATGGATACTAGATCTAAAAAAGCTCGTTGCCATGAAAAACGACAACAAAACAAATGTCATTTCTTGTTGTTGATGTGTTTGTTATTGTCCAAAGATGGTCTAGTAGTCTAAAAATTTGAACACATCGAGATAAGGAGAGTGAATCCTGAACAAAATATGATCAGAACACATCGAGATAGAAAAATATCGAGATAGGGAGGGTATTGAGATGTAGAAAACAAAAATGTATGTAGATTTAAGGGACCAAGCAAACCATCGAGATAGGGAAAGATATCGAGATATAGAACATCGAGATGTAGAGAGTTGACTGTATAACAATTTATTAGGGCAATGATAGAATTTATCAATAACAATTATAATAGTTAAATAATATTCATTTGTATTTAAAATAATCCAATCAAGTATGAATACGTGCTGTGTTGACAAAAAAATGTTTGAACTTGTTCAGTGGAATGCTTTTATAACCAATTTTTTACTATAATCCATTTAATTCCACAACTTTTCTGTATCTTACAGAGGCGTATCGCTACATCAGCAGCAAGGCCGTCTCCAGTGTCTCATACAATTTACTATTTCGAAAATCAACTTGATACTAATACTAGTTTGTCTAACAGTTTCACAAAACGACCAACACCGTGTCATGGGTGATGCGCTGCAGCAGGCGCAGTGCGTTTATGATTGCAGTTATTAAAATTTTAATACTGCCATCAAAAATGATGCATCTGACTTCCTTTGCAAAATGCAGCCCCCGGTGAATGAGTTGCACACCCTTGAGGGCATAATTGCATGTTTTCATCGACACCGAAGCTTGACAACAACGGCGAGGACGATGGTGGCTGATACACTATGACTTTGTAATTGTGTCAGAAGAACAAGAAGCTTGCTTCTAGTTGAGAGTTGAGTTTTTTTTCATTGGCATAATTGAGCGATTAACATTGATCCAGTTGATTAATTCCATAAACTTTTAACAATGCTTTCCCTTTTTGCTCGATCTTGTCGCTTCGATGGACATCGCTTCATCATTTATCATCCTGCACATATTACCACGCCATAAAAAGTAGTTTACGACCTTTCTCCTTGGTACACGAGCGCGGACTGGTTGACTGACTGACTGACTTGCTGACTGACTGACTGAGATGAAGAAGCGATATCCGAAAGCACTTTGCAAACATCAAGCTGAAAATCTTACTTCCGTTTTACAACTTCACAATGGGAAAATAATAAAAGCACGTTTGTGTGGCTGACTACTGTGGCGACAACAACGACGAGGACGACGACAGTCTCGGCTATGGCGATGACATCAACTCGTATGCAAATTCATCATCATCACTCGTACGTCACATGCACACATGATGGAAATGGCCACGATGAATGGTAGTAATCAAAATATGAAGGTACTTTCGTGTCGGTGGACATAAAAGTTTTAATTCTCCTGAAGGGGTTTAACAATTGTCGAACACTGGCTGCTGTCGTGTCGGGAATGCGAATTTGCGATTAGTGTAATTGTTACTTGAAGTATGTGTCATAACATTCGAAAACTCGACTAAATTAAATTATTCACTGTTGTTTTAAAACGTGATTTAAAAAATTTCAATTTTGTGCAATTCTGTGCTTTTCTCGTGCATTATTCAAAAGGGTTATGATGAGAAAAGCACATCCGAGATGTCGATATAGCACTTTGGGGAAACAATAATATAAGCTCTTTTAGTGGAATGTCTTCACCTATCATAAGACGAGTTTAGTACTATTCCATTTAATACAGGTGAAAGTAAATTAGGCCGATACAAATATTTTAAAAATATTTTGTCTCCCCCCCGTCCCTCGGAATTTTTTGCCAAAAAATAATATTTTGTGGGGGCAACAAAATAAAATTAGGATAATTTTGAGGATTTTCAAAACATTCTTTAACAAATCCGAGGAGTTTTTTTTTTTATTTTTTTCATTTTAGTATTTATTTTTTATTATCCCCCACCCCCTTGACCTTTCGGAGGCCAGTAGGACAAAATGTCAATTAAATATTCGTAACGGCCCTAATAAGCCATTTTATAGAAAGCTCAAATGACAGGAGACCTGACACTACTATTTACATATTACAAGGAACATTTGCAAAAATGATGATGATGATGATGATGAAATGATGATGGTTTGTATGTCAATTTACCAAAACAAATAAAAATACTTGCTTAAATCTTTATTAAGAAAATTATGTTGAGCTTTTTAGTGGAATGTCTTCACTTGCCATAAGACGAGTTTGTACAATCCCATTTAATTCCACCACTTAATTGTATCTTGACAGATACGTATTTCGACCTCAACAGTAAGGTCGTCTTGGCGGGCTTGGTAGTCATATGGCTACTGCTTCTGCCTCATACGCAGGATGTCGTGGGTTCAATCCTAGGTCCGTTCCATTTTCCTACTTTGTTTATTTCTCTATATTCTTCATGTTCTAGCAATCGCAATCGCTATATCGCAATATTAATTCATTGAAGATGAATGCTAGTCCCAAGTAAACATCTGTTGGTTCTCTGTGCAAGAACAGCTGATCTGGTCATAATGGAGTAGCAACTACGGGCAGTCAATCAAGCTCAAGCCCAACAGTAAGGTCGTCTTCAGTGTCTCGTACTTGACTCGAGTCAAGTCGACTCAAGTACGAAACACTGAAGACGACCTTACTGTTGAGGTCGAAATACGTATATGTCAAGATACAATTAAGTGGTCTTTAGTTTTTAGATTTTTTTAGTAGTACATCCAGTACATCCAGTATCCATTTAATCAATTAATTTTGATCAGTCTGCAGTCTGCACACTTAAAATAAATCGCAGATTTCTGTAAAATTTCACCGAAAACTCAACAGCAGAACTGTTCGGTAAATTTTTTACAAATTTTTTGGTGGTTTTGACAATTGAACAAATGAAAATACCACAGAAAATCGGCGAAACAATTACCGAACAAATCTGCTGTTGAGATTTGGGTGAATTGAAGCAAAATTCACCGAAATCTGTGGAATGATTTAAGTGTGTGTAAAAAATCTGAATTCGGAATATTTCAAAATAGCAGTTGATTTTGTAAATTCTGATTTTGGTCTTTCTTTGTTGACCTTACATCTCCATTGGCACATTGCTGTCTCGCAGTGTCGATTGCGCACTTCCTCTCATGAAATTCATATGAACCTTCGGCTTCGGGTCACAATTTGTTCCCTAATTAAGTGTGTGGAGTAAGAAATGAGAAGTAAGAAGAGAGAAGTGAGAAGTCAGATGTTCGAGGTGATAAGTGAGCAGTCAAAAGTGCTATGTGAGTAGTGAGAAAAGAGAAGTGAAATGTTCGCTGTGAGAAGCGAGAAGCAAAAAGTGAGTGCTGCGAAATTAGAAGTGAGAGGTAGGTAGTGAAATGTGAGTAATGGGAAGTGAAATATTCGAAGTGAGATATTCGTAGTGAGAATGCGAAATGAAGCGAAGAAGCAAGAAGTGAGAAACGACTAGGTCGAAGTTAGTATTGAGAAGTGAGAAGTGGGAGTTGTGGAATGAGAAATGAAATACGAGATTGGAAAAGTGAGAAGTGAGTGGTAATAAGTAATACAGAAGAAAGAAATAAAATTGAATGAGGAATGCGTATAGTGAAAAATAGTATGAAGAAGAATAATGCAGACAAAATGATGATGCCTTTCTCGTTCATTTGAAACTTAACCTTTTCATACGAGAAACAGATATGAGAAAAGTCTAAAATAACAGTAATGGATGGATAGGTGTGTGGATACAATGAGATAGAATTACGCGTCGAATGCATTTTGTTGCTAAAAAAACGGTTGAGGATAAGTGATTGAAAAATGAGTAAGATAGTTTTGCGCACAGACATACACACACAGACATCACTTCAATTCGTCGCACTATGTTGATCGGTATTTAACACTATGGGTCTCAGAGCCTTCTATAAAAAAGAGTTTGTTTTTGGAGCGAACATATAACTTTTACGTATACTTAGTAGACGAGGAAGGAAGAAGATAAAAGAAAGAAAAATAATGAAAAAAGAAGAAAATAATGAAGGGCGAACGAAGAAGAAAAAAGGAAGTATGAAGAAGGAAGAAGTAAAAAGGAAGTACAGAGAAGAAGAAAGAGAAAAGGAAAAAATGAAGATAAATACTATGAAAAGAAAAAGGAAGAAGAAAGAGAAAATAAGAAGAAAAAGGAAGGAAGCAGAAAGAAAGACGAAGGGAAATGAAGGAATAAGAAAAAGATAGAGGAAGCATGATGAAAAAGAAATCAATAGATGTTGAAATGTGAAAAATAAGCAGTAAGAATAAAAGGGAGAAAGGAAGCTGTACCAGAAATGAGATAAGAAGTGAATATGAAAGAAATAACGTAGAAAGGAAAGAGAAAAGAGATGATGGAAAAAAAGTATAAATCGACGAAAGAAAAGAACGAAAAAAAAGAATAAAAAAGAAGTAGAAAGAAGGGAGAAGAAAGCAGAAAGAAGGTAGAATTCTTCTTATTTTTCATACTTTATTATCTACTTGAATTATGTGCCCGGCTTTGCTCGGGATTAAAAAGTCAATTGTGCAATTTAAAAATCTAATTGCAGAACCAAACGCACATTAACAGATATATTGACAGCAAGATAGATCGATACATAGATGCAGCTTGGTGCGTATACTGTGATTGGTTTCTCAATAGTGGGGTTGTACCGGTTGGTTTTTAAATCCATTTGGTGTTAGGCCATTTGACCGAATGCCATTTGGCTCAATATTAACCTTCCGGAACTTGCTTCGTTGTGAAAAGTACAACACATTGAGTAAAAATGAGATATCTTTTTAGTCAGTTGACCAATTTGCACCAAACCACCATGTATTCCTCAAAAAAATAGTTCTTCATCAATTGAAAAGATAATAAAAGTGATTCGATAGAAGGCTCGGGTAAATATAGCTAAATAAAAGGCTCAGGTGCACTGGGAAACGTGACCAGCTATGAATTATTTATTTATTTCATAAACAATTCATCCTAAAGTACCTTGGGGTTAATTCGCAGTTCTCACTCACCTATGACCATAGGTGGCCACCAGGCAGCCTTCCGGAAAACCCGGAACGTTCGTAAAAATGGTCATTTTGGAAAGTTCGTCCTACAGCAGCGATGGTGATCTTAGAGTTAACACACAGTTCTTACTATGCTATGACCGCAGGTGGCCACCAGACGGCCTTCCGGATAATCCGAATCGTCCGTAAAAATGGTCATACTGGAAAATTTGTCCAAGAGCAGCGCATTTTTTTTCTAAACCACTTCTGATTGGGATGTTTGAGCTAAAACACATTTCTCACACTGCTATGACCGCAGGTGGCAACCTGGCGGCTTTCCGGAAAATCCGGAACGTCCGTAAAAATGGTCATTTTGTGAACTTCGTCCTGAAGCAGTGCATTTTTTTCTAAAGCATTTCTTATGGTGATTTTGGAGATATTCCACAGTTCTTACTCTGCTATAATCGTAGGTGGCCACCAAACGGTCATCCTTGTAATCCGGAACGTTCGTAAAAATGGTCATTCTGGAAAGTATATCCTAGAGCAGCGCAACTTTTTGTAAACCATTTCTGACGGCGATATTCGAGTTAACACACAGCTCCTACTCTGCTACGACCGCAGTGGCCAGAGCAGCGCAATTTTTCTAAACCATTTCTGACGGTGATTTTGGAGGAAATGCTCAGTCATGGTGACCGCAGGTAACCACCAGATGGCCTTCGGGATAATCCGGCACGACCGTAACAATGATGATTTTGGAAAGTTTTTCCTAGAGCAGCGCAATTTTTTCTAAACCATTTCTGACGGTGATCTTGGAGATATTTCAGATATTAATCAGCTATGACTGCAGGCGACCTTCCGAATAATTTGGAACACCCGTAAAATGGTCATTTTGGATGGTTCGTCCTAGAGTAGCGCAATTTTTTCTAAGACATTTTTGATGGTGGTCTTAGTGTTAATTCACAGTTCTTACTCTGCAACGGCCGCAGGTGGCTACCAGACGGCCTTTCCGCAAATCTGGAACGTCCGTGAATGGTCGTTTTGTACAGTTCGTCCTAGACCAACGATTTTCTTCTAAACCATTTCTGATAATGACCAGGAAGTTAGTCAATGCTCTTTACCATAAAATATTGTATAGAGTTTTCCACCTTCGCCAAAGGTATAATAATAGCCCAAAAATATATGTACTACGCAAACAAATGAATGATGAATTCTATCATAATAATACTTAAATAGTAGTCATTGATGATAATAACCACATCAGGTATTCGAGAGATATTGGTCTTATTTGGCCAAAAAGAAGCTATTTCAGCTAAAAAAAACTTTGTTGGGATGTGATAGGAACGCAAAATACGGAATTCTAATTGGATGTAAGAAACATTTTTTTTTTGTAAGGTACACTGGGGGAAGTGGAAAAGGAAAAATCGATAGTGCATGTTTGAATTAGTGTAAAACCAGTTTAAAGGATCCAAATGCATTCCATCAAAATGGACTATCAAAAACAGTCAATTTTGCACCAACTGTGCGGTAATTCACACCATTTTGGGCGCTTGAAATTTATTGAAATAGATTTTAAAATTAGGAGTTTTTTTTCCACTTACCCTTAGTGGGATGGGTTAAGTGGAAAACCCATGTTACCTTGACCTTCCATAGTGATGAGTAGTTACATATAACTAAAATCAATACGATAATTGCTCTGAGTATCTATTGTGGAATAATTTCATCATCTAAACGGAATAGATCCTTAAGGAATTCTCGTAATAGCTAGGGGAGGGCGTGTTTTACCTTCTCGAAAACTAAGTGTTCGTAAAATCTATATGTTCGCCCCAAAGATGAACTTTTTAAAGGGAAAATGGGACTTACAGGGTTATAAACTAATCAACTTATTTTAACGAATTGAGATGATGTCTGTATGTGTGTATTTGTATGTATGTGTGCGCAAAGCACGTACAACATTATCAGCTATTCTTAAGCTCTTGTTCTTAACCAATTTGTTCGCAAAAAAAATGCATTCAACGGCAAAACTTGTTATGAATAAAAATTAATGTGAATTATACAATATATTTACCTATCAGTGCTATTTTTAACTTTCTTATACATTTTTTTCATATGTAAAACATGTGAAAGGCATCAATACCGATAGGTAGATTAATCAGGAGCATATTCGAATTTATATTAGTCCAATCACCACTGGGGTCACAATGATAACAAAGAAGGAACATATTAAGATTCACAGCTATCGGAATAAACCCTAGAACATTATCCACTTCCCCCACAGTGTTTGATACCTGGGGTAAGTGTAAAATCTTTGAATTATTTGCTTTCTTGGTACAAACCACTACCAATTGAATGGGATTAGTTTAAGTGTGTTGTAACGGTCACCTGAGATATAAATTCACTTGAAAAAAGGACAATTGGTTCAAATAAGAATTGATTTTATGAATGCAAAAATCAACTTTTCGCGAAACCTAAAATTACAGTTCAAGCGTTAACCGTGTTAGTGTATGTATTATACAAATTTCAACATAGTGTTAGTGTGAGCATCAAAGTATACTCTTGCATAATGTTATGATGTGGTAAAAACAGTAAAGTATGTACAATTCCAATTTTTCGAGTCGCTTTTTACACTTACCCCCTTTTTCCACTTCCCCCAGTGTACCTTATTTCCAATACTAATAACAGCCACTGTTAGACTAGTCAAGTTGAAGGTACAGGATTGAAATGGAAACGTTACGGAAAACCATTTCCTGTTCTAGCGATTGCTGTAACATGAAAAATATACAAAAAGATACAAAGTAGGCGAATGAAATGGGCCTGAGATCGAAACAAGGCCTCCTGTGTTCGAGGCAGAAACGGTAGTTATATGACAATCAAGCACACTTTTCTGAACACATTGGTTTTCAAAGCCCAAATAACTGTAAATTACGGCACTTTGGAATATTTTGCGATATCTAACAAAACTGGTTGATCCATATATCACCACCCGGCGGATGTAATCCAAACTAAATAGTTTTTCAGAATAATGGTTTCCAATCCCCGAACAACTGTGTAGTTGACGGAAATTTTCTTAATCCCCCAGATCCCAAGATATCGAAGAACTGATATCTCATATGCAGTAGCACCTCCTTGCGGATGAATTTAAAATTATTCAGTTTTTCAACATATTGGATCGAATACGGTATTGTCAGGTCCGATTCATATGCATCCCTCCGGGCCCTCGGACCCGGAAACCAGAATATGAGGACATTAGAGATGTGTTGGGAAAGCTTGGTCTTGACTACATGGCCCTTGTTCACAATTTTTTGAAGCGCATCAACGTCATTGTTTAATTCCCTCTCCCCCATTCGTAGGGCCATGTCCACCTTGTTTTTTCCCACTCCGCCTATCCATTAATTTTTTTTTTGTATGTACTCCTTAACCTCGACTAAGTCGCGAGTTTTTCGGTTCCTCAACACCAACATACGATTGTAAGAAGCAAAAGACGAAATTGTATTAAAATTTCATTTACTTTCGGCTCCGTTATGCCTTCGAGCGCTTGAGCCTTCGAATAAACGCTAATTGTAAAAAAAAACATTTTGGTTTCCAATGCTCGAACAACTTTATAGAAGATAGCAACTTTCCAAATCCCACAGATCCCGAAATATCGAACCAAACTGATCTCTAATATACAGTAGCGCCTCCTTGCGGATGAATTATAAATTATTTAGTTTCTCAACATATTAGTTTTCAGTACTCGAACAACGTTTTAGAAAACGGAAATTTACTAAATCCCACAGATCCCGAGATATCGAACTAAACTGTATCTCCAATATACACTTGCGCCGCCTTACGGCTTAATTCTGAACCAAACAGTTTATCAACATATGGGTTTCCAATACTCGAACAACTTTATAGAAAATGGAAACTTACCAAAACCAATAGATCCTGAGATATCAAACCAAACTGATCCCTCATGTACAGTAGCGCCACCTTGCGGATGAATTTCAAACTAATTAGCTTTTCAACATATTGGATTCCAATCCTCGAACAACTTCGTAGAAGTCGGCAACTTTCTAATTCTCACAGCTCCCGAGATATCTAACCAAACTAATACCTCATATACACTAGCGCCGCCTTACGGCTTAATTCTGAACTAAACAGTTTCTCAACATATTGGTTTCCAACCCTTGAACAACTTTGTAGAAGACGGAATTTCCAAAATTCCATAGATCCCGAGATATCGATCCAAGCTGGTATTTTAATGTACACTAGCGCCGCTCAGTGGGAGAATTCTAAATCAATTTTTTTCTTGCCTCATAGGGCCGTTTGGGATCTTAGATGGATTTAGATTTTTTGGGAGTTTTGCCTTTCTCGTACAACAAGTTGTACCAGAAAGGCTTTCATTTCACTCCCAAAACGTACTTTTTATAGAGCGCTTGTAGACCCATAGTATTATATACCATTCGATTCAGCTCAACAAACTGAGCAAATGTCTGTCTGTCCGTGTGTGTGTCCCGTGTGTGTGTGTGTGTACGTGTGTGCACATTGAAACATTAGCCAATTTTTCTAGTACTAAACCTGAATCGATTTTGCTACAAGTTGCATTCGATGGGAATGTTTTCTTCTTGTTCACTATTGAGTTTCATAATGATGGCACTTCTCAAAAAATAGTAAATATTCAAAGAGTTATGAGACATCATTATTTCGTAACAAATAAGCTATCGATTTTCTAGGTTATGTTCTCCCAAGACACAATTTATTCGAAACCGGCACACTGACAGCATAGAATACACAGCTTACGGAAGAAAAAATTTCACAAAGAAACATAGAAACCCATTAATGAGTTAAAAAGTACCTATTTTAAGATTTCATGTATACACTGAAAATTCTCGTTTATTTTTTCCAAATGACCTAAGAAACATATTTTCATGAATGAATTTTAATATTGCGATCAACAGACCAATATGATAGCTTTTGATTGCAGTACACAAATTAATTCATGGAAAAAAAGGTGACATATGTTCTTTTAAACGTTAAGCGTCATTTCTGCCATTTCTTTCCCCTATATGGGCCGATGTGAGCAGTGAAGTGAAAAGTGAGACGTGAGAAGTGCGAAGTGAGAGTGAAAAGTAAGAAGTAAGAAATGAAAATGAAATGAAAATCACCAGATGATCCGAAATGAAAACAAAATGTTTTTCCAAATTTAATCTAGACTATCCTTTGAAAAGAGCTGAAATTTTTTTGCTAATATTTTCAAATGGATATAATAGAAAAAAACGACGCATCCCACAAAAAGTGTTGTATGGGTGACCATCGCAAAATCAGTCAAACTTTCTAGTGAAAATATCGGAAACAATCCAAATTGAGTCCTACACTGAAAAAATCAGGTTTAAAAATTTTAAAGTCGATTTGCGAAAAAACGCCCTTTTTTATTTAAATGAAATTTTGTCTCAAGATAGGTGATTATGGTGATGGTGATTATATTACCAACCGTCCATACATCGCAAGCTGGGCACTCTTAAGGAAAAAAAGTTTTTCTAACAAAAACTTTTTCTTGTCGGAATTATTTTCAGTGTATTTTCATCTGAAATTAAACCAATGAAAGCCATCGTTATAGTTATACCCCAAGCAAATCTATTTTTATGATACATTGTCTAATTTAGCCACTAAATATAGTTTGTTTTTAAATTAAGAGTAATATTAAGAAGGGGTTTATATCTTCAAAAAAAATATTATATTCCATTATTAGCTTCTTTAGTTGCGACTAGCCACCCTATAACCAGTGACCGGCGGAGTGAAAAACTGTCGAAAATGGCAACGTATGAAAATGCATGAAATCATGACAATGATACTGGCAGCGCTTGAACTTTTGCTTGCTTCTTATGGAAGCAAAAAAGTAAACAAGTCGAAATGGAACCACTTTTGACCGTTCGATTGGAAACAAGATGGTGTCTTCGCCGATCTCTTATTCTAGTATTTCTAGTTGCGACCAGTTACGACCAAAACATTGTACTCTGCCTGACTGTACATGAATACTTAATATGGTATATTATGTATACATATGTTAAATCCACCTTAAAGACACTGAAAAAATCAATTCCGTCAAGAAAAAGTTTTTGTAAGAAATTTTTTCCTTCAAAGTGCCCAACTTGCGATGTATGGACGGTTGGTAGGGAACATAATCACCTATCTTGAGACAAAATTTCGTCCAAATCGAAAAGGGCGTTTTTGCAAATCGACTTTTAATTTTTTAAATCGATTTTTTAGTGTAGGAGTTCAATTTTGATTTTTCAAAAAGTTTTATTAGAAAGTTTGACTGATTTTGCGATAGTCACCCATACAACACTTTTTTGTAGGAAAGGTCGTTTTTCGATTATATCCATTTGAAAAAATCAGTAAAAACAAGTTTGACCCTTTTCAAAAGATAGTCTGAATCAAATTTGAAAAAACTAAGTATGCACTTTTCTTTTAACTGCACTTCTTAAATATTGACCAATAAATTTACAAAAAGTCAACTTAAACAATCAGAACACTTGCAAGTTCCCAAAAAGTTCTATTTTGGCTTTACGCATTTTATTACATTTCCCGCATAACTTTTCACGTAAAGTTTACGTGAAAACATGCATGGATTTTTTCCACAGCATTTTTCACGTAAATGCTACGGGACGGTAATATAAAGTAAAATATGTCAAACGTCAGATCATTTCATGGAATGATAAGATAAATTTTACGTGAAAGTCCACTCTGATCAATTGTATTTTCAAATAAAAAATAATGGATTTTTGTGTATATATCAATGTGTAATGCATTCCTTTTTATTGTCCATATCGTGTGAGATAAATGGTTGTTGAATATTCAGAAATATTCAAATTTCACAAACGCAAAGATGATGGGCGAAATACAAAACATTCACGATAGTTTTAAAGGAAACATTCGAGATAACGTAAAAACATATTTATTCATTGATTGGTGCGGAATGCGGATTCGGCTGCAAGTGGTGCTCCGTTGACTATGTTGATGCGGATCGATCAAGTGTGAGATTGACTGGAGCGGAGTAGCTAGACGTGTGGTTGAGGTTGATGCCAATTGTGTGAATATTACTGACTATAGCTGTTGATGGCTGTTGCTTCGATTAGTTGACTACAGTCTGGTGTGACTGACTTGACCCACCGGTCTCATTCTCGACTTCTGGGGATGGATTTTCAGCTGGTACATCAACACTCGTCTTCCGCCATTGGCTTCTTAAGTATTATCACTATATCAACAGGATAAATATCCTACTGCAAACTATGCAACCAAAAATAAAACAAATAAAGTTCAAAAATAGATTTAATTTACCTTACACTTGAGAAATTTCCACGAATATCGAGAATGGGCCAAAAATCCTGATCTAAAGCCAGCGTTCAGCCATTTTGCCTTTTAACTGTGCTTTTTCACAAAGGAAAATCTCGTATTTTGACAACTGCTGTGATGCGGGCAGATTCACGTAGAATCAATATGACATCCAGGTAGACGTCATTGGAATATTATGTAGAAAGCATATAGTGAGCTGTGATTTACATCTGACCCACATAAACTGGAGGTATTTGAATTATTTTTCAATTTAAGTGCACTTTCACGTACATCTAACGTTACAATATTTTTGAGTGTAAGTAAATTTTTTTCATGAATTCTCGCTTAACTTTTCAAAAGGACGTAAGTAACATTTTTTTTCATGAATTAATTTGAATACTGCAATCAATAGCTTTCATGTTGTTCTGTTGATTGCAGTACTCAAATTAATTCACGAAAAATGTTACTATCCCTTTGATAAATATACGAGATCTATAATACAACAGAAAGTCCATTGCTGATAAACGTTCATTTCGAACAATACACCGCAGATTGCTGGTTAATTTTTTTGACATATACTCTGTCTAGCTCAAACCAACAGCGAATAATCTAGCGACTACTTTAACGAACTATTTAAGGAACAGCTACTTTAACCGACAGGGGCAGCAGGGACTATGTCCAAGGGCTTGACGATCCCTCCCCAGGCCATCTGCGAGTTGTGGGGCTTGCCTAGGATGTGGTGGGGTTTGACAGTGGGCCCTGTTAAACCTCTATAAAAAGCTGCATGTATCCGCAAGTAGGCTCCACCAAAGCGACCGTGTGCCGCTCAAAGCGCACAAGCCCAAGTCCTGGTGTTAGGTGGGACGCTAAACAGCCCTGACACGACGGCCCCTCCGACGAGACAGGAGGTTTGCACAGGCCCAATAAGCCGCCTAGAAAACCAATCGTACGAACAATATAAGAGATAATGCGACTCGATATAATCGGCAAAGACCTGGGCGACGAATACAGGATCACGATTGGAAGCTTGGAACATGGAATTGCAAGTCGCTAGGTTTCGCAGGTTGCGACAGGATGATCTACGATGAATTACATCCCGCAACTTCGACGTCGTGCGCTGCAGGAGATTTGCTGGACAGGACAGAAAGTGTGGAAAAGCGGGCATCGAGCGGCTACCTTCTACCAAAGCTGTGGCACCACCAACGAGCTGGGAACCGGCTTCATAGTGCTGGGTAAGATGCGCCAACGCGCGTGATCGGGTGGCAGCCAATCAACGCAAGGATATGCAAGCTGAGGATTAAAGGCCGTTTCTTCAACTATAGCATCATCAACGCACTGCCCACAACGAAGGGAGACCCGACGACGAGAAAGAAGCGTTCTACGCACAGCTGGAGCAGACATACGATGGATGCCCACTGCGGGACGTTAAAATCGTCATCGGCGACATGAACGCACAGGTAGGAAGGGAGGAAATGCTTATAGACCGGTCATCGGACCGGATAGTCTACACACCGTATCGAATGACAACGGCCAACGATGCATAAACTTCGCAGCCTCCCGCGGAATGGTAGTCCGAAGCACCTTCTTTCCCCGCAAAAATATCCACAAGGCCACATGGAGATCACCCTAACCAAGAAACGGAAAACCAAATCGACCACGTTCTAATCGACGGTAAAATTCTTCTCCGACATCACGAACGTCCGCACTTACCGCAGTGCGAATATTGAATCCGACCACTACCTCGTTGCAGTATGCCTGCGCTCAAAACTCTCGACGGTGTACAACACGCGTCGAAGTCGGACGCCGCAACAACATTGGGCGGCTACAAGACGGTAGACTAGCCCAAGAATACGCGCAACAGCTGGAAGTGGCACTTCCAACGGAAGAGCAGCTAGGCGCAGCATCTCTTGAAGATGGCTGGAGAGATATTCGATCCGCCATTGGTAGCACCACAACCGCTGCACTTTGGCACGGTGCCCCGGATCAGAAGAAACGACTGGTATGACGGCGAATGTGAGCAGTTAGTGGAAGAGAGAAGAATGCAGCATGGGCGAGATTGCTGCAACACCGCACGAGGGCGAACGAGGCACGATATAAACAGGCGCGGAACAGACAAAACTCGATTTTCCGGAGGAAAAAGCGCCAGCAGGAAGATCGAGACCGTGAAGAAACGGAGCAACTGTACCGCTAATAACACACGAAAGTTCTATGAGAAGTTAAACCGTTCATGTATGAGGGCCACGTGCCACAGCCCGATATGTGTAAGGACATAAACGGGAACCTTCTTACGAACGAGCGTGAGGTGATCCAAAGGTGGCGGCAGCACTACGAAGAACACCTGAATGGCGATGTGGCAGACGAAGATGGCGGTATGGTGATGGACCCGGGAGAACGCGCGCAGGACATAATTCTACCGGCTCCGGATCTCCAGGAAATCCAAGAGATTGATCGGCTTGAGAACAACAAAGCCTCTGGGGTTGACCAACTTCCAGGAGAGCTATTTAAACACGGTGGTGAGGCACTGGCTAGAGGGCTGCACTGGGTCATTACCAAGATTTGGGAGGAAGTTTGCCGCAGGAGTGGATGGAAGGTGTCGTGTGTCCCATCTACAAAAAGGGCGATAAGCTGGATTGTAGCAACTACCGCGCAATCACATTGCTGAACGCTGCCTACAAGGTACTCTCCCAAATTTTATGCCGTCGACTAGCACCAACTGCAAGGAGTTCGTGGGGCAGTACCAGGCGGGTTTATGGGCGAACGCTCCACCACGGACCAGGTGTTTGCCATTCGCCAAGTTCTGCAGAAATGCCGCGAATACAACGTGCCCACACATCATCTATTCATCGACTTCAAAGCCGCATATGATACAATCGATCGGGACCAGCTATGGCAGCTAATGCACGAACACGGTTTTCCGGATAAACTGACACGGTTGATCAAAGCGACGATGGATCGGGTGATGTGCGTAGTTCGAGTTTCAGGGGCATTCTCGAGTCCCTTCGAAACCCGCAGAGGGTTACGGCAAGGTGATGGTCTTTCGTGTTTGCTATTCAACATCGCTTTGGAAGGTGTAATACGAAGAGCAGGGATTAACACGAGTGGTACAATTTTCAAGCCCGTCCGTCCAGCTATTAGGTTTCGCCGACGACATAGATATTATGGCACGTAACTTTGAGAAGATGGAGGAAGCCTACATCAGACTGAAGAGGGAAGCTAAGCGGATCGGACTAGTCATCAACACGTCGAAGACGAAGTACATGATAGGTGACTGCCGAAAATGACACCAGCAGAGAAATTCGGAGACGCATAGTGGCTGGAAATCGTACGTACTTTGGACTCCGCAAGACGCTCCGATCGAATAGAGTTCGCCGTACCAACTAACAATCTACAAAACGCTAATTAGACCGGTAGTCCTCTACGGACACGAGACCTGGACGATGCTCGTGGAGGACCAACGCGCACTTGGAGTTTTCGAAGAAAAGTGCTGCGTACCATCTATGGTGGGGTGCAGATGGCGGACGGTACGTGGAGGAGGCGAATGAACCACGAAGTGCATCAGCTGTTGGGAGAACCATCCATCGTTCACACCGCGAAAATCGGACGACTGCGATGGGCCGGGCACGTAGCCAGAATGTCGGACAGTAACCCGGTGAAAATGGTTCTCGACAACGATCCGACGGGCACAAGAAGGCGAGGTGCGCAGCGGGCAAGGTGGATCGATCAGGTGGAAGATGACTTGCGGATCCTCCGTAGACTGCGTGGTTGGCGACGTGTAGCCATGGACCGAGCCGAATGGAGAAGACTCTTATATACTGCACAGGCCACTTCGGCCTTAGTCTGAATAAATAATAATAATACTTTAACCGACCGTGTACGGTGTTGAACATAATCTGGAGATTAAAATAACACTTTAATAAAGTTTAAAAAAAAACTTAGCAAGTAACCGCACAATATTGAGTAAAACAAATTAAGGGTGTAGCATTTCTGCACGCGGTGAATGAATTTCGCACCGTGTATATAACTGACAGCATGAATGTTTGTGTTGCTTCTTTCGTGCTTTATTGATGATCAATGAGAATAGATAGTATTTATTTACATTGATGCTAACCTCTCAAGCAAAGTTTTCCAAAGCTTCAAATGTGGAACACGAAAACTAATGGACGAACACACACGCGCTAGAGACCCGAAGCCGATGACTTCATCCGCTCGCATCAACACAGCTGTAAAAGTTTCATCGTTGGAAATAAAAATCGCATACCTACGTACATGCTTTCTCGTGCGCTCGTTACGTTTGCTGCCATTTTGTTTCATGCTTTGGAAGGAAAGAAGAGGCGTGCAGTTAGCCACTGCTTTTTTCTTTTTGGGTGGTTTGGTTGGTTTGGGTGGAATGATGATGTAGTTTGGGCATATGGGTGATTTCATACACCTCCTTATTTCCATATTAGGGCCGATGCCCACGTAGCGTTTTTTCAACGCTGCGTGCACGTGGCGTTGAAAAAACGCAGGTGTGCATCGGTACGGCGACGCTGCGTTACCACTTTTCCCGATGCACATGCGTCCTTTTAACGCCGTGTGCGCAGCGTTGAAAAGACGCTACATGTGGGCATCGGGCCTTATGCGGATTTTTTCATATATATTTATGTGAATTGTTGGTTTCATTTTCACAAATGTACTTGTACAATTATTACACAAAGGGATGCAAAATCAATGTATGACATACAACTAGTATTATTGAACTTTAATATTACATTGGTGAAAAAACACTACGTGGGAATCAGGAAAGTTGGAAACATATCGAATTTTAATCCATATGTATTTTCAAAACGCGCCGTTGCGCTAATCATTGTATTTACTATCGCTAATCATTGTACTATCGCACGATCGCATATTTGTAACATATGCATTTTTCCTTTCTCGTACAACAAAGTTGTACCGAAAGGCCATATGATTGCTAAAAAACTTGATAGAAGGCCCGGAGATCCATAGTGTTGTATACGGATCGACTCAGCTGGACAAACCGAGGTGATGTCTGTTTTTGTGTATGTGTACTAATTTTGTAGGCACACTTTTTAGAACTTAGAATTATCCGATTTACTCGCAACAAGTTGCATTCGACGGGGAATTGTTTGCTATTGGAAATGGGCGATCATTGCTTTTCGAATTATTGAAAATCATTGTTTTCCCCAAAGGTCCCCTTGAAAATTCAAAGAACAATTTTTTGAATGGTGGCAAGGTAAAAATATTAAAAATGATCGAAAATGTGATCTATTCCCCCAAAGAGCTTTTTTGACCTTTCTAATGTGATTTTTTCAATATATTTTATAATGCATGAGAAAGGCATCATCACTGCTAGGTGGATTAATCTGGGTTTTTAGAATTCTTATAAGAAACATTGCGCCATTTATTGAGAAGATGGACTATTTTCACCGGTGTTCCGTTGGTTCCGGATCTCCCGGAGGACCAGCAGAAGATCCATTGGACTTAAAAAATGTCCGCAATGAGAGTATATATCCTCTTTATTATTTTTTCGAAAAAAATCACGTTGATATCATTTGATTTTATAACGGATTTTAGTACTGTTGTACTTTTTACACCACTCGAGTTCTCGTGTTATGAAAGTTGAAGCGAGTTGCGGAAGGTTAAATAGCCTCACTCTTCATTCCTCTTTCCTTTCATCTATATTTCTATATTCTGCCTTCCTTCTAACTTTTATTTATTATCTCTTTCTTCGTCTTTGCTTTTTCCTCATTTCCCTTATCAATATTCCTCTTTTTCCCATTTTTCTTCTTTTTTTCTTATTTTTTACTTATTTTTTATTCCTCCTTCCTGTTTTCCTTACTCCTTCTCCTGCTTACTTCTTCCATCTGCGTTATTCATTATCTCTTATTCCTTCTTCCTTATTCCTTTTTCCTCCTTTTGCCACCCATTCTATTTACTTCTTTTTCTTTTTTGATTTGGTCTTTTGCCTTCACCCTTCTTTATTGCTTCAAATTACATTATACGTTTGCTTGAACTGAACTACGGCAAATACTTCCCCCACTTGTCCTACTTTTGGAATCGGTCAAGCAGTTCAGAAGCAACAGTTAATTGTTTGTTTTTGTAAACAGTACCCCTCTCTCCACCCCCTCCCCTTTGCCTCTCTATCACAACCCCTTTAAAATCTTCCGCCTCAGAATAGAGAATATGTGTCAATTTTCTGAACGCCATCCCTCCCTTCAGACCCCCGCCTCTTCCCCATTACTCTCCCATATGTGAATGTGTGTACCCATATATGAATATGAAATCTGTCCTGGGAGTTGAAAGTAACATTGAATTGTTCGTTTTGTAAACTAAAACTATCCCGCATCCCTCCTCTCTTTCTAATAACCGTCCCACCCCTTTGTTACCTCCCCCTGAGGATAGAGATTGTGTGTACCAAATTTGGTTGAAATCGGTCAAGCGGTTCAGAAGTGGTTAGCGAACATACATACATACATAGATTGGTTTTTATATATTGAATAGATGAATAGATGATAGACAGATTCCGTTTTCTGTCTGCATCCTTCTGCATGACAGCTATCAGTATGCGCAATCTAGTAACCCAACCAGTAGATAGTAACAGATTTATATCAGAACTTGTTATTCTGTTACAGCAGTTTTTTATTACACCGGTTGTTATAAAACATAGTTAAAATAACAAAAATTGTAACAAAATCTCTTCTAATTTTAACAAAAATATTACTAAATATGTTATTAATTGAGTCTCTCGTCATGTTTACTAAGATCCTGGCAAAAATAAACAAGTCTGCGGATATTTGGCGGTGCTCACCACGGAAGAAAAATCAACATATGCTGAATTCTTACCGAAAGATTTGAAGTGTGTACATTTAATGAGATGTAAATTTTATGATTTTTTTTATTGATGAAATAATAAAAATAAGTAAGTTTTGCAATCTTATGAATTGTGTGATTTTTTAAAACCTTTGAATTTCAAAAAATATAGCGAGAACTTTGATTATTTTTGTATAATTTATTCATTTCTAAAATTTTATATTTTTTAATGGTTCTAACATTTTGCTCCGATGTAATTGCAACACCTTTTCCAATATGATTGTGCAGACGTCAGTCAGGTGACTTTGGTTAAGCAATTGTGCTAGTTTCTCGCTCTGTGTGTGTACTCCCCCACTTATCTGGAAACCTTCATCCAGCGATGCCCATCTTGTTCTTCCCCCTTGGCACCGTAACTATTCATATTTGCGATGTGATAATAAATCTTGTCATTATGCACACTGGCGCAAGGGATGAGTCTCTCGACAAACATACTCGTTCGTTTAATAGACGTTTTTCTTATACTTGTTTTTCTGTCTTTTTTTCGTTGCAGGTAAATTGCGTCACACAATCAGAGCCGTGCTTGCCCGTGAGAGAGATTTATGGAAGTGACAAAATTATTCACGTATGCATTTTAAGCTGATTGTGTGTTAAGCCGTGGAATGGATTTGTATCGGATTTTGTACTGCTTTTCGACCAAATATTCTTCTTCTTTGGCATTACATTCCCCACCACTGGGACATATCCACCTTGCAGCTTAGCGTTCTCTAAGCACTTCCACAGTTATTAACCAAGTTTCTTAGCCAAGTTACCATTTTTGCATTTGGCTAACACGATGATACTTTTATGCCCAGGGAAGTCGAGAAAATTTCCTAGACTGAGAAAATTCATGCATGCTCGATTCTCATGTTTCAGAGTGTATCAGAAGGATGGTAATTGTTTCTAAACAAGGAACTAGTAAATTCTATTTAAAAAAACTAAAGCTCGTCTGTAATATAATTGGAAAAATGCCAAAAAAAAGCAATAAGCTCACACATGACAAAACGAAGCCAAGGGAATACCAATGGCTCCATCAGGCTAATCAAATTAATTTCCGTTTTTTAGTCCCACCCGTGCTCCTAAAATGGAATATTAATTAATATTGTGTCCATTCTGAATAGCGAAACTGACTCCAAATTTAATTAATTCTTTATTCCCCGCTGAACACGTAAAATGGCCCTCGCTGTCCGACAGCAACGACGACGACAACCATCTGAGCGCGACACTTGTTCCTTTCATCTCCTCTATTTTCTCCCGAAGGCCTATTATTATCGTTCGTCGTACATGGCAAAAGCAAACTTGCCGGCGACATCGCTTCGATATGTAGCTTGCTAGCTACTATTGCTGTGGGCTCGTTTTTGGTGTTTTTTTTTTCATTCCATCGTGAACTAGGAAGTCCCAACTTGCCGCGCCACCGTGAAAGAATCACCGGACCGTGAACTTGAACCTCTCTGACAGCGCAGCGCTCTTCATGGCTGGGCATCGCAGCTCTTTATTTTGCATGCATACATGAATCGGATCGGCACCATCACCTGACGCACACTGGGGTGGAATTCTAGCTTCATTGGTCACTATTGCGCTCTGGTTGGTAAGGTTTTAGAAAATTTGTCTACCAAACGCAGAATTGTGACCCATTGTGTGTGTGTCGCTGTCGCACTAGTGCTAATGTTACGGAGTGCCATGTTAGGTCAAAGAATACGAACTGGATGGTCGAATGAGTCTCTTTGCACTCTATACAGGCATCATTCCTGGACTGTCCCTCGCTGAAAAATGCCTATGGAGTTCGTAATTTGTTCCCAAGGTGAAAGGTGATTGTATCGTCTGACGATGGAATTAGCCACTTATCCAGATAAGTTTTGCAAAATAATATTAGCGACAGTTTTTGAATCTTATTTTACCATACCGTAAACCAGTGAAACAACTGCCTATTTAGCAGAAGCAGAGCCAATTTCTTCCTTCTCACCTAACTCTTGAGCGATGCTTATACATGAGCTTAACGCCTAAGTAGAGGTGAAGAAATCGTCCTTTAGAAACGAAAAAAAAACTACTGTAATGAAGTTACTGACTATCGTTGTGCACCATCGGCATTTGAGATTCTTATGCCCTAGAGGATGAAATAATCCGTGTGATGGTGCCGTGTGCAAAAGCCGATAAAGTTCCGGTTCTTCTTCTTCTTCTTATTGGCATTACATCCCCACACTGGGACAGAGCCGCCTCGCAGCTTAGTGTTCATTAAGCACTTCCACAGTTATTAACTGCGTGGTTTCTAGGCCAAGTTACCATTTTTGCATTCGTATATCATGAGGCTAACACGATGATACTTTTATGCTCAGGGAAGTCGGGAAGTCTTACCGCACGGCTAAGGAGGGTCCCTAAAGTTTCAGTTAGATAGTCTAAATGCCGACCTCTTTTCTTGTCTTGGGATTCGGGATAAAAATACCGAGATTTTTCTCTGGATTTTTTATAATATGATTCAAAATTAAATTTTTATAAGGTTCAAAAGTTATTCAATAGCAAAAATCGTAGCTGAAAACAATGTAGCATGCACGTGAATTTGGTACAATTTTGATTTTGAATGCGTTTTATGGTGGACTTAAATGGCGAACGTTTTTCTACAACTTTTTGAAACAGTGAGTTGTTCGAATTTTATTAATAACGCAGTTATAGTGCTAGTTGCAGTAACAAATGATAGAAGTTTTTTTAGCTGCAAGGATTGGCTCACAAATTGCAATACCAGCTGCAACGCAAATCTGATATAATACAAGTCTCAGTATTTAGTAAGGAGTTATTACGGATGAAAATTTAATAAATAAAATTTCAAATGTAATGAAGTCTATAATTCAAATCTCTCTATCTCTCTTTATTTTCGAGAGCAAAATGTTGTTGAGAATATAAATAATTCACGGCTGAAATCTATGCTTACACAATTTTTCGGATATTTCCAAGTCCTAATTTAACCCTTTTGTTACCGACAGGGTACACGGGTACCTTTTTCGTTTTCAAGTGAATTTTTTTTTCAGGATCTAAGGGTTCGCAGGAAATTGAAACTCCGTGACATCTTCAAACTCGGCAAAATTAAGGTTTGGGTGGTATGAAAATGAAAATCCAGTAAGGGGGGGCTTGGGGAGGGGATTCTGAATATTTTTACCCCGTAACGTACCGACAGGGTACCCGGGTACCCACGTTTTGGCATGACCATAACTTCGTTAGTTTTCAACCGATTTGGACGATTCTGTTTGCTATTTTAATGATTTTAAGGATTGAGAAATTCATGCTCTATCCGAACTATATCACATAGGACCGATCCGGGTTACCTGGTTACCGGAGTTCCGGATTTGCTAGACCATGTCTCAAAAATGGAGAAGTTGATCTTATAGAATCCAAATGATGATTTCTTGTATCCTGAGTTACCAGTTTCGCAGAATACTCGAGGATTATGACTTCCCAACGTATTAGGACCACGTGATCATATGGACTCGGGACGGACATCCCGGAATAGGTTCCCGTGGGCCCTATAGTGGCCGCAGATAAATTCTGAAGGAACCCTGGCAATATGGGTATCAAAATTCTTGAAATTGTTTCGGACACATGTTATTCATATAGTTGAGACCATAGGATGGATATGAACCGGAACGGTCATTCTGGAACAGGTTCCCGGAGGGCCCGTAATGGCCAAAAACTCATTCAGAATAAACCCTAGCAATATGAGTATCAAAATTCTTGGAATTGGTCCGGAAACATATTTTCCATGTAGTTGAGACCATAGGATGGATATGACCTGGAACGGTAATTCTGGAACAGGTTCCCGGAGGGCCTAAAGTGACCATAAATTCATTTGGAAGAATCGCTGGCAATATGGGTTCATGTTCTGGAAACATGTTTTCCATGTAGTTGAGACCATAGGATGGATATGAACCGGAACGGTCATTCTATAGCAGGTTCCCGGAAGGCCAGTAGGGGCCAAAAACTCATTTAGAATAAACCCTGGCAATATGGGTATCAAAATTCTTGGAATTATTCCGGAAACATGTTTTCCATGTAGTTGAGACCATATGATGGATATCAACCGGAATGGTCATTCTCGAACAGTTTCTCGGGGGGCCTAAAGTGACCATAAATTCGTTTATAATAAACCCTGGCAATATAAGAATCAAAATTCTTGGAATTGTTCCTGAAACATCTTATTCATGTAGTTTAGACCATAGGATGGATATGAACCGGAGCGGTCATTCTGGAACAGGTTCTCGGAGGGCTTGTAGGGGCCAAAAACTCATTTGGAATAAACCCTGGCAATATGGGTATCAAAACTCTTGGAATTGTTTCGGAAATATGTTATCCATAAAGTTGAAACCATAGGATGGATATTAACTGGAATAGTCATCCTAGAGTTCCCAAGTTCCCGAAAGGCCTTTAGTGGCCACAAACTCATTTAGAAGACACCCTGGCATCAAAATTCTTGAAATATTTTCGGAAACATGTTTTTCCAAGAAGATGGGACTGATGTTGGACAATAGACTGGCCCAGGAATGAAAAAGTTGTCTAATTCCACGGGGCACCCCCCGGGATTGTGTCTTTGGGTGAGAAAATCAATCTCTGAAAATTTCAGCTCAATCGCTTGTTGCATAAGCTGGCGCATTTGATTTGAAGTTTGTATGGGGATTTCAGCCAAAATGTATAGGAAAATACACCTCCGTCACTCATTCGATCTGGAAATTGGTTCTGAATGCTAGATTGACCTCAGAATTGCAAAAACGGCAGTTGGTATGCTACAGAACAATTTCACAGAACATTGTATGATGATTAAATGAACTTTTATATAGGTTTCGGCTGATGCGATTCGATCAAAAAACCCAAAAATACACAAATCAGCTCCTAATAAATCAGCCGAAAATTATATAAAAGTTCATTGGCCTAATAACCCAAAAGATCATGCTTCCGAGACAATTTCATGAATTTTGATACCCATCCATTGTCAAACCATCCTATGGTCCAATTGCTTATCAGATCATGCTTCCGAAACAGTTTCATGAATTTTGATACCCATGTTGCCAGGATTTCATCAGAATGAGTTTGTTGCCACTTTAGGCCCCACGGGAACCTGTTCCAGGATGACCGATTCGTTGTCAAACCATCCTATGGTCCAATTACTAATCAGATCATGCTTCCAAAACAATTTCATGAATTTTGATACCCATATTGCCAGGGTTTCTTCAAAATGAGGTTGTGGCCACTTTCAGCGCATGATCCAATTACTAATCAGATCATGCTTCCGAAATAATTTCATGAATTTTAATACCCATATTGCCAGTGTTTCATCAGAATGAGTGTGTGGCCACTTTAGGCCCGACGGGAACCTGTTTCCAGAATAACTGTTCCGGGATTTAATCATAAGATGGTCCTGTAACATAGTTAAGTAATATTCTTTAAATTTCCACCGAAGTTTATTAGTTATGACGCAAGAAATCTTCATTTGGTTGAATATATATCTTCAATTCATACATACTTTGGGACTTGGCCCAGTTGATCCGGAATTCCGGTAACCAGGTAATCCGAATCGGTTCTATGTAACATGTATCGAATAGCAGGTGAGTTCCTGCATCCGTAGCAACCAAAATCGTCAAAATCGGTGAAAAACTGACAATGTTATGATCATTTTAAGTCCGTGGGTACCCGGGTACCCTGTCGGTAACGTAAGGGTGTTTTTTTTTGTCGGTAACAAAAGGGTTAATGGCATGCATTACACTCTTGACCATTAATTAAATAAGTGTTATACGAGGAGGACGCCGTTTGACCCATGAAAAACATGTTTTTTGATTCTGTTCATCACCTACTTTTTATCTCGTCAACTTTGTCGTTATCAGTTTCTGATTGATTATCCATTTTACAACAAATCAAGCTGCATTATACATCACATCATTTTTCAAAATTTCCCCATCAGGAACTAGTTATTGCTCTCATAGTATCGAGTGTTTTATATTACTTTTATCTAGAGGGGGCTATACAACAATTGGGTTTTTTAAGGGGTATTAAGATTATAACATATCTTAAATCTATTATAAAAACAGAGGAGATATCATGAATTTTGGTGTACTGGAACTATTTCAAATCAATTTCGAGAATCCTAATAATTTCGAGTATTAAACATCCTTAACTTGATTTTACTATGGGCCGAGCTGTCAACCGGTAAGCTGACTACCAAACGGATAAGTTTCCAATCACTTTTAAAATGAATTTTAAACATTGAATTTAGGGTCTACAAGTGGGAAAAAATATGGTGTAGCTCAGAAAAAAGTGTTCTATCGAATGAATAAAAACATTCTACACGTTTTTCAAAATTAAAAAAAAAACTCTGCAAGCCTCTTTAATTAAGAAATAAATTTAAAAAAACAATTGAGATTACAAAAATGTTCCATGTAGATACACTGCAGATACCATGCAGATACACTATTTTAATAATAGTTTTTGCAGGATCAAGAAGAATTAGAAATTGAAGGAAAAAAATCCACATAAACTTTGTAAAGAATTCTCGAGATATTCCCGGGAGGTTTTCCACAGGATTTCTGCAAGAATTGCAAAATCGATTTCCTCAGGAATTCGTGAAGCAATTCCCGCATGTATTCCTAAAAAAAATCTGCAGGAGTTCCCAGAAATATTTCATTTTCAATGAGAGATTGCATGCGATGTTTACATATTTGCCCCATCAAATGTTTTTAGAAACGCGAAGAATAGGATGAAAGGCTTGCTGCAGACATCTCCAAAAACATGTATTCCATGACAGGGCATTAAAGTGTGCAAAATCTGCTTTAGTTTTCTGTTCATTACCGCTTTCAACTCGGTGGATTAAAGGAATATGATTAATCTATCGATTAGTCATTATTCTTTGCATATATCTATTAAAATAATTTAAAAATTTAAATTTTAAAACAGAGCACAACATCTTTTCATGTGAAATTGATCAAAGAACACACATTCATTCATTCATTTCATTTATTTAGTTAACATCTAAACAGATAACACTGAATCAACAATTTGACGCCACAATGCACGGTTTGAGGCCGCATCTCTCCATCCTCGGATAGGCCTCACGCTTGCCAAGTCGTTTTGCACCTGGTCTGCCCATCTCGCTCGCTGCGCTCCATGCCGTCTCGTACCTGCCGGATCGGAAGCGAACACCATCTTTGCAGGGTTGCTGTCCGGCATTCTTGCAACATGTCCTACCCATCGTACCCTTCCGGCTTAGCTACCTTCTGGATACTGGGTTCGCCGTAGAGTTGGGCGAGCTCATGGTTCATTCTTCGTCGCCACACACCGTCTTCTTGCACACCGCCAAAGATGGTCCCTAAGCACCCGTCTCGAATACTCCAAGTGCTTGCAAGTCCTCCTCGAGCATTGTCCATGTTTCATGTCCGTAGAGGACAACCGGTCTTATAAGCGTCTTGTACGCATGACACATTTGGTGCGGTGGCGAATCTTTTTCGACCGCAGTTTCTTCTGGAGCCGTAGTATGCCCGACTTTCACAGATGATGCGCCTTCGTATTTCGACTAACGTTGTTGTCAGCCGTTAGCAGGATCCGAGGTAGACAGATTCCTCGACCACCTCGAAGGTATCCCCGTCTATCGTAACACTGCTTCCCAGGCGGGCCCTGTCGCGCTCGGTTCCGCCCCCAAGCATGTACTTTGTCTTTGACGCATTCACCACCAGTCCAACTTTTGTTGCTTCACGTTTCAGGCGGGTGTACAGTTCTGCCACCTTTGCAAATGTTAGGCCGACAATGTCCATGTCATCCGCAAAGCAAATAAATTGACTGGATCTGTACCCCGGCTGTTACACTCGGCTCTCCGCATGACACCTTCTAGCGCAATGTTGAACAACAGGCACGAAAGTCCATCACCTTGTCTTAGTCCCCGGCGCGATTCGAACGAACTGGAGTGTTCGCCCGAAATCTTCACACAGTTTTGCACACCATCCACCGTTGCTTTGATCAGTCTGGTAAGCTTCCCAGGGAAGCTGTTCTCGTCCATAATTTCCCATAGCTCTACGCGGTCTATACTGTCGTATGCCGCCTTGAAATCAACGAACAGATGGTGCGTTGGGACCTGGTATTCACGGCATTATGAAGGATTTGCCGTACAGTAAAGATCTGGTCCGTTGTCGAGCGGCCGTCAACGAAGCCGGCTTGATAACTTCCCACGAACTCGTTCACTAATGGTGACAGACGACGGAAGATGATCTGGGATATCACTTTGAAGCGGCATTAAGGATGGTGATCGCTCGAAAGTTCTCACCTCCAGCTTGTCGCCTTTCTTGTAGATGGAGCATATAACCCCTTCCTTCCACTCCTCCGGTAGCTGTTCGGTTTCCCAGATTCTGACTATCAGTTTGTGCAGGCAAGTGGCCAGCTTTTCCGGACCCATCTTGATGAGCTCAGCTCCGATACCATCCTTACCAGCTGCTTTATTGGTATTTAGCTGTTGAATGGCATCCTTAACTTCCCTCAAGGTGGGGGCTGCACAATGGTTCGAAGGCAGCCAAAACCTCAAAAATCGAAATTCGTATTTCGGTCGGAATTATATTTTTCTCGTTTTATAGAATACTTACGTGATTCAAATTCAAAATATGAAGTAGTTCTGTTGAGTTTTGACTTTGTTACATCATTTTGAACTGAACATGAATGTTGATTTTTGTTTGACAAAGCGTTTCGATCAGCATTGTATGGCTTCAATTACATCGCCAACCCAAATATTATTTCAAGATTGCATTGTCAGGGTCTTTAATAGTATGTCTATGTAAAATATAGGGGACAGAACTCAACTTAAGTTAACTTTACATACAAAATAATTAAAATACTCATATTTTTTAGATTGAATTGCTTCAAAAGTATAGGCGCCGATGAGTGCTCGTAATGATTCTATGCTTATTATATAGCTTAAAGCAATAGCTTTCTATTCATCACTATTTTGTTTTGCGAAAAGTTGCGATAAGATGTTTTTTTAACGTTTTAGTTTGAAATGTGCATAGTATTTTTTGGTCTGTTTCTAACTGAAACCTTACAAATGCGTATTTTTTGTTCACAAGAACCTTAAAAATGCCCTTTTTTTAAATTAATAGATTGAAGCTGAAACGTTCGATATAATTATTTAATATTTAAAACATGTAATGAAAGCATTGAATGAAAGCTGAAAAATGAAATGATCTCGTAGCATCAATGATGGAATCATTTATATACTTTTATTTGAATATTTTTATTGCTGTTTTAAGTGAAATAATTGGATAGGTTTCTTCCCAAACGACTAGAAGATATCACACACAAGGTTTCTTATTTTCAAAACTTTCTCCAAGGAAGGAAAAGAAAAAGCCTGTTTCAAGTCAAGATTATGAAGAATACAAATGTAAGTACACAGTTGTAATAAAGTTGTTCGTTTGTCATTCAAATTAATTGATTCTTTTCAAATACAACTTTTTTCAAAAATATTCCATAATTGTAGATGTTCCAAATAAAATGATTTGTCTTAGCACATGCACAGCCAACATGTCTTTTAGCAAGCAAGTCTTTTGATACGAACATTATTTATAGCTTTTTTCACTTTTCAAAAGACAAGTTTGTACTATCTCATTCAATTCCACCACTTATTCAAGTAAGAAAACCAATAACGGCCTTACTGTTGAAGTCCAAATACGTAACTGTGAAGTAACAATCAAGTAATGGAATTAAATGGAATAGTATTAACTAGTTTTATGGCTAGTGAGATCATCTTTGTTGCAAAGCAATCAGAAAAATGAAAGTATTTACTATTCACAGAGATGCCTAAAACGGCTGTATTTGGTCAAAGTAGTGCTTCCAACACCCACATTCAAGTCTGTATGTGACAAAAACCATCAAAATACCATAATACAAACATAAGGGATATTTTTAGGGACATTATGAGGTTTTGGCCAACCTTTGTTCTGGAGCGAACCACTGTGGGCTGGTTGGCTTCCATCGTCCGCTGAACTGACGTAGTCATCTCCTCGCTACCTTGACTTTCACTGCCTGTACTCTCAGCGCCATTCAGATGTTCCTCGTAGTGCTGCTTCCACCTTTCGATCACCACACGTTCGTCCGTCAAGATGCTCCCATCCTTATCCCGGCACATTTCGGCTCGCGGCACGAAGCCTTTGCGGGATGCGTTGACTTCTGATAGAACTTGCGATGCAGAGCGACTCGTCCATACGTTCTACCTGTTCATGGAACAGGTAACCATTTTTAGGTCAGAAGTAGGAAATTAATGTCTTGGCAATTAATTATTAGGGCAAATAATTTACTCAGTAAATTTTTTAAACAAAGTTTCGCGTAATATTTCCAATGATTTTAACATCTAAACATCTAAAGAAACAAAATATTTCGTAGGCAGATCAAGTTAACGCCACATGCTTGGCGTACAGTCAAATTGCAGCTAAATGTGTGTTTCCCCGACACAGTACACACCACACCCCATCACATAGAAAGCTTTTGCCAGTCGTACGATCCATAATGAAGAACCAACAGCAGCGCTGCCAGAAGTCAAATTTAAAGTTTTGCGCCATGACAAATGATTTGAAATAATTTCCTTCTTGATATGCTCACTCGTTCTCCGCGCGCAGAGAACCAGCGTGAGCGTTGCCAGCATTCCCCGTTTCCTCATATCATCCTCTTTCGCATGTGAAGCAAGCACGTTTAGATGCAAGTTCTGCTATGCGCGCAGCAGGAGTCAAACCCGTTCGACGCGCTGCGAGAACAATCAACGACGCGATGCACCTTCGGTTAGACTCGATCGTAGTGTCGGGCTGTGCTTTGCCGAAAGGCGCACCGCGCACGCTTTCGTTTATACTTCGATGATTGGAAACTGTTTGTTTTTCTTTTTTTCTCCTGATGAATATGCAATGCATCAAGAACAATATTAAACTAATGTTTGCGTTTTCAAAAGAGACATTAAATAATGCTTTTTTACGAATACTCAAAATCGATCAATATAGAGAAAAAGTATAGTTTTCACTAAATTTGAAGAATTAAATAACTGGAACACATTTCAACTTCTAAATGTGACTCATTGGACGTCACAATCTGGGGTCGCATCAAACAATAATTGTATAATTTACAATGTTGTGAAAACTCATATGTGATTTTTCACAACATTGTAAATTAATGTCCAAGTCGGGTGGTTTAATCCCCGGAAATAGGCAATTAACTTTGATTGAACTGAATAATTGTATAATTATATACTATTATTATTATACTAATAATGGTTAATAACATTTCTATCATAGCAACAAAATATGTGAGAGTTTAAATATTAGCGGCGATGGGACCCATGTACCCCGAATGGTGGAATGAGCCGATGTGAAAGATCTCTATTCTGAGCAATATCCAGTTATTGCCAACTGTTATCAAGTTAGATTTCAGAGTTTAGAATTTCAAGTGCATCTAAATTTAAAACATTTTTGTAACAAAAGAGATTAATAAGCTATTTATTGTTTTGTAAATCCTATCTATTTAAATTGTTTTTTTTCTAATATTGTACATATAGTTGTACAAGAAAAGGTTGTAATATTAGATTAAATGCACAACTTTTATTCGAAACCACTCAGCTTGATGAATATTTTTTTATTAGCATGGTAGAACAGGTGTAGCAAAAGTCCACGAGACGCCCCTGCTTGCGTGTATCTTGAGAACGGCACAGCTGTTCCATCTCCTCGCACTCCGCTTCTTCCAGGCGGCGTTTCTTCTCCTGAAAAAGGCGGGTCTGCTGTCTCCGCTTCCGTCTATAACGTTCCACGTTCTGTCGGGTACCTTGCTGCAGCGCGACCGCCCGCGCTACGTCCTTCTCCTGCAGAATCTGTCTGCACTCTTCGTCAGAACCAATCGTTCCGTCGACTTCGACCCATCTGTACCCGACGTTGTTCTCCGCTGCGTCGTTAATGGCTGCTGACTGTATTCAGCAGTCCTCAAGAGGGCCCCATCAGGCTCACCCTCTTCCGGCAACGCTGCCTCGAGATGCTGTGCGTATGCAGAGGCGACATCAGGTTGCTTCAGTCGCTCTAGGTCGTACCGCGGCGGTCGTCGGTACCGAACATTGTAGATGACGGATAGTTTTGGGCGCAGTTTAACCATCACCAGATAGTGGTCAGAGTCGATGTTAGCGCCACGATATGTCCTGACGTCGATAATGACGGAGAAGTGCCGTCCATCAATCAGAACGTGGTCTATTTGTGATTCTGTCTGCAGTGGTGATCTCCAGGTGTACCGATACGGGAGGCTGTGTTGGAACACACGTTTCTATCATTTGGTCGCCTGAGATAGAAAACGGCCCTTTGCTCTCTATCTTATGACAATCACGACCTTTTGCAGTCCTGAGAATGTCTGCAGGATTTTTCGAAGAGTTTTTCGCAGAATTTTATGGGGAATTGTTTGCATGTACTTTCCGAAGATTTTCGGCAGATTATAAATACCAAAATGAACTTTCGCAAGACTTTCCGGAAGATTTATTATACGAAAATCTGAAAAAAAATTCGCTGGAAGCCTGGAAGGAATTTGCCCGCAAATGGTACAATTTAACGGATATCTTTGGAAGATAATAAAATATTTATAAAACTTTATATAATATAAAGACCTTAACATACGCTTAAAGACGCTTAACATCTAGCATTAGACAACAAAAAGACACAGTGGACCAGTGGAAAATATTTCACTTCTACGGAAAAAAAATTTTCTTACCGGGGCGGGAATCGAACCCATACTTTACCAGCGGTTCTCAACCTTTTTGATGAGTGGTACCCTCTTGGGGCTTTGTCATTGCTTGAGGTACCCCTTAACATCTTTTTCCTAGAAATTCATATTTTAGCCAGAATTGTGGCGTAGTTCTTAAGTAACATGCAAATGCACCAGGAAATTTACGATTCAAAATAGTTATTCACAATTTTTAACTTAACTATAATCCAAAAACTAAATTTCAGGAGTTTTTTTATTTCGACAAAGCTGCTGAAATTTAGAAATTATGTAATTGTCGATCATTATTAGGTGATCTTGACAAAAAAAAAATGAAAACTAAAAACTAATCAGGTAAATATTTTTTCAAAAATGGGAACGATAGATTATTTGGAATCCACATAAATTGTTTGGAATACAAATTTAAATTTCTAGAATAAATGGTGCAATGGTTTTCGTTTCTGAAAAAAATGTTCTATTCTCGAACTTTGACATTATAGAGCGGAGAATCTGTCTACCTCATTATATGAATTTGATGTAAACAATTTATTATTAATTTATCTTATCGTTTTCGTGAGCTTTAAAATTAGAATAACAAAAATTAAAGTTGTTGAGTCATTTTGATTCAGGAGGTGTTGAATTATATCAATATTCTAACAAACTTTTTGTGATCCTAATATGTGAGGGCGGAACATCCAAAGAATAAGGCCTCTATGCAACTATACCAACGACAAATTATTCGTTTGCTTCGATTTTTTTCACTTTGTAGGCACTACTGAGGCATTCCACGGGGGCATGTCAGTCGATCCTGAGCGACCATTGCGAAAATATTTGAAACTCTTCACAGTTTTTCAATTTCATCTAATTCGTCATTTGTCGATTTCAACTCTTCATATTGAGTCACGACTAACTTTTCAAAAGGGTGTATGTGAAAATGGTTCAAAAATATTTAAAAGCTGCACAGCAAAAACGGAATGTTCGATTGTTATGATTTTTTCAGCAAAGTTGAACAACTAAATGGTGATTCTTAAGAAAATGTGCACAGTAAAAAAAATTTTTTTGCCTTTAAAATATCATTTTGTCACAAAAACTCAAATATCTCAAAACCCTTTCTTTTTTCGAACGTATTTGAAATGTTATTTTTAAGACAAAAGCTGCAAAATCAAAGATTTATATACACGTGTACGTCTATAGTTTACCTGCAAAAAATATACCTCTTAGAGAATAGACTTTATGATCGGGAGGAAACGGGTATCTTCAACAACAACAAATGCATGATAGGTACATACCATGACAATGCTCACGAAAAAGCAAAAAAATTACTACTACTAAGGTTGTTAAAAATCTTATAGTAATTTTTTCTTCAGTCAAACAAATGACACCAAACTAGTCAGTAAAAACTTAAAAGTGATTTTGTTTATTGAAATATTACGAACAACATGAGTAGCCGCTTTCTCTCAACTGTTGTAGGCCGTTTGATGGAAAAGAGTGTTCAAAAGAGTTACGAAATCTCACCGAAAGCACCATAGATAAACTGAAAGCGACTGGTTATGCTCAATGTCCACATTGAATACAAATTTACGCATTTGCGTCCTGCCGTCTAAACGTTGACAAAAGAGCAATCTGTATATCATCAGTTGAGCAGAGCGCAGGAAGTTCGAAAACGACAGCAACTGAGGAATTGCCAGATGTATCGACAACAACTGAGGAATTACCAGAAGTATTAAGTGCTGAGAGCCTTGCCACCGTACCATCAGCGAAATCTGTTTCAACAAATCAATCGGAAGATGAGTGTATCAAAGGTCAACATCGAACGCTTTAACGAGGGCATAGCTGGGATAAAAGTGACTCCGATTAAATGGAGTAAGATGGACTACGTTTATTACCCGGAGAAAAATACCGTGAAATAAACGAAGCTGTACGAAGAAACCTCTTCAAATTAGGACCTGATGATGTGGAAAATACAGACTACGATGAGGTAATTATAAATATGAAGGAAAGGTTCTCGAATGCAGCCACGACAAGGAAAGAAAAATTATTGATTTTGTCGATGCTGCCAAGTTCGTGGTCTATTCAGGATGCCATTGATGAGTTCAAAACCAATAGAAATACAGTAAAGAGGCAAAACAATTGAAGAATAACTGTCTTTCAACCAAAAATACTAGGTCTAGTACTGCATTAACAGATGAGACAAAAGAAATAGTAGTTCAATATTTTGAAGATGATGAAGTATGTCGAGCTATGCCTGGTCAAAAAGATTATGTATCAGTAAAAAAATGGAAAGCGTCAAGCAATCCAAAAACGATTAATGATGACGACTTTGAAAGAAGCGTACACACGCTTCAAGGAAATTCACGATAATATTAAAATAGGTTTTCCTCATTTGCAAGCCTTCAGCCAAGGCAATGTAAGCTTCTTTCCAATTCAGGAACACATAATGTGTGTGTGCACAACCCATGAGAATATTAATCTTATTTTACATAGTTTGAAAAGAATCAATTTAACAAAGGATATTAAAATGTTAACTGGTAGTCTTTTGTGTGAAAATACAACATCAAATTGCTATCTACGATCTTGTTCGGATTGTCCAGATTCTTCATCATTGGAAAATACTTTATTCGCTGAGTTTGAAGAAAAATATATTGATCAGTTATCATTTTGAGCAATGGGTGACCACGGATAGGTGTGACATAGAAACTATTGTAAAACCTGTAGATGAGTTTGTGTCATATTTTTGCTTGAAATTAGAAAGTTTAATCCTCACGATTTCATTAAAACAGAACAATCCAGCTTTTTAAAAATACGAAAATACATTACAAAATGGTGAATTTTTAGTCATTTGTGATTTTCTGAAAATTACAGCTTTGTATTGCAAGATGAAGTGCAGTCCATCACTGGAACGTACAACAAGCTACAATTCATCCATTCGTTATTTATTTTAATGGAAGTACGCAAATTGAACACTTAAGTTTTATTATAATTTCCGAAGATTTAAGACACGATTCAGTATCCGTAAACTTGTTCATTGAAAAATGATTAACTTTTTACGCGTTCATAAGCATAAAGAAGTCAAAAGATATATTTCATGTCTGATGGAGCAGCGTCGCAGTACAAAAATCGTAAGAATTTTTCGAGCCTATGTCAATTTAAATCAATGTACGGAATTGATGCAGAATGGCATTTTTGCTACATCACATGGCAAGGTCCTTGTGATGCTATTGGAGGAACAATAAAGCGCATGGCCACAAGAGCAAGTTTAGCCAAGAACGTGAGCATCCAATTAAAACTGCGAAAGAACTTTTGATTGGGCAAATCGTAGAAAAGAAAAAGATTTAACCAAATTATCATTTTGTTTTACTACTACTGAAGAGTACGAAATAAAGGCTTCAGAGCTCAGCGAGCAATTTAATAACGCGAAAACGATCCAAGGAACCCAAAAATTTCACTGTTTCATTCCATTGTCGGAAAATAAAATTAAAAGCAAAACTATACTCAAACTGTGCTGATAATAATTCAAAGAGTGTTCGATATTTTAAAAAATTTGAATAAAATAAATAAAAATAAGTATTAATAAACTGTTTTCATGATATCATAACCCATACCAAAATTCAAACCCAAAACTCTTAGAGTTTCTATAACAACATTGTGTAACTGCCACATTTAATTTAATACTTAGGATAATATTAATTTTTATTTATTTATACATATAATATTTATACATATAATATACATAATATCGATGAATACATAAATATGGAATATCATACAAACAACTTGTTTAACTCACGCAAGGCCCTTAACAATAAAATCAGCATCAACCTGCGATTCTTGAAAAAAAATACACGGAATTTTTTTGTTTACTATATGTGAAAATTGTGAAATGTTTGAAATGTCATAACTTTTTTGTTTATTAGTTTACCATCACCAAATTTTATGGTAGATAGCTAATATAATGGACCGTTTTCCCTAAAAAATTACGTTCGAAAAAAGATGAGGGTTTTGAGATATTTGAGTTTTGTGACAAAAATGATATTTTAAAGGCAAAAAATTGTTTTTACTGTGCACATTTTTCTTAAGAATCACCATTTAGTTGTCTAACTTTGCTGAAAAAATCATACCAATCGAACATTCCGTTTTGCTGTGCAGCTTTTTAAATATTTTGAACCATTTTCACATACACCCTTTTGAAAAGTTAGTCGTGATTCAATATGAAGATTTGATATCGAAAAATGACGATTTAGATGAAATTGAAAAACTGTGCAAAGTTTCAACTCAATAGAAAATCATGAATTAAAAATTTTCTTAAATTTTGATGCTGTTGCTTGGAATCGCTCTACTGCATTAATATACTGAAGTGATTAGGTGTACGGCTTTTGGTGTCCCACAGTAGAAGTTTTATGTTTTTGATGTTTTTTCAAAAATCTTTGGTTTTTGATTGGGAATCTGAAATTGTAATACTGTGAAGTGAGTTCTGAGTAATGTTCTTCAACTTCAATTTCCGTAGTTAAATAAGTCTGCTGATCTCATTAATATAGAAGTGTTTTGCCCTTGTTGAGTTCACGCTATTTGGCCATTCTACTCATATATCAATAAAAATGCAATCAGTAAAAACCTTAAACTGTCTCTTAAAGCTGGAATGATTTTGAATCAGAATATCATAATTTGTACTGCTATTATCAGACTAAATGTTTGAAAGCAGGACAATTCTCTGGCTACCACTGTAAGTAGTTCAATACGCACCTTGAGTAGGGATCCATTGGATTAATATTGTGCTGATCTTACTTCATTTATTGCGATTTGCCGTTTAAGCACTACTAACACAGATTGAAAATCAAGGATTTTTCAACATTTTCTTGAAGTTCAATACAATATCCGCCATTATGCATTTTTGTCTCAGGTACCCCCTGAGTTCAGCGAAGGTACCCTTAGGGGTACATGTACCCCAGGTTGAGAACCGCTAGCGCATGCATTAAGAAGGCTGACGTCGCTAACCACATAGGCACAAGGCCATTTTTAATAACAAAAATCGGTATTTGGCACGTTTGTCCAAAATTTATTTATGACTCGCGTGACTTTTGGGGTTGGTTGGTTGGCGCGGAAATTGCACAGATTTGATTTTAGTTGGCGCGTATTTGGCGCGGAAAATATTTCGGGATCACCGTAACAATCCTGTTTGCATTACTTTTCGTGTAAAGTTCAACAACTTTTTCTATCTGTGTCTTCATGAGTAATTCGTAATTTTCCCGGGAATCCCGGAATTTTCGGGATTGTAAGAAATGATTCTCGGTATTCGGGAAATCCCGGTTTTTTTTTGCCCCGGGATGGACTCTCTAGTTCCAGTGTCAGATAGAGCGTACCGATATTCTAATTCACAAGTGCTTAGAACGACGCGTTATTTTGTCATCGGTCTAAAATCGTTGGCATCAACACTTCGGAGTATCACTTCGGAGTCTCTATGAGTGCTATTTAACCCGGCATGCTATGAGATTAAGAGGCGCAACAGTAATCCTACCTAAATCAAATAATCCCCCAGCAGCTAGCGGAGGTGGAATACCGATGCTGACGTAAACACAGTGATCCTGATATTAAGTTTGCCATTGGACCGGTGTAGCCTTGCCATTTAAATCAATTATCGCGTCAATCAACGAATCAAAGAAGCGAATGTTCCCTCTTTGTGCCCTGGAGGGAAACGTCCTGGCTACGATCTGGCGATGGGCTAAACAATAGGATGTCAATAGCCTGGTATTTCCTATTCGGCGATTGGTAGAAACACATCAGGAAAGCTGTGGCAAGTGAGCTGACTTCGACTCGACGAGACAATGATGCTGCTCCATTTGAAGTTTGAAGTTTTGGATTACTATGTCTGAAAGTTGATTATGCATATGTACGGCATGTGATAGATTTAGTGGAAAAGGTATTGGAGGGTAACCGCTCCCTTCGGTGGGGTTACTTACTTGATACTTGATGGGCTACAGCTCTTCGATGAACCTACGCCGAATGGAGTATCCTTCTCCACTGGACTCGATCCAGGGCCAATCGCTTCCAGTCGCCCTGAACATTGAGCGCCCTCAGGTCCTCTTCAACTGCAAAAAGCCATCGTGTACGCGGCCTTCCACGAAGCCTGCGGCCTCTTCCGGGTTCTCTACTAAATATTATCTTCGCTTGACGTTCTTCCGGCATATGAACAACGTGGCCAGCCCACCGTAGTCTGCCGTGTTGTATTAACCTAATAATATCCAGTCCTTTATACAACTGGTACCAGTGTTGTCCTACACCCAGGGCAAAAAATTCTGCTCTTTGATTTTACTCCATCTAAACGATTTCATAGTCTCCACTAAGTAAGTTCAACTAATAAAAGGATGGTCATGGCAAACTGTCAGAAAAATGCACTCCAGAGCCACAGGAGCGCGCGCGCTGAAAATACTGAAAACAGTCCAGTGTATTTTCAGTGCGCGCGCTCCTGTGGCTCTGTAGTGCATTTTTTTGACAGTTTGCCATGACATTTAGAAAATTCAAATATCCTTTTATTAGTTGAACTTACTTATGTCGTTTTCGGTTTTAAACCTGGGTCAGGTCCGACCCCGACTCTGAATAACCGAACGAAAAACGAATCGGGATCGAGTCAGTATGATGGTGTTAGTGAGAACTCAAGCCCTATCATCTGTTTTGTTTTCATTTCGTACTTTTATCAGCTGGCTGAAACAGACGCTATTGAATTTTATTATAAGTGTTTTTTTTTCTTGTTTTATGAATTATGAGGGAAATCAGATGTTTCTTCTGTTATTTGTTTAATTTAAAAAATGATTATTAATCCATCAATAAATTTATGTGATTAGGAGCTTGTGATAAATGACGACGGCAATGTGGATTGCCGTGATAGAATTTTAGCGCTTCAGAACATTGCCGGTAATTATGCCAATCCGTGTTTTCTGATAAATTTTTATGCTGATTCTTTATGGCTTTTTGGGTAACAGTGATTACGTTACAGTAGATTTGAGTTATCAATTATGTCATTCAAATGGAACAGAACAAGAAAATATGAAAACATTTTGTAAAAAATCCAATACAAAATTTATTGGGTTTTTTCTATTTTAAAACAAATAATCAAATCGCACAATTTTAACTTACTTACTTTTTACTTATGGATCCTGTACACCTCCGGTGATGCAAAGGGCCGACTAGCAACCGACAATTTTAACGGATTTCGACTATTAGACGTAGATAACCGAATTATTTTACTTATAAATAATCAAATTCGAATTCTAGTAACAGCAACGACTATAGTCTATATAGCGTTCTTTTTTGCTATTTTTCCCCAACTCCCCCGACTCTTTGGGATAAACCGTGATTTCGTCAGAAATGAAAAAACCAAATATACAAGAGAGGCAAATAATTTTTCAATACATAATCTAAACTAGAGATTCAACATAATAAATATCAATGGGATAAAATAAGTATGTCTAGGGTAAAACGACCTATTATGGAGGGGTTAAGCACCGTTGCAAAATAAAATTGATTACAAAAATTCTTCAAAAATTACCTGTTGGTCGAATTCCACATTGTAGTAGTTGAATAGGATGCTCGTTAACTATAGTTTCGAAAATATTACGTCAATTGTGCAGAACTTATGTTGTTTTTGTTTTTATCACAATATCACAGTTGCCTATCGTTGCGATATTTTTTGAAGGTCAGTCCTATTGTTGCGGTATTGCATGCAATTCTTATGGAGATCCATACCACAACAATAGGACCTTAGCACTACCGCAATAATAGGCTCAAAGGATTCAAATTTTTAACGAAAAATGTTGATTTTTCATCATTTTGAACGGAATTTTGTCGAACAAAAACTGTTCTAGTCGTTAATTCGAAGAGTTTTAGCGCACCCACAATTGTTTTCAATGGTATTATATCCAGAATGGACTACTTTAACACTACCGCAACATTAGGGCATACCACAACGGTAGGACGTTTTACCCTATGTCAGTTTTTTAACGAATTACAACTAAAAATCCATCTTCCACTCAAAATTATGCTTAATTTAATTATGTTCCTAAATAGACATTTGAATTTATTTATAAATAATCAGAAGAAACGTATCATTGATAAATAAATTCAATAAATTTGTTGATGGCAATATAGTTGCCAGTGCCTTATGAAGGGTTAATGCCAGGTTTAATACATTATATTAATATTCTTCAAATCCGACACTTTAAACAAGTTAGTCACAGAACTGCAATAATGAATAAAATAATGGTATGGACATTTTGGTATAAATAACTTTATAGCGGCAGATACTGCGGCACGCTATTTTACCATTGAGAGAGCAATTATACCTAAAGTATATCTTCGAATACACAACCTAATAGTGAATAAATAGCAGCTACCTTCTCTATTTTATAAATCATAATTTCAACCCTCATTTGGTTTATAATGGAGCTACCATATGAGGTAATCAGCCGAAAATATGTCGATATCAAAATCCGATTCACCATCAGAGAAACTTGAAGACAGCACACAATTAAAATAATCCATTTTTGCGTGGAAGACAGCAATTTAACAAATGAAACAAATAAAATCAAATATCCATCCGTGTTATTTACGTTTTCATTTTCCTTTGGCGTAAACATAAACACCAGTTTGACAGTTTGTGTTCGAATGTATTGGTGAACCTAGGTTGGATCTCGATAAATCGGCAGAGCGAACCTCATTCATTTTGGGTCGGATCTGGTGCGGATCGCGATCCAACCTGAACGAATAACCGAACGTTTTGACAGCTGTTAGAGCGGATCCGGGGCAGAACTAGGTTCGACCCAGCATTAACCGAAAACGACATTAGTTGAGACTATGAAATCGTTTAGATGGAGTAAAATCAAAGAGCAGAATTTTTTGTAGGATAACACTGCCTGGTACAGCTCGTGATTCATGCGACGCCGCCAGATACCGTTCTCCTGTTTACCGCCGAGTATTGTCCGCAGAACCTTACGCTCAAACACGCCGAAAGTTCTCCGATCAGCCTCCTTTAACGTCCATGTTTCATGGCCGTATAAAGCCACAGGAAGAATCAGAGTAGTATACAGCGCGAATTTTGTCTTCGTTTGCAGACTACATGACTTAAGCTGGTTATGAAGTCCGTAATAAGCCCTATTTGCAGCTGCAATACACTTTTTCACCACGCGGGTAACATCATTATCGCACGTCACTAATGGTCCAAGATACACAAATTCTTCCAACACTTCAGATTTTTCACCATCCAGCACAATTTCACTACCACCACCGCTAATGAACCCACATTGCCAGCGACCATGTACTTCGTTTTGCTGGTATTCATCGTGAGTCCAATCCTCGCTGTCTCCCTCTTAAAAGGCACAGAAGCCTCTTCCACGGCACAGCGATCAATCCCGATAATATCGATATCGTCTGCAAATCTCAGGAGCATATACGATCTTGTGATAATGGTACTGCTTCTTTGCACACCAGCTCTCCTTATCGCTCCTTCGAGCGCTATATTGAACACGAACAGTAAGTTCGAGAGTGCATCAATGTGCTTTAATCCATCTAAGGTAACAAATGATGTCGATATTTCATCCGCAACCCTTACACTTGATTTCGATCCGTTCAACGTTATACGAATCAGCCGTATCAGTTTCGCCGGAAAACCATGTTCAAGCATAATTTGCCATAATTCCTTCCGTTTCACTGAATCGTACGCCGCCTTGAAATCAATAAACAGATGATGTGTCTGCAAGTTGTACTCCCGAAATTTATGAAGGATTTGTATCAGTGTACATATTTGATCCATCGTTGATCGGCCCTCAAGAAAACTTGCTTGGTATTCGCTGACGAAGGACTCTTCAAGCGGTCTCAATCTGTTGAACAGAATACGGGACATAATTTTGTACGCCGAATTAAGGAGGGTTATTCCTCGGTAATTGGCGCACTCCAGTATCTGCCCTTTCTTAAAGAGAGGGCAAATGAGGTCGTCCAACCAGCTAGCAGGCAATTTATCGCCTTCCCATATTTTCGACATAATATGGTGCAGAACTTCAAAAAGCTGCTCACTGCCATGTTTGAAAAGTTCAGCCTGGAGCTGGTCCTTCCCCGCAGCCTTATTATTTTTCAGCTTTTTAATAGCTTTTCTAGCCTCATTTAGTGTAGGCGACTCCACAGCTTGTCCATCGTCGCTAATATTTATTATGTTCACCGATGCACCGTCACTTCCACTATTCAACAAAGCCTCAAAGTGGCAGCCACTTCGGTTTTATCTGTCAGCAAATTCCGCACATGACGGGAGATTGCGCTGTCTTTCTCCGCACGCCATTGACAGTCTCATAAAACCTCCGCATATCGTTCTGCTCCATTTTTTCCTGAGCCTCGCTAATCACTTGTTCTTCATATTCTTCCTTCTTTCTGCGGTGGGTTCGTTTTTCGGCTGCTCTTGCTTCCTTGTACCGATCTTTGTTCGACACCAACATCCGGCTTCTGGCAACGTTCTTCTTGTCTGTCATTCTCTGTCACTTAACATCTAACCAACCCGTCCTGGATCGCCTCTGTGCAGTGCCTACCAAGATGAATACACAGCTAGGTGTTCCAATCTGCCAAATTCACGATTCATCTTGGACTTTAGTATGGGAGAGCCAGCGGGTTTGTTTAAGTTTTGTGTGTGTCCAAACTAACCCCCACTGTCTGGCAGTGATGTTATGGAAGAAAGCTGTCTGTATTACATAATTCAACAGTCAGATTTAATCCGGGAGTTAGAAAGTGCTAGCTCTATTGCAGCTCCAGTGACCCGTTTCAGACTGCCTGGTATTTCATGACCAGTCCGAGGTCACTTTTGCTTACAATAAGCCCCGCCTGTTTATGCTACCATTATCAATTGGATAATGGACCCATAAACAAACTTCTGGATTCTCTAATCCAGCGCGTATTTAGTTTTGGTATTGGAAACAACGTAAAAACATATTGGAACAATCTCACCAAATATAGAACAAACACTGGATTCCGGAATTCTGTGATGCGGTTCCCCGCCACACATGTGCATCCTGTCGCCAAACGCGGCATATTGATCGCAGCAGGAGCACCAAACACAGGCTTTGATCATATAGTAGTAAAAGCAGCAAATATTTGCGGCGTCTAGAACCAGATCACCTTCACGATTCACTTGTATCACTTTCAATTTCATAGAGATGCTATTTTAATTGTGCACTTTAAAAATTAATTACTTTTTCACTTTCAACTAATTGTAAAAATCTGGAAAAATTTTGACGGAACAAAAATTTACGCGTCCGTACTTTCACAGCGCACACTACGATCCAAGTGCGGGTTTGTTGATGTTTTGCACTGAAAATGAATTTTCACCCCTGCCTTCTTCTCGTCCATAAATTTGGCAAATTGAAACACCTAACTGTGTATTCATCTTGGTGTCTACTACTTCTCGTGCTGTTGTGCTCACATCTCCATGGATCGACTCCCATAGATCGTTGATGTTGTCGCTAACGTTGATTGCACTTATCCGTTCGTCGAGCTTCTGGCGGTACTCAGCTGATACTCCTTCCGCCGACAATTATTGCTGGATGCTGTAACGCATCGTTCGCTGTGATCTTTTGTTCAATGCAGTTGACAACCGTGATCGAATTTTACTGACAACGAGGTAGTGATCAGATTCAATGTTGGCACATCGATAACATCCGAGAAATGGCGCCCATCCACCAGAACATGGTCTATCTGGTTGCAAGTTTCACCATTTGGGTGTCTCCAGGTGTGCTTTCGGATGTTCTTTCGTGCAAAGTAGGTGCTACTGATGGCCATCCCTCTGGCAGCCGCGAAATTTACTAGCCGTAGGCCGTTGTCATTGGTAGCGGAGTGAAGGCTCTCCCTACCGATTATGGGACGGAAAAAGTCCTCTCTACCGACCTGAGCGTTAGCGTCTCCGATAATAGCGTTAGCGTCTCCATAGGCTTTATCAAGACATTCATAAAACGTGTCCTTCACGTCCTCGGTTTTATCATTTGTCGATGCGTAAACGTTGATTGGGTCGTAATTGAAGAATTTGCCCCGTATCCTCAACACACAGATTCGTTCGCTAATGGGTTTCCACCGCATCACTCGCTTCATCTGCTTGCCCATCACTACGAAACCAACTCCATGTTCTGCTTTTCCGCCGCCGCTGTGATAGATGTTATATTTGAATGCAGTGTTGGTCGTGGGGTCCACGGCTCGGAATTCACGCTCTCCGGATCTAGGCCATCGGACTTCTTAAATAGCAGCCACGTTCACTCCAACCTTCTGCAGTTCGCGAGCCAGAAACCACACTCGTCCAGCTTAATTTAGGGTCATGACATTTCAGGTACCGAGTTTCCAATCATTGCCCTTATTTCGTTGTCGGATCGGTTGTCAAAAATAACGTTCTCTTTTTCTTCTATCTCCATTTTTCGTGTTATATGAGAGGCTTCAGTAAGCTGCCTTACCGGGGTCGCGTTACCTACTTCGCGCTGGTGTGGCTACCACCTTAGGTATAGCTGACGCGATACAGAATTTCGTTAATCAGCCGCTGGGTACCAGACAGAAGTTGTTTGAGCCGCACCTCCTGGTGAACAGACGCTCGAGGCGTACCTTCTCACTCTAGCTGATGTCAGAAGGACAGCAGTGCCCAGGCTGCACTACCAGCTAAGTACACAACCCTTAGCTGGCGGTCTTTTGTCATCGGACGACCCGTGGAAGCGTGAGATAGGAACTTGTGGGGACCACAGCTCTGTTGGGCGCTTCTTCTTTGATGTCAACCCACCATTTTGCAGGTATAAATCACCCTTTGGAAATTCAGAACAGTTTCCATTCGAATATTCAGAAGACTTCCCGTTTGGTAATTCAGAAGAGTCGTACTCAAAAATTCAGAACACCTTCTCTTTGAAAATTCGAAAAGATTTCCTTTTGAAAATGCAGAAAGATTGCCCGTAGAAATTGAGATGAACTGCTTGTAGATATTCCGGAATAGATTCTCCCCTCTCGCTATGTCTTTGCATCAAGTATTCATGGATGTCACCATGAAAGAACATTTCACTTATAGGAGAATTCATCCTTGTTATTTTTTATGCAAAAATTTCGAATACTCTCCACATTGTCGGCAGAGCTTTGTCCAACGAGAGTAGCAATATTGAATTGTTGGTTGGGCGATCGTTTATGGCTGCCGGATACCGTGCAGCATTATTCACATCGTTCCCGAATGCTATATGTATGGCGAACAACAAAAAAAAGGTTCACGTTCAATGGGAAAGGTCAGTTCTCAGTTAGTCGTGTCGTGTGCTGAAATTTTCGTTATACCCGCAGGAATTCATGTGGGCTTCAGCGCAGTAGTGGCTGGCGCTAATAAAACTGTCACCATCGATTTGGTCGATGTGATTCGATTTGGAACGTTGCGGATGTTGGAATGGTTGCTTATTTTTCCTTTGTTATATATCACTGCTTGGTTTAAAAACTTTTGGAAAGCTTATAAATTTATTGAATCTCCTTTGAGATTGTTTATTGTTCTTTTTATAGAGAACCTCTAATAAAGTTTTATAAGTTGTTTATAAGAAAATGTAACTTAATTGTGTTAACTTCTGTTATCATATATTGTCATCAGGGTTTCAACTTTTCGTTTCAATGAGACCAAAGCAAGCGTTTCTCGGGCCAAGGGAGAATCTTTTTTCGTTGTTTATGTTGAGGATCATCTTTCACCCATCAATCTTTCTCTACAATTAGCCTTGGATGATAAACGAAAACCTTGTCTATTAGATGAAAATCCTTTTTCGTTTCATCACTTTTACCCACTCACTCACTTTTCGCGAGAATTATCGCAGAACAATTACAAAATTGTATAGCCGCGCCGGGATTCGAACCCAGAATAGTAACAATAATAGCCGTAGGGATGTGCTTACTCTAGCCACATCACCACGCTATCTGTATGAAAGAATTAAGTTATTTGTTCTACATAAACTACTACTATTTGCATTGCAGATGCCACGAAAACACTCGAATGTGAAAGAAAAAGAGCAAACCAACGTTTGGCGGCAATCGAAGTGAGCGAAAAATGGTTATCACTCTCCAAGCTGTTTTTCTTTCCCGGAAAGTGATTTCTCCCCGAAAATTTTCGTGAGGGAGCAACCTGTGCACGCTTAAAGTAAATTACACATCGCATGAATAATTTTCACACATGATGACGATGACACGAGAGAATAGCAATCTGTGTGAAAATTATGTGTAAGACATGCACAGTCGCTGTGTAATGTCTTTTATTCTTTTAATATGTGTAAGAAACTTTGCTTCGAACTGTCAAGTCCATTTTGATCGCCATGATGGCGGTTGCGTCCGGCACGCATCGCAACGAAAATGACTTTTCTGTGGATTTTCGTCATGTTTCGATACGATACAACTAAAATGTGCAACTATAAACATCGCACTTTAGTTTGGTCATATCAAAGCAAATGGAATCCTCTGAAACAGTATAAACATGTTGGGATAATTTTCAATTTACATGAAAAAATATAATTGAGGTTAGGTCCGTTTTCCGACCGCTCTCTCACTGTGTGAAATGAACGCATCGAAAATCGTTAATCGTCAATTACACTAAAATGAGTAACATGGCAGTTACACATAATATGTGTTGTTCCAGGTTAGGCCCGTTTTGTGTGAACGAAACACAAAATTGTGTGAATGACTTTAAGCGTGTGCTCCTGAGATTGAGTGAGCGATACGAACCCTGATTGTCATCTAAATTTTATTCTTTTCATTTGTGACTGTTTTTATTGCCCATTTAATTTTTAAGTTTCTCGTTCTATTAAATCCTCACACCATGCTTTAACCGTCTGTATGATTTGAAACTTATCAGCTTTCAAAACAAATCCCACAAGCTTTGATTTTTCATTTATCATCCCCTTGCACAGACGATTGACTGCCATTAGCGAACATAGCGGAACAAATAGAAAATCTCATAACTCAAACGAATTGTCTTCCAACTCCTGGCCCATTGACCTACAATCGACTGATTCTTTCCGAAGCGGAAAACTGTATCACGACCCACGATGATTCACGACTGTGGGGCAGTGCTTTCTTATCCAAACGTTGCCATCTAGCACCTAATGTGTCTTTAAATGCGGCGTTCATAGTTGATGGTAGGACGGAAGGAAGTACGACATTTATATTTGCAGTGGGAAAACAATGATAACCTGAAAGGCCGGTGGGAGGCACTGCAGAAAAAAAACTCCAACACTCTCCAGCAGCGTCCGGTCGGTTCTCTTTTTGCCTTTTTTCGCTCTCGAATGTTTGTCGCTCCCCATAGTAATAAATTTCGAGTCGCTCAGTGTTGGAGTAGAAACAGATGAACAATAACGACCGCTCGAGCGAAAGTGAGCATTTTTAGGCAAATTTTCTCGGTGAAGCCCCAACCTAGAGTTTGTTGATGTTGGCAATAAAAAATAACGATAACGGCCCCGGGACTAGATAAGACTGTTTCATTAATAAAGTCGTCGCCGCCGCCGCTGTTGCTGGTTTGGATAGTAGACCGACGACGGTCCACCTTCTGCTGGTTTACCTATTTTGAATGTTCCGTAAGGAGGATGTACGGCAATTATCTTGGTTTCAACGACTATAATGATGATAATGAGGTTGACAAAGGGGATCAGGAAGGCAGTGAGGTGTGAAAAATGAGGAGGATTTAATTTTACCCTCAGCCGCCAACAGGTTCGTTAATTGTTGTCTAGCTCTTCATCAGACGTAAAACAAGTAGTTAGTAGGAGGGCAGCAATTGTGCTTTGACAACTTGTTTTATGTAACACACAAACACAAAAATGTAAAGTGCTGAAAATCTAAAACATAAAATGATGTCGCACAGCCATAGAGGTAAATTAGGGCATTCATGCTACAGATTTCTTCAGGATTTCCTTCAGAGATTATTTTATATACTTCTGCAAGAATTTCTTCTTCTCTAGGAATTCATTCTAAAAATTCTCCAGGTATTCCTCCAAAAACTGTTTCATAACTTTCTCCAGGATTTATCGGTATTGGCGGAGTTTCCGTAATTATTTTTCAGGAACAATTCTGGCCTGCAAGTATACTTGAATTTCGGGTAAAATATTTAATTTGGTGGTCACGCACCATATCGTGCACCAGTTTAACTCAAACAGTGGTTTAGAACAGCGGTTCACATCCTTTCACAAGCCTCTTGGAAGGAGGGTTCACAGCCTCTTGTTAGGAGACTTCCCAGCCTCTTGTAAGGCGGCTTCCGAGCCTCTTGAAAGGAGGCTTCTGAACCTATCGGAAGCAGGAATCCGAATCTCTTGAAAGTAGGCTTCCGAGCCTCTTGAAAGGAGGCTTTCGAGCCTCTAGAAAGGAGGCTTCCGAGCCTCTTAAAAGCAGGAATCCGAATCTCTTGAAAGGAGGCTTATGAGCCTCTTGGGAGGAGGCTTCCGAGCCCGTTGAAAGGAGGTTTCCTAGCCGCTGTTAAAGAAGCTTCTAAACCTCTTGAAAGTAGGCTTCCATGCTTCTTGTTAGGCGGCTTCCGAGCCTCTTGAAAGGAGGCTTCTGAGCCTCTCGGAAGGAGCTTTCTGAACCTCTTGGAAGGAGTCTTCCAAGCCTCTTGGAAGGTGGCTTTCGTGCCTCATGGAAAGCGGCATCCGAGCCTCTAGAAAGGAGGTTTCCGAGTCTCTTAAAAGCAGGGATCCTAGTCTATTGAAAGTCGACTTCCAAGCATCTTGAAATGAGGTTTCCAAGCCTCTGTAAAAAAAGCTTCCAAACCTCTTGAAAGTAGGCTTCCAAGTCTCTTGAAAGGAGTCTTCCAAGCCTCTTGAAAGTGGCTTCCAAGCCTCTTAAATGGAGGCTTCCGAGCCCATTGAAAGGAGGCTTCCGAGTCTCTTGAAAGGAGGTTTCCAAGCCTCTGTAAAATAAGCTTCCAAACTTCTTGAAAGTAGGCTTCCATGCCTCATGAAAAGAGGCTTCCGAGACTTTTGAAAGGGCTTCAAACCTCTTGAAAGTGGCTTCCATGGCTCTTGAAAGGAGGCTTCCGAGCTCATTAAAAGGAGGCTTTCGAGCCTCATGGGAAGAGGCTTCCGAGCTCATTGTAAGGAGGCTTCCGAGCCCATTGAAAGAACGCTTCCGAGCATCTTGAGAGGAGGTTTCCAAACCTCTTGAAAGTAGGCTTCCAAGTCAATTGAAAGGAGGCTTCAAAACCTCTTGAAGGTGGCTTCCAAACCTCTTGAATGTGGCTTCCAAGGCTCTTAAATGGAGGCTTCCGAGCCTCTTGGGAGGAGGCTTCCGAGCCCATTGAAAGGAGGCTTCCGAGCCCATTGAAAGGAGGTTTCCAAACCTCTGTAAAAGAAGCTTCCAAACTTCTTGAAAGTGACTTCCATGCATCTTGAAAGGGGGCTTCCGAGCCTCTTGAAAGGAGGCTTCCGAGCCTCTGTAAAAAAGCTTCCAAACCTCTTGAAAGTAGGCTTCCATGCCTCTTGAAAAGAGGCTTCCGCGTCTTTTGAAAGGAGGCTTCCAAACCTCTTGAAAGTGGCTTCCATGGCTCTTGAAAGGCTTCCGAGCCTCTTGAAAGGAGGCTTCCGAGCTCAACAAAACGAGGCTTCCGAGCCCTGAAAGGAGGATACCAAGCCTCTGTTAAAGAAGCTTCCAAACCTCTTGAAAGGAAGCTTCCAAGTCTCTTGAAAGGAAGCTTGCAAGTCTCATGAAAAGAGGCTTCCGAGCCTCTTGGAAGGAGGCCTCCAAACCTGTTGAAAGGAGAATTCCTATTCGCTTGTAAGAAGGCTTAAGAGCCTCTTGAAAGGATGCTTCCGGCTTGCGAGCCTCTTGAAAGGAGGCTTCCGAGCCTCTTGGTAGGAGGCTTCCGAGCCTCTTGAAAGGAGGCTTCCGAGCCTCTTGAAAGGAGGCTTCCAGGCCTCTTGAAAGGAGGCTTCGAGCCTCTTGAAAGGAGGCTTCCAGCCTCTTGAAAGGAGGCTTCCGAGGCCTCTTGAAGGGAGGCTTGAGGCCTCTTGAAGGAGGCTTCCGGGCCTCTTGAAGGAGGCTTGAGGCTCGAAGGAGCTGGGGCCTCTTGAAAGGAGGCTTCCAGGCCTCTTGAAAGGAGGCTTCTGAGCCTCTTGAAAGGAGGCTTCCGGGCCTCTTGAAAGGAGGCCTGAGCCTCTTGCACGGAGGCTTCCCAGGCCTCTTGAAAGGAGGCTTCCGAGGCCTCTTGAAAGGAGGCTTCCGAGGCCTCTTGAAAGGAGGGCTTCCTGAGCCTCTTGAAGGAGGCTTGAGCCTCTTGAAAGGAGGCTGAGCCTCTTGAAGGAGGCTGGGGCCTCTTGAAGGAGGCTTCCAGGCCTCTTGAAAGGAGGCTTCCTGAGGCCTCTTGAAAGGAGGCTTCCGGAGCCTCTTGAAAGGAGGCTTGAGCCTCTTGAAAGGAGGCTTCCAGGCCTCTTGAAAGGAGGCTTCTGAGCCTCTTGAAAGGAGGCTTCTGAGCCTCTTGAAAGGGAGGGCTTCCTGGAGCCTCTTGAAAGGAGGCCTGAGCCTCTTGAAAGGAGGCTTCTGAGCCTCTTGAAAGGAGGCTCTGAGCCTCTTGAAAGGAGGCTCTGAGCCTCTTGAAAGGAGGCTTCCTGAGCCTCTTGAAAGGAGGCTTCCAGCCCTCTTGAAAGGAGGCTTCTGAGCTCTTGAAAGGAGGCCTGGGCCTCTTGAAGAGGCCTGAGCCTCTTGAAGGAGGCTTCCGGGCCTCTTGAAAGGAGGCTTCTGAGGCCTCTTGAAAGGAGGCTTCCTGAGCCTCTTGAAAGGAGGCTTCCGAGCCTCTTGAAAGGAGGCTCTGAGCCTCTTGAAAGGAGGCTGAGGCCTCTTGAGGCTGAGCCTCTTGAAAGGAGGCTTCCGAGCCTCTTGAAAGGAGGCTTGAGCCTCTTGAAAGGAGGCTTCCGAGCCTCTTGAAAGGAGGCCTTGAGCTGGGCCTCTTGAAAGGAGGCTCTGAGCTCTTGAAAGGAGGCTTCTGAGGCCTCTTGAAGGAGCCTTCCCGAGCCTTGAAGGAGGCTTGAGCCTCTTGAAAGGAGGCTCTGAGCCTCTTGAAAGGAGGCTTCCAGGCCTCTTGAAAGGAGGCTTCCAGGCCTGCCAGAGGAGGCTTCCGGGCCTCTTGAAGGAGGCTTCTGAGCCTCTTGAAAGGAGGCTCTGAGCCTCTTGAAAGGAGGCTTCTGAGCCTCTTGAAAGGAGGCCTTCCGAGCCTCTTGAAAGGAGGCCTGAGCCTCTTGAAAGGAGGCCTTCCGAGCCTCTTGAAAGGAGGCCTGAGCCTCTTGAAAGGAGGCTTCCGAGCCTCTTGAAAGGAGGCTCCAGGCCTCTTGAAAGGGAGGCTCTGAGCTTCTTGAAAGGAGGCTTCTGAGCCTCTTGAAAGGAGGCTTCTGAGCCTCTTGAAAGGAGGCTTCCGAGCCCTCTTGAAAGGAGGCTCCGAGCCTCTTGAAAGGAGGCTTCCGAGCCTCTTGAAAGGAGGCTTCCGAGCCTCTTGAAAGGAGGCTTCCGAGCCTCTTGAAAGGGGGCGCCCGCGCCTCTTGAAAGGGGGCCTCCGGGCCTCTTGAAAGGAGGCCCGCGAGCCTCTTGAAAGGAGGCTTCCGAGCCTCTTGAAAGGAGGCTTCCGAGCCTCTTGAAAGGAGGCTTCCGAGCCTCTTGAAAGGAGGCTTCCTGAGGCCTCTTGAAGGAGGCTTCCGAGACCTCTTGGAGGAGGCTTCTGAGCCTCTTGGAGGAGGCTTCCAGAGCCTCTTGAAAGGAGGCTTCCAGACCTCTTGAAAGGAGGCTTCCAGGCCTCTTGAAGGAGGCCTGGGCCTCTTGAGGAGGCTTCGATCCTCTTGAAAGCAGGTTTCGAGTCCTCTGGAAAGGGAGGCCGAGCCTCTTGAAAGGAGGTTTCAGAGCCTCTTGAAATGAGGCTTCCAGGCCTCTTGAAAGGAGGCTTCCTGAGCTCTTGAAAGGAGGCTTCTGAGCCTTCTGGAAGGAGAGGCTTCTGAGCCTCTTGAAAGGAGGCCCTCCGAGCCTCTTGAAGGAGGCTTCCGAGCCTCTTGAAAAGGGAGGCTTCCAGAGCCTCTTGAAAGGAGGCTTCCTGAGCCTCTTGGAAGGAGGCTCTGAGCCTCTTGGAAGGAGGGCTTCCAGACCTCTTGGAAGGAGGCTTCCTGAGCTCTTGGAAGGAGGCTTCTGAGCCTCTTGGAAGGAGGCTTCTGAGCCTCTTGGAAGGAGGCTTCCAGACCTCTTGGAAGGAGGCTTCCTGAGCCTCTTGAAAGGAGGCTTCAGGCCTCTTGAAAGGAGGCTACCAAGTCTCTTGAAATAAGGCTTCCGAACTTTTTGAAATGAGGCTTCCGACACTGTTGAAAGGAGGCCTCCGAGCCTCTTGAAAGGAGGCCCCAGAGCTTCTTGAAAGGAGGCTTCCGAGCCTCTTGAAAGAATGCTTCCGAGCCTCTTGAAAGGAGGCTCTGAGCCTCTTGAAAGGAGGCTTCCGGAGCCTCTTGAAAGGAGGCTCTGAGGCCTCTTGAAAGGAGGCTTCCGAGCCTCTTTGAAAGGAGGCCTGAGCCTCTTGAAAGGAGGCTTCTGAGCCTCTTGAAAGGAGGCTCTGAGCCTCTTGAAAGGAGGGCTTCTGAGCCTCTTGAAGGAGGCTCTGAGCTCTCTTGAAAGGGAGGCTTCCTGAGCCTCTTGAAAGGAGGCTTCCGAGCCTCTTGAAAGGAGGCATCCGAGGCCTCTTGAAAGGAGGCTTCCTGAGCCTCTTGAGAAAGGGAGGCCTCTGAGCCTGAGCCTCTTGAAAGGAGGCTTCCTGAGCCTCTTGAAAGGAGGCCTTCCGAGCCTCTTGAAGGAGGCTTCCGAGTCTCTTGAAAGGAGGCTTCCGAGTCTCTTGAAAGGAGGCTTCCGAGCCTCTTGAAAGGAGGCTTCCGAGCCTCTTGAAAGGAGGCTTCCGAGTCCCTTGAAAGGAGGCTTCCGAGCCTCTTGAAAGGAGGCTTCCGAGTCCCTTGAAAGGAGGCTTCCGAGCCTCTTGAAAGGAGGCTTCCGAGCCTCTTGAAAGGAGGCTTCCGAGCCTCTTGAAAGGAGGCTTCCGAGCCTCTTGAAAGGAGGCTTCCGAGCCTCTTGAAGGGAGGCTTTCGAGAAGCTCAGGAGGATGCTTTCGATCCTCTTGTAACAAAGTGCTTCATGCTCCTCAAATGGAGGATTCCGAACCTCTAGATTCTAGTTCAGGATTGCACGAAAGATTTTCATAATCGGTCCATTCGACCGACATTTTGTTCTCTTGATCTGCTGTCTCACAGCTATTCATACACTATGCTTGTTGGGGAGGCCAAATTCAATATAGTTTAATTAACTGATTGCCTTGCATATTGTGCATGGCAATCAGTTACTGCTCGTCCGATGTTCCTCCTCTTGGAGAAAGGTATTTGAAGTTGTAAAGCGAATACCTCGTATAATCTCCAAAAATCAACAAGTTTCAACGATGCTTGGACGGACACATTGCCTGAGATCTAAACAATAATGTTCCTCTATTGACTATCTTTTTAACTAGAGTCGTCTTATACTATGGTGACAGACTGTACAAATATTCATAACATCATAACAAGACATCACCGCTCTCGTTACTAACCCTACATGCAACTGGTTGCAATCAATCAGCAGCTCGTCTTTCGTGCAGCAAATCTTTTCAATTCACCTCAACGATACACGATACCGGCGAAGGGCTATAATTTTGTGACTACCGCGTGATCCCCCCCAGGGAAACCATCCAACCTCTGACTTCTAGGGGGCATGAATCAACTTCCGGAACCTTCAACTCAGCCAGTCGGTCGGTACTTCAAGCTCCAAAACCACTTGTTGCAGCGGACTCGTATTGACTGGCAGTCGTTGCTACGCAGAAACAAACACGAAACACGAGTCCCGTCTCGTCCCATCGGAAAATGAACAGCGAAAAAAGGTACCCTTTTGTTCGGCCGAAAGGCAATAACTCAACCGTGAGGTGAGCCCCCTTCCGTGTCACCGATTTTCTTCGTGCCTGTTTGTGCCAGTCACCTTTTCCCCTCTCCAGGTAACATATGCCATGCCTGACTATATTTATCTTCATCATGATAGATTTCTACAACTACGTACAATATGATGTTGAGGCAATGCTGGTGGAAAGTTCGATTGAATGTACTTTTTTGTAAATGTGACGAGTCACGCGACACTCCGGTGTCAGCAGAACAGAACTTAGATGTTGGAGGGTTGTCGGTCTGTGGAGTAAGTCCCGATCTGAGTTAGTAACATTTTCCAACGATATGTTGTTTGTTTGGTACTTCCTGAAGTCGTTAGTAAACTTTTTGACTACTTTTTTTGTCACTGATGAATGCTACATACAAGTCAAATGTAAACGAATCAGATATCAATTCGTGAATGTCTGATTACCGACGGCAAATAAAATTCAGTTCAGCCGCAAAGGGACCAATTATAATTTGCGGATGCAAGATCACGCAACGCCACTCGAGTTGACTTACAAATATTTCCCCAGAACTCCACCAAACGTAATGTATCGCGTAATGAAATAGCTACCACCATATCGTTAACGTTTATGAGACCTTTGGTAGTCAGTCAATTACCCGCGGCAACGCCTCTGTTAAAGTACTGGAAAGCCTTTCATTTTTTTTCAACGCGATCAGACGTCGAAAAACGCGTTTTAAATAGCAGTGGGTGGCACACCATTCCGAAAAGGGTGTTTTATGTTCCCCGATTTGCGCCTAATAATTGACGCTACAAATTGGTACCTCCCTTCGCCCTGAGACCCAGTCCAGGCAGTATCGTTGCTAAAAATTATTGCAGGTGCCTAATCTTGCCGCTGCACGCAATTCAGCAACAGCGCAGCGCATTACCAGACCAGCGCGTGTGTGCCCACACTTATTACGATTTAAATTGGTCAACAACCTCACATTTCGCCGTACCGCTTATACTAACTCGCATTTGGGTTCATTCGGATGTGCACACAGGAAGAATTTTATTACCGTGCTCGTAATCCTCACTAATGGCTTCACGGGTAACAATTCTGGTTTTATGACGTTCTTTGGAGCAAATAATTCCCAAATGCCAAAATTTTCCTTAAGAGACATTTTTTTATGGAAATTGATACAAATTGATTCAAAATTGCACATGATTTGGGTTGCACAATTGCAACAACGTGTAAGGACGGAAACAAAATGAACCTGGCTTCAAAAAAATAAGCTTTCGTAATACACAAGTCGTTGTTTAGCACTAGCTGGGAAGTTGTCACGCTCATTTGTAGTTTTGCTCGTTACTCGAAATGGTATAACCAGCTAAAGTTATCCAAGTTGCGAGGTTATGACTCTCTTGTCACTGCACTCTTATGCAGTGGTCACGCCATGCTGTGGTGTTGAACGTGAGTGGCAGGAATGCAGATGATAGGGAAATTCGTGCCAAGTGAAGTTTGTTGGTAAATGGAAGCTTAGAATGATTCCAGGCGAGTTCATTCGATGGGATGGATAACATCATAATTCGGTTTGACTTGCCATCTGGGAATCGAGCTAAAAGGGAAGCATAACCGAGCAATGAAGCCATTAGACGTGGAGATTGTTTAAATCATAATGATGCAAATATTCAATTTCTAGTATGGTATGAAGTGGGAGGCCATCAATTAGCACACCGTATTTGATTAGACCGCAAATCAAAATCCGACTGACATCGTTTCCTAGGCTTGGTAGAGGTTATGAAGCAGAGTGTTTATGATGGACTGTTGAAGGAGTCTCAATTCGATCTAATGGATGAGCAATTGAGATTAGATTTCAGATATTGTTTATGGGAATATGTTTAACGATCTTGCAGTTAAAATATTCTTTATCTTCTTGTTCTTATTGACATTACATCTCTCACTGGAACATTGTCACCTTGCATCTAAATGCAGGGGCGTCTCGTGAACTTTTGGTACACCTGTTCTACCAGCCTGCTAAAAAAATATACATCAAGCTGAGGTTTCGAATGAAAGTTGTGTATTTGATCTAATATTATAACCTTTTCTTGTACAACGTAACCAAACATTAGAAAAAAAAAAACAATTTAAACAGAAAGGATTTATAAAACAGCTTCTTAATCTCCCTACTAAATTATTCCCTTTTGTTCTAAAAATGTTTCAAATTAAGATGCATTTAAAATTTAAAACTCTCCCAATTCGTCCGAAATCTAACTTGGTCACCGTTGACGATAACTGGATATTGCTCAGAATAGAGATCTTTCAAATCGGCTTTTTCCACCATTCGGTTTGCGCAGGACCCATCGCCCTAGCATTTAAAAACTCTCACATATTTTGTTGTTATGAAGGAAATGTAATTAACTATTATTAGTATCATCATTTGATGCGACCCCAGATTGAGTCTACTGCAATGTTTTAGAGTTATTTAGTTTTTCAAATTTAGTGAAAACTATGCCTTTTTTCTATGTTGATTGGTTTTGATTATTCTGAAAAAAAAAACATTATTAAATAATTCAATTTTATAATATTTTATAATAATCAAATTTTGATGTCTTTTTAAAAACTCAAACATTAATTTAATATTGTTCTTGATACTGAATTGTTTATGATGCATAATCATCAGGAGAAAAAAAAAACAAACCGTTCCCAATCATCGAAGTATAAACGAAAGCGTGTGCGGTCGCGGTGCGCCTTTCGGCAAAGCACAGCCCAACACTCCGACCGAGTCTAACCGAAGATACGTCGCGTCGTTGGTTGTTCTCGCAGCGCGTCGAACGGGTTGGACTCCTGCGCACATAGCACGCACAACATTCATCTAAACGTGCCTGCGTTGCATGCGAAAGAGGATGATGTGACGAAACGAAGAAAGCTGGCAACGCTCACGCTGGTTCTACGCGCGCGGAGAACGAGTGCGCATACCAAGGAGGAAATTATTTCAAAACTTTCGTCATGGCGCAGGCTTTAAATTTGACTTCTGTCAGCGCTGCTGTTGGTTCTATAACGACTGGCAAAAGCTTTCTATGTGATGTGGTGTGGTGTTATTCGTCGGAGAAACACATATTTAACTGATCTTGTCTGAGTTGATCTGTCTACGCAATATTTTGTTTCGTTAGATATTAAACCATCATTGGAAACATTACGTGAAACTTTGTTTAAAAATTTCACTGAGTAATTATTTGCCCTAATAAATAATTGCAAAGAAATTACTTGTAAGGACATTAACTTTCCTACTTCTGAACTAAAAATGGTTACCTGTTCCATGAACAGGTAGAACATATGGACGAGTCGCCTCTGTCTAAATGTTCATTCAGCACTTCAGCACAGTTTTAACAGCGAAGTTTCTAAGTCAAGTTACCATTTTTGCATACCCATATCATGAATCAAGCACGATGATACTTTTATGTCCAGAGAAGTTGAGTAAATGTCCAACCCGAAAATTTCCTAGACCGAACCGGGAATCGAAGCCAGTCACCTTCAGCATGGTCTTGCTTTATAGTCTCGCATCTAACCACACAGCTAAGGAAGGCCCTTTGCAGTTGAAATACAATACTCAAAATAATTTTTCACTCTTTTACTGATTTCAAAAAACTTGAAATCAAAGCAATATTTCCAAATAATTGTTCGAATATTTTTCAAAAATCTGTGATTATTCGTTAATGCAGTTTACTTCATTGGAAACAGCTAATGAGACTTTTCAGAAAAATGAAAAATAAATTGACCAATAGGAACGATTTGTAAAGGCAATCATGGACCATGGAAAGATCCGTAAAGCATATCACGCGAAAATGGTAAATTTTAAACCCTCTCCCTAGTAACATTTTGGTTTTATACTGGTTTTATAACACTCTTGTTATGCTCTTCAAGAACGTTATAGGGGCCATCCACAAAGTACGTCACGCTCCTAGGGGGGGGGTGGGCTTTCCGAACAGCGTGACGACTCATACAAAAAATTTAGAGGTTTAATACAAAAAGTGAGACGAAGGGGGGAGGGGCGGTTGAAAATAGCCAAATTTTGCGTGACGTACTTTATGGATCTTCCCAAAACATGAAATGTTAATGATATGGAAATGCTAATATCATCTTCCAAACTTGGACGTACATGTTCATGATAGCTAGAGCTGATATTCTTCCTCCTTAGGATACAGCAGGCATGAAGAATGTTTTTATAGAAGTCGATTTGAAAGCGAGCGGAGGCAATATGTGATGGCACATATCACGACCTTCCTTCTGCTAAATCGTATGAAAAAGAATATCTTCAGTGTGGAAGCTGATATCAATTCTATACTTTCGCCTCTAATGCTATCATGAACATGTATCCAAGTTTGGAAGATGATATTAGCATTTCCATATCATTGTAAATCGTTTAACTTCACGTAGAAGTAACACACACGAAATCATTAATTTAATGAAATGTTACTTGCACTCTTAATTTTTTTCTCCGGTCTCGGCTGTGCAAATCTCAGTTAAAGTTCGTTAGCTGATATAACGGCTGAATAGACGTTTGATTACGGCGGCTCCTTTGAGTGCCGCACTAAACAAATTGCAAATTGCACCTTATGATTGTGGCAGCTCTGAGTGTGAAATATCAGGTGAACCAATGAATTCGGAATATTAATTCAGGACTTTGACATCCAATCTATTTTGCATTCAAAACAATACAATTTGCAACAAAATTTAAAATTTGTAATCGAATCAAAATCCCAACTAAATCATGTACAAAATTATATCAGATCCAAATCCAATACAAATCAAATACCAGTCCAATTGAAATGCATTTCAAATTCAATTCAAATCCAATCCCAATTCAATTAAAATCCAATCTAATCCAAATCCAATTACAATCGAACCCAATTACAATCGAATCCAATTCCAATACAAATCCAATTTAAATCCAATACAAATCGATGCTGGGTCATTAGGTCGAAGGCCATTTAGCCGAATGGTCATTAGGCCGAACGGTCATTAGACCGAGAACTGGTGCGTGAGAAATGAGTAGTGCGAAGTGAGGAAGAAGAAAAACGGAAAAAGGATGAAGAAGTAATAAGGAAGAAGGTAGAAGAAATAAGGAAGAAGGAAGAATGATAAGGGAAGGAGGAAGGGGGAAGAAGGAATAAGGAATAAGGAAGGAGGAAGAAGGAAGAAAGAAGAAGGATGAAGGAAAAAAGGAAGGAGCAAGAAAGAAGTAAGAAGATGGAAAAAGGAAAGAAGAAGGAAGAAAAAAGAAGAAAAAAGTAAGAAGGATGAAGGTGGAAGTAAGAAGGCTGAGGGAAGGAAGAAGAAAGAAGAAAGAACAAGGAGGAAGAAAGAAGAAAGAAGAAAGGAGAAGGAAGAAAGAAGAAGGAATGCGAAAGAAGGAAGAAGGAATGAAGAATAAAGAATAAGGAAGAAAGAAGAAGGTAGAAGGGAGAAAAAAGCGAAAAAGGGAAAATGAAGAAGAACGAAGGAGGAAGAAAGTAGGAATAATTTAGAAGGAAGAAGTAAAAAAAAAAACAAGAAGAAAAAACTAAGCAACAGAAATAAAAAAGCAACAAGAAAGAAAGAAAAGGAAAGCAGGATAAAAAAAGAAGGAAGAAGGGAGCAAGAAGAAAAGAGAAAGATAAAAGAAGCAGAAGGGTGGGAAAAGAAGAAAAATTAAGAAGGAAGAGGAAGAAGGAAGATAATTGAAGAGGAAGAAGGAAGAGAAAGGAAGAGGAAAAAGGAATAACAAAAAAAGAAGAAGAATGAAGGAAGAAAGGAGGAAGAAGAATGCATAAGGAAGAAGGAAGAAGAAATAAGTAACAAAGAATAAGGAAGAAGAAAAAAGGAAGAGCGAAAAAGGAAAAAAAGGAAGAAGAAAAAAGAAGACAGATCGAAGAAGGAAGATACAAGAAGTAGGGCTTCCATTTTCCGGGAAACGCAGGAAATGAAATAATAATAATTTCCAGGATTTCCGGGATCCAAATAAAAAAATCTCGGAAACTAATTCAAAATCGTAGTTTAAATTTTGTCGTAAAATATGGTTTTGAAAATGTACGTTCGACACCAGGGAGGCTTGCTATTTTGTCCTCAAATGATGAAAGAGTTGTTGAAAGCCTGAGAAAATTTTTGTTCAGTTCGAAAAGCGTTAACCTCTTCTACAAAACGTTCGCCATGTCATAAGTATCAGCATCTGCTCTGATTCAAGAGTAAGATCGGCAGTGTCCTGATGAGCTCCACTATAAGAGGTGAGCCAGCCTAGGGCTGCAAACCTCTATAATAAAGATAAAAAAAAAAGAAAAGCTCCACTATGCTACTTTCCATATTTTTTTTAAACTTTTCAGGTGTATCCGCATTTTTCCAGTTTTTGGACAACGACGGCTTCGAAAGATTCTCTTCTTTTATCGCCAAAATATTCCTAACATGAACTATTCTTATACTCGACGACTTTTTTAGTGCATAGAATCATCTGGTCAACTTTGAAGGATAAACCATTGTTATTCATGTACGTCCACTGGAACACATTTTGTATTTGCAGATATTTGAAATGAGAATTCTTCCATTCGAAATAAAAAAGAGCTTTCAGGCGAGTGCTTGATTGCCGTACTTTAATGATCCTGACTAGCAATTTTTTTTTTGGAGACAAACTTCACTTGAAATGCCGAACAGCGCGCATCAAATTGCAAAAGTTTTATGCAGTATTTGTTGTAAGACAGTTGTAATGATCGCATACTAAAGACCTAAAATCTGTTTTTCCATCAACATCTGTTAGCCCCACCAATATTATAAAATACTCAAATGAAATATTTCCGAAATATCGCAAAATACAAACGAGTCTTCGGAATATGAGTCTGTTCGAGAATTGAATCAAAAAGGACTGAAGGTCTTAAAAATCTTTGACAATGATAGGACAAACCTGCCAAAGCGGTCACTGCTATTGCCTGAATATCTGCGAACATTGGTAGCTCTGCTGTTTCACCACAGACACTTAATTTTTATTTCGACTTCACAACGCTTACCGACGTTTGAAACTACTGAATAAACGAACGATAGATACAAACTGGTTTTTTGTCTCGCCTCTCATCAACACGTGTTGGAATGCACCGTATGATTCTGTAACATTTTCAGTTATAACTTGAATTCTTAAACTTCAAAAATGAAATAAATAGTTAGATGATGCTAGTAAAAAAATGTAATTGATACCCAAAAATCCGTTATCATCAAATTAAAAAAAAATAAGACAATTATTACAAAATATTTTAGTATACTCATTTCCCGGGAAATTCGGGAAACTGATACATAAATCCCGGGAATCGGGAATCCCGGGAAATATGATTTCCCGGGAAATGGTTTCCGGGAATGGAAGCCCTAACAAGAAGGGAGAAGGAAGAAGGGGTAAGGTGAAAAAAGAACTTCTCATTTTAACACCATAATAACCAGACAGTTAAAGTTAGACAAAACATAAGACAAAAAGCGAACAAATCATTCTTCTTCTGAAGAAGACACTAATCCCGTGTCGAACTTGTTTTAATCATATGAGACTGCGTAGCCGTTAATTAATGATCTATGATTGAACCCCACAGTCGTTTCCCAAAAAATTGCTCATTTTTAACTTTTTGTTTCTTTTTGCTAATTCTGCCTAATGACGATTCGGCCTAATCACCGTTCGCCCTAATGACCATTCTGCCTAATGGCCTAACACCATCCAAATCTTATCCAAATCCAACCCAAATCCAATCCACACGCAATTCTAACCCAATCCAAATCTAATCCAAATCCAATCAAAACGCAATCCAAATCTAATATAAGTCCAATCCATATCCAATCCAAATCCAATTCATTTTCAATCCAAATCCAATTAGAATCCAATTCAAATCAAATCCAAATCAAAATCCAATCCAAATCCAATCAGAACCCAATCAAAATCCAATCCAAATCAAATCCAAATTCAATCCAAATCTATTCCAAATCCAATCCAAATCCAATCCAAATCCAATCCAAATCAAACAGAATCTTATTCAAATCCATTCCAAATCTAATCCAAATCCAATCAAAACGCAATCCAAATCCAAGAGGAATCTAAATCCAAATCCAATCCAAATCTAATCCAAACCAATCCAAATCAAAAGCCAAATCAAAGCCAAATCCAATCCAAATCATATTCAAATCCAATCCAAATCCAAGCCGAATCCAATCCAAGTCCAAGCCAAATCCAAACTAAATCCAATTCAAATCCAATCCAAATCCAATCCAAATCCAATCCATATCCAATCCAAATCCAATTTAAATCCAATCCAAATCGAATCCAAATTCAATCCAAATTCAATTAGAATCCAAATCAAATTCTAATCAAAATCCAATCCAAATCCAATCAGAACCGAATCAAAATCCAATCTAAATCCAATCCAAATCCAATCCAAATCAAATCCAAATCCAATCCAAATCCAATCCAAATCAAACAGAATCTTATTCAAATCCATTCCAAATCCAATACAAATACAATCAGAATCTAATCCAAATCCAATAAGAATCTAAATCCAAATCCAATACAAATCCAACCCAAATACAATCCAAATCCAATCCAAATCAAAGCCAAATCCAATCCAAATCATATTCAAATCCAATCCAAATCCAAGCCGAATCCAATCCAAGTCCAAGCCAAATCCAATCTAAATCCAATTCAAATCCAATCCAAATCCAATCCATATCCAATCCAAATCCAATCCAAATCCAATCCAAATCCAATCCAAATCGAATCCAAATTCAATCCAAATTCAATCAGAATCCAATCCAAATCCAATCCAAATCTATTCCAAATTCCATCCAAATCCAATCCAAATCAAAGCCAACTCCAATCCAAATCATATTCAAATCCAATCAAAATCCAATCCAAATCCAAGCCAAATCCAACCCAAATCCAAGCCAAATCCAATCTAAATCCAATTCAAATCCAATCCAAATCCAATACAAATCCAATCCAAATACAATCATAATCTTAATCCAAATCCAATACAAATCCACTCCAAATCCAATCCAAATTAAATCCAAATATAATCCAAGTCCAATCCAAATCCAATCCAAATCTTATCCAATCCAAATCCACTCCAAATCCAATCCAAATCAAATCCAAATATAATCCAAGTCCAATCTGAATCCAATCAAAATCCAATTCAAATCCAATCCAAATCTTATCCAAATCCAATAAGAATCTTAATCCAAATCCAATCCAAATCCAATCCAAATCCAATCCAAATCCAATCAGAATCTTATTCAAATCCATTCTAAATCCAATCATAATCTTAATCCAAATCAAATCCAAATCCAATCCAAATCCAATACAAATCCAATCCAAATCCAATCCAAATCAAATTCAAATCCAATCCAAATCCAATCCAAATCCAATCCAAATCAAATCCATTCCAAATCCAATACAAATACAATCAGAATCTAATCCAAATCCAATAAGAATCTAATTCCAAATCCAATACAAATCCAATCCAAATTCCAAATCCAAATTCCAAATCCAATCAAAATCCAATCCAAATCCAAGCCAAATCCAATCTAAATCCAATTCAAATCCAATCCAAATCCACTCCAAATCCAATCCAAATTAAATCCAAATATAATCCAAGTTCAAATCAAATCCAATCCAAATCCAATCCAAATCTTATCCAAATCCAATCCAAATCCAATACAAATCCAATTCAAATCCAATCCAAATCAAAACCAATCAATCCAAATCCAATCCAGATCAAACAGAATCTTATTCAAATCCATTCCAAATCCAATACAAATACAATCAGAATCTAATCCAAATCCAATAAGAATCTAAATCCAAATCCAATACAAATCCAACCCAAATACAATCCAAATCCAATCCAAATCATATTCAAATCCAATCCAAATCCAAGCCGAATCCAATCCAAGTCCAAGCCAAATCCAATCCAAATCCAATCCAAATCCAATCCAAATTCAATCCAAATTCAATCAGAATCCAATCCAATCCAAATCTATTCCAAATCCAATCCAAATCCAGTCCAAATCAAAGCCAAATCATATTCAAATCCAATCAAAATCCAATCCAAATCCAAGCCAAATCCAATCCATTCCAAATCCAATACAAATACAATCAGAATCTAATCCAAATCCAATAAGAATCTAATTCCAAATCCAATACAAATCCAATCCAAATTCCAAATCCAATCAAAATCCAATCCAAATCCAAGCCAAATCCAATCTAAATCCAATCTAAATCCAATTCAAATCCAATCCATATCCACTCCAAATCCAATCCAAATTAAATCCAAATATAATCCAAGTCCAATCTAAATCCAATTCAAATCCAATCCAAATCTTATCCAAATCCAATCCAAATCCAATCCAAATCCAATCTAAATCCAATCCAAATCCAATCCAAATCAAAACCAATCAATCCAAATCCAATCCAGATCAAACAGAATCTTATTCAAATCCATTCCAAATCCAATACAAATACAATCAGAATCTAATCCAAATCCAATAAGAATCTAAATCCAAATCCAATACAAATCCAAGCCAAATCCAATCTAAATCCAATTCAAATCCAATCCAAATCCAATACAAATCCAATCCAAATACAATCATAATCTTAATCCAAATCCAATACAAATCTACTCCAAATCCAATCCAAATTAAATCCAAATATAATCCAAGTCCAATCTGAATCCAATCCAAATCCAATCCAAATCCAATTAGAATCTTATTCAAATCCATTCTAAATCCAATCATAATCTTAATCCAAATCCAATCCAAATCCAATCCAAATCCAACCCAAATCAAATCCAAATATTATCCAAATTCAATCCAAATCAAATTCAAATCCAATCTAAATCCTATCCAAATCCAATCCAAATCCAATCCAAATCCAATCCAAATCCAATCCAAATCAAATCCAAATCAATCCAAATCCAATCCAAATCAAACAGAATCTTATTCAAATCCATTCCAAATACAATCAGAATCTAATCCAAATCCAATAAGAATCTAATTCCAAATCCAATACAAATCCAATCCAAATACAATCCAAATCCAATCCAAATCAAAGCCAAATCCAATCCAAATCTTATCCAAATCCAATCCAAATCAAATTCAAATCCAATCCAAATCCAATCTAAATCCAATTCAAATCCAATCCAAATCTTATCCAAATCCAATCCAGATCCAATCCAAATCCAAGCCAAATCAAATCCAAATCAAATCCAAATCCAATCCAGCTCCAAACCAAATCCAATCCAAATCCAATTCAAATCCAATCCTAATCTTATCCAAATTCAATCCAAATCCAATCTAAATTCAATCCAAATTCAATACAAATCCAATCCAAATCCAATTCAAATCCAATCAGAATCTTATTCAAATCCATTCCAAATCCAATACAAATCCAAACAGAATCGACATCCAAATCCAATCTTAATCCAATCCAAATCCAATCCAAATCTTATCCAATCCAAATCCACTCCAAATCCAATCCAAATATAATCCAAGTCCAATCTGAATCCAATCCAAATCCAATTCAAATCCAATCCAAATATTATCCAAATCCAATTAGAATCTTATTCAAATCCATTCTAAATCCAATCATAATCTTAATCCAAATCCAATCCAAATCCAATACAAATCCAATCCAAATCCAATCCAAATCCAACCCAAATCAAATCCAAATATTATCCAAATCCAATCCAAATCAAATTCAAATCCAATCTAAATCCAATCCAAATCCAATCCAAATCAAAACCAATCAATCCAAATCCAATCCAAATCAAACAGAATTTTATTCAAATCCATTCCAAATACAATCAGAATCTAATCCAAATCCAATAAGAATCTAAATCCAAATCCAATACAAATCCAATCCAAATTCCAAATCCAATCAAAATCCAATTCAAATCCAAGCCAAATCCAATCCATATCCACTCCAAATCCAATCCAAATAAATCTAAATCCAAACCAAATCCAAATCTAATCCAAATCCCAATCCAGATCAATCCACCAAGCCAAATCAAATCCAAAATCAACCAATCCAATCCAACAAATTCAATCCAAATCCAATCTAAATTCAATCCAAATTCAATCAAATCTAAACCAAGCCAATCCAAATCCAATTCAAATCCAATAAGAATCTTATTCAATTCCATTCCAAATCCAATACAAATCCAAACAGAATCGACATCCAAATCCAATCTTAAATTAATCCAAATCCAATCCAAATCCAATCCAAATCCAATCCAAATCCAATCCAAATCCAATCCAAATCCAATCCAAATCCAATCCAAATCCAATTCAAATCCAATCCAAATCCGTTCCAATTCCAAATCCATTCCAAATTCAATCCAATCCAAATCTAATCCTAATCCAATCCAAATCCAATCCAAATCCAATCCAAATCCAATCCAAATCCAATCCAAATCCAATCCAAATCCAATCCAAATCCAATCCAAATCCAACCCAAATCAAATCCAAATATTATCCAAATCCAATCCAAATCCAAATCAAATCCAATCTAAATCCAATCCATATCCAAGCCAAATCAAATCCAAACCAAATACAAATCCAATTCAGATCCAATCCAAATCCAATCCAAATCTAAGCCAAATCCAATCCAAATCCAATCCAAATCCAATCTAAATCCAATCCAAATACAAGCCAAATCAAATCCAAATCAAATCCAAATCCAATCCAGATCCAATCCAAATCCAAGCCAAATCAAATCCAAATCAAATACAAATCCAATTCAGATCCAATCCAAATCCAATCCAAATCTTATCCAAATCCAAGCCAAATGCAATCCAAATCAAATTCAAATCCAATCCAAATCCAATCTAAATCCAATTCAAATCCAATCCAAATCCAAGCCAAATCAAATCCAATCCAAATCCAATCCAGATCCAATCCAAATCCAATCCAAATCCAATTCAAATCCAATCCAAATCCAATCCAAATCCAATTCAAATCCAATCAGAATCTTATTCAAATCCATTCCAAATCCAATTCCATTCCAATCAGAATCTTATCTAAATCCAATAAGAATCTTAATCCAAATCCAATACAAATCCAATCCAAACCAAATCCAATCAGAATCTAATTCAAATCTAATCCAAATTCAATACAAATCCAATCCAAATCCAATCCGATTCCAATCCAAATCCTATCCAATCCAATCCAATCCAAATCCAATCAGAATCTTATTCAAATCCATTCCAAATCCAATACAAATCTAAACAGAATCGAAATCCAAATCCAATCCAAATCCAATCTAAATCCAATGCAAATCCAATCCAAATCCAATCCAAATCCAATCCGAATCCAATTCAAATCCAATCCAAATCCGTTCCAATTCCAAATCCATTTCAAATCTAATCCTAATCCATTCCAAATCCAATTCATATCCAATCCAAATACAATCCTAATCCAATCCTAATCCAATCCAAATCCAATCCAAATACAGTCCTAATACAATTCAAATCCAATCCAAATCCAATCCATATCCAATTCAAATCCAATACAAATGCAATCCAATTCCAATCCAAAACCAACCCAAATCCATTCCAGAACCAATTTAATCAAAATCTAATCCAAAGACATTCAAAATCTAACAATTCAAATCTATTTTAAATCCAAATCCAACTTAAATACAAATCTAACTCATATCATATAACCTAACCATAATCTAGCCAATCTGACAAATCCAATCAATATCCAAATTTCAATTTCTTACAATCTCAATCTTATCTTAATAAAATCTAAGTTCTAATCAATACCAATGGAAATCGAATCGTGACCCACTTTTAAAATTTTACGAAAACTAACCAAAAACTAACCAAATTCAAAGTTATGGTAAAGCACGTATAAAAAATCTGCTTTTCAAATTTTAAATTCAGAAGCAAATAAAATTATTAATTCAACAACTTTATTTTTCTTTCTTTGCAGGTAATAAAGAAACCGACGGTCATCATTAGAAAACGTCTGATATTCGATGCAAGTATCCTCGTTTTTTGCTCTTTGAGCGAATAAAAAAGATTAATTATTTTGAATCGCCAGAACATAGAATGAAATCAGCGTTGCTTGGATCGTGAAGAGAAGTTCCACTCTAATTCAACTTGTATGAAAATGAGTTTATGAGCAATGTATTGATTTTTTGTCGCTTGTCAAGGTATACTAAACTATTTTCCAAAAAGTGAAAGATTAGGTGACGCATTTTAAAATATGATTCAGATAGTGCTGTTCCGTTTCATATTCTGAATATGGCTCATACTGCAATTATTCGCTTTAGAACAGAAATTAGATAACGTTATTGATTCTAAAGGCTCTTGAATTAATTTGATATTTTAACAATCCAATAATGTTGATATAATAGTGTTAAAAAGTGTTTCTAATCTTACGAATGCAAACTCATAATAGAAACTAGAAAACTGGGAGTTTTTTTTAACGATTTCAATTAAGATGGGAATTCATTTAGAAAACGTGATCAAAATCACCAATATCTCAATTTCCAAATCTGTGCAAATGCATTTTTTTTTTCGAATAATTTACGCAGGGCCAATATTGAGCCTATTATTCACAAATGTGGATCTTGTTGTGAGTCAGATGGGTCAACTTTTGTTGGGAAGAAGTCTTCGTCTTCTCAGAAATTTACGATTGATATTTATTTTTTCTTTCCAATTTATGTATTTCGTGACATAACATACATTAGAACGAGGAACAGCTATTATTAATTCAACTCTAATATGTCGAACTAAAGTAAAGACTGAACTCCTTAAAAGAAGAGGAACAATATTGCAGTTATCTAAACCATGTGTATGTGGTGAATAGAAATTTGATTTTACTCCACTCATGTTATTTTGATTGTTTTTCTCTGCGATGAACTAGTGATGAACTTTGTTCAACTTAAAAATCGCTTTAATAAAAAAGCAAAAAAAAATCTGCTGAATATTCAATACAGCCTAAAAATAGCATTAATTCCACACTGTCGCCAGATATGTTGGAGATTTGCGTCATAAATTCATCGCGTTCCTTCAATTCTCAATAAAGAATTGTTTCACTCTTCGGGCACCTCTTTCTCACAGTGCGAAAAAGGAAATATGATAGCAATAAAAAACACTATCTGTTCCCATATTTTTCAATCAGTAATCCATCACCGGAACAACCTTGCAATATATTTATGACACACGTGAGAAAGAACCATCACAGCACAAATCCAAAATTCTGAGAGATTTCGTGAATCAAACATCCATCATAATTTATCCTCCGAAGTCGACAATGTCGTTTTCTTTTCCGCTTCCGCTGGTAAGGCACACACACACACGCACATGTCTTCCCGAAGAAAGTCCTCGCGGCTTTCGATGCTTTCTGCGGTAAGCCGCAAATTTGCGATGACAGTTTTATTATTTCGCCTGCCAGTTTAGTATTATTTTTGATACTGGGTTTGTCTCTGCCTGCAATGAAATGCTGGTCCTGTCTCTCACCCTCGTTTCATTCCTTCTGGGAAATCCAATTTTCTCGTCAGAAACGCGGTTTCATTGACACGGGCGTGCATCAGCTGGGGAGAGTGGTCTCATGTGGATTCGATGCTTCTACAAAAAATGCGATGGTAGCCCAAAATTGTGATGACATCAATTTTAATTATTGGGAAAATAAATGAGCACAATGTATTTCAGTATGGGAGCTATGCGTGAGTGATCATGCTGCTCCATTGTTTAGCAGCGTTTGTCAGCTTTTGAATCGAATTTCTGATGCCGTGCACCTTCAAACGAGGTGCATTTGAAGTTGCTCCCCTGTATTTGTTTGAGCCAAACATAAGCTGGATGTCGTAAAAAATACCTTCAGGCGAAGGTGAAGACAGCTGGAAAATTGTAGCTACTCATCACCGAAGCTTTTGATACTCCTCCAGAAGTTCTTTGTCACGCTTCGTAATAAATAACTTTTTCAGCAAATCGAAAACGAAATTACCAACTCCGGACATCGCGTGTCGTAAATTAGAATCAAAAGTAATGAATATTAATGCATCATACCAACAAGTCGGGTGCAATCTTGAGTTGGTGAGCGCCTGGATGTAGAGGTCCCTCAAGTCGGTAGTGCTGGATGACGACAACGACGACGACGACGACGACTACGGTGCTGTCTAACGAAGTGGAAAAGCTTTCCTTTTTCGCTCTTTGCTACACACGTGCGGTGTTGCTGTCCGTTTGCATGGAAATGAACTTGAAAAGTTTTTGCTTCTACTTCCACACGTGGCTGGGGAGTGCCAGTACCTGGTGCTTACTTTGTAATAGAGGAGAGCGGTCCTAAATGCCCCTAAGCTTCATGCGAAGTTTCGTTGAATCCGCATCAAAAATTTGAACAATTGGAAACAACATGAATACCGTATATGTGTGAATGAACTGTTTCATTGAAATTACTTTTAGCAGCAATATTCCTAAGATTTTACTCTATATAATATAGTCATTGCTGCTCTTGAAAAGAGCAACAAATTTTGTTATTTACATAAGTAAATTGTAGCTGAACAAATAATTCAGTGCGTTGGTCTACCTTCACCCAATCTAGACCACGACTCACTTCGACGATGCTGTTGGAACCTTGAAACTGTGCGAAATTACTAACACAAGCAGCCAGCAGTGCTCCGTTCCATCTTCGAATAGTGACTGGTGTTGGTTTGCGGTGTTGGGTTCCGAACATTAGCAATTTATTAAGTTGCTGTTACTGCCGCTGCTGCACTGCATTAACTTATGATTCGCGTTGCATATTCATGAGAAAGTGCCAACCGGGTAATTAGTTCGGTGCGGCGCCGCACGATGGTGCATAGTTACTGGATCGTTGGTGCGTCACTACAAGCCCTGAGGGTGCAGAGCTGCGAAGTAATATCATTGTGTGATGTACTCTCTCCGGATTGGCTTGCGAAGTAGTCTACATTTAGGCGGAAAAGACGAAGAAAATTGTTCAAACTAAGTCGACTGAATGAGGCAGTGAAAAGTCGAACACCCAAGTTGAGAAAAAAATCGGTTTTATCACTAAAATGAAGAACTGAAACGGTTTTTCTAAGCGAAATTCGATGTATTTCCTTTCAATTGTTGGGAAGGGATAATGATATGCATGTTATAGATTAGACAAGTTTGTTACATGCAAAAACCCTTAAATTTTTTAAATTAATTTGTATATGTATTCGGAATTCCCATGCGAAGAGTATCCCGTAGAAAAAATTAAAAACTTTCGGTGGAAATTCTGAAGAAATCTTCGTGGAGGAGAAAGAAAAACATGAAGAAAAACAATAAAGCAAATTTCAGTAGAAGAATTTCTTTTTTCGGTCTGTTATCAATCTATTATCAATTAAATAGAATTTACCGTTCTGGTGATTTCCGAGACTTAAGAAGGAGTTGAAGTTAGAATCCTCTCCTCCTGACAACGATATTCAGTTTCAATTTCAAGTTACTAAATCAAGTTACATTTCCGTGAGAAACAAAAGATTTTCCAATCTAATTGACTAAGCAATTGTCGGACGTTTTTGTACCATTTGGCATAATATGCTTCACGATTATAAAAAAGCCTTAACGGGAACTGAGCTTTAAACCTTGATCAAACTTAGAAGGTGTGGTACAGAAAAGTGGATGAACCATTGGTTTCGTTCGAAGGAAAACTGCCAATCCGTTACCGTAATCCAGTGGGTTAGATTACGACTAAGCTGGCAAAAGAGAAATCTGGTGGCTCTGGATATATTCGATAGCTTTTACTGCCAGTCAAAATCAAATGAAACCCCCTTATTGATGGACATGGAAAGAGGAATCAGCATTAGGAAAGTAAGAAAAGAACAAGGAAAAAGGGAAGAAGTAAGAGCTACCCCATTAAAAAGCGGAATGGGTCGTTTAACCGAAAATCATTCGGCCGAAAGCCATTTGGTTGATGACTAAAGATTGGACTCGGAAAAAATGCGACACATTGTTTTGGGTGTAACTTTTTATTGCGTGGGTAAAAATTAATGAAATTTTGGGTAATATTAGTTTAGAGTGTAATGTTTATGTGTGCAAAATTTTATCGCGATCTGTCAAGTAGTTTTCAAGATGCATTTGAAGCAAGAAGAGCTACGCCAGCAAATCTTGGGCGCGGTGATCGACAATCCTGGTCAATCGCACATATGGATCGGCAAAAGGCTTGGAATCCACCATTCCACAGTGTCCCGCGTTGTGAAAATGTGCCAGGAGACGAAGACCATCCAGCGACGCGCTGGAAGCGGCCGAAAACCGAACACGGAATACCCAGAGAAGGCGCGGAAGATAAGGTGGTACTTTAAGAACAACCCGAACCTTTCCACCCGAGACGTGGCCAAAAGGTCAATTCGTCGAAGTGGTTCGTCCAGCAGACCATGAAGCGGGCTGGCTACCGTGTTTTTAAGGTCAGGAAGGCGCCAAACCGGACTGACAAGTAAAACACGGTGGCCAAATGCGTTCGCGGAAGCTGTACCGTGAGTGGCTGGTCAAGTTTCAGGCTGTCTCGTCATGGACGACGAGACATACATCAAGGCGGACACTAAACAAATCCCCGGCCTCGAGTTTTTGTCGGTACGTCCTGCATGGAGGTTCCGGGAAAAGTTCCGGAAGAGAAAATGGACAAATTCGCAAAAGAAGTACCTGTTGTAGCAGGCGATCTGCGAGTGCGGACGGTACAGCAAGCCGTTCGTTACAACCGGCACCGTAAACGGGCAGATTTATCGAGATAAATGCTTGCAAAAGCGCTTTGCTGCCCTTCCTCCGCTTCACCGTGGTCCCACGCTGTTCTGGCCGGAACTCGCTTCGTTGGCCATTACGCCAAGCCTGTAATGGATTGGTACAAAGCGAAGGGGCGTTAATGTGGTCCCGAAAGAAGCGAACCCGCCAAATACCCAGAACTTCGTCCGATCGAAAAGTTTGGACGATAATGAAGAAGAAATTAAAGAAAAGCGGAAAACATTCAAACCGATGAAGCTTTGAAGAAAATTGGGAGAAATTGTGTAAGGAAGATGGGCAAAAGCCTCGCCCTGATCTCATGAGTAGTGTTAAGAGAAATGTTCGAGCATTCAGCTTGGGGGAGGAAATTTAATAAATAAATAATGCCAAAAACATAGCTAATATATAGTTATTTAACTCCTGAAAATTTGAGAAGTACCAGATTTAAAATGATTTTTTGGTAATCATTTTTGTGTGTCTCATTTTTTCCGAGTCCAATCTTTAATAGGCCGAGGTTGTTTGGCCGCATATGTCATTTGGTCGAAAAAAAAAACCATAATGACGAAACCCTTATGGCCGAAAGTCCGGCCGAAAATGTCATTTGGCCGAAATGGAAATACGGCCGAAAATTTCATTCGAAATGGTTATTTGGCCAAAGGTGTCGTTTGGTCGAGAAAGTCGTTTGACCGAACAGGTCATTTGGCAGAACAGATCATTTTGGCGAAAGTGTAATTTAGCCGAAAAGGGTAACGAACCGGTCATACGACCATATATGTTGTTTTCAGAACGGATCATATGGCAGAAAATGTTTGTTTGGCCTAATAATATTGAATGTGTAAAGTGTGATATGATATATGGTAGTTGCGAGCTAAGAAGTAAAAAAATAGGAAATGAGAAACGATAAGTGAGACGTCTTACTTCTCAATTCTAACTCCTTATTTTTCACTTCTGACTTATCTATGCGAAAATATTGAAAAGTGAGAATGGAGAAGTGAGAGTAATGAGAAGTTAGACGTCTCACATCTCCCTTCTTATATACGAGAAATAAGAAATATTTCCGGTTTTGTTTTAACACAGACTTTTTTACACATGTAAAAATCCCATGCAAAGTTTTTGCATTTGGCTTGATTCGGCGGGAAATCATGAAACTTTTCTACACGGAATTTTTGAATTTTGAACTGGGAACTTTTTCCTACGCTTTCCACGTGTAAAAAAGAATCGAATGTAAAAGGTAACAAAACGTCTCAATTTTTACTTATATTTCTCACTTCTCACTTTTCATTTTTCTTAATGAGAAGTGAATAGTGAGACGTCTTACTTCTCACTTTGCTCTTCTGATTGCTTACTTCTCACTTTTCACATGTTAGTTCGTACTTCCCGCCTATAATCTCACTTCACATTTTCGCGTGTTATTTCTAGAAGTGAAAAGCGAAACGTCTCTATTATTAGTAAGAAGTGAGAAATGGGAAGTGAGATGTAGGAAGTCTTACTTCTCAGTTTCCATTTCTCACTTTTCATTTCATATTCCTCATATCTCAATTATCATTTATCACTTCACACTTTTCGCATTCACTTTTGATCACCCAAATGACATTTTCGGCTAAATGGCCTTTTCTGCCTTACGAGTTAGTTCGCGATTGAACGTGCTTCGTATCGGATGTTTTGTGCGGTCGGAAATAACACCAATTTGATCGCGATTGAACGAACGGATCCGCGATTGTTTTGTATCAAACGCGGATCCTGGTATTTAGTGCGATTGGAAAGTAAATCAATTAGTTTGCTATTAAACGTGTTTCGTTTCGGAAAGTAAATCAATTAGTGCCTGATTGAGCCTGTTCATACAAACGTGAATCCGGGTATTTAGTTCTATTTTGTGTGGCCGGAAGAAATTAATTGGTATGTGATAGAATGTGTTTCGTATCGGACGCGGACCCGAGTCTATAATTCTGTTTTGTGCGGTCGGAAAGTAAATCAATTAGTTCGCGATCTGGGCGTCTAGTTTTGTTTTTGGTTTTTGCGGTTGAAAAGTAAAGAGTGCGCATTTGCTTGTGTTTTGTTTTGGACACAAAACGATCGCGCGATCATCGAAACGCTTTATTTTGCTTCGTACAAAATACAGTGAACTCTCCCTAACTGGATGTTTTGTAACTCGATATTTTCATTTTCTCGATTAAATATAAAGTTTTTTGAATCTAGCGTACTGCGTTCTCTTCGTTAGTCGATACCTCCCTTACTCGATATTCTCTAAGTCGAAGTTATTTTTCAATGCATTTTCACCTCGGATGTTGTCAGAAACGGTTCACATTCACGATATACACGGTGTCAGGCCATTTGGCTGAATAGTTGAAAATAAACTTAGATTGTGAGTAGTGTAAAGTGAGTGATGAGAAGTGAAAGTTGAAGTGAAAAGTGCGAAGTTAGAAGTGAAAAGTGAGTAATGAAAAGTGAGAAATGAGAAGTGAAAAGTGAGAAGTGCTAAGTGATCTTTCTTTTTCCTTATTCCCTCTTTCTTCTTCTTTATTTCTTTTTCCTTTTCCTTTGCCCTTTCCCTTATTTATTCTACTTTCTTCCCTCTTTCTTCTACTTTCTCCCGCTTTCTTCCTTCTTTCTTTCTAAGAAAGAAGTGAGAAGTAAAAAGTAAAAAGTGAGAAGTGCGAAGTGAGTAGTGAGCAGTTAGAAAATAGAAGTGAAAACAAAGAAATGAAAAATTTGAAGTGAGGAATGAAAAGTGAGTAATGGCTGGCTCATCTTTGATCATGAAAAAAAACCTTATTCTTTCCAATTTCCTTCTTTCTTATTTTCGCTCCCTCTTCCTTCTTCTTTATTCTTCCTTCACCTATTTCCTTCTTCCCTCTTCAATCTATTTTTTTCTTTTTGCTTTTCCTTTACCCTTTCTCATATTTTTTCTTTCTTACTTCTTCCTTGTGCTTTCCTTCTTCTGTCTCCTCCTCTCTTAGAAAGAAGTGAGAAGTGAGAGGTGGGATTTTTTCGTCCTTTTATCTTCTTCTTTCTTCTTTCTTCATTTTTCTAACTTCTAAATCTTTTTTTCTTGCTTCTTATTTTTGTCTTATATCTCACCACTCACTACTCACTCTCAACATCTCGTTTCTCATATCCCAATTATCATTCTGCACTTCTCATCTTTTGCTTTTGTATTCCTCACTACTCACTTCCTACTCCTCACTTCGCATCTATCGCATATCACTTCTCACCACTCACTTCTCACTTTTCATTTCTCACTTCCCAATTCTCACTTCTCATTTGTTACTGCACATCTCACTACTAAGTACTCACTTTCATTTCTCAGTACTCACTTCTCACTACTCTGTACGCACTTCGAACATCTCACTTCTCCGTTTTCACTTTTTACCGCAGCAAGTTGCATTCAACGCAGGATACTCTACCATTGTTTCCTATTGAAAATTGGTCAGATCGGACTATGGGCTCGGAAGTTATGGCCAAAATACCACTTTTTTATAGAAAAAATGAGTAAAAAAAGTCACTCATTTTTCAGACATTTATCCTTAACCGATCTACTCGCAACAAGTTGCATTCGACGCAGGATACTTTACCATTCTTTCCTATTGAAAATTGGTCAGATCGAGCTATGGGCCACTTTTTTATAGAAAAAATGAGTAAAAAAATGTCACTCATTTTTCAGGCACTTATCCTTAACCGATTTACTCGCAACAAGTTGCATTCGACGCATGATACTTTACCATTGTTGACTTTACCATTGAAAATTAGTCACATCGGACTATGGGCTCGGAAGTTATGGCCAAAATACTATTTTAATAATGCACGAGAAAGGCACCATCACCGCTAGGTGGATTAATCAGGGTTTTCTTCTTTCTTCTCTCTTTATTCTACTTTCTCCCGCTTTCTTCCTTCTTTCTTCCTAAGAAATAAATGAGAAGTAAGTAGTGAGTAATGAGAAGTGAAAAGTGAGAATTGAAATGAGAAATTCGATACGAGAAGTGAAAAGTGAGCAGAAAAACGGAAAAAAGTAGGAAGAAAAAAGTGAGAAGTGATAAGGGCTAAGGGCTAAGTAATATTTCTTTTTCCTTATTTCCTTCATTCCTTCTAGTTTCTTTATTTATCCTTTTCCTCTGCCCTTTCCGTTATTTCTTTTTCTTTCTTCCCTCTTCCTTCTCACGCTTTCTTCCTTTTTTCTTCCTAAGAAAGAAAGGATAAGTGAAAAGTAAGAAGTGAGAATTGAGAATTGAGAAGTTCTAAGTGAGAAGTGCTAAGTGAGTAGTGAGCAGTGGGAGAAGTGAAGTAGAAACAGAGAAATGAGAAATTTGACGTGAGTAATGAAAAGTGAAAGTGAGAAATGAAAAGAATAAAGTGAGAGGCGAGAATTAAAAAGTAAGATGTGAAAAGTAAGAAATGAGAAGTAAAAAGTGAGAAGGGAAATGTACGAAGAGACATTGAGAAAAGGATTGTGAGAAGTGCTAAGTGAGTTGTGAGCAGTAAGTAGTGAGAGGTGAAAAGTAAGGGTTGAGGGGTTAGAGATAAGAAGTAAAAAGTGGGAAGTGAGAACTGAAAACTGAGGACCGAGGAAAGAGAAGTGATAAGTGGAATGTGACTGGTGAGCAGTGAGATGTGATAATTGAAAATTTCCTTCATTCCTCTGTTTGCTCCCTGTTTCTTTCTCCTTTCTTCTTTTTCATTTTATTCTTTCTTCGTCCTTATTCCCTCTTTCTTCTACTTTTTTTCTTAATTTTTACCCTTTCTCTTGTTTCTTCTTCTTTTTTTCCATCTTTGCTCTACTTTCTTCCGGTATCATCCTTCTTTATCCTTTTGGCTCCCTTATTCTTTCTTTCTCTTTCCCGCTTCCTTATTCCTCCATCATGTTTTTTCTTCTTTCTTCCTTTTTTTATTTCCCCGTTTTTTTTTCATTCTTCTTTTCTTTCTTACTACTTCTTCCTTCGACTTTCTTGCTTCTTCCTTCTTACTTCTTTCTCTTTTCTCCATCTTCTTGTCTTATATCTCAAAACTCACTTTTCGGTTCTCAACATCTCGCTTCTCACATCCCATTTATCATTCTTCATTTCTCACTTCTTGCTTCTGTTTTCCTTACTCTCACTTCCTACTTCTTACTTCGCAACTATTGCATTTCACTTCTCACCACTAACTTCTCACTTCCCACTATTAACATCTCATTTTTTACTGCACTTCTCAACTCTCATTTTTCACTGTTCAATTCGAACATCTCACTTCTCCCTTCACTTAATAAGGAAACAGTTTTAACTATACGGCCAAACGGCATTCGGGCAAATGAAGTTCGGTCAAACGACCTTGAACCATATTTTTACATGCTATGAAAAGTATATGATATTTTGGGAAAAAATATAAATGTGCTCCCTATCTCGATACCTTCCTAACTGGATGGTCCCTTCAATATTAACTCGGGAGAGTTCACTATAATTATTTAGTCGCTTATCATAGCGACTTTCTATAGATTACCTTCTCATCTAACAAACTATCATTTTCCCGTGGTTCTCACGGAGATGCAGAGGATTCTTCGGTCTCTTGTAGCAATGAGTGTCGAACTAATTTTCTTCTCCGGACTGTGAGGACGTAGCCAGCATCATTATTGGGCTTGAATTGATGAAACTCCGAAGCATGTATAGTGAGACCAGTTTTCTAATCCCGAGAAGGCTATTTAATTGGTGAGCTGTGCATATTTGTTGTTTCCCGGTTAATCACGACTAGCAACTACGATGTGTACAGTCAATCAAGCTAAGCTAAACAAATGGCCTTTTCTGCCTAACGACTATTTCGGCCAAATGACTTTTTCTGTCGTAGTCTATTTCGGCCAAATAGTTTTTTTCTGCCAAATAACCATTTTAGTTATTTTTTGGCCAAAAAACTAGTTCAGCCGAACGACATTTTCGGCCATTTCCCCCATTGTCCCCTTCGGTAAAATGACATTTGTTGTTCAATAATCGTTTCGACCAAATTGAACTAGTCTAGATTTCTCTCGCTCTAATAACGTGTTATTTGGCCAAATGGCTTTCAAACACAAAGAAAAACAAACGCAATCTCTGCCTAATCGGCATCAGACACCACTTGACACCGGTAACAGACAATTGAAACATGCCAGCATGATCATCGCTATGCGGAATTTTCGGAGACAAAGCGTTTGTTTTGTCGTATCTGTGGATTTCCGGATGTTTATTCAAATGCTTGTCCGAACAAAGAGGATTTAGCTGGAGGATGCAGGCTGATTTTCGGACATTTCGTCGAATGACATCTAGTCGAATGACGTTTGGTCGGATGACATTTCATCGAATGGACGTTTAGTCGAAGGAATAATTGGTCGAATGGACGTTTCGTTGAAGGTTAATTACATAATAGATTTTCCTTTTATTTCTATGGGTACTTTTTTTTGATTTCGCTTAATATTATTTCTTTTCTAAATAATTTTTAATACACACACGACAAGTAGTTAGTTTAAAATTCCAAATATAATCCGTCAATCGTTAAACAACAGCTTAATTTCGACCAAATAGCCATTCAACCTAATATTTATTCGATGTAATGTCCTTTTGACCAAACGCCATTCGATTAAATGTCTTTCGACCAAATGACATAGAATCAGCAGCTGATGCTCCCTTAGATCGCAGACCTTTTAATATGTTAACAAATTAGGACTAAATATTTTTGCTCTCTTGGACAGTAGTGCTCAATGCTCGGTATTTATTAAATGGGTTCCGAAAAATTGTATCCAACACCTTCTTCAGTGAGCCTGCAGAAGTAAAATATGTCCTGTTGAAAGGTCTAGGTTGTCTACCAATAAATTTCCAAGACCAAACCCGAATTGTACCCACGTTGGTTGCTCCGGAGCCTCGGGAGAGACTCATTTACAACTAAGTTTTCTTTTTCGAGCTCGGCAAAAGTGGACACCGCTGTAGCTCAGTAACTTTCAGAACTTCGCCAGAAAAATTTATTTATTGCTGATTTTTAGCAAAATATTCACTGCATTTGAAACGTCACTTTTACTGAGATTTCGGCAAAAGTCAAGTTTCCTGAAACTCGGCGGTGCCCATCTCGGGAAAGTAAACAAAAAATGCTGAGATCTCGGCGAAAAATATTAAGTGTGTAGAGCTTCGAAGATTTCTGGAAAACATTTAATATCCAACGTACTTCACAAAACGGAGCGGGCTTCACTAGAATTGACTAAGTTTAATATTCTGAAGAAGGGTAGGATCAAGATGAATACACAGCTAGGTGTTTCAATCTGACCAGTTTATGGACGAGAAGAAGGCGGGGGTGAAAAATTCATTTTCGGTGCAAAACATAAACAAACCGGCTGGCTCTTCCATACTAAAATCCAAGATGGCTGAATCGTGAATTTGGCAGATTGGAACACCTAGTGATTTATTCATCTTGGGTAGGATTGCCAATCCGGAGATGGCGATTTCGATTCTCGGTTCGGTCTAGGATGTTTTCGGGTTGGAAACAATCTCGATTCTCTGGACATAGTGTATCCATTATACTTGCCACATAAGATACATACTGATGCAATGGCGGGCATAGATAAGCTTTCAATTAATAACTGAGGAAATTCTAAAAGAATGCTAAGCTGAAAAGCAGGCCAAGTTCCAGTTGGAATGTAGAGCTATTGAAGAAGAAAAAGAATATTCTGAAGAATCTGTATGCGATCTCACCGATTAGCATACAATTCAACTGGATGAGGTAAAACTAACTATTTAAGATGGCGATTGACGGCGAGATCCTGGATGTGACACCTCTGATCACGCATAAGATCGAGCTTCGACACTTTTCGCTAATTCTGATAAAGCCTCACCTCTGTTCGGCGATGCAGCGAAAGATCAATACCGAAATTGATAATCCCGTGGCCTAGAAGGTGATTTTAGAAAAGAGCAAGAGTGTCTAGTCTCTCAGTACTACTGTGCCTGTTATTCGAAGTTCTGGGAAAGTAAGACTATGTTTAAATGCTAGTCACCTCTACGAACAAACTCAAAGAGACGTCTATCATCACCCGCATTTTTCCTCGAAATATGTTCAAATTTAGATGGAAATCATAAATACCTCAATTCTCCATTCGTGCAATTCAATATCTTTGAAACATGTAGCGCGAAATAAATCAACGTTCCATCCTTTCATAGTATATCGCATTTCTCGTATTTTAATAACATCAAACCGTACAATTCCTTTCCTATTTCCGTTTCGACTTCAGTAGATCAGCGCATCAACTGGATTCACTCGAAGCTCAGCAGAACACAAACAAGATTGAGCTATTTTTCAGACAAACATTTTCCCACGGCCTACCGATGATCCGGAAAGATATTCTCGCAAAGCTTGGCTCAATATTTGGATCTTCCGTGTCGCAAGTGAGGCGCAAGTTTGGTAAACAAATGTCTTCCATCCAGACTTGTTCCGGCGGAAGCGCGTTCCGAGATAGCTGATGTGCTGTGTTGCCGTGGGGGTGCCCGTTTTATAGATTGATACGTTCTGCCGGCTTCCGGCTCTACCATGGCTGTCACGCATACAGGTAAGCAGGTAATGTTTGCTTCAGGCAATCACAAGCCACGCGGTGCGATAACGATGACGTGATAAATGGAAATTCCACTGAATGTTTCTTTTTTCGTTGGAATGGTATTATCACTTAGTTCAGTTTGGTGGAATATTTTTGTACTGTGAATATTGCTCGCATTAGTACTTACTTGAAAAGTGGAAACACTAACCTGAAACAAGAAAAAAAAACATTGTAGGTATTTTTAAAAATTTTAAAATAAAAAATATCAAGATATTAGTAATGGTATGAAAAATGCAAATTGCTGTAGAAAACATGAGGACTTGTATATCTATTTGAATGGGTTCCGTAAATACTTATGCCTAATATACACTATCCTACAATGCAAAGATATCCCAGTTAAGAAAATGCAAATAGATAGAAAATAAAGGTTCTTAATCGTCTAGCACAGCAAAGCACTTCTGGAAATGCTCCGAAGAAATTCCTATAAAGTGTCGAGAAATAAAATTAACACTCTCGGCAAATTGGCCATCGTTCCTATAATGAATCTGTTTGAGCGCCATCACTAGTGGGATATTTCCTCTGTTGACTCTGGTGTGATCCCTCCCGTTGAAGGCATTAACTATCCCCGGCAAACTGTACTGATGGACGGCTATCCTACCGACCGACCACCCGACAACAACGTGTGCAAATGTTTGCACAATATTAGAATCCTTTCCCTGATGTTTTTCCTGGTCGCAAAATTTTATAACATCCCATAGAATTGCGAAAGCTCATTCACACAAACACACACATGAGGATGGGGGGTGGATTCAGCACAATTCCGAAATGCCGGTAGCAGCACATGGCAAGGCAAGCTTTAATACATCGCACCACCACCGCCCGGTCGGGTTGAAGATAGTTGAGACGTGAAGTTTGTTATCCCTACCAGGGAGTAGTCCGTATTCAAACAGATGCAAACACTTCAAAGCTACTTCAGTCTGGCATGAAGCACTGAAGGGAGAAAAAAATCTCAGCAAGTGGACGTTGAGCGAACATTTTGTTCGCTTGGCGAGAGATTGCAAACGAGTGATTTTTCAGTCGCAAACTGAATGATGTAGCAAATTGTGGGAAAAGGTTTATTTTATTCATTCATTGCATCGCATCGACTAGAGTGGTTTGAGAGACAATAGTTTGGATCCGAGAGGAAAAGTGGATTTCATATGAGTGACATAATGAAATCATTCTAAAATTTCAAATCTCGGCACCCAGTATTGATAAAATCGTTTTCAAATGTCAATCATAGAGACTTTTCTAGAGGTGTGTGCCGAACCGAAAATCGTCGTCGGAGGGGTTTATCGTCGTGACGAGCTGTGTCCTTGTTTGACCTGTATCAGCTCAATATATTCCATGTATGGATGAATGGACGCACAAATCCAATGACCTCAGGTAAGGATGGCATCATTGCACGATGGGCCACACCGTGAAATTAGGAGGAACTAATATGTGCACCTAGAAGATTCAAAAACTTCAGATTCATAACTTCAGCAAAGTTAAAGCTTATTGTTTTAGCTTTATTTTGGTGTTTATTGCAATAGGGTGGTCCACTACATTTTGAGATACAATTTTTAGCTCCCGTATTTTAAATTTTAGCATTGTATGATGGTCTAGAAAGTTGTTCCTTATTTATTTTTAAAATTATGTCTTCCACAAAGTTTTAGAGTATCTTCTTCTTCTTATTGGCATTACATCCCTACAATGGGACAGAGCCTCCTCGCAGCTTAGTGTTCACTTAAGCATTTCCACAGTTATTAACTGCGAGGTTAATAAGCCAAGTTACCATTTTTGCATTCGTATATCATGAGGCTAACACGATGATACTTTTATGCCCTGGGAAGTCGAGACAATTTCCAATCCGAAAACCGGGAATTGAACCCAGCCACCCTCAGCATGGTCTTGCTTGGTCCAAACTAATTGAAAAATGTAAGAATTCAGGACATATCTCGGAGAATTTTGCGAATCTTTTCAATTCCTGTCAGGAATCCGCCGGATATTCTGTGAATTCTGCCGTAAGATCCGTCGGGAATACGGGGAATTCTTCCAGCAATTGCTCCGAATATTCATCCAAGAATTCCTTCGGAAATTCCTCCAGTAATTCCTGCGAGAATTCCTTCGACAATTCCTCCAGGAATTCCTTCGGGGAATCCTTTGTTAATTCCTCCAGGAAGTTCTGCAGGAAATTCTTTGGTAAGTTCTTTGGTAAATTCTTCGGGAACACCTCCGAGAACTTCTTGAGAAATCCTCCGGAAAATCCACCGGATATTCTGTGAATTCGGCCGGTAGTTCCGTGGTGAATTCCTCCGGGATTTTTTTCGGACAATCCTTCGAAAGCTCTTCCAGGAATTCCTTTAAAAATTCTTTTGGGAATTCTTTTGGGAATTCCTTCGGAAACTCTTTTGGGAATTCCTTCGAAAATTATTCCGGGAATTCTTCTTTTAGGCATTCCTCCGTGTATTCCTCCAGGCATTCTTCCGGGAATTCCTCCAGGCGCGGAAATTCCTCCCGAAGTTCTTCCAGGAGGAATTTCTAAATTAATTCCAGAGGAATTCCCGGAAGAAATCTTTGAAGAATTCTCGGACAAACTCCTGGTCCCCAAGAATTCCTAGGGAAATTTTCAGAGGGATTCTTCGAGGAGTTTCCAGATGAATAACTGGGGAAGTTTCCAGAGAAATTGCTGGAGGAAGAGGACTGAAGGAATTCCCGGAGGAAATCGTAGAGTAATTTCCGGAGAAATTCAATGAGGAATGCTTCGAAGAATTCCCGGAAGTCAATCCCGAAGGATATCCGGAAGAAACTGTCGGAGCGTTTCTGGAAGGAATTCCTAGAGGAATTTGCAGTAGTAGTTCTGCAGGAAATCCTTTGGTAAATTCTTCGGGAACTCCTCCGGGAATTTCTTCGAAAAATCCTCCGGAAAATCCGCCGGACATTCTGTGAATTCAGCCGGTAGTTCCGTTGTGAATTCCTCCGGGAATTCTTTCGGACAAACCTTCGAAAGTTCTTCCAGGAATTTTTCCAGGAATTCCTTCAAAAATTCTTTTGGGAATTCCTTCGGAAATTCTTTTGGGAATTCCTTCGGAAACTCTTTTTGGAATTCCTTCGGAAACTCTTTTGGGAATTCCTTCAGAAATTATTCCGGGAATTCTTCTTGTAGGCATTCCTCCGAGAATTCCTCCAGGCATTCCTCCGGGAATTCCTCCAGGCACGGAAATTCCTCCCGAAGTTCTTCCAGGAGGAATTTCTAAATTAATTCCAGAGGAAGTCCTGGAGGAATTCCCGGAAGAATTCTTTGAAGAATTCTCCGACAAATTCCTGGTCCCGAAGAATTCCTGGAGAAATTTTCAGAGGGATTCTTCGAGGAGTTTCCAGAGGAATAACTGGGGAAGTTTCCAGAGAAATTGCTGGAGGAAGAGGACTGAAGGAATTCCCGGACGAAATCGTAGAGTAATTTCCGGAGAAATTCGATGAGGAATGCTTCGAAGAATTCCCGGAAGCCAATCCCGAAGGATATCCGGAAGAAACTGTCGGAGAGTTTCCGGAAGGAATTCCTGGAGGAATTTGCAGTAGAATTCCTGGAGAAATTCCTGGAGGAAACCATGGACGAATTTCTGGAGGAATTGCCGGAGGAATTCTTCGAAGAACTCCCGGAAGGAATTCCCGAAGGGTTTCCAGAAGAAATTCTCGTGAGGTTTCTGGAAGGAATACTCGGAGGGTTTCCGGAAGAAATGGCTGGAGGAGTTCCCTGAGGTATTCTTGAAGAAAATCCCTGAAGAATTTCTGTAGAGAATTTCTGGAGAAGTTTCCGGAACGAGTACAGGAGATACTTCCGGAAAAAGTACTGAAGGAATTTCCGGAGGAATATCTTGTTACCGGCAAGCAACATTTGTTACTTTTGTTAATTAAAGCGTAAAGATGTAGAGTTACATTGTGCATAGGAAAAAATTGCAAACGGTGATTTCAAATCATATGGTGGGTGGCTGAAACGCAGGCCGCGGAATGAGCTACATCGCCCAGTGAGCGATGCTATAGATAAAAGAGGGAAAGGCGGATATATATTAAACGCGTGTTTTTTGTGGAAAGATGAGTGCCCTAGCAAGAGGCTATAGGGACAGCTAAAAAACAAATTACAGTAGTAAGCGTTGTGGAATCAAAGAGATGAGTTGTTTACTTCTCGGAAAATTGTAAGAAGTGTCAGAGTGAGTTGGTACAAAGGTTTCCCGCAATAAGGACGCCGGAGATTTTCGAGGCACACCAATCGACCCGCATCATTGTTCGTCCATTCCGTCGCATAGCCACTCGATCTACAGCTCTACAGCAGTTCGTAGACTGCCTCCGTGCCCGGCCTCCCACTGGTGGCTCTATAGCCCGCCACTCGCAGGCTGAATCATAATCCGGAAAATCATCGGCTTTCCGCCGTAAATTACAACGACCGGCCGCTTGCTATCCGTATCACCATCTGACTTTCCGTCAGACACCTCACCATCCAAGCCACTGCCGACCGAATCGTCGCCTGGTCGTCTGTCGGCGGCATCTTTGTTCGGCTGCTTTTTCGTTAGGCCGTCCGGTAGCACCATTATTCGGCTTCCCGCTGACTGCCAGTGACCGTATCATCACGCGGCCGCGTGTCAGCCGCTTTTCCATCCGGCCGTCTGGCCATCCGCCCGCCTAATAGTCCGGCTTCCAACCGACCGCCTTTGACTGAATCACCGTCCTGCCACCATTGAACGACACCGAAATCCGCTTCCCTACGCGGCCTGCAGGGGTCATAACCGTCCGACCTACCGTCGGCTGCATCATTGGCCGGATTCCTTCTGGCATCATTTTCGTTCGGCAGCCCGCCGACTACCTCACCGCGTGCTCTATGGTGGGCAGCACAATCGCCCGACCACCCTTGTCGCCACCTTATCGCCACCCACCTGTAAGTTTTTTTGTTTTGTAATAAAAGCCTCCAAATCCATATTTCAGTTTTCTGGTTAGGTCCTTTGCGCTCCCGAAAACCTCCCCACACCAGTGACCCTGAGACCCGGAACAAAAGAGGCCTTTTGAGTCCACCCTAGACGGCTGCCGTGGCTAGACCAGCAGCTAGGGGTTTAGGCCAGTTCCCTTCTGGAACTGAGCGGTTCCGGGGCCACAAAATCAGAGTCTTATAATGTGGAGTCTTATAATAATTTTTGCAGGAAATCCTGTAAGAATTTCCAGAACAATTCTGGAGAGGTTGCCAGACTAATTTTTGGAGGGATTTCCAAAGTAATTCCTGGAGGAATTTCCGAGGAATTCCTGAAGGAATTTCCGAGGAATTCCTGAAGGAATTTCCAGAGGAATTGCTGGAGGAATTTCCAGGGGAATTTCCAGAGGAATTTCCGGAACAATTTCCAGAGGAATTCCTGGAGGGAATCGTGGAGAAATTCGTGAATGAATTGCCGGAGGAATTCATGGAAGGATTCCCGGAGGAATTCGCGAGGGAATTCCCGAAGGAATTTCCAGAGAAATTCCTGGATGAATTTACGGAGAAATTACTGCAGGAACTCCCGGAGGAATCCTTGATAAAAGAAGGAAGAATTTTTGGGAAATTTCTGAAGGAATACCCAGAAGAATTTATAGAAAAATGTATGAGGGAACTCTCGGAGAAATTCCTGAGGGGACATTCGTGGAAAAATCTTGGAAGTATTTTCGGGGTAATTGTTGGAGAAATTGCAGGAAGAAATCCTGGAAGAATATTTATGGGAATTCCCGTTAGAATTCTAGGGATAAATTTCGGAGGAATTTTTGAAGGAATTACCTAATTAATTTCCCGAGAAACTTCCAGAAGAATGGATGGAATAATTCCTGAGAGAACTCCTGGAAATTTTCCAATGAAAGTCTGGGAGTAATTATCGGAAGCACTCGTAGAAAAATTCTTGGAATTGTTTTCGGAGGAATTGTCGGAGAAATTGCAGGAAGAAATTCTAGGAAGAATTGCTGTAGACATTCGTGGAAGACTCGGAGACTCGCTGAAAACATTCTCGGAGGGATTCCTGGAGGGATTGCCGAAGGACTTGCTGGAGGAATTGTGGGATTTGGGAATCAGGATTTGGTCCGGGAATTTCTTCAGCAATTTCACTGGGTATACTTTCGGAGAAATCCATTATCGAACAGCAACCATTTCCGATTGCTTGGGTATCAACTTGGGCACTGCAGACACTACCATTATCTGCGATTTAAATTGGAGTCCTCACTTTGATATTTATATACTGCATTCTGACGTTCATTTTTATTTATTTAGTCTACATCTAAACAGATAACACTGAATCAACAATTTGACGCCACAATACACGGTTCGAGGCCGCATCTCTCCATCCTCGAATACGCCCCACGCTCGCCAAGTCTTTCTGCACCTGGTCTGCCCATCTCGCTCGTTGCGCTCTACGCCGTCTCGTACCTGTCGGATCGGAAGCGAAAACCATCTTTGCAGGCTTGCTGTCCGGCATTCTTGCAACATGTCCTGCCCATCGTACCCTTCCGGCTTTAGCTACCTTCTGGATACTGGGTTCGCCGTAGAGTTGGGCGAGCTCATGGTTCATTCTTCGCCGCCACACACCGTCTTCTTGCACACCGCCAAAGATGGTCCTAAGCACCCGTCTCTCGAATACTCCGAGTGCTTGCAAGTCCTCCTCGAGCATTGTCCATGTTTCATGTCCGTAGAGGACAACCGGTCTTATAAGCGTCTTGTATATGACACATTTGGTGCGGTGGCGAATCTTTTTCGACCGCAGTTTCTTCTGTAGCCCGTAGTAGGCCCGACTTCCACAGATGATGCGCCTTCGTATTTCACGACTAACGTTGTTGTCAGCCGTTAGCAAGGATCCGAGGTAGACGAATTCCTCGACCACCTCGAAGGTATCCCCGTCTATCGTAACCAGGCTTGTAAAATGTCATCTGCATGTCATTTGACTAATTTGTTCATAACTTTCTTTAGAAGCAAAACTTCTTCCATAATTTTGAATGTACTCATAACGCTTGAGTAGGGTTATATTTTTGTTCAAGGGTACATTGCTCTAAGTATAACATCAAAGGCTGGAGAGTGAAAACTCTCCAAAATGTCACGTGTCATTTGACATAATGTCATTTGAATGACATTTTGCCTCCCACGCCCCAGATTACATATTTACAGCAAAGTCTCGTTAGACAAAGTTGTAGGCCCATTTAACCGCTATAAGTTCGTCATACAACATGAATTGATAGTTACCTTCTGAAAAAAGTTCTGGGAAAATTATACAAACGAATGCAAATGACATTTTACAACACTGATCGTAACACTGCTTCCCAGGCGGGCCCTGTCGCGCTCGGTTCCGCCCACAAGCATGTACTTTGTCTTTGACGCATTCACCACTAGTCCTACTTTTGTTGCTTCACGTTTCAGGCGGGTGTACAGTTCTGCCACCTTTGCAAATGTTCGGCCAACAATGTCTATGTCATCCGCGAAGCAAATAATTTGACTGGATTTGTTGAAAATCGTACCCCGGCTGTTACACCCGGCTCTCACCATGACACCTTCTAGCGCAATGTAGAACAACAGGCACGAAAGTCCATCACCTTGTCTTAGTCCCCGGCGCGATTCAAACGTACTGGAGTGCTCGCCCGAAATATTCACACAGTTTTGCACACCATCCACCGTTGCTTTGATCAGTCTGGTAAGCTTCCCAGGGAAGCTGTTCTCGTCCATAATTTTCCATAGCTCTACGCGGTCTATACTGTCGTATAACGCCTTGAAATCAACGAACAGATGGTGCGTTGGGACCTGGTATTCACGGCATTTTTGAAGGATTTGCCGTACAGTAAAGATCTGGTCCATTGTAGAGCGGCCGTCAACGAAGCCAACTTGATAACTTCCCACGAACTCATTCACTAATGGTGACAGACAACGGAAGATCATCTGGGATATCACTTTGTAGGCGGCATTAAGGATGGTGATCGCTCGAAAGTTCTCACACTCCAGCTTGTCGCCTTTCTTGTAGATGGGGCATATAACCCCTTCTTTCCACTCCTCCGGTAGCTGTTCAGTTTACCAGATTCTGACTATCAATTTGTGCAGGCAAGTGGCTAGCTTTTCCGGGCCCATCTTGATGAGCTCAGCTCCTATACCATCCTTACCAACTGCTTTATTGGTCTTTAGCTGTTGGATGGCATCCTTAACTTCCCTCAAGGTGAGGGCTGGTTGGCTTCCATCGTCCGCTGAACTGACGTAGTCATCTCCTCCGCTGCCTTGACTTTTACTGCCTGTACTCTCAGCGCCATTCAAATGTTCCTCGAAGTGCTGCTTCCACCTTTCGATCACCACACGTTCGTCCGTCAAAATGCTCCCATCCTTATCCCGGCACATTTCGGCTCGCGGCACGAAGCCTTTTCGGGATGCGTTGAGCTTCTGATAGAACTTGCGTGTTTCTTGAGAACGGCAAAGCTGTTCCATCTCCTCGCACTCCGCTTCTTCCAGGCGGCGTTTCTTCTCCTGAAAAAGGCGGGTCTGCTGTCTCCGCTTCCGTCTATAACGTTCCACGTTCTGCCGGATACCTTGCTGCAGCGCGACCGCCCGCGCTGCGTCCTTCTCATCCAGAATCTGTCTGCACTCTTCGTCGAACCAATCGTTCCGTCGACTTCGACCCGTATACCCGACGTTGTTCTCCGCTGCGTCGTTAATGGCTGCTTTGACTGTATTCCAGCAGTCCTCAAGAGGGGCCCCATCGAGCTCACCCTCTTCCGGCAACGCTGCCAACGCGGCGGTCGTCGGTACCGAACATTGTTGATGACGGATAGTTTTGGGCGCAGTTTAACCATCACCAGATAGTGGTCAGAGTCGATGTTAGCGCCACGATATGTCCTGACGTCGATAATGTCGGAGAAGTGCCGTCCATCAATCAGAACGTGGTCGATTTGTGATTCTATCTGCAGTGGTGATCTCCAGGTGTACCGATACGGGAGGCTGTGTTGGAAGTAGGTGCTGCGAATGGCCATATGGAGGCGGCGAAATCAATTAGTCATAGGCCGTTTTTGTTCGTCAGCCGGTATGCGCTGAACTTCCCAATAGTCGGTCTAAACTCCTCCTCTTGGCCAACCTGAGCGTTCAAATCTCCTATGATGATTCTGACGTCGTGGCTAGGGCAGCTGTCGTACTCACGTTCCAGCTGCGCGTAGAATGCGTCCTTATCATCATCAGTGCTTTCGGAGTGTGGGATATGGACGTGGATTATGCTGAAGTTGAAGAACCGGCCTTTGATCCTCAACCTGCACATTCTTTCATTGATCGGCCACCACCCGATCACGCGCCTTTGCATATCGTCTATCACTATTAAAGCTGTTGCTAGCTCGTGTGTGTTGCCGCAGCTCTGGTAGATGGTATGAATACCTCTAAACGTTCGCACCATTGATCCCTTCCAACAAATCTCCTGCAGCGCTACGATGCCGAATCCACGGTCCTTGAGCACATCGGTGAGTATGCTTGTGCTCCCGATGAAGTTGAGAGATTTACAATTCCACGAACCGAGTTTCCAATCGCTAATCCCTTTTCGTCGCAGTGGTCTTCGCCGATGGTTCCGGTCCGTACTCTCTTGTTGATTGTTTGTTGCTTATGTTTTTTTTTAAAGGCTGGCTTGCATGGCCTGACACCAAACCCCCTAAATTTCCGGAGGACCATTCCTCCTTATTTCCGGTAGAATATGGTGCACAGTTTCACTGACATGGAGAATAGACGCTCAATAAGATTCGCACCTCCGGAAAGGAGCAAACCTTCCTTCCCTGTCAGCATACGACCATAGTTCCCATCGGGGTTGGTTACCCGATCTTTCCTAAGGTTGCTCGTATCCCGGACAGCACCGCGGGGAGGTAGGGATAGGAGTTGCTGGGTAAGAGGCTAAGGACCGCGAGATGGGGTCTATTTTATTCCTTCAGGTACGCGAAGTACCAATGGTACGCTTTACCCAGCATTTGCCGTGCCCGGGAGGATGTCCTGAAGGAATTTTCGAAATAATTCTTGGATGAATTCTCGGATAAACTTCTGGTCCCGAAGAATTCCTGGAGAAATTTCCAGAGGAATTCCTCGAGGAGTTTCCAGCGAAATTGCTGGAGGAAGAGGACTGGAAGAATTCCCGGAGGAAATTGTGGGGTAATTTCCGGAGAAATTCGTTGAATAATGCTTCGAAGAATTCCCGGAAGCAAATTTCGAAGGATATCCGAAGAAACACTCGGAGAGTATCCGCAAAGAATTCCGGAGAAATTCGAGGATGAATTCTCGAAGGGTTTACAGAAGAAATACTTGGAATACTCGGAGGGATTGCTGGAGGAGTTCCCTCAGGAATTTCTGAAGGAATTCCTGGAGAAGTTTATGGAAGAAGTTCTGGAGAAACTTCTGGAAGAAGTACTGAAGGAATTTCTGGAGAACTTTCGGATGAATTCCTGAAAGAATTCCTGGAGAAATGTCTGTAGGAATTTTTGCAGGAAATCCGAAGCGGTTCTGGAGGAGTTGCCAGACGATTTTTTGAAGGGATTTCCAAAAGAAATCCTGGAGGATTTCCTGAAGGAATTTCCGGAAGAATTCTTTGATGAATTCTGGAATAAACTCCTGGTCCCGAAGAATTCCTGGAGAAATTTCTAGAGGAATTCTTCGAGGAGTTTTCAGCTTAATTGCTAGAGGAAGAGGACTGGAGGAATTCTCGGAGAAAATCGTGGAGTAATTTCCGGAGAAATTCGAAGAATGTCGAACAGTTTCCGGAAGGAATTTCTGGAGGAGTTTGCAGAAGAATTCCTGGAGAAATTCAAGGAGGAAACCATGGACGAATTACCAGAGAAATCCGTGGAGGAGTTCTTCGAAGAACCCCCGGAAGAAGTTCCCTAAGAATTTCCGGAAGAAATTCTCGTGGGGTTTCTGGAAGGAGTACTCGGAGTGTTTCCCGAAGGAAGTACTAGAGAAGTGCCCTGAGGTTTCTTGAAAGAATTCCCTGAAGAATTTCTGGCGGAATTTCTGGAGAAGTTTCCGGAAGAAGTTCTGGAGAAACTTCCGGAAGAAGTACTGGTGAAATTTCCCGAGGATTTCCTGGAGAATTTCCGGATGAATTTCTGGAAGAATTTCTGGAGGAATTTCCGGTTGAATATCTGGAGGAATTTTCGCAGGAAATCCTGTAAGAATATCCAAAGAGATTCTTGAGGAGTTGCCAGACGAATTTTTAGAGGGATTTTCAAAGGAATTCCTGAAGGAATTTCCAGAGGAATTCCTGGAGGGAATCGTGGAGAAATTCGTGAAGGAATTTCCGGAGGAATTCATGGAAGGATTCCCTGAGGAATTCTAGAGGGAATTCCAGGTGAATTCCCAAAGGAATTTCCAGAAAACTTCCTGGATGAATATACGGATAAATTACTGCAGGAATTCCCGGAGGAATTACTGGAGGAATTTTTGATAAAAAAAGGAAGAATTTTTGTAGGAATTTCTGAAGGAATAGAATTTATAGAAAAAATTATGAGAGAACTTTCGGAGAAATTTCTGAGGGGTCATTCGTGTAAAAATCTTGGAAGTGTTCTCGGGGGAATTGTTGGAGAAATTGCAGGAAGAAATCCTGGATGAATATTTATGGGAGCTCCCGGTAGAATTACAATGAGAAATTTCGGAGGAATTTTCGAAGGAATTGCCGAATGAATTTCCGGAGGAACTCCCAGAAGAATGCATGGAATAATTCCTGAGAGAAAACTTCTAGAATTTCTCTGGTGAAAATACAGGAGGAATACCCGGAGGCACTCGTGGAAAAAATCTTGAAGTTGTTTCCGGAGGAATTGTCGGAGAAATTGCAAGAAGAAATTCTAGGAAAATTTGCTGTAAGCATTCGTGGATGACTCGTAGACTCGCATTCTCGGATGGATTCCTGGAGGGATTGTCGAAGTACTTGCTGGAGAAATCGCGGAATCTGGGAATCAGAATTTGGTCCGGGAATTTCTTCAGCAATTTCTCTGGGTACACTTTCGGAGAAATCCATTATCGAACTGAGGCTGTGAACCATTCCAGCGAATCGTCAAATTCTATTTGTCCAACAACTTTTAGTTAAAGTTTGACAGTTCGATGGTTATTTCTCCGTGGTTAAAAATAACCCTCGGAGCATGGTTAGATTTGACAGTTCGATAGTTAAACTTTGTTCGCGACAAAATTGGCGCCAAATCCATTTTATTCCAAATAACTATCAATCTGTCAAAACTCAAATGGATCGGCTTCGGAGTAAAATTTTAACCACGATGGGAAAATAACCATCAAACTGTCAAATTTTAACTAAAAGTAACGATTCCCTGGAATGATTCACAGCCTGAACAGTAACACAGCAACCATGACCATGATAGCTTGGGTATCAACTTGAGCACTGTAGACACGACCATTATCTGCGATTTATATTGGAGTCCTCACTATGATATTTATATTCTGCATTCTGACGTACTAATATTTAATATCAGGCTAATCATACTATCAAAACTGTTTTGCCACCATTAGCTCTGGAAAAAACGAGCGGTCAATGCAAAAAAAATATTAATTTTCCAGATTGCTTACAAAGTGAAAATAAACACAAACTGTCAAATTTATAAGAAGCTTTCGTTGCTCACGCATACAATCACAAACAAAAATCTATATACTGTATGTATTTTTTGACAACCCTTGGCATTAGAGTGCTTCAAATTTTGACTTTTTTTGCTCCTCGGTGCTTAAAATATTGCATTTGCCATTTTAATAATCCTCCTTATTTTTTTTAACAAATTTGGATGTAATTTGATTGTGCACACGTCATTAAAAGTTTTTATGGAAATTACTGTGAAAATCGACCCTTATGTGAAGACCATTCCGTGAGGTGTCCCGTGTTCTATTTAAATATAATCAACACACACGAGGAATACCTATTTCCTTGTAAAATTTCCTATGTGTCCGATATACTCATATGTTTCTAGAACCTGGTGGGGAACGGTTTTGCATAAAAGTTACTGTTTTCAGAGTCTTCAAACTTCAAACTGCGCGTGCTCACTCAAATTACATCCAAATTAGCTCAAAATTTAGGAGGATTATTATAATGGTAAATGCAATATATTAAGCATCGGGGATCAAATAAGTCAATAAGGGCACAGCATGCCGGTTCGATGTGAATGATTGCTTTGAAAATACATGGAATCAATTGAAAACATAACCCGACGGGGAACCGGCCCAGCCCGGCCCGGTGCCAAGAGAATAGCGCTCAAAGGATTCTATCGCTTGGCGACTGCGATTCGGTCGCCGTTGGTATGGAAGCGAGAATGGAACATTGCCTGCAGCGACCCAACGATAGAATCGCGGTGACTAGCTGTCGCCGTCGCGGCGATGAAATCGCTTAGGTTTGGGGGAGCCTTAAAACGGATGTGATGAAATTTGCATAACAAGATGAATCATCGCACAAATGTACCATGTGTCTCCATACGCTTTTATGCGTATATGCTGTTGCACAGTTTTCAAAATTTCTTGGGAGGCCCATTTTTGCCTCAAAAACATTCATGGGTACATTCAGATAGCGTGATAACTTAGATTATCGTAAAAGCTTAGTATTTCTACTTATATGAACATGCAATTGTGCAAACATGCAAGTGACTTCAACGCCGTTGAAGCGATGAACCCTTTCCTACTTTGCGACCAAATAATCTCGGAATTTTCCCAACCAACCAACAAACGCCAGTAACCAGTCAATTTTAGAGGTCGAGAAGTTCAAATGCAACACATGAGCATCGCGAATACATTTTTTTTCTGATTTTGTTGTCCAATGATAATCTAAGTATCCCGTCGAAAGACGGTCTTGGGCGTTAAAATGTCTTAGTAGATATTTTTGGAATTTCCTTTGAAATTTTTTCGGAGCTTCCTCGGGAAATTCTTCTGTATTTCTTCGAGAAGTTCTTTTGAATTCTTTCTCAAATTTCTTTAAAATTTCCATGGTAGAATCTTTGGAATTTTGACAGGACATTATTTTTAATTTCCTCATATATTTTCCGGAATTTCCTCGGAAAATTCTTTGAGACATACTTCGATATTTCGTCTGGAAATGATTCGCAATTTCCTCGAAAAATTCGTCGTTTTTACAGAATTCAGCGGATTGTCTACGGGAATTCAACGGATTTTCGACTAATTATTTTTTGGTATTTTCACAGGAAATTTTATAATGTAGACTTCTACAAATTTGTAGCGTGCGTGCAAGGTCCGCTGAAGGTGACGGTGGCACGCTTCTCAGTCGTCATCCCCCCTGATGACGACTGAGAAGCGTGCCACCGTCACCTTCAGCGGACCTTGCACGCACGCTAAAAATTTGTAGAAGTCTACATTATAAAATTTCCTGTGAAAATACCAAAAAAATAATTAGTCGAAAATCCGTTGAATACCCCCGTGTCCGTTGAAGACCCCCCTGTCTTTTCAATTGGCAAGAGAGCGATACGGAAGCCCTGACTTGCTTCCATAAAGGTCCGTCTTTATAGTCCATGTCTTTCATCTCTGCCTTTGCTCGCAAGGCTAACTGGAGACCCAACCCCTTCTTCTTCTTCTTATTGACATTACATCCCCCACTGGGACATTGCCGCCTCGCTGCTTAGTTCATTCAGCATTTCCACAGTTATTAATCGCGAGGTTTCTAAGCCAAGTTACCTATTTTTGCATTCGTATATCATGAGGCTAACACGATGATACTTTTATGCCCAGTGAAGGCGAGACAATTTCCAAACCGAAAATTGCTTAGACCGGCACCGGGAATCGAACCCAGTCTCCCTTGCTTTATAGCCGCGCGTCTTATCGCTAGGCTAAAAAGGGCCCCTCTGCTGGAGACCCAATCTTATTTTACGATTGTTTTATAATTTTTTGTGTAGGTATAACATAAGAATATATACGGGCAAGAATCGCTCACCCTGTGCCATTATATGTAATTATAAACTCGTTCAACGCTGCAATAAGCCAAAGTACTTTCTAACTGACGCATGGACCGAATTTTACGTTATTTATAATATTTTTCAATTAAATAAAAATCAGATCCACTAAATGTGAAAGAAATCGAAATCAACTAAATGTTCAAGTTTAAATAAATTGAAACATAAACTCACGTTCCCCAACCACAACAACAAACGTCAACAAACGTTTGATTCAACCAAAGCCCGTACGGAAAATTCCATTATCTCTAAGCCATCCGACAACTCAGCATGTCACCCAACCCGTTTTAATTGGTGTCATAAATCCAAATCCACCAGAAGCCTTTTTGCTGACCCGATTTTCCGTTGCACCATTTCCGTCCCACTCACCGTGTGGACTGTCCGATTCCAGCCTAAATCACACATTCCAAATCACAAAGCAGAGGGGGTTTAAAAATAGGACACAAAAGTTTCCGAAACAAAACGAGAAAAAAGTTCGACCCCCATAAATGGTTCAACGTTCAACACAAACCAACGTGTGTGTGTTGTCTCCAGCCAGCAACGTTTTGTCGGCCCAGTCTGACTGGATTCTGATTCGGAAAATTTATGACAACGGTTCCTCCCATCCAGCGGGTTCCTGTTTTTCTGTTTGTGTTATGGTCATGTTTCCGGCCGCCTCCTACACAATGGCGAAAAAGCTACTCGGTTTTCTAAAGAGGAAGTCGATGTTGTCATGAGAGCCGCTTCTGATGGGAAGAGATAATTGAAAGCTCGTTTCGAGCTGGAATTCACACTTTTCAATGGCTTTGTTGGACATAAGCCACGCCAGAATTTAATTCGATGGTTTAAATTTATTGTAGAAGAAACAAATTGACTCAATGTGTTATCCTTATTTGTAAACTTTAATCCGTTAGAATCGGAATCATCTCGATTTCGGTAAATACAGTGAAATTGATGTAAAACTGTTGGGAAAATTTATTTTCTTCCTTTCCTATTTCCTTATATTCATTCATCGCCTTATCGCCATTGGTAATTAAATTAATGGCTCTACCGTTCGAACCACTCTTATAGAGAAGCTACATCCCCACGGTCCATTTCTAACCATAGGAACGGAAGTTTAATCCACAGCTAGAATGCTGCCATTATTCTAAATACTTGACTTTAGTCGAGCCTTCCCGCATCGCATACTATTCCGACCAAGTCCTCATCGCCGCAGTGAACAAGATGAGATTAAATCGAGCCGTACTTCATCCCGTAAAGGTGTTTATTTTCACCAGCATAAAAAGGATATACGTTCCATTGTAAAATAGAATAATCCTTCAAGAAATCACAAAAACCATGCAATCTATTGGGTGAATCGAGTTATTCAGCGAGGCAAATGTATTTGACCGGTTACTAGCAGTTGATCTCAATACGGCTGGTTGAACTGATGTTTATTAAGTCATTTGATATTTTCCATCTAAAAACGTCTGGTCACTGCCTTTCTTCGGATCAAAAACAAAATCGACAGTTCCAATTCTGAACCTTCTCTTGATATGTAGGTTCCATGGATCTCTGCAAAGATGAATGGTACCTTCATTTGGCTGCCAGTCCCGGCCCAAAGGATTGCCCATACCTTTATAATTTATGGCCTTCGAAAGGCGAACAAAAGCTTCTCTTAGTAGATCTTCTACCGGCTTGCCGGCATCTTCACCTGCCTGCCTGACTTGCACATCGCGTCGGGAACGTAAGTCCGCCGTCGAGCTTCTTGCAGATGGCCGGGCCGAAGATGCAACGTCGGGACGGCGGCGGCTTGGCGTCGGAGTCGGATTTATTGCCCCGATACGGCACGGTTCGTTCCGTCTGGGGCAGCTTGTTGAAGTTAAGAAGTCGTCCAATTATAATGAGCAGTGGCGAGGAAAAAGTTTTATTAAATTCCGAAACTGATGGCCGGGCTCTGCCTGCAGCGAATCAATCCTAAGACCAAGCATAGTTCATGCGGAAGAATAGACGGAAGATGAGTTGCAATAGATGGAGAGGAAAATTTACAGAGGATTATGGAATTTAAAATCTATTGTTGGAGAAAGATTTCGCTTGCTTCCAGTAGAGTAGGAAGTTATGAGCTTAAATTTAGTAAATGGTGTATAGAATAGGATTACATCGGCAGTGCCTGGAACGTTGTAGAGCGATTCCGATTTGTATTTAGAATTAATTTGAAAGGCATTGAAATGTATTTTAATTCGAATCTAAATTATTGGGAATTTATTTTTATTTCGTTTTGGGACTGGGTGTAGATTTTAGATTTAGATTTGGGTTAGAACCAGGATATGAATTCGAATTTAATTTATTTGCATCATAGGATCGTTTTTGGTAATTCTTCAGTAATATCAGGAAAATTCCTGGGGAGATTTTTTTGGGAATTTCCGAAGGTGAGAGATGAATTCTTCGGAATTTCCAGAGGAAAATTCTTCGGAATCCCCAAATGATAATCCATTGGAAATCTTAAAGGGTGATTCTTTGAAATTCCCAGTGGGAATTCTTTGGAATTCCAACTTTGGATTCCCGGTGGTGAATTCTTCGCAATTCCCAGGGAGGAGTTCTTTGGAATTCCGAGTGGAGAATTCTTTGTAATTCCCAGTGTGGAATGCTTTGGAATTCTCAGTGGGGTATTCTTCGGAATTCCCAGTGGGGAATTCTTCGGAATTCCCAGTGGGGATTTTTTTGGAATTCCAAGCGGGGATTTTTTTGGAATTCTTCGAAATTCCCAGTGGGGTGTTCTTCGGAAATCTCAGTGGGGAATTCTTCGAAATTCCCAGGTGGAAATTCTTCGAAATTCCCAGTGAGGGATTCTTCGAAATTCCCAATGGGGATTTCTTCAAAATTCCCAGTGGGGAATTCTTCGAAATTCCCAGTAGGGATTCTTCGAAATTTCCAGTGGGGATTTCTTCGAAATTCCCAGTGGGGATTTCTTCGAAATTCCCAGTGGGGATTTCTTCGAAATTACCAGTGGGGATTTCTTCGAAATTCCCAGTGGGGATTTCTTCGAAATTCCCAGTGGGGATTTCTTCGAAATTCCCAGTGGGGATTTCTTCGAAATTCCCAGTGGGGATTTCTTCGAAATTCCCAGTGGGGATTTCTTCGAAATTCCCAGTGGGGATTTCTTCGAAATTCCCAGTGGGGATTTCTTCGAAATTCCCATTGGGGATTTCTTCGAAATTCCCAGTGAGGATTTCTTCGAAATTTCCAGTGGGGATTTCTTCGATATTCCCAGTGGGGATTTCTTCGATATTCCCAGTGGGGATTTCTTCGATATTCCCAGTGGGGATTTCTTCGAAATTCCCAGTGGGGATTTCTTCGAAATTCCCAGTGGGGATTTCTTCGAAATTCCCAGTGGGGATTTCTTCGAAATTCCCAGTGGGGATTTCTTCGAAATTACCAGTGGGGAATTCTTCGAAATTCCCAGTGGGGATTTCTTCGAAATTCCCAGTGGCGATTTCTTCGAAATTTCCAGTGGAAATTCTTCGAAATTCCCAGTGGGGATTTCTTCGAAATTCCCAGTGGGGATTTCTTCGAAATTCCCAGTGGGGATTTCTTCGAAATTCCCAGTGGGGATTTCTTCGAAATTCCCAGTGGGGATTTCTTCGAAATTCCCAGTGGGGATTTCTTCAAAATTCCCTGTGGGGATTTCTTCGAAATTCCCTGTGGGGATTTTTTCGAAATTCCCAGTGGGAAATTAACCGAAATTCCCAGTGGGGATGTCTTCGAAATTCTCAGTGGGGAATTCTTCGAAATTCTCAGTGGGGAATTCTTCGAAATTCCCAGTGGGGATTTCTTCGACATTCCCAGTGGGGATTTCTTCGAAATTCCCAGTGGGGATTTCTTCGAAATTCCCAGTGGGGATTTCTTCGAAATTCCCAGTGGGGATTTCTTCGAAATTCCCAGTGGGGATTTCTTCGAAATTCCAAGTGGGATTTCTTCGAAATTCAGTGGGGATTTCTTCGAAATTCAGTGGGGATTTCTTCGAAATTCAGGGGGATTTCTTCGAAATTCCCAGTGGGGATTTCTTCGACATTCCCAGTGGGGATTTCTTCGAAATTCCCAGTGGGGATTTCTTCGAAATTCCCAGTGGGGATTTCTTCGAAATTCCCAGTGGGGATTTCTTCGAAATTCCCAGTGGGGATTTCTTCGAAATTCCCAGTGGGGATTTCTTCGAAATTCCCAGTGGGGATTTCTTCGAAATTCCCAGTGGGGATTTCTTCGAAATTCCCAGTGGGGATTTCTTCGAAATTCCCAGTGGGAAATTTTTCGAAATTCCCAGTGGGAAATTCTTCGAAATTCCCAGTGGGAAATTCTTCGAAATTCCCAGTGGAAAATTCTTCGAAATTCCCAGTGGGAAATTCTCGAAATTCCCAGTGGGAAATTGTTCGAAATTCCCAGTGGGAAATTGTTCGAAATTCCCAGTGGGAAATTGTTCGAAATTCCCAGTGGGAAATTGTTCGAAATTCCCAGTGGGAAATTCTTCGGAATTCCCAGTGGGGAATTCTTCGGAATTCCCAATGGAGAATTCTTCGGAATTCCCATTGGGGAGTTCTTCGGAATTCCCATTGGGGAATTCTTCGGAATTCCCATTGGGGAATTCTTCGGAATTCCCATTGGGGAGTTCTTCGAAGTTCCCATTGGGGAATTCTTCGGAATTCCCAGTGGGGAGTTCTTCGGATTTCTCAGTGGGGAATTCTTCGGATTTCTCAGTGGGGAATTCTTTGGAATTCCCTGTGGGGAATGCTTCGGAATTCCCAGTGGGGAATGCTTGGGAATTCCCAGTGGAGAATTCTGCGGAGCTCCCTGTGGAGAATTCTGCGGAGCTCCCTCTGGAGAATTCTTCGGAGCTCCCTGTGAAGAATTCTTTCGAATTCGCAATTGGGAATTCTTTGAAATTCCCAGTGGGGAAATCTCCGGAACTCCCAGCGGGAAATTCTTAAGAATTTACATTGGGAAATTCTTTGGAATTCCCAGTGGAAGATTCTTCGGAATTCCCAGTGAGGATTTCTTCGGAATTCTCAGTGGGGATTTCTTCGAAAATTTTCAGTGAGGATTTCTTCGAAATTTTCAGTGAGGATTTCTTCGAAATTTCCTGTGGGGATTTCTTCGAAATTTCCAGTGAGGATTTCTTCGAAATTCCCAGTGGGGATTTCTTCGAAATTCCCAGTGGGGATTTCTTCGAAATTCCCAGTGGGGATTTCTTCGAAATTCCCAGTGGGGATTTCTTCGAAATTCCCAGTGGGGATTTCTTCGAAATTCCCAGTGGCGATTTCTTCGAAATTCCCAGTGGCGATTTCTTCGAAATTCCCAGTGGGGATTTCTTCGAAATTCCCAGTAGGGATTTCTTCGAAATTCCCAGTAGGGATTTCTTCGAAATTCCCAGTGGGGATTTTTTCGAAATTCCCAGTGGGGATTTCTTCGAAATTCCCAGTGGGAAATTTTTCGAAATTTCTAGTGGGAAATTCTTCGAAAATTCCAGTGAGAAATTCTTCGGAATTCCCAGTGGAAAGTTCTTCGAAATTCCCAGTGGGAAATTCTTCGAAATTCCCTGTGGGAAATTGTTCGAAATTCCCAGTGGGAAATTGTTCGAAATTTCCAATGGGAAATTCTTCGGGATTCCCACTGGGGAATTCTTCGGAATTCCCAATGGAGAATTCTTCGGAATTCCCATTGGGGAGTTCTTCGGAATTCCCATTGGGGAATTCTTCGGAATTCCCTTTGGGGAATTCTTCGGAATTCCCTTTGGGGAATTCTTCGGAATTCCCATTGGGGAGTTCTTCGGAATTCCCAGTGGGGAATTCTTCGGAATTCCCAGTGGGGAATTCTTCGGAATTCCCAGTGGGGAATTCTTCGGAATTCCCAGTGGGGAATTCTTCGGAATTCCCAGTGGGGAATTCTTCGGAATTCCCAGTGGGGAATTCTTCGGAATTCCCAGTGGAGAATTCTGCGGAGCTCCCTGTGGAGAATTCTTCGGAGCTCCCTGTGAAGAATTCTTTCGAATTCGCAATTGGGAATTCTTTGAAATTCCCAGTTGGGAATTCTTTGAAATTCCCAGTTGGGAAATCTCCGGAACTCCCAGCGGGAAATTCTTAAGAATTTACATTAAGAAATTCTTTGGAATTTCCAGTGTAAGATTCTTTGGAATTCCTAGTGGAGGCTTCTTTGGAATTTTTAGTTGGGAATTATTCGGAATTTACGTTGGGAAATTCTTCGGAAATCCAAGTGGGGAATTCTTCGGAATTCCCAGTGGGGAAATCTTCAAAATTCCCAGAGGGGAATTCTTCGGAATTCCCAGTGAAGAATTCTTCGGAATTCCCAGTGGGGAATTCTTCGGAATTCCTAGTGAGGAATTCTACGGAATTCCCAGTGGAGAATGTTTCGGATTTCCCAGTGGGGAATGCTTCTGAATGCTTGAAAATTCTTCGGAATTCCCAGTGGGGAATTCTCCGAAATTCCCAGTGGGGAATTCATCGGAATTACCAGTGGGAAATTCTTCGGGATTCCCAGTGGGGAATTCTTCGGATGTTATACGCCAGTCGATTTTCTACAGCCAACTCTATGCCGTCATAGATAGAATTCCGAATGGTGGTACCAAGATCTGCATGGAAGACTTCAACGCGAAGATCGGATACTCTTCGCTCTTCTCTCATCGACTCTCGGTTCACAAGGTCACGTGGGTCTCCCGTGACAGCTTTATAGAAAATCAAATCGAACACATCTGCGTCAGCCGAAAATGGAAGCGGAGCCTTTATGTACGGAATAAACGCAGTGCCGATATCGCGTCTGATCATCGGCGAAACACGCCTGCGAATTGCGAGGTTTCGTCACGGAGAGATGGACGACGGTTCAACACACGCCGATTGGAAAATGACACCGTGGTCCTTCGTTGAAGAACTGATGACACGTTCTGCACATATTCCCGAAAGTGACAGTGTGGAAGAGCATGGACCGCCATCAAGAATGTCTTCATCACCACCAGCGAGAATAAGCTGGGCAAACTGTGCATCCATAGAAATCAATGGATCACCGATGAAACCTGGAGCAATATAGTGGAGCGAAGAGAAGTCAAAGCCGCGATAGAGCGAACAAAAACCAGAGTAGCCAAAGTCTTAGCTTCTTAACGATACTCTGGAGAAGGAAGTGAAGGAAAAGCTTATGTCGACAGGAAAAGCGAGCGTGGAAGGACTCTCTGGCCGACGAAGGAGAGAGAGCCGCAGCATCCGAGGACATTTGCCTCCTCTACGATATCTCACGACGCACCAGCGAGGCGAAGATGAATGCAACGATGCCTTTGAAAGAAGCGAATGGCCAGCTATTGACAGCTGAAACACGAGTACTTCGAACAACTTCCACAAGTGGCAGTCAGGCCACCACCTCCTCGGTATGATCTGCCTAGGATCCGACGTATAACACGCGTCAATACCGAATCTCCATCACTGCTAGAGATTCAAACAGCCATCCACAGCATAGAATCGAACAAAGTCCCAGGGATCGATCGCATATCAGTCGAGATGCTCAAAGAGATGCTCGAGATGCCCCATGACATCCGATTAACTACTGCATCGTTTATTTCGTAATATCTGGGACACCCGGTTGACTGGCGGCACCAAGATCCACATAGGCGCACGGATCAAGAAAGCAATGGCTGCATTTACAAAACAGGCAGATAAGTGAACGCACCAAAATCGCACCGAATTTTTAACTCTAACGTGAAATCTGTTCTGTTATGTGCTAGCGATACATGGTGTGTATCATTGGAGAACACTCAACGGCTGCAGGTGTTCATCAACAGATGCCTGCGGTACGTAATTCGGGCATGGTGGCCTCATGACTGGATCTCAAACAACGAGCACCATCGTCGTTGTCACCAAAGGCCGACCGTCTCATAAATTCGGGATTGGAAGTGGGGCTGGGTCGGTCACACCTTACGTAGGGGCGGAAACGGAATCTTTAAAGAGGCTCATGGCGGCGTAGCCTCAATAAAGAAATAAAAGAAGTTGACCGAAATCTAACCTGGAAACATCGCTCAGAATGTAGATCTTTCAAATCGGCCCTTTGTGTACATGTGTTACAGGACGCATAAGTAAGTAGTAAGTAATAGTTTGAATATCTACATAAAAAAAGTTCTGTCTCAAACTTTTATATTCTTGTTCTTTTGTCTTCTTGTCTTTTTATCATCTTGTCTGTTTGATATCTTATCTTCTGGTCACCTTGTCGTCTTTTCTTCTCAACATATTTTTATTTCCTACTTCTTGGTATGAATTAACTATTTAAGTATCTTTAACAAAGCATTATTGTAATGCACCAGACAGTAACATAGTAGCACTAATGGTGGCAGGACTATCTGAAAGCCGATGTTAATCTCTCGGTCTCAGTCAGTGCATTCAAAAAGAAGCACGCTATCTACCCTCGCATTGACTTCAGGAAGAAAAGATTCCCATCTAATATGCATTTTACTGCAACGTGTGCACATAAATTCACCTCCGTCTTCCTATCCACAGGAAAAGGGCTGAATGGGTAACGACAACTTTTCAAGCCAAACACTGAATAGCGTCTGCCACCACGCCGCCACTAGATTTAAGGAAAGCGTGGATTTCATGCTGAAAGAAATGCGGAAAATTGTTTTTTCATTCGCCTGTTTCGCTCTTCGGAATGAATGCTGGTGGTTGTTCCGATGGGGTAAAGAGTTTTGCTTTCTCACGTATAGTATTGTGTGAATTTATCTGACGGCGATGTAAAAGTGGAATGCCTGGAATCTAGTACAAGGCCTTCTTGCATGTGGGATATGAGGACGATAGTTGCAAGAATGTTTTCATAATCTTCGATGTCTGGTTTTGAGCACTTGATTTGTTTTTGTAGATAAGACATTAGGATTCTTAAAAATATCGGTATATAATTTGGAGTAATGTAAGTAAAGTAAAATGCATTGCATTTCAATGTCACTTTTCAATAAAAATATTTGTTTTTTTTTTCTTTAAACTGAGTATTACCATGGAATTATTTCTTCACATAATTTAAATTGGTTTCGAATGATAACATCTTCCGACAAGACGAAATCTTCTCCAACAACACTCAAAACTCTACCAGTATGAAAATAAATCTCAACCCTTATCTTTACTAACGTCAATCTATTTCCCTAGGCCAAAATCTCATTTAACTCTCCACGTTCCCATCCTACGTTCCGATTGTCCCTTCCTATCGCAGATCAGGACAGGCCTAATCCTAATCCGACAGCAGAGCAGCAGCACTGGTGCCAGCAACTTCCTAAATTGCCTTTCCCATGTCAATCGATCAGAACCGAACACTTTCGGAAAAACAAACGTCACTTTTGTCCGCGGGCCTCCCCCAGCATCGTTGTCGTATGGTGGCTTCGGCGAAATGACTTGACAAAATATAATTGGTAGTGAAATTTTCCAACTCATTCCCGGCTGGCTGTCTGGCTGACTGAGTGGCGTACAAATGGAACATCATCGTTCGCTTTCCCAGGTCCAATTAGTGCACACTAAAAGCTCCCGGCTTCGATCGGTTTCCGAAAGTAAGCCAACCCATTAAATACCAATGTACCAGCACACATTGTGAGTGTGTGTGTTGAGAGGGCCAAGGCATCCGTCGGGAAATTGGAAATTAATTCGTTTGAGTAGTGGTTCTAGAAGGATGTTCACTTCCGCTAAAGCCTCAGTTCGGCACACAAAGGACTTACGTGATAAATGGTTGCCGTTTATTGATGGGGGTTGAACTGATGATGGAGGAATTTGTTTCGGAAGATGACTTCTAGGAAACGCGAGCACACGCAGGAAACGACAATGTCATGCAGATTATTGTTGTACGTAATGAGAACGTATCACGTGTGTAGACATGATTACGATGGTTTACATTTCTAGGGTGGAGGAAACCAGAACAAATAGATGAGAAGTAATTTATCGGTTGAGGATGTAATGCCATTTGTGGCAAACCGATATGTTTGCAAATATGTGAATAGAATTTCCTCTTTGACGCTGGATACTGGAAATATATTCCACATAAATGGGCGCGATGTAACAGAGAATGTAAACTTGCATGCATGGAATATGATTAATTGCAGCATAACTCTACGAATAAATAAACTTAAGAAAATTAAATGAGGAAGTTGTTAACAAATCTATTTGAGAAAATTAGATGAAGTGTAAGGTAAGAGTAGGGTAAATCCGGGTGAGATGCCGCACTTCATAATTATGGTAGAAAAAAATTGATTAATTGTTACAAATGAACGTGAGAGTGTGTCTTTTGTAGAAAAAACAATAACGTATGTAGTAACTGCTCATTTTTATCAATCAAAAAAGTAATATGATGGTTGCACACTCTTATTTATGTGGCAGAGGCCGTAAAATTTCTAACGCTATTTTTAATAAGATTTTTTGTACGGTTTTGCGACATTGATTACGAATCTACATGTTTATTTCATTATGTGAATCCTATAGAAAGCTTGTAAAATATGTTTGTAAGCAGTTTACGTTTTGAGTAAAAATTCTAGTGATGGGGTGTTTATCCCTTACAATCGGTATAGATGCCGCAAAAAAATCAGGGTGATATGCCGCACCTACCTGCTATCAGCACTTTAATGAGACATTATTTTAGTTGGAAAATCATGTGAAATACGAAGACCAAGATATTGCAAGGGATTACGAGGAGAATCCTGCCCCTAAATAAAATTGTAAGTAATTGTAAAACTCACTGAGCATGAGCACCGCGCATTCCGTAGTTGCTACTTTGTGATTTAGGGGAAGTTGGGGTAGCACGCCCATAGGGGTTAAAACGCGCCACCCCTGAATAAGTTTAAATATCCCCATTTTGATTATTTTCAATAGTCTATACGATAAAGCAATGAAAAATATTGCCATTGGATACATATATTTCATGATTTTTCTCTAGTTATACATGAAAAACTCGAAAAAACGATTTTTGCGTGTTTTGATGCAATTCTAGCTCGGTGGAATTTAGTCTTTCTGTCGCTGTTATACATTGATAAATTAATAATTGAGCCATGAGCCATGCTGCTTACTCGTGTTCTTTATGTTCCACACGAAATCCTCGTCAAAAATGGTTTTAAAACGATTTTATGGGCCTTCAAACTTCTGAGATCGGTGTGGGGCATTACGCCCATGCTCATTCCGTATGACCGAAACAGCTGAAACATTCGGTTAATTGCCTTAATGTAGGCAATTAAAATGAAAATCAGTACGATAAGCACATGCGCGTTTTAACCCATCCACTGGCGCATCTCACCCCGCATGGTTTCAAAATCATTTTTTTCGGGTGCTTTTTAAAAATCAAATTTCTGTGCAATAAAATGGACAATTAGATATCTGTTATCGGTAGTCAGTCGCAGATATGCTGTTCTTCAGTATGCGCTGATGAAAACTGGCTGAAATGGTGGTTTTCATTGATAAAAATGGCATTTTCCTTAACGTGGGCGTCCTACCCCCAGTTCCCCTACCAGAACCAGGGAATCAATTTTTTTGGAATGCGCCTGCGAAACAAGCGACAAAAGAGAACCAACGACAAAGCTTTGTTTTTGTCGGAGATAATAATGACAAAGATCCGAAAATTTTTGTCAGCAACAAAAAAGAAGACAATCTTGTTGCTAACTTTTCATCCCGTTATTTTGCATTATTTCTAGAGCAAATTTCGGTTTTATGCTATCATAGTGTCTGCTTTTATGGAAATATTCGAGAATCGAACAATGATTACAAAATTAGCATCGTATTTTCGAAAATATCAGAGCAAGCAAGGCAAATGATTCTTGTCATATTGTGCTCAATTTCTGATAAAGGTTTGTCGCTAGGTGCGTTTGTCAGTAACAAACTCTGTTGATGACAAAGAGTATATTGTTAGGCGGTGCTCGAATATTGATTCCCTGACCAGAACAATCGCACTTGCACCGGGAATCATTGGATGGAAGCATTGGATTTGCTCTTCAACCTAAATGTGTACAGTCTGAGAGCTCTAAACTTTTCAATGGTCAATTACGGCGCCGGCCACGTTCTTAAGGTTATTGGCTCGTATTACACTTGCCCCTCGCAAACCGAGTATACATCTGCACTAGCGGACGATTTTGATAAAAGTTAGTTGAACAACAAAAGAATAATAAATAACCCGTTCTAAAGTAAAAACTTTCTTTTTAATTTAATATTTTAAACTGGAGCTAAATAACTGAAGCAAATAATCCGAAATAAATATGGCCGTCTTTACTTTTTATCATTGCAAATGAGGCCACTTTCTTCCTTTTTCCAATGAGCTTCATTCGGCTGGCATTGCGCAGGTTGCCCTGGCGTGATCCAATCAAATTCTTCCAGAATATATAACCTGATCGCTGTAAACTACTTGGTATGGACACCCTAGAAAAAAGAAGAAGAGTGCAGCAGGCAACATTCGTTGCCAACGAGATTGATTCTCCGCAGTTGCTTGCGCTACTGGACTTCCGCGCAATTCAACGTCCTTTCCGGCAACGATCTTTGCTGCAGGACCGATTCCATCGAACAGCGTTCGGCTACAATGAGCCGCTATCGTCGATGATCCGGACATTCACAGTAGTTGACTTTAGCACGCGCTTCAAAAGGAAGATTTGTCGTTCGTCATTGCTGTAGACGTAATTGTTCGTGTGGCAAATAATGTATTTTTTTTACTCATTAAGAATTTTGACATGGCGTGACTTTGCTTTTAATTCAGCCTAGTTACCATTTATATTCGCATCTTTCTATTGTATTAATTAGGCCACACATAGACCTTCCCGAATTTTCCTTCGAATTTTCTGGCTTATTTGAGGTCAACTTTTCCACCCTTATTTTTAAAAATCTTTAAGTATTTTAAAAATTACAAACAAAAATTTTTAATAGAGCTGATGTGATATGTTATACACGGTGAAACATGAGAAAGCCTAATAACTTATTATTATTTATTCCTTTTGAACCTTTTACAAATTTCAATAATCGTACAGTATCGCAAGTGCGTCTGATTTTTTTAGAAGCCTTCTCAAATTACGTATCGCTTTAGGGGGAGGGAGTAGGTCTGGCCGAGTATCACGATCCATACACAGTGTTACGAAGAGGAGGGTCCAAATAATCAAATTTAGCGTTACATAATTTGTGAAAGAATCCTTAATTGTTTAATGATTTAAATTTTAGAATGATTCTTCATGCACTGCAGTGCACGGATCGTTTATTTACATGCACAGATCGTTTATTTACAATATTTGTTTCTTCTTTGTTCGTGTGGAAACCCTTTCGGTTTATAACATATCACATTAGAACAAGAAGAATTGAAAGAATATTGTCGAATTAATTTTGTTTTGTCATGTTTGCATTTTGTAAATAAACATTGGTGTAGGGTTTACCCCATTCCACAATGCACTATGGCACTATGGGGAATGGGGTGGCCATTAATCGAAACAAATATTATCTCCAATTTGTCTAATTTATATATCATATAAAAGTATATACCCTAGATAAGAGAATCGGAAGCCAATGGCAGCCAATCAACGCAAGGATGTGCAAGCTGAGGATTAAAGGCCGTTTCTTCAACTATAGCATCATCAACGTGCACTGCCCACACGAAGGGAGACCCGACGACGAGAAAGAAGCGTTCTACGCACAGCTGGAGCAGACATACGATGGATGCACACTGCGGGACGTTAAAATCGTCATCGGTGACATGAACGCACAGGTAGGAAGGGAGGAAATGTATAGACCGGTCATCGGACCGGATAGTCTGCACACCGTATCGAATGACAACGGCCAACGATGCATAAACTTCGCAGCCTCCTGCGGAATGGTAGCCCAAAGCACCTTATTCCCCGCAAAAATATCCACAAGGCCACATGGAGATCACCGTACCAAAAAACGGAAAACCAAATCGACTACGTTCTAATCGACGGTAAATTTTTCTCCGACATCACGAACGTCCGCACTTACCGCAGTGCGAATATTGAATACGACCACTACCTCGTTGCAGTATGCCTGCGCTCAAAACTCTCGACGGTGTACAACACGCGTCGAAGTCGGACGCCGCGGCTTAACATTGGGCGGCTGGTGATGGACCTGGCTGACAAAGATGGCGGTATGGTGATGGACCTGGGAGAACGCGCGCAGGACATAATTCTACCGGCTCCGGATCTCCAGGAAATCCAGGAGGAGATTGGCCGGCTCAAGAACAACAAAGCCCCTGGGGTTGACCAACTACCAGGAGAGCTATTTAAACACGGTGGTGAGGCACTGGCTAGAGCGCTGCACTGGGTCATTACCAAGATTTGGGAGGAGGAAGTTTTGCCGCAGGAGTGGATGGAAGGTGTCGTGTGTCCCATCTACAAAAGGGCGATAAGCTGGATTGTAGCAACTACCGCGCAATCACATTGCTGAACGCCGCCTACAAGGTACTCTCCCAAATTTTATGCCGTCGACTAGCACCAACTGCAAGGGAGTTCGTGGGGCAGTACCAGGCGGGTTTTATGGGCGAACGCTCCACCACGGACCAGGTGTTTGCCATTCGCCAAGTACTGCAGAAATGCCGCGAATACAACGTGCCCACACATCATCTATTCATCGACTTCAAAGCCGCATATGATACAATCGATCGGGACCAGCTATGGCAGCTAATGCACGAACACGGTTTTCCGGATAAACTGACACGGTTGATCAAAGCGACGATGGATCGGGTGATGTGCGTAGTTCGAGTTTCAGGGGCATTCTCGAGTCCCTTCGAAACCCGCAGAGGGTTACGGCAAGGTGATGGTCTTTCGTGTTTGCTATTCAACATCGCTTTGGAAGGTGTAATACGAAGAGCAGGGATTAACACGAGTGGTACAATTTTCAATAAGTCCGTCCAGCTATTTGGTTTCGCCGACGACATAGATATTATGGCACGTAACTTTGAGAAGATGGAGGAAGCCTACATCAGACTGAAGAGGGAAGCCAAGCGGATCGGACTAGTCATCAACACGTCGAAGACGAAGTACATGATAGGAAGAGGTTCAAGAGAAGACAATGTGAGCCACCCACCGCGAGTTTGCATCGGTGGTGACGAAATCGAGGTGGTAGAAGAATTTGTGTACTTGGGCTCACTGGTGACTGCCGAAAATGACACCAGTAGAGAAATTCGGAGACGCATAGTGGCTGGAAATCGTACGTACTTTGGACTCCGCAAGACGCTCCGATCGAATAGAGTTCGCCGCCGTACCAAACTGACAATCTACAAAACGCTAATTAGACCGGTAGTCCTCTACGGACACGAGACCTGGACGATGCTCGTGGAGGACCAACGCGCACTTGGAGTTTTCGAAAGGAAAGTGCTGCGTACCATCTATGGTGGGGTGCAGATGGCGGACGGTACGTGGAGGAGGCGAATGAACCACGAATTGCATCAGCTGTTGGGAGAACCATCCATCGTTCACACCGCGAAAATCGGACGGCTGCGATGGGCCGGGCACGTAGCCAGAATGTCGGACAGTAACCCGGTGAAAATGGTTCTCGACAACGATCCGACGGGCACAAGAAGGCGAGGTGCGCAGCGGGCAAGGTGGATCGATCAGGTGGAAGATGACTTGCGGACCCTCCGTAGACTGCGTGGTTGGCGACGTGTAGCCATGGACCGAGCCGAATGGAGAAGACTCTTATATACCGCACAGGCCACTTCGGCCTTAGTCTGAATAAATAATAATAATAAGGGAATCGGAAAATATTGAAGCACTATAATATTGAAAAATATTGAAGCATCGCTTCACGGTCTTTGGAAAGCGTATATTTGGTTACATAAGATGGTTGATAGCTTTATTTTCAAGCATATTATATATTATCTTCTGAAAATGTCAAAACTCTAGCACTGATAGTTTTCGAGTTATCTATTCACGTCGATTTTTTTTAAAATATTAAAATTATTTAAAAAAAAAATGAATATTATTGACGACCATTGTGCATTTCCGGCCTAACATGCGTACGACTGCATTATTCAATGGATATTTATGACAGGAAGCAACTTTTCCTGAATTTTGTGGGCTGTATAATACTGCAATGGGGCTCACTTCTGCTTAAAAAATAGCTATTCGTGCTAAATATCGTTCAGAAAAGTTTTTATTTGATTTAAATTAACGAGGTGCAGCACTCATTTCAGTCATAGCGATTGCCATTCCGGCACACATAAAACCAGTTCCCGGCCTAAGCAAAATTTCACTCAATCTCTAAACATTTTACTCTCATTCTCTCTCCGGACGGTAGAAAATGCGACGTAAACAAAAATATGCACGTTCCACGACAACAAGATGCCAGATGGTATTATTCATAATCATTTTTATTTGGTTGGGGAGATACATTTACTCATCCAAATTTCTTCCAAATACTTAAAAACAATATTTTTTTTCACCTTTTGAAATCGAGAGAATTATAAATAACATGATAGTGTCAACGTATTAGACAGTCTTCCTATTAACAATGAAGGATAATTTTCATACTCCTGGCTTTTTGGCAGCACGGTGCGGCTAGAAGTTCTTGGGCCGAGGTGATTTTTTGTTCGGTTTGAGAATACATTTTCAAATGTATTCTAATATGTTTAAATAAGTTCTAGTGAAACGAACAAATAGGAAGAATTGAAGTGCGTGTGTTTAGAATTATTGTGTGGTGATTAACAGCTTCAAGCAATGGTTGTTTCGAGCACTGTGACGATTTTCAAGTAGGTGTTTATTTGATGATACCGTTTTGTAAAAGTGGAAAGAATCACTCCGGCTCAGTGGTGTGGCAACGGAAAGCAAAATTTTGAAATCTACATTTTTATTTTCTACAATTGAATCAATTAGGAGTCAAACAAGTGGTTGAAAAATATTAAGTATTGTGAAAAACAAATGGGAGACTTTATAAAAATTATCAATCATAAACCTACGGCTTCCAAACAGTATAAATCATTAGTTTTCTATGCAGTGAGCCGGGAACCGGGTCCATAGGACCAAGTAGTGATTTACCCTATCAAAAAAAAGTTTTAACATGGAATTAGATGAGTTTTATAAGAGGGTGGCCACTGAACCGGGAAAACCGGGAAAACCGGGAATTAACCGGTAATCAGATCGAACCGGGAAATAACCGGGAATTTATTTTTAGTTTTGTTTCGATAGACTAAATAAAAGCTATAATCAACTAATTAACATCTTGTCGGTTTTTTTAAAACAATTTTTCTGATGTTTACATTTTATCTAAATTCTAGGATTCATGAAATGCTTTTTGAATGAGTTTTGTTATCAAATTGTTATAGTTTTTTTTATTAGGATGTAAATTTTTATGAACTCAGAAATCCCATTTTTTCCGTGGTTTCTCAACAGTTGAATATTTTTTTCGTTTCCAGCATAACAACACAGAAATTCCTTGACAATCATAGGTTTTAGAAATCACGTCTTAACTCATGAATTATGTTTACAGAAATTTATCAATCTTATAAAAAGATTTTTTTTTTCGGATTTTCTGGAAGATTTTGCCCTCAGCAGGGATTGAATCCTAAAGAGAAAGAGCAAGTCTCTCACCTTCTTCTTCTTCTTCTTCTTCTTCTTCTTCTTATTGGCATTACATCCCAACACTGGGGACAGAGCCGCCTCGCAGCTTAGTGTTCATTAAGCACTTCCACAGTTATTAACTGCGAGGTTTCAAAGCCAAGTTACCATTTTTGCATTCGTATATCATGAGGCTAACACGATGATACTTTAATACCCAGGGAAGTCGAGACAATTTCCAATCCGAAAATTGCCTAGACCGGCACCGGGAATCGAACCCAGCCACCCTCCGCATGGTCTTGCTTTGTAGCCGTGCGTCTTACCGCACGGCTAAGGAGGGCCCCATACAAGTCTCTCACCTATCATCTCTGTATACATATACGATATGTAGCATACCGCGAGAAACTTTTTTCTCAAGCTGTCATGATAGAGAACTGACCATGATAAATTTCTTTTAGAAAGCTCCAAATGCGGGGAGCCCTGGCTCTGATGATGCATTTCAACTTGTTCTACACAGCTGTGCAGTAACCAACACGAAAGGAGCGAAAACAAAGCGAGAATCATCATTTTTCTGTTTGGGCTGCCTATCCGATTCTGTTTTTCGCACTTGTATACAAGTTTGATAAATTTGTTATCATGGCTTGTTATGATTCAGAACAGTTTTACCTCTCTTTTATAGTTGTTCTTTATCTATTGAGAGCGATTTCTGTAAACCCTGGCCCTCAGTATGAGTTTTTGTCCCATCGAAGGAAAGTGGTTACCTCCAATACACTTTTCAAATCAAAATCTTCCACATAATGTACATATTTACATAGGAGATTTTCAGAGAACTGTAAATAAATAAAAACTAATCTCAAGTGCCAGAGATTTCAGGAATAAATTTTTCAGTTCAAATATTGAAGAAATCATAATCGATAACCCTTTTGCTTCTAAGATCCTTTCACGTATCCCAGCTTTCTTCTCGAAATACAAATACATTAGCTCTTAAATCTGCTTAGTATTATATGTTTCTTAGTTAAAACTTCTAAATTGTTTCTATTCAAGAAAACACACTTACCGTCTATAAATCTGATTGATAATTTTAGAAAATTATATCAGCATTACAGAATTTCCAAAATATCAAAAGTCATTCTAAAACTAAGATATTAAACTGGAATCTTAGAGGTATTTACAGAACACATGGTGGTCTGTAAAACCATTAACGATACTCCATTTCTTATAAAATGCTTTCCCAAAAACATCAAGCATTTTAAAATCCGCTTTTAAATTCACAGAGAAATCTGACAAAAATATTTCTTGAGCTGTCTCGTTTTTGAATAATGATTCCGATTTTAAATTTTCTTAAATCAATTCTATCTCAAGTTCCTAAGCCATGTTATTTTTTTTAACAAGATAAGGTGTTATTTTGAGCAAGTTCATAAAAACGGAATACGAATGCCTTGAGCTCATATTGAATAGAAGTGCTTTATGATATGAAAACATCTCTCATCTTTAACTTCCTTTTTTCGGTAGTTATTATTTTTCTGAAGAACGCTTTTGCTTGAAAAATCTTTGATATATTAATCACAATTTGGATCAAAATTATATAATGAGCTCGTTTATTTTTCAAATAAGAATTTACAATGAAAAATTATTGATAGCAATGCTTCTATCACTCACCAGAGATTCGTTTTAATTAACGTGTTGCCAATGGTATAGAAAAGAAAAAACGAATGCAGAAATAGCTTTGATTCACTTCTAACAATGACTGCTAGAATGGTCAAGATGAAGGTACCTATAGGATGGTCATGGAAACGATCTGAAATTAAACCCATGGCGTATAGAGCAGGAACGAGCGGTTGCCTTATAACTGCCAAGCCTGTTGCTGAAAAAAGCGTCACAGCGGAATTTTCTTAACGGGCGGTTTATTAACACATTACCATAATATTTTCTTTGATTTATTTAGGATGTATTGTAATACAATTCCACAGATTTTGATGGTGAATTTAAATCACATGAAACGATCGAAAAAATGTCGCGTAAAACAAGAATGGTTTGTGAAAGGAATACAACACCTCATTCCTCGATCATATCTTTTCTCGATACACTTGCCGGGTAAGTTCAAACATTTGAACCGGGAAAAACCGGGAAAAACCGGGAATTCAAAAATGGAAATTTAGTGGCCACCCTGTTTATAGTGAAATGGGTAAAAAGTTGGTAGATAATGCATCTAATCAAGTGTTTTACTTAAATTAGTATAACACTTGAGAATCATGCATAGATCATTTGCAGTCTAGCATTAATTAATTTTACACACAATGGCGGAAACCCGGACTAAACCTCAACATATTCTTCGTTCGTTTAGCGAAACTCGTATTTTTTATATATTAAATCAGTTTGATTCCAAAATTTGATGATTGTAGCTTGTAAATTTAATTTTTGGTGGCTTGTTGAAGTTAATGCTGTAAAGCATCTCCCGAACAAATTTGTATGGAAAAAGAAAATTTGACTAAAGTTTTTTCGGAAACGATTCGAAACGATCTGGTATCATGTATTGAAACCTATTTTTGGTCTACTTTCCGGTGGTTAGTTTGGTGATTTGCTCCTAGCTGCTCCAAAGCTGGAAATGGACTGCTTCAATGTTAGAATGAGGACGCTGTTAATGCTTCAGCCCTTAAGACTTGCACCTCCAGAAGCACTCGAGTAGCATAGTATATGTTGGATAACAAAATTACTCTTTGGTGAAATGTTCGAGGAACATATTAGGTTTTGTCCGGCACTTGTATGGGGACCCGCCACTGTGCGACAGTGATTTCGCCGGAACTGCTGATGTCGATTGACCGAGGAGCCCACTTTCGCCACCACCGGCGACGAGTGAGCTCGACGATGTCCCTCCACAGGGCGTCCGTTGAACCATCGCTGGCTTTGGCTTGAGTTGGGCAGTACGCCACGATAATCGTGATTGTGCCGACAGAAGTAGTAACTTCGACACCGATGGTCTCGATTACACTCAGCTGGAAGCTTGGCAGTAGGTGACAGTCGATGTTGTAGAGCGATGGTCACACCACTTCCCCTGGATGCGGTCGAGTCCCGTCGATGTTAATGTTCACCTTTTAGTTGCGTTGCGGTGATGAATTTCCTCAAGCTCGAATTTCCAAATCCTTTAGCTCGCTTTTTTGCTGTTGACCGACGAAGCGTTCCAGTTGACCATACTTGAACCGACGCAGCTGCTGCTGACAGTCGCTTGTGCGGTTGTAATGGTGGGATGATTGGAATCGCTCGACGGGGAGCCGCGATGGCCGGATAGTTCACCTCGTTGAGCACAGGAACACGTTTCTTCTTGGGTAGGGTCCTGATGGAAGCATTCTTCCGAATTTCCAGGAATTTCGCCCGCTTTGGACAGTCCTTGGTTGTGGCCCGATGTTTGTCGCCACAGTTTGCTCACTTCGGATCGGTCACCTCCATCTCGTAGTACTCTTCGGTCTAAAAGGGTTCGCCAGGTCCGGGTGCGGTGCCCCAAGTTGAAGCAGTTGGTGCACTGCGTGTGTCGCGGTGCACTGGCCGATATCGCTCCCAGTTAACGACGGTGTAATTTATGACGTTGATCAGCTTCAGGTCCTTCCAGGTGGTAGAGCTGGTCGCGATACTTCTTCGTCTTGTCGTGACGAGCAATCTTGTACACGGCTCCTGGCTCCGGGCTGCAACTTGAGCTCAGCTTGGAGCTCCTCTTGGAGGAGCGTGGAGGCTTCGCAGCTAAGCCTTCAGCGCCTTCGTGCTGTGGTTGTCATGAGTGTAGTACTAATACTTGTGGACCTCTAGAAACTCCACGACGGATTGATGATGGTCCTTTTTTGCCATGGTCACTTTCACGCCCTCGCTGCAGAGCCGAAAAGAACATTTAAGTCTCTTCGCGATCAGTTGGCGAATTTTTGGGCGCAAATCCGGCGCCTCCAAGAGCAGTGCGCTTCGACACCTTACCCGCAACCGAGTCGGCCTTCGAGTCTCACATGATGAGTCCAGGAGAAAATAACGCCAACGGCGAAGCGAAAACGTAAACAGTGAGGGGTCGTTCAAAAATTACGTCCAAGGTTTGAGGGGGGGAGGGGGTCCGAATTTTGTGACAGTTTGTGACAGGGGGAGGGAGGGGGGATCGTCTTTTGTGACGTCCACCCTAAAAAAAATTGAAAGTATTTTAGGGACAATTTGCATTTTAAAAACATACATTCAAACTGTTAGTAAGGGACATAACTCACTATGCTATTGTAAAAGTAGTGTAGGAAAAAGAAAAACTTAAATAATCACCAAAATAAAAAATGACACATGTACGTACAGGGGGAGGGGGGTTCATTAATTTGTGACAGTTTGTGACATGAGGGGGGGAGGGGGTTGAAAATTCCGAAAACGATGGACGTAATTTTTGAACGATCCCTGAACGAACGAGAAAACACACTTGGAAAAAAATGCGCGAGCAAAAAATGCTGTCACAAACTGGAATCTCATTTGAAAATGACAGGACGATGTTCCCCACGCTCATTATAACAGCTTTGGATCATCCAAAAGGGGCCTACTTTTCGACATAGATTTTGTTCGAAGATCCATTTACATAATGTTATGTGAAACGGTGCTTCGATAAGCTCAGCTTCGTAACTGTCGTTTACAAAGTCAAGAAGTCTTTCTTTCAAATTCGATACATGGCAGATTTGTTTCAAGTCACTAACAATAAAGGTTTCGGTTAGAGTTAACTCCTGCTCGGAAGATGCGTTGCAACGTTGGTTGGCACGTATCCTTCCTCTTCGTCATCATATGCCCATTCGAGCCGAGGAAGATTGTAATCCCCAACTATGATTACGGTGTCATAGGGAGCAGCAATATTGACGATTTGGTTTACCCAGACGGAACGAGCAATCTGGTAAATAGTCCAGATGGTTAGCGCGTCAGTCTAGATGTGCTAAGTGTGGAGGGTCCGGGTTCAATTTCCGTCTTTGACCGATTTTTTCCCCCCTGATGTATTGCTTAATTGCGGGCCGGGGGTACGGACTGGCGAAAGGGTTTTGGTTTTAGTGGGTCGGGTAAGAGTTACATGACATACCCATCCCCACACTACCGGAGTACCTCCTCAGGTGTCTGGTTGCAGATTTCCGTTTACCCTTGCTCAAGAAAAAAAAATGACGGAACGAGCAATAAATTTATCGGGATTACTGTTTGGCCTCAAGTAAATGCCGCATATATGTAATCGGATTCATGGGTAACCGCTACTTTCACAAGAATCTGCTTAAGAGCATTTAACTGCAATAAAGAGTACTTCCACTTCGTTGGAGGTTACTAGTCGAGCTGCTGCAATGGCAACGATAGATGTTGTATTCATCAGCGAGGTCGGTGTTTTGCATATCATGTCTGAGCCAATTTGTAGTAATAACTAAAATGTCATAGGGTAAAAGACCTAAAAGTGAAGGAACTAAGCACGTCCAATCACTATTTCTTCGCTTACACCCTGTTGGTACTTCATCTCACTTACTTTTTAATGTGCATTCCGAAAGCCCATCAATTATACTTCAAACGAAGATTGATCCAATTCCAACAGAATCCTAAAATGATACCTCCAACGATTGGTGCAGTGTTCCAATAGTTGCGGTGTTTTTTAATTCGTGTTCCTATAGTTGGGAATCCCACTGTTTTTATACGGGACCCGTAACTATAAGAACACTACTGCAACTATTGATGCAAAGCAGAGAACAAGATAAGGTATTTTAAAGGTATTTTACCGATTTTGATGCAAACCTGTTTTCTTTTATTTCATGTAACGACAGGTCGAAAAATTGATTGACTACTTGCCTCTCTACAATTAATATGTAGACTGTGTAAAAAGAACACTGCCGCAACTACAGCAACATCCACGATTTTCGAAATTTTTACCCTAATTGCTGGATGCAGCGTCAAGGAAGAGTTCGTTGGATTTCGTGCGCATTCCACCAACGTTCTGATCATAAACTGTTAGTGTTACGGTTCCTTAACCTGGTACCGGGTACGTTGATATTGGTAACAATATTGGTGAATTAGAAATATAGTGACTGAGTTGAGTATAGGAGCCGGCGATATGTTTTCTTCATTGGAAACATAAATTAATGCTAGGGAACAGTATTCGGCGTCTCGTCCAGAAACGCTGTTGTTGGCCTGCAAAAAAAAACTGTCTCCTGGGACCTAGGTCTTCAAATTCTCAAAACCTCATTCAGTGGGGACATGTATTAGCTGCGAGTGCAATCGATTTAAAACTGGAAAGTATCTCGATTGTGTATGACACGAAACATAAGGGACTCACGTCTTTACCTCGAACAACTAATTCTATTACTATACCGGATAGGTAAAGCATAAATCTAGCAGGGCACAATGGTCGGTTTCGTCAAATTTCACGACATAAATCGATAACTCGAAAACCATCAGTGCTAGAGTTTTGACGTCTTCAGAAGAAATGATCTGCAAGAAGAAATCTATTTTTGTTGTAAATTGCTATTAGGGTGGCCCTTCTGTGGATTTTTTTTTGGATTTAATTTTTTAATCATTTAAGTTTGGAGGTCATTTTATTCTACAAAGTTGTAGAGAATTTAATTCTAAGCATTTTTGCTTAATAAATATTTATTTTATCTCATATAGGTAATGTTTTATGACAAAATTACTAAATTTAGTTAGGGTGGTCCCGAAAAAATAGTTTTTAGCTTCTACTTTCATCAATACAAAATATTTTCAAGAACTGTCTTAGCATCGCTTCACGGCCTTTGGATAGCGCATCTTTTGGTTACATAAGATGGTTGATAGCTTCATTTTCAAGCATATTATAAGCGTTTTTTCATAAAAAAGTAATATTTTTCTGAGCATTCTACTTCAGTTAGTAGCAAATATTAGCAAAAATTTCAATCGTATTCTGAAAGTATACATTCAGGCCCATCAACTCCATGATATTTTATTTGTCCATCTTTGTCCACTTTTGTTTGATAATCATATTAATTTTTGTTTGAAAAATCAGCTATTTCATGGGAAACGCATATACCGTATCTCTGTTTTGTTGCAAAATTTGATAGCATCATTCTTTTTCAAAAATGAATAAACTCATATTTTTATTCTTTCCCATACATTAATTTCTATCCAAAGTAGTCACCATCGGGTTGTATGATGCTTCGAAGCTTTTAACTTACACTTCAAAAACTTTATCATTGGAGCAGGTTGTAAAACATTTCTTATTTTTATATATTAGTTAAATTTTAAGATCAATTTAAAAATTTTTAGCATGTAGTCATTGGAGAAACTGCGAAATTCAAATGGTTCTGCGAATTAGTCATGAAAAATCAACATGAATTTTATGGTTTCGTATTGCGCGTATTGCGCTCTTAAGCATTTATTTCATGAGAACACCTTGAAAATCGGTCCAGTAGCTCAAATTTCACGTTCGAAAATGACTGATTTTTTCGACTACTTTTCCACTTTTGATTTGATTATTTTAGATAAAGAATGATTTTTTGTGAGCTTTGTGGCCATGCGGTTAGCGACGTCAATCGTCGAGACGCATGGGCTTTGGAACGTGGGTTTGATTCCGTGATCGAAAAATTCTCCACTGGTCCACTGGGTGTTATGTGTCCTCTCCGTTGTCTAGGTGTTAAGTGTTCAGTCTGTACTACCTCTGGTCGAAGACAGTGTTCCTGTCTTTTATTCTACCAAATATTGCGAAAATCAGAGATACGGTATATGCGTTTCGCATGAAATAGCTTATTTTTCATACAAAAATTAGAATGGTTATCAAATAAAAGTGGACAAAGATGGACAAATGAAATATCATGGAGTGGATGGGCCTGGCCTGAATGTATACTTTCAGAATACGATTGAAATGTTTGTTAATATTTGCTATTAGCTGTAGTAGAATGCTCAAAACAATATCACTTTTTTTTAATGAAAAAACGCTTATAATATGCTTGAAAATGAAGCTGCGCTATCCAAAGACCGTGAAGCGATGCTATGACAGTTTTTGAAAATATTTTGAATTGATGAAAGTGGTAGTTAAAAACCTTTTTTTTCGGGACCACCCTATCTAAATTAAGTAATTTTGTCATAAAACATTAAATATGTGAGAAAAATAAATGTTTATCAAGCAAAAATGCTTAGAATTAAAATCTCAACAACTTTGTAGAATAAAATGATCTCCTAACTCAAAAGATTAAAAAAATAAATCTTCAAAAAAAATAACAAAAGGGCCACCTTAATGTAAACTTACACCAAAAATAGATCTTTTCTTGCAGATAATTTCTTCTGAAGACGTCAAAACTCTAGCACTGATGGTTTTCGAGTTATCGATTTATGTCGTGAAATTTGACGAAACCGACCATTGTGCAGGGTCGTGATCTGACATGCCAAGCTTTACATTAAAGTATGGAAAGAGGTTTAAATCTCTTGCAGAAATTCTTATTGAGTTGCTTCAAAAACAGACACATTCTATACTGCCCATGATTTCATAGTTGACGTATCAACCATTCGAAATCTCAGCAAATTTTACTTATTGTGCCTTTACTAGGATAATTTAACCGCTGCAACATCGATACGTTGCTGGTTCCAAACCCCATTTCAGTGCTTACGGGGTGAAATGTTTTAAATTTGCGATGTTTGTCCCTAAATTATTCGAAATATATGCGAAAGTGCAATGGTTGTTACGTTAACTATGAAATCATGGGCAGTATACCTACCATTCGTAATTAAAGAACATGTATTTTTTAATGAACGAAAAATATACTTTCTTGCAAAATGTCGTGACCATCACCAGATGATCAGATATGAAAACAAAAACCACCACGCTTTTAAACGATGTTCTTTACTGACAATCACTGCAAGCGCATCGTGACATGTAGAAGCTGACACGTGAGTACCTTCGGTAAGCGTGACACCCAGATTGACAACCACAAGCTGAGAGCCATAAAGAGCATCAGGTCGGTCAGCTGTCAAAAGTGCAGGTGAGCACCTTTATTGATTGATTTTGTTGTCATTTGATTGGACTGACGTCGTTTTTAATTGATAAATTGGTTAAATCAATAGTTAAATTAAGGGTTCATTCACAAATTACATAACGCTAAAATGGACCTGGGGGCTGAAAGCCCCTACCCACCCTCTCGTAACATATTTTGTATGGGAGGGTTCTGAAATTTGTATGGGCCGTATTTGTGAATGGCTCTAACTAAGTTTTTACGAATTTGATCCAGACTATCTTTTGAAAAAGGCCAATTTTTTTCTATTGATTTTTTTTTCAAATGGATACAATCAAACAACGACGCATCCTACAAAAAAATGTTATATGGGTGACTATCGCAAAATCAGTCAAAGTTTCTAATAAAGATATCGGAAACAATTCAAATTGAGCCCTACACTGAAAAAAATCAGTTTTAAAAATTAAAACTCGATTTGCGAAAAAACGCTTTTTTTGCTTTGTATGAAATTGTGTCTCAAGACTCTCAAGATAGGTGATTATATTCCCTACCAACCGTCCATACATCGCAAGCTGGGCAAGGAAAAAAAAAGTTTTTCTAACAAAAACTTTTTCTTGTCGAAATTATTTTCTGTGTATTTAGGGGGAATGACGGCTTTGGCAGGTTTTGTTCTATTATTGTCAGGGGGTTTTTTTATGACTGATTATGCTCAAATCAGGCCTAAACATTCTTTGCATATCAAAGAATATTGTGGCCAAATTTCATAAAATTTGGTCGACAAAAACCCTCCTGCCAATAATAGAACAAAACCTGCCAAAGCCGTCTTTTCCCCTATATCCGTTGCGATTAGTTAAGACCTAAATATTGTACTCTGCTTGACTGTACAGGAATATTTTAATATATGTATGTATATGTGAAATCCACTGACACTCCTCGACACTGAAAAAAAAAATCAATTCCGACAAGAAAAAAATTTTGTTAGAAAAACTTTTTTCCCTCAAAAGTGTCAAGCTTGCGATGTATGGACGGTTGGTAGGGAACATAATCACCTATCATGAGACACAATTTCATACAAATAAAAAAAAAGCGTTTTTTCGCAAATCGAGTTTTAATTTTTAAAACTGATTTTTTTCAGTGTATGGCTCAATTTGAATTGTTTCCGATATCTTTATTAGAAACTTTGACTGATTTTGCGATAGTCACCCATACAACATTTTTTTGTAGGATGCGTCGTTTTTTAATTGTATCCATTTGAAAAATTCAATAAAAAAAATTTGGCCTTTTTCAAAAGATAGTCTGGATCAAATTTTGGAAAAACTATGTATGTACTTTTCTTTTAACAGCACCTCTTAAAATATTGCACAAAAAGTCAATATAAACAATAAGAACACTTAAATGTTCCCAAAAGTTCTATTTTGGCTTCATGCATTTTTATCACAGCAAAAATCCATTAATTCCGCTAAGAGGATTATTCCATTACTGTCGAGCGTTGATTTCGAACCAAGCACCGCATAGGTCAAGTGATCATCACGATAGTCAAGATGACATGGATATGACAACCATAACATCAGGAAAATTTTCCTATCATTCATGCTGGTGATCACAGGCAGAAGAAGTGAAGACATGGTGAGTGACCAAGCGCTAGTTGCTAAAATGTCACTTTCATGGTGATCGTTACACCAAGCATGTGAGATCCATATTGAACATCACAATTGAGTACTTGACACATGACCTGGATTTTGTTATTGTCACGCTTTGCGTGACTTGAACGGTGACACTTTGCAGCACTGAGTTGAACTGCGTACTGTAGTGTAAAATTATGAATTCGCAAATCAACAGCAATCGAACCTTAAAAAACTCATTTGTTATAAGGATATTTCTCTTATATTAAAATCATTCATCCGTAAGCACGAGCGACTAATTATGGAAATTTCTCGCACAGTAGATTTGCACTGATTTAATGGGGCGCTAATGTAAGCGCTTCCATCCTACAACGTGAACTGGACCTCATCAATGACTGCGGATTCCCGAACACATAAATTATTCCATATGATGGTTACCGCTGCTCTGTCTCGTCCGGTCCGGCGGTGGCGCGGCGGTTAATGTGGTGGAAACGAAACTCATTTGCATTCTTCAGCATTAGTATTTCGCGGAATTCTATTTATCCTTTGGAATGGCGTGCTGTTAACAACGGAGAGCTTTCAACCAAATCGATCGGAGCCATTTCAGCCACCCCATGTTCCGGATTGGTCATTTTCCAGACCGAACTTGAACCAGACTGGTGGTCGGTGGGCATTATTTATTGAACCCCGTAGCTGATAAATTTGGCACAATTCGGAAGTGTTTTCTTGCTCCGCCAGCAGAGGGAGTCACGCTTCAAATGTTGCAGGGAAGTTTCTTTTTTTTCTGTCTCGGTTCAACAACAGTTTAGTACAACCAGAACCACGTCTGCTGGTCTGGCAACTCAGCTTTCGCGGTGCCACCACGAGATGTGGCTTGTTCAGAACTTTTACAGAGTGGCTTTCCACCCTACAAACTGAGGCAAGGATATACCGCAAAATGCGGCTTCCTGCATGTGGAGAACTGGTTATTCGGTTACGGACCTCCCGTTTGTTTTTTTGTGAAACTTTAATTTTATTTCAAACTCCGAACTCTGAGTCATATTCCGGACTAAAAAAAATAACAGTTTTTAGTATGGATGTTCAAGATATAAAAAATTATTTTAAACTCCTATGTAAAAAATGATTTTAAACTCCTATGAAATAATTGAGATCGTAGATTGGAGATTGTAGTTCAAACGACCTGACCAACTTGAGAATATTGCAGCTCTTGAGGACCTTTATATGTGCTGTGAAGCTTAAAACTTTAATAAATATTATAATAACTTCATACTATGAACATTGAACAACCTTGCACTGCGACAAGGATTTACGTCTCCCTATAACCGGACCGTGCCCACTCCAATGTTAATCCACTTTTAACAATGTTTCTTTTCTCTCATCGTTTTGTATTGCAGGTAAGCGGTTCCCTATCTCGAGTCCTACCGACCTCTCGTCAGAATGATATTGCCGTGCGGTGAGTGTGCTTCGGTGATTGGATGATGGATCAACGGGGTAAATGGATCCGGTGGATATCTTTCTATTTGAAGAGAAAATGCAGTTTTCTGAATGGATTTGCGAAGCTGGAACGTGATTGTCGTTATTGTAAGTGCACCGAATGGATCATGATGGGAAGATGTGATGGCTGTCGACTTTATTAGATTGGGAAGAGTTTAAGGAATGTTTCGGCTCAGCATTGTATTTTCTTATTTTTTTTTCTGCGAGTATGCAACTTGATGTAGTCCAAATATGTTTAGTGTTTAGCTCGTTTAGTTCATTTATCCTAAAATCAATAAGATGAGCTTCGATCCGGTACTTTATTTTTGTACTTTGACTGATACGCGTATTCTGGCCTATGGTTCAAAGTTGTCTCAAATTTCCGTGAAATCAAGCTTATGAAACTAATATTGAGTCTAGAAGTAGAGTCATCGTCTTGTCGTGTAATCGATCACTAATTATTAATTATAATGGTCGCATTTTTGTCTATCTTTTATTTGACCTCTCTTCATGGATCCAAACTGCTCCAAAAAGGTTTCACTTCATCGCATTCGAATTTACAAAATTATTATCATAAAAATGCCGCTTGAGTGAAAACGTATTTTGCGATGATGCAAGTGTCAATAAGGCATAAAAATCGTTAAAGGAAATAAGAAACAAGCATTAGGATGGATAACTCTCTCGAGTGGAAATTTTGTCAAGACGCGAAATGTTGTTTAAGATGAAAGACTTCATGGTAAAAATCACTTCTGGGTGGAAAGAGTCATTACGGTGAAAAGATCTTTGTGGAAAAATGGATGTGGTTATCAAGCTTCTTTTTATCGTTTAAAAAAGGAATAATCGTTAGGACGAAAGAAGCAGAGCGAAAAATTAATAAGGGTATCAATATCGTTTTGCAAAATATTTCAAGGGAAATTATATTGAAATTGAATGTACTTTTAATATCATTATATTCAAAAATCAGTGTACTGTACCTATTCCATATGAATTTTAAAGCAATTAATTTAAAAACAAAACAAATTAACTAATCGAATCCGCAATTCCGTGTTGTGGTCCATCACATATCATTGCACAATTCTAAAGCTGCATGTTGAATCTCCATTCGCATGGCACGTTTCATCCTTCTCATGCCATCGAAGGGAATAATATTGCATTGCTTCGACGTTCCGTGTTTGCATCACAGTCCATCAGTTCGAATTAGTTTTATTCGGAGAAAGCTCGCTCATTCAATAATGCACTCAATTTACCAAACGGCTTTCCCTCTAAACGTAATCGACTCAATCGGTAATAATCCGGCATTGAAATTCGAAAGCTAGAAAATCTTCTTATCATCTAACATCTTTAGTATTTCACAATTCAAATGAAGAGCCGGAGCATTCTCAAATCTCCATCTGTTCGAATTTTAATAACTTCAATCAACTGTAAGAGCTTCTGAATCGATTCGGCGAGCTTATTCCGCAAACAGACAGCGAAGCGACAGCAGCAGCCGGAAAATCGGATTTGCAATTTCCTTTGCCAGCGGATTTGCCCATCGAAGCGAATAAAAAATACATTTTGCCCGATGCAGGCGCGCCGTCGTCGTCGAGCGCCGAAATGTATGCAACCCACTATGCGACGGACAGACAGACAGCCATTCTGTCGTTGGTTGGATGGCGCATAATGCTCCAAATGATGTACTCGGCGGCGAATAGAACCGAGCAAACTGAATTCGAATGGAATATTTGCTCATCATCGGAGGGCCGAGTCTACCTGACTTGGAAGAAATTCGGAACCGATCGTTAGATGCCTTTCATTTGGGTTTATTCCTCCATTATACACCATTACAAGGTTGATTTCGTTTCGAGGAAATGGCTCGTTTTAGAAATTCAGTTCTATATTTGAATGGATTTGATCTTTCTTTGCGATAAGAAAATGGAAGAGAATGAAACTTAAATTCAGTTTGCATTTTTACAGTTTTCTGTGAATGAAAGTTTTCCGAAATTTTTCTTCGGAATCTCGAATTTCTTTTCTTTTGAAGTCCGAAAGAATGTCCCTTCGGAAATTCGGCAAATTGCCATTCAAAAATTCGGAATAATTTCCGTTTGTTGATTCGCAAGAAAAAAATCTTTCGAATTTCTTAAGGAAAATTCTTCCGCAATTCCGACTGACCGAAAAGAAATTCTTCCAAATGTACGCATGGACATTCGTCCGAATGTCCGAAGGGAAATTCTTCCAAATTTCCGAAAGAAAATTCTTTGGAATTTCCGGAAAGAAATTCTTCGGCATTTCTGAAAGGGAATTCTTCGGAACTTCCGAAGGGAAATTCTTCCGAACTTCTGAAGGGAAATTCCGAATTCCGAATTTCCGAAGAAATTTCTTCCGAATTTTCGAAGGGAAATTCTTCCGAATTTCCGAAGGGAAATTTCGTTCGAATTTCAGAAGGCAAATTCTCTCAAGAGATTATTTAATTTTTTTTGTGTCTTTATTATCGAGACTTTCAGCCCAAGGCCATTGGAAATTCGAAAGAATTTTCCTTCGGAAATTCAAAAGAATTTCCCTTTGGAAATTCGAAAGAATTTCCCTTTGAAAATTCGAAAGAATTTCTCTTTGGAAATTCGAAAGAATTTCCCTTTGGAAATTCGAATTTCCAAAGGAAAATTCCTTCGAATTTCCAAAGGGAAATTCATTCAAATTTCCAAAGGGAAATTCCTTCAAATTTTCAAAGGGAAATTCCTTCGAATTTCCAAAGGGAAATTCCTTCGAATTTCCAAAGGGAAATTCCTTCGAATTCCCAAAGGGAAATTCTTTCGAATTTCCAAAAGGAAAATCCTTAGAATTTCCAAAAGGAAATTCCTTCGAATTCCCAAAGTGAAATTCCTTCGAAAAGGAAATTCCTTCGAATTTCCAAAGGGAAATTCCTTCGAATTTCCAAAGGGAAATTCTTTCGAATTTCCAAAGGGAAAATCCTTCGAATTTCCAAAATGAAATTCCTTCGAATTCCCAAAGTGAAATTCCTTCGAATTTCCAAAAGGAAATTCCTTCGAATTTCCAAAGGGAAATTCCTTCGAATTTCCAAAGGGAAAATCCTTCGAATTTCCAAAAGGAAATTCCTTCGAATTCCCAAAGTGAAATTCCTTCGCATTTCCAAAAGGAAATTCCTTGGAAATTCGAAGGAATTTTCCTTGCGAAGGGAAATTCTATCGAATTTCCAAAGGGAAGTTCCTTCGAATTTCCAAAGGGAAATTCCTTCGAATTTCCAAAGAGAAATTCCTTCGAATTTCCAAAGAGAAATTCCTTCGAATTTCCAAAGAGAAATTCCTACAAATTTCCAAAGAGAAATTCCTTCGAAATTCCAAAGGGAAATTCCTTCGAATTTCCAAAAGGAAATTCTTTCGAAATTCCAAAGGAAAATTCCTTCGAATTTCCAAAGGATAATTCCTTCGAATTTCCAAAGGAAATTTCCTTCGAATTTCCAAAGGGAAATTCCTTTGAATTTCCAAAGGGAAATTCTTTCGAATTTCCAAAGGGAAATTCTTTCGAAATTCCAAAGGGAAATTCCTTCGAAATTCCAAAGGAAAATTCCTTCGAATTTCCAAAGGAAAATTCCTTCGAATTTCCAAAGGGAAATTCCTTCGATTTTCCAAAGTAAAACTCTTTCGAATTTCCAAAGGGAAATTCCTTCGAATTTCCAAAAGGAAATTCTTTCGAATTTCCAAAAAAAAATTCTTTCAAATTTTCAAAGGCAAATTCTTTCGAATTTCCAAAGGGAAATTCTTTCAAATTTCCAAAGGGAATTTCTTTCGAAATTCCAAAAGGATTTTTTTGAATTTCCAAAGGAAAATATTTTCAAATCTCTAAAGGGAAATTCTTTCGAATTTCCAAAGGGAAATTATTTCGAATTTCCAAAGGGAAATTCTTTTGAATTTCCAAAGGAAATTTTTTTTCGAATTTCCAATGGCCTTGGGCTGAAAGTCTCGATAATAAGGACTTAAAAAAAATTCTAATGGGAAATTCTTTCGAATTTCAATGGGAAAATTCTTTCAAATTTCCAAAGGGAATTTTTTTCGAATTTCCAAAGGAAAATTCTTTCAAATTTCCAAAGGAAAATTCTTTCAAATTTCCAAAGGTAAATTATTTCGAAAGGGAAATTATTTCGAATTTCCAGAGGGAAATTATTTCGAATTTCCAAAGTGGAATTCTTTCGAATTTCCAAAGTGAAATTCCTTAGAATTTCCAAAGGGAAATTCCTTCGAATTTCCCAAGGGAAATTCCTTCGAATTTCCCAAGGGAAATTCCTTCGAATTTCCAAAGGGAAATTCCTTCGAATTTCCCAAGGGAAATTCCTTCGAATTTCAAAGGAAATTCTTTCGAATTTCAAAGGAAATTCCTTCGAATTTCCAAAGGAAATTCCTTCGAATTTCAGGAAATTCCTTTTTCAAGGAAATTCCTTCAATTTCAAGGAAATTCCTTCAATTTACAAAGGAAATTCCTTCGAATTTCAAAGGGAAATTCCTTCGAATTTCAAAGGAAATTCCTTCGAATTTCAAAGGAAATTCCTTCAATTTCAAAGGAAATTCCTTCGAATTTCAGGAAATTCCTTCGAAATCTTCAAGGAAATTCCTTCAATTTCAGGGAAATTCCTTCGACTTCAAAGGAAATTCCTTCGATTTCCAAAGGAAATTCCTTCGACTTCAAAGGAAATTCTTCGGATTTCCAAAGGCCAAATTCCTTCGGATTTCCAAAGGGAAATTCCTTCTTCAAATTCCTTCGATTCAAGGAAATTCCTTCGATTTCAAAATTCCTTCAATTTCAAAGGAAATTCTTCAATTTCCAAAGGAAATTCCTTCGATTTCCAAAGGAAATTCCTTCGATTTCCAAAGGAAATTCCTTCCAATTTCAAAGGAAATTCCTTCGAATTCAAGGAAATTCCTTCGAATTTCAAAGGAAATTCTTCAAATTCGAATTTCAAAGGGAAATTCTTCGAATTCCAAAGGAAATTCTTCAATTCAGGAAATTCTTCAATTTCCAAAGGAAATTCCTTCGAATTTCAAAGGAAATTCCTTCGAATTTCAAAGGAAATTCCTTCAATTTCAAGGAAATTCCTTCGAATTTCCAAAGGAAATTCCTTCAATTTCAAAGGAAATTCCTTCGAATTTCCAAAGGAAATTCCTTCCAATTTCAAAGGAAATTCCTTCCAATTTCAAGGAAATTCCTTCGAATTTCAAAGGAAATTCCTTCGAATTTCCAAAGGAAATTCCTTCGAATTTCAAGAAATTCTTCGAATTTCCAAAGGAAATTCCTTCAATTTCCAAAGGAAATTCCTTCGATTTCCAAAGGAAATTCTTTCAATTTCAAAGGAAATTCCTTCGATTTCCAAAGGAAATTCCTTCGACTTCAAAGGAAATTCCTTCGAATTTCCAAAGGAAATTCTTCGACTTCAAGGAAATTCCTTCAATTCAAAGGAAATTCCTTCAATTTCAAAGGAAATTCCTTCGATTTCAAAGGAAATTCTTCGATTTCAAAGGAAATTCTTCAATTTCAAAGGAAATTCTTCGAATTTCCAAAGGAAATTCCTTCGAATTTGAAATTCCATTCAAAGGAAAATTCGAAATTCTTCCAATTTCAAAGGAAATTCTTCGAATTCTTCGAATTTCAGGGAAATTCCTTCGATTTCAAAGGAAATTCCTTCTTCGAATTTCAAATTTCAATTTCAAAATTCCTTCGACTTCAAAGGAAATTCCTTCTTCAATTTCAAAGGAAATTCTTCGACTTCCAAAGGAAATTCCTTCGATTTCAAAGGAAATTCCTTCAATTTCCAAAGGAAATTCCTTCAATTTCAAAGAAATTCTTCGAATTTCCAAAGGAAATTCCTTCAATTTCAAGGAAATTCCTTCGAATTTCCAAAGGAAATTCCTTCGAATTTCAAAGGAAATTCCTTCGAATTTCAAAGGAAATTCCTTCGAATTTCAAAGGAAATTCCTTCAATTTCAAGGAAATTCCTTCAATTTCAAAGGAAATTCTTCAATTTCAAAATTCCTTCAATTTCAAAGGAAATTCCTTCGAATTTCCAAAGGAAATTCTTTGAATTTCAAAAATTCTTAGAAATTCCAAAGGGAATTTCTTTCAAATTTCCAAAGGGACATTCTTTCGCATTTCTAAAGGGAATTTTTTTCGAATTTCCAAAGGGAATTTTTTTCGAATTTCTAAAAGGAAATTCTTTCGAATTTCAAAAGGAAATTTTTTCGAATTTTTCAAAGGGAAATTCTTTCGAATTTCCGAAGGGAAATTCTTTCGAATTTACAAAAGGAAATTTTTTCGAATTCCCAAAGGGAAATTCTTTCGAATTTCCAAAGGGAAATTTCTTCGAATTTCCAAAGGGAAATTCTTTCGAATTTCCAAAGGGAGATTCTTTCGAATTTCCAAAGGGAAATTCTTCTTAATGTCGAGAGGAAAATTCTTCCAAATTTCCAAGGGAAATTCTTTCGAATTTCCAAGGGAAATTCTTTTGAATTTTTAAGGGAAATTCTTTCGAATTTCCAAGGGATATTCTTTCGAATTTCCAAGGGAGGAATATTTTGTTTCCAAGGGAAATTCTTTCGAATTTCCAAGGGAAATTCTTTCGAATTTCCAAGGGAAATTCTTTCGAATTTCCAAGGGAAATTCTTTCGAATTTCCAAGGGAAATTCTTTCGAATTTCCAAGGGAAATTCTTTCGAATTTCCAAGGGAAATTCTTTCGAATTTCCAATGGGAAGTTTTTTCGAATTTCCAAAGGGAAGTTTTTCGAACTTCCAGAGGGAAATTCTTTCGAATTTTCAAACGGAAATTTTTTCGGATTTTTCAACGGAAATTCTTTTGATTCAACCTCCAAAGGAAAACTCTTATAAATTTTCAGGAGGGATATTCTTCTGATTTTCGATGGGAATTTCTAGCGAAATGATTTTTTTTTCCAAATTCCGAATTGAAATTTTTCCGCATTCTTCCGAAGTTTAGAAAGGAAATTCTACCTAATCTCCAAATCCCTTAGTAAATTTAGCTGAATATCCCGTCAAAAATTTGGAAAAAAATTCTTTCGAAATTTTAAGAATTTTCCATCTGAAAATTCAGAAGAAAATCTTTTCGTCGATTTGGAAAAATTTCCTTTCAGAAATTCAGAACAATTTACCTTCGGTAAATTGGAAAAAAATCTCTTTAGAAAATGAAATTGATCTTTGTTTATAAGACTTTCAACGCTAGACCGAAGGTAAATTCTTTCATATTTCTTTAGGGAATTTCTTTCGAATTTCCGAAGAGAAATTTTTCCGCATTTCCAACTGAAAGTTCTTCAAATCTTCAAAGGGAAATTCCGAATTTCCGACGGAATATTCTTCCGAATTTTTGAATATTTTTTTTTCCAAATTTGCAAGATTAAATTCTTCTAAATGTACGAAAAGATAGTTTCCGTTTTTTCGAAATAAAATTCTCCCAAATTTCCGGTGGGAAATTCTTCCGAATTTCCAGAAGGGAATTCTCCCAAATTTCCCGAATCTTCGAAGAAAAATTCTTTTGAAATATTTGAAATCTATATGTAAAGGTAACAAAGTAATGAAATCACTTACTTACTAAAAATTTGTTGATTTCTCATCTGCGCTTGGTGGAGTTCAGTACAATCCTAACCATGTACCATATTTAACTAAAAGTCCATGTATGTACAACCAATAGGATACCACTCGCTCACACAAACCAGCGCAAAACGCCGACAATCATGTTTGGCCTAATCATCGTCGCAAGCTCAGCTTATCAACAGCACACGATACCTTCAAGGCATGAAACGGGGGTACATAAGTGTTTCTAAAACGACGACACGCTCGACGTTGTGAATGCACGTGATGCAAGCTTTCGATGCAAAGCCTCAAGTCATTTTGTAGCTACCATAATAACAATTAGCCCTCGGGATGGCGGCGGTGGCAACATCAAACACGGATCTTTGGAATCTTGTCCGAACAAATTGCTGGCAAAAGGTGCACAGACACGTGAGCTTCACGCGAAAACGGCAGACTCGCGAAATGCTGTTGAAGATTAGGTAAAAGATTAGGTTGAGTGATTCATAGACGATCGCCAAACGAGAGTGGCTTTGCCGAATGGATGGAAAGTGCCATTTTCTCGATCGCGGAGGTGTGAAACGTTCGCAATTGAAGGATATTCCATTTGGCGACTGATGTGGTAATTAAGTGTAATGAGCTAACGTTTGTTTGGCGATACTTTGAAAGTCACGGAGCAATTCGTTTCGGGGGCACTAGGTGTCCAGAATGTTAATAATGATTACTAAATATTCGAAACTGTGGCACAGTACGTTAATATGATTTGGAAGTCGGATCTGGTGTTGGGTTAGACTCTCCGAAATATGACGTCAACGACATGTAGGAGAGAGATCTTAAGACAGCATCAATATGTATGTACATTCTTCATAACGAACCACGAAAGTACATGTCAGTTTTAGAATGAATGAATAATTTATCTAAATTAACTTTTTCTCAGTCACGATTGAAAAACACACAACTGAAGTCTCAACTATAGTCAGACACCATCCAACACGACATTCACGAAAACTTAACTCATAAACAAGCACGAACTGAAACCAATTTTCTTCCTAGATCCTGTCGTGTTCGGTTTAGTATGTGGTTCATGATTCCTTACCCCTTCCGGCCGCCCGTCAAACTTTCAACTGACATCGCCGGCAAGCGGCAACAACTCATAACGAAAGTTTTCTCATCAGTTTGTCTCACAAATGACAAAACATGGATGGGCGCCGCCGCCTCAACAATTTCCAACTCTGTCTTGGCGCTTTGAAGATTAGCTGGCACTCTCGTCGATGCGATGGTGGTACCACTTTTCGGCTCACGAGCATCTTCCACATTTGCTGTTTGCCCAGTGTCTAATGAGTGATTCAGCCTTTCCCATTGCTGTTTTCGCTGGAATCAGTCACATGAATACGTATTGTACACACTGTACAATGTGCGATGCTTCAATGCCGTCTTAATAATGTCACTTTAGCGAGGCTGCTAAATTTTACGAGTATCGTCGCTGTCATCATTATCATCGTTGTCATCTGCGATGTAATTTCACCAACCCATCCGTGACGCACGACAACAACAATGAAAGTGAAAATGAAAATAACTGAACCGAAATTCTACTCTTGGTTGGAGCTGAAGGGGATTGGTATCGAAATCTTTCACATGGCACGGTGTTTCTCTCTATGTGATACTGTTCTGGTATCTAGGTATATTAAATTATTTATCACAAAAAAGCAATAAAATTCGGAATCGAAAAATGTTGATAATGTTCATGCTCAGATATAAAAGTGTGGTACATACTGGAGGAATATTTTGAATCCTGATGGAACATTGAAGAATAATGACTCTCAGAGGAACACCGCGAAACAATAAAATAAAGGATAAACGTGCGATATATTACGTGCGCTCATATCCCATTAAGTTATCGTTTTTATTCTCTGTGTTTCAGAGAGTTTATCATTCTCGTTGTTTGTATGCCGAATGGAACAACTGATGTTTATAGCCTCCCATAAACCAGAGATAAAATTCATACGAAACACATACAGATCAATAGGGTTCGATCGGATTGTTGATCAATAAAACATTTTCATTTTGAATAGATTATTTCCTGTGTTTACGTATCGCAATGAAATGCAAAATCGATTTTAGTTAAAGATTGAACCTTGGAATTGTCTGTTTCAATGATTAGATTTTGGGGAACGCAAATGACAAGACAATCTCAAAATTGACAACTTAGGAATTATTTTGATTCTTTTATTTCTTACACGCCCGTTTCAAATCACTCAGAGACTAAGTAACATTGTATTGCCGTCTCTTTTTTTCACGGAAATCTTACTCATTTTTCGTAAAAAGTGGAACTACTGAAATTTTGAGTAAATTTGTTTTTTTCAAATGTCTGTAAGCATAATGAAAGTTTTATTTGGATCGGTTGTTCAATATATGTAGATAGGTCAACATAAATGGGGTTATTTCCCGATTCTTATGGGAAGCTCAAGAGGCCAAGATATCGATAGCAGCTCAAGGTTTCATTTGCTGTCCGGAAAAAAAATCCCATCAAAATCTCAAGATGTTACAACAATCAACTCGAAAAACCTATTACTGCCTTAACAACACATCAAAAGTCTAGATTTCCAAAATAATTCCCCACAGTCATCCCCCAGTCATTTCGAACGCCACGAACCTAATAAATCTGAAAGGCAATTTCCAAAGCACTTACCTTCTTCGACTCTTGCTCTGCGAGCCGCGCAGATTTCCCACTCCAGTTCCTCCATGGCAGAGCGAGTTACTCTGGCCAGACCCTATGTTGAATAGTGGCCGTCGCCGGATCCAGGAGAGCCCGAAGTGCAACCGGAACCGGACCGGTTTTCGGTGTTTTCTCCGAATTTTGCACGTCTTCCCTGCGGCGATCCAGCGGCGAAGACGGGTCCGGAATCGTCGGAGGCAGGGCAGGGTCGACGGCGGTGGGCCCAATGGCGGCAGCACACTTTGTCTATTTTATCGATGTCACGGCGCTGAATCGCGGTGTGGGGTGGAATCTTGGCTGGGTGGGCGTACGGAAGCCGTTGTTATCCACTGGTGAGGCTGCTGCTCAGGCATAAGGCTGCGGGTGTGGAAAATTGAGAGCAGAAAAAAACGAGTTTTTAATGTTACGAGGAATTTATCGGTACCTTAATCCTAATTAACGATCGTTTTGATGGGGCGGGCTTTACGGACCTGGGAGCAAGGATTTTCCGTTCATCCCTATGGGAAGCCCAAATTACAACGTGGCACATCCATCGTAAACATTTAAAACTCTCTCGCACTCGCACCCACGAAACGCACACTCCAATGTCGCACAAAGGTCGACGCCATCGTCGTTGTCTCATCGGTTGATTCCTATTCCCCGGCCCGGTAAGCTCTCCCTTTGGGTAAAATTTGATCCCCGAAAGTGCCGGCATCGGCTTATAGGGTCGTTAAACTTTACATCCCTGTGCGTAGGAAACCTTTCCAGTCGAAATTTATCGAACGTGAGATTGGAAGAGTGCGTTTGTAATTTTAATACGAAACGGAGGCAAAATGAAAAAAAAAACAGACCTAAAAGACGAAAGGACTCAATGTGTCAAATGGCTGACGACACCCTCTCAGATTTCAATCAAACGTTATGACTGTGAAGGCATTTTATAATTAAGCAACCGCAAATTGCATTGCAAATGTTTTAAATTGACAATGGTCACATCATTGTATTCCCGTGGCAATCAAAATACGCATATAGAACAGGGAAATGCAAATGAATATTTGAAAATCGATTTTTTTTCAATTGAGACTGGTTTTTATTCGTAATTTTATCTAAGTTACTACACGTTCACGTTCCAATAACGTCAATAATTTTTTTTATGACTTTTTACATTTTCATGAGAAAAATAGAACAATGTTTTAGCATTATTTCAAGAACGCCATGACGGCCCTCCTTAGCCGTGCGGTAAGACGCGTGGCTACAAAGCAAGACCGTGCTGAGGGTGACTGGGTTCGATTCCCGGTGCCGGTCTAGGCAATTTTCGGATTGGAAATTATCTCGACTTCCCTGGGCATAAAAGTATCATCGTGTTAGCCTCATGATATAAGAATGCAAAAATGGTAACCTGTCTTAGAAACCACGCAGTTAATAACTGTGGAAGTGCTTAATGAACACTAAGCTGCGAGGCAGCTCTGTCCCAGTGTGGGGATGTAATGCCAATAAGAAGAAGAAGAAGAACCATGACTAATCTGATCAAATTTCAATTAAAGATAATGGATCTCAATCTGTCGAGGTGGTAACAATGTTAGCCTTGGGTATAACGTTGGCTTGTAACGCAAATCAATCAAGCAATAGTACATCTAGAAAGACATTCATTACTGCTTCTTTAAAAAGTATATCGAGTTTCCAAGAAAATTCTGAAGAATTTTTTAAGAAAATTCCGAAGTACTTCCCAAGAAAATTTCGAAGAAATTCCGAAATATTTTCCAAGAAAGTTACGAAAAAAAAATCAAGGAAATTCTAAAAAAATTCCCAAATCAAATTCTGAAGAATCTTTCATAAAAAAATCGAAGGATTTCCCGAAGGATTTTTCCCTACGAATTTCTCAAAGAAGTTCCCAAGAAAACTCCAAATTTCGCATGGAATTTCTAAAATGTCTCAAAGACAATTCCGAAGAATTTGCCAAAAAAATTTCGAAGAATTTCCCAAGGAAATTATGAAAAAAAAAATCAAGGAAATTTTGTAGCAGGGGAAGTGCACCGGTTTTGGCCAACTTAGTACCTAATTTGGCCAACCCTAAAAAATACATATTTTTTCCAAAATAATCGATCAGTTGAAAGCAGCGTTGAAGCGTGAGGGATATATCACTTGTTGGAGCTAATAAAACCCTTGCGAATTGCTTTATTTTTTGTGTTATTCGCAAAATTGGCCAAATTAGGAACATGGCCAAAACCGGTACAGTTCCCCTATTTCCCAAGAAAAATCCGAAGAATATCCCAAGGAAATTCCGAAATATTTTCCAATGAAATTCCTCAAAGAATTCAAAAAAACTCCGTAGAATTTCCCAAAAAAAATTCCGAACAATTTATAAAAAAAAATCCCGAGTGATTTCCCAAGGAATTTCCAACGAATTTCTCAAGGAATTTTCCAAGAAAATTCCAAATTTCCCAATTCCGAAAATTTCCCAAAGAAAATTCCGAAGAATTTTCCAAGAAAATTTCTAAGGAACTACCAAGAAATTTCGAAATATTTTCCAAGGAAATTCCATAAAAATTCCAAAAAAATAATCCGAAGAATTATTCAAGGAAGCTCTAAAGAATTCTGAAAATTCTGAATAATTTCTCAAAGAAAATTCTGAAAATTTTTCAAAAAAAACTTTTGGTTTTCCCAAGGAACTTCCGACGAATTTCTCAAAAAATCTCTCATGAAAACTTTTGATAAGAATGTCAAGGAAATTTCGAAAAATTTCCCAAGAAAAATCCGAAGAAATTCCCAAGGAAATTCCGAAATAATTTCCAAGGAACAAAAAAATAAAAATAAAAAAATAACTCCGAAGAATTTTTCAAGAAAATTCCGAAGAGTTGTCCAAGGAAATTCCGTAGAATTTGCCAATAAAATTTCGTAGATTTTCCCAAGAATATTCCATAGAATTTCCCAAGGAAAATCAAAAGAATTTACTAAGGAAATTCCGAAGAATTTCCCAGCATAAATCTGAAGAATTTCCCACGGAAATTCCGAAGCATTTCCCACGGAAATTCCGAAGTATTTCCGAAGAATTTCCAAAGAAAATTTTGAAGAATTTCCGAAGGAAATTTCGAAGAATTTCCCAAGGAAATATCGGAGAATTCCCAAAGAACTTCCGAAGAATACCTCAAGGGAATTCCGAAGAATTTCCCACGGAAATTCCGAAGAATTTCCCAAGAAAATTTCGAAGAATTTCCTAAAGAAATTCCTAAGAATTTTCCACGGAAATTCCGAAGATTTTCCCAAAGAAATTCCGAAGAATTTCCCATCGAAGTTCCGGAAATTTTCCCACAGAAGATCCGAAGAATTTCCCAAGGAAATTCCGAAGAATTTTCAATGGAAATTCCGAAGAATTTCCCAAGGAAATTCCGAAGAATTTCTCAAGGAAATTCCGAACAATTTACCAAGGAAATTCCGAAGAATTTCTCAAGGAAACTCCGAAGAATTTCTCAAGGAAATTCCGAAGAATTTCCCATGGAAATTCCGAAGAATTTCCCCCAATTCTCCGGAATTTCCGTGGGAAATTCTTTGGAATTTCCGTGGGAAATTCTTCGGAATTTCCTTGGGAAATTCTTCGGAATTTCCTTGGGAAATTCTTCGGAATTTCCTTGGGATTTCCTTAAGAAATTCTTCGGAATTTCCTTGGGAAATTCTTCGGAATTTCCGTGGGAAATTCTTCGGAATTTCCGTGGGAAATTCTTCGGAATTTTCGTAGGAAATTCTTCGGAATTTCAGTGGGAAATTCTTCGGAATTTCAGTGGGAAATTCTTCGGAATTTCCGTGGGAAATTCTTCAGAATTTCCGTGGGAAATTCTTCAGAATTTCCGTGGGGAATTCTTCAGAATTTCCGTGGGAAATTCTTTGGACTTTCCGTGGGAGATTCTTTGGAATTTCCGTGGGAAATTCTTCGGAATTTCCGTGGGAAATTCTTCGGAATTTCCGTGGGAAATTCTTCGGAATTTCCTTGGGAAATTCTTCGGAATTTCCTTGAGATTTCCTTAAGAAATTCTTCGGAATTTCCTTGGGAAATTCTTCGGAATTTCCGTGGGAAATTCTTCGGAATTTCCGTGGGAAATTCTTCGGAATTTCCGTGGGAAATTCTTCGGAATTTCCGTGGGAAATTCTTCGGAATTTCCATGGGAAATTCTTCGGAATTTCCGTGGGAAATTCTTCGGAATTTCCGTGGGAAATTCTTCGGAATTTCCGTGGGAAATTCTTCGGAATTTCCGTGGGAAATTCTTCGGAATTTCCGTGGGAAATTCTTCGGAATTTCCTTGGAAAATTCTTCGGAATTTC